>NC_140582.1:129574867-130941951 GCF_964204655.1 Triturus cristatus
GGATATATATGGTAAATTAAGAAATGAATAATAGAATTGGAATTCCTTTTGTTGAAGTTGTGTTTATTATTTTCTGTTTTGGGAGAAATTTAAATGTGAGGAACATGTAAAATAATATGGACTATGTTTTCACGAAAATTTAAGGTGTACTGGTAAAAATAAGGAATACTTTAAGGGTTTGAGGTTGCACTCAGTAATGCAAATACATTCAGCATCAGTGAGGCTGGTTGACCTTGCTGGAGTGTAGTGAGTCACCCAGGTTACACATGTTGCTGGTCTAAGAAAGCTGTTTGGTATTGCTCTGGTGATTTTACATTTGCATTAGATGGAAAGGGGGAGCCATTTTTTTGTATGCAGAAGCAGACTCTTAGCACACAGCCAGCTGGTTATCCTGTGGAATCATGCACAGTATTCACAACCGAGTGGGGTTTGAGGTTTCAGTCAGTAATGCAAATACATTCAGCATTACTAAGGCTGGTTGCCCTTGGTGGAGTGTAGTCAGTCACCCAGGTTACACATGGTGCTGGTCTGAAAAAGCAGTTTGGACATGTGCTTTTATCAGAATCTGAAAAGTGGATTCATAATATGTCAGTCTGTAAAAGTGTTTATCACTTGCCAAAAAAAAGAGCAGTAAGTGTGCTTTCAATTTGGCAAAGAAATTTCGTTTTGTGACTAATGTGGAAACATGACTCTGTGTGGTAATAGGAAATACAGGCAGAGATTTATTGCGTATTGCTCTGGTGATTTTACATTTGCATTAGATGGAAAGGGGGAGCCATTTTTTTGTATGCAGAAGCAGACTCTTAGCACACAGCCAGCTGGTTATCCTGTGGAATCATGCACAGTATTCACAACTGAGTGGGGTTTGAGGTTTCAGTCAGTAATGCAAATACATTCAGCATTACTAAGGCTGGTTGCCCTTGGTGGAGTGTAGTCAGTCACCCAGGTTACACATGGTGCTGGTCTGAAAAAGCAGTTTGGACATGTGCTTTTATCAGAATCTGAAAAGTGGATTCATAATGTGTCAGTCTGTAAAAGTGTTTATCACTTGCCAAAAAAAAGAGTAGTAAGTGTGCTTTCAAATTGGCAAAGAAATTTCGTTTTGTGACTAATGTGGAAACATGACTCTGTGTGTATATAGGAAATACAGGCAGAGATTTATTGCGTATTGCTCTGGTGATTTTACATTTGCATTGGATGGAAAGGGGGAGCCATTTGTTTGTATGCAGTAGCAGACTCTTAGCACACAGCCAGCTGGTTATCCTGTGGAATCATGCATAGTATTTATAACCGAGTGGGGTTTGAGGTTTCAGTCAGTAATGCAAATACATTCAGCATCACTAAGGCTGGTTGCCCTTGCTGGAGTGTAGTCAGTCACCCAGGTTACACATGGTGCTGGTCTGAAAAAGCAGTTTGGACATGTGCTTTTAACAGAATCTTAAAAGTGGATTCATAATGTGTCAGTCTGTAAAAGTGTTTATCACTTGCCAAAAAAAAGAGTAGTAAGTGTGCTTTCAAATTGGCAAAGAAATGTCTTTTTGTGACTAATGTGGAAACATGACTCTGTGTGTAAATAGGAATTACAGGCAGAGATTTATTGCGTATTGCTCTGGTGATTTTACATTTGCATTGGATGGAAAGGGGGAGCCATTTTTTTGTATGCAGAAGCAGACTCTTAGCACACAGCCAGCTGGTTATCCTGTGGAATCATGCATAGTATTTACAACCGAGTGGGGTTTGAGGTTTCAGTCAGTAATGCAAATACATTCAGCATCACTAAGGCTGGTTGCCCTTGCTGGAGTGTAGTCAGTCACCCAGGTTACACATGGTGCTGGTCTGAAAAAGCAGTTTGGACATGTGCTTTTATCAGAATCTGAAAAGTGGATTCATAATGTGTCAGTCTGTAAAAGTGTTTATCACTTGCCAAAAAAAAGAGTAGTAAGTGTGCTTTCAAATTGGCAAAGAAATTTCGTTTTGTGACTAATGTGGAAACATGACTCTGTGTGTAAATAGGAATTACAGGCAGAGATTTATTGCGTATTGCTCTGGTGATTTTACATTTGCATTGGATGGAAAGGGGGAGCCATTTTTTTGTATGCAGTAGCAGACTCTTAGCACACAGCCAGCTGGTTATCCTGTGGAATCATGCATAGTATTTATAACCGAGTGGGGTTTGAGGTTTCAGTCAGTAATGCAAATACATTCAGCATCACTAAGGCTGGTTGCCCTTGTTGGAGTGTAGTCAGTCACCCAGGTTACACATGGTGCTGGTCTGAAAAAGCAGTTTGGACATGTGCTTTTATCAGAATCTGAAAAGTGGATTCATAATGTGTCAGTCTGTAAAAGTGTTTATCACTTGCCAAAAAAAAGAGTAGTAAGTGTGCTTTCAAATTGGCAAAGAAATTTCGTTTTGTGACTAATGTGGAAACATGACTCTGTGTGTAAATAGGAATTACAGGCAGAGATTTATTGCGTATTGCTCTGGTGATTTTACATTTGCATTGGATGGAAAGGGGGAGCCATTTTTTTGTATGCAGAAGCAGACTCTTAGCACACAGCCAGCTGGTTATCCTGTGGAATCATGCACAGTATTCACAACCGAGTGGGGTTTGAGGTTTCAGTCAGTAATGCAAATACATTCAGCATCACTAAGGCTGGTTGCCCTTGCTGGAGTGTAGTCAGTCACCCAGGTTACACATGGTGCTGGTCTGAAAAAGCAGTTTGGACATGTGCTTTTATCAGAATCTGAAAAGTGGATTCATAATGTGTCAGTCTGTAAAAGTGTTTATCACTTGCCAAAAAAAAGAGTAGTAAGTGTGCTTTCAAATTGGCAAAGAAATTTCGTTTTCTGGCTAATATGAAAACATGACTCTGTGTGCAAATAGGAATTACAGGCAGAGATTTATTGCGTATTGCTCTGGTGATTTTACATTTGCATTGGATGGAAAGGGGGAGCCATTTTTTTGTATGCAGAAGCAGACTCTTAGCACACAGCCAGCTGGTTATCCTGTGGAATCATGCATAGTATTTACAACCGAGTGGGGTTTGAGGTTTTAGTCAGTAATGCAAATACATTCAGCATCACTAAGGCTGGTTGCCCTTGCTGGAGTGTAGTCAGTCACCCAGGTTACACATGGTGCTGGTCTGAAAAAGCAGTTTGGACATGTGCTTTTATCAGAATCTGAAAAGTGGATTCATAATGTGTCAGTCTGTAAAAGTGTTTATCACTTGCCAAAAAAAAGAGTAGTAAGTGTGCTTTCAAATTGGCAAAGAAATTTCGTTTTCTGGCTAATATGAAAACATGACTCTGTGTGTAAATATGAATTACAGGCAGAGATTTATTGTGTATTGCTCTGGTGATTTTACATTTGCATTGGATGGAAAGGGGGAGCCATTTTTTTTTATGCAGAAGCAGAGTCTTAGCACACAACCAGCTGCTTATCCTGTGGAATCAAGCACAGTATTCACAACCGAGTGGGGTTTGAGGTTTCAGTCAGTAATGCAAATACATTCAGCATCACTAAGGCTGGTTGCCCTTGCTGGAGTGTAGTCAGTCACCCAGGTTACACATGTTGCTGGTCTGAAAAAGCTGTTTGGACATGTGCTGTTTTCATAATCTGAAAAGTGGATTCAAAATGTGTCAGACTGTAAAAGTACTTATCACTTGCCAAAAAAGTAGTAGAAAGTATGCTTTGCAATTGGCAAAGAAATTTCGTTTTCTGCCTAATTTCAAACCATGACTCTGTGTGCACACAGGAATTGTTTTTAGATATTTAATTTGTGATGGTGTTATTGTGATTTTCACTTGTAGGAAAGGGGTACATAGTATTTTAAGATTTGAAAAGATCATAAAAAATGTAGTAATATTTTTAAATAAAATAAAGGATTTTTTTTTTAGTTTTTTTCAGGTATTGCTGAAGAGCAGTGAACAAAATTTAAGATGCCTACAAAATCCAGACTAAGAAAAGACCACAAAAAAAATCTATATTTGAAGACAACTGGAGGACCTAAGTTAGTTGGAGATGCTCATGTTGGGAAAAAGAACAAATCTTCTGGTAAGCAGACAAAAGATTTTTTAAAGAACATCTTCAAAAAAAGTAAAAATGAAAAAAATGTCTGTACTGGAAAGAATGTTTTCAATAGAAAAAAACAGGAAAAAAATGAGAATTTAGTTAATGCAAATATACCTTCTGCAAAAACAAAGATTAACTTAAACAGAAAAACAGCGTTTAAAGAGATACGTAGAAAAATGTTTCAGAGAAGAGTTATGTCCAATTTGATAAAGGATGTGAAGAAATATAAGCAAAAGGCAAAATATTACAAGAGAAAAAAAGAAATTGAAGCCATTGCAGCAAAGGCATTAGAATTAAAAAGGAAACTATTCATTTTAATTTTGAATAGGATGCGTACATTAGATAAAATGGTTAATGTACTGAAATCACAAAGCAAAAAGAAAAGAGTAGTGAACAGAACAAACTTTTGTAAAGTGTTTTTAGGAAAGTGGATGCATAGTTCAAGTAGTGAACCTTTTTTTAATGAAGAGAGTTATTTTCAAAGTAATAGTTTGCTGCATGCAGTTGACACCAGAGGTCGTGCTTATGAAGTGAAAAATGGTTGCATAATGGAGAAGGAGATAATGGTTCCAAGAGATGAGGTACAAGTGATGGCGGATGAGGCTATGGGGAGACGTCCTAAAGCCCCAGTGTACACTTGGAATTGTAGTAGTATTTGCACTGTGCGTCAGGAATCTATTGATAAATTTCGTGAGTTTCTAAGAGAATATAGTAAAAAAAAGTGTAAAACAGAAGATTAAGGTGCTTCAAAGTCTAGATCCATGCAGAGTGAGAGAGAATACTGGTTTGCAGGGTCATTCTCTGGCTGGTCTATCTAGAAAAGTGTGTAATAGTGTTTTCCATCATTTTAGGATGCTGGCTGTTCATTAGGCCTGGGCCAAAATTCCGTTCCGTTCGCGGAAGTTGCGATATTTTGGCATTCTCGCGTTCCGCGGAAAGCGCGAAAATGTCAAAATTTCCGCATTCCGCAGCTTAGCGATAATTTTTTTCTTGCTCGCGCTGTAAAACAATACATTCTCGCGCGCGCGCGATCGCCTTACCTGAATCCCTGCGTTCTCCGACAAGTTTTCTTGACCCGGTCGCGTTCTCCACGAGATGTTGGATTTTGGTAGCCATTTTGCGCTGTCTCGCGAGAGTTCGCGGCCGCATTCAAGTCATTTTTCACGCGATCACGTCATTTGTCGCGCGATCAGGTATTTCTTCTCGCGATCATGCACCGCGCGAGTATGAGAAGATTGAGATCTCGAACATGTCATTCTACATCGCGAGCCAGAGAATGAGGACGCGGGCACATGAAATCGAACGCGAACAGGAGAAAGAGACCGCGAACACGTCATATCCAACGCGACAGGGACAAAGAAGAGAACGCGATCATATCGTTTTCGACACGCCGGCGGAAGTAATGTGAAGCTGGAGAACTCAACAATGTAAAATTTACAATTTGGAGAGGAATATCGGCTCTAGCAGCATGAAACCATCTGCAAATACTGATTTTGGATGAAAAGAACTCCTTACATTCACATTTGGCTTTCCTTTTTTGTGCAAGGACTCCAGGATTCATTTTTTTTTTACAAAGTGGAGAGAGGGAGGAAGTGACACAGATTCTCCAACTTCCTGTTCCTGTCCAGCAGGCTCCTCCCAGTGCTTTGTCCATCTCCTGCTCATTCTGCCTTTGGATTTGGAGCTGGAAAGATCTCTCTTTTTGTCTGCTGCATCATTGCAATTGGATTTCAGGATTTTTGGAATAGGATATTTTACAAGTAAGTGGTTGTTGTGTTTGATTGTGGGCATTGCAGTTGTTGTGTAACTACAATTTATTTTTGATAATTAATTATCATCATTCCTTTTTTTTTTTTTTAATTTATTTTAATTTTGTGGGTTGTAGTAGTAGGCCCGAGCTAGCCATGGGCATGGCCTCATGGGTGTGTGTGTGCATGATGAAGCAACTGTTCCTTTTGTTTTTTGAATATATTTCATTTTCAATCACATTTAGGGCATGGATGGCATTGGATTGAGTTGGGGAAGTGTGTATTTTGGGGTGGCCTTGCTGATGTTGTTGGGGCTCTCCATGTGGCTGGTGGCCATTTTGAGGCCTAGGCCTGCAAGCTTGCCTGGCCTTGTCTGCCAGCAGGCCTGCTTTCATCCACTGCTACCAGAGCAGGTAGCCACAGCTTTAGTAATCTACTGTTTTCTGTGTGTTCTGTTGATTTTAGACATCATTTTGGGCATGGATGGCATTGGATTGAGTTGGGGAAGTGTGTATTTTGGGGTGGCCTTGCTGATGTTGTTGGGGCTCGCCATGTGGCTGGTGGCCATTTTGAGGCCTAGGCCTGCAAGCTTGCCTGGCCTTGTCTGCCAGCAGGCCTGCTTTCATCCACTGCTACCAGAGCAGGTAGCCACAGCTTTAGTAATCTACTGTTTTCTGTGTGTTCTGTTGATTTTAGACATCATTTTGGGCATGGATGCCATTGGATTGAGTTGGGGAAGTGTGTATTTTGGGGTGGCCTTGCTGATGTTGTTGGGGCTCTCCATGTGGCTGGTGGCCATTTTGAGGCCTAGGCCTGCAAGCTTGCCTGCCCTTGTCTGCCAGCAGGCCTGCTTTCATCCACTGCTACCAGAGCAGGTAGCCACAGCTTTAGTAATCTACTGTTTTCTGTGTGTTCTGTTGATTTTAGACATCATTTTGGGCATGGATGACATTGGATTGAGTTGGGGAAGTGTGTATTTTGGGGTGGCCTTGCTGATGATGTTGGGGCTCGCCATGTGGCTGGTGGCCATTTTGAGGCCTAGGCCTGCAAGCTTGCCTGGCCTTGTCTGCCAGCAGGCCTGCTTTCATCCACTACTACCAGAGCAGGTAGCCACAGCTTTAGTAATCTACTGTTTTCTGTGTGTTCTGTTGATTTTAGACATCATTTTGGGCATGGATGGCATTGGATTGAGTTGGGGAAGTGTGTATTTTGGGGTGGCCTTGCTGATGCTGTTGGGGCTCTCCATGTGGCTGGTGGCCATTTTGAGGCCTAGGCCTGCAAGCTTGCCTGGCCTTGTCTGCCAACAGGCCTGCTTTCATCCACTGCTACCAGAGCAGGTAGCCACAGCTTTAGTAATCTACTGTTTTCTGTGTGTTCTGTTGATTTTAGACATCATTTTGGGCATGGATGGCATTGGATTGAGTTGGGGAAGTGTGTTTTTTGGGGTGGCCTTGCTGATGCTGTTGGGGCTCGCCATGTGGCTGGTGGCCATTTTGAGGCCTAGGCCTGCAAGCTTGCCTGGCCTTGTCTGCCAACAGGCCTGCTTTCATCCACTGCTACCAGAGCAGGTAGCCACAGCTTTAGTAATCTACTGTTTTCTGTGTGTTCTGTTGATTTTAGACATCATTTTGGGCATGGATGGCATTGGATTGAGTTGGGGAAGTGTGTATTTTGGGGTGGCCTTGCTGATGCTGTTGGGGCTCTCCATGTGGCTGGTGGCCATTTTGAGGCCTAGGCCTGCAAGCTTGCCTGGCCTTGTCTGCCAACAGGCCTGCTTTCATCCACTGCTACCAGAGCAGGTAGCCACAGCTTTAGTAATCTACTGTTTTCTGTGTGTTCTGTTGATTTTAGACATCATTTTGGGCATGGATGGCATTGGATTGAGTTGGGGAAGTGTGTTTTTTGGGGTGGCCTTGCTGATGCTGTTGGGGCTCGCCATGTGGCTGGTGGCCATTTTGAGGCCTAGGCCTGCAAGCTTGCCTGGCCTTGTCTGCCAGCAGGCCTGCTTTCATCCACTGCTACCAGAGCAGGTAGCCACAGCTTTAGTAATCTACTGTTTTCTGTGTGTTCTGTTGATTTTAGACATCATTTTGGGCATGGATGCCATTGGATTGAGTTGGGGAAGTGTGTATTTTGGGGTGGCCTTGCTGATGTTGTTGGGGCTCGCCATGTGGCTGGTGGCCATTTTGAGGCCTAGGCCTGCAAGCTTGCCTGGCCTTGTCTGCCAGCAGGCCTGCTTTCATCCACTGCTACCAGAGCAGGTAGCCACAGCTTTAGTAATCTACTGTTTTCTGTGTGTTCTGTTGATTTTAGACATCATTTTGGGCATGGATGGCATTGGATTGAGTTGGGGAAGTGTGTTTTTTGGGGTGGCCTTGCTGATGCTGTTGGGGCTCGCCATGTGGCTGGTGGCCATTTTGAGGCCTAGGCCTGCAAGCTTGCCTGGCCTTGTCTGCCAACAGGCCTGCTTTCATCCACTGCTACCAGAGCAGGTAGCCACAGCTTTAGTAATCTACTGTTTTCTGTGTGTTCTGTTGATTTTAGACATCATTTTGGGCATGGATGGCATTGGATTGAGTTGGGGAAGTGTGTATTTTGGGGTGGCCTTGCTGATGCTGTTGGGGCTCTCCATGTGGCTGGTGGCCATTTTGAGGCCTAGGCCTGCAAGCTTGCCTGGCCTTGTCTGCCAACAGGCCTGCTTTCATCCACTGCTACCAGAGCAGGTAGCCACAGCTTTAGTAATCTACTGTTTTCTGTGTGTTCTGTTGATTTTAGACATCATTTTGGGCATGGATGGCATTGGATTGAGTTGGGGAAGTGTGTTTTTTGGGGTGGCCTTGCTGATGCTGTTGGGGCTCGCCATGTGGCTGGTGGCCATTTTGAGGCCTAGGCCTGCAAGCTTGCCTGGCCTTGTCTGCCAACAGGCCTGCTTTCATCCACTGCTACCAGAGCAGGTAGCCACAGCTTTAGTAATCTACTGTTTTCTGTGTGTTCTGTTGATTTTAGACATCATTTTGGGCATGGATGGCATTGGATTGAGTTGGGGAAGTGTGTTTTTTGGGGTGGCCTTGCTGATGTTGTTGGGCCTGGACATGTGGCTGGTGGCCATTTTGAGGCCTAGGCCTGCAAGCTTGCCTGGCCTTGTCTGCCAGCAGGCCTGCTTTCATCCACTGCTACCAGAGCAGGTAGCCACAGCTTTATTGATCAAGTGTTTTCTATGTGATCTGTTGAATTTTTAGACATCACCTTCCTGAGAGTGTAGTGTGGCTGTACACAGTACTAGTAGTATAACATAGCTCTAGTTAAAAAAAATTCATAAATGGCTAGACTATCTTTTGTTTGCACTAGTACAGTACTAAGTAACTGAACCACAAAAACAAATGCAACATTTCACTGATGTTCTTCTCCTGTCTTCTTTGCTTTTAGGTGCACAAAAGACAGAGTAGGAGGTGTCATCGGCATCACCTGGCTACCCGTTGTACTGCCAGCCAGACAGAAGTCCTGCTGCGCATCACGCCCACGTGTGACCAGAACTTGTTGTGCATCTGCCTCCTGCCTGACGTCGGAATAAGATGGCCCCAAAGAAAGGTACCAGGTCCAGTACCAAGAAAGTTGCTGGTGAGAAGAAGGAACAGAAAAAGGAAGTGCCATTAACCACGACTGGTGGTGTGCCGGCCAAGGTTTTTTTTGGCACCAAAGCGTTGTCCGGGAACCAAGCTGGGAGCAGCACAGCGGTCCAGCAACCCCACCAACCTAGGCCCAAGGGCTTTACTGTCGCAGAGGTAGCCAGTCTACTAACGGGCAGCGGTGTTGAAGAAATGTCATTACCGCAAAGTAGTACACAATCAAGTTCAACGCAGGCGCAAACTCAGCAGATCAGTGTGCAGCCGGCGCAACCAGAACAGCAGCAGCAGCCGGCGCAACCAGAACAGCAGCAGCAGCCGGCGCAACCAGAACAGCAGCAGCAGCCGGCGCAACCAGAACAGCAGCAGCAGCCGGCGCAACCAGAACAGCAGCAGCAGCCGGCGCAACCAGAACAGCAGCAGCAGCCGCCGCAACCAGAACAGCAGCAGCAGCCGCCGCAACCAGACCAGCAGCAGCAGCCGCCGCAACCAGACCAGCAGCAGCAGCCGCCGCAACCAGACCAGCAGCAGCAGCCGCCGCAACCAGAACAGCAGCAGCCGCCACAACAGCCCACCATAGTAGTTGTTGCTCCTGACGTAGGGGCATTTCAGGAAATCGAGCTTCCTGCAGACAAAGCGGAGCGAAGTCAAACCACTGTTCCAGAACATCTATTGTCTTCCAGACCACCAGCAAGGAAAAGGAGGCTTAGTCCATCATCTTCTTCTTCAAGCCCCGCTTCTGATGATCGTGATGACACTTGGGTCCCACCAGCTCGGTCTGAGAGTGAAGTACGCCACAAGACATTGCTTCTGAAAAGGAAGGTCCCAGAAAAACTTAGAGTTATGGAGGTAGATGTAGAAGAGGGGGGTGATGATGTTGATGAAGACGAGCCAGTCATCACGCACATTACTCCCGCCCCAAAGGGATTGGAGACCGACATTCTAACCCTATCCAGAAAGGCTGCTACTGAGCGGGATGCAGCACGGATCTCACCAACACAGGTTACACCACCACTACCTCCAGCTGCCATATTTTCCAAGGCCCGGCAGGGACCTACATCCAGCTCAACCACCTCAGTAGGAAGTGGTAGTAAAAGTCACAGTGTAGGTGGACAGGGTCACATATTTTCAAGGACCCCCTCAAGTTCATCTGGTGTTGAAAGTGGCACATCCAGCAGTGCCAGAAAGTTCTCCTCCCCAGTTTGGGACTTCTTTTCTGTTAGCGCCAAGGAGGAGAACGTTGCTATATGCGCAATTTGTCGGCAAGGTGTTCGGCGTGGTAAGCTTGGTACAAACTATGGTACCGGAGGACAAGCAAGTCATCTCAGAACACACCACACTATTGTGTGGGAGGATCACCTACTTAAGTTAAAAGAAAGTAGGAAAACTAAACCCTTTGAAGTTGGTCAGGAATCAGGGAGCGATATTATTGTGGTGGCAGGTGAAGAACAGGGAGGCATTTCTAGCCCTGTCTCCAGTAGTGCAGTCACTGCAGTGGTAACGCCCACATCCTCCTCAGTAACATCAGAGTGGCACCGCAGTAAGAGCCATACTCAGAGTGTGGGTGAGACACCAAGGCGACCGGCGGCGAGTACCTCAATGAGACAATCTGTGTCGTTGAGCCTTAGTGGGTTAATGGCACCACTAAGGAAAGTAAGCCAGCCTACCATTGACAGCATGTTTAGGTTGGAGGGGCAGTTCCAACGCAACCACCCAACGGCACGATTGTACAATGCGAAGCTGGCTAAAATGTTAGCGCTGGACCTTCTTCCTTTTTCATTTGTGGAAGGGGTGGGTTTCCTTGAATTTGTGTCTGCCATCTGCCCGAAATGGAAAGTTCCAAGCCGGTCCTATTTCGCAAGAATTGCTGTTCCGGCACTACATCATGATGTGCTGGAATTGGTTGGACAAGCTTTGCAGAAGAGTGCTGTGCACAATATCCACCTGACAACAGACATGTGGACCAGTTGCCAAGCCACAGATTACATGTGTATCACTGCACACTGGATCTCTTTTGTGGGGGTTAAAGATCTACTATCTGCACGAGGTGTTGTTGACACAGCTGCGATTTTTGAAGGTACTCGGAAACATGCAACTGTAGCCATGTTCGCCATGGAGAAATCTCATACGGCTGAAAACATTTTAGAAGAGTTTCGCACCAAGGTTTTGGAATGGCTGCAGCCCAGAGGGCTTGGTATTGGTTTTGTTGCCACAGACAATGGCAGTAATGTACTTAAGGCCATGGAACTTGGTTCCTATTTCAGGGTTCCGTGTTTGGCACACTGCATAAACATTATAGTGCAAGACTTTCTGAAAAAAGAACCCATAGTAAGCAATTTACTGTCCATCTGCCGAAGAATATGCACTCATTTCAGCCATTCTTTTAAAGCTCGGAAGCAGCTGAGGATCTTCCAACGTGAGCGTAGGGTGCCAGTCAAGGCACTCATCCAGGAGGTGGCAACACGTTGGAACTCAACGTATTACATGCTTGATCGTCTGTACGAACAGCACAGGTCACTCAATGATTATGTCTGGTACAAAGGCAGTGATGCTAGTGTTAAAGGCATGACCCTTCAGAGGGAGCAATGGACCCTAATTCAATGCCTGACTGAGATGCTGTCTCCTTTTGAGGTCTTCACACGTGAAGTCAGCAAGGAGGACTGTACAATGGGCCAAGCGATCCCATTGTTGCAAATGCTAGAGCATGAGCTGAATAATGTGTCTGAATCCTACAAAGGTGTAGAGGACAGAAGGCAAGCCCATGACTTGGTGGAGAGCTTATCCAGGCGCTTATCAGAAAATGTAAGGATACAAAATAAAATTTTGTCACAAGACCATTACATTTGTGCCACAATTCTGGATCCACGTGCAAAATTAGGACTATTCCGTTCTTTTTCCGACACTGATGTTGCCCGCTACAAAAGTTGTATAGCTGAAGCAGCCATCAAGTTTGAAAACGAAGGGCTGCTAATTAAAAGCCCGCCACATCAACCCACAACAAGTACTGATACTGAAGCAGGCCATGCAGAATCAAGTGCAACTTCGTCGGCTGAGGGCAGTGCGGTTGGCTCACAATCGCAACACTCACCATCACCATCGACTACAAAAACAATAACTGGATCATTCGGCCGAGTACAATCATTATCAGATTGGTATGTAAAGATGGGCCGTAAGCACAGTGCTGATGCACAGAAAAAACAGCACAAAAGCTTACCAGCAGCAACCCTGAACATTGAGCGGATGGTCCAGGCCTATCTGGACGATCCAACAGAGGTGTACGTTGATCAAAACCCAGTGCAGTATTGGTATAGGAAAAGGTCTGAATGGCCACAGCTCAGCAGGCTGGCGATAAGCTATCTGGCTTGCCCTGTCGCAAGTGTCTCTTCCGAACGTGTTTTCAGTGCTGCTGGTTCCATTGTAACCTTGAGAAGGACCAGTCTATCTCCCAAAAACGTGGAGAGGTTAACAATGATCAAAATGAATCAGCACTTCATACCACCGAATTACACAATGCATGAATCAACAGAGGAAGATGAGGACAGCGGCTCAGGTGACGGTAGTATTGTGTCAGATGATTACCTACTACTGGAAGATCCCCCAGAGTTTGAGGACGAGCTATACTTCCCTGACAATTAGTCTCGCACTTACTGTCTTCCTCCCTTTTTTCCCCCTTTGT
Organism: Triturus cristatus; assembly: GCF_964204655.1. Taxonomy (NCBI): domain Eukaryota; kingdom Metazoa; phylum Chordata; class Amphibia; order Caudata; family Salamandridae; genus Triturus; species Triturus cristatus. The sequence goes on from NC_140582.1 coordinate 129,587,988, forward strand.
TTGTGTCTGTTGTTCCGGTTATAAACTTGTGAATCGCAACCAATGCATTATCACCGTCTTCTAATCTTCTAATTTAAGATACAAGTTTCAGGTGTCTGCCATTTGACACTACAGTCCTCAGAATCCAGCTCCTCCGCTCGATCATACTGCATCTCCTGGTCAATTCCATTTCCCTCATGAATGATGATTGGATGATGGTAACAACAAATTCAAACTTTCCTCGTCCTTCCAAAACAAGTGGACCATGAATCTGATGACTTCTATAGCTATCCTCCTTCAGAGCCGAGAGAGACTGGCCATTAACTGAAAATAAGATGCAACAGGTAATGATTGATGCCATGCATTGTCCGCAGAAAAGCAGACTGAGTGATGTAGATTTTGTTGTGTGTGTTGCGCATGAATGAATTGATGTAATTGTGCACTGCCACTAATCAACTTTCTACAGAACACACTAGTAATTACTAATTTTCCTCTTCTGGCAAACAAGAAATGTGTACTTCTCTCCTGCATCTTGGTGATACATTGCTTTTAATTCAATACAGGAAGGGCACTCACTCAATCTGCTGCGCAATGCAAATGACTGTGACTTAACAGCACCGTCCATCATGATGATGGCGAAAGAGACGGCCTGCAGCGTTAACGAGATGAGATGCAACAGGTAATGATTGATGCCATGCATTGGCCGCAGAATAGCAGACTGAATGATGTAGATTTTGTGGTGTGTTTCGCATGAATTGATGTAATTGTGCACTGCCACTAATCAACTTTCTACAGAACACACTAGTAATTACTAATTTTCCTCTTCTGGCAAACAAGAAATGTGTACTTCTCTCCTGCATCTTGGTGATACATTGCTTTTAATTCAATACAGGAAGGGCACTCACTCAATCTGCTGCGCAATGCAAATGACTGTGACTTAAACAGCACCGTCCGTCATGATGATGGCGAAAGAGACGGCCCGTTAACTTAAGATGAGAAGTAACAGGTAATAAATGATGATAATTAATGGCATGCATTGGACACCTGACTCTGAGCTATTGATCTTTGTGTTGGCGTTGTTTGTTGTGCACAAAGTGAATGATGTCAAAGTGTACTAGTGTTAATCTATCTTTCTGTACACAATAAAGAATGACTCAAGTCAGTAATATTTATATTTCTACTCTTGTTGTGTTCTAAAAATTACACTTGTACTGCAGGCCGATCTTCAGTCAGTAGAAGTATCAGAGCTGATGATGAAGTCAGGAGGATGTTTCATGAGTGGCATAAAACGGAAAAGCCTAAAGGTAAACACGTGAACCACAACCACAGCACACCCAAATGTCTGTGTAGAAGTTGAATAGAGTGTAGCGGTGGGATGACTGCAGTGCATTGATTTTACTAACTTTAACTGTAAAATGCTATGTCTGGAATGGATAATGTGCTTTGCGTTTGTCCAACTCTTTGAGAGAAAAAAAAAAGGACTCTAAAGTGGTAACGTAGGATGTGCTAATGGTAAGCACTGTGGGCCTGATCTCTCCTGTTACTGTTGAAGGTCTATGCTGGAAACAGACTACAGTAGAGATGATGCATATGCATACATGCCACCTCGGAAAGTGTTCTTGTTGCACTACACCATCACTTGTGCATTTGTTTTCACTTTCTTTCTGAATATCCCCTTTGGTTTTCAATCTAAAATTACAGGCCGGGCCTTGTCCAAAACTTTGTAAAACATTACAATGCATATTAATTACCTTACCAATCAATCACCTTTTTATTCCAGCCGGGCAGTGGCGAGTGGTGAGGCGACACACCCTAGATTGATGGACGAGAGGAGCAAGAGGAATGCCGAGATGCAAAAAACCAGTCCACATTTTTGACCAGGATAAGACAGTAACAGTATCCACTTTTCACTTCTTTTAAAAAATTTGATTAATATCTTGTATACATTCTTTACAACAGTGTGTTCTTGGAGTTGTTATTATCAATCATCATTACGTTTTCTCTGTGTTTACGATTCTTCACTACCAATATTTAAAATTTCTATTTGCTATCTGTTAAAGTTTTAAGGCCGGAACAGAACAAGAAATAGAAGTGTATGTAATCCGGGTCTCATCATGCATGCATTTCCTTTTTTATACCTTAACATATGGAATGGATATGGTATGGTAGTCTTCAATGATTGTCGTTTGTTTGTCTATGTATGCATACTGTTTTTCTATGTCAAACCTTTCCCAAAATCCCCCTTCCCATCCAATCAACGGACCCTAACCCTCTTCCCCCGGGCTGTGTGACTTATTGTCGAGGTGTAACTAAATTAAAAGTACACCAATACTTAATCACACACTTGCTGGGGCGGATGTGGTGAAAGCAACACTACTTCAATTTCAATGCAGAGCGATGATCTTCTTCTGCTTGCCCACCCATGAGTAGGATATTTCACAGGTTATTTTATTTAACAAAGGAACATATACCTCAGCATGAATTGCCGGCATTGATTTGATTTGTTTGTTGTCATTCCTCATATACAGCACTAACTGTTAGACTGTAGGCATAGCCAAGTCGACAAAACTATAGTTTGTAACTCTGTCTAGTAGGCTATCCTCATAATATCCAGCATTCATTTTTTTTGTCAAATATTTGAACATATAATTGTTGCTCGGTAAATTCTGTGATGTACTTCATTCAACTACTCCTCTAACAGTCTCTCAAAGGCGATTGACTATCTCCTTTTCTTTTTTTGGAAATGCTGCTACCCTGCCAGTGTATACTACTACTATACTACCACCACCACCCCAATCATGGCATGTATGAAAAAGGAAACCATCTTCACCATGCAGCCAGTGCTGTGCCACAGTTGGACATAAACATCAAGCACCGGTAAGAGAGAAGTTTGGGGGAGGCAGAATCAATAATGGACATGTCAATGATGTCAGTTTCAAACACCACTCCAAAGAATGCATAGTAGGACCAGTCAATGAGTGAGGTGTGTCGCATCTATCTGTTTGTGTCTTATACAGTCAGCAAATTATTGAAATCAAACACACGCTATGGGCGGCCATGCACCAGCAAAGAAACAGTGTGATGTAAAACAGTTACCCCACCTACAAAACATTAACAACATTGCATGTAACATAGAAAAATATATTTAATTGACCCTAACAAATAAACTAAACCCACAAAAGCTGACCCACCCCCCTCCCTAACCCCAACGACTGTCCATAGAAATAGAGAACGCCCAAACGAGTGAGGAAACAAACAGGAATTAAAAAAGGGGCATTGACAGGGACTAACTGGTGGGGCGGGACTGGAGGAGGACACGAATCTGGTCCTCTAAATGGGCGACGCGGCGTCTAAGGCCGCGGCAGTTGCAACCACAGTGGGGGGGGGCACCGGAGATGGCACGGTGGCGGCGGGCAGCCGCCAGACGGTGGCGCCGTACCGCTGGAGGGCGGTGGCTGGGGCCCGGGGCACTGGAGGAGGCTTCAATTGCTGCTGCACTCTCCTCCTCCTCCTCGGCTAGGACCACCAGCCGCCGGTATTCCTGCTGGATTGCCTCCAGCTTCCGGCGCCGTGCCTTGGCGGCCAACTCCTTGCGGTTGATTTTCGGAGTAGCTGTGTATCAAAAAGAAAAAAACACGACAATTGTAAAATATAGTCTTAATAAAACAGTAGGACAAGGTAATTATTTATACACATAGTGGCATGGTAGAGTAGCACTATAAAATAAAGCACAGTAGTACATAACATTTTAAATGTCGCCCGTCCTTCTTCCTTCCACCTGTCTTACACTTTTTAGTTGAACAGTGCACCAGGTGCTCTTCTCCATAAAACTTTCAAAGCGGAGTTGAAATCAGATAGATGAGGCCATTGGTTACTCAATACTCTGGCTCCTAGTCCTATACCAATTAAAGGGAATTCTAGTCTTCTAGTTCACTCTTCAAACGTCCCCAAGAACTCATACTTACTTACGACATCGGATAGCGGGCGGACTTTGTCCGCCCGCCATCCGACTGCTAAAAAGGGTGGGGGTCCCGTGGGGACAATTAATTAGGATGATGCGCCCGGCACAGTGGCGGGCGCACCCTGTTATTTTAATTTTAAATTCTGGTTGGCTTTGCTGAAAGCAATGCTAAAATGTTGTGCTGCTTTTCCAAGCACAACATGACGGGCCTCGCACGGAGCCTGTCACGTTTTGCTTTGAAAGTCGGGGGGTACCATAGCATCGGTAGGTACCCTCCATGGGGGCCCCCAAGCATACTCTGCAATGTGTGCATGCCTTTCCGTGGCGGACGGTAATGCCGCCACGCAAAGGCATTCCAAAATGCAGATTATATGGCTGCCGGTGTGGTGAGAGAGACACCACCGCCATATTGAACCCTTTTCCGCCTAGACATGTCTGAATATTTTCTACAGGGATGGCGGGAGGTTTGCCCCTGCTGTGACGGCAGTGAATTCCAGCCAGCCCGGCGGGGGCAATACGCCCACCATCCTAATGGGGCCCTAATTCACAACTTTACAGTATACATAGACATACAGTACACCTTTGCAGTGAGTGTGCTGTCAAGTTCAACAATAGTTAAAGATTATGAATCTAACTTACCACCGCCTGCCACTGGTGCTGCCACTCCCCCTCCGTTGCTATCTGCAACTGCCGCATCCTCGCCCTCGGCGTCGCCTTCGCTGGCCCCAGCAATGGTGGTCGGTAGTGCGCCTAGAAAACATTACACATTTATTAGGCAACATATACACCTCCCCCCTATTGATCAGTAGCAAGGTTGAAAAATGAGTTAATACTAACATAAATCACTAGTACAAATCAGGTAGTAGTAGAGTAGACACTAAGTTATATGATCATTGTAGCATTTGCTTGATTAGCCCTAGCCATGCACATGTGACGTTACCTTTACCTTGCAGCTTCTTAAGACACCTTTGAGCCCACATGACCTGCCTCACACTGCTACTGTCTAGTCTACGCGCTGCGTACAGGCGGTCAACAAACATTAACCAGCCACTTTTTTAGGAAGAACTGGTGTACTACTGTTACTGTTAGTCCATATTGCTTATCCATAGATGCTACACTTTTTGGCACGGCTGAGAAATGCTTGCAAGTTGCAATATACTAACGCACACCATTTCTTTTTTCGCATTACAGACGCAAGATTCGCTTCTACGAACCAGAGCTTCTGAACGATGCACCAACTACCAGTACTAGGTTCTTCTGAGGTGAGGGGTCCCTTCACTCACATCTTCATTTATAAATGTATATAAACTAAATTGCTATGGGATGGTGGTGCTGCCTTCCACCACTTCAGTTATCATGATTTAATTCCCAACTGTATTAGTGTAACAATGTATTTTGTTTTAATGTTATTGATTTGCCGGTTGGTGCTGCTAAGATAACAGTGTACAGACCTTCTCAAATTGAAATAAAAATTTTAAACTTACATAGACTTCGTGGTATTTGGTGTGGAGTGGACTAACTTACACGATTGAGCAAATTAAAGTAAGGGTGTGCATGTGAATTGCTTCCACGACAGAGGTTGGGTGTGTTAATGTTCTGGGTTGTCTACTTGTTGGTTGTCTTGGGGGGAGGGTTCCGAGACCTAATAGGTATGACAAGACAGTACTATAGTCAAGCAGTGGAATTGTGGTGGGTGCGGAATTTCTGATTGAGGTGTGCAAGGAAGGTCCAACCTACCATCACCAACATCCTATTTTCTGGTGCAAATGTATGTGCAAGATCCCTACAACAGTTGTATGTCCTATAGGGTATCATATCAAAATATTAAGAAATCTGGTAGGGCTGTTGCTGTGAATTTTCAAAGCCTAAACATCAACAAGAGTAAAAAGTAGTACAAGACAACGACCCAACGGATTGTACGAGCTACTGGTGAATATGAGTTTTATATTACAACCTTTCACAAAGAGTGCCACTGGGCAAGACTAGCTACTACAGTACAGACAGACAGACTGATAGTATGTAGTAGTACTCAGTCATCGTAGCGGAGGCAGGGATAAGCTTTTTGAAACCGTACAGATCGAAGGATAATTGGTGGTAAAAAAATAGCATTTGGAAACACACTATAGTTCGGGAGAAATGGGGCAGTAAAAGTTATGGAATAAGAAATATTATTAAAAACAAGAAGACTTACTGGGGCCAGCAGAGGAGCCCTCAGCGGTGTCCTCCTCGTGGTGTTCCTGTCCCGCCGACTGCCCAGTCCCTGCCCGTCTGCCCCTGGGTGCTGATGAACAGGAAAGATATAAGAAAGACAAACATTGATGGATGGTGTCAACTTAAGCAAATACAATTTTTTTCAACAACGGTCAAAAAACACTTATCTAAACAATTGCAATAACTACATTGACCGATCTCATCTGGTCAACATGTAATATCGGGGGATTCGCAGTTCGACTACTTAAGTTACTATTTATCAACAGTAATCCATTCTTCCATTCTGATTCCAGAAAACTAAGTTACAAGTAAGCCTAAGTATTAGTACAACCTACCACCCAACCTAGCCCACCTATTCCAGGCATGCCAATTGTACATTAAGTATGCATTTCGACTGTATTCCTCAACAATGTGTATGATCCAATCATGGAGGACACATTAACATGACTACATTTTTTGTATATACACAATTTTGGTTTGATTGATGCTCATCTGCTACTGCTAAGTAACTGCAAAGCCTACCTCCACTCATTGAACAAACTAGAAAGGTTCTAAAGACTGGCGTACTAGCAGCACGTCACGTAACTGAGTGAGGGGGCATCACGCATACCACTAACCAATTAGAAGCTCATACAAAGTACCTAAACCTATGTATCAATCCGCCCCTATCTATTAGTGACAGGACAAAGTAAGGAGTGGACATGAGTCACTGTAGCATTACGTAACTTAATTTCTCTAAAATAAACTCGTAAAGAATCACGCTAAGCAAGCGCAAACGCAAAGCTGCAAACAAGTAAGATTAGTAGTAGCGCAGAAGAGCACCTGTGTCATAATCACAGAAGACTTTTAAACATTATTAACCTGGAATGTATTGCAAGCAGCAACATTCTATCTGGTTGGAAGGAAAAAAAGATATTCGCAATATATAACATAGAGCAGAAGAACAGACACAAAGTTGTAATAATTAAATAGGTACTCACCAAGCCCCGGGACCTCCACTCCTAGCAGGTCCAGCAGGTCCTGCTCACGGTCCAGGATGTCGGACCACCGGTGCGTCAGCTGTGCCTGGGTGCGCCGGACCCCAGAGATGCGAGACACTGCCCGGCGCACCTTCCCCCACCGCTGCCGACGCTCCCGGAGGCCGTACCCGGACCCAGGCCTGCCACCTGCTGCCAGGGTTGAGGGGAGGTGGCGCTGCACAAAGAAAATTAGTGCAGCCAACTCCGCCTCCCCAAATAAGGCCCGTGCATGCACCCCTTGTGGGCGCCGCCTTCCGCAAGGAAGGCGGTCGCGGCTCTGGCTGCGCCGGCGAACAGCCCTGCCCTTGGACATGGTTCTGGGGACGGGGCGGGAAAGAAAAGGTAAAATAAATAAAGGAGTAAAGGAAATAAATAGCAGGCAATACAAAGAGAAAAAGTAGCTAAAAAACAAAAAAAAAGGTACACAAAAACCAAAAATATAGAGGCAGGAAAATAGTTAGAGAAATAATAAGTAATAAAGATCCGAAAAAAGTGGCTATAAACAAAGGATTGAAAAGATTTAGGGAGGATTGAAAATCAGGCCCCAGAACCATGCAATAGAGTGGAAAACAAGATGGCCGCGCCCGTTGCGACCACGTGGGCAAGTTCGCGCGATATTTTCTCCCTGAGCAAGCAAAAAGCAACGCGATCAAGTAAAAGCGATCGCGAACAGGAAATATCGACCGCGAACATGCATTGCGCGACCCGGAACAGGAAGTAAACAACGCCAGAGGGCGGGACAAGTGAAAACAAGATGGCCGCGCCCATGAGCGACCGCATGGGTAAGTTGGCGACCCGCGAACACGCAAAAAATACCGCGAACAGGCGGCAAAAAACTTCCGCATCTTCGCGATATTTCCGGCGTGTTTGCGGAGATTTTCTGCAATCTCGCGATAATTTGCGGAGGTTAATTCCGCAAATTCCGCCCACCCCTACTGTTCATCATACTGAAATGAGAAAGTTTGTGAGACGGTTGTATTTTGCTAAAAGTCCAGCAATAAAATTAGATGAATTGAATAGGGCTCTGTTCCGTGGATCGGTATCAGATGTAGAGAAGGTTGTTGATGAAATTCAGTTTTGTTACTTTGGTCCTGAACAAAACAGTGCAGAAAAGGACACAGTAAATGAGGAAGAAGTGGAAGAGAATGTAGAACCCTCTGTAAGTAAGACATTTAACGATCACATAACAAAATTTGAAAAAATCTCTAATGAAAGACCAAATATTATTTGCATTTGTTGCCGCAGAACTCATTATAGAAAACAAACTAGGAATGTTGATCTCTACAGAAAGAGTGAAAATGAAGATAATTATAAGTGGAAAGATTTTGCCACATATATATTTCTAGAAAATTGTTTTGAATTGGGTGAAGATCAGCGTATTTGTAAATACTGTTACAACAAGTTAGAGGAAAATAGAATGCCGACCAGAGCTGTACATAATAATTTAGAATTGGATGCTATTCCTGCTGAACTTTCTGAATTAAATACATATGAGTCTATACTTATTCAATGTGTTCATCCGTTCCAGACCATAGTACGTATGGAGCCTAAAACTGGTAAATTACCTCCTTCAGATTTACTGAGAGGTTTAAAAGGTAGAGTGGTGTATTTGCCCTTGGATTTGAAAAAAAATATGGAAACTATTGATGCAGATACTTTGGAAACTGAACCATTAGTTATTCTGGTTAATGGTGTACCTACAAAGAATAAGAAGATTTGGCAGGAGCTGGTAGATGTACGGAAAGTACAAAGAGCAAATTTGTATTTGAAAAGGAATAACAAATGGTATGAATCAATTTATATAGAAGAAGAAGAAGAAGATTTACAAGAAGACACAGAAACACCAACTGGACAAATTGAAAAAGTGGACAAGTCAAAGGAAGAAGAAATTTATGAACATTTTAGCATACATCCTCTTCATTCAAAAGAAGTTATGGGAGACAATATTGATCTGTTTCAGATGAAGAAAGCAAAAGGAACTCCCGTGAGTGTATGGGAGGAGAGCTTGGAAGCTCGATGTTTTCCCCAGCTGTTTCCTACAGGAAAAGGAGGACGATACGATGAACGTCCAGAACAGATTCCAGCTTACGAGTATCGGACTACAAGACTATATGCTGAAGATCCCAGATTTCGACAAAGTATTCCTTATTTGTTCCATCTTTTATTTGAAAGCGACTTGTCTGCACTGTCTTATGCAGTAAATCACATTTTAAAAAGTGGAGTACATTTACAAAATGTGTCTGCTAAGGATTTTATGGAGAAAGTGCAGCACCGAGATGATCATTTGGAAACACAACTGATCAATCTGATGGCTTGTCAGCGTGGGACAAATGAATATTGGTACCGACGCCATGGTGAATTAAAATGCATGTTACGGAATTTAGGAACACCAACATGGTTTGTTACCCTAAGCTGTGCTGAGTACGCTTGGGATGATTTACTGGATTTTCTACGAGAGGCAAATTGAAACATTAAAAACATCGAATACAAGACAGCAGGAGAACTGTGCTCATTGGATCCCGTTAATGTTTGCAGATATTTCAATCATAGATTTGAGGCTATGATGTCCTTCATCTGCAATAAAAAAAATCCACCTCTTGGAGAAGTAGTGGATTTATTTTGGAGAAAAGAGTACCAGGCAAGAGGTGCTCCTCATATTCATATGCTGTTGTGGATCAAGGATGCCCCAAAGTTTGGAACAGATACTGATGAAGCAGTGTTATCTTACATTGAAGAATATGCAACATGTGCTATACCAAAAAGCACAGAAGAGAAAAAGTTAAAGGAGCAAGTTTTACGTTTCCAAAGTCATCGGTGTGGAAAATACTGTCAACGGAAATACAAGAGCAAAGAAAAATACTACACTAAATGTCGATTTGGATTTCCTAGACCTGTTCTTTCAAATGGAAGAGTAAACAGTTTTATGTCATCTGTGAGACATACTATCACAAGAAAATCACCTAAGAATACCTACAACCTAAAAAGAAAAGAAGAATCAAAAAATATAAATGACTACAACCCAGTTATTTTATCCATGTGGAATGCTAACATGGATATACAGTATGTAGCTGACAATTCCATTGCTGTTGCTCGATATGTAACGTCTTACATTACTAAATCTGAAAAAACTGAATTGAAAGAAATGTGGGAAGACATTTCTCACGAGAAGACTGTCAGTAAGAAGCTGTACAGTTTCAGTTTAAAGATGTTATCGCATCGAGAAATTGGATCCTACGAATGTTCAGATAGGTTATCTTCTGCAAGTCTCTACTCGAAATCAAGAAGAATAATTTGGGCAAGTTTAGGCCTTGCAGCAATGAGAAATCGGGTACTGAAATCTGTTGGAGAAATTGAATATTTGGCCGAGAATGACCCAGAAAGTACAGATATTTTGAAATCAAACATGTTGGACACATATTATCTAAAAAGAAGTCATCATCTGGAGAACATGTGTCTCTATGAAGTGCTGCAGAACTACATTTATTCACGGAAAGCCGCAGAAGACATCAACAATGGAAAATATAAAGTCATTGGTGAGGAAGGATGTTTGGTGAAGCAAACAAAAGGAAGTTTGATAAATCACAGGAAGCTGAGTTGCGACACTACTGACAAAAAGGAATTTTACTACTTGGCTCTTTTACAGCTGTTTAAACCCTGGCGTACAGAGGATGAAATACTGGGAGAATTTCAAAGCTATGAAGATTCATTTAATGCTTGCAAAGACAGCATACAATGGAATACATTCACAACTTATCGGCAAATGTTAAATGAAGAAATTGAACAGGAAACTACAATTGCAGCAGAAGTAGCTAGAGACAGTTCTCAGGACAGCCAAAGTTCAGGAACACTCAGTCAAGATCCCCTAGGACAACCAATTGTTGAAAATGAAGCATCAATAGCCATGAATGAAGTGGAAACGGCTATGAATCAAGCTCAAGAAGAATTTATAGACTTACAAAATTTGGAAAGACAACTGAACGAAGAGCAGCAACAAATTTATGAAGAGATCAGAAACAAAATTGATCACGGATTTCTACATGATAAAAATGAGTGTTCATGCACATCATTTCATCCAATCAGGATGTATGTAAGCGGACAAGCTGGAACTGGAAAAAGTTTCCTTATAAAAGTCATCAGAAGCTACCTACAGCAAAAAACGGATTCTACTTTGTCTTGTGTGGTTACTGCTCCAACTGGGTTAGCAGCATATAACATAAAATGAATCACTTTACATTGTTTGCTAATGTTACCAGTGGAGCATGAGAACAAAATACAATACAACAAGCTAACTGGAGAAGCATGCTTGGAAGTTTCAAGAGTATTGAAGAAGATGCAAGTTCTCATTATTGATGAGGTGAGCATGGTATCAAACTTAATGCTTGCCTTTGTGCATTTAAGAATGCAGCAAATTCTAAGGACAGACTATGACGTGTTATTTGGTGGAAAGCATGTCATAGTTTTTGGGGATCTTCTACAGCTTACTCCAGTTAAAGGACAACCAGTGTTTAATGTGACACATGAAGACACGAAGAAGTCATTGGGAAGCATCGGTAATGTAAATATTTGGTCCTTCTTTGAGTACAAGGAACTTACTACTAATATGAGGCAAGCAAACGATGAAGAATATGGAAGTATTCTGAAAGATATCAGGATTGGACTACTCACAGAAGTTGGCAAAAAAGCATTACAGAGTTGGCTGCTACATAATTTATTTCCAAAGGAAGAAATAGTTGCAAAGAAGATATACAAGAACATTGCAGAAAAGAAAAGTGTCATTTGCTTAATGCCAACTCTACGTGAATGCTCAATATTCAATGAGGAGCTTTTAAAATTGGAAAAGGAAGATATCAGGAAATTGGAAGCAGTGGACAAAATTGAGGATGGAAGAATTACTATCACATTAACAGGCACACTGAAAAATAAATTGGATTCACTAGAGAAGAACATTTCCAAAACAGCTGGATTAGAAAAAAATCTGTATGTTTGCATGAACTGTAGAGTATTTTTAAGGAGAAATTTGGATGTTGAAAAAGGTTTAGTTAATGGAGCTATGGGAAGAGTTGTGGGTTTTATTAATTATCAGAAAAAAGATGGAATTGAATGTTTAAAAATAAAATTTGATCAGTTAAAGATATTTGTCGTTGTTCAGTTCGTTTCATGCTTGTGAAAGACTTATATGTACGTAGGAAGCAGTTTCCTTTTTCGCTAGCATATGCTGTAACTATTCACAAGTCTCAAGGATTGACTGTAGATTGTGCTTTTGTGAACATTGGTTCAACTGTGTTCAAAGAAGGTATGGCTTATGTAGCTTTGTCACGAGTGAAAACATTATCTGGTTTATTCATGATAGACTTTGATGACTCAAAAGTTAGTGCTGATACAAATTGTGTAAAGGAGTATAATAGATTAAGAAGAACCTATGCTCCTCATTTAGGTCAGTATCCTGTGTTGGGGAAACGTGTAGTTTCTCGTAAAAGGAGAAATGAGAATATCTGTAATGAAGATGTAGAGAGGAGGAAAAAAAAGAGGAGTGATGTAATTGCAAGCAAAAAGAAAAAGGAAAATGAAGAAGAGGTTGTAGGATGTCATTTTGAAAATAGCTCTGGTGTCAACTGCTACGCTAATGTAGTGCTGAATGTTGCATTTTATCTGGAAAGTGTGCAAGAGCAGATAACAGTAAATCAGAGAAAAAGATTCTGTTCTGAGTTGAGTCTCCTTTTTCAAAAGCTGAGTAATGATAAGACTCAAATAGAAAGTGCTACTGAAATTAGAAAACTTTTAGATGTATGTTCAGGACGAACACAGATTTCTCAAAATGTACAGCAAGATGCACAGGAATTCTTGATGTTTTTTCTTCAGGTACTGGAAGAAGAAGGGGTTCCCATTGAAAATGTATTTGGTCTCTCTTATAAATGGGAACATAGTTGTGAAAACTGTTATAATACATGTGGCTCTTATGTTGATTCTGAAAGGTTTATTTATTTAACATTGCCAGAAAGTAAAACAGTCACTTTTGCTAAATTAGTTAAAGATGCTAATCATAACATGGAATGCAGTGAGTGTCAATCTGAAATGTTTTCAACGTTACTTTTAAAGGAATACGGACAATATGTAATTTTAATGATGCAACGATGTAAAGCTGATGGTTCAAAATTGGATACTTTAATAAAGAAGTTTACAGGACAGCAATTATCAATTTCAGGAAAAACTTTTGTAACTGTTGCAATAATTTTCCATGAAGGACCTACTGTTACTTCTGGACATTACACAGTTTATCTTAAATGTGAAAAAGGCTGGACACTGTGTAATGATTCCCAATTGATTTTCAAGCAACGTTTGCCTTTTGATTTAGCAAATTCCTATCTAATCTTCCTGAAACCTAAATTTTAGAGAGACTTGGCAAGATGTGTACAAAACAATTTTACCATTTTATTGGATTACCATTGGAATTTTCAAAAAAAATGATTTTTCAAATTATCATTTGGCCTAATGGAAAGATAACCAATTGTAATGTGGACTTTTTAAATTTTTAATGAAACTTTGGAAAACCAAAAATTTAGACAAAATCGGTAACATCTGCACAATTTAAATTTTGGAATGTTATTGGATTGCCATTGGAAATGTATTCAAAAAAGATTTTTTAAATTACTATTTGGCCATGAGGAAAGGTAACCAATTGTATTGTGGACTTATTTAATTATTAATTAATCTTTCGGAAACCAAAATGTTACAGAGAATCGGTGAGATCTGTACAATTTAAACTTTAGAATTTTATTGGATTACTATTGGAAATTTAATCAAAAAATAATTTTAAAATTACTATTTGGCCTAAAGGAAATGGAACCAGATGTATTGTGGAGTTATTTGAGATATATTTTTGTGATTATACTTCTGAAACAAAAATGTCAGACGGTATTTTAAAGAAATAAGTTTTGATAATAGTTGATATTTTTTTTTAGAATATTATGCATTTCTATAATGTTATGTTTAAGTTAAAAGAGATTCTGGGCTTTTTTTATACAATCTTTGAGATTGTTATTTTTTTTTTGCCCGCTGTTAAATGATGAGTGCAATTGCTTTCACAATTTATAGTGAAATGCAATATATTCTGAAAACAGCAAAAAAAAGGCAAAATATTTTTGGGGAAAAACATATAAATACGTGTACTGTGTAATATATTGATTTATTAAATATTAATACTTTTTTCTTTTTTTTTCAGATTGTGAAAGAAAATTTTCAAAAAAAAACAACCATTTTTTCAAGTAATTTCAATTACATTTTAACTAAAAATTAAATTGTTGGGTGGGTCAGGTAAGTGAGAAATTAGATGGTCCTTTTCTTCCTCTTTATCTCAAAAAGATTTTTAGTATTTAGTTATTAATTCCTCAAGGATCTTGAGATGTGGTAATTGATTTTTAGTGTTTTAAAAAAAAAAAAAATACTCTTACCGTACGCGTACGGTAAAAAAAAAAAAAAAAAGTTTTAAAGAAAAAATAAAAAGAAGTTGAGAGGTAAGGTTGGCTCTTAAAAGAGCCGTTGTGTTCATGCAGGGACAGAGGAAAGGAAGTATGGCAACATTAGCTGGTTGGACATTTGTGCTGGTCTATTCTGTTGTTAATGAGGGAAACACTGGTCTCCCGATGAACAATTAGATCATGGCAAAATGAACACCGCATAGTAACCCTACCAAACCGAGGGTTCATTTCCAGAGGTTCAGAAAAAGGTGAATGTGCCCCCACAGATGAAGGGCTCTGCTGAGCTTCCGAAGAAGGACTCAGCTGAGCTGCTGTGGATGTGCTTGGTTGACTTACTGAAGGGTTGCCCCTAGTATGTCTAGCATGTGTCCTAGGATGCACATCCTCAAGGTGTCTCAACATAGTGTGATTCCCGAAGGAATACTTCTTGTTGGGATTACCTCGCGAAAGTACACGCTTGCACAGCTTGCAAGTCACCAAGGCAGCATTGACTTTTTTCTCACCCTCAGGAAAAGTAAAATACTCCCATGTGAAAGAGCCCTTCTGTTTCCTCCTTCTCTGCCTGATGGTGGTGCTGCTAGCCTCACTCTCAGCAGAAGAGTGCTGTTCTGCCATCGTATCACAAAGACAAGTCAGCTCCTTCTCCTAAGGGATCACAAGCAGAAATGAGGGGAATGGGTGTGGTGTAGGAGAGTTCTAGAACTGAAAGTAGTTTCAACCAATCAAAAGTTGTGTTTCATGATCACATGACCCACCGTGCGCGTACGTTACGCTTACGTTACGCTTACGGTGCAGTTACGGTGCGCTTACGGTAAAAGTGCGCATGCGCGTAAAAAAGACACGAGCACGCGCGCATGCGCAAAACAGTCACTCTACAACACTTCCGCGTAACGTGCGCGTGTAGCATACACGCCTACGCACCCCACGCACAGTACGCGCGGCTACGCAAATTGCGTAACTATACGCAGAGTAGATAAATTACAAACATTGCGTAAACCGTACGCTTACCGTACGCTTACCGTACGCGTAATAAAAAAAAAAAAATAAATAAAAAAAAATATTTTCTATGTTATACTAATATATCTTACCTGTTTGGTAAAAAAAAAAAGAGAAAACTTGATATATTGCATATTTTTTTTTAAAAAAACATAGTGTTTTAAGAGAATAAAAAGTTTTTAAAAACTTGTTTTTTTGAAAAAAAAACACATTTAAGATAAGAATTTATAATAAAAAATTCATACAAAATCAATAAAGAAAAATATGGGAATCACATATGTTATATGTAAGAATTAGCATTTAAAAAACCATACAAATTCACTGAAAAAACCATGGGAATCACATATGTTATAGTTAGAAATTAGCATTTAAAAAACCTTGCAAATTCACTGAAAAAACCATAGGTTTCACACATGTTATAGTTAGGGATTAGCATTAAAAAAACCTTGCAAATTCACTGAAAAAACCATAGGTTTCACACACGTTATAGTTAGGAATTAGCATTTTAAAAACCTTGCAAATTCAGTGAAAAAACCATAGGTTTCACACATGTTATAGTTAGCTGGACATTTCACTCGTAAAAAAACAATGAAATTTTCCCGTTATAGTTAGTTCAGCTAACTATAACTCGTGCGCCCGCAATGCACTGCTGATCACGTCACATATTACATCACTCATGACATGGTCAGTGACATCACTCATGACATCACTGATGACATCTCAAATGACATCACTGATGACATCACTGATGACGTCATCCTTGTGATAGAGTGGCAGACCTCCTCTCACCCTAATATAACCTTTGATGCACACATTCAAAAATGGAGACTGAAATTTTCAAAACAATGGACATACCAATACCAATTACAACCTCTTCAATAATTCTAAGAACCACATACACATCCACTCATTCACCAACAGTCCTGTACAGTCACTCATTCGTGTACTCACTCATCATATGTACTCATACACCTATACATCCTGTTACACAACACCACTAATCCATAGAGTTACTCACACAAATAGTCACTCATGCTAATAAAGATTCAAACATCCATTTACTTGCATATACAGTTATACACACACCACCACACTTACTTCTACGGAAACTTACACATACTTAGTCTTTTAAACAATCACTTATAGAAACACATACTTATTCATACAGGAACTCTTCCAATCTCTCACTCTCACATATACTCACTTATATACACCAATAGACACATATACTAGTTTAAAACATATGTAGTTACTCATAAAGACACTATTGAGACAGTCATTCACTCACTAACACACCCATACACACACTCATCCACCCATACAGTCCTGCACACATGCTGTCTTCAACACATAAAAACAGTGAGTCACTCATTCATGCACCTATGCACTACATAATACCCCCACCGAACCATGCAGTCACTCAGACTGATACTCAAAAAACAACCTAAAATCCAATATAAACACCCATGTAGCTACTCACCAACCCATGCAGACACTTATACACAAAGTGAGAGACTGATACAGATATTTACATATTTAAACATTACTCACTAAGCCATGTATTCACTATGATACACTTAATCAGTCAGTTACACAATCAATTTTTCAAAAACAATTCATCCATTTAGACACTTATATACCCATTTATTCTTCCATCGACCTTGAGATATACATATATAAAACATATTTAATTTTCAGAAAAACACACATTCACTGGATGATATCATCAGTGATGTCATCAGTGATGTCATTTGAGATGTCATCAGTGATGTCATGAGTGATATCACTGACCATGTCATGAGTGATGTAATATGTGACGTGATCAGCAGTGCATTGCGGGCGCGCGAGTTATAGTTAGCTGAACTAACTATAACGGGAACATTTCATTGGTTTTTTACGAGTGAAATGTCCAGCTAACTATAACGTGTGTGAAACCTATGGTTTTTTCACTGAATATATATATATATATATATATATATATATATAAAGTCCAATACCCTCTCAAAGTAAAAAGGGTTCAACACAGCTAGGGTACGTCTCACAAAGGTTTTATTCTCTACCAAGTTCAAGACAGAGTCCAAAGGGAAAAAGAACCTCTAGGCAGATGCATTTCAGCTTCCATCAGCTTTCCTCAGTGCCGGTTCATCAATGAATGGTTTTCACAAGGGGTCTATTTAGATGTTGCTGCCGCCACTCCCATCGAGTAGAAGACTCTCCCCCAGCTCACTTTTAAAGGTGCAATACCTCTCTTTGAAGGCTCCGCCATACTCAAGACCGCTGCAGTGCGCTATGCCACATCCGACAGGATAGCCCGTTTAGTGACCGGCTATTCGAACTCCCAGTGGAGTCCCAGCACATCGCTGGCTGACGCGCAGCACTGTCGCCACAGCAGACGGTCCCAGTTGTTCAAAAGTTACAAGGTGAGTACCTTTGCGAGTCCCTCCGCAGTTAATACTGCTGCCTCCCTCCCCTATGCCTTCGTGGACACACAATGGTTGCTGCCTGGTGGCTGCCTGCTGGTGGAGAGTGAAACCCTCTCCTATACTGAGGAATACATCAACCAGCTGCTACAGGACCCCAGGAATCTCTTTCTGTCATCCGATACACCCAATATTGATTTCACTCTCAATGATAAGATAGCTAAACTCGAACGCTTGGAAAAGAAACTAATTCGTACAAAGCTTCATGGTCATTTGCTTACCAAATATCTACAGGCGAATATAATACCAGTTGGGCTACAGATAAGAAATGAACCTGCCATTTTTGTGGATCAACCAAAATTCAAAGAAGGTTTTAGTTTCATTGCTAACAACGCTTCGCGACATTGGATGGTTCTCGGAGTAGAAACTGCGGCTGAACAGGTTCAGGCCTTGACCAGAGAAATAGCCGCCCTTAAACAAGAAATTGCAGGTGATTCAACCTTGATCAACGCCAAAAGTGCTCTGGAGAATCTTACAAAATCACTAAAAGACTTTGAAACCACTACGCAGAATAAAAAACTAGACAAACTCTCCAAGGATATCAGGTTCTATGAGAAAAAGAACACATATCCTTATCTCAACGAAGACTATTACAAACAGGATACTTCTGGCTGTTTCACGGGCAGAGGAAGAGGGGCCTTCAGAGGAAGAAGGAATTATACCACGTTTTCCGATTCTACGGTGAGTTCAGACAGTGATCCAGAGGCTCCTGGCCCTAGCTACGACTACAACTACCGGGACAACTGGTAACCCCCCCAAGGTTTTTTCCCTTTTTTAGGGGAAGGCCAATGGAGACCACCGCGAGGACGAGGTGGCAACTTGCCAAGAGGGCCCCCGAGAGGCCAGCAGAACCCACCGAGCGCCAATTGGGACAGAGGCCGAGATACAACCCCGAAACAAGTCCGATTCCAGCAAGAGAACCACGGAGAGATATCGACGAGGCGCAAAGTCTACAGATGGTAGAGCCCAGCGATAATCCAGTGGTTAACATCTCTGCATATAATCTCAACGCTGACGAACAGGCTGTACTCTGCAAGGGCCTGTCCTTCGTCCCAACTGCCCATCCGAACTCATTCAACCTCAAAACCGAACTCCAAGGGTTTTTTCGTAAGATCCGTCTCAGGTATTTTTTTAAAAACAAGGAAGACAGTCTACCCAAGTCGGTCACTGGATTAAGGCCTCCATCCAAGTTTTTTTCGCCTGCCAATGCTATGAGTAGCAGGATTTTGGCTTACGAGAGCATGGTTCTGAACGATGTTGACACTTTACTTTCAACATACAAACATACCATACCGAACACCAGCAAGTCTGAGAAAGCGGCTCTCCTAACCCTCCGAAATAACAAAGACATTGTGATCAAGTCTGCCGATAAGGGCGGGGCTATAGTGGTGCAAGATACCACTGCATACAAATCGGAGATTCTACGGCAGTTACAAGACGGTGTCAGTTACTCTTTGTTGAGGTCTGATCCTACGAAGGACCTGATGGGGGAAATCCATCTAATAACTCTGGACGCTTTAAACTGTGGTTTTCTAAGTAAATTGGAATACGACTATCTGAATCAACAACATCCACGACTACCTACTATCTATACGCTACCAAAGATACATAAGGACATCCTACATCCACCAGGTCGCCCTATAGTATCCGGCTGCGGTTCACTATTGGAACCTCTATGTAAGTACATAGACATTTTCCTGAAACCATTGGCAGAAGAAACAGAAACATACCTTCGAGACACCATGCAAGTTATTGCAATGATTGACCAACAACCCTTCAACCCAAGTGAGCAGATACTTGTCACCTGTGATATTGTCTCGTTATACACCAGCATTCCGCAGGAACCTGCACTGGCGGTTATGCGGGAAGTTTTGGATCTAAGACCAGCACCAACAAGGGTACCTACGGATTTTATCATAGCTCTTTTGACCATCGCTATGAAAAAGAATTTCTTTTACTTCCAAGGAAAGTACTATGTACAAACGAAAGGAGTCGCGATGGGGGCTGCCTTCGCTCCAGATCTAGCGATCCTATATATGGATAACTTTGAGAAACGTTTCGTCCTCAACAACAACCCATTTTCGGCACATGTCAATACGTGGAAGAGATATATTGACGATATATTGATGATTTGGAATGGTGAGACTATCCAACTCAATTTGTTCCACCAATGGCTAAACCAGTGCGATCACAACATTCAGTTCACTATTCAGTCCAGCACACAGGAGATACCCTTCCTCGATTTGAAAATCTTCCACGACGATGATAAACTTCTTACTACCCTATATAGGAAGCCAACGGAAAGAAATTCTCTACTGAGGTACAGTAGCCACCACCCGCGCGGCTTGCGCGACAATCTTCCAGTGGGACAGTTCCTGCGGATCCGCAGGAACTGCACTAAACGAACAGACTACACAACAGAGTCTGAGAACCTAACGGCCAGGTTAATCCTAAGAGGTTACCCAAAACGCCTGGTAAAGAGGGCCCGGAAGAGGGCCTGGTACAACCCACGGGACACTCTGCTCTCACCCAAACATCCCAATATATCACGCCAAAATAACAAAATGATATGTGTCACAACATTCTCCACTCGCAGTAATGCAGTGAAAAAGATCATCAATAAACACTGGAACATTATATCCACGGAGATTGACCAACCTGATCCACCGATGCATTCTTTTAAGAAAGCAATGAGCATTAAGGACCATGTGGTGCATTCCTTCCTTGAGGACCCAGTTGAACCAACTATTTGGTCACTCTGGAGTTTACCACCAATCATAGGTCACTTCAAGTGTGGGTCGTGTAAAGCATGCCCCACAACTATGCAATCAAAGAACTTTTAATATAAGCATCAGACCATTACATTACAATCACATACCAACTGTAATTCCAGCAACGTCATATATGGGATCCTGTGTCCATGTGACCAACTATATATTGGCCAGACACAGCAGAAAGTCAAGGCTAGAATTCTTCAACACCAAAGTCGAATAAGATGCAATGTGACAGGTGCACCTCTAGTTGAACACTATCACCAACTGGGACACCACCCCGATGAAATGAAATGGATTGTCTTGGAAAAGACAGAACTGGGACCTCGGGGAGGTAATATATCCTCTATCCTGCTCATTAGAGAGTCTAAAATGATGATACGCTTTGACACTATTCTAACTGGTTTGAACGAACAAGACCCGAGTAATGCTCAATTAGCTACTCTCGGTAACTCATGAACAAGGTTCATTTTGCTCTGTTTGCCCCAGCCCATTATCTAACCTGTTGTTAACGTTATTTCTGAGACACTTTATGATGTTGACCATGAGACATTTATGACGAATGTACGTATTATGCACATGAATTTTTTGAGTGTTTCTTTCCCATTGGAACTATCATTTGTCTTATCCAGCAAGCTAATATCCATTCACATGTATTTAAATGACCATTTGACGTCTCTCTCCCAATGTAATTACCATCTGGTTCTCTTGCATCTTCATTTAGAAAATGTTTATTGATATAAGCTCATATAACAACCAATGTTCTTTTTTCATTTTTTACAAATGAATCAATACATTTTTCCGGTTCAATGTGTCATCGTATAACTTTGAGACGCTTTCAAAAAATGCACCCATTGTACAATAGTCACTGCACATGTATGTTTACCTAACAACAGACCACGAGTTTGACTGCACGCCCTTTAGTCTGTACATCTGTGCAATCCTAACGTGCACATACGTATGTTTATCAATTAGACTCTTTCATATTGTCATTTTCCTTTTTTTAGGATCCCCTACGTACATGTTCACCATTTGATTCTCCTCCCCCAACCTTAAAACGTCGATCATGCTGATCCCCCGGGCCCCGACGAGGCCCTTCTAATGATGTATTCCACTGAACAATAATCATTAACACACATATTCCACTTGACATAACTATTTATTTTATTTATTTCATTTATTCTCCTCGGGAATTATTTACCCACATTAATTCTTTTAACCTCGCTATCGAACTACCCGAATGGTCTTTCTTCCATTCTCCCGTTGATGGCAGCATCCAGCGGCTGCACCCGGTGTAACGTCACGCGGTTTCAGCGTTCTCCTTATCTGGGAGCCGCTCCGCGTCGTCAGTTAGCCGTCAGAGTCGAGCGGTTTCAGACACGTACGCCGTCTCACGGTAAGGGAACCGCTTTAATGATACTCCGTGTACATTGGCTAATTCGACCTAGGATTTGGGTCCTTGTTCCTATGATCAGTCCCCCTCTTTATTAACAGTTAACTTTGCCTTATCCATTAGTATTACGGCTTTCCAGTATTTGCCTCTATTTAATTTTTAGTCCCGTTACTAGGTCCTCGTATTCAACACGATCAATCCCCCTGCATGTACATTGATTACTGCGATTTTTCCACGCATTGGGTATTAGCATTTCCCGCTGGATTGACCTTTTCCTTTTTAATAATATGTTTGTTCAGTCTTTCTATTTATTGGAATCGCTAGTCCCGCTTTCTGACTTCCTAGTATACGGATGATAGTATGGGGTACCAGGTCCTGTTTGCTTTGTATTTCTCCAGTTTTGGACTACCTATCAGGTTTCCCATTTAAAGAGCGCTCTCTCCATTTGGTTTTTAGAGGCTGCTTTCTCGGTGATTCATTTCACCCAACACACTGAATTAACAGACCGGTGTGATTTGACGGAGTAATCTAATCCTCCCATTTTTGCTAAACAATACACGTGAGTTTATATTAAATTGGAGTCATTACCTACCTCCCTTTCTTCAAGTCAACTCCACTGTTGACCACACTGTCGCTTTTAAATTCATTTTTAGGTGACTTTTCACTCCCACCCGACCGTGGAGCCTTCTTTGCCCAGATGCCAAGCTGTTACTGACTAGATGCTCTCTTTTTCTGGTAATTATGGCAGTTATATCCATATCCAGTCCTGCAGTTGAATCTTTGCTTGGCACTATCATTTCTAATTCCCACCCATATCTTTGCATAGGTGCCTACCTTCCCCGGTTCACCATCCTCTTTGTCCTGAGGAAGACCCCACCTGTAAGGAATTAATCTACCTACCTTTGAAGAGGGGTCGAAACGTCGACATCCCATCATGCCAGTACCCTCAATAGTGCGTTGAGCACTGTGGACTTTCACTTGTATATGGCTATTTGGCAATAACATTTAATTCTGTCAATGAATGACTCTTGAATATTTGGCACGACAGTAAGGTGCCTAGCAATTGACTTGTACCATTGTTATGAACTTGTTTATGTCACTTATCCTACTACCCCACCTAATTCGTCACTCCCTCCCCTTCCCCGTGGCACCCCGCACTTTTGTAAATAGTGTGATTTATCGTATGCATTTATGTGCCTGTTCCAAGTGTGATTAAATAACACTATGGTTCTGCCTTAAAATTGTTGCAATATTTGTTGTGTTGATCTTTCTCAATTTTTATGCATGCTCTGGGACCATTTCTATTCCACTGTTAAAACAGTGACAGCGTTACTGTTTGAAACATGAAGTCCAATACCCTCTCAAAGTAAAAAGGGTTCGACACAGCTAGGGTACGTCTCACAAAGGTTTCATTCTCTACCAAGTTCAAGACAGAGTCCAAAGGGAAAAAGAACCTCTAGGCAGATGCATTTCAGCTTCCATCAGCTTTCCTCAGTGCCGGTTCATCAATGAATGGTTTTCACCTGGGGTCTATTTAGATGTTGCTGCCGCCACTCCCATCGAGTAGAAGACTCTCCCCCAGCTCACTTTTAAAGGTGCAATACCTCTCTTTGAAGGCTCCGCCATACTCAAGACCGCTGCAGTGCGCTATGCCACATCCGACAGGATAGCCCGTTCAGTGACCGGCTATTCGAACTCCCAGTGGAGTCCCAGCACATCGCTGGCTGACGCACAGCACTGTCGCCACAGCAGACGGTCCCAGTTGTTCAAAAGTTACAAGGTGAGTACCTTTGCGAGTCCATCCGCAGTTAATACTGCTGCCTCCCTCCCCTATGCCTTCGTGGACACACAATGGTTGCTGCCTGCAAAGGGGGGCGCCGCAATGTATTTTCATACCAAACTCCAAAAGCTGCTGTCGGTCGCGGTGCACCAGACCGGGAGGGCGTGTCGTTAAAACAGTGACAGCGTTACTGTTTGAAACATGAAGTCCAATACCCTCTCAAAGTAAAAAGGGTTCGACACAGCTAGGGTACGTCTCACAAAGGTTTTATTCTCTACCAAGTTCAAGACAGAGTACAAAGGGAAAAAGAACCTCTAGGCAGATGCATTTCAGCTTCCATCAGCTTTCCTCAGTGCCGGTTCATCAATGAATGGTTTTCACCTGGGGTCTATTCAGATGTTGCTGCCGCCACTCCCATCGAGTAGAAGACTCTCCCCAGCTCACTTTTAAAGGTGCAATACCTCTCTTTGAAGGCTCCGCCATACTCAAGACCGCTGCAGTGCGCTATGCCACATCCGACAGGATAGTCCGTTCAGTGACCGGCTATTCGAACTCCCAGTGGAGTCCCAGCACATCGCTGGCTGACGCGCAGCACTGTCGCCACAGCAGACGGTCCCAGTTGTTCAAAAGTTACAAGGTAAGTACCTTTGCGAGTCCCTCCGCAGTTAATACTGCTGCCTCCCTCCCGTATGCCTTCGTGGACACACAATGGTTGCTGCCTGCAAGGGGGGGCGCCTCAATGTATTTCATACCAAACTCCAAAAGCTGCTGTCGGTCGCGGTGCACCAGACCGGGAGGGCGTGTCGTTAAAACAGTGACAGCGTTACTGTTTGAAACATGAAGTCCAATACCCTCTCAAAGTAAAAAGGGTTCGACACAGCTAGGGTACTTCTCACAAATGTTTTATTCTCTACCAAGTTCAAGACAGAGTCCAAAGGGAAAAAGAACCTCTAGGCAGAATCATTTCAGCTTCCATCAGCTTTCCTCAGTGCCGGTTCATCAATGAATGGTTTTCACCTGGGGTGTATTTAGATTTTGCTGCCGCCACTCCCATCGAGTAGAAGACTCTCCCCCAGCTCACTTTTAAAGGTGCAATACCTCTCTTTGTAGGCTCCGCCATACTCAAGACCGCTGCAGTGCGCTATGCCACATCCGACAGGATAGCCCGTTCAGTGACCGGCTATTCGAACTCCCAGTGGAGTCCCAGCACATCGCTGGCTGACGCGCAGCACTGTGGCCACAGCAGACGGTCCCAGTTGTTCCAAAGTTACAAGGTGAGTACCTTTGCGAGTCCCTCCACAGTTAATACTGCTGCCTCCCTCCCCTATGCCTTCGTGGACACAAAATGGTTGCTGCCTGCAAGGGGGGGCACCGCGATGTATTTTCATACCAAACTCCAAAAGCTGCTGTCGGTCGCGGTGCACCAGACCGGGAGGGCGTGTCGTTAAAACAGTGACAGCGTTACTGTTTGAAACATGAAGTCCAATACCCACTCAAAGTAAAAAGGGTTCGACACAGCTAGGGTACGTCTCACAAAGGTTTTATTCTCTACCAGGTTCAAGACAGAGTCCAAAGGGAAAAAGAACCTCTAGGCAGATGCATTTCAGCTTCCATCAGCTTTCCTCAGTGCCGGTTCATCAATGAATGGTTTTCACCTGGGGTCTATTTAGATGTTGCTGCCGCCACTCCCATCGAGTAGAAGACTCTCCCCCAGCTCACTTTTAAAGGTGCAATACCTCTCTTTGAAGGCTCCACCATAATCAAGACCGCTGCAGGGCGCTATGCCACATCCGACCGGATAGCCCGTTTAGTGACCGGCTATTCGAACTCCCAGTGGAGTCCCAGCACATCGCTGGCTGACGCGCAGCACTGTCGCCACAGCAGACGGTCCCAGTTGTTCAAAAGTTACAAGGTGAGTACCTTTGCGAGTCCCTCCGCAGTTAATACTGCTGCCTCCCTCCCCTATGCCTTCGTGGACACACAATGGTTGCTGCCTGCAAGGGGGGGCGCCGCGATGTATTTTCATACCAAACTCCAAAAGCTGCTGTCGGTCGCGGTGCACCAGACCGGGAGGGCGTGTCGTTAAAACAGTGACAGCGTTACTGTTTGAAAAATGAAGTCCAATACCCTCTCAAAGTAAAAAGGGTTCGACACAGCTAGGGTACGTCTCACAAAGGTTTTATTCTCTACCAAGTTCAAGACAGAGTCCAAAGGGAAAAAGAACCTCTAGGCAGATGCATTTCAGCTTCCATCAGCTTTCCTCAGTGCCGGTTCATCAATGAATGGTTTTCACTGGGGTCTATTTAGATGTTGCTGCGGCCACTCCCATCGAGTAGAAGACTCTCCCCCAGCTCACTTTTAAAGGTGCAATACCTCTCTTTGAAGGCTCCGCTATACTCAAGACCGCTGCAGTGCGCTATGCCACATCCGACAGGATAGCCCGTTCAGTGACCGGCTATTCGAACTCCCAGTGGAGTCCCAGCACATCGCTGGCTGACGCGCAGCACTGTCGCCACAGCAGACGGTCCCAGTTGTTCAAAAGTTACAAGGTGAGTACCTTTGCGAGTCCCTCCGCAGTTAATACTGCTGCCTCCCTCCCCTGTGCCTTCGTGGACACACAATGGTTGCTGCCTGCAAGGGGGGGCGCCGCAATGTATTTTTATACCAAACTCCAAAAGCTGCTGTCGGTCGCGGTGCACCAGACCGGGAGGGCGTGTCGTTAAAACAGTGACAGCGTTACTGTTTGAAACATGAAGTCCAATACCCTCTCAAAGTAAAAAGGGTTCGACACAGCTAGGGTACGTCTCACAAAGGTTTTATTCTCTACCAAGTTCAAGACAGAGTCCAAAGGGAAAAAGAACCTCTAGGCAGATGCATTTCAGCTTCCATCAGCTTTCCTCAGTGCCGGTTCATCAATGAATGGTTTTCACCTGGGGTCTATTTAGATGTTGATGCCGCCACTCCCATCGAGTAGAAGACTCTCCCCCAGCTCACTTTTAAAGCTGCGATATCTTTCTTTGAAGGCTCCGCCATACTCAAGACCGCTGCAGTGCGCTATGCCACATCCGACAGGATAGCCCGTTCAGTGCCCGTTCAGTGACGTTCGCCAGTAGGTAGTTATAGTTAGGATCTAGTTTCCATAGGAAAAGCGTTTATTGTTTTCCCAATAACTTTGGCGCCGGTTGACGAATCTTTGCAAAGGTTTCAAAACCAGTGACCCGCTCCGGTCAGCTCCTGTCTTGGAAGTTTGGGGTTATTCGTCAAGCGGGAGCCGAGAAAAAAGGCGGGATCCAAAACGCATTTTCCCCATGTTATTTTCCATAGGAAACTTTAGACACAGCTACAGCCTGAACTGCTGAACGGAAATACACCAAATTTGGCAAAAAGGTAAGTCTTGGTTCAGAAAGATCCCTAAATGGTGTAAATCCGTTCAGGAGCTCCTGAGAAATTAGAAAAAGAAAAAGTTTCAATATCTATGGCCGCTTTGGGTTCACGAACCCTCACAAGCACGAGCTTCATTTTGATAGGCTTCCAACACTACAAACCAGAAAGTGTTGGCAGCCATCTTGTTACTCGGTAACTGAGTCACAAGAAAACAGAGAAATAAGGATGAAAAACAAGAAAAGAGGGCAGGGTTCAGACCCCCTGACCCCCTGGGCCTGCTGAGGGGGTCCTCCTGGGCCAAAGGAAGCATTTTTAAAAAAAAAGAAATCAGCCATATTTGCGCTTGGTTATTTTTAAGCCCGTGGGTGGGCCAGGTCCTGGAGGCATGCAGAAATGTATAGCAGGGGCCCGCCACCTCCCCGGGGCTTCATTTATGTTCTGCAGGGGGGCACGCAGCCCCCCCCACAGGCCTGGGGACCACCACCTCCCTGGGCCTCTATTTAAAATAATATATATTCCGTGTGGGGGGGGGGCTCGACATTCCCCGGGGACCACCACCTCCCCGGGGCTTTGATGATAAAAAGGTGGGGAACATAGCCCCCCCACAGCCCCGGGGACCACCACCTCCCAGGGCTTTAATTTTTAAACAAATAACCTGTGGGGGGCTCGAGCACCCCCACACGACCCTTGGACCACCACCTATCCGGAGCACTAAGTATGCAAATGTGGGGGTCGGTTATGGACCCCCATGGCCTGGGACCACCACCTCCCTGAGGCTTTGCACACATTGGGGGTGGGGCTGCACGGCCCCCCTCCAGGAGCCCTTGATGGCCCTGGTGACCGCCACCCCCCAGGGCCAGCTCCTGCAAAGTTCTGGGGTACGCACCCCAGGACATTGCCGTTTGCTATGGCAGGACAGGAGCTGTGCGGCTCCCGCCTTGTCATAGCAAGCACTGGTTTGGATTTCGGAAGTGAGAACAGGTTCCCTGCTCTCACTTCCAAAATCCAAAGCAGATTGCATTTCCACAAGGGGAGCTGCCTGTCAGCAGCTCCCCGTGTGGAAAAGCAATGCCGGCTCCCGCAGGAGGCAGGGAGCCGGCGGGACGCCCCCGGGTCCCCATCAGAGTGGCCAGGCCCGGGTGATGGGGTCCCCGGGGCTAGAACTGGCCTGAGGAGGGTGGCCATGTGGCAACCCTCCAAATACTTAAAATAACATTTAAAATACTGGCCATGCCCCAGGGGATGATGACTCCGGTTAAAAAAATGGGCTCGAGAGGAGGGCCACGCAACCCCCTTCCTGTCTTTGTAATAAAATTTAACATAATAGGGGTCAGGAACTGGGGGATGGGGTCCACAGGGCCCAAAAAATACGAAAAGAAGGGGGCCACACAGCCTCCCTTATAAAAAATTAAAAAATGGCATCGCGCCGGAGGCCCTGCCTCCTCAGTGCATCACTCTGCAAACGCGGTCTGTGGCGCGTTGTAAGTTGGGGAATTAATTCCACTTGAATACTGGGGGTCCCTGGGGGCCAACTAGCCCACCAGGTACCTCCATTATGCACCACAGAGCTGCGTTGCAGAGAGGTGGTCTGAGGCCTCTCTGCAATGCACCTCTGTGGTGCATACTGGAGGTACCTGGTGGGCTAGTTGGACCCCAGGGACCCTCAGGATTCAAGGGGCCTTAATCCCCCAACTAAAAATGCGCCACGGGGTGCGTTTGTACAGTGGTGAAGGGAGGGGGCGGGGCCTGATATGACAAGGTGGCATACGCGCTCCGTGGGGCATTTTAAGTTGTGGGATTAAGTCCCTTTCAATCCTGAGGGTCCATGGGGCAAGTAGCCCACCAGGTACCTCCAGTAAGCACAACAGAGTTGCTTTGCAGAGAGGTGTAAAAAGGGGCATGGCCTCAGATCACCTCTCTGAAACGCAGCTCTGTGGCGCTTACTGGAGGTACCTGGTGGGCTAGTTGGCCCCCAGGGACCCTCAGGATTCAAGGGGACTTAATCCCCAAACTTAAAACGCACCACTAGGATGCGTTTGCACACTTGTCACATCAAGCCCCACCCCCTCTCTTCACCACTGTGCAACGGGCCCTCTGGCGTGTTGCAAGTTGGGGGATTAAGTCTGCTTGAATCCTGAGGGTCCCTTGGGTCCAACTAGTCCACCAGGTACCTCCAGTAAGCGCCACAGAGCTGCGGTGCAGAGAGGTATAAAAAGGGGCGTGGCCTCTTTGCAAAGCAGCTCTGTGCCGCTTACCGGAGGTACCTGGTGGGCTAGTTGGCCTCCAGAGACCCTCAGGATTCAAGGGGACTTAATCCCCCAACTTATAACATGCTAGGGGGCAAGTTTGCACAGTGGAGCAGGGAGGGGCGGGCCTGATATAAGAAGTTAGCAATCCTGCTGTGTGGGACTTACTGGTGGTAATAAAAGGGATAGTTGGCCCCCAAGTTTGATGTTGGGGGCTAACTACTCCTCCTGCTATCTCCCGTAAATCCCAGAGAGGTGTTTCAGAGGCCACATTTACCTTTTCCCACCTCTCTGGAAACGCGACTGGTATGTTATAGTTAGAAATTAACATTTAAAAAAACTTTCAGATGTCATCAGTAATGTCATCAGTGATGTCACTGACCATGTAATGAATGATGTAATATGTGACGTCATCAGCAGTGCATTGCGGGGGCGCGAGTTATAGTTAGCTCAACTAACTATAACGGCTGAATTTCTATGGTTTTGTACGAGTGAAATGTCCAACTAACGATAACGGCACTGAAACCTATGGTTTTTTCAGTGAATTTCAAAGGTTTTTTAAATGATAGTATCTAACTATTCCTACAGAGGTAGGACATGTGCAGAAAGAGGAAGAAACACGCAGAAAAAAGCAAGAGAAATGCAGAAAGAGGCAACGGAAGTCCAGAATGACGAAGAAAGGTATAGAAAGAAGCAAGGGATATGCAGACAGAATCAACAAAGGAGCAGAAAGAGGCCTTGTTGCAAAGTCATCCTGTGCCCCCAACTTTTGCTGACTGGTACTGGTGGTAACGGACTCTGACTAACCGGGGCCATAGCTAGTGCTATTCTGAAAGACACTTAGAATACAGTGAAAACACCTACATACAGTAGGGTACACTATGGGTTGGGGTACCCATTTGATTGGCATGACCTCCCCTGTAAGGCCCTAGTACATAATAGGGCTGGGGGATTAAAACTACCTCTAAGTCAGAGGTGCAGAAAGAGGCAGGAGAAGTGTAGAATGAAGCAACAGAGGTGCCGAAAAAGGCAAGAGAGATGCAGAACCAGGCAAGAAAGGTGCAGAAAGAGGGAACAGGGGTGTAGAAAGAGGCAAGAAGGATACAGAAATTTGCAACAGAGGTACAGAAAGAAGCAGGAGCAGTGCAGAAAGAAGCTAGAGAAGTGCAGAAAGAAGCAACAGAGGTGGAGAAATAGAGAAGAGGGTGCAGACAAAGGCAAGAAGGACACAGAAATTTGCAAAAGAGGTGCAGAAACAAGCAAGAGAAGTCCAGAAAGAGGCAAGAGAATTGCTAAAATAAGCAACAGAGGTGGAGAAAGAAACAAGAGAAGTGCAGAAAGTGGCACGTATGGTGCAGAAAGAAGCAAGAGCAGTGCAGAACGAACCAACAGAGGTGCAAAAAGAGGCAAGAAGGGTACAAAAAGAAGGAAGATAATTGCAGAAAGAGGCAAGAGAATTGCTTAAAGAAGCAACAAAGGTGTAGAAGGAAGCAAGAGAAGTGCAGAAAGAGACAATTGAGGTGCAGGAAGAAGCAAGAGCAGTGCAGAAATTACCAACAGACGTGCAAAAAGAGGCAAGAGGAGTGCAGAAAAAGTTTGGAGGGGTGCACAAAGAGGTAAGAGATGTATAGAAAGAAGCCAGAGGGGTACAGAAAGAAGGACGAGAAGTGCAGAAAGTGTCAGGATTGGCCAAACCGACTCTGATACTAGACACGCAGCCCCCACTTTCGAAATTAGGCAGGTGTACATTTCTGGTTATTCACCCCCAAGCTGGAGCCACAGGGTTGCCAAGAGGTTTGCTGCCGCTGTATCAGGTCAGCGTTCTAGTGTTTCCATTTAGCTTTCTGTGGTGTGGAGTTTTGAGTATCGCACGTGCGCACGCTGTGCTCCGCGCACTTCAACTGTTATTTTCCAGGGAAGAGTTGAATTTTTCTCCTCAGCGCTAAGGCTTTCCCGGAGATTCTGTTAGCGAGCATTCCCAGGCTCGCTTCTTTCCAGGTTTTTACTTAGCAGTTCTTTACTCGCACTACAGCCATTCAGGTACTGTCTTTTTGGATTATTATTTGTTCCAGTTCGTTTCTGTGAGAAGAGGCAGTTGTCTTCTCAAGAATTGCTGCCTATAGTATTTCTTCAGTCCTAGTGACTCTTCAGCAATACTGGAAGTGAAAACTTAGTCAGACAAGAACTATTCAAATGGCGCCACCTTTGTAAGCTCTTGACTTTGAATTCCATTATTAAGGCGCTTTTAAGACTAGCTCACCTTTACAGTGGCGTAGGACTTGGTACTCTTAATCAGACGTTGCTGACCTTCTTATTTGGTCAACCAGATTTTTCCAGTTTTCCAGTTTAGTCAAGTATCTACTCTCTCAAGGTTCAACGTTATTTGCCATCCTGTCCTACCAAGGTGACTCTACAAGTAAATACAAATATATATATATATATTTCTACTTACCATCTTACCAGCTGCATATTCATCTCTGCTGAGGAATTAGTGTCAAGTTGGTATCCTGTTCGCCGCTGAACTCCTTCCTTCTGCAACTAGAAAGAGAAAAAGATTATTATACACTGTCTATCAATTAGCGAGTTCAGCTAGAGAGAGGCAAATTCCACACATACATTAAGGTAATCAGGGTTAAATTGAGGAGAGTATAAAGTTGATTGTAGAAGTTTAGAACTGTAATAATTGTTTGCTTACATTTTCAGGTGCAGGCATTCCAGTGGCAACTCCAGTGTGGCAGTCTCTCTAACATTCCCATTCCCCTTTCCCCCGAGGTTCTGGAGTCAGAGAGTCTTCTGGTTCCAGGAGTGCTGGGGAGTTGGGAAATATTCAACAGGAGTAGGCGTCAGCCATTCGGCCCCTGTGGAGGCACCAGCTCAGGTACCGGATTTGACAGAAAGAGGGAAGAGAATTGCTTAAAGAAGCAACAGAGGTGTAGAAAGAATCTAGAGAAGTGTAGAAAGAGGCAAGGGAATTGCTGAAAGAAGCAACAGAGGTGTAGAAAGAAGCAAGAAAAGTGCAGAAATAGACAAGTGAGGTGCAGAAAGAAGCAAAAGCAGTGCAGAAAGAACCAACAGAGGTGCAAAAAGAGGCAAGAGGTGTGCAGAAAAAGGTAGGAGGGGTTTACAAAGAGGCAAGAGAGGTACAGAAAGAGACTGGAGGGGTACAGAAAGAAGGAAGAGAAGTGCAGAAAGAGGAAAGAGAATTGCTAAAAGAAGCAACAGATGTGTAGAAAGAAGGAAGGGAAGTGCAGGTTGAGGCAAGTGAGGTGAAGAAAAAAGCAAGAGCAGTAGAGAAAGAACCAACCGAGGTGCTGAAAGAGGTGTGAAGTGTGCAGAATGAGCAAGAGAAGTGCAGAAAGAGGCAAGAGAGGTACAGAAACAAGCATGAAAGGTACAAAAACAGGGAACAGGTGTGCAGAAAGAAGCAAGAGAGGTGCTGAAAAAGGCAAGTGAAGTGCAGAAAGAAGCAACAGATCTGCATAAAAAAGCAACAGAGGCACTGAAAGAGGCAAGAGAGGTACAGAAAGAAGTAAGAGAAGTGCTGAAAGAACCAAGAGAAGTGCAGAAAGAAGCAACAGAGGTGCCGAAGGAGGCACAAGGGGTGCAGAAAAAATGACGAAAAGTGCAGAAAGGAGCAACAGAGGTGCTGAAAGAGGCACAAAGGGTGCAGAAAGAGAAAAGAGAAGTGCAGAAAGACGCAACAGAGGTACAGAAAGAGGCAAGAGCGGTGTAGAAACAGGCAAGAGAAGTGTAGAGTCAAGATAATTGCTGAAAGAAGCAACTGAGGTTTAGAAAGAAGCAAGAGAAG
Organism: Triturus cristatus; assembly: GCF_964204655.1. Taxonomy (NCBI): domain Eukaryota; kingdom Metazoa; phylum Chordata; class Amphibia; order Caudata; family Salamandridae; genus Triturus; species Triturus cristatus. The sequence goes on from NC_140582.1 coordinate 129,621,491, forward strand.
TGTAGAAAGAGGCAAGTGAGATGCAGAAACAGGCAAGAATTTACAGAAAGAGGGAAGACAAATGCAGAAAGAGGCAACAGGGTTGCAGAATAAAGCAAGAGAGGTGTAGAAAGAAGCAAGTGAAGTGCAGAAAGAGGCAACAGCGGTGCAGAAAGATGCAAGCAAGGAGCAGAGAGAAGCAACAGAAGTGCAGTAGAAAGCAAGAGAATTGCTGAAAAAAGCAACTGAGGTTTAGAAAGAATCAAGAGAAGTACAGAAAGAGGCAAATGGGGTGCAGAAAGAAGCAACAGAGGTGCTGAAAGAGGCAACAAAGGTGCAGAAGGAGACATGAGGGGTGCAGAAAGAAGGAAGAGGAATGCAGAAACAAGAAACACAGGTGCTGAAAGAGGCACATGGGGTGCAGAAAAAAGGAAGAGAAGTACTGAAAGAAGCAACAGAGGTGCTGAAAGAGGCACGAAGGGTGCAGAAAGAGGCAACAGAAGTGCAGAAAGAAGCAAAAGAGGTACCGAAAGAGGTAAGAGTGGTGCAGAAAGATGGAAGAGAGGTGTAGAAAGAGGCAAGAGAGCTTCACAACGAGGGAATCGGAGTGTATAAAGAGGCAGGAGGGGTGCAGAAAGAAGCAACAGAGGTGTCAAAAGAGGCAAGAGAGATTCAGAAAGAAGCAAGTGAAGTGCTGAAGGAGGCAACAGAGGTGCAGAAGGATGCAAGAGAGGTGCAGAAATAAGCAAGAGAACTACAGAAAGAGTCAAGAGAATTGCTGCAAGAAGCAACTGAGGTGTTGAAAGAAGCAAGAGAATTGCAGAAAGAGGCAAGTGAGATGCAGAAAGAAGCAAGAGCAGTGCAGAAAGAACCAACAGAGGTACAAAAAGATGCAAGAGGGGTACAGCAAGAGGTAGGAGAGGTGCAGAAAGAGGCAATAAAGGTACAGAAAGAGGCCTAAAGGGTGCAGAAAGAAGGAAGAGAAGTGTACAAAGAGGCAAGATAATTGCTGAAAAAAGCAACATAGGTGTAGAAAGAAGCAACAGAAGTGCAGAAAGAGGCAAGTAAGGTGTAGAAAGAAGCAAGAGCATTGCAGAAAGAACCGACCGAGGTGCAAAAAGAGGCAAGCGCTGTGCAGAAAAAGGTAGGAGGGATACAAAAAGAGGCAAGAGAGGAACAGAAAAAGACAGGAGGGGTATAAAAAGAAGGAAAGAAGCGCACAAAGAAGTAAAAGAGGTGCTGAAAGAGGCATGAAAGATGCAGAAAGAGCAAGAAAAGTGCAGAAAGAGGCAAGAGAAGTGCATAAAGAGGCGAGAGAGGTGCATGAAGAGGGATGAGGGGTGTAGAAAGAGGCAACAGTGGTGCAGAAAGAAGAAAGTGAGGTGCAGAAAGAGGCAAGAGAGGTGCAGAAAGAGGCAAGAGAGGTGCAGAAACAGGCAAGAGAAGTGCAGAGTCAAGAGAATTGCTGAAAGAAGCAGTGAAGGTATAGAAAGAAGCAAGAGAAGTGCAGAAAGAGGCAAGTGAGATGCAGAAACAGGCAAGAAAGGTACAGAAATAGGGAAGACAAATGCAGTAAGAGGCAACAGGGGTGCAGAAAAAAAGCAAGACAGGGATAGAAAGAAGCATGGGAAGTGCAGAATGAACTAACAGGGGTGCAGAAAGAGGCAAGAGAAGTGCAGAGAGAAGCAACAGAGGTGCAGAAGGAGGCAAGAGAACTGCAGAAAGAGGCAAGAGAGTTGCGGAAACAGGCAAAATAGGTACAGAAAATGGGAACAGAGGTGCAGACAGAGGCAAGAAAGGTGCAAAACAGGTAAAAGGGTAAAGAAAGAGGCAAGAGGGGTACAGAAAGAGGCAAGAGAGGTGCAGAAAGAAGGAAAAGCAATGCAAAGGAACCAACAGAAGTGCAAAAAGAGGCAAGTGAGGTGCAGAAGGTGGCAAGAGAATTGCAGAAACATGGAAGAGAGTTGCAGAAACAGGCAAAAAGGGTGCAGAAAGAGGGAACAGGTGGGCAGACTGAGGCAAGAGAGGTGTAGAAAGAGGGAAGAGGCATGCAGGAAAAGGCAAGAGGGATGCAGAAATTTGGAACAAAGATGCAGGAAAAAGCCAGAGCATTGTAGAAAGAACCAACAGAGGTGCAGAAAGTGGCAAGAGTGGTACAGAAAGAGGTAAGTAAAGTGCAGAACAAAGAAAAAGAGGTGCAGAACGAACCAACAGAGGTAGAAAAAGAGGCAAGAAGGGTGCAGAAAGGGGCAGGAGAGGTGCAAAAAGAGGCAAGAGGGGTACAGAGAGACGCAGGAGGGGTGCAGATAGGAACAGAACTGCAGAAAGAAGCGACACAGGTGCTGAAAGAGCCACAGAAGGTGCAGAAAGAGACAAGACAGGTGAAGAAAGGAGGAACAGAGGTGCACAAAGAGGGAAGAGGGGTCCAGAAACAGGCAAGTGATGTGCCGAAGGAGGCAAGAGAACTGCAGAAAGAGGCAATAGAGGTGCAGAAAGAGGCATGTGAGGTCCAGAAAGAAGCAAGGTAAGTGCAGAAAGAGGGAAGAGGGGTGGAGAGAGATGCAAGTGGAGTACAGAAAGAAGCAAGACAGGTGCAGAAAGAAACAAAAGAAGTGTAGAAAGAAGGAACAGAGGTGCAGAAAGAGGCAAAAAGGTACAGAAAGACATAAGAGGGGTACAGAAAAAGGCAAGAGACGTGCAAAAAGAAGGAAGAAGGGTGCAGAAAGAGGCAAGAGGGTACAGAAAGAAGCAAATGAGGTACAGAAATAGGCAGCAGACATGCAGAAAGAGGAAAGAGAGATGCAGAAAGTAGAAGAGATTTGCAGAAAGAGGCGAGAGAAGTGCAGAAAAAGAAAGAAATGTGCAGAAAGAAGCAACAGAAATGCAGAAAGAAGCAAGAGAGGTGCAGAGAGAGGCGCAGAAGGAAGCAAGAGTGGCTTGCACACCATTAGTACCAATTTAAAACCCACATTTAGCAATAAGTAACAGGTGACCATTCTAGGTTTGCAAAGGGCCTTCCACCACGCTGTAACACTTATCACTGCATTTTTGGTAACGTTTGAGACGTTTGAGCTATAAACAAGGCTTTTTTTGTTCAAATCTGCAGATTAGGGAGCAGATGATGAATTATGTGGCTAATACGGAAAATGTATATTTGTGCGAAAGTCGGTGCAGCCAAACAGTCGCATAATTCCAGTGACCCTGCTCATATCTCTGACTAGGTCCAGAAGTGCTCCTTAGTGATTTCTTCTTTTTTTTGTCTCCATGAGTTCATAGTTGAGCTTCGATGGAAACGAGGAAGACTAAACCTGACATTACCTATCCACAACAAAGACTCCCGTACCACATAATTACTCTCCATAACACATAATCCCACTCTATATAATTCATAATAAAATAAATACTACATACTTTCTATCCACATAATTTCACTACACAACTTACCACATAATTCCACTACACACAACGCACACCACTCCACTCCGAAATACATAAAAAAACTTTTACATTTACATTGCTAATAGCTCTAACTCTCACAAATGCGAAACCTATAACATTGCAAACACTTCTTTCTCCAGCAGTCGCGTTTGCAGAGTGGTAGAGAAAGGGTGCTGGGCCTCTGACCAGCGCTCAGGAATTCAGCTGGGTAGGACTTACAGGAGGTACCAGGAGGGCTTCTTGGCCACCAAAGTTCCTCAGGAGTAAATTGGACTTCTTCCCCCATCCCGTACTCTGCCAGGAGGCGTGTTTGCAGAGTGGTGGAGAAAGGGGGGCATGGCCTTCGAAGAAGCCTTAACAATCCCACTGTGTGGGACTTACTGGAGGTAACAAGAGGGGTAGTTGGCCCCCAAGGATATCCTTGGGGACCAGCTACTCCTCCTATTACCTCCAGTAAGTCCCACACAACAGGATTGCTAAGTTGTCATAGCAGGCTACACCCCCTTTCTCCACCACTCTGCATACGCACTTCCTGGTGCGCTCTTGGATGGGGATTGAAGTCCCATTTGCTGCTGGGGGTCCTTAGGGGCCAACTAGCCTATCTAGTACATCCAGTATATCCCAGATAGTGGAATTGCTGAAAGCTGGACACAGGCCTCGCCCCCTTTCTCCTCCACTCTGCAAACGCCCCTCCAGGCGCGTAATAAGTTGGGGGATTAAGTCCCCTTGAATACTGAGGGTCCCTGGGCCCAACTAGCCCACCTGTTACCTCCAGTAAGCCCCATACTGCTAGATTGCTGAGTGTGCTCAAAGGCCACGCTCCCTTTTTACACAACTCTGCAAATGCAACTCGTGGCACACTGCTGCTCGGGGGATGAAGTCCACTTGTGTTCTGAGGTCATTAGGACAAAATAGGACCTCATCGCCCCACCAGCAGCGTGCCAAGAGGCTCATTTGCAGAGTTGTGTAAAAAGGGGCGTGGCCTCAGACCACCTCTCAGCAATCCAGCTGTGGGCTAGTTGGCCCCCAGGGACCCTCAGTATTCAAGGGGAATTCATTAATTGGGGGCGCGTTTGCACAGTGGTGTAGGTAGGGGGCTGGACCTCCAGCGAGTTGCTGGCTTTTTTTTAAATTGTTTTTTTTAGAATGGGGCTGTATGGACCCCCCCTTCTTTTAGCATTTTTGTGGTCCTGGGAATTACATCCCCCAGGGCCTGACCCCTTTTTATCAAAAAAACAAAAAAAAATGGGAAGGGGCAGCGCTGCCCCCCTCCCAAGGCCAATTTCTGCCCGGAGGACCCCATCCCCCAGGACATGGGGAGTAGGATAGAAATATGATAGGTGCAAGGGGAAGATTTGGGTGTTTGACCAAGGTAGCGACCTACTACAAATGTATTCTACCGCCCTGGGATTCCTAAAGTTGATTATTACACAGTTTCCCATTATGGTTTTAGGCCCTGTCCCAATCCAATCTACCCTTCTTACACCCAATATTTCACCAGTGATGTTGGGAGGAAGAGGCCTATTCTTATTAAGCCATTGAACACATTTGTTTTTTAATTCGAAGTGATCCTCACTCTTCCCCTGACTTAAAGAGGGAACCCCCACAAGGACCACAACATATGGTAAGGATTCCGTCGGCAGGTCAAGAGTGGGCAAGGCTGGTAAGGTCCCCACCTCCAACGCGAACTGGTAGTTTCTCATCGCGAGCGGTCGCGAGCATACGCGACCACTCGCAATGAGAAACCTGACCTCCTCACGTTGGGAATCTCGCCAGGAGGTTTATTTTCCATGCTCGCGATCGCCAACTTGATGTTGCTGATCACGAACAAGGAAAAAGTCTCTCTGGGATGTAATTTTGCTTGCTCGCGGTCGCCAACTTGACGTTGAGGTCCGCGAGCAAGCAAAAAATGACCGCAGCACTACGCAACACTACGCTACGTGTGTTCGCACTGTGCTACGTGCAATTCGCGTAGTGCGAAGTAGCGCAAACTTCGCAAACTACGCGAGCGTAGCCTAGTACTTTGCCCAGGCTTACTCCTTTCTTGGGTCTCTCTTAATTTGGTTTCCAAAAGAGACTCTCTGTCACAGTTTCTGGCTCTCTTCTGTGCTTTCTTAATAACATTCTCAGGGTAGTCTCTGTTCCTAAGTTTTACACTGAGACTCTCTGTTTCTTTTTTGTAATCAGAAACATTCGAGCAGTTTCTACGAAGACGTAGAAACTGCCCATAAGGAAGGTTTTCCCTCAGTGAGCGAGGGTGAAAGCTATGAAAGGATAATAGGTTATTTCTATCTGTTTCTTTATGAAAGACACTGCTGATTAAGGTACCCCCCTCTGCTTTGATGTTTAAATCAAGGAAGGGAAGAGTGTCATTCATTATCGAACCCGTGAAGAAAAGGAACTGATTCCTCTGATTGAGCCAAGTTAGAAAAGTCTCCACAGAGGATCTACTACCCCTCCAAACGATGAGCACGTCGTCTATATACCTATGCCACTCTCTGATGTGGTTCAGGAAGGGATTAGTAGATGGAAAAATAGTTTCTTCTTCAAACTTAGAAACGTACAGGCAGGCCAGACTAGGGGCACAGGAACTCCCCATAGACGTACCATGGGTTTGTAAATAGAATTGGTCTCCGAATTGAAAACATTTTTTTGTGAGTGCCAATTCCAATAGGCAGAGAATAAACGCTCTTGGGGTCTGGAATTCCCAATCTTCTGAAAAAAGGATGTTTTCAATAACCCTCAGGGTTTCTCGTTGGGGAATATTAGTATATAAAGATGCTATATCCAGACCGATCAAAAGATCTCTGTCTCTATCAAACTCCAAGTTTTTAATAAGATTTAGTAATTCGCGGGTGTCTTTCAGATAAGCTGGCATCTTTTGTACAATGGGACGCAGGAAAAAATCACAAAATTTAGAAAGAGGTTCCAAAATCGAATTCACTCCAGAGACGATAGGACGTCCAGGAGGAGGGCGTGCCAATTTATGCACTTTGGGTAAAGTGTAAAAATAGGGAACAGTGGGGTGCTTCCTTTTGACTGATCCAGTCGTTGGCCAGTGCTTCCTCTATAAGTGAGGAAATCTGAACCCTCAATTCTTCTGTTGGATCATCATTGAGGATTGCATAGTTTCTTCTGTCGTTGAGCAGGAGCAGACATTGGTTGTTATAAGTGTCTAGATCTTGGATCACTATAGCGCCTCCGTTGTCAGCTGGTTTTATAACTACTGACATATCATCCCTAAGTTCATTAAGGGCTTCGTTTTCCAGCGCAGAAAGGTTAAAAAAAGGTTTCTTCATTTTTATTTCGGTCATGAGGTCTGAAAAACAATGATGAGTATGGAAATCAAAGTTGGTTCTTTCTCCTTTTTTTGTTTTTCTCTCTCGCGGTAGAATTGAGATCCCTCCTGGTAACTTCCAGAAAAAAGAGACGTTGGGGCAAAGCCCACGTTGACAGAGTAAGAAGGTAATAAATACCCTTGTAGGGGTACAGACCAAAATTTAGGGACCAACACCCTGACGAATGCCAGAGTGACCTTGTGTGGCGCAAAAAAAGCTGGCAGAAACATGTTGGTAACTGCAGTGGGGATAGAAGGGTCGTTACCTTCCCTGAATACCCCATATTGACAATTTTAATCCTGCCAGAGGGTGACACAAAATAAATAGCTACGGGTTAACCCCTAGGTAGTTTTAGAAATATATCTGCACCTCTCTTGGTCTCTTTTTTCCAGGAGAAAATTTGTTTTCCTTTATGATTTGAGTGACACTATTGTGTTTTTGCCTTTCTTTATTACACTCTACCCTCACCACTGTCCTTCATCTTTTTTCTAAAAAATTGCGCTCCATCCAGTGTGTTGGTCTGCACCTGGTTGTATGATGCGGCCCAATGATGAAGCATGACACTACCAAGTGTGTGAGGGCAATATTAAGAATTCTTTTGATTTTCCGGTTTTTATTGCATAGTATTTCTACTTGTGCCATGAAGATTTTCTCTGTTGTGTGAGATTTGTATATTGTCAAGGGAGTCAGAGAAGACTCAATCCCTTGTCTCTTCCCTCTTGTGATATTCTGTGGCGTAGATGAGCCAAGTTCTCCATCTCTGATAATGGATAGTGATGATAGAGTTTTTATGGTTCCCGAGGACCCCTTCTCCATTAACGAGGTTAAAACGGCTATTAAACATCCGATCCCGGGAAAGGCGGCAGGTCCTGATGGGATACCTGGGGATCTCCTTCTAAATGACCCAGTAACCTGGGCTAAATTGATCTCCATAATAATGAACCTGATTTTAAGAGGCCACCCAGTCCCGGACTCATGGAAGGGAGCTGAGGTGATAACAGTGTTCAAAAAGGGGGCGAGGGACGACCCTGCCAACTACAGACCGATCAGCCTGATAGACGTGGTCCAGAAGGTGGTTGGCAGGGTCATCATATCCAGGGTAGGATCGTGGATAGAAGCAAAAAACATCCTCTTCCACTTTCAAGCGGGTTTTAGGCAGAAGGTGGGAACAGTGGATCAGATCTTCCGATTTTTTGCTATTTACTGGAAGGTTGTGACCATTGGGAAGGGCAGCTTGTACTTGGCATTTATAGATCTTAAAACAGCTTTCGATCTGGTCCCACGTTATAGATTATGGGAGGTTCTACAAAAGATGGGCTTTCCTATTACCCTCCTTGAATTAATTAAGAAATTGCACAAGGGGAATTATGCAAGGATTAGATGGGGTACTCAGGGCCAGTTGACTGAGAGAGTGGCCGTGGCGAGAGGAGTCCGCCAGGGATGTGTAATGGCGCCGACTCTTTTCTCCCTTTTTGTGAACGGAGTGGTGGACCACTTGAGGGAGGACCCAGCCGACACCCCGTCCCTGGCGGGGGAAAAAACACCCACCCTGCTCTTTGCAGATGACACCCTCCTGATCTCCAAAACCCCGACTGGCCTTCAAAAACTGCTGGATCGCTTTAGCTCGTTCTGTGAGGATAGAGGTCTTACTATCAATACTTCCAAAACAAAGCTTATGGCCTTCTCGCCAGCAAAGAGATTTAAGAATAATGTCTCCCTTAATGGTACCCTATTGGAGTTGGTAGATTCATTCGACTATTTGGGTGTAAGGGTCAATAGTCGGATGAATTGGAATGATCATTTGGCCAAAATGCTTTTAAATCATAAACGAGTATCCGGAGCAATTCTGCGGGAGCAGCGAGAGTCCACGAGCAAACCTGTAGCCCCGGCTCTTTCTATGTATGAAGGAAAAGTATTGCCCTCGGCACTTTATGGATCTGAGCTGTGGGGCATTGAGGACACAACCAATCTGGTGAGCTCAGAAAATAAGTTTTTGAGAGAATTGGTGTCACTCCCCATCTCCACCCCGGTAAAACCACTATGTCAAGATATGGGTAGGCGTCTATTAAATGATATAGTCTGCCTGCGCCCGTTACTCTTCTGGGTTCATCTTAGGAGGTCGCCAGAACTCTCAAACTACGCAGCTGTCTTGGACGAACTAATTTTACTCAACTCGGGCAATAAGATTAAGTGGTTAAGTAAACTTAGACAGCTGGTTTTGAAATTAGGGTTGATTGAAATATGGGTTAGCCAATCACCACCCTCCAAGCAAGTCATGAAGAAACTATATTGGGACTGGGTACAGGAGGAGGCTATATGTAGAGGCAAAGGGGGCACCCTTACAGAGCGGTTCTTAGAGTTTAAACCCGAAAGGAAACTCGAACCGTTCCTTGACTTCACACAAAAACCCTTGGATAGATCCCTCTATCTAAAACTAAGGTTCAAGACCCTCCCGGTGAATGAATTTACTGCTGGGTGGAATAATTCAAGCTCTATAGCTAAATCTTGCCCTGGGTGTGTAGCCCCTAAGGAGTCTGTGGCTCACTTAATCTTTGCTTGTCCAGCTTACAGGGGTGCAAGAACGTTATGCCTTAAACCAATATGTAGGGAGTGAGGTCTAAGGTGTCACAAGATGGCCTTGCTGGCTTTTATTACTGATACGTCTTCCCTAGTCATAGTTTGTGGGGTAGCTAAAATTTTGGGCAGCGCCTGGCAGAACCGCATGCATAGGATAAAACAAACTCCTCAATGATGTTTATATGAATTATGATACGCTGCTTTTACGAGGTTATGTACTCTGTTTTTAATGCATATCTTATTTTAATGAATTTTGTAAATTTAATGCACTTTTTTATGTACGACTGGATTGGTGTTTCATTTTTAGTTGTATAGGATGTGTAAACTTTTAGGTTAAAAAATGTTTTGAATAAAGTACTACTACTACTATATGAGCGATATCTGGACGTATGGAGCACCATGTATGGAATTTATTAAGTTTGTCCTTTTTTGCTGCTATTTTTCTCCGTCCTATTTAGCACTTTGAACATTGGCACTTTCTCACACGATGCCGCTATGTGCAATACTGGTAATAATCTTGTGATGATTATTAAATTGTTTTATGCGGGTCGCTTCTAATAGAACCTGAGGGCTTTTTAATGCAACTTAATAATTTGACCATCCTTGCTGCTATCTTCTGAAATATTTGCATTTTGCACTTTGGCACTTTAGCTGCTATCGAACATGCGTGATAATTTTGCAATGTTGCACTGAATTGTTTTATAGTCGAGCCCTGTTCTTAAAACTTAAAGATGATGGATCAATGTAAACGTTTTCTAGGATTAATTATGTGAGAAATGTTTGTACTTTTATGGATAGTGCATATCCGAATAAAGATCAATGAAAATGTATTCATTATGAAGGGGGCCACATTCCCCATGGCATGACCTTTTAAAAAGAAAAATGTTATGGGAAGGGGGGGCCCACTTTCCTTGGCCACCATTGGCCCCGGGGACCCCATCCCCCGGTGCCAATGCCTTTGCGTTGGGGCCCCCCCCACGGCCCTGCCGGCTCCCCACCTCCTGTGGGACCTGGCATTGCTTTTGAGCAAGGGGAGCTACTGACATGCAGCTCCCGTTGCTCAAATGCAATCCTGCTTTGCTTTGTTTAAGCGAGAGCAGGTTTCCTGCTCTCGCTTCAGCGAAGCAAAGCAAAGTTTGCTATGACAAGGCAGGGGCCGTGCTCCAGTCCTGCCATAGCAAATAGCATTGTCCCGGGTGTGGCACCCTGGGACATTGAAGGAGCCGGCCCTGGGGGTGGCAGTCCCCAGGGCCATCAATGGCTCCAGGAGGGTGCCGCATGCCCCCTCCCAACCATTCAAAGCCCCGGGGAGGTGGTAGTTCCCAGGGTAGGGGCTCCGTAATGGACCCCCGCTTTCAAATAGTTAGTGCCCCATGAGGTGGTTGTCCCCGGGACAGTATGGGGGCAGGAGCTCCCCCACACTTTCATTTTTTTAACTAAGCCCCGGGGAAGTGGTGATCCCCGTGGCTTGGGGGGGCTGGGAGGCCCCCTGAATATAATTAAACAGTGCCCCAGGGAGGTGGTGGTCCCACACATTTATAAAAACAAAACCCAGGGAGGTGGTGGACCCCACGGCTGTGGGGGGGCCATGTGCCCATGCATATAATTAAAGAAAGCCCTGGGGAGGTCGCTATCCCCGGGTTGTGGGGGCCCCCTGGGACCTGGCCCACCCAGGACGCTTTAAGAAATAAAACGCGGGAGCCCGCACTTCGTTTTCCTTTTTTTTGGCACGATCAGGGGGTTTCTACCCTGCCCGCTTTTCTTCATTTTTCACTTTTTCTTCCCTTTTTCTTGTGACTCATTTACCAAGTCACAAGATGGCTGCCAACACTTCCTGGTTTGGAGTGTTGGCAGTCAATCAGAGTAAGGTTTGTGCCCTCCTCGGTGCTCAGATACCAATATTTTTATTTCTTGAAATTCTCAGGAACTACTGAATGGATTTATACCATTTTAAAAAATAAATGTGTCTTTCTGAACCAAGGGCTACCTTTATGCCAAATTTGGTGTTATTCTATTCAGCACTTTCAGCTGTAACCTGTTTAAAGTTTCCTATGGAAATTAACATCGGGAAAACATGTTATGGGACCCCCCTTTTTTCTCGGCCCCCACTTAACAAATCAGCCCAAAACTTTCATTACAGGAGCTGACTTGAGTGAAAAATTTGTTTTGAAAATTTTGTGAAGATTCATCAAACAGCGCCAAAGATATTGTCAAAAGAATAAACGATCCTAACTATAACTACCTACTAGTGTCTGCCAGAAGGTTATATATATATATATATCTTAAAAAATCATAGGTTTCAGGGATGGTATAGTTAGAAATTAGCATAAAAAAACCTTTCAAATTCACTGAAAAAAAACACAGGTTTCTGGGATGTTATAGTTAGTTGGACATTTCACTCATACAAAACCATAGAAATTCCCCCGTTATAGTCACTCGTGACATTGTCAGTGACATCACTGATGACATCACTGATGACATCTCAAATGACATCACTGATGACATCACTGATGACATCATTCATGTGATAAATTGATGCATCTTCTCACACCCTAATATAACCTTTGATACACCCACTCTAAATTACAGACTGCCATTTTCAAAACCATAGACACTCCAACACCAATAACTAAATGCCCACTCACTCATTCTTAGGTTTACACACATTCACTCACTCACCCATACAGTCACTCATACTTATGGTCACTCAGTACAGGACTATCATAGGCACTCATACACCTATATAGAAACTCATACAAAGACCCCACATGGATTAAACGGTGATGAAGAAATGTTTATACATTTAAAAAATCTAAAGGACATACAGGGATTATACATAAGAAAACAGTTAGAAATGTAAGGAATAATGACATCGAAACCATAGAATGAAGTGCGTAAAGAACAATAGAAGGTCTCTCAATACATCAAGATAAATAAATAGGTAAACGCTTCTCGAAAGAATGTCCAATCAACTGATTAAGAAAATCAAAATGAGACTTAGGCACTTAGCCATGATGATGGACATAAAATATAATATTGAAACAAATAATCATAATAAGAATAAAAAAATAAAATGATCTTTCAACAGAACTAAACTGTAAATGAGTTGCGATGAGTCATCAAATTCAGATAAGTCAACATGAGTACTAAGACCACACATGAGGTGCACATTCTGATATGGATATATATACTACCAAAAATTCAATGACTGACAGAAAATGAAAATGACCACAGGGGAGACTAACTGTGAAATATTATTCACCTCACAAATAAAGAAAAATAATACTGTAACTGTTTGAAATGTTAACCAAAGCACTACAATTCTCATAATGCATCATAATGTGCTAATATGGACAAAGACTATATATATAGAGATAAAGGATGGACTCACATTTACCGTGAACAAGACCTGGAAGGGTTGAAACGCGTAGGTGGTGGTCGTGGGTTAATTTGCACATTTTTGAAAATAAAACTTACTGACAAGTTCCTTGGTTTGCGGTGAGATCCTTGATGGATAGTTGGTCAATTATATATATATAATATATATTCACTGAAAAAAACATAGGTTTTAGGGAAAGTTATAGTTAGTGGGACATTTCACTCGTACAAAACCATAGAAATTCCCGCGTTATAGTTAGTTCAGCTAACTATAACTCGCGCGCCCGCAATGCACTGCTGATGACGTCACATATTACATCACTCATGACATGGTCAGTGACATCACTCATGACATCTCAAATGATATCAATGATGACATCGCTGATGACATCATTCAGTGAATGTGTGTTTTTCTGAAAATTAAATATGTTTTATATATGTATATCTCAAGGTCGATGGAAGAATACATGGGTATATAAGTGTCTAAATGGATGATTTGTTTTTGAAAAATTGATTGTATAACTGACTGATTAAGTGTATCTTAGTGAATACATGGCTTAGTGAGTAATGTTTAAATATGTAAATATCTGTATCAGTCTCACACTTTGTGTATAAGTGGCTGCATGGGTTGGTGAGTAGCTACATGAGTGTCTATATAGGTTATTAGTTGGGTTTTTGAGTATCAGTATGAGTGTCTGAGTGTCTGTATGGTTCGGTGGGGGGTATTACATAGTGCATAGGTGCATGAATGAGTGACTCACTGTTTGTATGTGTTGAAGACAGCATGTGTGCAGGACTGTATGGGTGGATGAGTGTGTGCATGGGTGTGTTAGTGAGAGAATGGTTGTCTCAATAGTGTCTTTATGAGTAACCACATATGTTTTAAACTAGTATATGTGACTATTGGTGTATATAAGTGAGTATATGTGAGAGTGAGAGATTGGAAGAGTTCCTGTATGAATAAGTATGTGTTTTTATAAGTGATTGCTTAAAATACTAAGTATGTGTCAGTTTCAGTAGAAGTAAGTGTGGTGGTGTGTGTATAACTGTATATGCAAGTAAATGGATGTTTGATTCTTTATTAGCATGAGTGACTATGTGTGTGAGTAACTCTATGGATTAGTGGCATTGTGTAACAGGATGTATAAGTGTATGAGTACATATGATGAGTGAGTACATGTATGAGTGACTGTATAGGACTGTTGGAGAATGAGCGGATGTGTATGTGGATCTTAGAATTACTAAATAGGTTGTTGTAACTGGTATTGATATGTCCATTGTTTTGAAAATTTTTGTTTCTATTTTTGAATGTGTGAATCAAAGGTTATATTAGGGTGAGAGGAGGTTTGCCACTCTATCACAAGGATGATGTCATCAGTGATGTCATTTGAGATGTCATCAGTGATGTCATGAGTGATGTCACTGACCATGTCATCAGTGATGTAATATGTGACGTCATCAGCAGTGCATTGCGGGCGCGCGAGTTATAGTTAGCTGCACTTATTATAACGGGGGAATTTCAATGGTTTTGTACAAGTGAAAAGTACAGCTAACTATAACGCCCCCGAAACTTATGGTATTTTCAGTGAATTTCTAAGGTTTTTTAAATGCTAATTCCTAACTATAACGTGCCTGAAACCTATGGTTTTTTCAGTGAATTGACATGTGAAGAAACAAGAAAAAACGCACAGAAAGAAAAAAAAGAAATGCAGAAAGAAGCAACAGAAGTCCTCAAAGACGAAGAAAAGTGCAGTAAGAAGGCTAACGTGCAGAAAGAACAAACAGAAGAGCAGAAAGAAGCCTTGTTGCAATATCATCCTGTACCCTCAACTTTTTCAGACGGATACTGGTGGTAACTGAGTCTGACTAACCAGTCTTAGAGTCAGTGCTATGTTAAAAGACACTCAGAATACAGTGAAAACACCTACATACACTAGGGGACACTATGCGTTGGGGTCCCCCTGTGATTAGCATGACCTTCAATGTAAGCCCCTAGTATATAATAGGGCAGGGGGATTAAAACTACCTCTTAAAACACGCCACAGGGCGTGTTTGCACACGTCACCTCAGGCCCGTCCCCTCCCTTCCCCACTGTGTAAACACACCCTGTGGCCATTTTAAGTTGGGAGATTAAGTCCCCTTGAATACTGAGGGTCCCGAGGGTCCAACTAGACCACTAGGTACCTCCAGTAAGCGCCACAGAGCTGTGTTGCAGAGAGATGTAAAAAGGGGCACGGCCTGGACCACCTCTCTGCAACGCAGCTCAGTGGCGCTTACTGGAAGCACCTGGTGGACTAGTTGGCCCTCAGGGTCCCTCAAAATTGAAGGTGAATTATTTCCCCAACTTAAAACGCGCCATAGGGCGTGTTTGCACACGTCACCTCAGGCCCCGTCCCCTCCCTTCCCCACTTTGTAAACATGCCCTGTGGCCGTTTTAAGTTGGGAGATTAAGTCCCCTTGAATCCTGAGGGTCCCTAGGGCCAAAATAGCCCACTCGGAACGTCCAGTAAGCGCCATTGCAGAGAGGTGTAAAAAGGGGCACGGCCTGCACCACCTCTCTGCAACGCAGAGCAGTGGCACTTACTGGAAGCACCTGGTGGGCTAATTGGCCCCCAGGGTCCCTCAGGATTGAAAGGGATTTATTTCCCCAACTTAAAATGCGCCACAGGGCCTTCAACACTGTGTAATGCGCCCTGTGGCTGTTCTAATTTGAGAGATTAAGTCCCCTTGAATCCTTAGGGTTCCTAGGGTCAAACTAGCCCACTAGGTACCTCCAGTAAGCACCACAGAGCTGTGTTGCAGAGAGGTGTAAGAAGGGGCGTGGCCTCAGAACACCTGTCTGCAACGTATCTCCCTGGCACATACTGGAGATACCTGTTGGGCTATTGGCCCTCAGGGACCCTCAGTATTGAAGGGGAATTAATTCCCCAACTTACAACTGGCCAGGGGGCCCATTTGAGTGCTGCAAGGAGGGGGCGTGGCATCCGGCGCGATGCTGGTCTTTTATTTTTGTTATTTTTTTTAGAAGGAGGGCTGTGTGGCCCCCCTTCTCTTGCTAATTTATTGGCCCTGGAGACCCCATCCCCCAGGTCCTGCCCTTTAATTAAAAAAAATAATAATAAATTGGAAGGGGGCCGCGTGGCTCCCCTCCCAAGGCCTTAATCGGCCCCGGGGACCCCAATCCCCGGGGCATGGCCTTTTTTAAAAAAACCATTCTTTAGGAGGGTGGCTGCGTTGCCCCCTTCTCAGGCCACTTATGGCCCCGGGGACCCCATCCCCAGGGCCGTCCTTAGTTTTTTATTATTTTTAAAAAATATATTTATAGAAACACCTAGGACATGCTGGACAAACCGTATGTACCTATCACAATGATGATTTGCGTGATAATCATTAAAAGGCGACTATGCATACAATGAATCTACGTGGAATGTATTTACACTGCTAGTGAAGCCTAATCACGGCACCCCGCCGGTAGGTATTCTCCAAGTAGACACCCTTGTCGTTTATTTATACAAACATGGGTAGATATTGACGGGCACATTTAATACACACTCACACCAAGCCATTCAAAGAGGATTCGACAAAAATTCGACAAAAACGATGCAAGTAACCCCCCTCACGGTTAATAAATAAACACACATCCACCTCCGGATGTGTAATACTTTTTATTTTACTCTCTGGAAAGGAGACGAACCTCACTTGAGAGTCACAGTGCGCTCCTGGCTGAGGCCAATGCTGTGTTATACCCATCAGTGCCTGCCGAGGGCCACACACCTCTGTGTTGTATTCCACCAGCTAGTGCGTATGCTATAACACTCTCTAGCCCATGTGCACTGTAACACCACCCCGTGAATATGTCATGCCACACTTGCCTTTGCACAGGTTATATTGCCCTATCTAACGTGCCTTCCTCAATGCCTATGATATAACGCACAGCGCTGTGCCATACATATTACAATCTGGGATCCATATTTTTGTCACAGTGCATATGTAACGTTACATTCCCAGGCACATATTTTATATTACAACTTTAGAGACTAGTTAGGTTACACAACACAACACTGCCCTGTGCATATTACTCTCCAAGGTGCATATCGCATAGCACGCGCTAGTGCCTGTGCTATCTCGCGCTCTCCAATGAATCTGTCATTGCGCACAATGTTTTGCATATTATATTTCACACCGCGGTTCATCTTATATCACACTTTTTGGTGCATAGTTTATACCATACACTATATCTAGTTTTCATTTTCAATCGTGCTCTCAGGACTATGTTCTATATACCATTGCGTTCACCTACCCTTTTCACAGGCATTACATTTTGCAATGGGGGTGGAGGGTCAGGGGTTAGGAGTTAGCATTTAAAAAACCTTAGAAATTCACTGAAAAAACCATAGGTTTCAGGGGCGTTATAGTTAGCTGGACATTTCCCTCATACAAAACCCTAGAAATTCCCCTGTTATAGTTAGTTCAGCTAACTATAACTCGCGCCCCCGCAATGCACTGATGATGACGTCACATATTACATCCCTCATGACATGGTCAGTGACATCACTGATGACATCAATGATGACATCTCAAATGGCAAGTGTGTAAAATGTTGCGGATTTCCTATGGAAACACGGTCCTAACTATAACTATCTACTGGCGACCGCCAGTAGATAATATATACATATACATATATATATATATATATATATATATTCACTGAAAAAACCATAGGTTTCAGGGGTGTTATAGTTAGCTGGACTTTTCACTTGTACAAAACCATTGAAATTCCCCCGTTATAGTTAGTTCAGCTAACTATAACTCGCGCGCCCGCAATGCACTGCTGATGACGTCACATATTACATCACTCATGACATGGTCAGTGACATCACTCATGACATCATTGATGACATCTCAAATGACATCACTGATGACATCACTGATGACATCATCCAGTGAATGTGTGTTTTTCTGAAAATTAAATATGTTTTATATATGTATATCTCAAGGTCGATGGAAGAATAAATGGGTATATAAGTGTCTAAATGGATGATTTGTTTTTGAAAAATTGATTGTGTAACTGACTGATTAAGTGTATCATAGTGAATACATGGCTTAGTGAGTAATGTTTAAATATGTAAATATCTGTATCAGTCTCTCACTTTGTGTATAAGTGGCTGCATGGGTTGGTGAGTAGCTACATGGGTGTCTATATAGGTTATTAGTTGGTTTTTTGAGTATCAGTCTGAGTGTCTGCATGGTTCGGTGGGGGGTATTACGTAGTGCATAGGTGCATGAATGAGTGACTCACTGTTTGTATGGGTTGAACACAGCATGTGTGCAGGACTGTATGGGTGGATGAGTGTGTGTATGGGTGTGTTAGTGAGTGAATGACTGTCTCAATAGTGTCTTTATGAGTAACTACATATGTTTTAAACTAGTATATGTGACTATTGGTGTATATATGTGAGTATATGTGAGAGTGAGAGATTGAAAGTGTTCCTGTATGAATAAGTATGTGTTTCTATAAGTGATTGTTTAAAAGACTAAGTATGTGTAAGTTTCCGTAGAAGTAAGTATGGTGGTGTGTGTATAACTGTATATGCAAGTAAATGTATGTTTGATTCTTTATTAGCATGAGTGACTATATGTGTGAGTAACTCTATGGATGAGTGGCATTGTGTAACAGGATGTATAGGTGTATGAGTACATATGATGAGTGAATACATGTATGAGTGACTGTATAGGACTGTTGGTGAATGAGTGGATGTGTATGTGGATCTTAGAATTACTGAAGAGGTTGTTGTAACTGGTATTGGTATGTCCATTGTTTTGAAAATTTTAGTCTCTATTTTTGAATGTGTGTATCAAAGGTTATATTAGGGTGAGAGGAGGTCTGCCACTCTATCACAAGGATGATGTCATCAGTGATGGCATCAGTGATGTCATTTGAGATGTCATCAGTGATGTCATGAGTGATGTCACTGACCATGTCATGAGTGATGTAATATGTGACGTCATCAGCAGTGCATTGCGGGCGCGCGAGTTATAGTTAGCTGAACTAACTATAACGGGGGAATTTCAATGGTTTTGTACAAGTGAAAAGTCCAGCTAACTATAACACCCCTGAAACCTATAGTTTTTTCGGTGAATTTCTGAGGTTTTTTAAATGCTAATTCCTAACTATAACGTGCCTGAAACCTAGGTTTTTTTCTGTGATATATATATATATATATATATATATATACATTACCTACTGGCGGTCGCCAGTAGGTAGTTATAGTTAGGACCCTGTTTCCATAGGAAAACCGCAACATTCTATTTGGAATAACTTTGGCGCCGGTCGACGAATCCTCGCGAAATTTTCAAAACTAATGGGGCGCTACGCTCCGCTCCTACCCTGAAAGTCTCGGGGGGATTCGTCAAGCGGGGGCTGAGAAAAAAGGGGGGTCCCAAAACGCATTTTTCCCATGCATTTTTCCATAGGACCTTTAGACACAGCTACAGCCCGAACGGCTGAACAGAGTTACTTGAAATTTGGCAGAGAGGTAGTGTACAGGTCAAGGAAGTGCCTTTTGTAGGTCTGGTGTAAATCTGTTCAGTAGTTCCTGAGAAAATAGCATTTAAATCAATATATATATCTGTGGCAGCTTACGGTGCGCTTACCGTGCGCTTACGGTAAGCTTACCGTACTCGTACGGTGCCGTGCGCTAGCGCGATTCTGATTGGCTGTTAGATCTTAGTAAACATTCGAATCGGTCGAAACCATGAAGCGGCGGCCGCCATTTTCTCTCTCGCACTCTGAGGGGGGAGGAAAAACAAAGGGTGAAAACATGCAAAGGGGCAGGTTACACAGCTCCCAACCACCTAGACTTGATCAAGGTGTCCCAAAAGAACCCCCCAAGCAAAAAATTCAATTTAATTTTTTTTCGAAAAAACGCCGATTACGCTTACCGTACGCGTACGGTAAACATTAATTTAAAAAAAACAGTATCCACACTTTCCCACCCATAATGGCTTATCAATTACTTGAACATTTAATAGATTACCTTTCATAACGAAGGGCATAATATGTTGTCCGTGAGCGGACTGCGCGAAGCGCATCGTGCTTACATTGCCCATCCAGCGTAACGTGGGCACGCGGTGCGCATAGCGCACCGCGTGCCCACCGTGCGTGCACGGCACTAACTGCGTTAAGTGGGCGCGCACGCCACGAACGGCGTAAAGTAACTTAGCATTTAAAAAAACGTACAAATTCACTGAAAAAACCATAGGTTTCACACACGTTATAGTTAGGAATTAGCATTTAAAAAACCTTGCAAATTCACTGAAAAAACCATAGGTTTCACCCCGTTATAGTTAGTGCAGGCAACTATAACTCACGCGACCGCAATCCTCTGCTGATGACATATGTGTCTTTATGAAAAAAAAATATTTGTAATATATTTATAGCTAAAATTTAATGGAAGAAGACATGGGCAAATAAGTGTCTAAATACAGTATTAGCATCAGCAGAGGATTGCGGTCGCGTGAGTTATAGTTGCCTGCACTAACTATAACGGGGGAATTTCATTGGTTTTTTATGAGTAAAATCTCCAGCTAAGTATAACATGTGTGAAACCTATGGTTTTTTCAGTGAATATATATATATCTATATCAAGGTGTATTGAAGAATGAGTGAGTGTATAAGTGTCTGATTGGATGAGCAGATCAGCAGAAATGGTTACAAAACCTAGTATTGAGTTCCCAAAAAGAAAAGCTGTGCAATTCACAGTTTGCGCCATGGTGCACACTCCTCTGCTCACACAGGTTACCTTATAACTCTTGGTAGTACAATCAAGTCAGATGCGCCTGTATCATCTGTTAACTTCATGATAGAAACAGTCACACAGACTGAAGACGAGGCTGAGTAACAGTCATACCTCAGTTAGGCCTTTCTGTATACAACTTATCACCAATTGTCATAACAAGTGACAACTTTCCTATCAATCTGAGTACTACCATTCATCAGGAAGTGCAAGATCCTCATCAAATTGATACGCAAACTCCTGCTGATGGCATTATTTCCAGTCCACCAGCAGCATAGTGGACTCGCCCCTCAACTGGAAACATAAAATCCCTTACAGTAATGACATTATTTCCCCTAGTTGGCCAGGAAAAACCTGTTAGCGTACCGGGGAACTAAATGATCAATCATTACTGGACATATCCTGTTTTCAGCTTTAGAAACCGCCACAAAAACCTACAATTTGGCCACAACTTCTGCAAACCTTGCAATCTATGACTCTGATGAACTAGACCTCTAAGTTGAACTTTTCAATGCACTTGCAGTGTACACAGCAGGAACAGACAACAAACTAGAAATCCTAAACAAACTCATCATAAAAGCGCAATCAAAAACCAACATGATTTAGTCAGTATGCTGCTGTTCTCGAATAATTGACAGCTTCTTCTCTCCCCCAACGTTTCTCACTACAGTCTTGACTGAAATCAAGTAACTTCCTATGGGATCGGCACAGTGTTCACAACAAATGGAAATAGCTACTCGGCAAGCTTCCAAGGTATATAACAAAAAAATGTAGCCAGCAACACTTGAAATGACACTAGCACGGCAGGAGAAGAAAAAGCAAGCACATCACCACTAGACAACCATCCTGCAGGCCCAAAGAGCAGAAAGTCTCAGTCTTTACAAACATGTAACCTGGATTGGTCAGGGATGCGGACAAAATTCCTGACTGCGACGAAGACACCACCAGGTAGCAGAAAGTAGGGACCAAGTAACATAGCCACTGATTATTCATTGCTATTATGCCCCCGTAGCAAAAGGGAAAGAAAAGACTCTGAAAACAGTGCAATAAGGTAAACAATTCCACCCAAAATGCAATATGTGATATTTTCCCAATCTTCAAAGGTAAAGCAGGATCACATCTAACTGGTGGTGGAAGTAGTCCTACACAATTGCAATCCAGCCAGATGTCAACCCAGGAGGCATCAGCCGAACCGATAGGTCTTAAGTTGCAGAGCTCTAACTTACAGGAATCCTGCCCCAAGGGTGATCCAAAAAAAAACCAGTTTATACAGGTGGTTGTTCAGGGGAAAAACAACAACACTACTCCAGCAGAGCTAACTAAAGAGGACCTGACCATACCACCTCCGATGCTCATCCCTGGCGCAACGAGAGTCATAACAAGTAACGCTGACAAAGATCATGAGTGTACGAACCCTAAGGCCCACCAGAAATGAAGTCATGGAGCAACTTAACTTTAGCAAAGTATCCAGCGACAATTTTACACCCTGTTATAAGGAGACTATCGGGGTTATGATTACAAAAGACCTGGTCAAACCAAACTTGCACAAGGAAACATCACTCAAAAACGATCACTTGTATTATGACAAACACGAGGAGCACCAGCACAGAAAAATAACCAACCAACACAGGAGGGAACAGGCCCCTACCAGGACCAAGGGTTCTAATTGAAATCATGGCCAAGATACTGCTCCTCTAAATCAACATACCAGGATATTGTTCATTCTAGAGTACTCCTCACAAGGTCCTCACAACATTTTAAATAGGGGAAACATCCTCAGACTGTTCAAGTCTATTCCTGAATTGAGCAAACTGGAGTCTGGGGACATGGCACTGATTGAATTTCTTCCCCCTAAAGGTCACCAAATCACAGACCCTACATTAGTGACATTAACTTCAACAGCAATCTCAGAGCAAATTCTATCTACTACAGAGTTATTCTACTCGTGGGGCATCAAAATGAATCCCCTTAAAAGACCCAGACTACCTTACAGTATTAGAAAAACCATCAGTCATTGCAAACACTGCTAGGAAGAATATTCAATTCAATTCAAATAGACTTTATTCGGATTTCAACAAACCATCCATAAAAGCACAAAGACAAACATTAAAATACACATTAAATACTACAATTTTGGGCCGTTGCTTGTTACATATAAGAATATAATTTATAAAAAACAGCAATGAAAACACAAATAACCTACTGGCTGGGCTGTGCAAAAGAGGCCATCGTACAACAGTATACAAGGTTATACATAGAAAATTAGCTCATAAATTTATGATGGTAAAACTAATATAATATATTGAATTTCAGCAAGACATGCTTTAAAGTGCAAAGTGAATGTCTAAGCAGAGCTAATCAATTTTCAACGACCTGCGTGAGCATACAATGGCTTTAAGAAAGCTACTAACTCTAAAAATTAATTCATCAGATCCTAGCATTAAAAAGTGTCTATAGGCAAGGTTATGGTTAGACAAGTCATATTTCTTACAATATGGTATTAAATAATGTCTTGTAAATTTCATATAAAAACCACAGCCGAAAATGAAATGGGGCATACTCTGGGTTCCACCGTGGTCACAAGGACAATGTAGTTTTTCCGGGATTTTAATATAACCCAGTGGAAAGCAGATAAGGTTTATAATGCTCCTATCCCTGAATCTAAATAATAAGATTCTGGTCCATCTACCCAGTTTTTTACATAAATAGGGCTGGGGGGACATCAGGGATTCAATGTGAGATTCCTGGATTGATAAATAATCGATTGTGGATTGTTTCACAGAAACTGCTCTTTCCCTTTCATTATGAAAATGCTGATAGAGTGCTCTTCTCACCAAGTTTTTATGGGAGCCGTCAATCCTATCCGGGTATATGAAGAGGTGACCGTAGTTGACACTCACAAGGCTCCTTTCTACCGCATTAATCCATGGGATTAGAGCTACATTATCACTTTTCAAACAATCTAAGATAATCTCACGAGTCAGAGAAGCTGCCGGGTTTTGCCATATCCTTAGCCAAAATAATGCAGGTCTCGCTCTGATAAAATCCTCAACATATTGTAATTTTAATTCATTGTGACATACAAAGGTCGGTGCACTAATAACTCCCCCCAGGATTTTTCGACAGAATCTGTTCTCTTCGCTCTGTATTGCTTTACAGTTCGAAAACTCCCAGACTTCTGCACCATATGTGCCAGTTGGGAGACATTGGGTTCGGTAAATTTGTAGTAAGCTAAGAACCACATCAGCCTGGCGTGGTTGGCGTAGGGAGGTGATGGAATTAATCGATTTTGAGAGTTTATTTCTCCCCATTGCCACGTGTGGTTGCCACGAACCGCTATTAGAGACCCAGATAGGGGAAAGTGCAGGTGCTTTTTAGGATATTTTGACCTATCACAATCTTTGGGATTTTATAATTTTTAGGGCCGCAAGTCATTATAAAGGATTTGTTGAAATTAGTGCACAACCCTAGATCGGACATATAATTAACAAATCCCGATATTAGAATACGCAGAGCATTCGGGGTGCGGCCCATAAGGACCGCGTCATCCGCGTAAAGTAGCGCCGGGATAGGTTTCTTATTGATAATTGGAACGTCCTTTGTCAAATTGCATAGGGAATGAGTTAATTCATTGATGTATAAGATAAAAAGCAAGGGGGCCAAGACACAGCCCTGTCTCACCCCCTTGCCGATTAAAATCTCATTTGAAACCTCACCATCATTATTTAGTCGAACTCGAGCTTTCAGGTTGCGGTGAAGATTGGCCAGAAAGTGGACTAGAGGTTCGTCTAAGCCATAATTTAAAAGAATGGACCACAAGCGGGAACGATTAACGAAATCAAACGCTGAACTAAGGTCCATAAAGCCAAAATACAGAGGAGATCGTTTAGCTCTCGTATATTTGGCCATTATGAGGTTAAGGTTTAAACATTGTTCCACCGTGCCAAGCTTGCTCCGAAAGCCAAGCTGACAACGGTGGATAATGGAGTTTTCGTCTGCCCAGGTACTTATTTTGTCGAATAAGACCCTGCCAAGGACCTTCAGGGTGTTGTCGATCAAAGATATTGGACGATAACACCCCGGGTCCAACCTATTTCCCTTTTTAAAGATGGGAACAATGGTACTACAAGACCATGTGGGAGGGATGGATTCCTTACTTAAGTTATTAAAAAGATTGCAAAGTAGGGGGGCCCAAAACCATGTATTTGATTTTATCTGGTCGATGGACAGACCATCCGGGCCGGGGGCCTTGTTGCCAGCACTATTCGCGATGGCTTCCTCCACCTCCTCTAATGTAATGACTACGGTGTCATCTGGGAAATTATCCTCGGTTGAATTCCCAGCTGTGGCATAGAGATTTGAGAAATGGCTGACCCATGAATCTCCTGTGATATTACAATTTATCGGGGTGATGTTACTTCCCAGGGCTCTCAGACTTTTTACTTCTTTCCAGAAACCAGTAGTATCTTTTAGGGCAGTTGTTTTAGTGAGATTATCCCAGTGGCTTATTAAGAGCTCTTCAGTTCTGGTTTTTAAAACCTGTTTATATTTAAGGCGTAATGAACTGACAAGGGAAACATCTCGGGGTTTAGCTTCCAAAGCTTTCCTAAGTTCTCTATTGGCCCTTGAACAATTGGTATCAAACCATCTATGATTATTTGTATTGTGTTCTATTACCGGTCTGGAAATAGCCCTTTTTATTACTACACATAGATCACAAAAGGATCTAGTAATATCAGGGCCACCAAATGTTAGGCAGTTGGAAATCAGCAGGGGATTATTCTTAATTACATTAGTTAAAATCTCTCGATTATTAATCCCTCTCCAGATAATCCTTAGTCTGTCTGTGGATATAATAATAGTTCGAACTCCAACCTCATACGGGCCTACAGGCTTTTTAATAGATTTAAGATAAATTACTAATTGTAGATGGTCACTGTATGGGCTGCTGACAACCGCAGACTTAATTAACACTTCACTAAGGGGGGAAGAGGTAAACATATAGTCAATCGTGGTTGAGGAACTACGGCTGATGTACGTGGGGGCCGGTACCTTTCCCTCGTCGATTCCGAAATGGCCCATAACATCATCTAGGTCTCTACTATATAAAAGATCCAATAGTTCAGAACCTCATCTACAGGGCGGAGATGTAGTATAAATATGAGCATTAAAGTCCCCGCCAACACAAATGCCATCGAATAGACCATATTTTTCACCATCCGCAACATCATCGATAAACTTAAACAGTTCTAAAAAGGTGGGGTTAGGATGGTTGACAAAATCATTATTATAAAAATTTATAAAACAAATCTTTAACCTTGCAACATATTTTACGGCTACCAGATTTTTACTAACCACATTTAGAGGTTCAATTTTCGTGTCCTTAGAAATTTTTGCCCAGATAGATAGACCGCCACTTGGACGTCCCAGAGCAGGAGTTGGTACAATAAGATTGTGGCAAAAGAAACCCTCCAATAGTTGGGTAGATGTACACCATGTTTCTTGTAACATTACCACATCAAAGTTACTTATCCAGGTAACCCATTCTTTGATTTTCATCTTACCTGGAAGCCCTGCAATATTCCAACTAATGACACTTAGGGTGTCAGTTGATAGGATAGTAGTGGAAGAAGTGGGAGTAATGGGACGATCTGAGCAGGCTACATGTGGAAGGACTAATCTATCTGGACAAAGTTTATGGATACGTGTAGGATTAACCGTATCCATGGGCACTATGCTAACAACCTTATCCAATATAATAGGAGGTGTTGGTGGTTGTCAGTCTAAACTTCCTAAGTCTGATAAGGCAGAGAATCTGTTAGCTATAGGGATGGTGTTAGAGACTGTCTGAATTGGTCTGTGGGGGGGCCTATAAAAATAGCCCAAAGGGTGAAGGCTTATTGCAGTGAATGAACTGACATGGGTGTTATGTGTGTCCATAAAATATTTTACAAAGTTCGGATGTCTAAAGTTAATCACTATACAGTCCCCGCTAATATTTTTCTGTTGTGGCCCCACCCAACTTACCCTACGAGTTAATATAATCTCATTTGATATGTTCCATCTTGCCCCTTTATGTTTTGTCAGCCAGTTAATGCATTTATTGTGTAGTTGTACCCATGACTCACTTTGGCCTTCTTTTAGAGCGGGTACGCCTGCTAGCACTAAAACATATGGGCAAGATTCTGGAGGTAAGTTGAGGGGCTGCCCTAAATTATTAGTAGGTTTGTTTCTTACTGATGTGCCTCCACCAGTGCTTATGCCATTCGAGGTAATACCTGTCCTGTCTGTTGAGGAGGCTAGCGGGGTCTTGGCATCCGAAATTGAGGTACCAGTCATTACTATTCCTTCTAAACCAGTGGGGTCGTGATCAAGGCCCGTAGACAATGTAGGTAAAATGTTAGCTGAAATACTGTTAGATAAAGCAGTTTTATCAACAGTTGGGCCTTGCGTATTTACGCGGCTAGAATCGGCAGCGCCATTCTGGCCCCCCTCCCTCAAATCATTACATAGGGTTTCCAATTTACTCATAATTTTTTCACCTCGAACAACATCTAAGCTAATAGTTCCTTTCCTTTTAATTTCCTCTTTTTTAACAAGGTTTTCGATTTTGTCCAGTCTCTTAAAAACAGTATTAAATTGTTTGACTATTTGAATTTCAACTTGTTTAAAAATGGTATCAACAATTGTTTCTATCAGGTTGCCATTAAATTTAAATAAAGAATTTTGATTGGTGGACTCAGTCTGGGTACTGACTGTATTAACGCTACTCTCCTTGGATAACATAGAGACCCCACAAATACTTTTGTCCGCAGTTGGGGACTCTAGTCTTCGTGTGAGAGTGGTAGGTCTCTCAGATCCTTCATCCGATGGAGATGAGGAAAGTAGTAAGTCCTCAGTGGCACTTGATATAACTATTTCACAATCTTTAGCTTTATCTTTGTTCCACATACTCTGTGGCGTTGGTTGATTTCTGCATCGGCCTGGTTGTTTCCTTTTGTTTACTATGCATTTCACTGGGCCTCTCTTGCGTTTCTCCCTTGCAAGTTTGTGGGAGCATGACGTTTTATCTGGTACTGGCTCCGCTAGACAGTCTGTTACAGCAATAGTCTGCAGACTTGATTTTCCAGCGGTCAAACTTAAGGTGTCGACATTGCTAATTGGTTTGATAACTGTTACTATAGGGGAGAGAGGGAGGTCCAGGTTAGATGAGGCCTTAGGAGATTGTGAACATAGCACAGTGGTAATAGTGGTGGGGAGTCCAAAAGACATTCTGCGTTCGGTGTCAGCGATCTCATTGGCGACCATAGTGAGAGCATTGGCCAACAGTGAGTCTATTGATGTGGTCGAATCAACAGGAGCAGCAGTGACAGCGCAAGTAGTTTTCGTTGTGCGTTTACCCATGCTTAGAATTATTACCTGTTTGGTATGTAGAAACAATGGGGGTGGCCCAGCCCGGCCTCTTCCGTCCCCTGACGGCCACAGACGGCCCGCCCTCTGCCCGGGCTCAGCCCGGCGCCGCCCGCGCGCGGTCCCGCGACGCGGGGGATGACGCCGCTTTTATGCGCCTCGGGGCACGAGATTGTGAACAGCTGGTTCAGAGGCTGCCGGTAGTTGTAGTCTCCCCCTCCTCACGGCGGCCGCAGGGCGTTCTACTGCAGCGGCGGGAGGGAGAGCAGAACGGCTGTGGAGGGACAAGAAAAGCAGAAGGGCAGGTAAGGGTCCTTCAAAGCCCCCCCCCGGGCAGCAAGCGTACAGGAAAGCCCCCGCTCCACCGAGGATGACGCCGCTTTTATGCGCCTCGGGGCGCGAGATTGTGAACAGCTGGTTCAGAGGCTGCCGGTAGTTGTAGTCTCCCCCTCCTCACGGCGGCCGCAGGGTGTTCTACTGCAGCGGCGGGAGGGAGAGCAGAACGGCTGTGGAGGGACAAGAAAAGCAGAAGGGCAGGTAAGGGTCCTTCAAAGCCCCCAGCAGCAGCAAGCGTACAGGAAAGCCCCCGCTCCACCGAGGATGATGCTGCTTTTATGCGCCTCGGGGCGCGAGATTGTGAACAGCTGGTTCAGAGGCTGCCGGTAGTTGTAGTCTCCCCCTCCTCACGGTGGCCGCAGGGTGTTCTACTGCAGCGGCGGGAGGGAGAGCAGAACGGCTTTTCTCATCCCTCCTCCACTACAAACCCAACGCTCTATAAACACCTGTCCTCGGTTTTAAAAGTCCTAGTATTTACCGCCTTCTCTTCTGTTTTCCTCTGAGTATCCTGGGGTGTGTCCATCTCCGGTCCCAGAACCTTGCTCTAGATAGAAATCTCCCCTTGAGTTTTTTCTTTTTCTTAATTCCTATTTTAGCCGCTGAATTCGACTTTCATGTGTACTGTTTCACGACCGGAACAAACAACACCGGCTCCCTTCCACGAGACTGGACTGCACTGCACTGCTAGGAAGAATATGTTCTCAATATTAAAAAATCCTCAGGGTCGTGTCCCCTCAAATGATAAGGTTCAAAGGGTGCAAGATTTTGACCACACGACAGATGACTGGGCTTGGCTATCAGCAGCATTAATCAACAGAAGTCATGATTGAATTAGTTTTCAAACAGCTGCCAATGTTGATACATTCTCATTATCCATGTGTTCCTGGAACATTAATGGTTTAATGCAGAAACTTCAGTCCACTGATGTGATCACATTTTTTAAACTCAAATTTGGCCTCTCAGACCAGCGGGTGACAGGGGTCGGTGCTTATCTTAACTTGTGCAACAAGTTACGAAGGGCTAGGGCTGGCACCTTGGAGGCTTTGCTATGGCCGAAAATTAGTCACAGCCAACCATGTCAAACATATTGTCTGCATTTAGAAGATTGTTTGCAGCTCCAGGAAGCAAAAGATCTTTGGGATAGTAAGCCAATTCAACAAAATTTCAAAACGTGTATAAGGAGGAGCACCTGTCTCTGGTCATTTCACTCGGACAGGATACAACTCGCAAAACGCCAACATGAATGGTCAATCATTGCTGGGTACCAGCCAGTCACCACAGCATCTTACTTTCCCTGAACTTACGCTGTTCATTGGAAAACAAGATTTATGACCCTCAGGCTATGGCAGATGCCCTTCCTGAACCATTTAGCCAGTCGAGGTCACCCTACTGGGAGCATAACCTGCATGGGCTGTGGAATCAGCGAGGAATCAATCAAACATGTAGTATGTCTTTGCCCAGCTTTACTTAAAGAACGCAGGGCCAGTCTAAGAAGAGAATGGAACTCATTGGGTGTCTGTACCTGCCGGAAGACCATCATTGCATCTTTGAACCCTGACAATAAGATGCTGAACATATTATTTACCAGGTTTGTCACCGTAGCAGCCAACAAGTTCAGCTGGCTGGGGGTTTAAAATGCTGTTCCCTAGAACTCCAGTCTAGGATATGATTTGCTTATATTATTCAGAACAAACTGTCAGTAAAAACTAGTTGCTTCATAGTCCTTGGACCTTACTGACATCCTACGCTGCTATAACTAAAGAGACCCTGCCACTTTCACTGATTTCACCAATTGAATAGCATGCTAGACAAAGGTTTCATTTTTTAAACCCCTTGCGCTTCAGGCTCAATTTATATTTCTTATTATAACATCTACCAATAAATGTAGTTGTTTTAAGAATTTTTGCATTTAACCGTGCTGTTGCAATTAATGAAAAATTTGTAGCACCTTTTAATAACTGGTCAAACAATTTCGATTAAGAGCAGTTTTGAATTAATTGTTTTAACACATTTGCACTGTATAGCAAATTTGTGCTGCTGTTTTTAAGGATAATCAAATTTGCATATATTTTCTGTCTTGTGTTACTTGTATGAACTTGTTCAAATAGTGTAAAGGTTAGTGAAACAACCATGAACAATAAACTATTATCTATCTATCTATATATATATATATATATATAGAAAGAAAGTTTCCGGCAGTACCCAGCTCCTCTCCAAGCGAGGTCGGTGCGAGACCCGGGTGTTGGATCCTGGTTGTAAATCAAAGAAATTCCACGAGCGTTTAGACTCTGCCAGAAAGGAGACTCTCACACCAGGGTTCGTGTTCTAAAAGCGTGTTATTGGTGACGTGTTTTGACCAAACGGTCTTCTTCACAAGCCAACATTACAGATAGCATATTCCCCATTTAAAGTGTATTTACACAACACTGAAGACGGACCATTCTGACCTGGTTCCCATATGGACATAGAAAACAGACTATCATACATTACTTCATGAATGCATAGTATGAGAAAAAAGACTTCCATTTGGCATTTTCAAAATACAAAAAGGGGAAAAAAAATTACAATTCATAACATGATCAGTGGCAATTAAATTGCATTAGGATCAACAAACATTGCATACTTATATTGCATTTACAAGAAAGTGCAATGCTTTCAGGAAGAGACGTGTCACATCCATATCTACCTGATCTCTCACTAGTGCTAGAATCACGAGTTTAGTGGTGGCCAAGTGGCCTAGTTGGAGGCAAAATCCCAAAATGAAATGAATAACATATCTCACGATATGAGCCATAAGGAGCAGCAGGTAGGGTCCGATAATCATCAGAATATCAATCCACCTATTTACACAATCTAAAAAAATGTGCCTCCTATAGGGGCATATTATCAAGCCAGGCGATAAAATTATCGCCGCTTTAGCGGCAGAAACTGCCGCTAAAACGGCGATAATGGGCTTGATAATATGCTCTATGGAATTCCAATTGAAGCCCATGTTAGACGTCCTTGACATTTAACATGGGCTTCAATTGGAATTCCATAGAGCATATTATCAAGCCCATTATCGCCGTTTTAGTGGCAGTTTTCTGCCGCTAAAGCGGAGATAATTTTATCGCCTGGCTTGATAATATGCCCCATAGTGCTTACCAAATATTTACAAAACCATAAGGGACATTTCAGGGGTAGTAAGGGATGGAAAACTACAGACAAGGTTGTGAGTGGGGTGAAAGGTGCAAATCAAATAACAGATAAAACAAAAAAGGAGCAAAAGGGGCCTCAGCATTGTTGTTGTAGGAATTCTGGCGTTAGTGGGCGAAAACCAAAGAAAGACCCATTAGCGGCAAAAAAATGCACGTTAGTCAGCCCAATGTGAGATTTTTTTGCCTCTAATTGAAAAAATCGCCTATCAGTAGACCTTCAACAGAAAATAGGCACACAAAAAAATGATATGCAGAATGGAGCAGCCAGGGACAAGTGCAGCACACATCAACAACCCCCTCAAGCCACCCAACATCCAGGATGACCAGGATGAGAGCCTGGATGTGTCGCTGGATCTGCGCCTGGAGCCTGGATGCGTCGCTGGACCTGCACCTGGAGCCTGGACATGTCTCTTGAACTGCATCCGGAACCTGGGTGTGTCTCTGGACCTGCGTCTTGAGCCAGGATGCCTCGCTAGACCTGTGTCTGGAGCCTGAATGCCTCACTGGATCTGCATCTGGAGCCTGGAGTGGGATGCGGAGGAGCTGTGGAATAGACATTGAGGCACAGTAAACACCCGTACCTGGTGGTGAAGTCTGGTCAGACGCATGGAGACTCGGTGCTGACCTGTGTGAGAAGACCGCCTTGCGCCCCTTGGAGCTGTGAATGGTAGAAGCGCTCCTGTGCACCAACGTAGTGAGGTCTGCAACGAATACTACAATCCACCACTACACCGGGGTGCACAGAGAGGATTACCAATAGTGGGCAGCACCTCTCTGCATCACAGGCGGATGAGGTTGAGCAGGCCTGACGCTGTGTAGGATGAGGCACCTGAGCTGGGCCAAACTTGTGTTGAGGGAGCGCTGCAAGTTCACACCTAAGGGGGCCCTGCTGCATCGGGAGGTTCACCAGCGGACTTGACGGCGACTGCGGTACCCGCGCTTGTGAAATCCCACCTGTCTGAGGCTCCTGCTAGGTGAGTCACAGATTTGGAGAGAATTTAGTGGATTGCGCCACTGTGTCATTGTCCAGGTAAAGAGAAGGTGGGCCACGTACCGCAGGAGGCCAGGTGGTCGAGTCGCCCAGGCCCAGCACCAGTAGATGATGCCCCCAAAGTGCCGGCTCAGCCGCTGTGGCGGAAGAGCGTCGCCCCACTGCTTCCAAGCAGTGGAAGAAGAGGAACAATCATCACATGATGATAACTTCCTGATGTTATTGTGCCATGTTTCCATTGCGGGCAGGAGGGTGGGTAGGGCTGCTCCACTCACAGAGCAGGGCAGGGGTGGGGTGGCATGCTCACTCAATTGCGCAGTGACTGTTTGATTGGCCCGTTCAGGCTGCAGAAAGCAGTCATGTGCACTGTCCTTTTCGCAATGCAGGCTGCATTAAAGCCTGCTTAGAGAACATGCCCACACCTCCAGCCCCTGGCTGAACGCCTCATCCCGACACCAATGACCAGTCTCAACGCCGCATTGCAGCGTTGTGATTGGCTTAGGGGAGGGAGCCCGGCTGCCTACTTCCTGTTCTTGGAAGCAGACTCAGGAGAGCAGGAGCAACGAAGACACGGGACCCAACCTCAAGGTAAGATTTTTCTCATTTAAATATTTAGAACATCTGCTCACACACACACCCCTGCATCCGTGCTCCATCCAGTGTTTCCCACCTCCCAGCTGTCCAGTCCCCCCCCCGCATTACTTCTCAATGGTGGCCGCTGCGCGGCCATGCGCAGCGGGCATACCACTAGTGTGCCAAAGGTATATGTGGAGTTACGACGCATACCATTATATCGCATTCCATTACAATGCATACTAACACTAGGCACATTGCAACAGTAGGGATGGTGTTGGATTGCGGAGATGTAAACATTACTATTCCCACTTCAGTGGGTGCAGCCCTAAAACTGTCCCTTGCACCCCAAAGTAAACCCTGAACCCTAAAATTAATCTTTTGAGCCCCCAAAACACACCTTAAAAATCATATTTGACCCAAAAGCACACCCCAACTTTCATATTTGACCCCAAAACACACCCCAAAATTCAAAGATTACCCCATACTACACCCCACATTTTATCTCCGACACCCGAAACCCACACCCATGCTAAAAATTTAAAATACCCCATTACTGACCTCACAATGTGTTGTGATGGAATGCGATTTAAAGTCACTTGCATTGTTGGATTTGCATTCTAAAGGCATTACGATATAATGCCTACATTGTAATGGACGTCTCCCGTGCCAAAGGCAAGTCATAGGCAAGCCCGTCTGCGTCCATCTGCCTCTAGACAGCGCTCAGCACCAAGGACCCTTCCTCTCGGACGCTCCACCCCATGGCTCCAGCACCCACCTTGCCATCAACCCTGGATGCTACATCGCCTACCAGGACCAACATCTGCTCCAGACCAGACATCGCCATTGCCATCACTGACGGCTACTAAATCACCTGCAAGGACACCCCTGACCATCCAGGAGAAGGTATTGCCATCACCTACAGAAGCACACTCTGACTGACCACGCACTCTAATGACCAAATGGTGACCATGGAACACCTCAACTTCCAGATCCGGACCAACCCCAACCCCATCCTCTGCGCCACCCTCATCTGCAGGCCCCCCTGGCCATGGACACCCATTCTCCGATACCATTGTAGACTTCATTGCACACCAGTCTCTCCCATCCACCGACAACATCCTACTCGGTGAACTCAAGTTCCACCTGGACAACCCCAGTGACCATAACACTACCCCCTCCTGGGTTAGCTCCCCAACATCAGACTCAAGCAGCCAGTCACCGCAGCAAGCCACATAGCAGGACACATGGTCGAGCACGTATCTTCCGCCATCGAGATCTTCAACTACGCCACACCTTCAGACTTTTCAGACCGACCATCATTGTATACATCACGGCTTCACCATGCCCACTGTACACAACTGCCATCATCTCCCCCTCGCAGCTGGATCAAAGCCACGAAGTGCGTCTCGTCAACTCCCTCAGCACCACCACTCCACCAACGCTTACAGACGATGACACCGCAGTGTGCAACTGCCACTGATGGATCTCCAACTGCACCGACACCCAGTCACCCCTCAATACCAGCACTGCATCAGTACCTTACGCCTGCATGATGGCAGGCGTAGGGGTGACACAGTGCCACAGGGATAGGCTGGCCCCATGCATTGCTCAATGTAAATATCGCTAAGTGGGGTTAGCAGCCATATTTGCATGGGAACGCCTCCTTTGCATGTCATTATCACTAACAGAAGTGTCGATCTTTGCAATGGACGTTTTTGCCAGAAAACTGCCGCTAACAGAGGTTAGCGGCAGCTTGTACATAAGGCGATATAAATCTCGCCGCAAAACCGTCGGAAAAGTGCCGCTAATGTGGTGTTAACTCCTTGTACATATGCCCCAAAATGTGACTTATTGTGCTAGTGCAAACAGCATGTGTGCATGTATTTGCAGACGTTAGCACAAATCAAAAATATTGGCTCTGTCAATTCTTGCTTTTAGATCTGTGTGCTTGTGTGTGTACCTACCTGCACGTATGTATAGGTTCTATAAGAAATTCATTCTTTAACAAATAGCTCCCTCATAGGACCAGAGGGTGTCATTGTTATTGTTGTTATAAGGTTTTTTGAGAGATTGCTGGCCGTAACATTATGCTAATCTTCTAATCTATAATATATTGGATAAATTGTTCCAAAAAAGAAACTAAAATGAAAATGTAGAGTGCGATCATATGTGTTCTTTGTCTTTTATAAATGAAGATTTTTGCACACTGCAAATGTGTTAATTTAATGTAATCAAGATATATTGGAGTGTTTTGCCCCATATCATAACCAGTTGTTGGTAATACTCATCATCAAAGGACCGCTGTAACACTCACATAAAAAAATACTTGAAATCAATTCTTTCAAGTAGATAATCTTTGGAAAAGATCCTGTACTGCACCTTAAAAGCAAGTCTTAAATGTTAATTTAATTCTGAGCCGTATCTGACATGATTTATTTCTAAAGTAGAAAAAGCCCCAGGCTGGGGCTTCTTTGTCATTTTATGCCTGCCGCAGACCTCAAAATCCCTCGTGGCTTCAATGAACCTAGGGGATCTTTTTGTTTCAAAATATAATTTCTATAAAACAAGCATTCACGTGGCCAGTGACAGGTCAACTGTGAAGGAGATTTTATGACTCCCAGCGCCGCAGTGAAAAAGAGTAATAACAGTGTGCCCCCAAAGCATATTTCAGAAGACGTGTATTTTTCCCTAAACAGACCCTCTTAAAAAATCTTCAACTTGGCGTTGGAAACATATTTATCAACGTGTTTCACAGAATACTGCCTTCAGCATTTAAAAGGATAACGAATTCGGAAGTCATTTCACAGATGAATAATTCAAAGAGACATATCCTTCAGAGAGAACGACCTATTAGATTACAATAGTTAGGATAAAAAGTATATTTAAATACGAGCATTCAAGTTGCATTCATCACTCAATAAATCGTTTTCATAAAATATTTAGGGTCACATTTCTTAAGGGTTTGCATTGCCACTGAAAAGCATGGAAATGGAATGCATCAGAAAGTGACACAAAAAGGAATGATGGATCAATTTTCACAGGCAAAAGCTGTGTTGCGGTGAATGTTGGCTGATACTATGCACACACACCGCTTTGCGCCATCTCCATAGTAACATATGCAAAGCGGCGTGTCTTGGGCAGACCATTAAAAATGGACATAGGTGTTGGTGCAAGGCTAGATTTAATAACATTGTATGATCTTGCTTTGCCACGAATCCAAGCACCAAAGGAGGTAGAAACAAGGGGCCAAGCAGTACATTGCCTCAAATACATGCATGCATGTAACATGTGATTTGCCCTTTGAACACTTTTAACATGTCTGGCCCCTATGATGATGATGTCTACATGTAGGAGTTTGCACTGGACGTTGTCCCTCCAGGTCAAAGCATACATTAGATAGTACAGACTGACACACACAGTCCTAGATGCTGGATGATGCAGAAAAGCCAGATTTAGTGCATGACTTGGCAATTACATCATTGGTAGGTGGCTCTTGCTAAATCTGGTTGTGGAAATATTTTCTGTCCTTTGTACAATGCAACGCAGCAAATTTGGGCCACTCTTGATTTGGATTATACCTCTTTATGAAACAGCCCTGTGTCTCCCGTCAACAGCATTTTTTGATAAATAGGTAGTGTGCATGAATGAGTGCTATTCATTTTGCCTTGGTTGGTTCATAAAAAGATGAAATGGGAGCAAAAAAGGGAAACAAAATATGTGGAAGGAGGCGGTGGGTGTGATTAGAAATGTTGGGGCATATTATCAAGGATGGCGTTAAAAATTATCGCCGGTTTAGCAGCAGAAAACTGCCGCTAAAGCGGCGATAATGGACTTGAAAATATGCCCTTGAAAATTCCCATAGAAGTCCATGTTCTGGTGTCAACATGGGCTTCTATGGGAATTCTCTGCGGCATATTATCAAGCCCATTATCGCCACTTTAGCGGCAGTTTTCTGCCGCTAAAGCGCCGATAATGTTAACGCCGTGCTTGATAATATGACCCTTAGTTTTTTGGACTATCTTGGCCTCTAGTCCCCAACGCAATTTGCATCTCCCTCTTTGGCTAACTTTTGGAGTCAGTGGCAATCACAAAACGTCCATGAGAGGTGTTTGGAATGATCAACAGTGAAGAAGCATTTGTTTTTCAAAGCTGACAAGCCTGGGTTCCAACCTTTGGTCCAATAAATGACTAACAGGAAAAGAATAATGTGGGTGAAGTGTGGGTCGATGACCATTAATTAGTTGGGGAGCTAATTTTTCTTGACTCTTTCTTTGCTGCTTTACCACCCTATTTATTGTACATCACTGGCATCTAATATCTCTCCATTGGCTGGTAGATTTCACCAGCCTCAAGGAAAGGTGAAGCAGCAGCACCTGGTGGATTCAATAGCATGAGTGCAGTTTCCTGACACATGCCAAATATCTGGTCTCCTGTGCTCCCCACATGTGAACTCAGCACTAAGCACTTCTTTCATGAAGTCATTGGAAAAACGAACACCCTTTCAGTTGGATGAATGTGCACCAATTTCAAAGCCAATCAATCTAACTAGAGATGACTCAATTGGCTCTTGAATATCTATCACCCATGCTATTAAATCCAAACACAATTAGAGCCAACGAATAAGTATCTTCTCTGTTTTCATGAACTCCATCTCTATACTCAGAAGAGGCTGGACACCAGAGCTTGACTAACTGGTCAGACTGGTCAGAGACATCTTTCTGCTTGAACTACATGGCATCTGCACATTGGCTTCTTGAGACGATTAATGCTCCAAAAAATGAGGCAGCATTAATTCCTGCTTTCATTACAAGAAATGCATTTTGCTATATAATACGGTTTATCTTGTGTTTGCATTTATGGATGTTGCCACATATTGTTGCTTTGTTCCTGAGTCAAGCTTTACATTCTAACTTTGGAAAATGGTCTGGAATATATTGAATTCTTAGCTTGAGAAGTGCCACCCATGGCTTTGTGGAGTGACTAAGTTCATTGATTGTTTCTCTCCCCATTACAACATGAGGGAGAACAGATGATAAACATAATTAAAATGAATTCAAAACTGATTCACTTTACTCCATAGTACCATGTCCTGTAGAGTATTTCTTTGGCCTCCTATCTCTTTAAATTATTAGAACTACAGTTCACTTTACTCCCTGAGAAGAACAGGTGCTGCCCTCACATATGAGTAATTATAGGATTCTGAAGTAGGACTTTTTTCGACTACACCTAACAATGTATGATGTTACCTGAACAAGTCCACATATATACCTAATACCCCTTACTGCATTAAATTTACAATTTGATATTTATGGCAGTAGCTATTAATGCCAAAGGCTCAGCTTTCATGAAGATTTGAGAAATACATTAAGACGTGTCCTGTGATATATTGACCTATCCCGGGCTAGAGAGTAGGCTCAGAAACAAATGTAAACCACCATGTGGCTCAAATTAAGGTTTTACAATCACCAATGATCTGGTAGCACATAGTTCTCTTTCATGTAATTTTTTCAACCGGGCATTGCACTCAGGTTTTGAATCTTTCCTTCTCTTTGGAATACCTTTCTGGAGTGAGACCAGAAGAAGACCAGGATGAAATATTAGAGTTGGAAATGTTAAGAAGCAGGTCTTTCCTTTTTAGCAAGCCCTCTTCCCAGCTTGGACTTTTCAATGCAAATAAAGCTATAGTAGTTATGACCTGCTAGA
Organism: Triturus cristatus; assembly: GCF_964204655.1. Lineage (NCBI taxonomy): Eukaryota > Metazoa > Chordata > Amphibia > Caudata > Salamandridae > Triturus > Triturus cristatus. The sequence continues at coordinate 129,660,210 of NC_140582.1, forward strand.
AACACTCTACTAACATATCTGCTCTGCTTTTAGGGGGACCGGTTTAATTTTTTTAGGAAATGAATTTGCCACATCCCCTGAGGGAAAATATACTGTAATGAGAAAGTATGGTACTGTTGACCTCCAGGAGAAGTCAGTACAAAGAAGGAAGGGCAAGTAACTGTCTGCCAAATTCCTAGTACTTGTGGAAAGAGCACTAGAAGCACGGTTCCATCTCAATAAATCTTTGTTTACTCCATCTTGTTTCAAACATCAAAGAAAGTGATTTCCTTGAACCAGTCCAGAGGACTATTGGGATTTTGGTCTGAGTACAGAAACCACCATCTTTAGGATTTTGCGCCCTGCGAACCTGTGATATTCTAAGCTGAGACAGTCTTGTGCCTCAGAATGCTGCTGCACCAGTAATAAAAAGCTCAATTGGTGTACTTCTGTGAATAATGTGGAGCCCTAAGCCACTGGTACAGTGACTGCTAATCTATGTTAAAGAGGAATGGAGTTTCTGGGAAATCAGCATCAAAAATGTTTGAAAGGGAGGATTTGTTAGAAATATCTTCTTTTAATGCTAATTTACGACTTTACTACACTGCTTGCTCTCTCAATATTTTATTTCTTGCAAAAGGTGTTTGACAAAACCCCCACAAAGCCAATCTATTCTTATGAAGCCCTTGCATCACATAGCCTTTGACCTTATCCAGCTGGGTTGGAAATGAGGTCCACAAAATGACACCATTTGTATGTGGGGGCACATTGGGTATGGGAGCATGTGATTATCAGTTAACATCACTTAGTCCCATGGTTCTATTTTCAACACTAATTGTCAAACATGCATGAGGGCTCCCTTATTGCACCTCTCATCCTACCGCATCCTCTTACATAGAGTCTGCAGAACTGCATTCTCCAGGTTTGTAGCATTTTCCCTTTCTTGTTCCATAAATATTTTAAGTGTGAAGGGTGCAACCTTGATTGTTTGAGCATACCAACTTTATTCTGATGACGTCTACTAGAAGTTAAGCATCTTAAGGATCCTTCAATGAGACAATTATTGACTGTTTCCAGTAGAACTACTACTGACACTCCTCTGTTTTGTGAAATATTTACACTGAACCAAAATCTAGATGAACATGTTTTCTTCAGTATTTAACTCTCAGTTGAAATGTAATTAGAATTAAGATAATTAATAACAAACAAAATCTTCTAAAATAGTAAGCTTAAATATGATTTAAGAAATTTCCACTAATTAACTTTCTATCATATAAGAAATATAACAAATAATTCTGATCTGACACACTGCCATCAAATTGTTGCATCACATTTACTTATATCTCAATAGCCCTTGAGCACCATTTCCACATGCCGTATATTACTGAAGAGCTCTCATAAAAAACACAACTGACTTTACCAAGTATAGCAAAAAATATCTCTAATTGCTTCTGTTGCAAAATTAAAGTAAATAGTGTGTTAAAACAATGACATTGGTGATGGTAAGTGTTTATTAGACAAATGTTAATCACCAAATTAGCTTAATTGCACATTAGCTATCATGGTCACACTCCAGTTCATCAGACTTGTTTTGATTGTGATGATTTGAATACTCCATTTATTTATCCCACCCTGGTTCAATAATAATTTTAGGTTTTTAATGTCCTGCTGCAAATAATATTTGAATAGAGATGTGGCCTGAGAAAACAGCCTATAGCAACGTTCTGGGGTTCTTCAATACTGGATGTTAAGCTCTAGAGAGAAAATGATGAAAGCCCCCTTTGAACCTGACCTGCCCTGGGTACCGTTTTACATATGCCCAGACGTGGAACACTAAAATAATAAACTGACCAATATCCAGTTTCCCTCCAGAACCCCTGTCTATGTGGGGTGTTGAGAGGGTTATTAGAGCAGCATGTGGTTCTCCCCCCATATGGCGGACCTTTTTCATTATACTGCCAGTAAGGTGAATAATTGCAGTGGTTCATTCAGGCCGCTTCTCTGAATGACTCTCCGGGTGAAAGGGAAGGGTGGGTTAGGGTTAAGCTATGGAATGTTTTGAGATAATTGCTTTGGTAATATTCTGATATATGTTGCCATCACTGGGTTAATTGTACCGTTAATGTCAGCATCCATATGCTCATAAAGATGCTACTGTAGTAAACAGAATGCATGTGTTTGGTATTGCCCTATTAGTACCAAACCCTGCCCATCTAAGACAGAATGTTTCAGAAAAAAACAATAAAACATGCTATATACAAATATTATTTGCATATCTTCTGTAAAGTTTATTTTAAATACAAATGTTTTTAAAGCTCTTCATTCCACACGACTTCTGTGTGTAAGGATTACACCATTCTACCCAATTAACGGTACTTACATTGCCATTCTCAGCAAGATGTCAATATTAGGTTACCTTCAAATTCATGGACTTCAGATTACTGTAGACAGACAAAGCAAGAACTAACTTATTAGCTGACTTGCAGGTTTAGCTAAATTAGACTTCATCTTCAAGAGTATATATGTCATTTGTCTGGAGTAATTATTGAGATTGATCCTTACATTTTTCCAGACACTATGGTCATGAACAACCTACCTTTTCAATAGTTTCAGTCATAAGATATTGCAGCATTAATGTGGCTTGTCACAGCTGAAGTCTACCCAAGACCTCAAAGTTTCCAAATTGGAGCACACAATAGGTGGAGGATCAGAAGTCCCCTTTCAATTCTGGGTTTGGATCTGAGCCTAAATACCCCAAGTGTTCAAAGTATTGAGTTGAATCTTGGGAATATTTCTCATGGCTTAACATTATTTAGTTCTCCTTTATAATATCTGTATGAAATAAACTTAAGACTGAACTTAACCCATTTCTTTATTTGAGTACAGGATAGCATTGTGTTACTGAATGAAAAGAGAATAGGTAATTTCAAACCAAATTAATCCATTGTTTCTTTGGAAAATGTTGTTTCAGTTCATTGTTTAACTGTACCACTTGGAGATATAATTGTTTTCATGAAATTCAACATTAAATTATGTACACTCAAACATAATCTGATCAGACTGAAGAACATTAAATATGGGAGTGATGCAATTATAGGTAATTATTTCAAGCATCTTGTTAGAGGTTCCAGCAAAGGCAATTGTACCGAGTTAAAAGTACTGCATTTATTTGTCGTATATTGTTGTTAACAGTAGTAATTGATTGTAAGCAACAAAGATAGTTTCCATGATTCAGCATTTCAGCCCCACATTGCATTTAGTGTGTGAACTTAGTGTATAATTACATGTGACCTCCAGGCAGCTTAATCGTTTCACATGTCATTGTGTTTCCCTAGATAGCAGACTAATTAAGGTTCCTTTAATCCAGTTTCCATTACGTTTTCTTAGATACATTTACATTTGGTCAATTTTGGGTACTGCATGTTTCAGGACTGTCCTATAAAAGTTATATGCCACCTAATATATTGTGAAATTTTTGGAATGTCAGCAAGTTTGAGAAGGAAGATCATTTTATCATTTACTACCCTTGCAAAGTTCATGATACAAATTAAAGTAAACTATTTTTTGTTCTAATATTTTGGAAGCATTTTCCACTATTGTCTATTCTGAATCTGACCCACAGACCAAATTGAAGTTCTTATAGAATGGAAAGTAATGTCTTCTTAATTCTCACATAGCCAATTAGGTCATAGGGCATTTCCTTCTATTTTGTAGAAACAAGTTAGATAAGCTTCATAGCACATGTATAAGTATACTTTTTTTATTCCAATGAAGCAAATTTGTAAGTAACTGCTGGCAAATGATTTACATTCCGAATTGAGTATGAATAAATATTTATTAGCATCTGCAAGTTATCTTTTAGTAATATTGGTTGCAGCTCTAACCTTGAATTTACTCTAAAGGTATGTGAAATTAAACAAATTTTACATTGGGATTCTGTGGGAAATTTCACATTGTTGGTAAGAGCATGAACATCATTTTTCCAACCTGTTTATTTTTTTTATCACATAATTACATTTTTGGGTTTAAGTTCTTTTATTACATTTTAGCATATCATGGACAACATAACAAAGACACTGAAACAAATTTAGGCCAAAGGTCAATGCTAATAAGGGGAGGAAAACTCTTACACATATGCTACCAAAGTCAATTATTTAAAAAACTTAAATGAAGCATAACAATAACACCCGTCCGGTTGTATGACAATACCACGCCTTTATTTACCACACACATCTTTACATTGTAGACTTTACAATGCTTACCACTACCACACAATTACATTCACTCCCATTAGAAACACCTTCACCATGCATTCCACTACCATGCATACTTTTACCACACTTTTTGGGGGGAGACCCCCTAAGCCCCCTCAAATGCATGGCTTTGTCTTGTGTTGTAAAGACTTGCGTGCAACCAGTCTTTACTATGTAAAAAATGAGTGGAAAATGTAATCCAAAGAATAAACTTCAGAGTAAAGGTTGTTTCCCCACTCATTCCAATAAAAAAGAGACATAAGATGTAAATAAGATTAAGAATATGACATTCTTCAGGCTATCTGCTCCCAAAGGTCAATGGCTAGGCCTTTGGGGCCAGGAGTGAAGAATGTTGTCAACAACTGGTCACTTATCATAGATTACCCATGTGGAAGGGGTACTTGAACAGTTGGGAGAGCAAAAAGAGGTTCATTAATTGTTATTTATTTAACAATATCAAAACGTGCTGAACACTGGCATGTACAGAATTTTTTTTTAGATGGCAACATAACAGTGGCACAATGGTCTAAGAGTCAGTGTTAGCCAGAGGCTCAAAAATGTTAACTGAAAATACAAAACTAGATATATACCACAAAAAGATAAAGGGAGGAACTGACACTATAAAGGGGGGCATGGTGGGAGTGAAGTGGAAGGAAAGGGGTAAAGGGGAGAAAAAGGGAGTTGGAGTAAAGAGGCACTGAGAGTAAAATAGGGTTGGTTGTTATGTAGATGAAGGATGGGAGGGTAAGGACAAGGTAGAAGAGGGTACACAAGGACAATGTAATGGGAGGCAGTATTAGGGCAAAGAAAGCAGCTGGTATGAAAGAGGGAATGTTAAGGGACAAACAGGGAACTAGAGAAGAGGACTGAGTGTAGTGAAGTGGATAGGAGAGGGAGTGAGCAAGGAAAGGAATTTGGCAAAAAAGGGAAACTGAGTAAGTGAGAAAGGATAGGGTGGAACAGATTGAAGAGGGAGGGTAAAGAGAAGGCAGAATAGGGTAGAAGATGACAGGGAATTGATGGGAGGATGGGAGAGGGGCTAACATAGAGGATTTGGGGAAGTACCCTGTGAAAGTGGTAGGTGGGGGCAGGAGTATAAAGCAGTAGTATGAAATAGAAAATAAGGAAGGGCCAGGCCAGGAAGTGTATACAGAAGTGGTGTGGAAGGGAGCAAGGCCCATAACAGGGGATAGGAGGGATGAAAGAGGCGATGGGCAGAGTGGAAGATGGAGGATAAGAACTAAGAGTATGTACAGAGAAGGTGGTGGGAAGTGAAAGGGGGAGGGTAAGTGCAGGGAATGTTGGGAAAGAGACTGAAAGATGGGGAGTGAAGTGGAGCAGTCAAGGGCGAAAGCAGAGATCAAAGGGGAAGCAAAAAGTTGGATGAAAACCTGAAGGTCCTTAGGAGAAAAAAGAGAAGAGTATAGAATTGATGGATGAAGGTCATAAACAATGAGAAGGAGTCAAATGGGAAGGGGGTAGACCAGACCAAACTACAAATAAAGCAAGATATTGATGAATCACATTAGGCTTAATGGGCCAGGTATAGTCAAAGCAGATGTGTTTTTAGATACTTACAAAAGGACAGCAGTGTTGCTTTGGTCCTCAAGTATGAAGGGAGAGAGTTCCATGAAAAGGAGTTGGCTCCTGTTAAGGACTGATGCAGAGGATAAGCAGTTTTCAAACATGGAGGCTTCAGAACAGTGTTATTTTTACCTCTCAGAGTTCTGGTCCCATCCAATAGACTGAGGAGTGAGGAGGAGTAAGGAGGAGAGTTTTGCATAAGCATCTTTGTACACCATATAGCTAAAATGAAATGCTATACTAGCCTCAATAGTAAACCCGTGCTACTTAGTGGAGATTGGTATGATATGACTAGATATGATTAAGTTATTTGGTTGCTGATACAAGTTTACCTAGAGCATTTAGGACAGCTTTCAGTGGGAGTGAAGTATGCCTGTAAGCACATAGGGCTGGCATGTATTGCTCCCTTTCATTAACAGGCCATCTAAAACTGTCTGACTCTAGCTCCAGCAGGATGAAAATTACAGCCCTGACAAGGAGTGGGGGCACCTCATCCAAATAAGGAAGTGCTATGGGAGGGAAAGAGATCCTTCCAGTGGTAAATGGCAGCAGCCATTTTGGTTTTGCACCTCTGGGACTTACTACAGTAAACCAAAGACAAACAGTGTGTGAGGTAGTCAGCATTGACAGTACATAATTGTTAAGTGCGAAACAAGTATTGCCCCTTACCACCACCTCCTCAGAATACTCCTGGATCTCAGAAGAAGACTTTGACTGATGGAAGCAAAAGACTCAAAGACAACTAACTACAGTTGACACCCAGGGACTGGAACTGTTATCTGTGGGTCAAGTTCTTAACCTACTGTTATTGCTATGTAGATTTAAAAGCAGAAGAAACTTTAGACTCCCAGAAGACCTAACTCATCAGTGTGGACTGGGCCATGCAATGGCCCTAGCTGGAGAGGGACTTTGCACTTAGAAAGCTGGTGAGAAGACTGAAGGCTTGTGAATGACCCAGGTGTGACCTACTCTTAGCCTTTTTCAGTGCTGAAAACTGGTGCAGCAGCACCTAGTGGCAATCGTATCTGTAGCTTTTAGGTCCCGGCCCACTTACACCTTACAGTCTTGCCTTGCAGGTGGGTTGTGAGAACAAAAAATTAACTAAATCTGAATGTAAAACCTTGGACTTGGGCGAAGTGCCAAATCTGTGTCCTTGGAATGAAGAAGGCTTTATTGACCATGAAAGCCAATTCTGTCTTACTCAGAGCTTTTGGCATCAAAATCAACAGCTTCAGTGTGAGCTTGATTGCAAGATATTTAACCTCAAGGGATCCTTGGACCTTGTGCTGGTAAAAGAATTTGAGAACCAAAAATTAAACTAAACCCAAAGGCAAAAACTTTGACCGGTGTAACCCGCTTGTCTTACCTAGCCTGCAATCCATCGGGTCAGCCCAAAAGCTCACATACGTCTTGTTCAAACATAAACTGATATTATACAATTGCCTTAACTTTTTCTCGGTGCTTTAGACCTTACACTTTAAAACAAATCATATGTCTGGTTCCACTTATCTGATTTTAATATTTTTGGTGCCATTTTGCTCATTAAGAGCCTCATTTAAAATATTATGGAGTAGGGCAGCGCAGCAAACCTTCCTGGTACACTGCCCTACGTCAAAAGAAAAGGGCGGATTCCATTGTATTAATGAGGTATGGCATATTTCTGTCTCCTTTCACAATGCTCGCACGCAATGGTCTGCCCTGCGCCAAAGCAGGCACCCTTGCGCCATGGTGCAAGGGTGTCTCGGTTGTATGGATGATTGTTTTGGGCTCAAAAACAATCAATGGAGGTGATTTACGACTTCTAAGTGTGCTGCTGAATGCAGCACACTTAGAGAGAGGAACAATGAGGAGAGAAATAATATTGTATGTCATTGTTAAGCTTCTCCTACACCCCCCCCCCCTCTCTGGGAGGCACAAGCTTTTGACACATTCTCAGGTTTACAGCATGTTGTAAATCTGGAAATGTATCAAATGCCATATGTGTTACGTAAGAACACCCACCATAATGCCCATGGCACTCCTCTCCATCTCTGTGTGAGGCAACGCAGCAGCTTGCACTGCGTTGCCTCACACCATATCTATGAGGCCATTGAAAGCCACGGACGGTGGCTTTACATGACCTCATTGATATTGATAAGCCCAGTGCACAGCCGGAATGTAATTAAAAAGGGCGTTCTGTTGGCACACTGTGCTTGTTAATAAGCCCCCTTATGGGCCTATTTAAAAAAAAAAGAATTCTGTTATTTTCAGGACTTTACCATTGTTGTTCCTGCTGAACTAAACATTCATTTCTCTGAGGAAATACCTGCTGCTTGTGCCAATCAATCAATCAATCAAAGAAATTTATAGAGCGCACTACCTACCCGTAGGGTCTCGAGGCGCTACCATTGATTAAAGTGAGATTTTCTAAGACCTGCATTTTAGCCTAACCTGGGTGTGTTGACGGGCTACATATGCCTTATAATAATAACGAACTTCCTGGCGATAGTTTTTTAATTTCTCTATAATTCTAGAGAAGATGAGGTCAATTCCCAACGTATTTATGGGTATGGGTAGTAGTGCTACAATAGTACTGTTTTAGATACTCTTACTTGCCTGTGTGAATTGTCCCTGAAACGTCAAACTCCCTACTAGTAAAAGTGGAAAGGGGACATAGTCCTTTCTACTGGTGCTAAATGTATATAAATATGCGTCTGAATAATCCAAATGTATTCCAATTGTAGACGTTTAAGAGTCAATTCACAAATGCATGTAGGAGTATGTAAATGAGTACTACAGAAGAACTACTTTACATACTCCTAAATGTCTTTGTGAATAGTCCCCAATACATATATTTGTGCTGTGTAAAAGCTTTGTAAATAAAATACTTAAGTATGAAGTATAACCTTTAAAGCATTAATATCATGTTCCTACATGTTATTATTGGAATACCTCTGTGTTGGAGGAAATTCTGCTTGCTAGAATGGTCAGAAAATAATGAGAAACCTCAGACAATCCTTGGATTAGTATGACAATTTGATCTCAAACCCTGACATGTTGATGTTTGCAATATCAGTGAAATTTCCTGATAACGAAAATGGTGAATTGCTACTAAAACGAATTTTTAAAAAAGGGTGCCATGTCTGTTACCCCTTTCTAGTAAAAATTACGAATAGATCAACATGTTCACTAGAAAGGAAGCTATAGATTCTGTGTATAAAATACGAATCATTGTTCTGTATCCCTGTCCCATACCAAATTCTTTATATATAAAAGGCCCACGGATTTAGTATAAAGGCTATTGCTGCATAGTTATGATTTTACCTAAAAGCCTAGCATTAATAAAAGGTAAGCTCACCTTTAAAAATCCAGCTTGATCAATATGTCAAATATATTGTAGCTCTGCAGCCGAGTGACTTGCTAAAATCTTGCCATTTAATTTGCAATCCGATTTTTTTTTTAAAGTGTCTAAAGCTGATCGCTAAGACATTATCTTCCTGTGATTAGAGAATGTGATTGGGAATTACCATTATCATAGCTGCTATAAAGGAACCATCCCTTGTTCCAGAGCTTATACAGAGCTAAAGAGTTGCAACATATGTGGAGAAAACCCATGCAAAAATGTGCTCAATGCAGCATTAATCTTATGTGGACAGGGGCTTTTACAGATTTTAAACATTTATTGGCTTCTATGATTTATACTTTTTAAACTATATGGATTTCGTATGGATTTCACCTCATCTGAAGGATTAGGCAAGTTACATTTCTTCAGAACACATTCAATTGTTAGATGAAAACGAAAAATCTATTATGTACAGTGGTTAATAAAAAAATTAAGAAAACCATTGCTTATTTCTTCCTCGTCCATCTTCCCCAGTCCACTCCTTACCTGTGAGATTTCATCTTCGTCCTGCAGAACCTCTTCCCTAGCTGATTTGAAAATCCTCTCAATATGGCTGCCATTACCCAGCAGTCAATTGAAAAAGGAGGATCATCAATATCACTTCCGGTCATTTCTTTTCTGCATCCTGTGACCCTAGCTGATGCAGATAAGTGTTATTTTGTTTTTATGTTTTTTTTAATGTTTTAATTTGTTGCAAGTATGAAATCCTGATATAGCAGCTTTAATTACTGTTTGATTTCTGCCCATCGATGCCTTGCTCCAGTAGGCAGGGTAGACGAGTCATGTTACACCGGACTAAAACTTGCTTTAATGGAAGTTTTGGTTGGTTTTGAAGCCGTGGCGGCGCATGACTTTCATTGGCTTTTTTGTGGTGTAACTCCAGCAATTATGCAGAATGGAATAGGCGGTTGAGGAGGCACCAGGACCGTTGTGGGATCCCCAACAGTGACTGTCATACAGTTAATGATTCAGCAGCCTATAGAAGATGCATTCAAGGTCAGAGAAGGCCGTTCACCAACAAAGGTGCCTCATTTAGAGGCAATGGTTGATCCTGATGGTGATTCAGAGGAGGACCAAAAAAGAGGCCGGTTTATTCAGGGGGCTGATCTTTCCGATTTGTTGCAGCACTTAAGCGATAATATTGGCCTTCCTGCATCTGAGCCTATGGTTGGAGAAGAGGATTTCCTTTCTCAATACATGCGCCCTGAGCCTGAGTCTCTTCCAATACAAGCAGCTATCAGACAAATATTAGAGAATGAATGGAGAGAGGTGGATACATCCTCCTTTCATAGTTTCCTAGCAAGGCGATACCCAGTGAATTTATTTGCTATAAAGTTTTCTACTGTAGCTAAAGGGAAAAACCTGACAGGCCTGTCCTCCAATAAAATATTGAAGCAGAAAATGCTTCTTCTCTGGATCCGGTTGAAGGGAGTGGTTAAGTGATCCTATGCAGCTTCTAATTTTTCCCTCAGATTTGACACCTATACTATTTATATGGTACAGTCCCTCCTGAAAGACTTTCATTACTTTGCTTACCGTATGTCTGAGGATGCAGACTATTTGTCTCTCCTGAGTGTAATGGAACAGCAGGTCCATTTTTTCAGTGGATTTATCATGCAATTATCTTTGTGCTTCAGTAGCAGCATCAGACACAGCAATTTCAGCACGATGTCCCCTATGGATGCAAATATGGAAGACAGATTCATATAAAACACCCATATTGATAAAGTTACCATTTGATGGTCATTCTCTTTTTGACCATTAATTAGAGGGCATCAGTGGCGTCACTAGGGGGGTGCGGGGGTGCGGACCGCACCGGGTGACACCATCACAAGGGGTGACACCACACCATCGGGAGACTGGGGGCGTACTTTCGAAATGGAGCCATTGACTTCCTATTGGCCATTATGTGTGCCTGCATACTTCCCTGCAAGCGGCGGGGTCCGTGGCTGCGTCACTGACTCCCTCCCTCGCGAAAAAAAATAACTCTCAGGTGTCCGGGCGCGCCAAGAGCTCGAGGTGAGCCCAGCTCTCGGTATGCCTGCGTAAAATGTTCTCTGTATTAGGGGCCACGGGGAGAGTCTGCTCATCGGGGCAGTTTTCCAGCGTCCCCTGCAACTCGTCCACCGAGTCACTGGCAAGAAGTTTCCTCCAGGAGCCAGCAGCCTCCGCCTGCCTGTCTCTGCGCCACCTCCCCTGAACGACGGCCGAAATGCAGGACGTCAAGGTAGGGGGAACGTGCGCTCGTATGCTTTTAAATTTAATATTCCATAGGAAATGGCAAGGCGGCGTGTGGTGGAACAGGTGTTTACAGTAAGGTGGTAGGATAGAGAATGCTGCAACCGTCCTAACAATGCTCCCAATATACCTTCCCTTCAGGATTTGAACGACGCTGCACACACGTGGGCGGTCCCTCTAACCCCCAGGGTATCATATGAAATAGACACGAACGTTAAAACAGAACCACACTTGTGTCGACTTAAACAATAACATTACAAAGAGAAATGCTCACAGAGCACGAGCGCAGCATGAGATATGCCGCGCGTGTGCATATTACAGGTTCATGGAAGTGGCAAGACAACAAAACCCAGAATCCATTGGCCTGTCGCAAAACTCTCAAGTTGTTGTAGTACTTTATTCGACATATAAAAATATCATAAAAGTGCAGTGCAATGTGTGATAAAAACAGTTTAAAAATATACTACAACAAGTGGCTTCAATCCATGCATGGTTAAAAAGACTAAAAAACAGCATGTATATACACGTAACAATTTCACAAATACCCTGTAGTAGATAAAGTGAACAGTAATGGTCACAGGGTCAGGGGAGTGGGTGGTTAGCTTGTCGGTGGTGCGCCTTGAGCAACCTGCGTCTTAATCGCCAGGCCCATCCCAGGTATTTGGCAGTCCCACAGATTACAATAGGGACAGTAGTGTCGTAGGTCAAGATACGCAGTGCCACCCTAGCGGACCTTACACCCAAATTATTGCAAACAGGTTTAAGCCACCTTAGTCTTGGTTGCCTGTACGCCTGGCAGGCAAACATGAAGTGGCCAATAGACTCTGTGGGCGAGGCACACCCTGGGCAGCCTTTTGAGTACGTGATGACCTTACTCCAGCGGGTTTGAAAATCATAGAGTGGGAGCGTACCATATCTCAATTTGAGATATAGGGATCTGTCTTCAGGTGATTCAATGAGGTCCATAAAGGACTCCAGGCTGGGAGCTGGTTTTGTATCCAGGAAGTTTACGGTAAGCACACCCTCCTGATTTCTTAGGGTATCGGCCGTAACCCAATCCTAATAGATTTTTTTTATCGTAAATTTGGGAGGGGGAACCTGGCTCGCCCAGGCTTCTTCCAGACCAATCTTCTGCAGATGTTTTTTCAAGTTAGATACCCATGGAATCTTATGATCTGCTCCCAGGTTTAATATCTCGTCCAGGGCAGCGGCAAAGTGGTGGAGTTCAGGGGATCTTCTAATCCTTGCCCAGTATAGTATAGGGCGCAACCTTGCCATATTACTGATGTTTTGTCTGCCAAGGTCACTACGGAGTGGAACCAGCGGGGTGGACAGGGGAAGCGAGACTAAGTCCCTAAAGAACTTGTTCTCGGATCTAAGTAGCTCTGACAGATTTTCGAAACCCCACAATTCCGCCCCATAGAGCGCTGCAGACAGTGCCTTCCCCTCGTAGACTTTAACAGCCGCCGCTATCGGCCTGCTATATGAGAGCCTCTGATGTCTCGATATTGCACCTGCAGCTCTTTTGTGGGCAAGGAGCATTTTTGAGAGGTGCGGAGCCCATTTAAGCTTGTTATTTACCCTCACTCCGAGATAATCAAAGGCGTCCACTAGCTCAAGAGATGTACCATTGAGCTTGATGTTGTTCTTAAAGTTTTTAGAGGGAGATAGCGCCATCAGCTTAGTTTTCAGCGTGTTTATTTGCAGCCCTCTGGAGTCGCAGAACTCTGAGAAGCGGGACAACAGTCTTTGTAAGCCCATAGGGCTTTTCGAGATCAAGAGAGTGTCGTCAGCAAAGAGTAGGGTAGATATTTTTTCCCCGCACAGGGTTGGGGCATCGACCCTGTCGTCTCTCAAATAGTCTGCCACACCATTTATATAGAGAGAAAACAGGGTCGGGGCCATGACACAGCCCTGGCGCACACCTTTCTCAACCGAGATCCTCTCTGTGAGCTGCCCCTGTTGTCCCCACCTGACTTTAGCAAAATTGCCTACGTGGAGACGTTTCAGGAGGTCCAGAGTTAGGGGAGGGATGCCCAGGTCATGCAGTACCTGCCACAGCTGTGAACGTGGCACCAGGTTAAAGGCTGTTTTTAAATCAATAAATGCCAAATATAGGCTGCCTTTTTCGATGACCACGGATTTCCAGTATATAATACAGAATCTAAAGACCTGGTCAATGGTACCTACTCCCTCCCTAAAACCTGCTTGTAGGTGGCTCAGAATACCCTCCTCGTCTATCCACTCCTTAATCCTGGTCAAGAGGACTCTGCCAACCACTTTTTGAATTACGTCGATTAAACTAATCGGTCTGTAGTTGGCAGGGTCCCCTCTATCCCCTTTCTTATAAATAGCCACCACCTCCGCCCCCTTCCAGGAGTCCGGAATTGGGCAGCCTAGAGCTAGATTTTTTAGGATCCGAAGGATGAATTCAGCCCAGAGATCTTTTTCATGGAGCAGTAGATCACCTGGGAGACCATCGGGGCCAGCTGCCTTTCCCGGGGCAATTGTATTAATTGCAGAAAGGACCTCATTTAGGCCAAAGACGGGCTCTAGCTCCAGATGTTCCGGATGCTCCAATGCCGGCAACTGCTCCTCATGGCCTTCTCTTTCCCTGGATGAATAAAGGTTAGAGAAATGTGAATGCCATTGGGACCCCGTTATATGATTCGGGATTGGATCTGCCCCGCCCCTGGTACTGATGTTTATAAGATTCCAGAAGGAAGATGAATCTTTTAATAGGGCTGCGTCCTTTAAATCCTGCCAGAGGGATTCGTCCCACAGACGCTTTGCCTTTCTTATGGTGGTATAATACATTTTCCGGGCATTGGTGATAGCTAGCTGATCCTTGGATTTAATGGCTCTAGATAGAGTCTGTCTCATAGCCCTACAATCTTGTGAGAACCAGGGGTTTTCTGTTTTTGGGGGATGCCGCTTTTGATCCCCCTTTTCCTGAGTCACAAAGAAATTCCCAACCCGTGCTACCGTCCGATGATAGACTTCTAAGAAGTCATTTTGGGGGGGAGTCATCGAGAGACAGCCTGTGGGCAAGTCCAGAGCTACAATGCCTTCTTCGACTATGCTTTTGATTTTACACAGGTCCCTCTCTCGCTTTACCACCTTTGGCCACTTCAGGCGTCTGTTACAATTCGTGGGGGCAACCTCTCTAGCCCCGGGCCTTTGAATAGTTGAGGGTTCAATAGAAGTAGTAACGAGCCCTCGCCTGAGTTGCATAAATAAGGGATTGTGATCGCTCTCGGGCCTATCAACCACTTCCATATCACTGAGGTCTGGCCAAAGCTCTGTGCTCAACAAGATATAATCAATGCGTGAGGGGGCGCCAGTTCTTGTGAATGTGGGGGCACCCGATCCATCTGAAAGGGTTCGTCCATTTGTGGCCCTCAAGTTGAACTCCAGAGTGAGAGCATTAATTTGTACAGCTCTCTTAGACCATTTTTTTAGTGGTGGAAGAGTTAGTTGGGGGATACCCTGCTTGGAGTCTATATCGCCAATACCCAAAATGTCATCGCTGCTCAGGGGCTCAAAAGTACAATTTAGATCCCCGGCAACTATGACACCTGCCTTGGGGGAGATTGCTGAGAGTTCAGACTCCAGAACTGAAACGGTCTGGCTTACTTGACCGCCAGGGTTGCCCCTAGCATAGATGTTGAATATATCAAGAGGTATTTGATGGACTAGCCCCTTGATAGAAATATGCAAAAGGTCATCAGATGAAGTTGCATGGCTCTTGACTGCCCAATTCAAGCTAATATTAACCCAAATTAAGAGACCCCCAGAGGGACGACCTCGTATGGACCTAATAGCTGGGACAGAAAAAGTAGTAAATCCTGATCTATACAGGGGAACCAGACTCCAGGTTTCCTGAAAGAGGATAACGTCGAACTTGTCGATGAAATCACTCCAGTCAGGATCTGGGAGGTTCCTCCTTAGCCCTGCGATGTTCCATGATAACATCTTAATAATACCCGAGGGGGATGGCATTAGGGGGGTCCCTATATCTGCTGCCATACTAGCTTGGCGGCCCTCATCAGCTTTCAGACTATCAGTAACTTCACCTGAATCAATTAAAAACGGGTTGAGAGCTGAGGTGGTATTCGAGGGTGGGCCCACTACAGAATGCAATGTAAACGGATATAATGGGGATCCTGTACATGCGTTATATAGTCAGTCTACTTGTCTTAAGCCAGAGTCCTCGTCCTCCCTCTGATGAGTCCAGACAGGAGACTTGCGAATCTGGATTGAGGAGTGTGCGGGGGGTGAAGTCCTATACTCAAGCAGGAGTAGGTTTTCAGCTAAGACGGGGTCCCCAAAAACTATCTCTATGCAGTCAGAACCAGAGTGTGCCCGAGAAAGCCTCCTTACCTTTATGATGTCCTCTCTAATGATTGATCTACAGCCTCTTACATGTCTCAACCAGTGTATGACTTTATTATGTAAGGATTCGCTGTTTTCAACGATGCAGCGTGATGTCAATTTTGGAGCGTTGGTCATGAAAACAGGAAAGCTGTTATACACAGGGTAAGGAGTCACCGGGGGAGCTGGAATGTAGGGTGTAGGGTTGTTACTGCATGGCAAAGAAGAACTAAAAGTGCGTCTAGAGAGAGGAGCTACAATGGGTAAGCTTGGCAGGTCAAAGCGTCTCAACATGTCTTGGCAAGGCTTGGTATGGGCATTTCCTCTGGTATTTCTCCCCTCGTCATGCACACCCAGATTGATATGACCAAAATTCGTTTTAGGGAGAGTAGGCTTGGGTGATCCAGCCTTCTTCGTAGAAGGAGCTACCCCAGGATCAGATGGGAGAACAGGGGAAGTCAAAGAGGGAACCCTGCTCAGAATAAGACTCTCCACTTTCTTACCAAGATCAGCCACCAACTCCTCTAATCTCTCAATTCTACCATAGAGCGCTGCCAGATTATCAGCATCACACCTGGTAGCGATCGATGGATCCACTATGGACTCAACAGCCTGGCTAGATGGATGAGACAAGTCAGGGTCGAGAGAGGCAAACCTGTTGGTACATAGTAAGGCTTGGAGGGCAGGGTCCGGGATTATTGGGACTACTTCAGGGGCATTCGAGGTAGCCATGGCCTGTGATGAAGTAAGTTGCGGGTCAGGAGTAAGAATGACAGGAGCGGGGTCAGACTTTTGTTGTTTTGTCAGGCGCTGGGTATGAAACATAGATGGTATTGTGCTAATGATCTTTGGGGCACCTTTGACTGACTGACTCCCCGCTTGCTCGTCATGTAATGTGTCCTCACAATCATGTACAATCTCCTCTATTCTAGTCAGGACACAGTTCATAGCGGCATGGACATTCTTCTTTGACTTTTTGCCCTTTTTACCAGTGCTCATCAGCCCTCCCTCTACAGCTTTTCTTTTACCCATAATTATAGCCCAGCAGCAACGGCAGAGTACAAGCTGTTGGTCCGTAGACAAACAATTTGCGGGAAAAAAAGGTCAAAGTTCCGCAGCAAACAAACCAAGTCCAGCACACACTACCTAGAAGTCATTTTGCCGTAGCACAGTACCTTATCTGCAGCGGGAGAACGTGACGTCCAGCACTCCTCAATAAGGGGGTGGCCCGGCCCGACCTCCTCCGACCTCGGACGGCCTCAGACGGCCCGCCCTTTGCCCGGGCTTAGCCCGGCGTCGCCCGCGCGCGTCCCGCGACGCGGGGGGAGCCTCGCTCTTATCGCAGCCTCCGGGCGCGGGAAGCGCGTAGCAGCCGCTAGGCAGCCTGGGAGCTGTAGTCTCCCCCTGCGAACCGCGGGATGGAAGGAAGCGGCCACAGAGGGGACAAGCAGCGTCGGGCCCCAGGAGCGGCGAAGAATCCAGGTAGGAACGGCTCAGGTGGTTGGTAGGTTGTAAACAGCTGAAGCAGACCCCCGCTCCGCCGGGGGAGCCTCGCTCTTATCGCAGCCTCCGGGCGCGGGAAGCGCGTAGCAGCCGCTAGGCAGCCTGGGAGCTGTAGTCTCCCCCTGCGAACCGCGGGATGGAAGGAAGCGGCCACAGAGGGGACAAGCAGCGTCGGGGCCCCAGGAGCGGCGAAGAATCCAGGTAGGAACGGCTCAGGTGGTTGGTAGGTTGTAAACAGCTGAAGCAGACCCCCGCTCCGCCGGGGGAGCCTCGCTCTTATCGCAGCCTCCGGGCGCGGGAAGCGCGTAGCAGCCGCTAGGCAGCCTGGGAGCTGTAGTCTCCCCCTGCGAACCGCGGGATGGAAGGAAGCGGCCACAGAGGGGACAAGCAGCGTCGGGGCCCCAGGAGCGGCGAAGAATCCAGGTAGGAACGGCTCAGGTGGTTGGTAGGTTGTAAACAGCTGAAGCAGACCCCCGCTCCGCCGGGGGAGCCTCGCTCTTATCGCAGCCTCCGGGCGCGGGAAGCGCGTAGCAGCCGCTAGGCAGCCTGGGAGATGTAGTCTCCCCCTGCGAACCGCGGGATGGAAGGAAGCGGCCACAGAGGGGACAAGCAGCGTCGGGGCCCCAGGAGCGGCGAAGAATCCAGGTAGGAACGGCTCAGGTGGTTGGTAGGTTGTAAACAGCTGAAGCAGACCCCCGCTCCGCCGGGGGAGCCTCGCTCTTATCGCAGCCTCCGGGCGCGGGAAGCGCGTAGCAGCCGCTAGGCAGCCTGGGAGCTGTAGTCTCCCCCTGCGAACCGCGGGATGGAAGGAAGCGGCCACAGAGGGGACAAGCAGCGTCGGGGCCCCAGGAGCGGCGAAGAATCCAGGTAGGAACGGCTCAGGTGGTTGGTAGGTTGTAAACAGCTGAAGCAGACCCCCGCTCCGCCGGGGGAGCCTCGCTCTTATCGCAGCCTCCGGGCGCGGGAAGCGCGTAGCAGCCGCTAGGCAGCCTGGGAGCTGTAGTCTCCCCCTGCGAACATCGGGATGGAAGGAAGCGGCCACAGAGGGGACAAACAGCGTCGGGGCCCCAGGAGCGGCGAAGATTCCAGGTAGGAACGGCTCAGGTGGTTGGTAGGTTATAAACAGCTGAAGCAGAGCCTCAAGTATTAGAAACAGTTTCCTTAATGACTCGTCCTAGATGAAGGAAGTCACTGCTGCGTGAAAGACCCGCCTACTGTTGGTGGGCTTTGGGGCGTCACTGTAGGTAGGGCGTTGCCTTTAGGCAAGTTACCAGAACACGCAATTCAAGTGACGTCACATATTCTCTTTCAGTTTGATGGAGCCAATCCAGGCTGGAGTGCGCTGACAATGAAAGTTCCATAATCTCCGATTCGATCTCCCACCTCCCCTGGGATAACCTTTCCCTTCCTTGTCAGTACAAATGTTTTGCTTTGTCTGGAAGGGCCGATGCCGAGCGCTCACACCAACTGTCCACCTCTCTGCTCTTTTCCCAGAGCAATTTCAATCAAATGTGCAAAGGTAAATTGTGGTTCGGTGCAGACGAAATCGTCATTATGAGCGGGAGAAACACTGTTAATACAGAATAAAGACTGGCTGATGAGGAGGCTGTGTGGCCCAACAAAAAATGGGACAGTTTCAAAACCTAATCAGATACAACAAAGACAGTGTTCTGTTGTAGGGCAAATTAGTAGACATGCTAATTCCTATTGAATTTCACTAGTAACTGAAAAAAAGCGATGGCTGTAGTGTGTATATTTTCTGGTAGAATTGGGTACATAATGATTACAGTATATGTAGAGTGGACAATGTTTCTCTAAACATAAGTATTAAACATATGTGTAAGTCTACAACAAGAAGTTATTCACACACATTACATGGACTGTATTATTGAGATATTAGCTATTTCTATATCATTGTAACTATAAATAGGTGCCATATTTGCATATTTTTTAAATATTTTATTCTTACTTTGATACTATTGGAGTTATATGTGCCCAATATTTTTCTCTCCCATCCCGATTTCCTTTCCCTTATCCAGGATAAAAAAAATATTTTTATAGTTATGTGTAGCGTGGCAGTGGTGTCACTAGGGGGATGCAGGGGGGGGGGGGCGGACCGCACGGGTGACACCATAAATTACCGCACTGGGTGACACCAACCCTAGTGACGCCACTGGAGGGCATGATTTAAAAGACTGCTGAAAAGGAAAAGCTGATTTCTCAAGTCAAGTCTTTTTCTAAAGCAAGTGGTTTTGGTTACAAGAGGGCGTTCCCTTCAGCTGCTGCTATCGGGGGCAGTCAGTTCCACTTCATCAACAGTTTATGTGGTTTTCTATGGGCCAACAGCATAAGCAGTTTCCAGTCCTTCCATTTAAGTTACCCTCAGGCTCAAGGGGTTTTACAAAACTCTTGGCTCCATTGCTGGGTATTTTACTTTATAAAGGTATGCAGGTATTTCCCTAACTTGATGACTGGTTAATCAGCTGTCCTTCTTTTTCTAAAGCAAAGAGCGATGTCAACAAGGTCTGCACTCATCTTCAAAACTATGGTTTTCTCATCAGTTTCAATATGTCTCAATGCATCCTCACTCAAACATTTCAGGTTATTCGAGCCCAGTTGTGTATGTACATAAGGGAAGTCTTTAGTTCTCCACAGGAAATATGCAAATAGATTCTTCATCTAAAAGAACTGTTGCATTGTGATGAATCCCCAGCAAGGGTATGGTTGCGTTCTCAGGGAGAGATGGCATCTACCCTAATCATAATTCCATGGAGCAGACTTCACCTTTAGTCATTGGTCCATCATGTCTTGGACCATTGTGGTCTTTTATGTCAAAACTATGAAGTACAGATTCTGATTGGGAGAGGAATGCACCCTGTCCAATCAGGAAACACAATCCTAGTCAGGGTAGGTCACAGCACAACCTAAATTATCCCGTGCTTACCCTCTGGTAGCTTGGCTCAGTGCAGTCAGACTGAACTTAAGAGGCAATGTGTAAAGTATTTGTGCAACACTTCATACAACAATACAGTGAAAACACCACAAATGATTCCAATCCAGGTTAGAAAAATAGGTTATGATTTTATAAATAAAACAAGACCAAAACGATGCTGCGGTTGCTTGGAGAGAATCAACGCATCCCATTGACTGCATGGCTTGACACCGTGGATTTCAACCGATGCTGGCAAAATGGGGTGGGATACAGTCCTGGGGTCCTCCACAGCCCAGGGAAGATGGATGTGTCAGGAGTATCAATGTTCACCCAATTTGAGGGAATTGGCAGCTGTCACGGCAGCTCTGTGGTTTTTTTCTCCCTCATACCAGGCAACAGTTGGTTTGCATTCAATGTAACGACCTGTTGGTGGTAGCCTATATAAACAGTCAGGGGGGAATAATCCTTTCAATTCTAGGTACTTGGTACAATCTCCATTCTCCGAAGGTAATATATCTTCCAGGGTTCGAGAATGGGCCTGTCAACCACCTGAGCAGAAGTTTCCATCCTTGGTGTCCCTTTGTCTCTCACATGCAATCTTTTAGGAAATTAAGCACTGATTCATTCTTCCATGGTTGGATCTATTTGCGACAAAGAAGAATGCTCTTCTTCTCCACTTTTGCTCTCTGGTCCCAGTCAAAGAGGCATTGGTAATAGATGGGTTCTCTGTGAAATGGCCTCAAGGTCTTCTTCACTGCTTCCCTCATATCCCTCTGATTCCTCAGGTTTTACAGAACATACGGGAAGATCTTGTGCAGGTCCTTCTAGTGGTGCTAGGGTGGTCACGAAGGCTATGGTTCCAGCACTGTCACAAAAGTCAACACTACTTCCGTGGGTAATTCCTTTACAGCCTCCCCCCTTGAGTCAACCACGATTGTCTCATGAAACTCTATGCTTAGAAATAGCAGTATGAGGGTAGGATTGCTACAGAATAATAGAAACAACTATGTTGGAGTGGTATCTGTTATTCACACTTATGATAAAAGTTTCTGCAGCCATATTATTTCTCTTCATTGTGGGTACAATTCTAGTTGCTCACTGAGCTAGGATTTTGATTTTAACATAAATATTTAAAATGTATTCTTTGTTTTCTCTTGTTCTTGTGTGTTGTTTCTTAATGAAAGAGGGTTTGGGGGGTTCCACTAATTGTTCCTATAGCATCTCCTGTGATAGAACGTTACCTAGAACACATCTTGCCCACATATTTCTCAGTGGGCTCTGGAATGATTTCAGTGCAACTGGTTATCTGATTCAGGTTGGCATGTTGACTAAGTCCTTAGTGCTGGGGTCTAGATAGCATACCTTTTCAGTCATCTGCTTGCAATACATGACAAACTATTTTAAATCGATAGTACACAAAAGGCAATCCTTTTTTTTACTGCTAAGAGGGCTACACAGGAACTGCACATGCAGCAACAGTATCAGCTTCATTCATACACAAACACACATAAAGCATAAATACAGCACAGGCCATGGGAGTGAAACACACAGGCCATGGGAGTGAAACACAGAGCAACATGCACATGGACACACTCACACAGAGATGCATACACACGAACACTGAGCACAAACTGCAGTAACAACTTCTATTACACTAATGGAATATAGTATATTTATTAGGAAACAAAACATCCAGCAACCACCCTCTGGTACCCTAGTGTGAGTGCACGTCTGGGAGAAGGCCAGAAAATTCTGATCCAAGTGAAGAATTTCCTTTTTCCTTTTTGGAGAGTTGTGCATGCACAGCACTTCATTTGCACAGCGCAAGCCAGGAGTGGTGCCATATTAAGGCCATTGTGGGGAGGATCCTCCCAGTGACACCACTACTAATGACTCAAAGAAGGTGTTAAATTGCATCTAGTGGCCATGCCATTACCCAGCTAGTTTCTTTTTTTTTAAAAACACTAAGGGGCATATTATCAAGGGCCTTATCTCCGCTTTTTTGGCTTTAAAAGCCAAAAAAGGGTAGATAATATTTTTGCCCTATTTACAAGGCGGTGCTAACATGAATTAGCGCATGTTAGCAGCCGTTTTCCCGACGCCTCGCTCTGCATCTCTAATGAGATGCAAAGTGGGCATCACTGGACGTACCTATCACGGAATACCATGTAAATTATCGCTACGTGCATATCGCGATATTTACAAGTCGGCCCACAACACGGTTAGTGATTTTAAAATCCGCGCTAACCGCGGTTTTCTCCGAAAACTAACGGCTGCTGAAAACCTGACTTACCTGGATTATCCAATGGCAGGTGGATCATCAGGCAGAGTGCACCTTGGCCTATCAACAACGTTTTTGCCATTCCTGTGACTTTTTGCTGGATTTCCAGCAATACCCCCTCCTACAACACCTCTATCGCTGGAATTTTATCACCCTTGAGAAACGCGTTGTTAATAACGCACTAACCGGGCGATAAATTCCAGCGATAACCGGCGATAAATAAAAAAACGCTAAGCTCGCTTTGCGATATTTATTGCCGTCTGTTGCAAGTGTTTTCTGAAGGTGCAGAAAGACAGCCAACAGAGCCAAGATTATTGTTAAGACATGTATCACTGTATTTGGGTTCAATAGCAGCATCCTGCTCTGGTTTCCATGAGGAATCAGAGGTATTTGGGGTGTCTATAGAAAACTCATGAATGGAATGCTTAAAATAATTTTGGCCACTGGTAATTACTCATGCCACGAACCAGTCCAATGTTATTTTGCACACCATGCCACCTCAGTTTGGGCCTAGCCATATGCAAATCAGCCTTGACCCTGCCCCAATGGGAACAGTCCAGCTGGATCTGCCAGGAAAAGTCCACCCTAAAGCAAAGGACGCGGCCTTCAGCGCAATGACATGGAGGAGTCAGCATTCTTAAGAAAATTATATCATATGGCAGCCCTAACCTGCTCACCTGCATTTCAGCTATAAAAACTGGTTAGACAACAGTGCTGCATCCATCTTTCACAAAACCATTCCCAACTATTGTCTGACGATTGTCTATAAAATCTCTCTTCCTACCAAACCTTCAAATCTGGGGTATTCCGGAACAAAACAAAGATTCCTTATATGTGGAAAACTCATTGAAATACCAACATTCACTGAATTATCAACCTTCATTGAAGGAAACAAAGCTGATTCTGCCCCCATTGCAGAACAAAGATCACGTCCATTGCCACATTTATTGAAACCAAGACTAGTTTGGACTCAAATGGAGTTGCAGCACTTTCAGGCTCTGCCTTTGACACTGATCACCACCCTACAAAGCCTTTATCATATTACTTTCCCCTATAGAACCAGCTCCTTACCTCCCCCACAGCTAGAGTTCCTGAAGGCCCTGTCTCTTTGTCACTCTTCTGGAACTCATCTCACCTTTCATCCTCCTTTACTACAATTACATTGATGATACGCAAATCATACTAAAACTTGAAAAATCCATTATTTCTTGATGCTTACACCTCATGGTAATGCCTCACAGTTTATTCTAAGCTTCAATTTCAACAACCATATGGCAGATAATGGCACATTAAACACTGGCGAGGTACATACA
The DNA here is from genome assembly GCF_964204655.1 of Triturus cristatus. NCBI lineage: Eukaryota > Metazoa > Chordata > Amphibia > Caudata > Salamandridae > Triturus > Triturus cristatus. Next base: position 129,684,049 of record NC_140582.1, read on the forward strand.
CTCTAAGTGTTATGAGTACAGACAGCTCAATGACAGATCAAGCAGTAGGGGTAACAATTGTGAATACATGGAGCGATACACAATAAAAAGTGATGACACTCCCAGCACAGTCCCCTTATTGGTGGAAAACCCAGCCCAATGGCCTGTGACTCACATCTACTATATTCATCACTGGTCTAGGGCACACATACGTGTCCCCAACGCTTCCTGGGGTTCACACCATGCAGCAAAGAATGAACATATCCAACCATCCAGTGGGCAAGGCTCAATAGATGCTAACCCACTGGCAACGACCCTTCAGTTCCCTGCCCCTCAGCTGCAGTTCCATCATCATCTGCTCATGCAAGAAATGCCTGGCAGTGATATTTTAGGGCTGCTACAGGCCAGCATCAAGCCATGATAAGCATCAGACTGTGTGTTGCAATATGCCATGTCTGCATGCCTTTCTTTCAGTGACTGAAGCGACCCCTTCGCCCAGCTCATCGATATTCTGAACTTCACAAGCAGTAGTCCTGGGTGACCAAGTGCCTAAAGGTCTTTGAGACATCTATCTCATAGCCCATCAGAGCCAGCAAGGGGGATGATGCGATGCTCTTGCCAGTGATATCTAGGAACTGCCCCAAAACTGCGACCCAAAAGCGCTGCACAGTGCACACCAGGGCAGAACCAAGCCACATTCCCCGCAGTGAAAGCAGCAAAAACTGTCCCGTAAGCCATTGCGAAACAGTTGAGTCGGTGTGCAATACATCGTATTGAGGTACTTGAAATGGACTAAACAATGCCAACCATTAGGAGAAATAGACCTAAAGACCAAGCAGCAATAAGTCCATTGCTTATTGCTAATAAGTAGGTCCAAATCCTCCTGCCAGTCCAGTCGGGCCTTAATAACTCTGCCCTCACGCTTCCTGGGAGCACTCATACAGCTTCCGTATAATGCACTGAGGCATAGTTGGCTTGAGTAAGTAAATCAAATGGGGCAACTCTGGAGGTTCCGAAAGTTCCATCTCTAGTACTAGCAGCACCAGCAAGTAATCAGAATATGTATGCAGCAAGTGCTCACACTGCCGAACATGAGACACCAGGCTGCGAGACATTAACCAGTAGTTAACAAGTGTGTGAATGTTGTGTATCAAGGAATAATGAGTGTACCTTTTACCCGTGTGGAATCTATGCTGCCAAGCATCCAGCAAACCACACTGCTCTGCAATATAATTTTGAAAGCGATTGAGATCAAAGCACAAGACACAATTAAAATCAGCTCACCATATATGGGGTAGATCACCACATTGAACAAGTTGAGCATGCAAAGCATGATAAAACTGTGGATTTTCGTAGTTTGGACCATACACCCCAACCAACAATACAACCAAATTATTTTTGTGACAGCGCAAAACCACATAACGGTGACCTTGGTCTACACACACTTTGTGAATCCTAATGCCGCAGTTCCTCCGAACCCAAATCAGTGGTGAAACCTGCCACATAGCTTGTGCCCCTCATACGTCACTGTGCATTTCCTACAGTATAGAAACCTCTATAATAAGTCGTTGTAAGTATGTCTCAAACTCCCATACATTTCCTGCAATCATTTAGCCCTCTGACCTCCTAAGTAAGTAACCTTAACAGCAATGGACTTCCAGCATCCATGCCGTCACCATCCACCATGCCTTCAGCCATCACCATGCCTCACAAAATGCATTAACATCACAGTCAGCACTCCCTAACGCACAGGAGATGGTTGTGTTGAACATGACACCCCCCCACCCACAGTGTGATCACTAGCAAACAACACAGCAATGAACATCCCACCCCAGACCCAGCCTGTGCCCAACAAACATAACCCCAATCAAAACATTGTGGAGTCCACTTAGGGACAGATGTTACCCTGCCGGACTCACCCATACACCAAGGTGCAGGGGGCCACTACTATATATAGTGTGTGCTGAAAAACATATAACACATGTCAAACACTGGAAACTCAAGCAGCTGCCACACGTCCACCAGCGGATACTGATTTAAATATCCAGAGCAAAGTAAAGGATATCACAACCAGGCTACAGAAACACTTAAGTATTCGGGCACCTGTGAAATCATAACAGAACATTTGCAGACGTACCCCAGGGCCCTAATCTCTGACCCCGAGCGACAATCAAATAGTACACAAACTCCAAGTACCCACACAGAACCATACTGTATGAGGGACTGGCCAGATGAGCAAGGGCCCTAAAAGTCATATAACAAACAGTGACAGTAACTAAATCATAAGGCATGGATGGTGTTAGTCCTGCTTCTCCAGGTCCTGTGACGCTGTTGACTATCTTTCCTCAGATCTTGGTGAACGCCGCTGAGCACCCGCCACTGCACTCTGCTTGAAGAACTGCAGAAACAGTTGGGGGTCACTGAAGATCTTGACCTTCCCATCCACCATCACACACAGGCATGCAGGGTAGAGCATAGCATATTCCAGGTGCATTTCTTGAAATTTGAGCTTAGCCGGAATAAACTGCCTCTGCGCCTCCTGGACCTGTTGCGTAAAATCCAGGAAACTAGAAAGTTCAGCGCCCTCATCGCAGAGTACCTGAAGTTCCCTGCACCGGCGGACCACCGCTTCCCGGGGCCTGTAGTTAAACAGCTTTGCAATGATCAGGCAAGGCATTGCCCATGGCGCAAGATGCAGCTCAAGGGAATGATGAGCATGTATATGTCAGAGAATGTAGCAAACACAAGGAGATGATGGACGGAGTGCTGAAACTTTTCAGACACTCACCACCAGTCACACATCTGGGTTAGATCCATCATCGTTCTTTAGCTCACTTTGCCCCCCAGTTCAGACACAACTATATGTAAATCAGTCTTGACCCTGTGCCTCATGGGAACAGTCCAGCACGAACTGCTAAGCCATGTCTTCCCCGGACCCGAAACAAGCATCCTGGGACCGGTTTCAGGCTAACAGCCCTCATCAGCCAGGCTAGCTTGAATCCAGTGGCAAAGTGACCAAGGGACCCACGTCTGGGCATACCCTGCCAACTTAGGGAGAACAAAGCAAACACAAGGAGATGATGGACGGAGTGCTGAAACTTTTCAAACACTCACCCCCAGTCACAGATCTGGGTTGTATCCATCATCATTCTTTAGCTCACTTTGCCACCCTAGTTCAGACACAGCTATATGCAAATCAGTCTTGACCCTGTTTCTCATGGGAACAGTCCAGCCCGAACTGCCAAGCCATGTCCTCCCTGGACCGGAAACAAGCATCCTGGGACCGGTTTCTGGCAGAGAATGTTGCACGCCCCAGAAGATCAATGAGTAGTTGTTGCACGTACCTCTCCATATTGCCCATGTTTGTGGATCCAGCCAGAGCTACGATGAGTAGATTGTTATAGCATGATCAAGCTTCAAAATACCCTGCTTTAGCCTACAAGGAAGATAAAACCTTCTCCGCCTTTTTTTCGGACGCAGATGCAGTAACCTGTTCATATTCGACCTCTGATACATGCCTCTTTACCATATCAAAGCGTATGCTTGTCTAGGTGCTTTGCCATCCAATTCATACTAAAGGACAGTGCATCAATCTTTCTGTCAATTTTGGTGAGGCTGTGTTGCATAGCAGTCAGGGTCTGCTTCAGCTTTCTGCCCTTCCCAGGGCATGAGGTTTGAGGGTTTTCGTCAGTTCGAACTGCAGCTTGGGCTGCTTCTTATCCGTTTTGCCCTTTATGCAGAGTCATCCCCTGGGCCACAGAGGAGGGAACCTCCAGCCCCACAGGCACCACTAGTAGCCAATTAGCAGGTAGACCGAGCAACTCTCAGAAGGCCCCCCCGGGGCAGTGTATACACAAGTGTACCTGTCAGATAACATTGCAGAAGTAACAACTGTTATTGCCACAGCACATGCCTTCCAATACTGCAGGGGCCCTAGCATCATCACTACAGCCTCTTAGTCCTCGAGCGGACCCGTCCCCAATCCAGGGCCCTGTATACTTACCTGCAAGGTGCAGCCAAGGTAGTCGCCCAGGTGATGGGAAGTAAATACAATTCAAAATCCGCCAAGGCAAGCAAACTAGACACTACTCACTGGGCTCAACAATAATACCAATCACAGCAAGGGCTATAGTAGTGTTCAGCAGCTCAACACCACACTCCGAATGCGTCTCCAGTCAATTTGACAGTCAGGCCTCACAGAGATGGGCCCTTACCTAGCCAATCTTGCATTCTCAGGGGTTGGTCTATATCTATGCCATCCCTGCCGCACAGAGAGGAGACAGCAGCACCTGATGCATCCCACGGGCCTGCACCAGTGCAAGCACTGCAACCCAGTACTTGCAGCTCCCCCCAGCTCCGGTGCCCTGCTTGTGTCCACTAGCTGCCCAGTTCACTGACCCCAGTCTGCCGCAAAGGCCAGGGCACACCCCACTCCCACAGACTGGAATCTAACCCACTTTGCCCCCTCGGGCCCTGCAAGTGTGAGTGGCAGACACAGTCTGATTCCTCTGCACTGCAGTCATGCCCCTCGGCCCTCGCTGCTCCACAGCAGCGCAGCTGACACAGGGGCGGCTTCTCCACTAGGGCGGAGGAGCGTCAGCCTACTGTTTTCTCGCAGTGCAAGAAGCAGAAACATACCATTATAATAACTTCCCATCATTACCATTTTATGTTTAGTTGCAGGCGGGCGGGTGGGTGGGGCAGGTCTGCGAACAGGGGAGAAGTGGTGTGCCCACTCCTGAGGGCACAATGACTGGTTAGTCGGCCCTCTGGGGACGCCCAAACCAGTCATGCGCATTCTGCCCTTTCTCCATGCAGGCTGCGAACATGGCCTCCCTGTAAGCCAATGGTTGGGACGTGTCCGCACCAATCACAACCCTGCCATTGCAGCATTGCGATTGGCTTAGGGGAGGGAGGCTGCCGGCTCCCTGTTCCTGATGAAGACAGAAGAGCAGGAGCAGCAGCCGAGAAGACGAGGGACCTGGTCTGCGGACAGGTACGTTTTTATTTATTTATTATGAAATTACCCCCCCGGTGACCCCCCTCCCAGCGCGACCCTCCCCTCTCCTCCCCGCATGACCCCCCCACCCTTGCTTAACCCCTTGGGTGCTCATGACGAGCTGGACTCGTCATGGCACACAGTGGGCGTGTGCTCATGACGAGTCCAGCTCGTCATGACACCCACCCACAGAGGAAGCGCTGGGACACGGATCCTGGTATTTTTACCGGGGAAGGCAGGGGAAGCCCTTCCCCTTCCTCCCCCCACCCACCCCGTAAACATCATCAATGATGTCAGCGCGCAAGGCGCGCTGACGTCATTGGAGGTTTCCCTTTGTTCCCCAACACGCAGGAAGCCATTTGCTTCCAGCGCGTCGGGGAACAGACAGGTAAGTTTTGGGGCTGGGGAGGGGGGATTTTAACCAAAAGAGGCATCGGGGGAAAGGAAAGGGTTTTCCTTTCCCCCGATGCCTCTTTTGTGCATTCCTGATGCACGATCGTGCGATCGTGCAGCAGGAATGCCCACTAGCGCCAGGGATTTTTTTGTTTTAGATGTTGAGTACTTTTTTGTTGTTTGGGGGAGCTGCCCCTTAGGCAAGGGTCGCTCCCCTTATGGGGGTAATAATTTTGGCTTTGTCTGCCACCCTGGGGGGGGGGGGCAGATTTTGCATTAAAAGAAACAAAAACGGCCTACTGGACCACCAGAGTATTTAGTGGCGAGTGGCCCCTTGGGCAAAGGTCACTCCCCTTTGGGGGCTATGTTTTTGGCTGCCTCCCCCATGGGGGGGCAGATTTCACCATTTTTTAATCTAGGGCCCACTAGGTCACCAGGGAGTTATATGTGGAGAGTGACTCCTTGGGCAAGGGTCGCTCTCCTTTGGAGTCAATATTTGTGGCTGTGTCTGTCCGCCAGGGTGTCAGATCGCCAATTCTAAAAAAAATTAGGCCCACTAGACCACCGGGGAATTGTTTGTGGGGAGTGTCCCCTTGGGCAATTGTCGCTCCCCCAAGGGGGCATTGTTTTTGGCTGTCTGTCCCCATAGGGGGGGGGGCAGATTTCACCATCTTTTTTATATTGGGTCCACTAGACCACCAGGGATTTATTTGTGCAGAGTGACCCCTTGGTCAAGGGTCGCTCTCCTTTGGGGGCAATGTTTGTGGCTGTGTCTGGTGGGCAGATCTCACCGTGTTTTTTAAAAAATTGGGCCCACTAGACCACCAGGGATTTGTTTGTGGGGAGTGGCACATTGGGCAAGGGTTGCTCCCCTTTGGGGATCATTAATTTGCATGTTTCTGCCACCCTGAGGGCAAGATCAGCTGATTTGTTTTTTGTAGGGCCACTTGGCCACCAGGGTTTTTTTTTTATGTTGGGGAGCGGCCCCTTGGACATGGGTCGCTCCCCTTTATGGGAGGATAATTGTGGCCATTTCTGCTCTCTTTGGGTGGCAGAATAGCAGTATGTTTTTAGGCCCATCTGCCCCCAGGGGGGGCAGAAGCCACTAGACACCAGGTTTCAAAATATATATTTTTGTGTTGGGGAGTGGCCTCAAGGGCAAGGGTTGCTCCCCTTTTACGGGGGTGAATATTTAATTTATACTCTTAGGCCCACCTACCCCTTAGCTTGGCTGGTGGATTGTGTGTGGACTGGTGCATTATTTGCATATGTGATTGTAATGTTTTTTTCTCCTTTTTAATCTAGTGTAAAGCTTTTGATTCCTGTTTGTGGTTTCGACAGTGGTTGTTCTGAAGATTTGCACAGTTGCATTTATTTGGTAAGAAAAACATTTTTGTTGTATTTACTCCAAATGAGTAATATTGTAATGTATGAATGCATTGTTTTGTAAGTGGTGTCATAATGGCAGTATATTTAGTTAGTGTTTTGAGCATGAAATTGTTTGCGGTGTGTTTTGCATTGTTTTATGTGTAATTTTCGTTTCTCTTTCTTTTTTAATGGGATATTGTTGATCCATACTGTGTCTGTGCAGAGTAGGTGGTGGTGAGTTTAGCTGCTTCTGCAAATGAGTGGTATTATTTTGAGTATATAGGTATTTCTGATAAAGGTGCATTTTGTTTATTACTTATTTTACAAAGTGTTTGTTGTTGTTGACTTATTTGACAAGTTACCTTTATTAGTAAGCATTATGGCTAGCCGTAGAATGACTGCTCAGCAGGTGGTTGGTATGCGTCTGAGGGAGAGGATGGAGGGGAAGATTCAGGCAGTGAGTTTTCTCTCAACATGGAATCATCGGATGATTAAGGTTCTCTCAGTGCAGATGAAGCTACTCTTGGTGTGCATGAAGCTACTCTCAGTGCGGATGAAGTGCCTGTTTTAGAGGAGGATACTGCTGTACCGATGGTGCAAGAGGCATCTGGATTGTAGCCTGAGGCTGCTAGGCTTCCTACTGGAAGTGCTGGACACTGGGTTGATCCAAACATGGTGCAGCCGGTGTTGCCTGCCTTTAGCGGTGATGCAGGGTGTAGAGTGGATTGTGAAATTCTTTTGCCTATACAGTTTTTTCAGTTGTTTATGGATGATGTATTATTGGGTGAGATTGTTGAGCAGACTAATTTGTATGCTGAACAGTTTTTGAGGGACACCAGTGACAAACTTAGGCCCCACTCTAGAGCTGCCCGGTGGACTCCCACAAATCTGGAAGAGATTAAGAAGTTTTTGGGTTTGACTTTATTGATGGGTTTGATAAGGAAGCCGTTTCTGGCTTCATATTGGTCTACCAGTCCCTTGATGGCAATAGCCATATTTCCTGCAGTTATGACTCGTGATCGGTATTTACTTTTGCTACGTATGCTGCATTTTCTTGATAATTCTTTGGTGTTGCCACGTATTCACCCTGACTGTGACCATCTTTATAATATTCGGCCTGTTCTTGATCACTTTGTAGACCGATTTTCAGAGATCTATACTCCAGGGAAAGAAATATCTATTGATGAGTCTTTGGTCTTGTTCAAGGGCTGTTTGGTATTTAGGCAGTACATCCCTAGCAAGAGGGCACGCTATGGAATTAAGCTGTATATGTTGTCTGAGAGTAGGACAGGATATGTTTTTAATTTCCGTGTGTACACTGGTAGAGATTCCACTATTGACCCCCCAGGCTGTCCGTCCACTTTTGGAGATTCAGAGAAAATTGTGTAGGATCTTGCTAGAAGACTGTTTAACAGAGACCACAATTTGTACCTTGATAACTTCTACACTGCTGTGCAATTGTTTAAGGAATTGTTTAAATTGGACACTTTTGCATGTGGCACAATCCGTTCTAACTGTAAAGGTTATCCAAAAGAGCTTGTTTGCAAAAAACTTCAGAGGGGACAGTGCAGTTCCTTGCGTAGTGATGAACTACTAGCAGTGAAATTTGTGGACAGGAGGGATGTATACATGCTGACTACCATTTATGATAAGAGTACTTCACCTGTGCCTCTTTGGGGTCAGGTTGCTGAAGTGCGCAAGCCTGTGTGCATTTTAGACTACAATAAGCACATGGGTGGTGTTGACAGAGTAGATCAGAGGTTGGAACCTTACACTGCTATTCGTAAGGCTTAAGTTTGGTATAAGAAGTTGGCCATCCATCTCTTCAACTTAGCAACTTTCTATGCTTTTGTTGTGTTCAAGGAGTGTTCTCCTGCGTCAAAGTTGACATTTGTTCAGTTTCAGCACTGTGATAGGCAGCCTTGTTGTTGTAGAACAGGCAAGTGTTCCTAGAGTTGGAGTGGTGGAGGATGTGGCTCGATTGAAAGATTGCCACTTTCCTGATTACATTCCTCCCACATCTTCAAAAGACTTTCCCACTAGGAGATGCAGGCGAAGAGGTTTCCGTAAGGAGACTCGTCTTTCTGCCCCGAGTGTCCTTCTAACCCTGGGCTGTGTGTGCCTGCTTCTTTTAGAGCGTACCACACGCCTGGTCTGTATTGTTTAAACATTTTTATTCTGTTTCAAGGTTGGCATTAGTGCAATGTATTTAGTGTCAGATTTTGTGTTAGTAGATTTGTATCTATTTGGAATTTGTTTGTGTTTTTTTTTTGTATAAAAAAATTCTAAATGTGATGGCGGTGTGTGTAGGATGGCGCTTGGCTGGTGGTGTGCGTGGACTGGCGCTTGGCTGGCGGTGTGCGTGGGCTGGCGCTTGGCTGGCGAAGTGCGTGGACTGGCGCTTGGCTGGCTTTGTATGTGGACTGGCGCTTGGCTGGCGATATGCGTGGACTGACGCTTGGCTGGCGGTGTGCATGGACTGGCGCTTGGCTGGCATTGTGTGTGGACTGGTGCTTGGCTGGCGGTGTGCGTGGACTGACGCTTGGCTGGTGGTGTGCATGGACTGGCGCTTGGCTGGTATTGTGCGTGGACTGGAGCTTGGGTGGCAGTGTGTGTGGAATGAAGCTTGGCTGGCAGTGTGCGTGGACTGGCGCTTGGCTGGCGGTGTGCGTGGACTGGTGCTTGGCTGGCGGTGTGTGAGTAGTGACTTGCTGCTGGTCACTACACACACTGCTAGCTGAGCGCCACTCCACGCAATCCAGCAGCTTGTATGATTGCTGTGTCAGGAATGTGGGCGTGTGAAAGTGATGGGCCCTTGAATGGTGCTGTCTGCTGGTGTGAGTGTTGTAATGTGATGGGCCCGTGGCTGGCGGTGTGAATGGTTTTGTATGTGTCACATGCATGAAAGGTGTATGAATGGCCTGTAAAGAGGTTGGTGCCTTGTCGTGAGCTGTGAGTCAATGGTTCATTTTTCTCGTCCTTTCAATTATTAACAGTGCATTTCATTTTTGTGAAATCACTTTCTAATACAATTGTATATACTGAACCATCACTCACCCTCGTGCCAAATCCAACCAGTATGTGTGTGTGCTTGAGGGTTAGATGGCTATGGAGTAATATTTGCCTTTTTTGTCTTTCTGAAGCAGGGTGTACCTTGTCCCTTTTTGTGAATGTTGTGATGTGTTGATTTTGTGCCTGATGGTGTGAATGGTGTTGTGTATATCACGTATGAAAGGTGTGTGAATGGCCTGTAAAGCGGTTGGTGCCTTGCCGTGGTTTTACAGCTCACAAGTGAGGTATCATTTTACTCAGGACACAAAGGGGAACGCTGTGGGGTTGGACATTTATGTCGACACTGTAATTCCACACAAAAATATGTGGAAAATGTGTATTTTCCAGCTAAATTTGAGGTTTGCATGGCATTCTGGGTAGGAAAACGTTGGGGAATCCACGCAAGCCATACCTCATTGGACTCCCCCGAGTGTCTAGTTTTAAAAAATGTTTGGCTTTGGTACATTTTCAGGTGCCCCCCTCAAAACCAGGTAGTTTTGCTATAGGTAATTTTGAAGTCTCCACAGTACAATTTGGGCTATTTCCTGTTGCAGGCACCATGCCTACCCACACAAGTGAGGAACCATTTTTATTGGGAGACCCGGGGGAACGATGGGTGGGAGGAAATTTGTGGATACACGCAGATTCCAGAACTTTCCCACACAGAAATGTGAGAAAAGGTGAATTTTTGGGCGAAATTCGAGGTTCGCAGGGGATTCAGCGTCGGAGAATGATGGGGACACAAGCAAGCCATACCTCGATGGACTTCCCAGGGTAACTAGTTTCCAATAATGTGTGGGTTAGGTAGGTTTCCCTAGATGGCTGCTGAGCCCAGGGCCAAAAACTCATGGGATCCCCCATGCAAAACCAGGTTGGTTTGTGATAGGTAATTTTGATGTTGCCTCAATAGGTTTTGGGCCCTTGACTGTCGCGGGTCCTTGGCCCACCCACGCAAGTGAGGTACCATTTTTATCAGGAGACCTGGGGGAATGCTGGGTGGGAGGAAATTTGTGGATCCATGCAGATTCCAGAACTTTCCCACACAGAAATGTGAGAAAAGGTGAATTTTTGGGCGAAATTCGAGGTTTGCAGGGGATTCTGCGTCGGAGAATGATGGGGACACAAGCAAGCCATACCTCGTTGAACTCCCCCGGGTGTCTAGTTTCCAGAAATGTGTGGGTTTGGTAGGTTTCCCTAGATAGCTGCCGAGCCCAGGGCTAAAAACTCATGGGACCCCCCACGCAAAACCAGATTGGTTTGTGGTAGGTAATTTTGATGTTGCCTCAATAGGTTTTGGGCCCTTGCCTGTCGCGGGTCCTTGACCCACCCATGCAAGTGAGGTACCATTTTTATGGAGAGGCCTGGGGGAACGCCGGGTGGGAGGAAATTTGTGGATCCACGCAGATTCCAAAGCTTTCCACCACAGAAATGTGGGGAAAATGTGTTATTTTTGACAATTATTTAGGTTTGCGAGGGATTTTTTGTAACAGAACCTGGAGGGGGGCAGTCAAGTCACCCCATCCTAGATTCCCCTGGGTGTCTAGTTTTCAAAAATGTATAGGTTTGCTAGGTTTTCCAAGGTGCCGGCAGAGCTAGGGTTAAAAAACTACAGCTAGGCACTTTGCCAAAAAAGGGTAATTTTTCACTGCGAAATTGAGGTGTGACCACGTTGCATGTTGTGCCGTTTCCTGTCAGGGCACTAGGCCGACCGACACAAGTGAGGTACCATTTTTCTCGGAAGACTTTGGGGAACGCGGAATCGGTGGAAATGTGTGGATCCACGCAGATTCCAGTTCTTTCCACCACATAAGTGTGGGGAAAATTTGTTTTTTCTGACAATCTTTTAGGTTTGCAAGGGATTCTGGGTAACATAACCTGGTGGGAGGCAGTCAAGTCACCCCATTCTGGATTCCCCTGGGTATCTAGTTTTCAAAACTGTATAGTGTGCTATGTTTCCCTAGGTGCCAGCAGAGCTATGGTTACAAAACTACAGCTAGGCACTTTGCCAAAAAAGGGTAATTTTTCACAGCGAAATTAAGGTGTGTTCACGTTGCGTTTTGCGCCGTTTCCTGTCATGGGCACTAGGCCGACCAACACAAGTGAGGTACCATTTTTCTCAGAAAACTTTGGGGAATGCGGGGTGGGTGGAAATTTGTGGATCCACGCAGATTACAGAACTTTCCACCACAGAAATGTGGGGAAAATGTGTTTTTTTGGACAATTTATTAGGTTTGAAAGGGATTCTGGGTAACAGAACCTGGTGGGAGACAGTCAAGTCATGCCATCCTGGATTCTCCGGGGAGTCTAGTTTTAAAAAATTTATAGGTTTGCTAGGTTTTCCTAGGTGCCGGCAGAGCTATGGCTCAAAAACTACAGCTAGGTTCTTTGCCAAAAAAGGGTCATTTTTCACAGCGAAATTTAGGTGTGTCCACGTTGCGTTTTGCGCCGTTTCCTGTCGCGGGCACTAGGCTGACCCACACAAGGGAGGTACTATTTTTCTCAGAAGACATTGGGGAACGCGGGACAGGTGGAAATTTGTGGATCCACTCAGATTCCAGAACTTTCCACCACAGAAATTTGGGGAAAATGTGTTTTTTTGGACAATTTTTTAGGTTTGCAAGGGATTCTGGGTAACAGAACCTGGTGGGAGGCAGTCAAGTTACCCCATCCTGGATTTCACTGGGTGTCTAGTTTTTAAAAATGTATAGGTTTGCTAGGTTTTCCTAGGTGCCGGCAGAGCTATGGCTCAAAAACTACAGCTAGGCACTTTGCCAAAAAAGGGTCATTTTTCACAGCGAAATTGAGGTGTGTCCAAGTTACGTTTTGCGCCGTTTCCTGTCACGGGCACTAGGCTGACCAACACAAGTGAGGTGCCAGTTTTCTTGGAAGACTTTGGGGAACGCGGGGTGAGTAGAAATTTGTGGATCCATGCAGATTCCAGAACTTTCAACCACAGAAATGTGGGGAAAATGTGTTTTTTTGGACAATTTTTTAGGTTTGAAAGGGATTCTGGGTAACAGAACCTGGTGGGAGACAGTCAAGTCATGCCATCCTGGATTCTCCGGGGTGTCTAGTTTGAAAAAATATATAAGTTTGCTAGGTTTTCCTAGGTGACGGCAGAGCTATGGCTCAAAAACTACAGCTAGGTACTTTGCCAAAAAAGGGTCATTTTTCACAGCGAAATTGAGGTGTGTCCACGTTGCGTTTTGCGCCGTTTCCTGTCGCGGGCACTAGGCTGACCCAAACAAGGGAGGTACTATTTTTCTCAGAAGACATTGGGGAACGCGGGACGGGTGGAAATTTGTGGATCCACTCAGATTCCAGAACTTTCCACCACAGAAATTTGGAGAAAATGTGTTTTTTTGGACAATTTTTTAGGTTTGCAAGGGATTCTGGGTAACAGAACCTGGTGGGAGGCAGTCAAGTCACTCCATCCTGGATTTCCCTGGGTGTCTAGTTATCGAAAATTTATAGGTTTGCTAGGTTTCCCTAGATGCCGGCAGAGCTATGGTTCAAAAACTACAGCTAGGCACTTTGCCAAAAAAGGGTCATTTTTCACAGCGAAATTTAGATGTGTCCATGTTGCGTTTTGCGCCATTTTTGTCGTGGGCACTAGGCCGACTGCCACAAGTGAGGTACCATTTTTCTCGGAAGACTTTGGGGAACAAGGCGTGGGTGGAAAATTGTGAATCCATGCAGATTCCAAAACTTTCCACGACAGAAATTTGGGGAAAGTGTTTTTTTCACAATTTGTTAGGTTTGCAAGGGATTCTGGGTAACATAATCTGGTGGGAGGCAGTCAAGTCACCCCATCCTGGATTCCCCTGGGTGTCTAGTTTTCAAAAATGTATAGGTTTGGTTGGTTTCCCTAGGTGCCGGCAGAGCTAGGGTTAAAAAACTACAGCTAGGCACTTTGCCAAAAAAGGGTCATTTTTCACAGCGAAATTGAGGTGTGTCCAAGTTACGTTTTGCGCCGTTTCCTGTCACGGGCACTAGGCTGACCAACACAAGTGAGGTGCCAGTTTTCTTGGAAGACTTTGGGGAACGCGGGGTGAGTAGAAATTTGTGGATCCATGCAGATTCCAGAACTTTCAACCACAGAAATGTGGGGAAAATGTGTTTTTTTGGACAATTTTTTAGGTTTGAAAGGGATTCTGGGTAACAGAACCTGGTGGGAGACAGTCAAGTCATGCCATTCTGGATTCTCCGGGGTGTCTAGTTTGAAAAAATATATAAGTTTTCTAGGTTTTCCTAGGTGACGGCAGAGCTATGGCTCAAAAACTACAGCTAGGTACTTTGCCAAAAAAGGGTCATTTTTCACAGCGAAATTGAGGTGTGAACACGTTGCGTTTTGCGCCGTTTCCTGTCGCGGGCACTAGGCTGACCCACACAAGGGAGGTACTATTTTTCTCAGAAGATATTGGGGAACGCGGGACGGGTGGAAATTTGTGGATCCACTCAGATTCCAGAACTTTCCACCACAGAAATTTGGGGAAAATGTGTTTTTTTGGACAATTTTTTAGGTTTGCAAGGGATTCTGGGTAACAGAACCTGGTGGGAGGCAGTCAAGTCACCCCATCCTGGATTTCCCTGGGTGTCTAGTTATCGAAAATTTATAGGTTTGCTAGGTTTCCCTAGATGCCGGCAGACCTATGGTTCAAAAACTACAGCTAGGCACTTTGCCAAAAAAGGGTCATTTTTCACAGCGAAATTTAGATGTGTCCATGTTGCGTTTTGCTCCATTTTTGTCGTGGGCACTAGGACGACTGCCACAAGTGAGGTACCATTTTTCTCGGAAGACTTTGGGGAACAAGGCGTGGGTGGAAAATTGTGAATCCACGCAGATTCCAAAACTTTCCACGACAGAAATTTGGGGAAAGTGTTTTTTTCACAATTTGTTAGGTTTGCAAGGGATTCTGGGTAACATAATCTGGTGGGAGGCAGTCAAGTCACCCCATCCTGGATTCCCCTGGGTGTCTAGTTTTCAAAAATGTATAGGTTTGGTTGGTTTCCCTAGGTGCCGGCAGAGCTAGGGTTAAAAAAGTACAGCTAGACACTTCGCAAAAAAAGGGTAAATTTTCATTGTGAAAATGTGGTGTGTTCACGTTGGGTTTTGAGCCATTTCCTGTCATTGGCACTATGCCTACCCACACAAGTGAGGTACCATTTTTATCAGGAGACTTAGGGTAATTAAGATTTGTAAAGCAACTGGTATTACCTATTGACTTTTGATGCATTTCTGCCTTCCAAATCAAAGAAATCGTGTAAAAAAGAAGTCATTTTGAAAAATGACCGATAATTCTCATGCTGGCATGAGTATTCCCAATTTTGAAAATGTGCAAATATCTACTGTTTCTAAACTCTATAATTTGTGCCCATTTCAGAAATACATATGTGTCTTTTATACCGATTTTTCCATGTATACCTTTTCCCACAATAATTGCTATATACGCGGTAAAAAGCCATTGCAAATTGCTGCTCAGTTTTTGACTCTGGGTTCGTCGGGTTCTTAGTGAATCTACAAGTCCTATATATCCACACAACCAGTATGGTCCAGCGGATGTAACGGTATATTGCTTTCAAAGAGCTGTCATAATTAGAAGAAGTTACAGGTGAAAACGTTGATACAAAAGACTGCTTTTTTAACTATTTTTAATTTTTCCTATATTTTACTGTTAGTTTCTATAAAGAAACCTTGATGGATCTACACAAATGACCCCTTACTAAACTCAAAATTGTGTCTACTTTTCTAAAATGTATAGCTTTCCAGGATCCATTATTGCTTTCACACACATTTCTACCATTAACTGGAAGGAGGTTGAAAGCCCAAAAAATAGCAAAAATAGGCTATGTCCCAGAAAAATGCCAAAACTGTGTAAAAAATGTTGGTTTTCTGACGAAAGTCTGTCATTCCATAAAAGCTGAGAAAATGGTGATTTCAGCCCCACAAACCCTTTTTTGATACCATTTGCAGGGAAAAACCCAGACGCTTTCATTTGCAGCCCGTTTTTCCCATTTTTCCCAAACAAAACAAAATGTATTTTGGCTAATTTCTGGGACCCCTCCAGGGGAATCCACAAACCCTGGGTACCCTTAGAATCCCCATCATGTTGGAAAAAAAAGACGCAAATTTGGCGTGGATACCTTATGTGGTCAAAAGGTTACAGGGGCCTAAGCGCGCACTACCCCAAATAGCCAAAAAAAAGGCTTAGCACGGGGGGGGGGTGTAGGCCTAGCAGCGAAGGGGTTAATGCCTGCCACAACTGGGCTGACAGCAATCATTGTCTCTTGGCGTCCCTGCCCTTTTTTGCAGCACAGTTGCAGCACCAGGAGCTGCTCCACCCATGCAGGACGTCAACGAGGTGGCTGTGGCGGCATATCACGTCACCAGATAACGAAGATTATTTCACATGGATATGCGGCCGACGTAGCTCGCCTAAATGGCGGCCATCTTCAGGTTGGACGAGCTTTATCCCTGCACTACCCAATTAGTTAGTAACCAAAGAGAGAAATATCATTTATCTTGTGGCACTGAGAATCTCTGGCATTTTCGGGGTGCATAGTCTCGGCAAAGCCCAAAAGTCTGTCTTTAATGCACTATTGAATGGAAATTGCATTTCATTTGAGCCTATTAGTTTCCATTGGGCAGTTTTTTCACTCCGATCCCTTAGGAAACCTGTGTTTTTAACTTCATTACAGCATCTATAAAAATAATAATTAGAGAATCAATGCATATTTAATCAAGAACCTTACAATAGGAAATACAACTTAATTAAACTAACTGACCTCAAGAGAGTTCAGATGGGGTTGTTTTCTTCACACTGCGCTTTCAACTCCTTTTGTGTCAGGCTACGGCTTTCGGCTGAGTAGAGGGCATGATTTATAATACCACTGGAAAGTATGTTTTGGCAGAGAAAATATAATCTTGAAAATCGGGTTTTGTTATATTTATTTTCATCAGATACAAAAAGAAGCATCAGGTTTTTAGTTCTTTAGTTCTTTAAATAGCTTAAATAACGTCAGCCGACTCTGTATTGCTATGAGCTAATTTTCTCCAGCAGTGGCATTTCGAATTCACCTAAAGTACTTGGCTGGACTCTTGGGAGTACTAGACACAAGCATTTTCTAAAGCTTTAGCAAGAAGAGAAGAGATTGAAATTTCGCTGGCCTTTTTCATCAGTCACAAATAAAAGAGAAAAAAGCGTGTCTCTTTCCTTTGTAGTTGGGTGTTTGCAGTTTGCAGTTTATTACCAAAGCCAAACAGAACAAGTCAAAGCTTCATGAAATACCTCACTGTTAGACCTGGCACATTGGCGTGAGTCTCCCTTCCATTTTTCGCTGTGCCTCATGTATATTTTGCTGGTAGTTGCTCAGGGCAGTGTGCCACTGCTGTCCAGTGCCACAGTGCAAGTGCTCCCTTTTGTAACTTAATGTATGATTTGTGATTCCATGATTGGTTGGTTTGGTTTACCTGTCAGACCCTAGTACAGTGCACCAGGAGTGCCCAGGGTTGTAATCCAAATACTGCTGGTGGGCTTGCAGCACTGGTTGTGCCACCCACAGAAGCAGCCAGTAAACATGTGTCTAAGGTTTGCCATTGCAGAGCCTGCGTGCAGTCTGGTACTGTCATGCTGACTGGGCAAGTGCACCCACTTGCCAGTCTCTAAACCTTCCCTTTTCTTCATATCAGACAGCCCTATGGTAGGCCCAAGGACAGGATGCATTGTAAGGATAAGGTAGGACATGCCCTGGTGTGTGTGGCATGTTCTAATAGTGAATTACAGCCATTTTCGTTTTTCACTATTGCAAGGCTTCCTGTTCTCCATAGGCCAGAATGGGCAGTTTGGTTATTACATTTTATAATCCTAACTGACTCAGAGAACATGGTAGAAATTCGAATTTAGTATGATTGAACTCAGGATGATAAAATACATCTTTTAGTGAAGTTGGTTTTAACATTCTGTGTTTGAAAATGCCACTTTTAGAAAGTAGGCATTTTCTTGTCTAACCATTCAAACCTGCCTCTGCTTGGCTGTATGTATTCCTTTGTCTGCAGTTTGAGTGACAGGGCTGGGGTATTCCAGGAGACAGGGTGAGGTGTCCCAGTGGTGACTAGAGAGATCTGCATCCAGATGGGTGGGAGGAGTTGCACCTGGGACCTGAATAGGGCTGTGCCTGCCTTCCACAATGCTGGCTCCACCTCCTGGGGAGCGGCTGATGTCTCTGCCCTGCACAGTGAATGAAGAGAAGGAATCCTGTAAACAAAGTGCTCCAGTGCTGTACTTGCCTTCCACAATGCTGGCTCCAGCTCCTGTGGGGCGTCTAATGTTTCTGTCCTGCACTGTGAAAGGAAAGGAGAAGTCTGGTAAAAAGAGTGCTCAGGAACTGGTTTGGACTGGGCAAAGGCCCCTCTGCCTTCAGAGGACACAGGATTTCTGGGTATAAATATTGGAACCCTGATCCCAAGAATTTAGATCACTTTGGGAAAACAAGAAGAACCTCTGCTGAGGGAGGAACCAGAAGAAGCTGAGGAGGAAACTATCCCTGAACCTGGGGGATTGGCCTGCAGTGGTTGCCTTACTGCCAAAGAGAGGAGAAAGGAACTTTATGTGTACTTTTGCTCAACTTGTGAAGGATCTCCAAGGGCTTGGAAAAGAGCTTGCCTCCTGCTGAAGTCTCAGAAACAACAGACTTCACCCCCCAGCTCCCCAGAGTTCTTTGGAAGTGCCTGCTGCTGTTGTTGGGCCTTTTGAGGGACTGCGTGTCGCAAGGAGCTGGAAGCGCGACTCAAGAAGGAGAAGCGTGCCGCCGTCGGAGCTGTTGTCGTCGCATCTCGTAAAGTGTGTCTCCGCTGCAGCATCATGCAGGAAGTGTCTCGCAACACCGAAGAAACGTGTCACCACCGCAGCTATCGTAGCTGACGCATTGCACCGCATCAAGAGAAGAGTCTCACATCGAGGAAGAAGCGTGTCGCCATTGCAGCCATCGTAGTTGTCGCATTGCACCGCATCAAGAAAAGCTCCTCGCATCCACGGAGAAGCGTGCCGCCGTCGGAGCTGCTGTCGTCGCATCGCGTAAAGGGTTGCTGCCGCTGCAACATCGCATCGAGCGGAAGCGTCTCACAAACGTCGGAGAAGAGTGCCGCTGCCAAGGCCGCTGTCGTCACATCACGTAAAGGGTGTCGCCGCTGCAGCTGACGCATCGAGTCGAGTCTTCTCGCAACATCGGAGAAGCGTGCCGCATCTGGAAGATCTTCACGTCTTTATTTCTTTGCACCAAGAACTTCATCGCATCAACATCGTTGCAACCCTTTCGTTGCCCTGCGTGCCGCATCTAAAAGGTACATTGACTTAAAGTGTCGCATTTAAGAACTTAAGAGAACTAAGCGAAATACTACCATCTAAAGTAACAGTATTGTGTATTTTTGTTGTTTAATGGTCTTGTGGTAAATCTATATAAAGAATACTTATTTTTGATATAAAACCTGTGTGGTGTCCATCTGTAGTGTTGTCACTTGGTTACTGTATGTGTTCACAAATGCTTTACACACTGCCTCTGAGATAAGCCTGTCTGCTCGTGCCAAGCTACCAAGGGGGTGAGCGGGGGTTATTTTAGGAGTGTACCCCCTTACCCTGACTAGAGGAGAGGGTCCCTATATGTCACAAGTGCATACCTGTGCCAACTAGAGACCCCCAAGTCGAACACTCACCAAAGGACAAGAGACATATATTAGAAAACAACTGTAGTGTGTTTTATCATTTATAGTTGCTTTGAATTTTAGCTTATTTGTGGTAACAAAATTGATCTCTCATAACATGAGCACAGTCTGTAATCATCCCCAGCAGTGTAACGCCCCTGCAGGCTCTGTGGGGCGAGGACTCCAAGCCTTTAGGTGCCCCCAACCCTTCATGGGGTACTGTCCCATTCAGCCGAAAGTCCATGAATATCTGTGAGATATGGGAGACTCAAGGGCCCCTCTTCACTTTCTGCTCAAGACCCTATCATTTTGTGTTACACCACTGATCAGCCCCGGTAGCTGAGGAGAGAACTGTACAAAACCACAAAGTCAAGTGAAAAGAGGTGGCAGGATGGGGTGGAAAGAATGTTATAAACATTAGACATAAAAAGCGACTCCACCACGTAAAGAAAGCAG
This sequence comes from Triturus cristatus, assembly GCF_964204655.1. Taxonomy (NCBI): domain Eukaryota; kingdom Metazoa; phylum Chordata; class Amphibia; order Caudata; family Salamandridae; genus Triturus; species Triturus cristatus. The sequence goes on from NC_140582.1 coordinate 129,703,992, forward strand.
CTGTACCCATAGCCCAAAAATGAACTGCCACGAGAGAGGCCATGATGATGGTACGAGCACAAGCGCACACAAAGAACAGCAGGGAAGGAGAACAGTGAAACTCCAAGTGCAGGTCTCAGAGAGAGAAGAACCCAGCACAAGAGATTAAACAACTGGGACATATGACAGAACACCCATGAGAACATGTCAGTATAGCTATACCCCAAAGAGACAACGGCAGGGAAGACCTAAGAGGCAACATCCTATGAACAACACATCCCTGGGCAAAAACACCCAAAGAGGTCCTAGGGAACTGAGGAAGATTGAATGTCAGCAAACAGAGGCACAGTAACTCTGGATGACTGAATTAGGAGAACACAATGCAAATAAAGGTAAGCCAGAGTCTTGGAAACAGTCACAAAAGCATTACACAAGGGGCTTGTTTATGAGAGTGTGTATCACTTTAGTACTATGTGAAGTGGTACATGCATGACTCAGGACTCTCAAACCTATTTATGAATCCACACAAAGCCACACTGCATGGCTTTGAGTGACCTCATAAATCTTGAGTGAGGCAACACAGCACAAATCGCTGCATTGCCTTACTCTGCGCCTGGAAGACATTGTATGGGCTTTGCAGTGGGTTTTCCCATGCACTACCCTTGAATTTTGACGTTGCCCCAGATTTCTAAAAACATGTAAACCTGGAGAAGCGCCTAATCTGGACGCCTCCTGACGTGAGACATAATGAGGAGAAATATTCTCATTCTTTTCTCTTTCTATGTGTGCTGCATTCTGCAGATCACATAAAAAGACAAAAACAATCCTGCTTGCAACGGAGGCACCCTGGTGCAAGGGTGACTATGTTGGCGCTAGGCTGCCGAAACAGCACCAGTGCAGGGAGAAAAGACTGCAATGTACAGTAATCCTTAAATAGGGTGCATTCCTGCCCTTTTTCTTTGGCATAGGGCAGCCCAGCAAGGTGTAGAGTTCCAGGTTACTTAGAAACACCCTGTTGCCTTCATCTCTAAAGTGCACTCCGTCATTTCTGTAAATCTCATGCATTTCAAAACGCAGATTGTTGTTACAGATACAGACCATGCAATGGTCTCTGAGGAATGGTTTTATTAGCATGTTTCCTGGGTTTGTGAATCTGTGGACACAATTGATTTGACAACATCCTTTTTTGTCTTTGGCATATATTGGAGTACACCACAACAGAGTGATGGAAAAGCGACATCAGTTCTGCAAAGGATATTTTCATTAGGAATTCTAGCCCCACCCCAGTCAATGTGCCTAGTTCATTGTGACACAGTATACAATCATGAGGTGAGGAGCTTGGCAATCCACAATGGATTTAACCTAAGCCAGCAACTGATAAAGCTTTAACCCTCTCTGGCCAAACCAAGGGGCATATCAACAAGAAATTGCGATAATTATCGCTAAGGGCTGTTAGCGCGAACATTTTTATCACCGGCGAAGTCCTCTGTTTATCGCCGCCGTAGCGACGTATCAACAAGGCGCCGCTAGCCAGCGATAAAAATCAGTTCCGGCGCTTAGGGATGGCGATAAAATCTTAGCGCCGGCGATAAAAAAACGCACGCTAAGCTGCGAAAAGTAGAGATAAGCAATTTATCTAAAAAATCAGCCTGACAATTGACAACAGGCCTGCATTTTGCACGCAACAAGCGGGAAAATGCACTATAAAAGGCCCCCTAGCAGGGAAAAAAAATGGATTCCAGTGACCAGAGAGCAGACCAGACCAGAGACATGGAGGAAACAGGACCAAGCGCAGAGACAGCAGCGAACCTCACAGCCAGCCAGGAGGAGCAGGGAGAGAGCCAGGGGAAGGAAAAGGAGGAGGAACCCCAGGTTCAGCCACCAGGAGAATCAGGTCCTGTATAGCCTGGTGGCTGAACACCAGCAGGAGCTGTTCATAAGGAAGACAGTGCAATTGTCCATAAAGAAACACATCTGGGAGGAGATCACAGCCAAGGTCAATGCTGTGGGAGAGAGGAAGAGGAGGACCATGGAGGAGGTGAAAAAACGCTGGAACGACAGCAAGAAGAACACCAAGGAGAAGATGGCTGCCAACCGGAGGGCAGCTATGGCCACCGGAGGTGGTAGCCCCGTGCCGCAGCTGGAGCGGGATGAGCAGGAGGAACTGGTGGCGCAAGTCATCACAGAGGAGACGGAGGTTGGAGTGCCGGGTCAGGACACCGCTGCAGGTCAACAGATACAACCACAGGGTGAGTAAAAACTATGGAGTGGGTGGACGGGGTGGATGGCCACAATGGCACACATGTACAATAAATAGCATTGCATACCCACAATTACTGTGGTTCAGGTCCCAGATAGCCCTGTGCATGGTGGCATGGACACACATAAACATTGCTAGACACACTTTGAGGGACACACTGACATCAAAATGTGCACTAAAACCTCAGAAAAACACAGTCTAGCTACATCATCAGACCACAAAATAAGTGCCACATCACATACCAAAAGGCCACATCACGTAGAGACGCACAATGCTCACAAAATGCGCACCTATATCCAAATCATCTCCACAAGGCCGCAACTCACAGGTGCCAAAATGAGTATGCAGTGTGTATGTGACTGATCACGCGCACGTGTAAGCATGCCAACAGCTAGAACAGCACACCTGCAAAATAGCACATGTGGCTGACTTGAGTGCAAGGATGTGCGTGGCCAACAAGGGTGACTTGGAGGGCCACACACAACCTTGCACACAAGCCAGACACATGTGCAATGTTGCAGGTGTGCTGAGCCTGTCACTGGCATGCTCACTTGTGCACGGGACCAGTCATATTCACACTGCATACTCATTTTGGTACTTGGGAGTTGCGGACTTCTGAAGAAGATTTGTATAAGTGTGGTGAGGAGGCAAGGGGGACATTGTGACAACCGCATGCCTGTACTGCAAAAGTGCCCCCTTGCCTGTACATGCTATGCAGCACTGTGTACAGCAAGATGAGAAAGTAATGAGTCACTCCGCATACCGACAACACATGCAATGTCACAACAAAAATACAGATTATGGGGCATATTACCAAGGACGGCGTCAAAATAATAGCTGCCTGAGTGGCTGAAAACTGCTACTAAAGTGGCGATAAGGGCCCTGAAAAAATGCCCTGGAGAATTCCAATACAAGCCCATGGTCACACCAGAACATGTACTTCTATTGGAATTCCCTAGGACATATTATCAAGGCCATGATCGCCGATTAAGCGGCAGTTCTATGCTGCTCAAGTGCCAATAATCTGTAATGCTGCCCCTGATAATTTGGCCCTTAGTTGTGTGCTCTACATTGCAAAATGCAATGTGGGGCGCACCATGAAAGCCATTCAGTCATCCAAAGGCAACTCACCTGCATGCACACATCTCCCTGTCCATAATACCCACCACCCTCTTCCGTCCCACGTCAACGCATGGCATGTACTATTTTCAATAGCAAAATTTAAAATTCCTCAAGTCTGCGTAAGCTAGATCTTCAGATCTAACAATTGTTCAAACCTAGGGACATATTACCAAGATCAGCATTAAAATCATTGCTGCCTTAGCGGCAGGAAACCGCCACTAAAGTGGCGGCAATGGGCTTGATAATATGCCCCAGGGAATTTCCAGAGAAGGCCATGTTAACACCAGAACATGGACTCCTATGGGAATTCACGAGGGCCGATCATCAAGCCCAACACCGCCGCTATAGTGGCTGTTACCTGCCGCTAAAGCAACAATCATATTAACACTGATCCTGATAATATGGCCCCTAGTCCAGCTCCACTCACTATGGTGTTCATGTTTCTGAGCATAGGATCCTTGGCTTGTCACAATGACATGTCTCCTCTACTACCTTCAATATTAAGAACCATGTGAAAAGGGGCATACAAAACAAATAACAACACAGGCCATATAAACCAACATCACCAGCACTAATCCATACAAAAGTCTGGTCCACAATCCCTCAAGGCATGTCACTACCCATGTTGCTCTGTACTCCTTGATAGCCTTACCAGTGCGTAATCTGTGGTAATCTGTGTTATCCAGAAGCTAAACACCAAAAACACAATATACAGGCTGCCGCTTGAGATTCACCCCTAATGCATGTCTACAATGGTGTGGAATGGTCACATCTACACGCTATAAAGGCACTAGCCTGGTACCAGCTCACCTGGCTCAGTGTTGACATTGCACTCGCTGTCTTCTTCCACAAATGGGCCAAATAAATGGTCACATGCCCCAGCTGCATCAAGTGATCCCTTGCCCACTGTACCCTTGACCAGTAGTAGCCTAACTATCCCATCACACTCTGCCCATTTGGTGAACTGGCACTCCCATTGATCTAAACTCGTGGCCCCACTTGCCTTCCAGTGCATCGTAATATCCCCTCATGGCCAATAATAATACCCTATCCATAAACTTGCGGCAAGCAAACGTTGAGCTGTGTGTGGGAAGCAATGTAGGATACAAGCCCCCTACGACAGATCAACCTCCTTGTCTGTCAACACATTCAATACTGTCATCAGTATGGTCCAATACGTTGCCTAAAGTGGACACCCCCAAATCATGTGAGGAAAGTTTGCCCCCTCTCCCTGAACCCTTGTGCATGCCTATGAGTCAGTGTAGAAACATGCATTGACTTTCTGCCGGTGTGAGGTAAGGCAATGTAAAACATTTTAAATAAGCCTTTGGAAGCGGGTGTGCCTGCTGCACCTCCATGCTTACTCTACAATCTCTGCACAAGCCCTTTCTGGGATCTCTCGAACTACATCTACCTCCCATTTCAATTCAGTTTGTCCAAAGGGGGCAGCTCCACGAGACCCATGCGCATGTACAGGCATGTGACTGCCTTAAACTTTACAGCTGCTGTCAATATGTATTTGCGCCCTACAGTAAGCTCAGGTCATGCTTGGTCCCCTTTACAATGCGCACAAATATCCGCTGTGATCGCTGCATGGAGTATGTAGTCCCCCCTTTGAAAATCTAACCGCTCATGCAGAGTCTAGAATGTTTGCGCCTAGTATGATGCACAATACGGCCCAACACTGCCTCACACACTCCACATGTGGGACAAAATCTGTGGGTAATGGTTGTGGACACTGTGTGCTCAGATAGCAACAATATTTGCCATACATGCTGCACCATACTCTGAAAGGAAGCAAGATTAAACATGACAGACGCAATGCACACAACTCAAATTGCAAGGAGCCAAAGCAACTTAGAGGCACATGTGTCCTACACAGTGCAGCTTTGTAGAAACAATACGGCACATATAATCAAGGAAGTTCTGAAAATTATCGCCACTTCAGCGGCCAGAAACAGACACCGAAGTGGTGATAATGTGCCTGATAACATGCAGCCGAGAATTCTAATCAAAGCATGTGCTTCTCCTGGAATTATGTGTGGCACATTTCCAAGGACATCTTTGCCGCTTGTAGCGGAAGTCTCCTGCTGCTAAAGCGCAGATAACACCATGGACGTCCATGATAACATGCCCCCAAGTAGGCTTCCATTGCCAATGTACCAATAGTGGGCACTCATCACACATCACCAATAGCACACTAAACACATGCACATGTGCAAGCCCCTGCAAAGCTGCAACTCCTTGAGCCACACTGATAAGGCATGTGATAGGGCATGATGGATAGCATGCCTGCAGGACAAAGAGATTCACATGGTGCAGGAGACCTCACTGATGTTGCGGAGTGTAGAACTCATCCTCAAGGGAGCATGTCACACCCTGGCACAAACTTATGTACACACAACCCCTGATGTGAACAAGACACTTGATGACCTACTATGCACAAGTGTCACTCCTCTGACAAGGATACACCATTCACACAGATTTACACATGTCTGCATTGTCCATACACTGAAGTCAACGGCCCATTTCATGAAAGGGACAAGGGGCAACTAAACAAAGGCAGCAGGTGCCACCATCACACAATGCAGTGTACACACATACTAATCGGAGTACATCAACATTGCCTAATAGGTGTGGCGGATTGCATCAGTCACATAACACAAACCAAGACACAACAGGTAGCATTTGTGTGTAGACACTGTCAAGACACATTTCTCACCTAGGCAACTTGTGATATTACAACGTACAAGTACACACACACATCTGTGATGTCTCTGAAATAATCACCATCCAGTAACTAGCATGCATATTGTACAAAAGATCTATCATGTACAGTCCCCCTCAGTCTGATTGTTAAGTCAAATAATGCATGCCCATACATGGATACCACTGTTAAACTGTATCTCCCATAAACATTTCAGAGGGAGCGACAACACCTCCTGGACAGCGGGATGACCCACTCCACCACGATGACTCATCCCAAACACCAACTATCAATATGGACGAGTTTGAGCATCTCCTCGATTCCTTCGCAACACCAACTCCAGTAGCAGGGCTACCCACCAGCATTGCGCCCAGCCCACCCCCTGCACAAACCACCCAGCAGCAAGCACCTCCAACCACAGCTGCCTCCCAGGACCCAGCCAGCACATATGCGGCCTTTCAAACCATGGTGCTGGAGGTCCAACGGGAGACACAGGACTTAGTGTGGGTGGGCTTGGAGAGCCTGGCAGTCAACTTTGTGGAGCTGAGGGGGTGTCTGAATCGCCTTGAAAACAACTTTGCAAGGCTTCCAGACATCCACACCTCCATCAATCACATCCAACGCTCCCTGGATGACATTGCTGGGGTCCTGATCCGGAGAGTGGACACACTGTCCCGGCAGGATAGCTCCAGCAGTGTCTCTGCTGCATTATGCCAACTGGCAGGGGTAATGGAGTCCAGGGAGCGGAGGGAGCTCCAACAGATGGCTGCCACGGCTCAACACCAGCGCAATCTGGAACAGATATGGCAGGCCATGCTTCTCCACATGCCAGCTTTACCTCCCCACGGTCTTGTGACATCTGCTGCTTGCGCATCCACATCCTCAGCTCCGCACCCTGATGTGTCTGTCCCTCACAGTGCTGTTCCCACCATACCACTGCCCAAATGTGAGACACACGACACATCATCGGACGAATCTGAGGATGAAACTGCCACCATGGTGATGTGCAAGTTCAGCTAGCAGTGATGTACAAAGGCCTGTCGGTTTGTACACAACATCATTTCACTGCCCTTCCTCTCCCACTTAGTGATGGCCCGTGTAGGGCGTTTTACCGGGGCGGTGACATGGCGCAGAGGAGGGGTGGGGGGGGATTGCAAAATGCGGCAAACGGCCGATTTCAGGTAAGTTACGAAAAAAATGAATAAAACAAATTTCGTTGCGTGCGCTGCATCGCCAATGCGATGCAGCGCGCGCAACGAAATTGCTTGCAAAACCCGTTATTGAGGAGTCACATTAATGTCAGCATGTGCTGTGCCTGCTGCAGGAGGGTGAAGAGAGTGTTCCAGTTATTTGCGTTGAGGTGGCATACTGAAATCTTGCAGGAGTTAGCTGTCGAGATGCGGGGGACTGTGGCAATTGCAATGTCAGCGTAGCGGACCTGCTGGATTGGGCTGCAGAAGCTGAGTCGTCTGTTGAGGTATGCATGTCCGGTGTTCTGGAGTGGCTTGTGTGCGTGGTTCTTGTGCGTTGAGGTGAGACACTTGTTGGCAGTGAGCCGTTGCAGGTCTCACAGGTGGGGTGTGATGTGCTGTCGTCGAGGGATGTTGAGGACCAGGCGTGCAGAGGTGTCTTTAATGCATCTAAGTTGTTATTAGAGTTTGGTCGAGGCTCCTGCATAGAGGATGTTACTGTATTCCAACTTGCTGCTGCTGAGTGCCTGTGTGACTGTACTCCATGTCTTGGTGGTAATCCACCTGTTGAACTTGACAAGCATCTGGAGGGTGATGAAGCAGGAGGACGAGATGTTGTTTCACTGCTTTGGCATGGAGAGAGTAGAGATGATGTTGAACCCCATGGGGCATGCATGGGTGGTTGTTGCTGGATCTGTTCCCAGGGCTGCTGCACACCAGGAGGTGCCTCATGCGTAGGGGGTGGAGTTGAGGATGAGCATTTCTGTCTTGTCTGATGTACAACTCCTGTTGGCAGTCCTTCGTCCACTCAGCAACGTCTTACAGTCCTACATGGTGTATGGTTGTGTAATTGAGGGTGGCCATGGTGAGGGAGTAGATCAGCTGGCTGATGTTCTCGTAGGAGATGATGTTGAGGTTGGGCAGTTGGGTAACGTGTGCAAGTGTTGACATGTACATGTAGAGCAATGTTGTGTGAGGGTTGAGCCCTGGGGTAATCCGCTGAAGATTACTGTGGACTCTGAGCAGGAAGGGTGGAGGAGGGTGAACTGGGTTTTGCCATAGAGGAAGGAGTCTGTCCAGTCATGAGCCTTGTCTTGGATCTCGTTGTCGTGTATGCGTGTGCATAGTGTGCAGTGCAAGACAGTGTTGAAGTCAAATCACAGATACTGGTCAATGAGTGCTGCTCTTTCACTGTTGTCCATCTGTGGCATTATGTCATTGGCGGTGGAGATGTGTCCAGTTTGCTGCAGGAGTTGCCGCTGATGCGCAAATGGGATGGATCCTGGATGCTGTTGCCATAGAGTTAGTGGGTCAGATGTCTGTTGATGGTCTTCGCAATGACACCTCACATGAATGGCAGCAGAGAGATGGGACAGAAGCAAAAGGCGGACCTTGGGGTCAGTCATTTGTTTGTGGAGTAAGGGGTTGATATCGGCGTGCTTCCAGCTCAACGTCAATGTTGAATTTACGAGGGAGATGTTGATGCTCATCTAGAAATGGGGTGCAATGGTGGGGCTGGCTTTGGAGCAGATGTGGTGTGGGCATGTGCCTGACGTAGATCCGTAGTGGATGCAGTACCAGATGTGCATTGTGTTTGTGTTGTTTACATTGGTCCAGGAGAGCAGGGGCTTGCCGTGTATGGGATTAGTGGTGATGGAGACCTCAGTGCTAGTCATGGCGTTGCAGCTGTCGTGGATGGCTGCACCCTTGCGATGGACAAAAGTAACTAAGGAGTTGCACAGGTCTTGCAAAGGTGGGATGGTGTTGTTGTTGGAGATGGTTTACGAGAGTTCTTTCACTAGGTTGAAGAGCACTTAGCTGGTGTGTGCGTTGTTGCCAATGCGGTCTTTGAAGGAGGCCCAATTGCGTATCTGTGGAGTTGATGGTGTCTTTCTTCACTAGCTCATGGCAGAGCAGCATTGAGGCCTGGTGTTCTGCATCGCACAAGCTGGCTCACTTGCTGGTGTGTCTGTTGGAGTGTGTCTTAATCTGGATGAGTGGGTTTGCGCTGTTGCCTATCCCTTGTCTGACGTTCTGGGTGCTGGAGTGAGTGTGGGTGGTTGTGCTCCAGGCAAGGTTGATGGTTAGCTGTGCTTCTGTGACTGTGCTCCAGCAGTGCCAGTGGATCTGTAGGGTGTGGTGGCGCGTGGTGTCTTCATGGAATGCGAATTTGCTGCGTTGATGGTTGTTCCAGTGGAGGTTGGCTGGGTGGTTGGAGTAGACGTGGGAGCTTGCGGATAATATATTGTCAAGCGTGTGGCTGTTGTGGTGGGTGGGTGTTGTGACAAGTTGTATGAGCCTGAGGGTGGCCAGGGTGTCAGTCAGGGTGGTGGATACGGTGCCATCAATGGACACGAGGTGGAAGTTCAGCCCGACGTGAAGGATGTAGTCTGTGGATGTGAGGGCGTGTGTACCGACAAAGTTGGTGATGGAGATGCAGAACTGTGTTCAGGTTCTGTAGGCTATGTAGACGTGGGTTACTCTGAGGGTGTTTTTTGAATTGTTGTGGGTCTGGATGTGCATGTGTCTTGCGTTGATGAGGATGTTGTCGTGGTTGTTTGAGAATCTGCAAGTGTTCCTGTTGACAATGTCAATTCATAGTCCTACTCCGTTGGTGCGGTCCCTGTGGTTGATCTTGTTGCTGCACAGGATGGCTATGGCGAGAGAGTGTTCTGAGGCGGGGTACAATTAGGTCACTGTCATGGAGACCATGTCTGGGGAGGTAGATTTGAGTAAGTCCCAGAGTTCACTTGTGTGTTGGCATCTGTGGCAGGTGTTGGGGACAATGCATCTGAGGTAGTTTGCTTACAACACAGTGGGTGGATTTGCAGAGTCAATGCTGGTGACAATGCAGTTCCGGATGGAGATGTGTCCTTGTGTGCGTACTGTTCTGGGAAGGAAGCAGGTGTGTGATCGTTCTATGTTGAGGGCGTTGAGTGTGCCAGCATCGCATTGGCAACGTGTGTAGTTGCGTTTTCGGACCCAGGATGTTCCTGCATTTTGAACATACCCGGCGTGGATGTATGCAAGTGGAAGGGGAGTTTGGCGGATCAGCCTGGCATGTGGGTGTTACGAAACTGCGTGTTGCTGTGCGGCTCAGCAGGGGAAACTGTGGCGGGCAGGGAGAACGGAGGCGGTTTGAAAAACACGTGTCCAAATACAGGCTAAGAAATGTAAATGAGCAATACAACTAAACCCATCAGAAGGGGGCACAGTGTTTCAAAATAAATAACACTTGCAATGACGGCAAAGATGAGACAACCGGAGTCAGAGAGTGAAGAAGGCCCACAGGGTGCCCCACAAGAGTACACAGCCAAAATTGCACTGACAACATTCATCCGATGGCACAACTAGCAATATCCCAAATCTGGTCACACTACATGTATGGCATGTGTGTGAGAAATTACTATCTTTCGTGCATGGTATTCACCCACTTGTTGAGGAACTGCTGAATGGACTTTGAGTGAGTGTGCCCTGGACTCCTCCCAATCAGGTGCCCAGGGCCTATGTTCCTTCCCTAACCACTAACACTCACAATTGTCTAACCATGGACATCTAACCTACAATCCACGTCTGGTTGGGAGGCTGCCTAGGCTGCCACACATCAGACAAGTTGCTGGACCCCAGGGTGCACAGCCCCCGCTCCCCTGGGCCTGCAATAATGCACCTGCTGTGCGGGGTGCTAGGTCTCCTCCCCCAGGATGGCCAGGGGGAACCTTCAAAGGCATGCAGACTCAGTGAGCTTCAACAGGTCACGGGCTGTACTCAGAAAACTGCCTCCAACACCCCATTCTGACACCCACTCTTGCGGGAAGACTGACCGGAAACATAAAATAAGGACAGGGTATATTCCAGCCTGCCCACACCAACCCTCAGGTGGGGGAGGCGAGGTGAATCCCATCTCCGTGCGCTCTCCATCTTGAAGATGTGAAGCCCTGCACAATCAGGACTAGGCTACTGGCCCACTCCCACAGGTGAGTGGCAGGATAGTGTGTGTATCCACCCCAGGGCAGGGACTCATTGGTCCCTGCCCTGTACCTACCTGTAACAAAAATAAACGTAGTATTTAGAGGCACCCTGAAGCTTCCTTTGTCTGATTTAGAAAAAGTAAGGAAGAGCAAGAAGAAAGAAACTACCGTGCTGCTGCTAAGAAGACGAAGACACCAACTGCTTTGGCCCCAGCCCTACTGGCCTGTCGACCCTTGAAACTGTTCCTGCCACAGCCCAGACCCACTTTCGGCCAACAACATCACAAACCCCTGCGGACCTGGCTACCTTGTGACTAAGATCATATGGGAGGCCCATGAGCAGTAGCTCTGCCCAAAGCAATTTTCAAACCCCTGGCATCATCACGGAACCGCAAAGCCTGCACACCCTTCACTGGACAAGCCTGGCCTGTGTTGGAGTGGACAAAGACCCCGATGACGTCCCCCGCGGCAACTGTGAACCCAAATCTGTCCACCAAGGTCTCACCGTGACGCTCATTATGACGCCTGCAGCCTCAGAACCAGGGACCCCCACGGCCACAATCAACAGAGGGTAAGATTTACCCAGACCAAAAGTCACCCCAGCACCCGGCGCACTGAGGCCCCCTATGCCCGACTCCTGCGGACATACCCACCCTCCAAATACCCAATTTAACTCACAAAGTGGTTGGGGCACATGAAGAAACTGCGGCCCGAGCTTGCAGCCTTGGTTTGCCCAGAAGCTGTCCCATTGCAATCCATTGAGCGCACAAAATGTCAAAGGCACCCTGCACCCACCTGCCCGAGTGGCCCTGGCAGTGGAACTTCTACTCCTACCTACTTCCCACATTTTCCCTGAGCCAGTGACCAGGACCCCAGCTGCCACAGCCGTGTGGCCTGCTAGTCAGCAGCCAGAAACCAAGGACCCCCTGCCTCCCATTTAATAACATCGTGCAACACTCCCTCTGCCCCCGTCCAACACAGTCCCACAGAGGGTGTACCAACTGTACAAACCTGAGCCTGGGTGAACCTTGAGTCTGTGCCCAGAACATTAACTCTGCCAGTCGAGTACTTACCAAAAAACCGATAAACCAAACGTATTCCATAGGGTAACATTGATTGGTTTCATAAGAAAATCCTTGTAAGTGTTGAGATCCTAAAAGTTACAAGTTTTGTTTGGAAACAACCAACTAACAGAAATGGAACAACTCAACTGCTATTAGGAGAGATCCTATTGCTGGATCTTGTTGCCCAGCACTGACCCTGAAAACCACTCACAATCGTACTTACCAATCACACTCTTTTCTTCCATAGGAAATCATTGGCAGTGACTCACATATCTTCTTAGGGTCAAGTTTAGTACTTGCAAATTATTTCCGGAAAATCACAACAGCAACTACAACGGATATACTCACATGTTTCCAAGACCTTGCACAGGACTGAATATAGGATCCAGGCCATGACTGGAAGTAATCATTACCAAATCACTTCAAACTCACATTGAGCTCAATGTATTATTGTGTTTGAAATTGTGTTGCCTATTGCAACAACTTGTAACTATTATCTACCAAAGTCAATGGCACATTGCCAAAGTATGTAACTAAAGCCTCGCAATCTGAGTAAGTATCTGTTGATACCTATTGTTGGTTACAAAATAAAACAAACATATATTTTTCTATAAAAAACAGTGGCCTTGAGTTCAGTTATTGAGTGTGTGAGACCACCTGCTGACTGAGTGTGTACAACAAAGGATTTGTACTGTCCTCTGATACTGCCTTACTGCTTGACCAAGGTGACACTTCATAGAGTAAGGTCATATCTAATTTTAACCAATGCACAAACTCTGGTGACTGTGGACTCTGTGCACACCGTACCTATTTGGGAACAGCATATACCTAGCCACTTTCTAACAATATGCATGTTTGACAACATGTACAAGTCTGTTGCAGGACAGAAGTAGTGTCGCAAAGAATGATAGCAAAGCATACTCTCCTGGCATATAGCCAAACACGGGACGTGTTGGCCAAAGATTGTTGTGATGTAGCACATTGCACGTCACATCTCTAGCTGTTCACAACAGATTCACATTGCTGAGGAGACCCAAGGGCACAGGTCTAACATACATATATGGAACTACAAACTAAGCCACACTGAAGTTGAGTCCACAATACTTACTGATTCCAAAGTGCATTGCGTCAGTTAGCTCCTACCTGTGCAAAACCTATGCTAAAGCTACTTCTGAGCACTGCCATGAAGTGCACACATATTGGGCAATGTGCCCATCGATGTCATTTGAACGGCACTGCATGAGGATTGTGTAATTGTTATGGGTAATGTGTAGACGCAGATCTTGTTGCGGCAGTCCTGATTAGCTCATCTATGTGACATCAAATGATGCATAGCTAATGCATGGCAATGAAATGTGTGTTAAGTGATGTCACCAATTGTGTCAGATGAGTTGGTACACATGATCCTGATTCCAGCCTGGTATGTCCACACGGACTTAGCCTGTCAACACCATAGCAGTACACAAATATAAATTCGCAATTGACGTACACATCTATGGAATGTGTTTGTGTAACACACCATTGACAATATTGGATCTGAGTTACACCCTGCCACTTCTGCTTCTGTGCTATGCAGCATACCTTAGGCATCACTGTGCCAAGATGTATGACCTTGTACGGACATAATAGCACTGCCTCATTGTGCACAATGCTACACCGACTGCACGCCCCTTGGACGATGTCAACCGCATGTAAGTGTGCCATCTTGCTTAGGCTGCGCAAATGAACATGGGAGTAAATGCTAGTGGCCTATTGCCATCAAAACTGCAGTGTAAATGCCTAGTTGGCCGCATTATTAGCTCGCAAATAGGCACATACATTGACACGTGTATCAATGACTGTTGATGTACAAACTCACAACTCGGAATGAGATGCATTGTACTCCTTTACACTACCATATTAGACACAGTACGGAAAGGCTGAACACCTCAGCAAATCATAGGCAATTGACATGAGATACACACCCATACTGATAATCAACAATGTGCTGCATTTGGCACAGACACTCATGACCACGCAACATGCCAATGTTTCTTGTCACTACTCACCAGTGGCGTGTGGGTCCCGGAAACGGTCAATGTCCCCCTGGGTGATAGGTTGGCGGCCATCTGTGAGAGGACAAACGCAAATAGGTGTTGTTAGGAAACCCCAGCAAACGTGGCATATTCACAATGTGATTTGTTACAGTGACAAACAATGCAACATCCCTGTGGTGTGGACTTCATGTTGGCGACATGACTGGGCCTACTTTGAATGGCATCCACACACAAACATGTGGAAGCAGAGGCTGCACAGCCAAAACATCACTCCTGGCTGAGATGCACTACTGAGTTGTTTCACCCAATATCAAGGCACCTCATCCACACGGGGCGCAAAAAAACTATTTGAATCATCATTCTTGACCATACGCAGCGGCTTTCAGCACTGTCTCACAAAGGCCACCAATATGCAGACTCCACAAGAAAGGGTTCCAAGACAAGGCCCTCAACTGGATCTGCTCCTTCCTCAATGTACATACGTGTGGGTCAGACACCCCTCTGTTGTGTTGGAGATTCCAACAACCAGCCGTGGAGTCCCCCAGATAACCTCATTCAGCCCTACAATCTTTCACATCTACATGTCTCCGCACACCACTATCGTGATTAGCTATGGACTCAACATTGTATCATAGGCATACGACTGGCAACTCCTCCTCAACACATCCAGCAAACCCAACTCCAGCTAACACAAGTATTGTGAATCAATGGCAGAGCTTGCTAGATGAATGTCAAAGAGCTGCATACAAGTGAGCAACAACAAAAGAGAAGTACCCATCATGCGCAAAAACCTCCACACATGTAATTACAGAGGCTCCTCACAAGGCATGGGGGACCCACCCCAACACGGCCCAAGCACGCGACATGTAATCCATCATGGACTCCGATATCCAAGATAATTGCAAGATCTATCCGGTCTCACCATCGTGCTTCCACACACTCTGCCTCCTATGTCAAACACTCAAATGACTCCTACTCAGACACACAAAGACACTCACTCATGCCCTGTGCAATAGCTCACCCTACTACGGCAACACAGTCCATGACATATTTAACATGAACCACAACCGCAAGCTGCAGAACATCTCTAATGCAACCACAGGACTGATCATCACACTGCCAGGACCCTGTCACACCTCCCACCACCTGCGCACACTCCACTGTCTCCACAGCAAAGCTAGAGTCACATTCAAAATGTGCACCCAGGATCACACAGCCATCCACAACACTGGGCAAACATACCTTAACATCCAACTCTATTTCCATGGCACATCAAAGGACCCGATGATCCAACCAGCTGGCCCATGCCATGTTCCCCGCCCCAGAGTGACCTGATTGTGAGTCTGCTCCTTTTCCTACCTTGCAGATATGGCCTGTGGCATACTTCCGCTACACTTCTGACAGGCAACGTTGCTCCCCATCTCCAAGCACTAAGTCTGAACATTGCTCTTCGACAGACACACCCCTTGATATACTTCAACATGCAAACACCGCCATGCCCCTGCAACCCTTCCTGCCGAGTATTAGCTCACATTAGGCATGTGTGTTCTTGGGATGTTTGACACCGGGGATGTCGATTCCTATGTGGTATTTCCAGTGGCACAGTTACTCTACCAGTCATTGCAACGCCAATCGTCACTCCACCTTGCACTGCATGGCGCACATCAATAATGTGTATTTGTCGAGACTATCCCAACACCTTCCGTACTGTTGCACACACTGTAGTGTGAAGAGTGTGTAATGCAAATCCAAGGTCAAGGACATCATGTGCAAGTATTTATCGAAAGTTGCATTGCATTAACCATGTTGTTACAGTATCACAGTCTTGGGGCAGCATTAAAACATCTTGGGGCATATGTATCAAGCGTTTTGTTATTCGCAAACGCTGACATTCACACGAAAACAGCTTTTGTGAAGACAAAATCTCAAAAGTGGATGTATGAGCCTTTTTTGCATCGCAAGAATGATGACTCGCTGTTTTTGGTTTTCATTAATTTCGTGTAAGCATTTAAGGAATCGCAAATTGCGATTCCTTAAATGCTATGTAGCAAGCACCCAAGTTGTGCGGCTTCTCCTTAAGAAATTGCAAATTACCAGTAACTTCAAGTTGGTGGTATGTTGCAAATTCTTATTAAAAAGCACTTTTTAGCATTTTTCTATGTGCCATGTGGCGCACATTCAGACCCTTATGGCATGTATGTGCATCATATGCGCACACATGCTCATTTCAGGGGTGCATCAGGGTGTCATCATGACACCCTTGCACCTTAGAAATAAATCAGATTTAGTGATTAGCAATTTTGGATTCACAATTTGAGAATGACTTCCCATTCATTCCTATGGGCCTCCTGGCCTTAGTAATGAATGGGAAGCTATTCCTTAATTGCAATTTTGCAATTTGCTAATCGCAATTAAGGAATAATGGGCCATATGTAGAAAGCAAAATTGCGATCGCAATTTTGCTAAGTGGGATGTAGGAAGGAAAATCTGCATGCAAAATAAGGAATCGCAAAATTTGCGATTCCTTATTTTGCAAATGCATTTAAGGAATCCCAAATAGCGATTCCTTAAATGCAATGTAGAAAGCACCCAAGTTGTGCTATTTTGGCTTAAGGAATCGCAAATTACCACCAACTTCAGGTTGATGGTAATTTGCGATTTCTTTCAATAATGCAGTTTTTTGCATTATTCAAAGTGCCATGTGGCACACATACATGCCCTTAGGGCATGTATGTGAGCCACATGTGCACCCATGCTCATTACAGGGGTGCAAAAGGGTGTCATGTTGACACCCTTGCACCCTTGAAATTGCATTCTCAATTTGCGATTCTCTAATTGAGAATCGCAAATTGAGAATGTCTTCCTATTAATTCCTATGGGCCTTTTAGCCCATGGGAATGAATGGCAAGGTATTCCTTATTTGCGATTCTCAATTAGAGAATCGCAAATAAGGAATAGGTGGGATTCGCAAACAAAATTGCTAATCCTACCTACAGAGCGTTTTGCTATTCTCTAATTGCGATTCCCTAAAAATTGCAATTAGAGAATCGCAAAACACAGCCTACCTACATATGGCCCAATATGATTTTGGTACATATGTGCAAATTTTTACATACCTCCCATTTTGCGATTCTCTAATTGCGATTCTCCAAAAATCGCTATTTGCGAATTGCAACTATGGTTTTTGATACATATGCCTTATTATCTTTTTCTCACACACGTCACTCATACATGTACGTAACATTAGTTGTGGACAACAAGGGAATTGGTACTTACCACACTGGATGCCAGACAGGACACCGGTGTAATCAAGCAGGTCCGCCTCCTGCGCCAGCATATCCTGCCAGCGGTGCTTCCACTGCCACACTGTCCGGGTCACCTTGAAGCAACGGAGCATCTGCGCCTGCACGCGCTCCCACCGCAACTTGCGCACCGCAACACCATACCCCTGGAGGATGCGACCTCCCCTCTCCAGCATCACAGGCAGGTAGCACTGCACCAGCCACAGGAAGCCCTCAATGCCTCCTCAGACATCCACCCTGACCTGCCCACCCCCGGCATCTCCACACACCCCAATTCTCAACTCCAGAATACAAAACAGAAAACCCAAGGAGGACAATAGTGAAAAAAACCACACAAAACACAACAAGACTGAGGACAGTAGACAGTAGAACGTAAATTAAATGTAAAACAATTCCCAAAAACACGTTAGACAGGACACAGCAACACAGCAACACTCCAAGCCACACTCTCCACCAGCACAATACCAAAAACACCTCCTCACTCATCCAAATCCAACACAATGTGCTCAAAAGAGAAAGTGAAAGTGAATGCCACACACATGGAGACAGGAAGCAGGCATAGATCACTTCCTGTGTGCCTGAGACAATTTTTTTGACATAGCGACAAGAAACTGCACGCTAAGGGGCCGCTACTGTACTCTGGCTGATACTGTATTGGGTATGCGGCCCGTTTTCATGAAAAGCGATCAAAATCTGCACGATAAGGGGCCGCTACTGTACTCTGGCTGATACTGTAATGGGTATGCGGCCTGTTTTCATGAAAGCGATGAAAATCTGCACGCTGGGGGGCAGCTAATGGAATCATGCAGCATCCATGCGACCAGAATCTGCACGCTAAGGGCCCGCTAATGTCAATATGCTTACTGTAATGTGTATGCATACAGTGTAATGAAAAGCGAGCCAAATCTGCACGCTAAGGGGCAGCTAATGGAATCATGCAGCATCCATGCGACCAGAATCTGCACGCTAAGGACCCGCAAATGTCAATATGCTTACTGTAATGTGTATGCATACAGTGTAATGAAAAGCGAGCCAAATCTGCACGCTAAGGGGCAGCTAATGGAATCATACAGCATCCATGCGACCAGAATCTGTAAGCTAAGGACCCGCTAATGTCAATATGCTTTCTGTAATGTGTATGCATACAGTGTAATGAAAAGCGAGCCAAATCTGCACGCTAAGGGGCAGCTAATGGAATCATGCAGCATCCATGCGACCAGAATCTGCACGCTAAGGACCCGCTAATGTCAATATGCTTACTGTAATGTGTATGCGGCATCTTTCATAGCTTTCAATGGTTTTCTTCACGCTAAGAGGCTGATACTGGCCTGATGCTGATATCGTATTGGGGAGTGTGTCCAGCCATGTGCCTTTAAATGCGCGTGGGATATATCATCGTGTTTGCGATGTGGATCTCACATCCTGGAATTCATATGCCAATGATGGACATTCAGGCCAATACTGTGGTCCCTGCACAACAATACAATGTGAAGATAGGTTTGCACAATGACGGCCAACTCCATTTGAGGGTTACCTATTTTTATAGGAAGGCAGGCTAATGTTGGGAACCCAGCTTGCTGACTACATCCGGATGTCAGACGTGCACGCATTGTGTGCATTTACACAGCGTTGAAGCCGCCACCCGGAGGCCGGACGCATACCGGAAGAGCCAAAAAGCCACTAGGAGCGTCTTCCATTTTCCAATGAATAACCATGTAGAACTGAGAAGTGGAACAATCATGAAAAAGTGCAAAAAGACACCCCTCCCCCAATAAGCCTCCCACAACCCCACCTTCCGCAATAGTTTCAGCCTACCTAGATGAGAGTAAGCATACGCAATATGTGTGTAAGGGGGCCCCCTCGTCACTCCACTGTGTGACCGGCAGAGGATGATTGCCCCATCGTTGGTATGCATCAGACCTGCAAGTACTTTGGGCATGTGACTTCCCTCATATCTCTCGACAATGAAGTCACAAAGGGGAAACATGGAGTGGACAAACTCTCTCACCCTTCCCTCTGCAGCCCGAGACAGGCGCTCAAGAGCTAATAGTTTCCTTAGACATTGTAATCAGAACATGAGCCCTGGAAATGCCATTTTCCCCCTCTGTGCTAGGATAACCGGCCTGTCCACCAGCAAAGCTGTGACTATTTGCCTAGCCCTGAGGGATGTTATTGAGAAGACCTTCGGATGTGAGAGGCCAAGGAGAGTGTACTCCGGTGCGCCTGGCATTGCTATGTCGCACGCTGTATCTATGTTATCTAAGGACTCACCACAATATCTCTACAATTTTTGACTATGCCAGAGTAAGTGCACAAGTGTACCAGTCATCCTGCAGCCCTGACAGCAGCAATCTGGCTGGCTGTTATACCAGACATGTAGTTGCACAGGTGTGTGACAACAATGAGAGCCAACCTTGTAGGGGGTTCCAGCCCCCGCTACACTGTGCACAGTGTGGTGTGCGCAATACAGGATACGTTCCTATTCTTTGGCTTAGGTTGGCCTCCGCAGCTACAGTTCCATCAAAACCTGCACTTTTGTGCACTGACCACTCGAAGTGGTAATGAGCCTTTTGTACAGCTCAGATATGACGGAATGTTTGTCCTCCTTACGCGCTGACCACTTTGCATGTGATGTAACCAACGTCGAGTCCCGTGACCCAGTGTGTTATTTGCCATTTTGAATACACAAAAGCAGCGTGAAAATCATAATCCTGTATGGGCCACAGGCATGGCACAAGCCCTTCTAGATCAAAGATAGACCCTATGCTCTTGCAGCCCTGTTTTTGCCAGCAATGGAATTTCACTGATTCCTGATCCGGGGGCAAGTCAAGTTTATCCACGCTGTAGTTCGTTGGTGAGGGGAAAGAAGCCCACCCCTTCCATACTGCCACCCTGTCCAAGACCTTGTGGGTGGGCGCACTAACCGGCAAAGAGTCCAAGCCCCAGGGCCAGTGCTTATGGGCTAGCCACAGTTAGATCCAGATGTTTTTACAAGCCACAGACTGGTCCACGAAGTTCCGTTCTTTCTCCCATAGCAGCCTATTCCATTCAACTATGTATCAGAAGCATGTGATTGTTAGTAGCCACCAATGAGGTGAAATCCCAGACAGCCTTTAATTTTTGGCCATGTAAACTGCACATGTGGGAGGCAAGTCCGTTAGCCCTCCCTGACAGACTTAGTTATGATGGCTTGCAATTGAATGAGTGCACGGTGGTGGGACACCATGTGTCCAAATTGACATACTTTAGAAATACGTGGAAGACTCAACATTAACCCTCCCACTATTCCTCAAAAACAAGTGAGGCGCAGTTTGGAGCATGAGTCCATCGCCTTATCCGTCTCATCCTATAGTGTTGGATATTTGAGCTTCGCTGTACAGGCAAGAGTCGGAGCAAGTTGTAGGTCCAGGTACTGTGTATTCCACTGCACACAACAGAATGGGAATTGTTGTTCCATAGCCAACACTTCCTCAGGGGTATACACAGACTACCTTTTATGTTCCAAGACAGTCAACACCCAAAATGGCATGTGACATTACTCATCCCCACATCTTTGTGTTATTTCACAGACATTCATAACAAAAAGGGATGTGAATTGTAAGGGTAGTACTCCCCTGGGGTGGTCTGAAGGTGATGAGTATGTGTGCATATAAATCCGACAATAAGGGTGGCCATGATGTGCCCTACTCACACGTGCGGCTCCAAAAGCGCTGTGGGGGAGTAGGAGTGCAGCTCCAACTCATCCAAATAGACATGTCTTGTTGTTCCGCATGTTAGCATGCTGGGTGTGAGATTGTGTGAATTTGACTTTCATATCATCCCCTCTGCCTTGTGATTTGCCGATCACGGTCGAGTCTGCAAGGGCAAGGTTGTCAGAGCAGCTGTTCCTGTTGGGGATGTTGAGGTTGACTCTGTCATGGATGTCTTTGTGGCTGATGATGTGTAGTGAATTGAATGTGTGTGTGAGTAGTTAGCAGCTTACTTTCCCCTTGTTGTTGCTACATTGGATGTTCTGCATGTGTTGGCTCTTGTGTTTGGAATGTGGGTTTCTGAAGACAGGTGTGTCTGCGTCTTTCATGCTGTGTTATAACTTGTGTAGTGGCGTTTTGTATTTCCCAGCGTAGATTTTGTTGCATTAGTCCAGTCTGCTGTGGATGAGTGCGTTTTAGCCAATTGTTATACTTCCTAGGGTTATACGTTGTGATGGATTAGGTTCCGGCTGTAGGCAGCTGTAGCATGCAATGGAGTAGATCTTGCTGGGCAGGATGATGTTGTACTTGGGATGATGCCAAACTTGCATGCATGGTCTGTCAGTGAGGGCGGGCTCACACGGGCTGTCAACCACCAGAGGTTGTCCCATGCAGATTTGGATGGAGCAGAGATGAGGAGGTCAGTCTTCTTACAGTTGATCTTTATTCCGAGGTGTGTCATCCAATCTGCTAGTTCCGACATTAATTCCTGGGAGCTGGCTTTTGTGTCTTCTGTGTTGTTCTTGAGGGGGAGGATGTGCTGTGTGTTGTCTGTGTGGGATGATATGCTTACCCCGACTGTCTAGCAATGGCAGTGAGTGGGGACATGTGCATATAGCAAAACGTGTGTGTTAGTGACGCTCCATGTTGTACTCCAGGAGAGGGCTTTTCCTTGTATCCCCTTGTGGTGGGATCACTGACATAATATCGACTACAAAAATATAGACTTACAAAAATATCGATGCCAAAATATAGAATGCCAAAATATCGAAGTCCTATCTCCAAACAGGAAATTACAAAAATATCGAATCCAAAATATCGTTGTAAGTAATATAGTTAGTCAAAATATCGAATTTTTTAAATGTTTTAAAAGTAATGTTAAATAAATGAAATAATACATATAATTAACTGACACATACTTAAAAATACTTAAATAACAGTAAACTTAATGAATAATTAAAGTAAGTAAAAAAAAACATTAATACATATATCTTAACGTGATATTAATAAAAAATATTCAATATTTTCCGTGTAGGATAGCGGGCGCGTAAAATTTACTATTACCACTCCAGTAAGTGCAATAGTAGGGAAAGCGTTGGATAGCGGGAGGGTAAAAATTACTATTCCCACTCCAGTGAGTGCAACAGTAGGGAAAGCGTTGGATAGCGGGAGGGTAACATTTACTATTCCCACTCCAGTGAGTGCAACAGTAGGGAAAGCATTGGATAGCGTAGGGGTGAAAATTACTATTCCCACTCCAGAGAGTGCAACAGTAGGGAAAGCGTTGGATAGCGGGAGGGTAACATTTACTATTCCCACTCCAGTGAGTGCAACAGTAGGGAAAGCGTTGGATAGCGGGAGGGTAACATTTACTATTCCCACTCCAGTGAGTGCAACAGTAGGGAAAGCGTTGGATAGCGTAGGGGTAAAAATTACTATTCCCACTCCAGAGAGTGCAACAGTAGGGAAAGCGTTGGATAGCGGGAGGGTAACATTTACTATTCCCACTCCAGTGAGTGCAACAGTAGGGAAAGCGTTGGATAGCGTAGGGGTTAAAATGACTATTCCCACTCCAGAGAGTGCAACAGTAGGGAAAGCGTTGGATAGCGGGAGGGTAAAAATTACTATTCCCACTCCAGAGAGTGCAATAATAGGGAAAACATTGGATAGCGTAGGGGTAAAAATTACTATTCCCACTCCAGAGAGTGCAACAGTAGGGAAAGCGTTGGATAGCGGGAGGGTAACATTTACTATTCCCACTCCAGTGAGTGCAACAGTAGGGAAAGCGTTGGATAGCGTAGGGGTAAAAATTACTATTCACACTCCAGAGAGTGCAACAGTAGGGAAAACGTTGGATAGCGGGAGGGTAACATTTACTATTCCCACTCCAGTGAGTGCAACAGTAGGGAAAGCGTTGGATAGCGTAGGAGTAAAAATTACTATTCCCACTCCAGAGAGTGCAACAGTAGGGAAAGCGTTGGATAGCGGGAGGGTAAAAATTACTATTCCCACTCCAGTGAGTGCAACAGTAGGGAAAGCGTTGGATAGCGGGAGGGTAAAAATTACTATTCCCACTCCAGTGAGTGCAACAGTAGGGAAAGCGTTGGATAGCGGGAGGGTAAAAATTACTATTCACACTCCAGAGAGTGCAATAATAGGGAAAGCATTGGATAGCGTAGGGGTAAAAATTACTATTCCCACTCAATTAAGTGCAATAGTAGAGAAAATAATAAATGTATTTTTATTTTTAAATTAATTAATTATTAATACAAAAACAAGTATTACCATTAATTACCAATCACACAAGAATTGATCATTTTTAAATACCAATACATTTTTGTTTAATTAATTAACAATTAATAATTAATTAACAAACAATTGTTTTTCAATAACAAACAATAATAAATGCAAATAATACCAATTAATAATTAATTTATAATATATTAATTAAGGATATACACAAATTATTTAAATATTTTTTTTTTCCCAATTATATTACTTCCCACCATATTCCCGTATAAACACAATACCCGCTACAAATATTAATTGAATACAATTAACATAATTATCAATTTACCTATTAATACTAATTAATTACCAATTAATACTAATTATTTACAAATTAATAATTAATCAACAAACAATTAATTTGCAATACCAATTAATAATTAACTAATAACAATTAAATTACTTCCCACCCTATTCCCCTATAAACCCACAACCCGCTACAGAAGTAAAATGCAAAATTAAATTAAAGATATATTAATTAACAATATACACAAATAAATTACATAATTATTTATTTACAATTATATTACTTGCCACCATATTCCCCTATAAACACACTGCCCGCTACAAATATTAAATGAATACAATTAACATAATTATCAATTAAACAATTAATACAAATTAATTACCAATTAATACTAATTATTTACCAATTAATAATTAATCAACAACCAATTAATTTGCAATACCAATTAATAATTAACTAATAACAATTAAATTACTTCCCACCCTATTCCCCTATAAACCCACAACCCGTTACAGAAATAAAACGCAAAATTAAATTAAAAATAATTAATAATTCCTATAAATTATTATTTAATAATATATAATTAAATTACTTCCCACCCTATTCCCCTATAAACCCACAACCCGCTACAGAAGTAAAACGCAAAATTAAATTAAAAATAATTAATAATTCCTATAAATTATTATTTAATGTACTATAATTAAATTACTTCCCACCCTACTCCCCTATAAACCCACAACCCGCTACGGAATTAAATTACAAAAAAATAAAAAAACATAAAATTCAATAATTTAAAAATATTCTAACATACATTCCGATATTAATACATACTTTTAACACATATACTAACACTTAAAACACTATAAAAAAATCGATATTTTTAACAACTATATTATTGCAATCGATATTTCTTACCTGTTTTTCGATATTCTTCACCACTATATTTTTGCAAGTCGATATTCTGTCCATTCGATATTATAAACTCGATATTCTTGCTACTCGATATTTTTTTTTCGATATTATGTCTATTTACCCTTGTGGTGGTGTCTGGCATGTGGTGTGTGGTGTGTGAGAGGGTGTTTGTGGCTGCATAGAGGTGTAGTAGGATGTGTTTTCCACAATGTGACACAGGTCAACTGACATGCATATTTAAGCATTGTCAGCATGGTGTAAGTTCTTGGTGCTGTGCTTGATACCCAAACAAGACTGGGAGTGGTCCATGATGGGGTTCTCTTCAATGTAGCCAGTCATCTGGGTGTTTATGTGTCTCTCAGTGACTTTGTCCAACTCGGGGTGCAGGGAGATGGTCAGATAGTTCGTCTTGTCGGTTGGGTCCTACTGCCAATGAGCTGATTTGTTCAAAGTAGAGACCGGTCTTGACGGTCTTCCTGAAGGTGTCCAGAGATGGTGTGCATGTGAGCTCTGCTGGTGGCTCATTCAATGTCTTGGATGCATGCAGAGATATATTTTCATGCTTGGCACCATTTCACACCCCAATTTAACATTTGCACCCATTTTAGGACCCATTCTTCCAAACTGAGCCCCATTCAACACCCACTTCTCAGATTTGATCAACATTCCATGCCCAATTTTCAGATTTGGCCGGACACTTTAACACCGAATTACCCATGAAATGCATAATTTGGCACTTACAAACACATGAATTTTCAATTTTTAATGATAAGTACACCCTGTGAATCATGGTTTGCATGCTATTTGACACAAGCATTGATGAATTCTGTGCCAGATTTTACTCCTTGTAAAGTCAAGTTGTGCACGATTGACACCCTGTTAACTCTCTGTGATGCTGACACATACACCCCAGGATTGTCATTTTGGACTCTTACTTGCAATTATTGTACAATGGTAACATTTCATAGTGATATACTGATGCAGGAAAGTAACTTGCAGACAGGGTATGTGTGTTGAGTTTGTTTATTGCCACAAACACTTCTTGAGGCAAATTTCCATATACATGTATTTATTTTTGTCAGTCACAATGTGATGTGCTCAAGTGAAATAATTGTTTATTATCCTGTCCCTTCGGGCAATTCCAGCAGCATTGGCAGTGGTGTGTGGGCCACCTTGTTGATCTTCTTCCTCATCTTGGTCATCGGCCGGTGCTGCAGGCACTTCGATCCAGGGAGCATTTGTGCGGACACAAATGTTGTGCAATACACAACATGCTATTATTATTTTGTTGACCATTTCTGGGCTGTACAGCAGTTTGCCACCTGTAATGTCCAGGCACCGGAAACGTGACTTGAGCACGCCAAATGTACGCTCCACGATCCCACGTGAGCGTCGATGTGCAGCATTGTACTGCCTCTGTGCATGGGTGGTGGGGTTTCTAATTGGTGTCATCATCCACGGGCAGAGAGCATATCCTTGATCACCTATGAGATGTAATAGGGAGATGTGTACATGATTCATTAAGCATACTATGTTGGCAGTGTTGACATATTTTGAGATTGTTCTTTTTGCAATTTTTTTACTTAGTTTAGACATGTGTTGCTTGTGGCTATTTAGCGGCATCAATGCTGAGTACATTGTCTCAGTGTTGATTCTAAAACCATCCTTTTTGCTGGTGTTTGCTGCACAGTTGCATAAGTGTCACTACAAGTGTCCAAAATGGGAATGATACCTGCACAATAACCACAGACACCGACAGGCAGTCTGGCTCTCCTAACATCTAGCCATAGCACTGATCCACACTTGTTGCAGTCACCGCCATATGAATGTTCAAATGATTTTGGCCACACATGGCACAGCTTACATTCAAACAAATTATGTGGGGAGCGCGTAGCCCGTGCTCCACTCCCAGACGCACTGCATGTGAAGGATACCAGATCCAACCTATTTTACTCCATTTCATCTTGCGCAACATTCATCCAGTTTATCCATAAAGTTTATCATGCGTTTTTCTTCTCTCATTTATCCACATATGTTTCATCATGTGTTTGGAATGCTTCTCATATTAACGTGTGCCCATCCAGGTCTCTTCGGAAATATGATCCAAATACAAAAGTAGTTCAGTGCAGCATTTCTTTATTCAAAACCCAATGCATTTCGGGCTAATGTTCAGCCCTTCGTCAGGGGTATCTGCTTACACCATTTCGTTCTCTCTACTCGGCGTTCACCACCGGCTGATTAGTTTCCCTCACATGGGAAAAGCAATGCATTTCCATATGTGCCATCCTGGAAGCGCTGGTTTATGATGCATTGTCTGAAGATGAATGCATCATGCACACTCCCTGGAAATTTGGCAACGACATTTGTGAACGCGGTGGTCCACTATTGCCTGCACATTCATTGAATGGGTGTGCTTCCTGTTGCGGTAGATGTGTTCGCTGTCCGCAGGGGGCACAAATGGTACATGTGTGCAGTCAATTGCACCGATCACCTGTGGTATGCCAGCAATGGCATGGAATCCTTGCTTGATGGCAATCTGCTCCTGCACAGTGTTGGGGAAGTATAGGTGCTGTGGAATCAGGCTGTGTATGGCATCCAAGACAGTGGGGACGAAGGTTGAGAAGGATGCCTGTGATACTCCACCGACTCTGTCTGTTGTTAGTTGGAATGTCCCAGAGGCCAAGAAGTGCAGCACAGCGAGCAGTTTTGTCTGCAGAGGGATATTGGTTGTCCGCTGTGTTGGTGGCATCAGCCTGTAGGCAATGAGGGTCAGGATGTGCTGGATGGATGTCATTTTGAGCCTGTAGTGGGCTATGACTTCCTCTGGCCTTAAGTCTGTGAGGTAGACACGTCTGCGCAGTGAGCGCTGTCTTCTTCGTCGCTGCATGGGTGGTGGTGGTCCTGGTGGTGGTGGCATTGGCGGTGGTTGTTGTTGTTGC
This sequence comes from Triturus cristatus, assembly GCF_964204655.1. NCBI lineage: Eukaryota > Metazoa > Chordata > Amphibia > Caudata > Salamandridae > Triturus > Triturus cristatus. The sequence goes on from NC_140582.1 coordinate 129,731,975, forward strand.
TGCAGCATTGGTGGGAGTCCGAGTTTCAGGATGACTATCTCCATGGCTTCTGTGGCTGTTCTGGAAAGCTCGGGCCAACTCTCCCTTATATACACCCACTTATCTCCAGTTTAAGTCAGGTTTTTATCAGATGTTAGAAACTGGAGTTAGCGGGAGTTAGCGTGCGTTTTTTTGTAGCTAAGCGTTTTGGAGATAACCTTGTTAATATGGAGCAGCTGTGTTAGCGACTTTTTTCATGAAATTTCAGTCAGGAACGCCTACCTTGCATGTCATTAGCGATAATTATCGCTGGCTTGGAAGGCGATAAAAATCCGGTAGCTATCGCCGAGAAACTCACGCTAACAGGGGTTAGCCTCGTCTTGTTGATTAGGCGATGAAATTATCACGGCCTTGTTGCTATGCTCCCAAGTAATCTGCACAGTTGGCATGCCCAAGTCTCTGTCAATACCTCTCTTTTTTGCAGCCTCTTTAGCCTAATAGATAACAGCTGTGGCCCACAATCCATTCTCTAAGGATATTGAAGCGAAGGAGCAATAGCAATTAGGAGAAGGCTGGAGCTGAATGAGGTCGAAAAGCAGTTAAAATTGAGGGGTTTTTGTATTTTTTTAAATGATATATTTAATTTAATGCTGTGAGCATTAAAGTGAATACAATTACGTAGTGTGTTGGATACCTAACAAGAAGTCTTAATATTGGCTCTTGTTTAAAAAAAGAAATGTAATACAGACATGGATTTGCTTTTTAATCCGTGGAGTAAACCATACCTGCTGTATCTCATTTGGAAGTTGCATGTTCCTTCTAGAATGTGCTGTGAACTTGTGACCTACAGGTTCCACTGGGTTGCTAGGTACACCGAGCTAAGAGTGTATTATGGGAATTGTGTTAAAGATACAGAACATTTTTTTAAATATTGAAGAGTGATGACCCAATTTAAGTGATGGCAAGCTTTCGTTTTTAACTCAGGACTAGGTAATAAACTGTTGTGCAGTATTTAAATAAAATAAATTAAGCTAGATATAGGTTTGAACTCCCTTTTATTTGTGGTTTCCTCGTGATCATCACAAATACATCGCAAACACACATAGATAGGAATCTGTTTTTGAAAGAGAGGGAAAGGGTTAATAGATACTAACCATTCACAAGTGGTGATAGCGTGGTCTAAAATGTAAGACATGATTTAATTTTCTGCCTTTCTCATGCTCACAGAGTGCAAAGTTAAAGAGGATGCCATTTTATGGTTGCTTTGTATGAGAGTGGTGTACTATTCTTCTGTTAGTTTTTACAAATCCTAACAGTGTCAAAACTATCCATAAAGAGCTAAAACAACAATCCTTTGTAAAAATTACATTAGAAATGAATATGGATATGGGAGTTTGATAAAAAGAGTATTACTGTGATAAGAAAAAATATATCAGATTAGCTGTATCTATTGGAGGGTATGTGTTTAAGAGGTTAGTGGTGAATGTTGTGGGAGATAAGAGAAAAATGAATTTGTGTACTTTAGTGAAACAAAATAGTATAGTATTGTGGAAAGTTGCAAAGAGGAACTAAGAGTGTTTTAAATGTCTAAATATCATGTGCAGAATAGATACATTTGTTATTTGCATTCAGGGAGCTGTAGTACTTTTAGTAACATTGTTAAACAGGACAAGTGTAGTCATGAATTAAAGATGAGAACATGTTGTCTGCTTGTTTATGAATTAGAAAGAAGTAATACTTGTGAGGTATGTACTGGGAGGTGTTTGTCAATGTGGTTTTTATCTTATATGACTGTTTTGGATATGCTTAGATGGTGAGATATGGTTCTTGTGGCCACACAAAGCTATGGTGGAAAATGGCTTGAAGGTGTACATCTATTAGGAAATTGAGTATATGTTAACATGGTGATCTATATTCAGTAAGGCTGAGGAAAATTTCATGTATAGGGTGAGGGTGGTGTTTTTTCTTTAAATATGGTTTGTTTAAAATTGATGAAAATTAATAGAGCAGAATGACTCGAGAGTTCTTGTGCTAGCTTCATTTGGAGTGTAACTTTTGTTTGAGAAATGCTGAATACATGTTTCAGAAGCAACAGAGGTATTTGAGAAATGATGTAAGTATGACATTCACAAAAGGTTTTGTGCTGTGACATTTTTTAGAATGTTGCTGATGCATGTGGATGCTCAGTAACAAAGCAATGTATGCTCCAAGAGAGCCATGTATGCAATTATATATCAAGTGTGATATTTAGACCGGGCTTGGGCATAGTTTGGCTACCCGGGACTCCGCAAAGTGCCAAAAAAACTCAGAGGAGTTCCACAAGTGGCGGAGTGCAGTGTAAACTGCCACTCGCGCTGGTCTTCCTGCCACTCAGGAAGAAATTCTACCCGAGCTGCAGCTCGCGCTTGTGAATTTAACGTTTGCGAGTGCGAGCATGGAAAAAACTCCGCTGCACTAAGCGGAGCAGAGTTTTCTGCACTCCACGAGCTCCGTGGAACGCGGAGTGCAGAAAACTCAGCAAACGGAGCGGAGTTCACCGCCCAGGCCTAATCGAGACTTCACTCACACAGAGCTCAGTAGATAAGGATATGTACAGTAAAACAGGTAGTTTTATTCTGGCAAAAGGAGATAACCAATGAGTCAGAGATATAGTCACAACTGTTATGTATCTAACAGCAATAAAGTTACATTTACAGTCAGTCAGGCAGTATTCAGGCACTCATGCAATCACCCAGCCACTAGTCAGGCTGTCATAAAATCACTGATTCACTATCCATGGAGTTATTCAATTACCCAGACACTACACATGTACTCTTGCAATCAGACAGGCAGAATTATATAGTCATTCAACTATACAGACACTACCTGTACATTCATCTAATCACCCAGACACTAACCATTTACTTATGCATTTAACATGGCTCTACCTATGTAGTCATTATAACACTTGCGCAGAACCGATGCAGTCATCTAAACACCCACTTACAACCCATGTTGTCATTGAAATACTGAGGCACATACTTGCACTCATGCAAGCATGCAGGCACTACTCATGCACTCATCTAATTACGTATGGAGTACCATTGTAGTACACCTCTCATCCATCCAAAACCTATGCACTCATTTAATTACTGAGAAAATACTCCTACACTAATACAATCACCCCAGTAGGACACTTACTTTCATCCATTCTCTTAAGCTCTAACAAAGGACTCATGCAACCACTCAGACACAAGTCATGCACTCATTTAATCAGCCAGGCACTACTGATACTCTAATTCAATTATCCAGGCACTACCCATGTAGTTATCTGAACATCCAGGCAGTACCTGTTCACTCAACCAAAAACAAATGGGCAGTTTCCAATCACTGAAACACTAGTCATGCACTCATACAATCGGCTAGGTGTTATACATGCAGTTAAACAATCATGTATGCACTCTATAAAACACCTAAGTACTATGTATGCACTGCTGCATCATCCAGGCACTAGAGTTGCACTCATTTAATCATCCAACCATTATCAATGCATGTATTAAATGATTGAAGCATTGGTCATGCACTTGTCTAATCATTCAGGCACTACTCATGCACTCATCCAAGCACCCAGATACTAGTGGTATACACATGCAAACATGCAGGCAGTAACTATGCAGATATGGAATGACCTACAGAGTTATCACAATCTCAGGGAATCATCCAGGCAGTGCCTGTATCTTCAGGGAATCACCTAGTCACTACCTAAGCACTCATTCAATCATCTAGGAAGTATTTATGTATTCAACCACAAACCCATGTATATAAAAAGTTTTACTGAGGAATATGTAGTCTTTTAGAAGCATCTGGGGAATTATATATGGAACCTGTCACACACTCTTTGCAAGTACTCGGTGGAATTAGTAAGTTGCTCGGATAAAGATTATTATATGCAGGGCTTCCAAAAATTTAAATCTGATACATTTGAGTAGAAAGTTACTGAGATACTAAATACACTAGTGACACAGTGGTAGAGAGACACACAAATAGCTCTTTAGTTGTCTTTTTGGATTTACAGTCTTGAGTGTATGTAATGGAGCGCAGAGCCGCAAGCCAATTCGGTTGCACCGCACTGTATTACTTTCAAAACACAGGAATGCATCATATGTACAACAATATGATGGATCCCCATGCTCTCCCCTGCACTGATGCACAACTGGCTGCCTTGGGCCAATGGAGGCACCCTCACACTGTGGTGCCTATGTTGCCGGGATGATTGTTTTGTGCAGGAAGAACACCTTCCTGCACAAAAACAATCATGAGAGGTGTTTTCCTCTTTCTATGTGTGCTGCAGAATGCGGAAAAGAGTAAAAAACGAAGAGGAATAAAAATATTTCTCCTCATTGGGCCTTCCTACTCCTCCCCTGGAGAGGTGTAGGATTCTGATTAATTCCCAGCTTTACGAATCATTGTAAATCTGGGAATGCAGCAGAATCCATGGGTGTTGCGCCCAAACACCCACAGCAAAACCCAATGGCACACTCATTTCAAGCAAGGTGCTGTGTGAAAAAGGCCCGTATTTACAATGCCATGGAAAGCCGTGCAGATAGGTTTTATGTGGCCTTGTAAATATGGAGCACCACACTACGCCACCAGTATGTAAAAAAATAGTGGGGCACTGGCGGCGCATGGGGATTGTAAATATGCCCCCTTGGCATGATGTTCATGTTAAAATTTACTACAGAAGTGATAAACTGTTCTTTCACCATGTATAAGCAAGAAGTGAGAAATGGTGCAGCTGTGTTGGGACAGTGTGCTAAAATGTAAAAATATAACTAATACTGTGTAAGTCAGTAGTAAAGCAGTGGTATGTGTGCTAGGGAAAAAACAAATATACTTGTTTTGTTTTACAGAACAATATCTGCATACCTACACCCAGTTAAAATGCCTAGAAAAGCTCAGAGGAAAAAGCAACTGAAGCAACTACAGCATCTCAGCAGAAATGAGTTAGAAAAAGGGCAAAATGCAGAAAAAGTGGTGAAAGAAAAAAGAGCTACTGGCAGGAAGACAAAGTAATTTCTTAAAATATATGTGGAAATTTGAAAAGACTACAATATAAGGAAAATGAAATTATAACTATGAGAAACTATGAGAGTGGGCAAAGTGTACATTGCAAGAACAGCAGAAAAGATTGCAACAAAGATGGACACACCTTAACCAGGAGACAGAAGGAGGTTAAGGAAATCAGAGCCAGGATGTTTCGTAGTAGAGTAGTTGTAAATATACTGAGAAACTTTAAGAAGTATAGAAGAAGAAGAGAGGCACTGAAACAGAAAGAACGAGTTGAGAGAGTAGATGATAAGGCCTTTGCTTTGAAGAGTAATCTTTTCATATTGATTTTAAATAGAATGAAGAGTCTTGATAAAATGGTGTTGTACATGAGGGGACAAAACCAGAAGAAAAGATTGGTGAATAGAAGTAACGTTTGCACAGTTTTTAGTGGAGAATGAATACATACTTCTAGTACAGAACCTTTCTTTAATGAAGAAAGCTATCTGCAGGATAACAGATTAGTTCATGCTATTAATGAAAGAGGACGATGTTATGAAATGAAGAATGGCAGTCCCATAGCGAAAGAGATGATGGTACCTAGAAATGTAGTTATTGCAGAAGAGGTACAAGGAAGACGTAGTCAGGCCCCTGTATACAACCGAATTGTATTAGTGTTTGTAGTATTAGACAGCAATTCATTAATATACTAAGAAAATTCCTACGTATATTTCCAAGGCAAAGTTTAAAACACAAAATAAGTATTTTACAAGGTTGGATCCTTGCAAACTGAGAAAGCATGCAAATTTGCAAGAACCGTCCCTAGCTTGTTTATCCAAGAAAGTGTGTCAACGCGCCTTTCATCATTTTAGGAAGTTAGCTGTACACCATTCAGCAATGTGAACTTTAGTTATGAAGCTGTACTATGTGAAAACTCCTCCTTTATTTTTAGGAGAAATGAATATAGCCCTTTTGCATGGTCCTGTGGCAGAGGTAGAAAAGGTTTGTGATGATGCACATTTTTTTTCTTTGGTCCAGAACAAGACTGTAGGGAAATTGAAGAGTTGAAAACAGGAGGAGTTGCAGAACTGGACACAGGTATTACAGTTTATAGTTTTCAAGAAGAGATTAAAAAATTTAAGACAGTGGGGCATATTCTCAAGAACATGTGATAACCATTGGAAAAGTAACTTAACGCAACTCTCAACATCGCAGTCTATCACAGAATAATTACAGTGTGTCAACTAAGTATTCACAACACGGTGGTACCATGAACTAGTCACCAGATAATGCATCAAAGGGCCGTGTTGAAATCAACGGCATGCCGCAAAAATGCGAAACACGAACGCAAAAAAAGCTGCGATGAGGCCAATCGCGATACAAAAAGCAGCGAAAACCGCCGGCAGGCCTGCAAATCCCATGCGTCTGGCGTGAAAATGCACTATAAAAGCTACAAACACCAGAAACAATCCAGCAACATGGATGCACCCTACCGAGTGCAGAGGCCAACACGAACCCCACAAACCCCACAGACCACCAGCAAGGTACAACGGGGTCGGGGAAGGCCAGGGAGAATAGGGAGAGGAAGATGAGGTGCAGTCCGCAGCAAAACCAGATCAGCGTCACGGAGGTGACAGAACACTACCATCAATTGACCCACAATTAGACCACCGGGAATGCAGTCGCAGTGTCGAGGAGGCCAATGGAGGAGGCCAAGAGGCGCTGGCATGATGTGAAAATCTAAACCAGGCACAAAGCCGCTGCCAAAAGGCATATCTGGCATAGCATTAACAGCACATCCACATTGACAACAATGTGGTACAATGTGCTACCCAGACACTGCAGAACAGAGGACACAACTGGCTCCGCATATGCGCAGAAACAGGCCTACTACATCTGACAGAGCTGGAAACTGTGAAATGGAAATGTACGCGTACAACCTCACATCCGTCATTTAGTTCAAATGTACAACGTCCCTCATCGAAATCCTGCACCTCCAAAACAGTCACATTGTACATTGTCATACAGTCTGCATGTAAACAAGAACAATGCGCCAACATACATGTCAATACAATGTCAACATGCATCTCCCCTTCACATTTCAGAAGGACACACAACACCTCCAGCAGAGCACAGAAGACCACACATCAGTGATGCCGGAGAGGACCACCACACCTTCGATGCCCTACAACAGCCCATGGACATCCCATGCAACCCACCACCAGGATCAGGGCAGCCAAGCTACTTATAGGGGAACCCAGCCCCTGCAACAGACCACACAGCATGAAGCACCCACAAGCACGGCTGGCTCACAACACTTCACTGACCCACACATGGCACCCCAATGCCAGGTGTCAGAACGCCAAAAGGAGGTGGCCGAACAGGTGCGGGGGTGGTCCGAACCCATGGAAGGCGAACTAGATCACATACGTGGGTGTCTATTACCCTTCAGGGACCACCTACACCTCACAAAGAAGACCCACACTACCATAGAGACACATGCAGATGCACATTCTCAGTACAGAACCCCGCCCATGGGCACCCACATATCAGTCACACACCCATGTTGGCTCTGCGTATGATGGCCCAGTCCACTCCCCTTATGAATTGAGTGGGTGACGACAAAGCTACATGTCCAAGCTCCAACCCGCTGCCTGCGGTGACATGTAGGCAGCGGGCACAGCACAATGTAATGTCATTGGGCCCAGGGCTCTCATGCATACAACAAGACCACATGGACACACACAGATATTATGTTGAAATGGCTACGGGCATGTGCGCCAGGCCCCTTTATTGGCAGGGCCACATGTACAGTGACGCCTGTGCTGGATGTGTGTGGGGTGAGTATAAGCCAGCCCGCACAGAGTGCTTGGTGCTGGCAACAACTTGAACAGTGGACACCAGTGCAATGGAAACAGAAAACACCTGCATAACAGAGTCAACAGCTGAGCAACATGGAGGGAGCCGGAGCAAGTACAGAGGTCACCCAACATACAAACAGAAGTATCCGTGAGTTGCAGTGTCCTGAGGTTGGGGCACTAGAGCTGAGTGCGCTCATGTGATGAAAATGACTAGGATTGTGTCCATTCGAGATATTCCTGATGCAGATGCAGTGGGGTGTGTTAGACCTGCATCAACTTCCTCATCAATGTCCCAGGTCTCCCACACTGCCTGAGGTGACATTGGAACGCAACATCTCCACAGCACAAAACTCAATCAGTAATGGTCCATGGGTTGCGGTGCACTGAGTCAGTTGCACCTGGAATGCTGAGCAGGGGTTCAGGCAGATGATGGCATCTACGACAGGTTTGAGACACTCCGTTAGTCTGCCAGTACCACTGTTTTGACTCTGGCAGATGGTGGGTGGAGTTGGCCCTGGCGATGGTGGCATGTGCCTCCTGCGGTGATGCAACGTCTGGGCCAGTCAGGACTTGATTTGATGTGTGAGCCCTGGTGGTCCGCAGTTGAGGCCAGAGGCATCGGACAGCACAGGGCCACATGCACATGGTGTCGATGACCCCAAGACCACGGTCATAGAGGTCATCCAATATTCATTCAGAAAAGATCCCTTACTTGAGCTGCACAGAGTTAGTGGCCTTGGATGCACAGCGGCCGGCACAGGCACCCCTCCACGGGACGGGACTTGCGGTCCACTGAGGTAGGGCCACGCAGACTGAACGGGTCCTCATTGATGTCGAAGGTGAATATGGCGGAGGGTTGCGGGGGACAGTGGAAGGTGTCCTCCAGGGCATGATGCAGAGGACAGAAGCTATCTGGAAGCAGCAATTGGAGGAGTGGAAAGCGACAGCCTTGCTGCCACCACCAATTCGGGATCAGCTGCATGAGGATGAAAGCTACCCCCTAGTCCATGGACTCAGACGCCACCAATGTATGACTAGAGAGTGTCCATGAATGTCGGGGAACAGACTTAGTGGCACCGGGGCTGAGAGGAGATGCAGTCCGCGATGATGCCGGTACACTGATATGAACTCTGGCATTGCCAAATCAAGACTCTGTGACCTACTGGACCGCAGTGTAGGCCGGAGGCAGCGGTCAACAGTGGGTGACAGCCACGTGTCTTAGGCTCGCGATGCACAGAGTTAGTGACACCAGGGCAGTTGTCGGAAGTGTTCAATCACCTCCGTAATGATGATCCTTTTTTCCTCCCAAATGCTACTCGTCATCCACTTACGCCTCTCCTTTTGTGCAATGATATGTGCACTGCCTTTGAATAATCGATGTTCAGTTCCAATTCTGGGACCTACTCAAGCGCAGCATAGGCAGAGAGCAGTAGTCCGCATGCGCCAACAGAATCTTGCGGTTGTGATGAACTACTAAGACCTAGTGGCACCACATCGAAGGGTGTATGGTGACATACACTCAGCCATAATTAATGTGCTCTGCCATGGTGTAATCAAGACTCAGTTCCAAATGTGTGACCTACTTGTCCGCTGTGCATGCCAGTGGAGTACGTCAACGAGAAAGGAGTACTGTGAGCATGTGTTGCGGAGGCTGTGATGGTCTGAGGCGGCTGCCAAAATCGCAGGCCTCGGGCTTGGAGATTGCACTGGCAGGTGGTGGGCCCTCTTCGACACACGCCGGTGTCGACAGGTGGCCATTACAAAAATGGGCTTACCCAATAATGGTCACGGACCTGGGTACAATGTGATACAAAAAACAATGGTCCTAGACTTATATTTGAAATTTAAAAAAAAATCAAATTTATATTAACATATTTAAGAATAATTTCTTGAGCATCAACAAAAAAAATTTAAACTCACGGTAATTGATACATTGTTTTAAACTAAAGAAGTGCAACAACCAAAGTATACTTCAACAAATATTTATTCTCATATAATATGGTGAATAGTTAATACATTGACTGTATCAATTAAGGAGAAGTAGGGAAAGTAGGCTGCTCCAAGGGGGAATGTGCAAGAGAAGAAGTGCTCAGGTGTGGAGGGGGTGAAGTAGAATTTCAAAGCAGTGGGACAGAGAATGGTTAGCAACATTCAAATGCTCGACTGGTTACAATTCACAGTCTTTTCTGGCCTGGCCACGTATAAGTAATCAAACTTCTTTTAGTACAATGAAAATTTACACATAAATGTATCCTTATGCAGCACGTTGGGGGTAGGCTCGTGGTCCAGGCTACTTATAGGGGCGTCAACGTTTCGACCCGACTTAGGGCTATGAGGGTGATTCGGGACCTCGGCCTTGCGGGTCTTCCTCAGGACTGTCTGGGGCAACCTGAGTGGGTATTCGGCCCTGTCACACACCCGCAGAGTCTTGTGGGTTGTAGATTCCTCACTTAATGTTTAGTCATAATGGCGCGTTCTTCGTTATGTGAAGGTTGTATTTTCAATTCCATTCAATTAATGCAAAAGCTTGAATCGGCAGAGCCGGTGTCCGTGTTCCGCACAAGTCGGCAGGTGGGCATTGAGGACTAATTGCACAGGGGCAGACAGGACTGGTTCGGGGACCAGCGTCCTGGGGTGCAGCAGGTACACAGGATCGCTGGCAACACCGCTCATGGCCTCTGCCTTGTAGCGGGGTGAGAGGTGCCGCCCTGGCAGAAACGTTGGACATTCCAGAAGAGGACCACGCCCAGAGTTACGTGCCTTTCATTCACACCCCTACGCTGGCCTGGCATATGCCGGGCTAGCCCTCTCCGCTCATGCTTACGGGGGGATGTAACAAGCTACATTTCCACGATCTTCCCCACTGACTGGGTTGACATGGTTGCGTCCACTGTCCAATACACTCCAAACACCAGCGGCGTGTGTCGACATGGATATGTATGTGGTCTGCATACTGCAGTCTGGCCAGCACATCCACACCTCACTTGGCATTGTGTACAGTCTCTTTCATCACTCACTTGCCTTCCTCGCATATGTCTGGTCCCCACCTCTTCTGACATTCTGCTATTGTGTGGCCGAGGTGCCATGCCGTTGATGGCTAAAGTACATGGCTGGCCCAGGTTCCCACAGTGAGTTGTGCTGTCGTGTCTGGTGGGTGCGCATTTTGTATGTGAGCTTTTGACGTGTGCATTTCCTGTGTTGTGTGTTGCATGATTGTGGAGTTGAGGTGTGTGGTGTGTGCATTTGGTATTGGCCAACGAGCAGTGCATTTCCGTGGGTGCCATCCTGGTGGCGCAGGTTGATGATGGACGTCGGAAGGTGTAGGAATCATGCACACTGCCTGGGTGGTTGGCGGTGGTGTTGGTGGAGATTCCCGGGTGGTCCACTATTGCCTGCACATTGGTGGGATACATGCGCCAATGTGTGACCTACTTGTCCACTGTGCATGCCAGTGGAGTACGTCAACGAGAAAGGAGTACTGTGAGCATGTGTTGCGGAGGCTGTGATGGTCTGAGGCGGCTGCCAAGATCGCAGGCCTCGGGCTTGGAGATTGCACTGGCAGGTGGTGGGCCCTCTTCGACACACGCCGGTGTCGACAGGTGGCCATTACAAAAATGGGCTTACCCAATAATGGTCACGGACCTGGGTACAATGTGATACAAAAAACAATGGTCCTAGACTTATATTTGAAATTTAAAAAAAAAACAATTTTCTATTAACATATTTAAGAATAATTTCTTGAGCATCAACAAAAAAAATTCAAACTCACGGTAATCGATTCATTGTTTTAAACTAAAGAAGTGCAACAACCAAAGTATACTTCACCAAATATTTATTCTCATATAATATGGTGAATAGTTAATAAATTGACTGTATCAATTAAGGAGAAGTAGGGAAAGTAGGCTGCTCCAAGGGGGAATGTGCAAGAGAAGAAGTGCTCAGGTGTGGAGGGGGTGAAGTAGAATTTCAAAGCAGTGGGACAGAGAATGGTTAGCAACATTCAAATGCTCGACTGGTTACAATTCACAGTCTTTTCTGGCCTGGCCACGTATAAGTAATCAAACTTCTTTTAGTACAATTAAAATTTACACATAAATGTATCCTTATGCAGCACGTTGGGGGTAGGCTCGTGGTCCAGGCTACTTATAGGGGCGTCAACGTTTTGACCCGACTTAGGGCTATGAGGGTGATTCGGGACCGCGGCCTTGCGGGTCTTCCTCAGGACTGTCTGGGGCAACCTGAGTGGGTATTCGGCCCTGTCACACACCCGCAGAGTCTTGTGGGTTGTAGATTCCTCACATAATGGCGCGTTCTTCGTTATGTGAAGGTTGTATTTTCAATTCCATTCAATGAATGCAAAAGCTTGAATCGGCAGAGCCAGCATCCGTGTTCCGCACAAGTCGGCAGGTGGGCATTGAGGACTAATTGCACAGGGGCAGACAGGACTGGTTCGGGGACCAGCGTCCTGGGGTGCAGCAGGTACACAGGATCGCTGGCAACACCGCTCATGGCCTCTGCCTTGTAGCGGGGTGAGAGGTGCCGCCCTGGCAGAGACGTTGGACATTCCAGAAGAGGACCACGCCCAGAGTTACGTGCCTTTCATTCACACCCCTACGCTGGCCTGGCATATGCCAGGCTAGCCCACTCCGCTCATGCTTACGGGGGGATGTAACAAGCTACATTTCCACGATCTTCCCCACTGACTGGGTTGACATGGTTGCATCCACTGTCCAATACACTCCAAACACCAGCGGCGTGTGTCGACATGGATATGTATGTGGTCTGCATACTGCAGTCTGGCCAGCACATCCACACCTCACTTGGCATTGTGTACAGTCTCTTTCATCACTCACTTGCCTTCCTCGCATATGTCTGGTCCCCACCTCTTCTGACATTCTGCTATTGTGTGGCCGAGGTGCCATGCCGTTGATGGCTAAAGTACATGGCTGGCCCAGGTTCCCACAGTGAGTTGTGCTGTCGTGTCTGGTGGGTGCGCATTTTGTATGTGAGCTTGTGACGTGTGCATTTCCTGTGTTGTGTGTTGCATGATTGTGGAGTTGAGGTGTGTGGTGTGTGCATTTGGTATTGGCCAACGAGCAGTGCATTTCTGTGGGTGCCATCCTGGTGGCGCAGGTTGATGATGGACGTCGGAAGGTGTAGGAATCATGCACACTGCCTGGGTGGTTGGCGGCGGTGTTGGTGGAGATTCCCGGGTGGTCCACTATTGCCTGCACATTGGTGGGATACATGCGCCAATGTGTGACCTACTTGTCCGCTGTGCATGCCAGTGGAGTACGTCAACGAGAAAGGAGTACTGTGAGCATGTGTTGCGGAGGCTGTGATGGTCTGAGGCGGCTGCCAAGATCGCAGGCCTCGGGCTTGGAGATTGCACTGGCAGGTGGTGGGCCCTCTTCGACACACGCCGGTGTCGACAGGTGGCCATTACAAAAATGGGCTTACCCAATAATGGTCACGGACCTGGGTACAATGTGATACAAAAAACAATGGTCCTAGACTTATATTTGAAATTTAAAAAAAAATCAATTTTCTATTAACATATTTAAGAATAATTTCTTGAGCATCAACAAAAAAAATTTAAACTCACGGTAATCGATTCATTGTTTTAAACTAAAGAAGTGCAACAACCAAAGTATACTTCACCAAATATTTATTCTCATATAATATGGTGAATAGTTAATACATTGACTGTATCAATTAAGGAGAAGTAGGGAAAGTAGGCTGCTCCAAGGGGGAATGTGCAAGAGAAGAAGTGCTCAGGTGTGGAGGGGGTGAAGTAGAATTTCAAAGCAGTGGGACAGAGAATGGTTAGCAACATTCAAATGCTCGACTGGTTACAATTCACAGTCTTTTCTGGCCTGGCCACGTATAAGTAATCAAACTTCTTTTAGTACAATGAAAATTTACACATAAATGTATCCTTATGCAGCACGTTGGGGGTAGGCTCGTGGTCCAGGCTACTTATAGGGGCGTCAACGTTTCGACCCGACTTAGGGCTATGAGGGTGATTCGGGACCTCGGCCTTGCGGGTCTTCCTCAGGACTGTCTGGGGCAACCTGAGTGGGTATTCGGCCCTGTCACACACCCGCAGAGTCTTGTGGGTTGTAGATTCCTCACTTAATGTGTAGTCATAATGGCGCGTTCTTCGTTATGTGAAGGTTGTATTTTCAATTCCATTCAATGAATGCAAAAGCTTGAATCGGCAGAGCCAGCATCCGTGTTCCGCACAAGTCGGCAGGTGGGCATTGAGGACTAATTGCACAGGGGCAGACAGGACTGGTTCGGGGACCAGCGTCCTGGGGTGCAGCAGGTACACAGGATCGCTGGCAACACCGCTCATGGCCTCTGCCTTGTAGCGGGGTGAGAGGTGCCGCCCTGGCAGAGACGTTGGACATTCCAGAAGAGGACCACGCCCAGAGTTACGTGCCTTTCATTCACACCCCTACGCTGGCCTGGCATATGCCGGGCTAGCCCACTCCTCTCATGCTTACGGGGGGATGTAACAAGCTACATTTCCACGATCTTCCCCACTGACTGGGTTGACATGGTTGCGTCCACTGTCCAATACACTCCAAACACCAGCGGCGTGTGTCGACATGGATATGTATGTGGTCTGCATACTGCAGTCTGGCCAGCACATCCACACCTCACTTGGCATTGTGTACAGTCTCTTTCATCACTCACTTGCCTTCCTCGCATATGTCTGGTCCCCACCTCTTCTGACATTCTGCTATTGTGTGGCCGAGGTGCCATGCCGTTGATGGCTAAAGTACATGTCTGGCCCAGGTTCCCACAGTGAGTTGTGCTGTCGTGTCTGGTGGGTGCGCATTTTGTATGTGAGCTTGTGACGTGTGCATTTCCTGTGTTGTGTGTTGCATGATTGTGGAGTTGAGGTGTGTGGTGTGTGCATTTGGTATTGGCCAACGAGCAGTGCATTTCCGTGGGTGCCATCCTGGTGGCGCAGGTTGATGATGGACGTCGGAAGGTGTAGGAATCATGCACACTGCCTGGGTGGTTGGCGGCGGTGTTGGTGGAGATTCCTGTGTGGTCCACTATTGCCTGCACATTGGTGGGATACATGCGCTTTCTGTTGCGCTTATTGTGTGCAGTGTTGCCAGGGATCACTAATAGGACATGTGTGCAGTCAATTGCCCCCTGACACATGCGGGAAGCCAGCTTTGGCGTACACGCCTTGCTTGGTCTCCGGCTGTTCCTGCGCAGTGTATGGGAAGTATAGATAGTGGGGTACCAAGATGATGGTGTCATCCATGACCATTGTGAGGGACTTGGATTGGCCTGGCTGTGTGACTCCACTGTCTAATGCGGATGTTGGTTGGAGGGTACCAGAGGCCAACACGTGCAGCAAGGCCAGCAGCTTTGTCTGAGGTGGGATGTTGGTTGTCTGCTGTGTTGGTACCATCAGCCTGTGGGCAATGGTGGTCAGGATGCGGAGGAGGGTTGTCCCTTTGAGCATGTAGTGGGCAATGACATTCTCTGGTGTTGGGGTTGTTAGGTTGGTGCATTTTCAGAGGGTCGCTGTCTTTGTCTGCGCTGACTCCGTGTCGGTCCTGGGGGTGGTGGTGGTGGGTGTTGGGACCCTCTTGGGTGTCTGGACCGCATGTTCAGTGGCTCCATGGCATCTGTTGTTCTTCAGGTGTGGCTCTGGGCTGGGCTCCCTTCTGTGGTGCAGCCTGCCGTCCGACTTTACACCAGGTCAGAGCAGGTGTTTATTTCCTGCTGCTAGCACGCCTTATCGCATGTTTTGTGGTCTTTTCGCCGATCTGGCTCGTCATTGAGAATGTTGCGGAATGGCGTTGTCGCGGCTTTTGGCACAGGAACGCCTATTCTGCATCTCATTAGCGATAGTTGCCGGGGTCATCTGTGGCGAAGTTTTTTTGCGGCTGCTATCACGAGTAAACTGGCGTTATGGGCTATTGACACCAGCTTGAGAAAGTGGGCGATAAATTTATCACAACTTTGACTGCGATTATGTGTCGTTAACTCGGCAATAGCTCCTTGAGAATATGCCCCAGTATGTACTGAACACAGTATTTTTGTATATGTTGTCAACCCACTCACAACAAGAATCAAACGTGGACTGTTGACTTATATTTAAAAAGTGAAAAAGAGAATAATGTTAACTGGCAACGGTTTGCACAATACTTATTTGTAGAATAATTCTTTGACTTGTCCACACAAAAAGTTATAGGTAACCACTGCTACAATGAATTAGAGGATATTAAAATGCCTGCTAGAGATGTGTATAACAAGTTAGAACTGGTTTCTATTCTGGAAGCACTTCAAGGTGTAAATATTTATGAGTGCATTATTATTCAAACTATACATCCATTCCATGCTAAAGTGTGTATGGAGCCAGAAACAGGAAAGTTACCCCCAACAAAGCAGCAGAAAAGTATAAAAGGTGGAGTAGTGTATTTGCATTAGATGTCAAGAAAAACATTCAACTGTAGGGGTAGATATTGATTTAGCAGAAGAACTTGTAATTCTTGTAAATGGTGTGTCTACCAAGAACAAGAAGATACAGCAGGAGTTAGTAAATGTTACCAAAGTTAAAAAAGCAACTTTATATCTGATACAAAGCAATGTTTACTATAGAAATGTGGAAAGCCTGCAAGATATCACACATATGAAGGATCAGACATTTCCATCAACAGGTCAGATTGAGAAGGTTGATCAGTCCAGAAACGAATCGATGTATGAACATTACAGCATCCACCCTTTGCATTCTAAAGAGGTTATTGGTGATGCCATTGAGCTGTTTCAAATGAAGGAGGCAAAAGGAGCTCTATTAAGTGTGTGGGAAAAAAGTTTAGAAACTCAGTGTGTCCCACATCTTTTTCGTACTGGAGTAGTTGGCAGGTATACTGAGAGGCCTGTGCAAATACCTGAAGCTGATTATAGATGTAGTAGACTTTATACAGAAGACGCTAGATTTCATCAGTGTATTCCATATATATTCACCTTTTACCAAGGCAGTACACTTGCAGTCATCCAATCAACCAGTTACTATTCATGCACTAATCCATTCACTCAGGCACTACACACGCCTTCATCCATTCACTCAGACACTACTCATGCAGCCACCCAGTCACTCAGATACCACTTATCCAATGAATCAGGCCCTATCCTTGCACTAATCTATCCACTCAAGCACTACTCATGTACAAATCCTTTCACTCAGTCACTACCCATGCACTCATCCATTCAATCAGGAACTACCCATGCACTTGTCCATTCACTCAGGCACTATTCATGCACTACTCCATTCACTTAGGCACTCCCATGTATTTATTCATTTACTCAGGCACTACCCATGCACTCATCCAAACACCCAGCCATTACCCTTGCACTCAACCATTTACTGATACATTACTGATGGACACATTCATTCACCCTGGCACTACTCATGCACTAATCCATTCACTCACACAGTATCCATGCACTTATCCAATTACCCAGGAAGTATCCTTGCACACATCCATTCACTCAGGCAGTACCCATGCACTCATACATTCACTCAGGGACTACCCATGCACTCATCCATTCGCTTATTTACTACTCATGTACTAATCCATTCACTGAGGCGCTGCCCATTCATTCATCTATTCACTCAGGTACTACCCATACACTCATACATGCAATTAGGCACTACCCATGCACTTATCCAATGACCGAGGCACTATCCTTCCACTCATCTATTAACTCAGGCACTACTTAAGTACTCATCCATTCACTCGGGCACTATCCATGCACTCATTCAATCATCAAGGTACTACCCATGTTCTCATCCACCCACCCAGCCACTACTCATGTACATATCCAATCACCCAACCACTACCCACACACATATATGAATTCACTTAAACACTACTGATGCACTGATCCTTTCACTCAGGCACTACCCATGCACTTATCCAATGAACCAGGCAGTACCCTTGCACTCATGCACTCACTGAAGCGCTAATCATGCACTCATCCAATCACCCAGCCACTACCCATACACTCATGCATTCACTTAGACACTACTGGTGCATTGATCCATTCACTCAGGCACTACCCATGCAGTTATCAAATGAACCAGACAGTACATTTGCACTCATGCATTCAATCAGGCACTACCCATGTACTCATCCATTCATTCAGACACTACCCATGCACTCATCCAATCATGCAGCCACTACCCATACTCTCAAACATTCACTCAGGTACTAGGCATGCAGTGATTCATTCACTCATGCACTACCCATGCACTAATCTAATAACCCAGGCAGTAATGTTGCACTCATCCACTCACTCATACACTACTCATGCACTCATACATTTACTCAGGCACTATGCATAATCTCTTCTATTCACTCAGGCAGAATCCATTCACTTATCCAATCACTCAGTCACTATCCTTGCACTCATCCATTTACTCAGGCAGTACTCATGCACTCATCCTTTTTACTCAGGGACTACCCATGCACTCATCCATTCGCTCATGCACTACTTATGTACTAATTCATTCATTCAGGCACTGCCCATTCATTAATCTATTTACTCAGACTCTACCCATAAACTCATACATTAAATTAGGCACTACCTATGTACTTAACCAATGACCCAGTCACTATCCCTGCACTCATCTATTCACTCAGGCACTATCCATGCACTTATTCAATCATCAAGTCACTACTCATGCACTCATTAAATCACCCAGCCACTACTCATACACTCATGCATTTACTTTAGACACTAATGATGTACTGAACCATTCCCTCAGGGACTACCCATGCACTTATCTAATGAACCAGGCAGTACCCTTGCACTCATGCACTCACTCAGGCACTAGTCATGCCATTTCATCATGCACTATTTCTACAGGTATATTCTGTGGAATTCATAACAGTTTTCTAAAATATTTATTTTCAGCCGCTTGTATGGTAGTAGAAGTCCTATATCCCCAAATTGCTGCACCAAAGGATACAGTTGGAACACACTTTGCATTATAAAGGTATATTACAGACTTTATAAAACATAGGTAAAATGCCATTTTGAGGACACCAAAAAACCGGTGACCCATGTAGTGTCGCCAGTTTTGGAGATCTATCGGGCCAAGGCACACGGGGCTGCTCTCTATGGAGCTGAAGTCTGGGGCTATGCTGATGCCCAGCCCCTTGCAATGGCAGAAAATAGCTTTGTTCGGAAAGCATTATGTGTCCCCTGTAGTATACCTCTTTGCCCATTGTATTTAGAATTGGGATAAAAAAGAGTAACTGATCTGGCTGCCTTGAAAATATTGGTATACTGGATCTATCTTTGGTGCACACCAGGGCTTGCTAACTATGGGGATTCCCTAAATGATGTTCTTAAACAACCAGGTGCTAGATCACTCCCATGGTTTAAGCATGTGTTCTCTTGGATGGGTAAGCTAGGTCTTCATAGATTTTGGGCTGTCCTACCAAATAAAATAAAAAAAACTGATATAACCCTTCTAAAAACCACCTATCGGGCTTGTATTAACAAAGGGACAACAAGTAGAAGTTTTGTAGGATCTTTGACTATCACATTTTCAGATTTTAAATTTCTACCCCTTTTTGGAGGAATATTAGACTTCATACCTTCAGCCTTTCTTAAAAGCCTTTTTATACAATTTTGTTTCGCGGCACCCTCTGTGAGATCATTTAACCACAACTGGAATAAAGCACAGGCAACATTGACCTGTCCTATGTGCAATCTGGGTGACAAAAACAAATCACACCTACTATTTTTCCTCCCAGAGTATTCATCCTCCATAGTAAATGGATCATCCCCATATGTCGGGAACTGGGGGTTACACGTTATCAAGTAGCGTTAAGGATACTAAAGACTGACCTGTCTTTCAGAATTGTTTTAGCTGTCAGTAAATTCCTAGAAGCAGTTTGGCACAAATGTAATCCAATTTTAAAAAATCAAACAGCTTAATGATTATGGGCTCTATTTTACTCTTCATTTGCTAATTGAATTGCCTTTTTATGTACTGAACTCATGGGGCCCGATTCACAGAACTAACTTAAGACAAAATCCTAAACTTACTACCATTTTGGTATTCACAGAAGGCACTTACTCATTTTGGTATTCACAGAAGGCACTTGCTCATTTCGGTATTCACAGAAGTTAGGAGTCCTAACTTTAGGACTCCTAAATGCCTTCTGTGAATACCGAAAGTCTTAAAATTAGGATTTTTCGCAGTTTAGTAGTAGTATAGTTAGGACTCCTAACTTTAGGACTCCTAAATGCCTTCTGTGAATACCGAAAGTCTTAAAATTAGGATTTTTCTCAGTTTAGTAGTAGTATAGTTAGGACTCCTAACTTTAGGACTCCTAAAAGCCTTCTGTGAATACCGAAATTCTTAAAATTAGGATTTTTCTCAATTTAGTAGTCCTAAATCTAAACTTAGGACTACTAAATTGAGAAAAATCCTAATTTTAAGAATTTCGGTATTCACAGAAGGCTTTTAGGAGTCCTAAAGTTAGGAGTCCTAACTATACTACTACTAAACTGCGAAAAATCCTAATTTTAAGACTTTCGGTATTCACAGAAGGCATTTAGGAGTCCTAAAGTTAGGACTCCTAACTTCTGTGAATACCGAAATGAGTAAGTGCCTTCTGTGAATACCAAAATGAGTAAGTGCCTTCTGTGAATACCAAAATGGTAGTAAGTTTAGGATGTTGTCTTAAGTTAGTTCTGTGAATCGGGCCCATGGTGTTTTACTGTATTATATTGAAATATATTTATGTGTTTCTATTCTGTATTGACCCTATTTATGGTGTTATCTTATTGATTTTGTAATACTAATGTGGTACCAGCAGTTACATCTCTGAAGCACTTGGCACTTTAAACCAGAGGAAAGACCTTGATGAGGGCAGCTATTAAGTATGGTGCTATCATTGTATATGGATACTAGCTATATTTATGTTTTGTATTCTTGTTGTTTGGTATTTTATTTGTATTGTATAATTTATATTGACAGTGGTATTTGATTCAAGGTGTATTCACTATGTACTTGAGGTGCTGCTGTTTTTGCCCATAATGGTTACGGTGTACTAGGTAATAATATGGTTTATGTTCTTTGTACTGTTATTTTAATGTTTTATTCTGTTTTGCTGTAAACTTTGATGGTGTTACAACCAAATAAAGTAACTACTCCTGCTACTACAGACTTTATATGGCTATAGCCTAGTCGCCTAGAGAAGGCATCAATACTGAAGCCAACCCTCTTAAAAGACTCGATGTGTGCATTCAATAAGGGATCCCAGGACAATTTTTCAGCCAGCAAGATGCCTAATTAGAAGAATTTATCAACCTTTCCTATAACATGATTGTTTATTGCGAAGATTTTGGTTTTAGTATTTTGTTGGTCCCATTATCATAGGATATGATGTAGAATAATTAATTTTTAGGCCCAAATTTACCATGAAATCTCCAGCACATCTTTACAATGTTCCCTTAAAAACTGATCTAATTGATTAGTGATGTCATTTGAGATGCCATCAGTGATGTCACTGACCATGTCATGAATGATGTAATATGTGACATCATCAGCAGTGCATTGCAGGGGGCGAGTTATAGTTATCTCAACTAACTATAACAGCTGAATTTCTCTGGTTTTGTATGAGTGAAATGTCCAACTAACTATAACGTCCCTTAAACCAATGGTTTTTTTCAGTGAATTTCATAGGTTTTTTAAATCCTAATTTCTAACTATCCCTACATAGGTAGGACATGTGCAGAAATAAAAATGTAATTGTGCGAAAGTCGGTGCAGCCAAACAGTCGCATAATTCCAGTCGCCCTGCTCATACCTCTGACTAGGTCCACAAGTGCTCCTCAGTGATTCCTTCTATTTTTTTGTCTCACTGACTTCATAATTGAGCATCTATGGAAACAAGGAAGACTAAACCTGAGGCTACCACTCCACAACAAAGACTACCATACCACATAATTACTCTCCATAACACATAATCCCACTTTACATAATTCCTACACACTAAATACCACATACTTTCTATCCACATAATTTCACTGCACAATTTACCACATAATTACACCACACAAAACGTACATCCATTCCAAAAAGTATTAGTAAAACACTTTTACATTTACAACGCCAATAGCTCTAACTCTCAACAAATGCGAAACCTATTGCATTGCAAACACTTCTTTAACTAACTAGTAGATGCGTTTGCAGTGTGGTGGAGAAAGGGTGCTGGGCCTCCGATGAGAGCTCGGGAATTTCGCTGCATAGGTACCAGGAGGGCTTCTTGGCCCCCAAAGTACCTCAGGAATAAAGTGGACTTCATCCCTCAACGAGTAGTTTGCTAGGAGATGCATTTGCCGAGTGGAGGAGAAAGGGGGGAGTGGACTCCAGAGATGTCTCCAGGAGGCGCGTTTGCACAGCAGTGCATGGAGGGGGCGGGGCCTCCGGAGAATGCTGGCTTTTGCTTTTTTCGAAGTAGGATGTGTGGCCCCCCTTCCCTTAATTTGTTTTGGGCCCTGGGGACCTCATCCCCCAGGGCCTGAGTATGTTCTCAGCTTTTTTTAAATAAAAAAAATGGGAAGGGGGCCACGTGGCCCCCTTCCCTGGGCCACTATTGGCCCTGGGTACCCCATCCCTCGGGTCCTTGCCAGTCTTGTTTTTATTTGTGATACTTTTTTGGAGGGAGGCCACGTGGCACCCCTCCTGAAGCCAATTATGGCCCTGGGAACCCCATCCTCCGGGGCCAGCCTTCCGTAGTTTTTTTTAATTAGAGGGGAGTGGGCCGAGTGTACCCCCCTCCTGGGTCACTTTTGGCCCCGGGTCCCCATTCCCCGGGGCCGGCCCTTAGCACTGGGGACCATGGGTGGAGCCCCAATGCCTCTACAGTCCCAGTCGGCTCCCGTCTCCCACAGGAGCCAGCATTGCTTTTGAGCTAGGGGAGCTGCTAACATGTAGCTCCCCTTGCTCAAAAGCAATCCTGCTTACGTTTCCAGGCAGTGCGTGCGTCTTATGCTAGGACTCGAGGCAGTGCGTGCGTCTTATGCTAGGACTCGATGTCCCATGATCTCATCACTAGGTAGACTAGGATGTAGGACAAGACGGACCTGACCTGGTTGTGCTTAATTTGTTCCTTTCTTTTTTACTGTGGTCAGTTTATTGTTACTTGTTCTTAGTTTGATGAACCTGGCGTTTTTTTTACTCTTTTAGGACACTTCTAAATATTGCGAACCTATCTTTACTCTAAGAGCACAGTCATAATGATTAGTTTCATTTTTGGTAAGTGTATGTAGCATTTATTATCCACACTTTGTGGTGTGGTAATGTTGGTTTCTGACTATTCTCTTTTTATATGTGAACTCTTTCAATGTCTATCTTTAAAAAAAAAGCGCAAGTATGCACTTTAGTGGTGAGTTTCTTTTACTTTAATTTCTCTTTTCCCTCTACCATTGAGTCACACTGAAGTAGAAAGTTGCCCCTTCATGACACGTTTATACTTTTTATCATATCGTATGTCAACCACTAGCAGAAACGCCTTGGTTGAAGGACTCATTATACTATCCATGTAAGAGACTGGAGTAATATATTGTAATCTAGTTGCTTTGCTCTTGTTCTAGCCCTGATGAAGTCTATGGCTTACAGCCGTATAGACGAACATGTTGGCTTGGTTTGTGGCTTGGACAACAAGTGTTAAGAAGATTGAAATATGGATGTATACCTAAAGATCTTGGAATAAAGCAAGAAGAATATTGGATGGACTGAGACTTGGACTTTATATGTGCCTCTACTCTTGTGTTTCTGCTCAAGTTGCCGGTTGTTAATAATTGTATTATATGTGGACTTTTGGTCTACATTTTTACAGTGTTGTAGGGTGACCTAGAAGCATTAACACTGATTGGAAGGTTTGAATTGGAGATATTTACAGATTACTCTGCACAGAGTTCCCTACTGCCTTTCTTTGTTTAGTCTACTCATCCAATCACCCAGCCACTGCCCATACAGTCATCCATTCACTCAGGAACTACTCATGCAGAGATACATTCACTCAGGCAATACCCATGCACTCATCCGACTATCCAGGCACTATCTATGCACTCATCCATCCACTCAGGTACTACTCATGCACTCATCCTTTTAATCAGGCACTACCCATGCACTCATCCAATCACCCAGCCACAACCAAAGCTCTCATCCAAACACCCACACACTACTCATGCACTAATCCATTCACTCAGGCACTACCAATGCATGTATCTGCTCACTTAGGTACTACTCGTGCAGTCACCCATTCCTTCAGGCACTACCCATGCACACATCTATTCAATCATGCACTATCCATGCATGGATTCCATTAACCATGTACCACTCTTGCATTCATTAATTCTTCACTATGCCACTCATCCAGTCATTCACTATTGCAAATATTATTGACATACTTATACAATCATTCATTTATTCAGCTTCTTTTCCAACTGTAAACATTTTTTTAGGTTTTTTGGTTACTTTTGATCCTTTTTTTTTTCTCAATTTTTGAAGCAAAAATTTACTGCAACTGGCAGTGGAAAAACTTGAAGAAGCTCTAAAAAAACAAGAGAATACTGCAAGAACCTAAAGACAAAATCAACATTTGTGAGTCTTTAAACTGCTTCAGAAAGCTGTTATGCTCTTCTCACCAGCACTAACCACATCTCCATAGTCCATACAATAAGTTGCCACCTGGCTCAATCCAGGTGCAATACCTTGAGACTGTTGTTGAACTTCAGAAGGCACTATTTGTCCAGGTGTTGATGCAGTTGCTAAAGATGTAGATGAATGTTCAGCCTCTCGTTGACTCTTCGCAGCTTTCAATCGGTTGTTGTGGAAAGTTTGCAGATGGTAGAGCATTTAAGTTTATTGAAGATTATTTTTTATTTATAACTCTCAAAAAATTCTCTAAAAAAATTCTGCATTACAAAATTTTTGCCACTGTTTTTGATACTTCTTAAGGAATTGTGAAGAACTGCCATATGATGCTGCTTTTTAGGTTGAGCCTGAGCCAGCGCCCATGCACCGCTCTGGCAATCTGCTGTAGTGGAGTAGGGAATAGAAGCCCCACCCACTCTCCACCCATAGTTGCCACAGGTTTGTGCCATTTTCCGGCCTAAATGCTGGCTTCTGATTCGCAAATAGGCTTGTTAGTCCCTCTGTAGTACTGTATCCTCTTCATTTGTCACCTCTAATGGCGACTGGACAATTTACTTTGGTTGTTAAATGGTATGTGTTATTTAGACTGTGAGCACTTTTTTCTTTATCCAGTTTCTCTTACTTCAGGCACGACGTGCTTTGTGCCTTCTTTACAAACCCGCCCTCCCTTCCGTTGTCCGTGCCTCTCAGATAGTCTAACATCACGTTGAGGTACTGCCCAATGGCTACAACCTAGACTGCGGGGTCCAGTCAGGTTATGTGAGACATGGCTCCGCAGGGGTGTTTGGCACCACGTCCTGCAGCCAGAGCAGGGAGTTTGTTGCAATGTGAGGAAGTTAGCTGGCCAGTGCGTGTGTGGGTGCTACATATTCATGGTGCTCAGTACGCAGGGGAGAGCCTCGGCGTTACCTGTTGCTCGCACCAGCCTGGTCCTCCATGTGTTGTCAGCACTAGCAGCTGTTATATTAAATCTTATGAAGCCCGCGCCAAATCCAATTATTGCTGAGGGACACCTCACGGAGTCAGTGAGTCGGTGGGTGGCAGTGGCTTGATGGGAGAGAGGCCCTGGAGTAATGCTGAGGGTTTTCAGTCGGAAACATATGACTAATACCATCCCCAGCGAAGGAGCTGCAGGTTCATTTTAAAATATTACATCTGAGGGGTGTTGTCGCACTGTCCCGAGTTACGTCCACCCAGATTGTTGTAGCTCTACAAACATGATTTTGTTCATCCTAAAATGGCATTTCTGACTGTATTTTACAGTAAGAAATACTTCCCATGGTTCCATTTTGATTAGCCATAGCGCTTGAAAAGCTAAATTACTCTTACAGCATATCGGCACTCCAAACTGTGGTCCTCTGTTTTTGGAAAACACTCTGGCATTTAGAAAATATGGGGCATATCAACAACAACCGGCGATAATTATCTCTAAGCGCACTTAGCGCTAGGATAATTATCGCCGGCTAGCGTGAGTTTTTATCGCTGAGATAGCGTGCTATTAGCAACGCTTATCTCAATAGCGATAAAAATCCTCACGCTAACAGGCTAACATGAGATTATCGCTGGAAACCCAGCGATAATCTCACGTTACCTTGTTGATAGGGACAGGCAAACTTAGTCATGATATCCTCCTTCCATAGGATATCATGGCTAAGTCAGAAAAATACCAGACGTAAAAAAGCAGCGTTAACCGCGGTTAGCGCTGCTTTTTTTGTCTCTAACAGGGTTAGCGACATTCTTGATAATAGGAGAAATGTCGCTTAGCGACATTTCTCCTATTATTTTACTCTGGAACGCCCCCTTTGCATCTCATTAGAGATGCAAGGGGAAGCGTAGAGTAAAAGGGTGCTAACATGCAAATTTGCGTGTTAGCACCCTGTTGTTGATAGGGCGCTAGTTTTATCTCTCCTTTTTTGGCTTGTAAAGCCAAAAAAGCAGAGATAAAACCCTTGTTGATATGCCCCTAAAAGCGTTACAATCTGCTACTTAAAAAGCGGTTTGACAAATGAAAGCATTTCCGCCAGAACAGCTTTAACACTCGGCGTGTATTTCGCCAACATACCAGACACGCACTCACCTCTGCCGCAGCCCTCATGGTTTTCTTGAGGTGATGTTACTTGCTACATACCAGCCGTTTAAGTCACCAGACTGAGTGATAAAAGCAGTTCTAGCCTCTCTGATATGAACCTGCCGCACTCTTGCGTGCATAAAGTGAGACACAAATGACAGCATGTGTGTTTTTTAAAAAGTACACAGTTTTATTGTTTCAATTCTGCAACTCTACATTAGCACATATTTTAAAAATACAACCAAGGTCACACCTAAGTTTGTGATGGGTGGAGTACTGAATACCTCGAGGGAGTGAGATAAATGCCACGTGACCACTGTGATTGGTAAATCTACTGTTGGCTATTACTCTAATAGACTGAGACATTTTACCTTTTACAAATACAAAAAGTCTGTTTTCTCCTTTTTATTGCCGCCCCCCCTTTTTCGGTCTTAGCAGTAAATTGTTTTTTAATGTCAAAGGGGATTTGATAGAGCAGTATCGTTTCCAGCTAGTGGCATCCGTAGATGTACCAGTTGAGTTAAATAATAGATGCAAGTGTCTGTAAAGCCCCATGACCTTGACATG
This sequence comes from Triturus cristatus, assembly GCF_964204655.1. Taxonomy (NCBI): domain Eukaryota; kingdom Metazoa; phylum Chordata; class Amphibia; order Caudata; family Salamandridae; genus Triturus; species Triturus cristatus. The sequence continues at coordinate 129,759,194 of NC_140582.1, forward strand.
TTCTTTCATTCTCTCATTTTCATAGGAAGAGTTTACGGCCATAGGGGCAGATTTATGTTTCCTGGCGCATCCCTGCAAATCAGCAGGGATGCACCAGGAAAGATGCGTCACACAAGTTTACCCTTGCGCCACCACAGATGCGCCGCATTTACAATGCAGCGCATCGTGGCGCAAGGATAAACAGATGCGTGACGCATCTGATGGCATAAGGGCGGCACATTGCTGGAGTCGTGTCGCAAGCACGACGCAACTCCAGCAATGCTCAGAGGCTGCCCATACCTAACATGCTGCGTCATGCCTTAGGGTTTTGACGCAGCAGCGTCGGAAAAGTGACTCAGTGAAATCTTGTAGATTTCACTACGTCACTTTTCCGAGGCTTTTTCCGGTGGAACCCCCACCCTGCATACATTAAACCTGACGCAGGTTTAATGTAGCGCAGGGCTTTACAACATGACGCATCTCCCTAGATGCGTCACGTTGTAAATAAGGCGCAACATGGCGCATGGTTTACACCGCCACTGCGTCACAGAAGTTACGCAACGGCGGTGTAAATGTCTCGCAAGGGGCTTGTAAATCTGCCCCAAAGTAGTTAAGAGGAAATCTTTTTTCCACTGGAACACTGCAGGAATTTGCAAGCATTGCTTAAAGATGGGACATTCTGTTGTGATTACACCATATACATTTCTGCCCCAGTTGTGGAGTATGATATAAGCTGGCAATAAAATTGGTTTAGAAGTAATTCTTTCTGCTGCAAAGGGCTGCATGTGGAAACATTTAAATTGTGTTTAAGCCATACGCATAATTACATAGGCTATGCACACTCCTTTTAGAGACCTCCAGTTAAAACCCTGATGCCAAGCTCTTCCACTACTGGTGCTTTGCTGCAGTTTTAAGATGATCTTATCTTAAGAGTTTCTCATTGCTAAAATGTGTGTAATTTGTGATAGTTATATGTCTCCCTCATCTTCATTGCTTGATTTTGCAAGCAAGAAAGTGTCACTCATAGACGTTGAAATGTCACTCACAATTACATTGAAGTTATGCAACTGTCACACATAGTAATCTGAAACCTTGGCAGCTCTCTTTCACACAGTTTTTTTCACCACTAAGGCCTGGGACTAAGACTTAGAAAGCTGAGGCTACTGATCATTGGCGTTGTGTATTGACCCCAAAGCATGTGCCATCAAGAGCCCCCAGGAAGTTCTATAAAAGTCCCACAGAGTCCAACAGAGGAAGTTTATAGTGGGAGGACATGCCCATAATGAAATCACAGTAAGCGCCTTGGATATACAGGATACATCAGGCCCTTCTGTGGAGGTGGTTGCAGTAGCGTCTGCATGAATGGTTCTGGGTAGCCTGGAGTATTATCCACTTCATGGAAGCAGGGGTGATCCGCGCCCAGTGTCTATTGAGTTTTCAGTGAGTGAGTAACTACAGTATAATAATAGAAAATCCTCACTTGGAGGTGTGGGTAGTTGGAATCAACCTATCTTGGTGTGAGTTCCAACTCTTTTACCATTGACCTGGATAAAATGGCATTAAGGATATTACGTTATAGCAGATTAATTGCTGCAAAAAGTGGTCTAATAATACTCTGAAGTTAAAAAAATCTATTTTCCGGAAAAGTCTCAACTGCTTCACCTGAAGTCTTATCCTTCCATTTCAAGCTTTTTTTCCATGAACAGTATTGAGGTGAATAAAGAAAAGGATAAGGCTATCGAGATGGGTTTATATTTAATACATGTAAAGATCTTTCGTTCCCTTCCACCGTCTCTGTGCGCCTAGGTGCCCAAGTCGGTCAGAACCTTCATCTCTCGTCAGAATCATGAATGCTGATCAGGTCTCCAGGCATAAAAGAGGCAGGGGTTGGTAGCAAGTAGGTTGCACCACAGCCAAGTTTTCTAAATCAGGAAGGTAATGACTCTGAGATGGGCCTCAGGGAGCTAGATGCTTCACATTCTGCCTCAGCAGTGGAGAGTTTTTTCAAGCTGTATTTTGAAAGTGGCCGGTCTTAAGTCCTGCTTGGAAGAACCCTGAGAACTTTCATCTTGGCCACAGCCTGAAGGATGTAATCCCAGCCCCAAATGACATGGTTCCCATGGTAAACTTTGTTAAGTCTGATGGCGAGGTGCAAGTTATGTTAGAGCATTTTACTTTGCGGAATATAGACTCATCTGTTAAGAACTTGCTGAGGGAGATTTGTCTGAAATCATCTGCAAAAAAAGAATTGATGGACAGAATGCTTAACAGTGTCAAACATTCAGCCCAGTACACAGATCAGGGCCTAAATCCATAGTTTATTTGCTCCCCACACATTCCGATTTAAACCCAGCCATATGGAAACCAGTCTTGACCCTACTCCCCATGGGAACAGTCCAGTCCAACCTGCCAGGGCCGGTGCTCCCTGGACCAGAAACAAGCATCCTGTGTCTGGTTTCTGGGTTTAACCCCTCATAAGCCAGATTTGCTTGACTCCAGCGGCATGGAGAACAGGGGACCCACATCTGGGAATACCCATCTGACTCGGGTTAGAAAATGCAAAACAAGCATTTGCAATGCAATAGGTTTCGGATTTGTGAGAGTTCAAGCTACTGGCATTGTACATGACGCCTTTCATTTATCCGTTTGGAAAACCAACCCATAGCTCAAACTCTCTCGAATGCAGACCTATTGCTTTGGAAATACTTGTTTTCTGTGGAATCCCCTCATCTTCAGACTCTTTAGAATGTACTTTGTGGACTTTCTGGGTTTCCTATTGTTGCTACTCTTCACCCTGTTGTTGTTCTGTTGTCTCAGTTGTCATTTGTTTAATAAAGTTGTCAAAATGACACCAGAAAATTCCAGACACCTTCTCCTGCTCAACATTCAACGTTCCCTCACTCTGCATACTTTCAGGAAGAACCTCAAGACCTGGTTCTTCAGCTGAATCAGAGCTGCATGACCTGCTCCCCGCCCCCTAGCACCTTATGACCCTCGCGGCTGAGTGGCGTGCTTCACCAACCCCTGATTGATTGATTACTGAAGTGGTCTTAGAGAATGAACCAGAAAGGTGTATGGGTGTGTTCTTCGCAAAGTTATAGTTGAAAAGAGTATCATCCAATCATATTTCTTTGTTTCCAGTCACATGATCTTCCTGGCGATTGGCGTTATTGTGAAGACTGGAAATTGAACAGAATAACATTTTGTTTGAAAATAAGTAGTCAAATATAAATGTTTATTGACTGATATTAACCCCTTTGCTTTTAGGCCTTCCCCCCCGCCCCCCACCCCCGTGCTAAACCTTTTTTGGGCTATATAGGGTAGTTTAAGCTTAGGTACCTTTTTGACCACATAAGGTATCCATGCCAATTTGCACCCTTTTCTTCCAACATCATGGGGATTCTAAAAGTACCCAGGGAAGGGACCCAGAAATTAGCCAAAATACAGCAACATTTTGTTTTTTTGGGGGAAATGGGAAAAAAGTGCTGCAAATGAAAGAGTCTGATTTGTTCCCCGCAAATGGTATCAACAAAGGGTTTGTGGGGCTGAAATCACCATTTTTCCAGATTTTAGGGACTGACAGAGTTTTGTCAGAAAACCAACATTTTTAACACAGTTTTGGCATTTTACTGGGATATAGCCTATTTTTGCTATTTTTTGTGGTTTTAACCTTCTTCCAGTTAATGGTAGATATGGGTATGAAAGCAATAATGAATCCTGGAAAGCTATACATTTTAAAAAACTAGACAAAATTCTGAATTTATCAAGGGGTCATTTGTGTAGATCCTTTAAGGTTTCTTCATGGAAACTAACAGTTGAAAATAGGAAAAATTGAAAATTAGTTGAATAAAGCAGCCATTTGTGCCACCGTTTTCACCTGTAACTTCTTCTAATTATGACAGCTGTTTGGAAGCCATATCCCGCTAAATCCGCGGGACCTTTCTGGTTGTGGGGATATATAGGACTTGTAGGTTCACCAACAACCCAAAAAACCCAGAGCCAATAACTGAGCAGTGTGTTGCAATGATTTTTTATAATGTACCGGGCATATGGCAATTAATTTGGGAAAATATATACATGGAAAAATCGGTATGAAAGACACCTATGTATTTCTGAAATTGGAACAAAATATAGAGTTTAGAAACAGTAGATATTTGCACATTTCTAAAATTGTGAGTACTCATACTAGCATGAGAATGATAGGACATTTTTCAAAGTGACTCCTTTTTTACACATTGTCTTTCATTTGGAAGGCAGAAATGCATCAAAAGTCAATAGGTAATAACAGTTGCTCTACAGTCTGTGTTACCCTAAGTCTCTTGATAAAAATGGTACCTCACTTGTGTGGGTAGGCCTAGTGCCTGCGACAGGAAATGCCTCAAAACGCAATCGTGGACACGCTTTATTTTTACAGTGAAAACGTACCCTTTTTTTGCAAAGTACCTAGCTGCAGATTTTGAACCCTAGGTCTGCCGGCACCTAGGGTAACCTAGCAAACTTATACATTTTTGAAAACTAGACTTCCAGGGGAATCCAGGATGGGGTGACTTGACTGCCTCTCACGAGGTTCTGTTATCCAGAATCCCTTGCAAACCTCAAAATGTGCACACAAAAAACCACATTTTCCTTACATTTCTGTGGTGCAAAGTTGTGGAATATTCGTGGATCGACAAAATTCGACCTACCCCACATTCCCCAAAGTCTTCGAGAACAATTGTACCTCACTTGTGTGGGAAGGCCTAGTGCCCGCAGCAGGAAATGGCCCAAAATGCAACGTGGACACACCACATTTTCACAGTGAAAACGGACCCCTTTTTTGCAAAGTGCCTAGCTGTAGATTTTGAACCCCTAACCCTGCCGGCACCTAGGGAAACCTAGCAATCCTATACATTTTTTAAAACTAGACAGCCAGGGGAATACAGGATGGGGTGACTTGTCTGGCTACCACCAGGTTCTGTTACCCAGAATCCCTTGCAAACCTCAAAATGTGTCCCAAAAAACACATTTTCCCCTCATTTCTGTGGTGGAAAGTACTTGAATCTGCGTGGATCCACAAAATTCTACCCACCCCGCATTTCCCAAAGTCTTATGAGAAAAATTATACCTCACTTGTGTGGGTAGGCCTAGTGCCTGAGACAGGAAATGGCCAAAATTGCAATGTGGTCACACCACATTTTCACAGTGAAAACTGACCCTTTTTTTGCATAGTGCCTAGCTATAGATTTTGAACCCTAGCTCTGACGGCACCTAGGGAAACCTAGCAAACCTATAAATTTGTCAGAACTAGACACCCAGGGGAATCCAGGATGGGGTGACTTGTCTGGCTCTCACCAGGTTCTGTTACCCAGAATCCCTTGCAAACCTCAAAATTTGTCCCAAAAAACCACATTCTCCTCACATTTCTGTGGTGGAAAGTTCTGGAATCTGCGTGGATCCACAAAATTCCACCCACCCCGCATTCCTCAAAGTCTTTCAAGAAAAAGGGTACCTCACTTTTGTGGGTAGGCCTAGTGCCCACAACAGGAAACAACCCAAAACGCAACGTGGACACTCCACATTTTCTCTGTGAAAACGGACCCTTCTTTTGCAAAGTGCCTAGCTGTAGATTTTGATCCCTAGCTCTACCGGCACATAGGGAAACCTAGCAGACCTATACATTTTTGAAAACTATACACCCAGGGTAATCCAGGATGGGGTGATTTGTCTGGCTCTCATCCGCGTCTGTTACCCAGAATTCCTTGCAAACCTCAGAATTTGTCAAAAAAACAAATTTTCCTCACATTTCTGTGATGGAAAGTTCTGGAATCTGTGTGGATCCACAAAATTCCACCCACCCTGCATTTCCCAAAGTCTTACGAGAGAAATGATACTTCACTTGTGTGGGTAGGCCTAGTGCCTGCGACAGGAAACGGCCAAAATTGCAATGTGGACACACCACTTTTTCACAGTGAAAACTGACCCTTTTTTTGCAAAGAGCCTAGCTGTAGATTTTGAACCCTAGCTCTGACGGCACCTAGGAAAACCTTGCAAACCTTTACATTTTTGAAAATTAGAAACCCAGGAAAATCCAGCAAGGTATGGCTGTCATAGGCCCCCCAACGCTTTCCTACCCAGAATCCCCTGCCAACCTCAAATTTAGCTGGAAAAATCACTTATTTCTCACATTTCTGTGCGGGAAAATTCTGGAATCTGCATGGATCCACAAATTTCCTACCACTCAGCGTTCCCCCAGGTCTCCCGATAAAAATGGCACCTCACTCGCGTGGGTGAGTCAAGTACCCGCGACAGGCAAGGGCCCAAAACCTATTGAGGCGATATTAAAATTACCTATCACAAAACAACCTGATTTTGCAAGGGGAGCCCCCTCGGTTTTTGGTCCAGGTCTCGGTGGCCATCTTAGGAAAATACCAAACCCACACATTTCTGAAAACTAGACACCGGGGGGAGTCCAGTGAAGTTTGGCTTGCGTGGTCCCCCCAACATTTTCCTACCCAGAATCCCCTGCAAACCTCAAATTTAGCTGAAAATATCACCTTTTTCTCAATTTCTGTGTGGGAATGTTTTGGAATCTGCATGGATCCACAAATTTCCTACCACCCAGCGTTCCTTAAGGTCTACTCATAAAAATGGTACCATACTCGCATGGTTGGGTCAAGTACCAGTGACAGGCAAGGGCCCAAAACCTATTAAGGCAACGTCAAAATTACCCGCCTCACAACAACCCGGTTTTGCAACGGGCGTCCCCAGGGTTTTTGGCCCCGGGATCGGCAGCCATCAAGGGAAACCCACCAAACCTACACATTTCTGAAACCTAGACACCCAGGGGAGTCCAGGAAAGGAAGGCTTGTGTGGATCCCCCAATATTTCCCCACACAGAATCCCCTGCAAACCTCAAATTGTGCTGAAAAAAACAAATTTTACACACATTTCTGTGTGGGAAAGTTGTAGGATCACTGGGTAGACACACATTTCCTACCACCCAGCATTCCCCTACGTCTCCCAATAAAAATGGGACCTCACTTGTGTGGATAAGCATAGTGGCTGAAACAGGAAATAGCCAAAATCATACTGTAGAGACTTCAAAATTACCTATAACAAAACTACCTGGTTTTGGGGGGGCACCTGGTGTTTTGGCCCTGGGCTCGCCGCCATCTAGGAAACCTACAAAACCCACACATTTCTTAAAACTAAATACCCTGAGTAGTCCAATGAGGTATTGCTTGTGTGGATCCCCCAAAGTTTCCCTACCCAGAATCCCCTGCAAACCTCAAATTAAGTTGAAAAAAATCACCTTTTCCTTAGACTTTTGCGTGGAATCACCGTGCTAGCACAAATGTCCTACCCCACAGCTTTCCTGTCAGTCTCCCAAGTAAAATGATACCTCACTTGTGTGGGTGTCCAATGCAGAATCGGCTAAAAACGTATTTTTAAAAAAAATTTAGCTCTTAAAATTCTCAATGCTATACCCTTAATCCCTATGTTTTGGGCTCTTCCCCAGTCACAGGCCTTTGGCCCACCCACACAAGTGAGCTATCATTTTTCTCGGGAGAACAAGCGGAAAGCTGGGTGGTAGGACATTTGAGCTGGCACGGTGAGCCCATGCAAAAACCCAGGGGACCCCCTTGGAAAACCAGGTTGTTTTGAGGTGGGTCATTTTGATTGTTGCCTCAATGGGTTTGGGCCCTTGCCTGTCACGGGTACTTGACCCACCCAGGCTAGTGAGGTACCAGTTTTATTGGGCGATCTGGGGGAACGCTGGGTGGTAGGAAATTTGTGGATCCTCGCAGATTCCAGAACATTCCCACTCGGAAATTTGAGAAAAAAGTGATATTTTCAGATAAATTTGAGGTTTGCAGGGGATTCTGGGTAGGAAAACATTGGGGATCCACGCAAGCCTACCTCACTGGACTCCCCCGGGAGTCTAGTTTTCAGAAATTTGTGGGTTTGGTAGTTTCCCAAGATAGCCGCAGAGCCCGGGGCCAGAAAACCCAGGGGACCCCAATTGCAAAACCAGGTTGTTTTGCGATAAGGTAATTTTGATGTTGCCTCAATAGGATTTGGGCCCTTGGATGTCGTGGGTACTTGACCCACCCACGCAAGTCAGGTACCATTTTTATCGGGAGACCTGAGAGGAATGCTGAGTGGTAGGAAAATTGTGGTTTTTGTGACAACAGAATATTATGTCACATTAATGTAAGGAAAATGCATGACTATAGTCACATGTTGAGGTTTGCATGGCATAGTGAGTAAAAAAAAGTTGTTGGGATCCATGAGATTACACCACCCAGCACTCCCCATTTTTCTTTTACTTTTGCAGAAATATTTAATGTTGGTAAATTTTCCCTAGAGACAGACTACACCTTAGCACAGAAAGACAGATGAGACAAATATGACTCCCTATCCATCTGTTCCTCAAGTGTACACACACATACTGGTTGGATTTGGCATTAGGGTCAGTGAAAGGTTCAAAATGTATATTTTATTTACAAGAGATTTCACAAAAAGGAAATGCACTGCTAATAATTAAAAGGTTAAAAACCTGAACCAATGACTCACAGCTCGTGAGCTGGAAAGCCACGACAAGGCACCATTCTCTTTACAGGCCATTACCACATCTTTCATACTTGACCCACACTTTCACACCACCAGCGGCGGCCCCAGCACATTATAACACTCACATCCACAGACAATGTGGAGACAATGCACACCCTGGCAGAGAGAGACAGAAAAGACAAATATTCCTTCAAAATGAACAATTTCTTAAGTACTCACACATACTGGTTGGATTTGGCAAGAGGGTGAGTGAAGGGTCAGAGCGTAACATTTTAATAAACAAGAGATTTCACAAAAAGGAAATGCACTGTTAATATTTAAAAGGTTAAAAACCTGAACCAATGACTCAATGCTCATGAGCTGTAAAGCCATGGCAAGGCAAGGCCATTCACACATCTTTCATATGTGACACACACAATCATTCACACCGCCAGCAGCGGGCCCAGCACATTACAACATTCACATCGACAGACAGCGCCATTCAAAGGCCCGTCACTTTCATATGCCCACATGACTGACACAGCAATCACACCGGCTGGTCTCTGCAGTGGCATTTGACTAGCAGAGTGTGTAATGACCAGCAGCAAGTCACTACTCACACACTGCCAGCCAACTGCCAGCCCATGCTCACTTCCCGCCAAGCCCCATCCCACCCACACTGCCAGCCAAGCACCAGCCCACGCACACGGCCAACCAACCGCCAGCCCACGCACACCACCAGCCAAGTGTCAGTCCACGCACACTGCCAGCCAAGCACCAGTCCACGCACACTGCCAGCCAAGTACCAGCCACACACACCACCAGCCAAGCGCCAGCCCACACACACCACTAGCCAAGCACCAGTCCATGAACACCACCAGCCAAGAGCCAGTCCACGTACACCGCCAGCCAAGCACCAGCCTACGCACACTGCCAGCCAAGCGCCAGCCCACGCACACCGCCAGCCAAGCATCAGTCCATGCACACCACCAGCCAAGTGCCAGTCCACGCACACTGCCAGCCAAGCACCAGCACACGCACACCGCCAGCCAAGCGTCAGTCCACGCACACCACCGGCCAAGCGCCAGTCCACGCACACCACCAGCCAAGCGCCAATCCACGCACACTGCCAGGCAAGCGCCAGTCCACGCACACCGCTAGCCAAGCGCCAGTCCACGCACACAGTCATAAATTTTTTTTAACAAGAAAGAGAACACAAACCAATTGCAACTAGATACAAAACTATAACTACACAAACAATAGCAGTAACTAAAGACATGATTCTATTGCCAAACGTGAAACTGAACAACAGCTATATAAAACCATACAGACCAGGCAGTACACTAATAGACTCACGGTTGCTCCCAAAAACTCTTTTGAGTGTGATATAATCTGAAACATGTGGGCACACACAGCCCAGGATTAGAAGGACAAACGGAACAGAGCATACGGCTCTCCTTCAGAATACCTCTTCACAAGAAGACTCTACATCTCTTACAGGGATTTCTTTGGGGGGCGTGGGAGCAATTAAATCAGGAAAGTGGTGATCTTTCAATCTAGCCACATCCTCCACCACTCCAACTCTAGGAACACTTGCCTGTTCCACAACAACAAGGCTGCCTATCACAGACTCCTGAAACTGAACAAAAGTCATCTTTGATGCAGGAAAACACTCCATGAACACAACAAAAGCATTAAAAGTTGCTAAATTGAAGTGATGGATGGCCAACTTCTTATACCTAATGTAAGCCTTACGATCAGCAGTGTAAGATTCCAACCTCTGATCTATTCTATCAACACCACCAATGTGCTTATTGTCGTCTATAATGCACACAGGTTTGCGCACTTCAGCAACCCGACCCCAAACAGTCACAGGTGAAGTACTCTCATCATGAATGGTAGTCAGCATGTACACATCCCTCCTGTCCACAAATTTCACAGCTAGCAGTTCCTCACTACCTAGGCACTGCCTCCTCTGAATCTTTTTGCAAACAATCTCTTTTTGGTAACCTTTACAGTGTCGTACTTTGATATTCGGGAACCGCGTAGGGGACAGGGCCCTACCCCTGTCTATCTTGATATTAACGAACCGCAAATGGTAAATGCGGCACGTACGAGTGCTTTGCGTGTCGTTCTAGTTACGAACGCACTGTGTACACGTATTCTGCTCAACTACGCGGGTTCCATTTTGGAAGCAGTGGCCATCTTGTCATTGCCCTCACATAGGCTATGATGGAGTTAATACGGGCCTCACAGTACATGAGCTTCCCCTCTGACTTCTCTGTGACCTGGGCAGCTGGCTCTGCTGCCCCGGGTCAAACCGGTCTCACGAGCTCCCCTTCCTCCGTCCACCTGTGATTCGTATCAGGGCTTGGCCCGTCATAAAACCCTTTCATTCTACACAATCCCCCGGCTAATCTCTTCTACACCTGCTTGTTCTTGCTTTATTACTTGTTTCCCAAAACAGGAGATGCTCATGTTTATTGGGGGGTCTATTTACTTCAAACATGGGATCTGAACCTTCCGGTGTAAATCATTGTGGGCTGGCCGAACTGGAATGTGGGATGGTCATCATGACTCTGCCTTTTCTTTGTAATGTACACTTGCATATTACCATATCGTAAACCAAGGAATGTGTGCCTGGAGCATGATATTTTGTACTTAAGGAGAAGTCCGTTCCTATGATTTTCAGCAGTCTCCTGAGAACATACACGCTGTTGTACTTCTAGGATATCTGTCATTGGTCTGCAGCCAATAAACGATTCTTTGACTTCACCCAGAAGACTCTGTGTTTCTGTAGGTCCGGAACAGGGTGAAACCCCGAAGTCTTAGGGTGTGTGCCCCTGCACCGCTGGGACTAAAATACCCAGTACTTCAGTTTGGCGCCCAACGTGGGGCCGATTTCAGCGGTACCAGTCCAAGCCAGAGGTTCGTGAGGAGCTTCGTGTGGAAATTCCGGAGGAAGGCCGCCACTTCATCGACCCCTGCATGTCGACGTGGTCCGAAAGTCTTTTCTGCGAGGTTCTCCGCGTCCCGACGGCTACGAAGGTCTGCTGCCCTGATTAATCGACCTGTTTTGGACCCTTGACGAGTTTGAGAGAGCGAAACAATCGAGAGAGTCTTCTGGTGACGTCATCGATCAGCAATATTCAGTTAAGTATAAGTGGAGCGTCTCCCATTTGTTTTGGTATCCCTCGGGATCGTTTGGTTTGATTTGGTAATTGGTGATTTGGTGTTTGCAAACCCCAAAGCCAGAGGACTCGTGTATTCACGAGAATATCGTAATCGATAATCCTTTGACGTTTGGATCTAGACTAGTGAGCGAAGATGCCTGGTTCTAGACTATTTGGTAAGTTATTCTGTTTGGGTTGTGGAAAAGATTTCCAGCTAGAAGAATCATGTCCGGTTCCTCCGGTTGGAACTCCAACTTATGAGCTCTATGTGAAACATGGCGTAGGCCCCATTGCATATAACGAAGTGTGGATCCACTACACCAGGAAAGATGGTGTTTTAAAATGGCCCCAAAATGGTAGTTTTGATACCGATATTCTCGATAATCTGGAAATTAAATTGTTTAAGAAGAAAGCCCGGCCGGCGATGTTTGACTCTTTCCGCTTATGGCGAAAAGAAGCCAAACAGAAGGAAATTAAGTTAGCGAAAAAGAATAAGAGAGAGAGAGGTATGTCAGTAATGCAAGCAGCTGTACAATTTAAAGACAATGAAGAGGAGCAAATGAATGAGCAATTGCACAGGCAGCGTAAGTTAGGGATTGACAAATGTTACCCGGCTTTGCCATATTCTAAGCAGGATGAGTCAGAAGAGAAGGAGAAAGATCCCTTGATGTCACATTTGTTGAGTTCGCCACCCCCGTATGCTCAAACTGCCACGGCGCCTCCCCAGCTTGTAAATATGCCGCCTCCAGCGCATATACTGCAGGCCTTGCCGCAACCGCCAGTTGCTTTGCAACCAGTTCCTGTTCCTGTAGCGCAGTCCTCTCAAGCGCCTCTAGTAGTGCTTCCAACTGTCCCCGCACTTCCTGCGACTTTGCTTGATCCAGTAACTGCCGCCCCTAATACTCTTCCTTCTACCACTCCAGTACCTGTTTCTACATCCTCTTTTCTTCCCTCTGTTTTTCCCCCTGTTCTCGCTTCAGCTTCTCCTTCAGCGCGACAGCGTTTGGCTAATGTGGTTACCACATTAATGTCGCCTCTCTTTGGGTCATCTGGTGCAACTCCTGGTGTACAGCGTAAGCAGTTGCGCAGCCAATTGCCTAACCCCGATGAGAAAAAGGTAATAGATCACATGGCGCGCAGATGGATCGTTTTTCCTTCACTGTATGATGTGGAATCGGTTGTTAACACGTTCCATCAATGGGATGCCCCGAAACAGAGATACGTCTTTGAGAAAATGTGCGAAATTCTCTGTGAAGAATTGGAGGATAGTGGTAGAAATCCGAATCCACAGGAATTGTGTAGAGTGAGGTGCGATTTTGGAACTGGTATAATTGTGGACCGCGAAGTAGACAAAGCAGTTGCGATTGTACTGTCCTTAAGGAATGACGATTGCCAACAGTCATTGTTTGAACATGAGGTCCTTGTGGGGAGTAAGGCGAAAGCGCGACAATACCCTATGCGAGAAAATCCCCCGGTATGGAAGGAAGCGGTTGCAGCTGTCGGTGCTAACCCCGCTGTGCCAGCGCATTTCCAACGTGTTTGGGTTCACGTTCCATGGAAGCGCTCTGAGGTGTTAGCACTTAAGCAGTCCTTACCTGATCCCCGTAAAAACCCAGCAGGTTATTATAAAGAGTTGTCACAGACAGCAGGGTCATGTGTCATGAATCTGGCCGACATAGACATGTTGTTTGGTAATGTTGTTCCACAGCCTCTATGGGGATCAATTCGTAATGTAGATCACAATGCAGAACTAGGGGATACATGGGCTAACATTGTTGCTGCTGATGCTAGACAAACGGGTGGTGCGAAACCAGAACCTTTAGTAGCTGAATTGCCTGGTAGAATCATTACGTATATGAAGACAATAATGCCTGCGATGCGCGTAAATTGGGACAAGTTATCCGCATGCAAGCAAAAGAAAGATGAGACAGTGTCAGACTTCTTTACTAGGTTTGAGGAAACGTTTATTGATCACAGTGGGCAAGATATGAGTACTGAGGGTGGACAACGGTTGTTTGTGGACAAGTTTGTGCAGAATTTACTCCCTGACCTGTGTAAAAAGTTGAAAGATTCAGAGAGTTCTTGGGCCGTTTCCTCTTCGGCGCAAATACTGGCTACTGCACAGTATTATGAAAACAGAGATAAAGACGAGAAAGATAGGACGGAGAAGAAAACGAAGGAACTAAAAACGAAGGTTCTTCTACAGCAGGCCTATCCACCACGTGGCGGTGGTAATAATTATAGACAACCCCAAGGTGTCTATCACCAACCCCAACAATTTCAGACAAACCAGCAAATGAATGGGTATTATCAACCACGTGTCCCTGTAGGTCCCAACCAATGTTCATACTGCAAAGAGGAAGGTCATTTTAAATATAGTTGTCCTAAATTAATGCAACGGAATGGTAATACGTATGGCGCAAGAGGTAGAGGTGGTCAGCAAGCTCCTAGAGGCAGAGGGCGTGGAAGTGTTCCCCAAAATGCGCGTCCTCTTCCGCCCCAAAGCGCAATTAATAGTTTTGATCAGCAAGCCAATGCGACTGGTAATACGGCTCAGTATTACAATAATGATTATTATGCAGAAGATGGCGATGCAGAAAATAATGGTTACTAGGACTGCCATAGACAGAGAGAGGGAGTTGTTTCAGTGCCAGTGGATCAGAGTGGACCGTATGTTGAGGTGACTACAGCAAATGTAACGGAGCCTTTTCTGCTAGACACTGGTGCTGCAAAGAGTTCAATTATGCATTCCAAACTCCCTGGCGCACCTTTGTCTGGCGATATAAATGTTTCAGTAGGTTTTTCTGGCGCCCCAGTTAGGAACCCGATTTCTAGTCCCATGTCGCTTTCTGTTGGACCTTGTGAGCTGAAAGCGCCCCTGATCCTGACAACAGGTTGTGGTGAGAATTTGTTGGGTTTAGATTTGTTGAAAAGATTGCACGCTACACTGTATTGTTCTCCTTCAGGAGTACAACTTACATTAGGCAAGACAGTGGTTTCCCCAATGTACTTGTCTAAAAACACGATGCCACCTGAATTGTCATCCCTTCCGGATGCCCTTTGGGCTACTGGTCCCAATGATGTGGGCCTCTTGGAAATACCACCATATGTGGTGACTCTAAAAACTAATGTTAGACTGCCACGTATTCCCCAGTACAAGATCTCTAATGAAGGGCAGAAAGCATTGTTGGACATTGTCAGCGACTTGATTAATAAGGGTGTGATTGAAGAGACAAGAGGCAACGTTTGTAATAGCCCGATTTTACCTGTCTTAAAACGAACTGACCCTTCACAGCCACCTGTTTACAGATTTGTGATTGATCTCAGAGAGGTTAATAAGATTGTCGTGCCTCAGTTTCCGGTTGTCCCCGATATAACTGCCTTGTTAACGATGATTCCAGCCTCCGCTACATGGTTTTCAGTGATCGATTTAAAGAATGCTTTCTTTAGTATCCCAATTGCAGAAGAGAGCAGAGACATTTTTGGTTTTAGTCTGGGTGGCCGAAGCTTCCGCTTCAAACGCGCTCCCCAAGGCTACTGCGAGAGTCCATCCATATATAGTCAAGCTCTGAAAGCGCAGCTTGATGCACTTGTTTTACCTAGTGGCGCTATTCTGATCCAGTACGTGGACGATTTACTGATCGCCGCGGATACCGAAAAGATCTGTAAAGACGCCACATTGTCATTGTTGCGCCATTTATCTGCTTTCCATCACAAAGTGTCTCTCTCTAAGCTGCAATATTGTCGACAAGAAGTGACCTACTTAGGTCATCTCTTATCGAAGGAGGGAAGGAAACTGACCCCAGAGAGAATTCAAGCCATTGCACAGTTGAGTGTGCCAAAGACACAGAGAGAAGTGCGTGCTTTCTTGGGCATTACCTCATACTGTAGGCATTGGATCCCTAGTTTTTCTTTGTTGGCAAAACCTTTGTTAGCCTTAACATGCAAAGACACACCGAATCCTATCCCATGGTCTGAAGAGTGCCAGAAAAGTTTTGTGGAATTGCGCAATGCGTTGTGTTCAGCTCCTGTGTTGGGTACTCCCGACTACAGTAAGCCTTTTACGTTGTATGTTCACGAGAAAGATGGATGTGCGTTGTCAGTGTTAACACAGCCTTTTGGCGACAGACCGCGCCCATGCGCATATTTCTCATCCACCTTGGACCCTGTAGCGAGGGCATTGCCAAGCTGTCTGAGAGCGACAGCTGCTGCAGCGATGTCTATCCGACAATCTGCTGGTCTGGTAATGGACAACACACTGATTGTCATGGTTCCACACGCTGTAGACACATTATTGAATAGAACCAAGACACAACACCTGACTAGTGCGCGATTATCAGGGTATGAACTAACACTGTTAGCGAATCACATACACATAAAAAGATGCAATACACTGAATCCAGCCACATTATTGCCGATTCCAGCAGACTCAGATGAGATTGAGCAACATGACTGTCTGTTCAGAACAGAAGAAGAGACGAAAGGGAGAGTAGATCTCAAAGATACTCCCCTGACTGAGTGTGACGGCACTTTATGGGTAGATGGGTCCTGTTTCAAGCTCCCTAATGGTGACACGACTGCTGCATATGCTATCACGACTTTACATACGGTTGTGGAAACTGCACGAGTGCCACATAATTCGGCCCAAGCAGCAGAATTAATTGCCCTCACGAGAGCATGCGTGTTGTCTGAAGGAATGAGAGTGAACATATACACAGATAGCCAGTACGCCTTTGGCGTGGCTCATAATTTTGGGCGTTTGTGGAAAGAGCGTGGGTTCCTGACATCGCATGGAGCTAAAATTCAGAATGGCAAGTTGGTGAATGATCTCCTTGAGTCACTGACCCTACCTTTGCAAGTTGCGATCATGAAATGCAGTGCGCACAAGAAAGTCACCGATGATGTTGGACGTGGGAATGCGTTTGCTGATGAGACCGCGAGAGAAACCGCACAGAATGTGAAGACTAGAATGTATGTTGCAGGCCCCGCAAGATGGGTTAATGATGTGGGAATATGTGAGAACACAATAGAGAGTGTGAAGTCGCTTCAGGCTGAAGCTACAGAAGAAGAGTTAAGCAAGTGGAGAGAGAGTATGGGTAAGTTGGATGAGAATGGTTGTTGGATTGATCTGACGGAACATAGACGATGGTTGTTGCCTGATGCATATGTGCTTCCAGTGGTTACTATGGCGCATGGAATGGCGCATATCAGTACAAAAGGTATCTGTAAGTTGTTGGCTCCAGTATGGCAGAATGTTGGAATTCCCAAATGTGCAGAGAATGTGGTCAAGAATTGTATGGTATGCTTGAAGTACAACCCTGGTAGGGGAACCCCAACTCCGGCTGGTCACTTTGCACCCCCATCATGTCCATTCGAAGTTTTGCAGCTGGACTTTATTCACATGGAAAGATGCAACAACCTGAAATATGTATTGGTGGTTGTTTGTGCTTTTTCCAAATGGGTAGAGGCTTATCCTCTGAAAGATAACACTGCTCTATCCACAGCCAAAGCCCTTGTGAAGGAGTTTTTCCCCAGGTTTGGGATGCCGAGAATGGTGTGGTGTGATAACGGGAGTGAGTTTGTGGGTAAAGTGATGAAGAATGTATGTGAAGGTTTAGGCATAAGGCAGAAATTTCACGCTGCAAATCACCCCCAATCAGCTGGACTGGTTGAACGCTACAATGGAGCCTTAAAGCTCAAGTTGGCCAAAATTCAGGCGAGCACTGGTCTTAAATGGCCTGATGCCCTGCCTCTAGCACTCTTGTCCACCAGAATGACGATACACTCACGAGTGGGACTTAGTCCCTACGAGGTGGTCTTTGGCCGCCCGGCTAATGTATGGGGTGTGCCAAGGCCCACTAAGTTTAGCGAGATTGAGCATCCAGTGCTGCTCGATTACCTGTATGATTTGACTGTTAAACTGCGTGTTTTGCACCAACAGGTACATGATACTCTTCCCCAAGCCTCTGAACCTCCTGGACACCCCATCAACCCTGGTTCGTGGGTCCTAGTACGGAATTTCCAGCGTAAGGGCAACGACGAGCCTCGTTGGATCGGCCCTCATCTTGTTCTTCTTTCGACAAGATCAGCAGTGCGAGTGAAAGGGAAGAAGCACTGGATCCATGGTACACACTGCAAGGTAGTCCCCTTGCCTCTGCCATATGACCAGTGGGTCAACGAGGGTATCACCGACTCAGAGACAGACATTGTACCTCGTTTTGTACCATTCAGTGACGCACGCCTAAAAGACACAGCTTCAGTCCAAGAGAGTGACAATATTCTGCAGGAAGCTGTGCCGCCATCGAGTCGACTGGACACCACTGAGCCTGAACTTCTTTTTCAAGACCAAACAACACCTAGCCGTCTCCGCTATAATTTGAGACCTAGACCCATGGACAAATAAAGATTCCCTCATTATTTCCCTTTTGACATTTTTTGCTCTCCCATCTGAAGGACTTTCTTGATTTTTGTTTTTCGAACCACCATCCGGGTTCTGCCGCAGGGTCGCGGTGCCAAGACTTTGGGGTACAGGCCGAAGACGCTAGGTCGACGGTTCTGGTTGGTCTAGGGCGTTTCCCTGGACTGACAGGCGTACTCCTTAGCAGAAGAAACTCATCCACCGCGAGCGGCCCGAGTAGAGGATGGAGTTTTGTAAGATGGAGAGACCGATTGAAGAAATGAACTTTCAAACCAGGATGTGTAGAATTGTAAGAAGTAAATGTTTCGTCTTTTTGTGCCTTTTTACACTGTGTAGTATCATAATGTTTATTGTAGGATGTGTGTTTTTCTCTGCTCCAAAACCCATTGCACCCACTCAACAGCCTATACTTCTTTCTACTGCCTCCTCTCATTCTTTTCACCCTTTGCCTGAGCACGAACAGACCCGACGATCAGAGTTCGTAAATAACTCGTTTATCCAACTCTTGCACCAGCACCAACTGGTAATGAATACGACCAATTGCTGGGTCTGTGGGTTAATGCCACATACCATTAACAAGGGTATTCCCTACCTGGTGCTACCATACAGTTACAATGGATCGTCATGGGCATTCCAAACCATGTTTCTCTATGCTCTAGATACATACTCCCCTCGCCAACCGCGTTCCATTAGACCCATCACCAATAATAAGGCTTTGATGAAAGGAGTTGCCGATATGAGTAGAGATATTAATGCATACTCATCCATTCCCAAAGAAGAGCTGAGACCTTATATGGGATGGAACGCGACGGGGTATAGTATTAGTCTGGGTGAAAGACAGCGGAAAATCTCATCTCCAATCTGGGTCGTACCCCACATGGGTCGGTTCTGCTTACAGGGTAATGGTCAGAACCCTAGGGCTCAACTGGGAAGAAGTGACTGTACTGAAACGTACACTTTCCCGTCACAGTTTTCCCCTGCGTTTTTGGCTGCTAAGGGCACATATTTCATCTGTCATGATCGAGCCTATACATGGTTGCCCCCTGATTTCTCGGGCACATGTTATATTGCGAACTTGCTACCGCCGACATTTACTGCCGCCTCTGATTATCACAAGACCAGAGTTGTGAGAGGTGTGATCAGTAAGGAGGACACTGCCGGTCAGGAAGCAGGAGACTTCTTCTTGGGTTTCCTGCCGTTTTGGGGACCTATGGTCAATAGTGGGAACCTGAGACAGCTGACTCGTGTGGTTGAATCCACCGTCAATGTAACGGCTGGTGCCCTTAGTAATTTGACAGCTGAGCTCCAAGCGGATCGCCTTATGACTTTGCAGAACCGCATGGTCCTAGACGTTATTCTTGCAGACCGCGGTGGGGTATGCAAGGTCATCCAATCCAGTTGCTGCATTTTCATACCAGATAATGCTCCAACAGTGTATCAAGCCATCTCCAAACTCCATAAAATATCTGAAGCCATACACGTGGATAAGGGAGATTGGTCACTGGTGGGATGGTTCTGGGAAATGATATCTGCCTGGGGTTGGAAAGTTCTGATGGTCATTGGAATGATCTTAGCCATTCTTTTCCTGTTCTGTCTGTGTATACAGTGTGCTCCCGCGATATGTGGCCTCTGTGCTACCTTATGTGTAAGGAAACCTGTATCGAGGGACGAGCTAAGTAATAGGATGATGCTACAGCAACATCTCCATGACTTTGCGAACATTGACCTAGACTCGGATTAAGATGAGTATAGTGATTGCCTATGTAAGGGCAAAAGGAGGGTCTGTCGTACTTTGATATTCGGGAACCGCGTAGGGGACAGGGCCCTACCCCTGTCTATCTTGATATTAACGAACCGCAAATGGTAAATGCGGCACGTACGAGTGCTTTGCGTGTCGTTCTAGTTACGAACGCACTGTGTACACGTATTCTGCTCAACTACGCGGGTTCCATTTTGGAAGCAGTGGCCATCTTGTCATTGCCCTCACATAGGCTATGATGGAGTTAATACGGGCCTCACAGTACATGAGCTTCCCCTCTGACTTCTCTGTGACCTGGGCAGCTGGCTCTGCTGCCCCGGGTCAAACCGGTCTCACGAGCTCCCCTTCCTCCGTCCACCTGTGATTCGTATCAGGGCTTGGCCCGTCATAAAACCCTTTCATTCTACACAATCCCCCGGCTAATCTCTTCTACACCTGCTTGTTCTTGCTTTATTACTTGTTTCCCAAAACAGGAGATGCTCATGTTTATTGGGGGGTCTATTTACTTCAAACATGGGATCTGAACCTTCCGGTGTAAATCATTGTGGGCTGGCCGAACTGGAATGTGGGATGGTCATCATGACTCTGCCTTTTCTTTGTAATGTACACTTGCATATTACCATATCGTAAACCAAGGAATGTGTGCCTGGAGCATGATATTTTGTACTTAAGGAGAAGTCCGTTCCTATGATTTTCAGCAGTCTCCTGAGAACATACACGCTGTTGTACTTCTAGGATATCTGTCATTGGTCTGCAGCCAATAAACGATTCTTTGACTTCACCCAGAAGACTCTGTGTTTCTGTAGGTCCGGAACAGGGTGAAACCCCGAAGTCTTAGGGTGTGTGCCCCTGCACCGCTGGGACTAAAATACCCAGTACTTCAACAGTTAGAGCCAGTTGTGCCACAAGCAAAAGTGTCCACTATGAACAATTCCTTAAACAATTGCAAAGCAGTGTACAAGTTTCAGGGTACAAATGGTGGCCTCTGTTAAACAGCCCTCTAACAAGATTTGAAACTCCAAAAGTGGACGGACAACCAGGGGGGTCAATAGTGGAATCCCTACCAGTGTACACCCAGAAATTATAGACATATCCTGTCCTACTCTCAGACAACATACACATCCTAATTCCATAACATGCATGCTTGCTTGGAATGTACTTCCTAAAAACCAAACGGCCCTTGAGCAGGACCAAAGATTCATCAACAGCTATTTCTTTCCCTGGAGTATAGATCTCTGAAAATCGATCTACAAAGTGATCAAGAACAGGCCGAATCGTAAAAAGATGGTCACAGTCAGGGTGATCTCGTGGCAATGCCAACGCATTATCAACAAAATGCAGCATCCGAAGCAAAAGTAAATACCGATCACAACTCATAATTGCAGGAAATGTGGCCGTTGCCATCAAGGGACTGGTAGACCAATATGAAGCCAGGGACGGCTTCCTTATCAAGCCCATCAAAAAAGTAAAACCCAAAAACTTCTTCATCTCATCCAGATTTGTAGGAGTCCACCTGGTAGCTCAAGAGTGGGGCCTATGTCAGACACTGTTGTCCCTCAAAAACTTTACAGTATAAAAATTAGTCTGCTCAATAATCTCAGCCAAAAATGCCTCATCCATGAACAACTGAAAAAACTTTATATGCAAAAAGAATTCACAAACCACTCTACACCCTGCATCACCACTAAAGGCAGCCAACACTGGCTGCACCATGTTTGGATCAACCCAGAATCCAGCACTTCCAGTAGGAAGTCTTGCAGCCTCAGGCTGCAATCCCGATCTCTCTTGCTGAACCATCGACACATCAGTGTCCTCCTTTACAACAGGCACTTCATCTGCACTGAGAGTAGCTTCATCTGCACTGGGAGCAGCTTCATCATCAAATGATTCCTCGTGGACAGAAAACTCAAAGCCAGAATCCTGCACTCCTCCAATCCCTCAGACGCACTGTCAGTCTCATAATCCTGCTCAGAGGAACATTCAAAAAGCATACCAACCACCTGCTGAGCAGTAATTCCACAGCTAGCCATAATCCTTACTAATACAGGTAACTTGCCAAACAAATCAACAACAACAAGCACTTTGTCAAATAAGCAATAAACAAAATGTGTTTTTATCACAAAGACCTATATGCTCCAAAACTATACTACTTACTTGCCAGAAACAGCTAGACTCACCACCACCTATTCTGCACAAACACAGTAAGGATCAACAATATCCCACCAAAAAAGAAAAAAGAAAATTACACATAAGACAATGCAAAACAAATCGCAAAGAACTTCATGCTCAAAACACTATTTAAAATTTACTGCCATTATAACACCACTTAAAAAAATAATTCAATCATGCATGAAAATAATACTCATTAGGAGTAAACACAACAAAAATGTTTTTCTTATCAAATAAATGCAACTACTCAAAACTGCAGAACAACCACTGCCGAAACCGCAAACAAGAATCAAAAGCTTTACACTAGAATAAAAAGGAAAAAAAACATTACAATCACACATGCAAATAATGCACCAGTCCACACACAATCCAACAGCTAAGCTAATGGGTAGGTGGGCCTAAGGGCATAAATAAATTATTCACCCCAATTAAAGGGGAGCATCCCTTGCCCAAGAGGCCACTCCCCATCACCAAAATAAAAAAAAAACCTGCTGTCTTGTGGCTTCTGCCCCCCTTGGGGGCAGATGGGCCTAAAAACATACTACTGATCTGCCACCCAAAGAGGGCAGAAATGGCCACAAACATCCTACCATAAAGGGGACCCACCCTTGTCCAAGGGGCTGCTCCCCAACATCAAAAGAAAATCCTTGGTGGCCTAGTGTCCATATAAAAAAAAAATCAGCCGATCTGCCACCCAGGGGGGCAGAAACTGACAAATTGATGCTTCGCCAAAGGGAGCGACCCTTGCCCAAGGGGCCACTCCCCACAAATGAATCCCTGGTGGTCTAGTGTGCCACTTACAAAGAAAAAATGCCGAGATCTGTTCCCGCAGGGGGGCAGACAGCCAAAAACTTTAACCCCAAAGGGAAGCGAACCGTGCCCAAGTGGCCACCCCCCACAAATGAATCCCTGGTGGTCTAGTGGGCCACTAAAAATAAATGGCGAGATCTGCCCCCCCAGGGGGACACACAGCCAAAAACATTGCCCCAAAGGGGAGCGACCCTTGCATAATGGACCACTCCCCACAAATGAATCCCTGGTGGTCTAGTGGGCCAGTAAAAAAATGGCAAGGTCCGCCCCCCAGGGTGGCAGACAGCCAAAAACATTGCCCCCAAAGGGGAGCGACCCTTGCCCAAGGGGACACTCTTAACAAATGAATCCCTGGTGGTATAGTGGACCACAAAAAAATGGCGAGACCTGCACCCTAGGGGGGCAGACACAGCCTAAACACATTGCCCCCATAAGGGGAGCGACCCTTGTCTAAGGGGCGGCTCCCCACAAACAGTTAAGCAGATTTTTAATTAAGAAAAATAATTCCTTTGGTGTCTAGTGGGCATTCCTGCTGCACGATAGCACCGTAGCACGATCGTGGAGCAGGAATGCTCAAAAGAGGCATCAGTGGAAACGAAAACCATTTCCTTTCCCCCAAATGCCTCTATCGCTTAAATACCCCCTCCCCCGAGGAGAAACTTACCTCCTCTTTCTTGGACGCGCTGGAAGCAATGACATCAGCAGACATCGCGCGCTGACGTCATTAGATGACATGGAGGGGGGTGGGAAAGGCCATCCCCTGTGGGGGCACCTTAAAGGGCAGCCCACAGAGGGGGCGCCAGGGCTTCCCCCGTGGGTGGGTGCTAGGACAGCTGGGAGCCGTCTGAGTCAAACCCCCACTGTGACGTCGGACGGCTCCCGGCCATCGGATGCACAAACAGGTTAAACCCCAAATGTATATCATACAAGGTAATATGTATTAATATGTGTTATACACTGTACCAAAAACATGCATTCATCGCGGTGACCAACGTCATCATGACGTCCAGCATTTCCACAATCCCACAAAAACTCCAAATAAAAAGCTTTTAATTGAAAAAAGTCTTCCAAAAGTAAGGTTTAAAGAGTATATCAATGAACAACTTGTGTTAAATATTAATTAAAACATGTCTAAGTATGTGTTCCAAACTACGGACAACGCCACGGTCTACAGACTCACTGCGAATATGTAAAAGACCACATTGAATAGGTTTTTTTCACAAAACCGTCACACAAACTCAAATATAAACTCTAAATTATTAAACAACTAGTGTCTGCTATTAAATAAAGTCTGTCTATATACATGTTTAATAGTTCCTGAAAAACATGCACCTTTCGTGATGTCACCGTGGGTATCGCGACATCGTCACATATATAAAAAATGTTAAGAAAAAAAACACTTATTAATCCACTAAAATAAGCAAGCTAAAAATTCACCTTATAGAGCAATTTTAGGGTAGAAAGTAAAATTTTAAAACCTTAAAAATCGAATAAAAAATTATTGGTTTCATTAACATTATAGCTGGGAAATAGAATTTGAAAAACCTTAGAAAACCACTAAAAAAACAGAGGTTACAGGGACATTGTAGTTAGGAAATAGACTTAAAAAACATAGAATTTCACTGAAAAAACAAAGGTACAGGGACATTATACTTAGATATTAGCATTTAAAAAACCTTAGAAATTCACGAAAAAAAACAAAGATTACAAGGACGTTATAGTTAGGAAAAGGAATTTTAAAAAACTTAGAAATTCACCGAAAAAATACAATTTACAGAGGCATTATAGCTAGGCTCAAATTTCAGTCATACAAAACAAGAGAAATCCAACAATAATAGTTAGCTGAGCTAACTTCAACTTGCCCCCACTATGCACTGCATATGACCTCACATATTACATCACTCATGACAAGGTCAGTGACAACACTGATGACATCTCAAATGACAACACTGATGACACCTTTCACATAGTCTCTGACGTACTCATTCAAACTCCAATATAATCTTTCATACACCCACTGCACACTAGCATTCTCATAACCATTGACACACCCACTGATACATACTCATCAATACAGTCAATGACAGAAGCACACACTCACCTATACAGCGACAAATAACCAACTCACTGACTAATACAGCCACCAATGGGGCCGAGTCACAGAACTAATCTGAGACAAAATCCTAAACTTACTACTTTTGGTATTCACAGAAGGCGTTTAGTATTAGTATAGTTAGGATTTTGTCTTAAGTTAGGATTTTGTCTTAAGTTAGGATTTTGTCCTAAATTAGGATTTTGTCTTAAATTAGGATTTTGTCTTAAATTAAACTTAAGATAAATTACTAATTTAAGACAAAATTCTAATTTATGACACAATCCTAACTTTACTACTACTAAATGCCTTCTGTGAATACCAAAAGTAGTAAGTTTAGGATTTTACCTCAGATTAGTTCTGTGAATCGGCCCTAATATGTCTACTCATATACCCAAACATCCACTCACACAGTCAGTCACCCATAGAGCTACTCACATACCTAGTCCTTCACCCATAGTCAATTACACATCCACCTACTCACCTATACAACGATACATACACCCACTCACTTACTTATAGAGATACTAACACATGCTTAACTATACAGTCACTGACACAAGCACACAATCACCCATACAGCCACTCTTGCAATCGCTCAGTCACACATACAGTCACTCATACAAACCCAACACTCACCTATACTGCCTTTCCCATATGCAGTTACTCACTCATATACCACTGACACATCAATTCACTTACCGGCACAACCATACGCATACTCATTCACCCATTCAGCCCCTTACACACACACTCACTAACCCATACAGCCACTGACTCACCCATGCACTAATCCATACAGTTAGTTACACATGCTCTCACCCACTCACACAGACATTAAGACACCCATACACATACCCAGACAACCAATTACTCACCCATATAAAAACTGACATACCCACTCCCCCACCTATATAACCACTTAGACACCAACTGACAGACATTCAAACAATAAGTCACTCACCTATACATTCACTGAGACACTTATTTATTCCCTTATACAGTCACTCATGCATCCACTGAATCATCCAATCAGGCTCTCATACACACACTGATTCACCAATATACCTTGGTATGTATATTTAACACTCAGAAATGTTTTAAAAAACACTCACAGCCACTGGATGATGTCATCAGTTATGTCATTTGAGATGTCATCAGTGATGTCACTGACCATGTCATGAGTAATTTGATATTTGAGGTCCTAAGCAGTGCAGTGCGGGCGTGAGTTATTAGCTCAGCTAACTATAACTGCTGAATTTCTCTGGTTTTGTGCATGTGAAGTATGAGCCTAACAATCACATCCCTGAAACAGTGAATATATATATATATATTTCAGATTGTATATTTTAATACATTTGACTTCTTGCAGTGAATTAAATAACATTGCCGACCACTCTCCCCATAAATCTGAACACACAGCAAGAACATTTTGCAGATATATTCTTAGATAATTTCAGATTTCCAATCCTCTTCAGTATAACTGTTTATTGCTAACAGATAAATTTCCTTTATTTGTAAAGTTTAGATCTTTTGTGCACTTAGTGCATTTTGATATGATTTCATTGATCACGTGCTTAACGGAAAAAATGAAATTGTTGTCATCACTAATAATTATTGTGCAGAAAGCCAGCAAATTATTTCTCCAAGAAAAATGTCTCCCTTTCAGGCTCACAACCATCTTGTTCATGTCACTTCTTGTTAGCATTTTCACTGCACAGGAGTTGAACCTGTAAACAATTATCTGACCAGCATAATGTAGGAGTGTAGCATACAACTAATTTGCACTAACCAGATGTTGAATACTTTTTGGGATATTAAAGGATCTCAAGTCCTACATTGATTCTCCTGACTTTTATTTAGATTTACATTTTATCATGTAAAGACTCAGATCCATATTTTCTTATGTGTTTATTCTGAAGGAATTCAGCCAAGCCTTTATTACAGTTTAGGCCACATTGGTAATATGAATGAGATGTAACCAAGGCCAGGTTAATTGGTTGTACATCGGAATAACATTTCTTGTGAAAGTAAAATATAAAAAATGATCCATATTTCTGGAGTCAACATCCTCACAAATAATTGTTTCATTTTGTAAACATGCCTGCAAAGAATTCTATGTGCACAGAAAGCCTTTGTGCTGGATTTGTTGGCACATGGCACACAAAGGCTACAGGAATTATCAAACATAAAACAATGTTTGCACCCGTAGTGTATTGGAAGTAGAGGGGTATTATACAATTAGGTCATTACATTTTTCCAACCTGCCATGCCAGTGGAGGCCATTGATTCCCCACTTCTGGTGGGGGACCGCTCTCCATATTAAAAGATTTTCACCTGCGTCATGTTCCTTGAAATTGTTCGGGTCACAGTTGTTATAAGTCATGATCCCAAAAGGACACTATTAGCTTTTTTTAAAAAAAGGAAAACTCTGAGGTGTCTCGCGCCCCTTCTCCTGAATTATACTCCAATGGGGAAGGACGTGAAGAGTCAGACAGTACTGACAGATAATCTTTTATCTGCTGCTGGTAGTGCATAGTTCCTCCCCAAACCCTGAAATCAGTACACACAGACACAATTATTGGTACTTCCCTGTGAACTAATATGCGCTAAGCAACTAATGAAGCGGCAAGGTTAAAAAAAGACAGTGGGCATATTTACAAGAATTGATGCAAAGCAGTTTTTCTGCTGCTTAGCCGCAATTTCTTTTACCACTGCCGATCGCCAAATCCTAACGCTATGTTTGCAATGTATTTACAAGACATTGCTACAATGCATTAGGATCAGCTAGCAGCCATGAAAATTAACTCTAACTCTAGCGTCAAGATGATAACAAAACTACATGTTAGCGTGAAGAAAGTGACACCCAGCCAATTAGCGGCAAGAAAATTCATGCTAGTTAGCCTGACGTCACTTTTCAGCATCTAGTGGGAAAAATAAACAACAAATTATCTGCTAAGGGAAAAAAAGAAAACATTGAATGCAGAATGGAGCAGCCTGGACCCAGTTCAGCACCAAACAACAACCTCCCAAACCCCACCAACAGCCAGGATGACCAGCCAGAGTCCATGGGGAAGTGGACATCCAGATTCAGTCTGGAGGAAAGTAAGATCCTGATTGTGGAGGTGATGGAGCATCAACACCAGCTCTTCGTCAGCTCCAAGGTGTCATTGGGGACCAAAAATTCTATTTGGTAGTCCATTGACAGCAAGGTGAACTCTGTAGCAGAAGTCAAGAGGACAATTACCGAATGCAAAGGTGCTAGGATGATGAAGTGCAAGACTAAGCAGAAACTGAGAAGCAATCGACAGGCGGCACTTCAGATAGGAGGTGGGAGTCCTGTGTCACAGAGTAACTTGATGCCTTGGAGGAACAGGTGTCTGCATTTATTTATGAGGAGTTGGTGGTTGGAGTTGAGGGACACGACAGTGCTGAATATGAACAACTACATCAGCAACAGAGTAAATAACAACCAGGGACATTGGGGTGGAATGAGTAATGTTGTTCCCGGGTAGGTACCTATGTCTCATTGCCCGCCCACACGTTTTGCAGATCAAATGCTAGCCACATAGGTTCTCTGGTACTTATTCACATGCCCTTTAAGCAGTTGATATCTTTTAAAATTATAGTGAAAGTCAATTACTGGCGGTGTAAGGGCATAGTAACTAAGCACTTATGAATACATACAATGACAAGTGAGCAGTCATGTGTCTCTGAACTAAATGTTTTCAGCAAGTAGTGTTTCAAGTCACATGGTTATCCTAGATTAGCACAACATGTAATAGCAGTCATGTGCTTCCTTGGCAAGCTATGGTGCATACATACCATAACATTGTGGAGTGCAGTGGCAACTCCGAACTGGTAGCCCACTGCCCTTGCAGAATAGAAATGTAGGGATGTGCTGTGTGCACACTAAATACAGCACATCCCAGCATGCCCCTCGGTCCTTTTGGTATCACATAATGAGCACACAAGCACAACCACCCTGCTAACATGTCTCTAAGGTGTCTGCACAGCAGTGCAAAATGTATATGTGCAGGTAGGGACACCTTCCTGCACATAACCAATAATGCATGCTGGTCTGCTGTTTAATATGGGCTGCCCAATGCAGCACACATAAAAACAGCAAAAAACAAGACAAGACTAGTATTTCTCCTTGTTGCGCAATGTTGCAACCTAGTTATTCCTGCTCTTAATCTTGGCACTGCCACATATTAACGCCATTCTTGTAAATAACGGGGAGCCCTCAAAATCAATGGGTGTTGTGGTCTAACACCCACCGCAACACCTATTGCACATTCTTTTCACACTTATTATAGTGTGAAAGATTGCCTAATTTACAAGTCAGTGCAAAGCCACATCAAGTGTGTTAACACTGCCTTGTAAATAAGGTGAAGCCCATTCTGCCACAGTAAAGTATAAAATAGTGATGTTGCTGTGGTGAAAGGGGTTTCTAAATATGCCACAAATATTAGTAAATTGTTATTTGCTGGTTCGATGTGTACAGCTTAATCCAGCACACTTACCAGGATCCCAAAATATTGGATATATCTTCATGAAGTTGGCTCCTGAAAACTGGGCACTCTTTTGCAAGCAACTTGTGTTGCTGGTGTCTCTAGTTCATAATGAGTAAAAATTACATACTGGAGGTGCAAGGTGCACTTAAAAATTTCCTTAGTGTTTTCCAGTGTTAAGTCGTTGGTTCTGCCCCCAGCATTGTAGGAATGGGTTTATTAAAGTATCAACATGCCTGTTGTCGATAGAAGGCTCATTGAAACACACATTCACCATTCCGTCCATGGTAAGTGAAGTCTGAGAAGGGACCTCATTCACAAAGTTGAACTGATGAATGTTAATTGGCTGCATGCTGCCTTTCAAATTTTCAATAAAATGCATTGATCCTTATGAAAGTTGCTTAAAGTGATGTTCTGTTGGCAGTATGACATTGTATTTATGGCCCAGGGTTTTATTGTCATTGACACACATTAACATACATGAAACGTGGGCCCTAGGTAAAGTCAAATGTGGCAGGGAGAAAATGCATAGTTATTGTTTTGTGTCAACGTTCTTCCTGTAAGAAATGCATGGAAGGACCATGTACACTACAGTATGCCTCATCTATATGCTCACCCCTGTAATGTTCTACAAAGGTCAGCTATGCACCACTGCACCCATCCTTGAACCCAGCCTCAAAGTTCTCTATTTTGCTGCTTGCATGTTGTCATCATTGTCACTGCTGTGGAAAGGCTGAGAGGGCACGCACAATTTTCACTCTGGCCCAATCCTGTATTTGGAGAAAGATGCTTGGTTGCACAGTTAAAAATGTCGCCACACCATGTCTTTTCAAAATCTTGTCTAAGGTGTCTAAGTGGTGAAATCTCACCATCACCCCCAGACAAACATCTTCTGGTGTGCTGCATGACCCGTCCCCTTCTAACAGATTGCAACATAATTTGAAGCAAGAGTAGTAGGTACAGGATAAACTACTCACCAATATGGGTACTTAACTGTATGGCAGTTAGTTGTTTGTTCTGACCTTAGTCATCAATACACAGAGGGATCATTGCATACATACATGTGTTCAGAAGAAATACATAAGCTGTCTCACATCATGCATAACACCTACCATGCAAATGATGAAACATGAAGGACGTCAGTGATATCCATTTGAAAACAAGCTTAAGACGTAGCCACTATGCAGTAGTTTTTCCGCAAAATGGCAAGGTATGGGGTTAATTAAAAATTGCAAGCACTACACTTCATCATTTGAAATATCTGAGATGAGTCGATTGTCAAATTTATGGTTCCCTCCTGAATCTGCAATCGTGCCTATGGGTATCTAAGTTACCTTGCACCAACACAGGCACCCTTGCTCCTAAGTGTGAGGGTGTTTGTGTAGAGGTAATGATTGTGTATGTACAGGAAAGTGTTCCTCCCTACACTTAAACATTCATTTATGGGATTTTGATGGTACTATGTGTGCTGCACACTGCAAAACACATAGAAAAAGCAAAAACTAGGAGAAATAAAGCACTTCTCCTTGTTTTGCCATGTGAAAACCACAGTATCCCTGGTCTTACATTTTTTAACGGTCTCCTACTCATGCCATATTTGTAAATAAGTGGCAGTGGCAACATCAATGGGAGTGCAGTGGAATGTACACCTCAAAATCTAGCGGCCATCAC
Source organism: Triturus cristatus (assembly GCF_964204655.1). NCBI lineage: Eukaryota > Metazoa > Chordata > Amphibia > Caudata > Salamandridae > Triturus > Triturus cristatus. The sequence goes on from NC_140582.1 coordinate 129,790,311, forward strand.
TTATACGCAAAGTGTAGTGTGTAAGGGGGCCTTATTCATAATGCAGCTTTAGGCCACGTAAAGTATCTTGACGCTGCATTGGATATAATGTGAAGTACCTAGCACCACAGGAAGGTCTGAATAGATGAGTTACCGCTAGAAGTAGGGGCTTGTAAAAATGTCCCTTACTGTTGGCATACAGGGCTAATGTCTAAATCATGAACAGCTCAATTGGAACAATTAGGGGCATTCTGAAGTGACATACAAAGCTTTGTGTAACAGGTGTACCATGTAACACAGAGGAATGTAAAGTGTCATGCACTCAGGTTGTCAAATGCTAAACTACATGTTAACATGTAACAGACACAAAAAATAGTATCTGCCCTTTACATTGCAGAGGATGAAACATTACCTTCCTGTCAGCACCCTACCCCAATCATCAACAATGATGACGATGTAGATGAAGTTCTTCCAGACATCAACACTGACACCCTCCAAGAGCTCACTACATATGCAGCCCATCTCTGGACCCGGGGAGAGACAGAAGCATCCTGGGATCTCCATGTACCCCAGCAAACATCCAGCTGGCACCCCCTACTACCACAGCCAAAAACATGGTCTCTGAGGACCCACAGATAATATTTTCAAGTAGTGCGGTAGGAACCCAGTGTGAGATGGCAGATCATTGTGGGTGGGGTGGAGACCCAGGCAGTCACACTTGAGGGGATCCGTGTATGCCTCATTCCCAATAGGGATAATGTAGCTACCATTAGAGGCACCTACTCTCCACTCTGTGGAATACAGCAGTCCCTGACTGACATCGCTGGTGTCTTGATGCAGATGTGCCACCAACCTTCCTGTCAACACTAGCAATGTGGCCAAAGAGCTGGGGACAAAGATGAAAATCTTGGAAACCATGGGGCAGAAGCAGGATTTCAACATAGCTGCTTGCCACGGCTACATTGCTGGAGTTTTGGAAAGCCTGAAGCTCAACCTCATTGTAGTGATGATTCATTAGTTGGCGTAGATGAATGCTGCTGTCTGTGTCTCCCTTGCTTGCCGCAATGCCAACATCACCCTCATGGAATACACCACACAAACCAGAGGAGGAAGATGTGGAAGGTTCATCTTTCATAAGGAGAAGCCAGTGGTAGCATACATCCGTGTCAAATGGACAGTTTCTGCTTCGCCCTGTGCATACCATCATGCCTGGAAACATCACCTATCACTGTCCTCAGACTGAAAATACTAAGTTCACCGTGGCCATTTTTGGACTATCAAAGTGGCCATTGCTCCCCAATGACACTGCAATAATCCTCCTGACTGAGGATTTCCTATTCCTCTACATGTCTTTTGACATGTTCCCCACAAGGACTCTGTCTAAACATCCCCTACCTATGTGCATATTTCGGAGCCATTGCTAAAAGAACCGGGCAAAAATGCCAAATCTGCGTAGACAGTACAACAAATACAGAGGACAGTAGAAAATGTGGACTCTGCATCTTCTGGGTCATTGATAGGCAGTGAAATGTCAGAACATGTGTGAAGGACTCAATGGGGCATATTAACAAGGCACTATTGCCACAGGAACATCATTCTTACTGACGTTCCTGTGGTGATAGGGGTTTTGCAGCCTATTCAGTGAAGCGTTAATCCACTTGATGTGGCTTAACACTGCCTAGCAAATAGGTCACTCTTCCACCCTAAATTAGCATTTACCAGGTGGGCAGGGGTTTTGTGGTGGGTGTTCTGCCGCAACACCCACTGACATTGACACTGCCTCAGATTTACAAGTGTGGTGGAAAAATGGAGCAGCACCAACATTAAGACCAGGCAATACCTGGTCTTAACAGTATGTAACAAGGAGAAATTCTGTATTTCTCCTTGTTCCTGCTGTCCTTTATGTGTGCTGCATTGTGCAGCACACATAAATTAAGCAAAACGGCATGCATGAATGTTAATGTGCAGAAAGATGCACGGTCCTGCACATATTTAAAAGTAAAAAAATGGCACATGCACAAAGCAGCCCACATGGAAGTAATAAACCGCCTTTGAAAATTGTTTATGTGCAAGAAGGGTCACCGTCCTGTGCAAAAAAAAAGCTGAGTTCCCACAAATCAGGCACCCTTGCACTGTGGTGCAAGGGAGCCTGTGTTGGTGCTAGGCATATGAAAATAGCGCCAGTGCAGGGGGATATGAAGGGATGCACCGTTTTCTTGTAAATACAGATCAGCCATGCATTTCAAAACTGGCAGAGTGCAGCGTCAACCCAAGAAGGCTAATGCTGCGCTTGGTCACAATTTGAGTAAATATGACCCATATTGTGTAAGACAACACAGAGTAATCTTGGAAAGGTCAACCTATTCCATATTGTGTAAGACAACACAGAGTAATCTTGGAAAGGTCAACCTATTTAACAGCCTATCCCCATGCAATGACAACACACACCTTTTACACTCTACATTGTATGCATGTCTGATAATGTCAATCAATAGGCTGTATGAATGTACCCTGTCCCTTGATGAATTCACTCAGTCTTTGTAGTCAAAACACAATTTGTAAAATGATGACAAATGTCAGAACATCTAGCTCAATGCCTCTCTGATGGACATCATAAATAACTAATAGTACAATTTTCAAAACAGGATACCTTTATTATGAACAAACGAGTAACTAAACTACATGAAACCTACCTATCCTATGCTAAATTACTAAATTACAAAAATTACCTACACTATGCTACCTTATGCTAAAGTTCCTATACACTAACCTAAACAACCTTATCCTAACACTTAACATCAGTCTACGGTCATCCCTGCCAAATAATGATTCCAATCATTTTCTGGCAGGTGGCGCTGGAGCTGCAGGTTGTGCAGCTGAGAATGGTGCCGGTGGTGGGGTAGGTGGTGCTGGTGCAGCAGCTTGTTCAGCTCTCGATGGTGCAGCAGGTGGGGAAGGTGGGGCCTGTACAGATTGTGGTACAGCTACAGATGGTGTGGGGTGTTGGGCAAGTTGTGTTACAGTGGCTGATACACCACCACTAGGCGTTGCTGCTTTTGGTACACGCTGAGGGAATGCTTTCCAGAACCCTCCAGCTTCCAATAGCCCTTGTCAACTCTGTTGACATGCCGGTACCTGTCCTTGCGTTGCTTGAACACTTTCACAGCCTCAAGTGTCATGTTGTCTGTAATGATATACACACATGACAAGATATTAGAAACAGGACAAATAACAGGGGCTAAGAAGTCTCTTCAACACTCACATTAACTATAACAGGATTGCAACAGTCTGAGAAAACCTTTTTCCACATTAAGCTCCATTGAGCAAATCACATGTGAAGTCAATTTTATACCACAACATCAAATTGTTACCTTTATAGTAATGTTTGGCATGGCACATAGCAATGGCACAGTCTACATCATCAGTGGATGTTCTCCTAACTGAAATGCTGATTTTTACATAAGCTCAGACAGAGTCTACCAGGGGAATGCACCCAAGGAGACTGAGTCACAGGCCCATTGTGGACCCAAGGCATGACATTTGTCCATACTCATAATATGCACTGGGTGCATTAGAGGCATACTACAAGGCACCAAAGTGTTACTCATATGAAAACTACACCCATGTGTCAAATGCTTTGCACTACATAGTCAGATGTGTTTCCACAGCTACATATCCAGTGTTCATGCTGCAAACATCTACTTCAAGCATGTGAGTAGTTGAATATCACAAGGCAAGTAGCAGTACCACAGTGCTCCAAAAATGAGCAAATTGAAAGTAAGACAGGTAGAAATGGTGGGGAGTTTAGTTGGCTACATCACATTGTCAAACATATGTACTTTCAATTGTAGCATGGTGCCATGGAAATGAATCAGACAATCAGCTCCAACATGTAGGAAATGTATGGAAGCAAAGACTGTGCACAAATAAGGGGCACCCCTCTGGTTTCACAAACACCAGGACCTCTTTGACTGCCTCGCACGAATGCAGACACCTGGTTTGGAGTTAGGCAACTTAAGATGGCAAATGTCTCATAAAAAACAGGGGTGGCCTGTAGCATTGTACAAACAGCCCATCCCTGCGTTCAGGAAATATTGGAATGCAGCGCCCCATATATTTCCAACATTTTATGCTACTGCATCTTCACACAAATATGCCTCCTCAGGGGTGAGGTGATATTCATGTCATGCACATACAGAGTGGGATGATCAACTGACCAGACCAGTCATCACAAACACTCATTAGATGATTAAACATACATGTACTAAGAAACTCATCAGTGGAGGGGGGGTCCTTGGAGGCATTCACGTCACCTTGTGTGAATAATGGCCATCCAGCTGGGACACAAGAAATAGGAGTATTGATCAGTCATAAATGGCATATGTATCAAGAGTGTTATTTAATTCATCTGCAGACAACATCTAGCCATATTTTCAGATGTTTCAGATCATGTTGCCTAGAGGAAGGGGTGTGAATTGACTGACTCACACACAACAAATGCTCAATGCAGGTCTGTGTAGTACGAGACAATCTGGAAGCAATGGGTACTTCTCTTGTGACTACAATTTGAGAGTGGCAGTCACATCAGACATTGCTTAGCAACCTATTCACAGCTGAATGTCAGAAATACACCAAACCTACCGCACTTAGATGTCAGAGACTGCAAGGTGTTTTGTTTTTACATCTCACAAGTACATCAGACTCTCAGACTTCAGTCTACAATTGTCCTCCCATACTTGGATGTATGTTAACAATTGCCTTAAAGCCAACGCTGACAGTGTTTATTGTGTGCTCTGCTGGTGATGGCTTATGAAAATGGATACAAATGTTGCACAGGGCAACTTAGCATGGCTTGGCCCAACTTGTAAATATGGCCCTTAGCACACGATTCCACTACAGCAAAGGGCAGGCATTAGGTTTGGTGTTGGATAAGGAAACACAATAACCAGATATTGTGTCGCTAGATCAGATCATCAAGTCTGTGACTAACTCATTTCTTACAACTCAGAGTTGGAGGTGTTAGCATAAACGAACATGTTCAAACGTTGACCTTTCTACAAGTATTCCGCTCAAATTTTGCCTACTTAAAGCAGCAGACACATAATATCAAGACTTAACATTGTGTAATAGTTGTTGTACAGTAAGGTGACCCTTCATGCACTTTTCTAATCATCACTAAATGATGATTTGCAAAATCTATGTGTGTAACATATAGCAACGAACATATTAGTTGAAATGCAAACTTACAATTTGTCAATGTGCAGGAAGGGACACCTACCATGCTCATTAACAGTCTTTCCCTACAATGCTGCCTGCCATGCAAAATGGTGCAAGAGTGCCTGAGTTGGTGCTAGTCAGCAACATTTTGCACCACCACATTGTGAAATGCCTGTTTCTAAAGTAAAATATCAACATTGCAAACAGCTGTTTCCACGATACACACAGTGTGGAAGCACACAATAATGTAAATTTGCTTACCATCTTTCCTTCTAACGATGATCCCCAGGTTGTCCAATAGGTCGCTCTCATGGCAACGCAATCCTGCCACAGATGTTTGAACTGTTGGACAGTCCTGTCCACATCAAAGATCCTATACATGTGGTGGTGAATGCGGTCCCACCGCAATTTTCTGACGTTCACATTGTGCCCTTTTAGAACTTGTCGCCAACTCTCAACCATTCTAGGAAGGTAAAATGTAATTAACCAGAAGAAAGCTCCAAATGCTTCCTCCGACATCCTCCCATCCCAACCTTCACCCAACATCTCCCCCAAAATTTCTAAACCCACTAAAAAAAGAAAAACCCAACTAAATGAGAACAAATATATAATATCTCAACTATATACCCCGTAAACACGCACCCGACAAAACAAGAGACAAAACACAAAAAACATGACTTAACAGTGACACAGGATTTGACAGGTACAGTAAGGACAGCAGACTATATTCCAAAGAAACACTTTCACCAAACAGAATCACCACACTCCTCAAAACAAAACTGCACAGCTCAAAAGACACTAACCGTGTGATTAAAAGTGAAAGTGTACAGCACTGTTCCAGGAAACAGGATGCATGCTAACATCACTTCCTGTCCGTTTGTGGCTCATTATGTGAGTTTGCATAATTTTTTTTACAGCTAAAGGCTTAGCGGGAAATTTCCATTGTCAATGCAGGTACTTTGCAAGTGTATTGTATAGCCGCTAAGAAAAAATGAATGCTAACTTGAAAGGTGGGAAAGAAAATCCTGCTAAATGATAGATGATCTGTAAATGTACAATTTTTCATGCGATTGTATGCCTGGTAACAGTCTATGGCTATGGCATTTGACCAATGTTGTGTATGTGACATTCCTTGATCAGATGTGTTTCGTTCAAATAATGTCTAGGCTGTCTACATGCAAACCTACACACATTAATGCTGCACCATAATTCACAATGTTTGATTGGCAATGCATGCATTAGTTGGAGTCACACTGGTATCCAAAGGTTGTATGTGTATATACATATGAGGCAGTTACATACCCCATTCCAGCAAGGTGTGTACCACTGTCATGAGGCTAAGACACACACATATTCGTCCACTAAGCATTTACTACTTGTGAAAAAGATTAGGTTGCATGCATACAATGCAAAAATATGAACGGAATATCTTTTTTGTATTTGCTTAAAGAGTAAATTACATGACCATATACCCAGGGTTGTGCAAAGATGCCTAACGTGGCTTTACTCCATCTTGTCCATTTTTCACTGCCACACCAGTCCATTACAGTAACTGGGTGTGACATTGGTGTAGTGTTGTACAGTTAACCACTACATACATGACTTTCAATGCTTCTCTTGATTAACACGTCTGGGACTGATTCAACTTTGACAACTCTGACAGTGTGACATTAAACAGGCAAGACTAGTTGACATGTAATGAGTACTTGTGAGTTTCATTCTCTGCACATGGACGGGGCAATTTCACTTTCAGGAAAAAAACTCTATATGCTGGAAGGTGTCCCTTCATGCACAAAGATATACAACCAAGCAGCCCATTAACTTTTGTACATGGCACACATGTGCCGCACAGGGACGGCCCTGATGGTTAGACACCACCACAAGGGCATGTACAGGGATGCCCCAAATATGTTTTGTACATATGCCTCATACCTGTGTGTTAAGACAAGACCGCGCACTATGCAATACAAGTGTGCACAACACCAGCCTCTGACCTTTCCTCATAGATTACCCATAACAAATCTGAATCTGATTTGGATGTGTCAATGTATGCAGCAGTGTGTATTACACATTTCCATAGCATACTGAAGGGTAAATACTATTCTTTATCCTTGTATCACCCTTCTTAATCCTCCTTTTCATAGCCAATAAATATTTGGCCACATTCTCAGATGACTAAATCGGCGTCCGCACCATGAGGCCAAGTATGTTGCAGCTGAAGAGCCACTGCAACATCCTTTGCATCCCCCCTTAATTGCTAAGTGGAGCATGTGCCTATCATTGAATGCCACATTCAGTCGTTATGTGGCTTGAAGCCACTTTGAAAATCAGGAGAGGGTGAGTTTGACAACAGAACATTACAAAAAGTGATGTTCTGTTGTTGGTATCCACTGGAAAATGTGGCCTGAGGGGTTTAAAACACATTATAAATGTCCTTTTCCATGTAACGATATTTAGGTGTGTGTCCTGCATGCTCCAGCAAAAGTTGCTTATGTGACACTATGCGGAAGTGGCCATATGTGCATGAATGTGTGAGTAGATGGTGGCATGTGATGATGTGACATGCAAATGGAATACAGGCCTGTGTTAATGAGTGTTGTCCGCATTCCTGGAGACATACAACAGTATGTGACATGACCATTTCCTAGGAATGGATGTTCTTATTTGTGTCCAACTATGCTTGCAAATATGGTAATATGTTGATATTCGTAGTGGTAACAAATACCTAGTTTACATACAGTTACCTATCAACATTTACATTGGTAGTGTAGAATTACCTAGCTTCTTCATTGTGGTACTATATTTTGGTTGTACATTTTGAGCACATGATATTTGCATTTGAGGCTGAGATTAGTTATAGGTTACTTGCATGTATTTGCCATGCTTGTTAGGATCCCTGATGCACTATACCCATGATTATGGCATCATTTTTTTTGTGGTTGTAGACACACAGAAAGTGTGATGTGATGAGGATAGCACAAGTTGTCAAAATTACTTGCCATGGCACAATCATGGTGGTGGGATTAGGACATCCACACATTTCACTTCATTGCACTTTCATCCTATTTGGCCTATGTACACAATAGTGTACGATATTGCTTTCTCAGTTGTTTCATGTCTAACCAATACTTCAGTGTTTGTGCATTGAATTTTATGGCAATTTAAGATCAGTTCAGTGTTGAAAGAGGAGTCATACACAGTGTTTGTAATGCTAGACATTTACAAATCTATCGTTACAGTGGCACATGTGTGAGGTATAGGGGAAGTATCACATGCAAGACCTGACATTGTGTTTCTGTTTGGTGTAAGATGTATTACCTACCCTGTATTTATGAAGCAGTTAATCCTGCTATCTCTTTGTTTAAATCTTCAGCCTCCCCACCTAAAGTTGTTCCTGTTCATCATTCTTATGTAGGTATGGGAATTATGTCAGTACACATATTTTCAGTGTGACAAAGTACACAAAGATTTCTTAACAAACCTTCGGCAGTGATATGAGCAGTCTGCTGCCAGATACATCTATGCATCATAAGCAGACTATCTTGAATCCTAAACTCTAAAACAAAGATGCACCTGATGGTGCCTAGGGCACAAAACGTCAAGCACATTGTAATTCACAATGATGCTCTACCTGCATTTTGTAGTTATGATGCACAAAACATTTTATCAATCCAGCTTTTGGTTTTGTTTTTGTCATATACTATGCTAGGTGATTGCCCTGTGTGACACTATTTGTGGAACAGCAACAGTATCCCAGACTACTGACCTTCTCATTACAAGAATAAAGCATACAAGATATTGTTCTAGTGATGGTTTATTTAAATACATTGTAAGATGAAATAATTTGTGCACAGTTGCACATGAAAAATGATTTCATGTGACATTACTTGAAAAAGTTATTGGTTATTGCATACCTCCTCAAATTTGCTGCTGATGTACTATCAGGTTGCCTCTAATCCTCCTCTTCATCCATTCCATCATCAGAATTTGCTGATCTTCTACATCATCAGGCAGTGGCGTATCAGTCCTGACACAAATGTTATGCAGTATGCAACAGACTAGTATGAATTTACATACCAACGGTGGCAGATACAGGAGCCTCCCACCAGAAATGTCCAGGCACCTAGACCTGGATTTTAGTACTTCAAATATCCTTTCAACTATGGCCCTGGTGAAGCCAAGTGCAACATTGTAGTCCCTCTGTGCCTGTGGGTTTGTAATTTTGATTGGTGTCATCACCCATGATGTGAGGGCATAGCCTTGGCCAGCTGAAACAGAAAATGGAGAAAATGTACATTAGTCTCTTAGCATGACGTGGGTGTTAATAGCTTACACATAACTACACTGCCATTGGTGTGATCCTCTGTGATACATCCACAGTTTTATATACAGCAATGTGCAAATGCATTATAGGATGTGATTATTCAACAATGTCAATGTGTACCTCATGATTTCCAAGACACTTGTCTGACATGAGTCACTTTATTGGATGTATGTGACCCATTCCAAAGAGAAAATCATCATAATTACGATAACATAACACATAGCACTATCTGTAGGAGTTACTTCATTTTGGTACAAAATTTGGTAACATTTTTGTTCTGGATCAACAATTTTCAATGTGTCAGGCATGGATTTGAAAGTGTAAGCATGTGACCCTGTGTGATATTTGTCAACACATTTTGGTGCACACTGTCCACTGTGATGACACCATATATTAGTTACTAAGGGCCACATGCATAAAAGGAAATAATGGTTGCAAACAGGCAGCTTCTCAGAATCTGCCCCTTTGCAACCTGTATTTTTGCATTTGGGATGCATCATCCCAAATGCAAAAATCGCAAATGAAGTAATCGCTAAATTTGCTATTACTTGAATTGTGATTGCATTTTAGGAATCACAAATTGCGATGCCTCAAATGCAATGCATGATTCCATTAAAATAGTGATTTCGCTCTTAGGGGACACAAATTACAGTCAAATGAAACTTGATGGCATTTTGCAAAAACTTTTGAAAATGCACTAAAGTGCATTTTTCAAAGTTCCACGATACACACACACATGCCCTTGGGGCATGTGTGTGCGTAACATGTGTTTACTTAACAATTTCAAGGGTGCAACAGGGTATTCTTTTGGTACCCTTGCACACTTGAAATTTCATGCACAATTTGCGAGTACAAATTGTGCATGCAATTCCCTTTAATTCCTATGAATGAATGGGAATCAATTGCTTAATTGTGACTCACAATTTGCGTGTAACAATTAAGGAATCTGTAGGAATCGCAATTTTTTTTGAGATTCCTACATGCATAGGCAATAGCAATTCTTTAATCGCGATTCCTTAATCGCAAATTAAGAATCGCAATTGTCTATGTTGATGCATGTACCCCTAAATGTGTTGTGAGGTTGCACAGAAACATTGGACAAGTAGACTGCAAGACGAGCCACCTTGGTGCGAGGGCACACCATATCTTTGACAGTATTTGGTATCCACTCAATGTGTGTCTGCACTGGCACCAGCAGTGCAGATTTCCACTGTAACACTCACAATATGCCCTTGGAGACATTGTTATTAGCTGTAATAGGAGATGTGTTGTCTGTATAAGGGACCTTGCTGCACAGTCTGGGCATTTGGATTATAGCTGAGGTGTTTCAGTTACCCCAATTATTTGCCTGTTGTTAAATTGTATAGGATAGGTATCTTTGATTTGTGATGTAATGCTGCATTGTTCTGCTTAACTATTCTAGTACTACTGTCTGTAATTGATTTGCTATCTCATATAAGTTGTCATATCTCCTCTTGCCCATGGAATGCTTTGCTTTCTCAATGTCTAATTGTTCATGATCATTATGAAGTGTGGTTAAATGAATGTCCTGGACAATATCTGGATGTACACATCGTTCCTCGTGTTCATTTTTCTGCCACTGTACATCGCTGATTGTGTAGAAGGATGAGCTAACCTGAATGCAAAGCAAAGTGTTGGTATGTGCTTTAGTTTCAATCAATCAGGGATTTTTAAAGAGCACTACTCACCCATGAAGGTCTCAAGGTGCTGGGGGGTTTTTGGGCAGCCCCGACTCATTCGAAGAGCCAGGTCTTTTGGCACTTCCTGAATGCTTGTAGTGTGGGGGTTTGTCTGATGCTGAGCGGGAGTTCATTCCAGGTCTTGGCCGCGATGTAGGAGAAGGCTCTTCCTCCCGTTCCGGCTCTGCAGATGGAAGGGATTTCAGCCAGGGCAAGGTTGGCAGAGTGGAGGTTTCTCTTGGGAGTGTAGAGGGAGATTCTTTCACTGAGGTATTGGGATCCAGTGTTATGAAAGGGATTTGTAGGCGTGTGTGAGCAGATTTAAAGTCACTCTCTTTTAGACGGGGAGCCTGTGGAGGTCTTGTAGGTACTGGATGATGTGGGCTTATTGTGGAATGCTGAAGATGAGTCTGACTGCGGCGTTCTGGATGGTCTGGATCTGTGGAGTGTTGATTTGTTGATTCCGGCATAGTGGGCGTTCCGGAGTCTAGTTTGCTGGTTATGAGTGCATTGGTGATGGTCTTTCTGGTTTCAGGGGATCCATTTGAAGGTCTTGCAGAGTTTGTGGAGGTTGTTGAAGCACGTGGAAGATACAGCTTTGATCTGTTGGTCCATGGTCAGGGAGGAGTTGAGTATGATGCCGAGGTTGCGGGTGTGGTCCATGCTTGTGGGAGGGTTGCAGAGGAGCAGGGGCCACCAGATGTTGTTCCACATGCAGGGGGTGGATCCAAGGATAAAGACTTCCATTTTCTCCAAGTTGAGCTTCAGGCAGCTGCTACTCATCCAGGATGTGGCGTCCTTTATTCCTTCCTAGAAATTGTGTCTGGTGATGTTGGGTTCCTTGGTGAGGGGGAGGATGAGATGGGCGTTGTCCCCGTAGGATATGATGCTGAGTCCGTGCTTTCAAGCGATGGTTGCAAGAGTGGCCATGTAGATGTTGAAGAGCATGGGGCTAAGTAAGGATCCTAGGGTTACTCTGCATCTGATCTCTGTGGGTTCAGAGAGAAAAGGAGGGTGTCTGATTCTTTGAGTTCAGCTGGCGAGGAAGGAGCGGATCCAGTCTAGGGCCATTCCCTGAATGCCAGCGTCATGGAGTCTGGCGGCTAGTGTGCGGTCAGAGACGGTGTCAAAGGCTGCTGAGAGGTCAAGTAGAAAGAGGGCTGCAGTGTGGCCTTGGTCGCGGAGAGAGCATATGTCATCCGTGGCAGCTAGTGGGGTGGTATCGGTGCTGTGGTTGCTGCGGAATCCGCATTGAGAAATGTCGAGAATCGAGTTAGATTCTATTAAATTCATGAGCTGGTTGTTGATAGTGACTTTTGTGGCAAAGGGGAGGAGAGAGATGGGTCTGCGGTTCTTCAGGTCTGTCAGGTCTGCGGAGGGCTTCTTAAGGAAGGGTATGACTTATGCGCATTTCCAGTCTTTGGGGAATGTGCCTGTTTTGAGGGTGCTGTTGATTGTACGTCATAGTTCAGGTGCAATGACAGAAGCGGCTCTGCAGAAGGGATGTATGACGTTACAACGCACACTTTTACAACGCATGCACTTACAACGCATTTTTTACAACGCATAATCCATTACAACGCACTACACTTACAACGCATGACACTACAACGCATTTTTAAAAACTACCATTACAACGCATACCATTACAACGCATAATATTTAATTGCATTTAAGGTAAGTATTAGATAGTATAGGGGTAAAAATTACTTTTCTAACTCCAGGGGGTGCAACAGTAGGGTAAGTGTTGGATAGTATAGGGGTAAAAATTACTATTCTAACTCCAGGGGGTGCAACAGTAGGGTAAGTGTTGGATAGTATAGGGGTAAAAATTACTATTCTAACTCCAGGGGGTGCAACAGTAGGGTAAGTGTTGGATAGTATAGGGGTAAAAATTACTATTCTAACTCCAGGGGGTGCAACAGTAGGGTAAGTGTTGGATAGTATAGGGGTAAAAATTACTATTCTAATTCCAGGGGGTGCAACAGTAGGGTAAGTGTTGGATAGTATAGGGGTAAAAAATACTATTCTAACTCCAGGGGGTGCAACAGTAGGGTAAGTGTTGGATAGTATAGGGGTACAAATTGCTATTCTAACTCCAGGGGGTGCAACAGTAGGGTAAGTGTTGGATAGTATAGGGGTAAAAATTGCTATTCTAACTCCAGGGGGTGCAACAGTAGGGTAAGTGTTGGATAGTATAGGGGTAAAAATTGCTATTCTAACTCCAGGGGGTGCAACAGTAGGGTAAGTGTTGGATAGTATAGGGGTAAAAATGACTATTCTTACTCCAGGGGGTGCAACAGTAGGGTAAGTGTTGGATAGTATAGGGGTAAAAATTACTATTCTAACTCCAGGGGGTGCAACAGTAGGGTAAGTGTTGGATAGTGTAGTGTAATATTATGCGTTGTAATGGTAGGCGTTGTAATGGTATGCGTTGTAAAGGTATTTTTTAAAAATGCGTTGTAGTGTCATGCGTTGTAAGTGTAGTGCGTTGTAATGGCTTATGCGTTGTAAAAAATGCGTTGTAAGTGTAGTGCGTTGTAACAGTTGCGTTGTAAAGGTTGTTCCCCCTGCAGAAGATGTGTGGCAGGCAGGGATCGGTGGGGGCTCCTGAGCGTATGCTCCTCAAGGTCTGTGCGGAGTCTTCTGTGGTGGCAGTGATGGTCGGCTGGGTGGTGTTGCTGGAGGCTGGTTTTGTGTTGGTGCCTTGGTTCTGTTTGTGAAAGTTTTTGTAAAGAATTCTGATCCTGTGATGAAAGACGGAGCCAAGTTTGTTGCAGAGGTCCTGGGAGGGAGGTATGTCAGAGGTTTCGCTGGGGGGGTTGGGTGAATTCTTGTATGATGCTGAAGAGTTCCTTAGAGTTTCGGAAGTTGTAGAGGATTCGGTCCTGGTTGAAGTTCCTTTTTGTGGACCTAATGAGTTGGTGGTGTTCTGTCATGGCGGTCTTATAGGCGGTGCGTGCTTCTTAGGTTTTGCTGTTCCTCCATGCTTTCTCGAGTCATCGGCACGTGCGCTTGGATTCTCGGAGGTGTGTGGTGAATCAGGTTGATTTTGTGGTGATTTGTCTGTCAGAGTTCTGGAGGGAGGCGAGCGTGTTTGCACAGTTGGTGATCCATCAGTGGAGCTCATTGGCTTCAGAGCTGGCATCGGTTGTGGTGAGTGAAAGAGTACGGCTGAGGGCAGAGTTGAGGTGCTCTTAGGTAATCTTGCTCCAGTTTCTGCATGGGGTGTAGGCTTGTGGGTATTGGGTTTCGAGAAGGAGAAATGGACGCAGTGGTGGTCCATCTAGAGGGGTTGCTTGGTGTGGCTGAAGCGAATGTTGTTTTCACCTGCAAAGATGGGATTGAGTGTGTGTCCGGCCTTGTGGGTGGGGGTGGTAAAGAGCTGCTTCAGTCTGATGTTGACGAGGTTGTCCAGGAGGGCAGTGGAGTTGGGGTTGCTGTGGTTGTCAAGGTGGAAATTCAGGTCTCCAAGCAGTGCGTAGTCCATAAAGGCAAGGGCATGGGGCGTGATGAGTTCTGTAAAGGTAATTGTGGATGGGGCGCGAGGTCCGGGAGGGCTGTAGGCGAGAGTTCCGCATAGAGTCGCACTTTGACGTATACAACATCCATGTTGTTCTCTGTACAATTACTGACTGAAGGATGTTTTTGCCTGACTGAGCAGCCACCATTGCCACAATGTGAATGTGCAATCTTGTTGTCTGCAGAAGACATTAGGTCATGTAGTACATATGTCACAAACCTAGCAATGGAACCTGAGCTAATTCCTCTTACTATATGTGATACAGTTTACAGGTACTAATCATAGTGTAGATGAGAATGATACCTATGCTTATGTATCCTCAGTTGTGATTCAGTAGGTAGGCACACCAATTGCATACTGTCAAATAGACCCACTGCATTGGATATATATACGAGTGTGTGGTCTAAATTGATCTTGGTTGTGGATGGCTATTAAATTTTCCATGGTGAACAATTTTGACATTTGCAAAGTGTGTGATGTCCTTTGTAGTGGTCTGCCTTACTGTATACCTATTGGTCTTTGCATTGTTCAGCATACATTGGTGACATGACCAGGTAGTGAGGAATTGGCCATGTCTTCCACAATAGCATCATGACAGCTAACAGTCCCTCATCCCATGAGACTGGTTTCTGAGGCCTACAGTGGTTAGTGCATGTCAACATGTCCAATGGCAGTGCATAGGACAGCACACACTATACCAGGTTGAACATGGGCGCTTGGAACAGATGTGTTTTACATCCCTTCTTAACTATCATCTGTGGCTGAAATTTCATTGTGAGGCAGGAGGAGAAACTTATCAACAGTGGAGGCGTGTAATAGTAGGCTACGGTTGTGTGTTAACCCCTTCCATGCTGCGCAGATTCCGCCGCTGTGCTGACGGAATCTTGCGCGGGCGTGGTCATGACGGAACGGTTCCGTCATGAGCACAGCTCAACCGTGGCTCATGACGGAACCGTTCCGTCATGAGCACCGAAGGGGTTAAAGGGTTTAGAAACAGTGACCCAAATAAATTACCTCAAAATAACTGGAGGTGTAATCTTAAGTTAGTTGTAAAGGCAAAGCAACAGCAGGACAGAAGGAAAGCAGACTGCAAATTAGTAAAGATGTAAAGGAAAATGAAGTAGGATAGAACTCAAGTAGAGATACAACATAGGTTGTGCTTTACAAAAGATAGTGTAAGGGATAGAAAGACTTGTGCTTGGAAAATGGTTTACCAAAGTGAGTGGTAATTTACTTTCCTGGCTATTCCCTAGTTGTGGCTTATTAAATAAATGTTTGTTACTTAAAGTGGGCACATCAACAATATACACCTAATGTAATTCACAACATGAGCAATTTGACATTGTTCACCTACATGATTGAGTGCCTTGAGGTGTGTGGTGTGTTAGAGCTGCACTTAACCAACAGGCAGTCCATTGATATAGGTGCCATTCTGGAACCGCTTGTTGATGGCAGATGGACGGAAGAAATATTAATCACGAACACTGCAAGAGTACCTTGCCATGACATTGATGAAGACACCAAGATGGCCAACAATAGCCTGCACATTCATTGAATAGGTGTGTTTCCAGTTGCTCTATATGTGTGAAGTTTCTGCAGGAGGCAAAAGTTGCATATGGATGCGTTCCATTGCCCCCAACACATGCGGAAAGCCAGCAATGGCTCACTTGTTAGTGAGTTAGTCTTGCACAATGTTGGGGAAGTGGAGTTACTGCGGTGTCAGGATAATTGTGGCTTCCAGGACAGTGGGTAGGAACCTGGAGAACGATGCCTGTGATACTCCTGCCACTCTGGTGGTGGTTGGTTGAAAAGTCTCTGAGGGCAGCATGTGGATTACAGCAAGTAGCTTTGTCTATGGAGGGATGTTGGTGCTGTCCTGGAATGTGGCTGCATCCTTGGTGCAATCTGGTTGAGGCGGAGGCAATGGACCCCCTTTAGCCTGTAATAGGCTATGACCTACACTGGCTGGAGGTATGTGAGGGTGATCCTCTGTCAGTAGATCCACACCCTTCTCCGGCGCTGCCTCTGTGGTGGTGGTGGTCGTCGTGGTTGCAGTGGGCTTCTTGGTGCTCCTAGTTATAGTAACAAAAGTTCCATGGCGTTGTTGAGGTTGAAAAAGATGATTTGGGAGTGTTCTCCCTAAATACAACTGTGTTAGCCTCCTTTTTGTTACCAGGTAATTTCTGATGTTAAAAATGCTTCTAATACGAGCGCTGTCCATAGCCTTACCGTGCGACCGACACGTAACCGTAGCCGGTCCGTCCTGTAGGTGAAGTACGATGCGTATAACTGCCAAAAACACGACCGACACGTAGGCTGTGATTCAAGCTCCATTCTCCGTCCGAGCCGTAACTCCGAACGCTGAACGGAGTCGCCCGGAAGCAGTATCCATAGCAGTTTCCGCCCTGACAAGTACGATACGTACTTCCTAGGTGCCGGACGGGTCACCACGTACGTCACGGGACAAATCATCCGGAAAACAAGCATATCAGCTACGATTCGCGCCACAACTCAATCCACAGCTACGAGACGGACCAGCTTGCAGCGGGTACAAGATGGAGCAACAAGCAGCGTGTATGACATGAACACATCATGAATCCCATCGCGCAGGTCATACCAGTACTCTACATCTATGACTGGATCAGGAACCGATGCCGACGGCGCAGGCGGTAAGTCAGATAACTATCACACAAACAAACGACACGTACCCGCAAAATGGTGCACACACACAGGGGATCCGCATCCTGGCCACTAACAACAGCCCACCATAGGGGTTGCATGGCCAGCACCACTAACACCCCCACCCATAGGGCTTATGTTGCCCATCACCCCTGCCACCACCAGCCATAGGGCATATGTTGCCCATCACTACTGCCACCCCCACCCATAGGGGACCTGTTGCCCATCACTACTGCCACCCCCACTCATAGGGTTTACGTTGCCCATCACTACTGCCACCCCCACCCATAGGGGACCTGTTTCCCATCACTACTGCCACCCCCACTCATAGGGCTTATGTTGCCCAGCACTCCTGCCACTCCCATCCATAGGGGACCTGTTGCCCATCACTACTGCCACCCCCACCCACAGGGGACCTGTTACCCATCACCCCTGCCCCCCCAGCCATAGGGGTCCTGTTGAACATCACCCCTGCCACCCCCACTCATAGGGGACCTGTTGCCCATCACTCCTGCCACCCCCACTCATAGGGGACCTGTTGCCCATCACCCCTGCCACCCACGCTCATAGGGCTCATGTTGCCCAGCTCTCCTGCCACCCCCATCCATAGGGGACCTGTTGCCCATCACTACTGCCACCCCCACCCATAGGGGACCTGTTGCCTATCACTACTGCCACCCCCAGCCATAGGGGACCTGTTTCCCATCACTACTGCCACCCCACCCATAGGGCTTATGTTGCCCATCACCCCTGCCACCCTCAGCCATAGGGCATATGTTGCCCAACACTACTGCCACCCCCACCCATAGGGGACCTGTTGCCCATCACTACTGCCACCCCCACCCAATAGGGGACCTGTTGCCCATCACCCCTGCCACCCCCACTCATAGGGGACATGTTGACCATCGCCCCTGCCACCCCCACTCATAGGGACCTGTTGCCCATCACTACTGCCACCCCCAGCCATAGGAGACCTGTTGCCCATCACCCCTGCCATCCCCACTCATAGGGGACTGTTGCCCATCACCCCTGCCTCCCCCACTCATAGGGGATCTGTTACCCATCACTCCTGCCACCCCCACTCATAGGATGGGTGATGCGCCACACATCCATCATACTCCAGTATTAGGTATGTCAGCAAAATGCATCCCCCTAACATCATGACAACAGTGTGTAGTCTGTGACAAATGCCCACAACAGTGATTATGACTTCGAACATACAATGTAACTAACAGCACATGTGTGACCAACAAATGAGTGTGCCTTACACAAGACAAGCATCACTATAGCACTGTGTCAATATAAAAAGAACACCCCCTCACTGTGTAAAACAAAAGTTAAGTGTGGGCTTCCAAACTGCAGCAGATGTTGAGCATTGTGGTGATGGGGTCTAAACCCCCCCTCATCGCAGTGACCAAAAGGTAAGTGTCATCATGGTCAAAGCTGCAAATAACAAACAGCATGTATGATCCCTGCTCCCAACACATTAAACACTTCTGGGGCAGAGTAGTGGTTGTGTCCCATTCCCACAGAGATGTGGTGAGGCTAACAGTGCTGTGAAAACATAACACACTCTCGGCCATGTGCAGACAGGCACCACACATGGGAGCTGACAATACATACAGTGTACAATGATACAGGAGCAGAAGTGACCATCACAAAGCATACACACATTTTGAAAATAGACACACTAATCAAAACAACCTGTGTAGGCTGTAGGTGTCAGCTCACAAACTCCCATTCCATGCCAGCAATGGCACTTAACAACCAGGATGAATGTGCACAATGATGTGATATGACTCACAGGGACAGCAGCGAAAATCACAGAAACAGCATCCAGACAAAGGCCCACAACAGCAATACCAATGCACTGATGCAGATGCACAAGCACAAACAGGCAACCTCACACTGCACATCTGACACAACATGTGTGTGTGTGTGTGTGTGTCTCGGTATCCCCAGGCAACTACACAACACATGATGGGGGCTGAACCACAGTGACACAGATGTGGATACTGTGCCATACAAAAGTAAACCATCCTTGGAACACCCTTAGTGGGCAATCAGGCATTGTGAGATGAGAGGGAGCACAACAGACACATGTGACACAAGCTTGAATGAACACCAACTAACACAGCAAGAGGCTGACACACAACAGCACTACCCCCAGTGACCAGACATTGGGGTGACACAAGCATGCATGACACCTCTACTGTGATGACAAAGGCAGATGTCGTACAAACTGGGACACCCAGACATGTGTCCTGTTCCACAAAAGTACATCACACATACACAAACACAAATCACTCAGCATGGCCCCTCATCCATGGACAAACAGGAGCTAGGGGACCATCCATGCAAACATTTACATCAGTCCACCCTCAACACCACACACCCTTTAACTGCAACAATGTGCATCTGTGAAGCCCACATGGACAGGTGACATTGCACATGCACCCATGACAAACACAGGAATGTTGGGAGGAACTAAGGTGCACAGACTCATCACAAAAGGACAGTTTACAACCCTGGGGAATGACAGACATACTGCACAGTATGCGGTACATGGCCATGACGTCAAAGCTCACATAGCCTTCAGAATACCTGCCACAGTCCCAGGACAATGCAGAAGCCAAGGAGAACCACAAGGCACACATGCTGACGCCTGCCAACATTGCAGCCCTGAACCCGACAAGTGGGAGCAGTCACACACACATACACATGTCTCAATCACTGAAAGGTACCACCAAGGGACAACTACATGATATTGCAAATAAACAAGTGCCTTGGGGAACCCTGACTGTGTCCCATCTGTGTCTGACAACATCATCACCACACAGAACTGACAAATCCCAATGATGATGCACCAATTAACAGTAGTGTGTCATGCACCCACACATCCGGTAGCCCATGGCAAAGTAGTGGGATGAACACAGTACCACTCAGCAAGCATCAACAACAGGAACATATCAATGGAACACTGCCTGTGTATGAAAAGGGATGTGGGACACACACACATGATCATACAACACACACCATGGGCCCAGGCTATGTCACGGGATAATACACTTACTTGAGGGGACCCAACTCCTGTGGAAGCCCAGCTGTGCGAAACATATTCACAGCACGTCTCACTCATGTCAGCAGAACACTTGGTCAGTCAGCCATCAGTTACCACACACTGAAGGCTCTGGTCACAACAGCCTGGGTACGTGAGTCTCCCCTAAGTAATCTGCACATACTCAAAACGGATGTATGACGTTACAACGCACACTATTACAACGCATGCACTTACAACGCATTTTTTACAACGCATAATCCATTACAACGCATGACATTACAACGCATGACACTACAACGCATTTTTAAAAAATACCTTTACAACGCACTACCATTACAACGCATACTACCTTTACAACGCATACCATTACAACGCATAATATTAAATTACATTTAAGGTAAGTATTAGATAGTATAGGGGTAAAAATTACTATTCTAACTCCAGGGGGTGCAACAGTAGGGTAAGTGTTGGATAGTGTAGGGGTAAAAATTACTATTCTAACTCCAGGGGGTGCAACAGTAGGGTAAGTGTTGGATAGTGTAGGGGTAAAAATTACTATTCTAACTCCAGGGGGTGCAACAGTAGGGTAAGTGTTGGATAGTGTAGGGGTAAAAATTACTATTATAACTCCAGGGGGTGCAACAGTAGGGAAAGTGTTGGATAGTATAGGGGTAAAAATTACTATTCTAACTCCAGGGGGTGCATCAGTAGGGTAAGTGTTGGATAGTATAGGGGTAAAAATTACTATTCTAACTCCAGGGGGTGCATCAGTAGGGTAAGTGTTGGATAGTGTAGGGGTAAAAATTACTATTCTAACTCCAGGGGGTGCATCAGTAGGGTAAGTGTTGGATAGTATAGGGGTAAAAATTACTATTCTAACTCCAGGGGGTGCAACAGTAGGGTAAGTGTTGGATAGTGTAGGGGTAAAAATTACTATTCTAACTCCAGGGGGTGCAACAGTAGGGTAAGTGTTGGATAGTGTAGGGGTAAAAATTACTATTATAACTCCAGGGGGTGCAACAGTAGGGAAAGTGTTGGATAGTATAGGGGTAAAAATTACTATTCTAACTCCAGGGGGTGCATCAGTAGGGTAAGTGTTGGATAGTATAGGGGTCAAAATTACTATTCTAACTCCAGGGGGTGCATCAGTAGGGTAAGTGTTGGATAGTGTAGGGGTAAAAATTACTATTCTAACTCCAGGGGGTGCATCAGTAGGGTAAGTGTTGGATAGTATAGGGGTAAAAATTACTATTCTAACTCCAGGGGGTGCATCAGTAGGGTAAGTGTTGGATAGTATAGGGGTAAAAATTACTATTCTAACTCCAGGGGGTGCATCAGTAGGGTAAGTGTTGGATAGTATAGGGGTAAAAATTACTATTCTAACTCCAGGGGGTGCATCAGTAGGGTAAGTGTTGGATAGTATAGGGGTAAAAATTACTATTCTAACTCCAGGGGGTGCATCAGTAGGGTAAGTATTGGATAGTATAGGGGTAAAAATTACTATTCTAACTCCAGGGGGTGCATCAGTAGGGTAAGTGTTGGATAGTATAGGGGTAAAAATTACTATTCTAACTCCAGGGGGTGCATCAGTAGGGTAAGTGTTGGATAGTATAGTGTAATATTATGCGTTGTAATGGTATGCGTTGTAATGGTAGTATGCGTTGTAATGGAATGCGTTGTAAAGGTAGTTTTTAAAAATGCGTTGTAGTGTCCTGCGTTGTAATATCATGCGTTGTAATGGATTATGCGTTGTAAAAAATGCGTTGTAATGGTAGTGCGGTGTAAAAGTTGCCTTGTAAAGGTTGTTCCCCACTCAAAACATATGTCTAGCAAGTTGCACAGAGGACCCAGTTGCTCCTATACCAATGATGTCCACACCTGTAGGTCCAGAGGTGATGCGCACAAACTCTATGAAATTGACATATTGGACAATGGGAAGAACATCATATGTGCATGGGTGCAAGCCAGAGATGTGACCATGAAAAGGAAATGTTCACAGAGATGTCCACAAATAGTTGATCATGACACAACCAGGTAGCTGCAAAGGATGACATGGATATCCACCAGAATAGGACACATATCTCATGGACCACATGGAGTACCTCATATCAACACATCAGTATTCAACATTGGAAACCAAGCATTACAGGTGCAAGGGCATGTTAAACATCATCAACATAATGTACAGCTAAATCAAGTTCCCAGGAATAGAGAAAAAAGCTTTATTCAGCATATTAAAAGTTAAACGTCCGTTCAAACAAAAGGCCAATGGCCAGTCCATGTCCAAATGCCAAGGAGTGAAACAGAGTGACAACTGTCACACGTTGCTTGCCTGCACTGCCAAGGACCGGGGTCATCCCCTCAGAGGGGCATACATGGGGGCAGGCCAGGCACTGCAAGGACAGGATCAGGGCGCAGCAGAAGGAGGCAGTGAAGAGGTGGTGGATGCAGGCAAGACACTTGCAACTGGAGTGGAGCTGACTGAAGTGGGGGGTGCAGTCACAACTGTGGGGCACGAGTCAGATGGGGTGGGTGCTGGCACAACTCCAGTGGGCAGGTCAGATGGAGTGGATTGGGTCCCCACTGCAGTGCCCAAGTCAGGCGGGGTTGTCGTGGACTCCACTGCAGTGCCTACATCCATGGGAGTGGAATGGGGTGCAGGTGAGGTCAGCAGAACAGGGGGGACATGGTCCCCACATCAGTGGCACTAACCGTCTGACCAGGTGTGGAGGAGCAAGTGGTAGGGGGGAGGGACTTAGCATTTTGGGGATGGTGTATCTGTGGGTGGGGGAACCCGGGGTAGGTAGTGGCGGGGGAACCTCTGGAGTGGTGGCCTGGGGGATGGAGGATGGAGACTTTGTCTTGGAGCTGCATGGTGGCGGGGGAGTCTTGCTCTTCCGGCTCCAGGGATACTTACGGGTGGGGGTCACAGTCTGACTGCACCTGGGGGAGGGTGTCCGGGTGTGAGGGGCACTCCCCTCTGTGTGTGGGGACTTCCTCTTCCCCTTCTAATCAGGATCTGCTGGGTCAGTGGGGAAGAGGCCAAGGTCACAGAGGAAGAGCTTCTGGGGAGATGGAGTTGCAGGTGAGACAAGGGAAGGGGGCTGGTAAGGACAGGTTTCGGAGGACTGCTGAGTGGTTGTGGATGACTGTGTGAGTGTCTGCAAACCAGCCCCTGTGAGTGTTGTATCAGTCCCCTGCGCTTGCTTGTGTGCATGTCTAGACCGTGGTTTGGGTGTTTGTGTGCTGCCCGTATCTGTGGCTCTGTGAGAATGTGCAGGTGTTCGTATGCTTGGGACAGGTAGGCTGCTAGGAATCATGGGTGGTGCAGGGGTAGGAGGGGTGCGGGACTGTTGGAGGAGGGACACTGCTGTCATCAGGGAGGAGGCCATGGACTGATTGGTCCTCTGTAGGGCAGACATGCCCAATGAAATGCCCTCCATGAACAACACCAGTTGCATCAACAGACTTGTGTGTGCATTGAGGACCTTCAGCATCGACGTCTGCCTTACGTGGATCCGTCTAAGTAAGTCCACAGACTCCTCACTCAGGGAAGTAGGGGACACAGGGACAAGGGGTGCCATACCTGGCACAAAGTAGACATGCTCACGAACACGGGAGCCCACAGGGACCACAGGATCCTCTGAGATGGGAGCCGATGGGGGGGTGGTGGTGGTGGTGGCGGGGACAACCTCACTAGCTGGGGTTTGGTGGCTGCTGACACCCGCCTCCACAAGGGAGTCATCCTCGCAGCTGCTGTGGCCCTCAGCTGGGGGTGATGGTGCTGATGACTCATCTGTGTGGCTCCACACGCCCTCCTTGCCACTGGGTCCCCCCAACTCCTCTCCTTCTGTCCCTGTCAGGCTCTGGGGCTCCTCCTGGTCCGTGGAGCTGTCCTCTCCTGTGACCGTGGATGTATCTGGATAGGAATAGGAAGTAAGAGAACAACATCAGTCACCTGCACCGACTTCACACACCACAGTGAGTACATCACATCACAGGGCAAGCCCTGGCATCATCAGCTGAACACAGCTCAAAGTGCCAACACTGTTTAGAATAAGCCAATTGTCATTCTCAACATCAACCATGGCACACATATCCCTCCTTGACTTGCACACATATGTCTGTTACATGTTGGATGCTAATACCCCAATGTGCCGACATGCTCCACCCACACATTAGTTGGACATGCAAGTGAACATGTAGAAGTATGTCACTATACACATAGCACATCTCTTGCTACTGACTCAGTACAGGTGTCCTGATGAAGGGATGGGCAGAGACTCATTTCACATGTTTGTGATGCATGCCAGCAACACACACTATGATGTTCTCATGTCCTGATGGGCAATGCCACAATGGGGTGCATGGTGCACACTTGAACACAATGCAGGATCACTCATAGCAAGTTAAATGCCATGGCACTGGGATGCCTGGAGTCAGTCAACACTGTCTCCTGTCACAGGGGCAGGGCATCCAGACAACAACAATATGCACTGACTCACAATCCTAGCTCAGGGGTAAAGCTAACTCTGCAGATGACTGGTGCACTTGCCCATCCCCTGCAAACAACATATCCAGGACCCAGAAGACCCCACATCATGCAAATCAGACATATGAGTTTCTGCAAACACAACTACATGTACATTAACACATCACACTCTGCCATGCATGTAACCCAGCTGCATGAAGGACACAGTTGCATACACCATTGTGCGCTGTCAGATGATCACACACCTATATGTCACACAGGTCTTGTCTCTCACAGTCACATCTCAGATGTCCTGCTGACCCTCAGAATCATGGACACCCCAGTTGTACGTAACAACAATCCACACCATAATGACACAGAGGCAGACACCTGAGGGCACATGTCACCAAGCACAACCTGTAATTGAATACACAGGAGTGAGATTACAGCGTGTTTCTAAATGCCCTTGAGGAGGCACGCCTGCCCAGGTCTACATGAAACAGTGTTTGGCCCTGGACAGTAGTCAGGTGGCTAAGCAAGTGTGACATACTTGATAAACATACTCCTGAGGCCCCAAAATGAGAGTCCCCTGCTGCATAGGTTTGTTTGGAATACCCCAGCCACAGGTGGCGAGTCAGACCAGCAATTAGAACACATCTCAAGGGCACACACAGATCACATGTCAGATCTCAGGCACTGGGCAAACAATTGACCCACCCATGAAACACACAACAGAGTCATGGGAACAGATGCTGTCCGGTAGATGAAGCATAGCTGACTGCAGGGACACAGTGCCCTAGTGACACAAGCAACAGACTGTAGGGGCCACACCTGTGGAACAGATGAGGTGGGTGCATCACACAATTGAGGGACCTGAGTATTGGACTACAAGACCTACGTAATGTGGAAGTGTGACCAGGCCAAAAGGCTGCAATTAGCATGTCAGTCATAGTACACAGATTAGGCATGGACTTACCCCCTTCCTGCTGCTGTCTGGCCTTCAGCTGCCTATCCAGGTCCGGGAAGACCACCGCTAGTATCCGGAACATGTGGGGGGTCAGGGTCCGGTGTCCGCCCATCCTGCATGGAGGTGACAGCTTCAGCTGGACACTAGCTATCCTCCGGGTCCAGCCCTGAAGGTGCTGCCACCTCTTCTGGCAGTTGCGGATCCGGCGCTTGTAGAACCTCAATGAACAAACTGCCCGGGCGATGGTCAGCTAAATCTCCTGCTTCTGATGGGCATCAACCTGTGAGGATGACAAATTTAAAAGTCCATTAACACACATGCCCCAGATTTGTGCTGCACACATTTGGATATACATGTCATCATCACAAAGGGAAATGAGTTAGACAGGTAGTGCAACCATGGGGAAGGACAAATCACCTGCATGTCTGAAATGTTAGCAATGCCTGGATAGTTTAAGCTTGCACTAATGCACTTTAGCAGCAGGACACCTGTTCATTCCATGTACATACACACTTTGGGGGATGAAAGTAGTCAGTGAGAATGCTTGCCACTGGTGTACACACTGCTAGTATTGCTAGTCAGACAACATGCATAATTAGGAAGGCAGTGGACTACACACTCACCTGCACCCCTGGTTTCCCATAGAGCTTGCTGTACTGTGGAAGGAGCCCGTCCAGCAAGACCTGGTTCTCCTCCTCAGTGAAGGCTGGGGCCCTCTCCATGCCATAGCAGGAGCCATAGGATGCAGAGACAGCAGCAATGGTAGCAGGGATGTGGTCCAGGAGCATGTAGTGCAGGCAAGTGAGCTCCCTGGGGGCTAGCCAGCCTTATATCTGTGCTGCAGAGGCAGACTCTGTGCCATGTGTCCCCAGTGATAGGTCCAACACGGTTGCATTCTATGAATCTGGCCAATCCAAGGAAATGTACGACTCGTACACGCCTTCCACATCGTTCAAATCTTCACCTTCATGAAACACTTGAAAATGCATCATTGTTATAGGCATCCAACTGACTTTCCAGTGCACAACTCGTACAAGTTTTGAATCCGCATCCATCTCCATGACAGTCCAGAGCCAATGGGTTCGCCCGGCTCGGTCAACTGACTGTACAACGCGTATTTTGAAAATACACACACACCCGTCTCCATACGATTCAATGGCCAAGGCGTACGCCTGTCTCGGACCATGCCTGCCCGATGCGTATGCATGATAGTCACCCGCGTCGGACCTCATTGCAGTCAATGACAAAGCGTACACACGACTCGGTCATGAACCGTGCAATGCGTACGCATTGTCACCCGCGTCGGACCTCATTGCAGTCAATGACAAAGCGTACGCACGGCTCGGTCATGAACCGTGCAATGCGTATGCATTGTCACCCGTGTCGGACCTCATTGCAGTCAATGAGAAAGCGTACGCACGGCTCGGTCATGAACCATGCAATGCGTACATATTGTCACCCGCGTTGGACCTCATTGGTGTGACTATTCGACGGATTCAACACGCAATTACTTTCCAGGGACACCTGTGCACACCTAACACACTACAGCATTGGCCACACAGTGTCTATGGCATGTAAGGCTGCATTCCCTGGGTGTTTGGGGGGGGGCCACATTTGGTTTGTTGGGTGTCACTTTTGTGCAGCCACTACCAGGCTGTGCACGTGTACATGGGGGCAGAATCCTTTGTGTGTTGTGCACATTACCACTGTGATGTGCAATTGTACAGTAATGGGCATGAGTCACGGACACAGTTTCATGTTGGATATGTTTGGGGCATGTCAGATACACCCTGATTCCAGGGGGTGATGGCATGTACGTCACAGTGAGACCTGTAGCCACAATACTGATGTGCACCCACAGTCTGTGTTCATGTTGTGTTTCAGATGTGTCTGATCAAATGTGCCCAATGGGTGACAGTCTCCACATCCATGTGGTATATACATCAACCTTGATGGTGTGTGTGTGTCTAAGAGACGTACATGTAGGGCCTGCAGGAACAACAGTGGCCACTACCTGTGGGACTTATGCTTGCCTTGTGGTGTGTACGTGATACGCTATGTCCATGCCAGTGTCGATGTGGCAATACAGGGACCCTGGGTTTCTGCATGGCAAATATCTGTGATGCCTGGGAAATATCAGGCCTCACTTGTCACTGTGGTGTGTGTTTGTAACGTCACAGCAGTAAATAGGTTGGGTGACACAGCCAGATGATTGGTCATTGCACTACATGGGACTCATGTGGACATGTGGAATTGAGATGTGAGGTGATGGTCATGTAGGTGGCATGTGTCAATGCCCAACAGCACACACCTCAGTACATTGTGTAATGTCATGATCTATCATGTGATATTGAGCCTGGTCATGGCCACACGGGTGGATGACCAGACAATCTTCCTTTGTGCATCTCTGTACTGCAGGGCACCAGCTGTCCATAGACCATTCCCAGACCTTGCGACCATGCAGGAACGCGACTGCATCAGACAGTACCGCTTCACCAGGCCACTGATTGAGGAGTTGGCGCAGCAGTTGGTGCCACATCTGCTACCTGGCCAGACATACCCCACAGCACTGACCCCAGAGGTGAAGGTGATGGCAGCCCTGCAATTCTTTGCTACTGGTACCTTCTAGTACACTGTGGCTACTGCTGGTGGTATGTCGCAAACAATGTTTAGTCGGGTGCTACGCGATGTCTTGGAGGGGATGTTGCATTTCCTAGACCTGTGCATCAAGTTCCCGAGCCCAGCTGAACTCCCTGAAATAAAGGATGCCTTTTATACACTGGGGAGGATGCCGAACATCATCGGATCTATTGATGGGACACACGTGGCCCTGATACCACCACAGGCACATGAGCAGGCATACTGAAACAGGAAGCACTACCACTCCATCAATGCTCTGGTGGTATGTCTTGCTGACATGTCTTTCACACATGTGTGTGCACGGTTCCCTGGTTCTGCGCACGATGCCTGCATAATGAAGAGTAGTCGCATTGCAACGCTGTTGTCACAGATGCCAGCTCAGCATGCCTGGCTTGTCAGTGTGTACTGACTGTTTCTCATTGTGTGTGTTTGTCAATGTTGTATTCCGCACTCCTACAAAACTCAGCTACTTGTTCATTTTTGTGTGTGTAGGTGACTGCGGATACCCCAACATGCCATGGTTGCTGCCACCCCTCCGGAACCCTTTGACACCAGCCAAGATGTGCTACAATGAGGCACATGGTTGGAGCAGGAGGGTGATTGAGCGGACATTCGGCGTCCTGAAAAGCCGCTTTCGCTGCCTGGACAAGACCGGAGGGGCCCTCCCATATGAGCCTGCAAAGGTGTGCAAAATATTCCTTGTATGCTGCATGGTGCACAACATGGCAGTGAGGAAGAAGGTGCCTCTCATCCAGGATGACGATGACGATGACCAACCTCCGGCACCTGTGGAGGATCCTAGCCTTGGCCAAGATGCCAGTGATGATGAGGGTGACGTCCGCTCACAGCTCATCAACAACTTCTTCACCTGAATGTGAGTTTCCAGGGTTGTTATGTCAATGTATGGAGTTAGCCTGGAATGTGCTGTGGCTGCTCTGTTGCTGTCTGAGTGTGTCTGTGTGCCACTTGACTGGATGCGTGCAGTGATGTGTCCATTCAGGTGGTGTGTACTCCACAATAGGGTAGTACTGCTAACTTGTTTTTGTGTAGGTTTCTTGCGACATGTTTTGTGCATGTGCATTGCATTTCTCTCCTGTTCTGCTGTGCTTTTGACTGTGTCTTGTGTCTGTCCTTCCCAGGGTACTTTGCCTGTTGTTTGGTCAACACTGAACCCCAACACCCGGAATCCAACACCAGTGTGGAAGTTGTCAATTCCCATCAACTGATGTACCACACATCCCTGGACTTCAATTCTCCAAAACTTTGTGCGCGTGTGTCCACTGTTACGTAGAATTACCTTGCAACTATTGTGGAATAAACATGTTTCTGATGTGTAATGAACCTGTGCTACGCTTTGTTATGTGCGTTGTCTGTCTTCCCACATCTGACTGACATCTGGGGAGCACTTTCTCACCTGGAAGCAACGCCGGAGGAGGTCACGCAGCCATTGTCCGCCGGCCATCCTGTTGGTATTAACTCGGGGTAGCTCAGGAGCTCAGTAGCTGTGGTCGCCCCCGCCGCCGCGCTCCTGACATCGCGCGGCCGCGGAGTGGGGCGGACTACACTACCCAGCCTGCCCAGCGATACCGCCCACTGCCTGGTTCCCGCGCCTGGAGGCGTTCAAAAGAGGAGAGCTCCCACTGGGGAGCGGGGAGCACTTTCTCATCTGGAAGCAACGCCGGAGGAGGTCACGCAGCCGTTGTCCGCCGGCCATCCTGTTGGTATTAACTCGGGGCAGCTCAGGAGCTCAGTAGCTGTGGTCGCCCCCACCGCCGCGCTCCTGACATCGCGCGGCCGCGGAGTGGGGCGGACTACACTACCCAGCCTGCCCAGCGATACCGCCCACTGCCTGGTTCCCGCGCCTGGAGGCGTTCAAAAGAAGACAGCCCCCTCTGCCTCGCGGACGCACGCGGGCGGCGCCGGGCTGAGCCCGGGCAGAGGGCGGGCCGTCTGTGGCCGTCAGGGGCCAGAAGAGGCCGGGCTGGGCCATCCCCTTGATCAGGTCCTCCTGGGGCCCTACATGTGAGTAACGCTTTGAGTGACCTTGGGGCAAAAGAGGACAGATATATTTCACTCTCCTGTGCCTGCACCATCGGATTCGTAATTGTTGCTGGGACTATTTTGTCTGAAATTTGTAAGTAGAGGTGTAGAGGCCCTGTACGCTATCATCCTGTTTTCGCTTGTGTGGTATAGTGATAGTGTGATAGCGGGGGGGTGAACTAAACAGTCCAAGATAGTGGCACAGCAGTGATTTGTAAAAGGGGGAAGTATGGCAGGCAAAACACTGACACGCTCGGTGAGAGCGAAGCGTAATATAGCTGAGGCCTCTCTGACACATAAAGAGGACACTAGCTCTGTATTTCCTGTTATTATGCAGCCCACTGCCATTGATCGCATGTTAAAAAGAGCGTTAGGGGTCGTGTCAAGTGAAATTGAGTGCACTGAGTGGCGCTTGTCTTTAACCCCCGACTCTGACCCCATCTCAACAACACAAGACCAAGAGCAGGAAGTCATGCTAATCTCACCCCCCAACTCCCCAGGAATTAGTGAGAAGGACATATCATGTGCCCAATCGATTCCCATTAGTAACAAGCAGGAACAAGGCCCCACCATACGTGTTATTACAAATAAAAAGAAGAAATGCGCTCAAAGAAGGCGCAAGAATATAAGTAGTGTAATTACGCACACCAACTCACTCAGAGGAAACTTTACTGGGGTTGACCGATCCACACAGACGCCTTCTCAAGCAGACCCCCCAATTTGGATAAATAAGATTATGTCAGACCTACAGGCCCAGCTAGAAATACTGGTAATTAACCAGCTGAAGCCGGTGACAAGTAGGCTGGACAAAATCTTAAGTGAACTAAAGAATAGAGTGACAAAAGACAGTGTAACAGGTTCTTTAAGTAACCCCATTAGTACCCTAGAGTCTAACCCAGTAACTCAAATGCCGAATAATTTTCGGGATAGTAGGAATGCACAAATAATATCTGCACAAATTCATGATGTACCTGCTCCCTATGAACATGTGCCTAGCAAAGACACTTTTAGTGTGAGTGAATTGCGCCCCAATAACAGAGTAGACAAACAGAAGCCGGATATACAGCCTCAACCCCTTGTTGGTCCCTTAAGTGATGCAGCTGTCCACGAAGATAGGTCCACCCCAATAGACAAGAGGCTCCCCACTATAAATCTCCCCCCGGAAGCGTGCCCGTTGGTTGTTGTTTTTGCCGGGGTTCCAGAATTAAAAGAGGCCCAGAAAGAATCCCACCAGGAGTTAAAAAACAAACTCACTTTTTGGCTTAATCAAAACGACCAATATCCAACAACCAGGATGGGGAAATTCTCCTGGTTAGACGTGTGAATTGGATAGGGAGTGGGCCAAAACATATCGAGGGAAACTGTATTATTGCCAACTTTAGGGACAGGAGGGTGGTCGAGCATATCTTGAGCCATGGACCATCTGGACGCATGACAGCCATAAGGCCACTACCTCTGAGTTACTTTTATGCAAGTCAGCAGGTATTAAAAGAGGGACAATATAATGTAGGGAGAGGTGTGACGGGATGGAATTTTGGTGTAAATGGAGGTTTAAATTTTCCTCGTCAAATGATAGGCTCCTGGGAAGGAAGGCACCCACGCTGGGCAAATAGGTTTGCCCCATTAAGGTCACTAGAGGAGATTGACTGACTACCCAACTCCCATTCATGCCTAGAACAGGTTGACACAGAACTGAACATATCCGATCAGGTACACTCGAAAGAAGGAATCTCTCCCCGACATGGTTTGATCAATCAAAATGGGCAGACATCACCAGGGGGAGGTGGGTGTAGGACTTTATCAAACACCGTAGGAGCCCCAGACCCTCTGGCGGGGGGTTGTGTACATATACCCTCAGGGACAGGTACCACAGCCATAGAACTAAGATACCAGGACAGTGATATGTATAAACCACCCTATAGAAAGAAAGGGGGTTGGGTTAATTCCACTCAAGAAATGGTAGCGGTAGGGCCCGTTACCACGGAGAAAGAGGGCCTGAAAATTATTTCATGGAACATAGCAGGGATCGCAGGGAAATTTCATAACAAGGAATGGCGACAGTATATGGCCCATTTCCAGATTATTTGCCTACAAGAAACCTGGGCTCTGGATAATATCCATCTTCATATGGCTGGTTACAAATGTTTTTTCACGCCGGCTCAAAATACCCCCTCAGGTAGGGCTAAGGGTGGTTTGATCACATATATTGATCTAAATATAGAAGGCAAATGGTCCAAGGTGGACTGGTTTGCATGGAACATTCAGGCCCTGAGATTTAGTAATAAAAGGCTGGGTCTCGTTTTGTTCAATGTGTATAATGCCACCCTTTCGGAAAATGATTTTACCACTATGAGGGAACTGGATGTCAGACTGAAATTTGAACTTGCTCCCATCCATGGGGTTGTGGCACCCCGGATACTAGTTATGGGGGACCTGAACTGTCATTTATGCCCAGGGTTGTTCCCGATCAGTATCAACTGGTCAAAATGCCCCGTAGAAAAAGGTCCCCACCTTAGCCACTCCTTAAGGGGTATTGAATGGGGTAAGTTGATTCATTCCTACGACCTCGAGCATACAGTGGACATGATGCCCTTGGGTCCGGATGGAAGACTCCCCCCTACTTTTAAAGGGAGAGGGTGCTCGTCTTACATAGACTATATTTTAGTTTCAAGAGGCCTAAAAAATCAGATCATAAAAGTAGAAATCGAGTGGTGCCCGTTCAGCGACCATAACCCTTTGGTTATGGAGCTCCTGCATCTGGGTAAGCAAAAGACTAAGCCCGTGGATGGTATCACTGAACGGGTAACGGCCCAGGGCAGAAGACTTAAGTAGGCAAAAATGGACGGGGCTAGATTTTACAAATCTCTGATGGATAGAGGCAAGTCTCTCATTGACGAGTCCTTAGACCCCTTGGTGACAGAGGCTCGCCTTATAAAAGTGTTTGGACAAATAACGAGTCTGGTGGATGAGCTATTGTCGGTCAAGGCCCCCAAGAAAACTTACTCTAACGCACCAAAATGGTTTGACAGGGGTTGTACACTCGCATTAAAAAACCTAAAAATGGCCCTTAGTGGCACACCAAGGGATCAAGCAGAAGTCAAAACATGCAGGTCCATATACAGGAAGGAGTTAAAAAGACAGAAAGTTACCCTGCAGGGGGAAGCATGGGCGGCCCTGAGGGAGGCTTCTGAAAATAGGGACATCACAGAATTTTGGAGATTAATAAACTCCCCTTGTTTTCAAGATAATAATGCCCCGGAGGTCGCATCAAACATTCTCCCAGAACAGTGGATTTCTCACTTTGAGGGTTTGTATAATCACGGGGAGGAGGATTCATCAAAAGAGAGGGGGATGCATCTAGTGTGCAATCAGGTTGTATTTTCCCTGCAAGAGATTAGAATGGGCATTGAGGGACTCACCAAAAATAAAGCTCCAGGCCCAGATGGGATCCCCCCCAGATCTGTTTCTGAGCCAGGTGGATCTTTGGGCGCCTATCATTACTCGAGTATTAAATGCAACTATAATGGTCGGTTTACCACGGTCTTGGTCAACGGCCATCATAGTACCCATTTTTAAAAAGGGCAATAAAGATGACCCCCAATGTTACCGCCCCATTTCTTTGATAGACGTTACTGCTAAAATCCTGGGAAGAGTGATTCTGAACCGATTGTCTGAGTGGGCTGAGGACAAAAATATCATTTTAGATGCCCAGTATGGTTTTCGGACCGTCAGGTCTACCAGCGACAAATGCCTGAACCTATACATGCTGATAGCAAAGTACACCAAAACCACCAATGAAACTATGTATTTGGGGTTCATGGACTTGGCCGCTGCGTTTGACCACGTTAACAGGAATAAGTTATGGGTAATGATGACCCAACTCGGACTCGACCCTGGGATAATCCACATATTGAGGGAATTGCACAGAGAAACCTCTGCACGGGTACGTTATAACAAAGACGGGAGACTGACAGAATCTTTCAGCTGCACACGTGGGGTGAGGCAGGAATGTATTTTAGCTCCTTTTTTGTTCTCGTTGTATATTAATAGCTTGGAACAATCACTTATTAATTTAAATGCAGATTGCCCAAGGGTAGGCTCACGCAACATCCCAGTGTTATTGTACGCAGATGATGCGGTGCTTCTGGCACGGACCCAGAAAAGCTTGCAGATTCTCATTGATGGGTTCGTCAAATTTATGGAAGCAATAGACTTGTCTGTCAATTTAAAAAAATCATATGTAATGACAGCAGGCAACAAGCCACGGACTGGTTTCACCTACAGAATTGGCTCCCATATTCTTGAAAGGGTGCAAACATTCTCTTATCTAGGGGTGCTCTTCGACAAGTCTCTAAAATTTACACCCCTTGTACAAGAAAGATGTGGGAAATTGGTGGCATCCTTTGGTGCAATCTCTGGTTACGGGAGAAAAGTCGGCCGCTGGGCCCCAGAACAAACAATGAACTTGTACGGCTCAATGTGTTGCCCAAAAACTATGTACGGCTCAGAAGTATGGGGATTCACAAATTTGGACGGCTTGCAAATTGAAGAAAATAAAATATTTTGTTCAATATTGAAAGTCCCCAACTGCACACCAGCCTTCATTGTCCACAAAGAACTTGGAAGACCCTACCTAGAGGATTTGATCAATCTTAGACCAATCCTAGCCTGGATCAGAATTTGGTCGAACCCTGATGCTGCATTGAGCAGGCTGATTATACAAGACTGTTTGGGCAGAGACAAACATTTGAAAATTCCATGGATCCATTATGTTAAGACCACTCTAGAAAGTATGGGCCATCAAGAGTTGTACTTAAATCCCTTACTGATCAATGCCCAGGATAAGTCTAAATTAAAGAGAATCTTTTTGGAATCAAGAGCATTGGCCAGGAGTACTCTAGAAGGAAGTAAACCCACTGTGAGCATATATAGTAGGCTTGAAACCACCGTTGGGATGGAACCGTACCTTTGTGTTCTCTTTAATGCTCAAGAGAGGTTTTTAATGTCACGTTTTAGGCTCAATTTTTTACCATATTTATTAGCTGAACCAGCAGGTTTTAGTAAATTAATTGAGCAGAAGGGTGCCTGCGGCTGCGACAATAAGTCTCCGCAGGACACCCTTCATTTTGTACTCTTATGTCCCCTTTATA
The DNA here is from genome assembly GCF_964204655.1 of Triturus cristatus. NCBI lineage: Eukaryota > Metazoa > Chordata > Amphibia > Caudata > Salamandridae > Triturus > Triturus cristatus. Next base: position 129,826,062 of record NC_140582.1, read on the forward strand.
CCATCCCTAGACGCAGATTTTTAAAAGATATCTTGAAAAAGGCAAGATTTACTCGTGCCACGGAGGCATTGACCTTTTTACAAAGGGCTAGCGACCCGTTAACATTATGTGCGGTGATTAGCTTCTTGAAATTTGCATTTAGACTCAGAGTTTCTAGAGGCCGGTATTAATTATGTAGACTGCAGACTTGTTAAATTGTCAGACCCAGGAAGTAACCCACGAGGATTGTATGGGAACAACAAAATATTTGTATGCACATAGAATCATTCAATGTTCTGTATATTGATTTAATATTGTCTTAACTGTATATATGTGTACTCTTTTATGATGATTTTTAATCATCGAATAAAGAACTATTGAATTGAATTGAATTGACTGACATCTGCTTACCTCACCTGTGGACTTGTTACCACTGACTGGGGTTGGTGTTGTGTCTGTGCATGCCAATGTGTTTTCAGGTCGACATCATTGTGTGTGATGAGTAACATGGCCATGGTGAGTATGTGTTGTGGTGCCATAGTGGTGTGTCTCCCTCACATGTGTCACATCACCATGACTCACCTAACGTTGGTCACATTGTTGCAGTATTTGGCATGCACTGTGCTGTGTAGCAGATCGACATCTCCATGACACATGACAAGTTGGAATCACAACAGAGGCAAGTATGGTGTACTGGTGAGTTTATTTTCAAACATGTTTGAGGAAAGTGCACAGGATGGTGGGTGCTGTACATTGGTTTTGGAATCCAAAGTTCACATTAGAGTTGGATGTGCTGGTAGATGAAATGTCCAGAGTAAAGTCCACAGTCATCAGCTACATTGGCCCAACATGAACCCTCCATGTCATGTGGGCGAGTTGTGTGCAATTGGACAAAGTGAATGGGTTGCGCACAAAGAACATTGTCCAGAACAGGTTTAGAGGCCTTGGGGGATGTGCTGGGACATCTGCCTCTCACATGTCCTTCTTCGGACGACCCCTCTTCTTCCTGGGGGGGGGATCCTCAGGTGCAGGCCTCTGCAGTGCAGGGGACTCTCGACCAGAGTCCTCCTCCTTCCCTGTGGCGCTGGCAGATGGTGTTGCAACAGATGGTGTGGCCACAAAGGGAGGAGTGGACAGGTTTGTGTTGATCTGGCGGAGGCATTGGATTATGTCCCGATGCACCGCAGTAAGGGCATCCCACTTGGCCTCCATGCGAGCATGATGGGCAGCCTGCTCCTATTGCATGTCTTTGAGGATCCCCACTACCTGGCCAAATTCTCCGGTGCTATCCTGGTACGCATCTATGATGTATGCCAGTTGGGGGGTCATCATGCAGTCCAGAACTCTTTGCAAGGTGCCCCCTCTGCCGCCCACCCCTCCCAGCACCCCTATCCACACGGGCAGGACCAGCGGCGGGACACACAGGTGACACTGGGACCCCTTGGGTGGTGTTGCTGGTGGTGTTTGCTGTAGCTTCCGGGGGGTCCCGTGTCCCTGTGCTGTGGGTGTTCAGTGGCCTTGGTCTGTCTGTGTTGGCGGGGTGCCCTGTCAGTTTCCAGATGCTGGAGGCGTGGGTACAGGGGGTGCAGATGTTGATGCTGCTGGTGCTGCATCATGACTCACACCAGAGGGGCCAGGTTGGTCGTCATCATCCGAAGAGGACAGAGACGGAGTCAACCAGAGAGCTCAGTGTCCGCCAGAGTCTGGGACTGGGAATCCTCTTCATTTGGTGCTGAGTGCCCAGCACCACCTGTGTTTGGAAGAAACACACGATGTGAGTTATGTTTCTACATGCATCAAAGGTTCACAAACATGACATTTTCAACTTTACGAACAGATGTCTGCCTGTACATTGCTCTTTCCCAGCTTGTCACGGACAGAGTTTGATCTTGTTGTTGCCCAGTTCCCAGCATGTCCTTGTGCTCCCCACAACAGAGCCCAGTGTCAGACATCCTGTCAGTCCATTCCCACTCCCTGTGAGGTGAGCTTGGTTAAGTGTGAGCTTGCTTGGCCATGTGGGTGGGTGGGGAATGTCTGTGACTGCAACTCCCATCATGCTCCTGGTTACACCCCCTTCCCAGAATGCTCATACTTCCTTCCTCTTGACTGTGCTTCCCTGTGAGGGTGTGTGACAGCAATGGCAAGATGGCTGACTGTGAAATCCTGGTGTTTGTTTTGGCTACAAGTCCAAAGAGAGCCCCTGTGCTTCACACAGCAGCACCCAGTATGGGGTATCTTTTGCTGATATTTCACAGAGGTGTGGGTCAATGCATTCTACCCGGTGAGTAGTGTGGAGTTTGTGTTGAGGGGTGTGTGTGTCTCCACATGCTGGTAAGTATGGTCAGAGCTGCCAGTCCTCCTTCCCACCTGTCCAGACATCCCACCATGAAACGTGCTTCCATTGTGGGGCGTGCAAGTTGTCTTTCAGGATGTCAGTCAGTAGTGTCCTGCTTCTGATTTGCGCACATGCCCTACCAGGGCCTTGTGCTCCCCACAGCAGGAGCCACTGTCAGCCATCTTGTCAGTCATTTTCTACTCCATGTGATGTGGGCATGTTCCGTTGATGGGCCAATCAGGAGGAGGAGCATTATCTGTGACTACAGGCCCCATTATGCTTTTGGATACACTTCACCTGCATCCCCACTATTTATTCCTGTCAGTCAGCTGCACTGTGAGGTAGTGTGTTTGTGGTGGCAAACTGTCTGGGAGTGTCGATGTAGCTTTGTGCCACTGCCTTGCTCTATTTGTTTGTAGGTTGGTGCATGTCATGACACAGTTCCAAGTCACTATGAGATGGAAGGTATTGTGTTTGTCTGACTGGCATACACATCGTGGGATGATTATCTATTGGTTAGTGTAGCTTTGCTTGCGTGCATGGTTTTGCTGTCCCCTTGCCACACAATCTTGGGTATGTTGTTTGTGTACTCATCAGGCTCTGGTATGTCTGTTAGCCCATGGACGCTCTCTGGTGGTAGGATGTCCTGCACCTTCTCCTCCCAGGTCCTGAAGTAGACTGGTTTGGCAGGAGAGCCACCGCCGGTGCACTGACTCAGGTCGTGATCTTTTTCGATGAGTTTCTTGACCCTCCTGCGCACGTCATAACACCTGTTCTGGATATCGTCCTTTGTGCGCCTTGCTGGTGCTTGAGCATTCACCTTGTCCACAATCCTCGCCCACATCTTTGTTTTCTGTGACATGAGGGTCCTTTGGACCAATGTACCAAACAAATGTGGCTCTACTCTGATGATCTCATCTACCAGCACTTCTAACTCACTATCTGTGAACTTTGGATTCTTCTTTGGGGCATTGTGATGGGTGGTGGTGGTGAGGGATGTGTGTGTGAGGGTGCAAGTGAGGGTTATGTTATGTTATGTTATGAAAAAACTTGTAAAAGTGCACGGTCACCGAAAGGTTTCATGGCGCTAAACTTGGGTAGTGTTACGGCACAGGAATTCATGCATAAGCTTGCTCAAACAACCACATTTCAAGCGCCTTTCTGAATCCCAACAGATTGTCGCGCATCCTGATTGCTAGAGGCAAAGCGTTCCAAAAAATTTAGGGGCGAGGTAGGAGAACCTGCACCCTCCTTGACGTTTGAGCTTAAAGGTAGGGATAGTCAGTAGATGAAGTTGAGCAGAGCGTAAGTTACGCAGTGGGGCATGCTTTGCAATCATGCAACTAATGAATTTAGGACTCCTACCATGCAGTGCTTTAAAGATCAAGCACCCTGTCTTAAAAGCTGCACGTTGGGCAATTGGTAGCCAATGAAGTTTAGATAGCCATGGTCTGGCAGATTGCCATTTAGGTTGTTTATGAATTAATCTTGTAGCCTGATTCTGCACTAATTGAAGACGTTTAAGTAAAAACAGGGGCAAGCCAAGATAAATGGAGATGGAGAACTCAAGATGCGAGAGGACCAAGGCGATCACGACTTGTATAAGTGCTGAATGAGACAGCAAGTGGGCGACCATACGGATTTTACGCAATTGAAAGAAACATGCAGAGACCACTGCCCCGACTTGTCCTTTGAGTGACAGATCAGCATTAATGGTGACCCCCAAGTTTTTCACAGCGGATGAGGAAGTGGGGGGAACACCTAGTTTTGTCCGCCAGTAATGATGGCCCCAAAAGATCTCACTCTTCCCAGGCAAAACTAATTCCGTCTTGCCCGGGTTGAGTTTGAGATGATTGCAGTCCATCCAACGCTGAATGTGAAGCATGGTGGCTTGAAATTCAAGAGCAGAGTCAGAGGAATCCAAGGTGAAGACAAGCTGAAGATCGTCAACATAGTTAAAGGTCTTTATCTTTCTATCCTTTAATGAGTGAATCAAGGGCCTAAGATAAAGATTGAAAAGGAGTGGGGATAGGGACGAGCCCTGTGGCACCCCGCTTGTAATGGCGAGCTTAGAGGCAATACAAGGACCAAGTCGAACCGCTTGTGTCCTGCCTTCAAGAAAGGACTTAATCCAATTATATGCCGGCCTGCTCGACACAGTCCATCAACATTTTATGATCGACCATGTTGAATGCGGCCGACAAATCCAGAAGCACCAAGGCCTGGGGAATGCCCTTGTCTGAGTTCGCTCTCAGAGTGTCCAATACTGCAAGGATCACAGACTCCGTAGAATGAGCAGGCCGAAAGCCAGCTTGACATGGCTCTAGGTAGTCTGTTTGTTCTATAAAATTGGAGAGACAGCTGGCCGCATGGGCCTCTAGGATCTTAGCCAAGAAAGGGAGGAGAGAAATGGGACGATAGTTCGAAAGATGTAGTGGGTCAGCCCCTGGCTTCTTCAATAAAGGGACTTCAATAGCGTTCTTAAAGGCTGTGGAAACCTTGCCCTGCACAAGAGACTCATTCAAGAGGGTGGGTTGGTGTTGGTTTTGATGGCTGTATGTGTGTGTGCTTTTGGATGAGGTGCTGATGGTGTGTGGGTTGTGTGATGGGTCAGTTGTGAGTGTGTCTGTGGTTGCTGGGTAATGGTGTTTGCTGCTGGCTGTGTCTCCTGTTTGCAAGGGATGATGGTAGTGATTGTAGTCCTTTTTATAGTTGGAGTTGTGGGTGTGTCTTTGTCCCAGGTTTTTTTTTATTTGATATTTATTGGCTTTGTCATTGCTTTTGTTTGGTCCTTATTTTGTCTTTTTTCATTTGGGTTTTGGAGGCATGAAGGAGACGTTTATCTGACGGATACGGACTCTCATGTTGTCTCGTGCGGGCTTCTCCGCCTCGTTCATGCTGCCTATCTTCGGTGTTGCATACGCGTCGGTCGCGAAGGTCTCTAATGCTTGTGGGCCCGGTTGTCTGTGCGTGTCGGTCATGCGGCTTGGTCTCCGTGCGAGCCGGTCTGGTTATACATGCATTGCATCGAACTGCGCAGATCGTACATCGCGGGTACGGGTCGGTCGGGTTCATTCCGGGTTTGTGTCGGTCGGTGAAAATCGCGTCGGTTTTCCGGCCGGTTCACTATTTTCCCTATGGCTCGGTCGTACGGCTTGTATTCTGTACCTGTCAGTTGTAATTCACACGTGTTGCATCGTACTGCACAGGTCGTATATGGCGCTGGTCCATGTCGGTCGGTATCCGGTCCTGGTCCGTGTCGGTCGGTTTGTTTTGCGGCCGGAATCGACCCCTTAGTGGCAGTTTTTCTTTTTTAGCAACTTACCAGGGATTCCTTGTAAATATTGTGTTGTGTGTTTTGCAGGAGTTTTTATGTGGGGATGCCTACCCTGCATCTCAGTTTCGATAGGTCACGCTAACAGAAGTGATGCAGTAATAAATTGTCATTAACGCTGGAAAAATGCCGCTAACTGGACTTTGCGGCAACTTATAATTGTGGTGATAATGAAAAAGGCTGCTATAACTTTAAAAAATTGACATTACGGAGGCATTAAATCTTTGTAAATGTGTCCCTGCACATCCTAAAATTGTACCCTACTTTCAATTTGGTGCACACACTGAATAGCTCCTGCTGCTAATGGTACTACTGCAAAGCATAAACATTCATAGTAAGAGACATCAAGGCACATCCAAATAAATATCAAAACATTAATGGACTAATTTATAAAGAAGTCACACAGTGCAGCACAGCAAGTCACTATGTGACAGAGGAAGGGCAGGAATGTGTAGTATTTAAGGTGATGCAGCCCATTCCTCTCCTGGTGCAGAGACAGAATATTGAGTAGAAAATATTGAGTTGCACAAATATTGAGTCATTAATATCGTGGGTCAGAAATATCGACAGCAAGATATGATGGCCAAGAATATCGATTTAAGGTAAGTAATATCAATTTTAAAAACATTGAATTGTTTAATATGTATGTGATGTATTTTTTTGTATACGAATTGTTTGTATTTTTAATATATGTTTTACATTCTTAGTAGTTGGTATATTTTTTATTTGAATTTTGTGCTTTTAGTTCTGTAGCGGGGTGTGGGTTTATAGGGGAATACGGTGGGAAGTAGTTTAATTATATATATTTTCATTGTACTGAAATTTAGTGTTTTTAGTTCTGTAGCAGGTTGTGGGTTTATAGGGGACTGGGTTGAGAAGTAATTTAATGATATTACATTTATTTGATACATTTTTATTTATGAATATATTTGCTTTATTGATATGTTATAGTGTTAAATGTGTTAATTAAAATATTATAAATTAATTAACAATTGGTTATTAATTAGTTGTAATCAATTAATTGATAATTAATTATGGAAATTGTATAATTCATTTTAGGTGTGTGTTGTGAAGTTTATCGGTGTGAAGGGTGGAAAGTAATTTATTTTTTAATTATAAATTGATAATTGGCTGTTCATTAATTTTAATTAATTAACTGTTTGTTGATTTTGGTAAATTTATAATTGATGTTAGGTGTGTGTTGTGGTGTTTATAGGTGTAAAAAGTGGAAGGAAATTTGTTTTTAATTGATCAATTAATAACTGGTTGTTAATGAATTTTAATAAATTATTTGGTAAGTAATTATGGTAATTGTGTAATTACCTTTAGTTGTGTGTTGTGGTTTTTGTAGGAGTAAAGGGTGGGAAGTAATTTGGATTTAATTAATTATATATCGTTGTTAATTAATATTCATTATTTGATATTTATTTTAGGTAATTGCTTATTTTGTGTGTGTGTCTTTTACTTTTAAAGGGGTAAAGGGTGAGTTTTAAATGAATTTTAATTATTTAATTATTAGTTGTAAATAGTAATAGTTTTCGTTTAAAAATAATATTTAATTGTGTTTTATTATTTTATAGTTTAATTTATTTGTTTGTTGTGGATATTATAATGTTACAGCATGTGTACTCAATTTATTTAATTGTTTATTAATTATGTTAATTATATAAATACAGTTTATTAACAATGTAGGAGTGTTTTGTTATTGTTCTGGTGTTCTCTGGTAGGAAATAAAATACATACATTTAAGTTTTAAATAGTTTTTTGATTGTTAATATTTAATATTTCAAAACAATTATTGTTTATAAATATTTTTAGTGATTTATTGTATATATTATTTGAAGGTTTTTGTTATATGTAATGAATATTATAATATGTGTTCTTTTATATGTTTAATATGTATAATTTTATATTTTTAAAATATTGTTTATCTATTTTTAAGATTTTTAAAATTTGGTAATATATATATTTTTATTGTTTAAGTGTTATTAGTAATTTTTGTTTCTCTGCTATATAGCACTTTCACTACTGTTGCACTCATTGGAGTGAGAATTGTCATTTGTCCCCTACGCTATCCAACACTTTCGCTACTATTGCACTCACTGGAGTGGGAATAGTCATTTTTGCCCCTTCGCTATACAACATTTTCCCTACTGTTGCACTCACTGGACTGGGATTAGTACATTTTTAGCCCTCCTCTATCCAACATTTTCCTTACTGTTGCACCCACTGGAGTTGGAATAGTAAATTTTATTCCTCCATTATCCAATACTCATCTTACTTTTGCACTCACTACAGTGGGAATAGTAATTTTCACACCTCCGCTATTCAACACTTTTCCTACTGTTGCACTCTTTGGAGTGGGAATAGTAATTTTTACCCCTCTGCTACCCAACATTTTCCCTACTGTTGCACTCACTGGAGTTGGAATAGTAAATTTAATTCCTCCATTATCCAACACTTACCCTACTTTTGCACACACTGGAGTGGGAATAGTAATTTTTACCCCTCTGCTATCCAACACTTTCCCTACTGTTGCACTCCTTGGAGTGGGAATATTGATTTTTATCCCCCCCCGCTATCCAACACTTTCCCTACTGTTGCACTCTTTGGAGTGGTAATAGTAATTCTTAACCCTCCGCTATCAAACACTTTCCCTGCAGTTGCACTGTTTGGAGTGTGAATAGTTATTTTTACCCCTCCGCTATACAACACTTTCCCTACTGATGCTATCACTTGAGTGGGAACATTTTTTTTTACCCCTCCGCTATACAACTCTTTCCCTACTGTTGCACATATTGTATTATGAAATGTAAGTTTATGTTTTTTAATAGTTGAATGTTTAATGTATTTTTTTCTCCAATTATTGATATATATATATATATATATGTATGTATATATTATCTACTGGCGGTCGCCAGTAGATAGTTATAGTTAGGATCGTGTTTCCATAGGAAATCCGCAACATTCTATTGGAATAACTTTGGTGCCGATTGACAAATCCTCGCGAAATTTTCAAAATAGGTGGGGTGCTCCACTCCACTCCTTCCCTGAAAGTCTCGGGGGGATTTGTGAAGTGGGGGCTGAGAAAAGGGGGTGTCCCAAAACGCGTTTTCCCCATGCATTTTTCCATAGGACCTTTAGTCCAAGCTACAGCCCGAATGGCTGAACAGAATTACTTGAAATTTTGCAGAGAGGTAGTCCTCAGGTCAGGGATGTGCCTTTTGCAGGTCTGGTGTAAATCTGTTCAGTATTTCCTGAGAAAATAGCATTTAAAAGCATATATATATCTATAGGCGCGCTCCGTGCGCGTACGGTAAAACTTAATGTACGTGCACGCTGCCGTGCGCGAGCGCGATTCTGATTGGTTGTTAGATCTTAGTAAACATTCGAATCGGTCGAAACCAGGAAGTGTCGGCCGCCATTTTGTCTCTCGCAGTCTGAGGGGGTGAAAAACAAAGGTGGAGAGCGTGAAAAGGGGGCAGGGTGGACAGTTCCTGACCCCCTAGCCTTTGTCAGGGGGTCCCAGAAGGACCCCAAAGGGGCAAAATTTCCTTTAATTTTTTTCTGAAAAATCGCGGAGTACGCGTAGCGTGCGCGTACGGTAGAAACGGAAAAATTCCGCGAACTGCGTAACGTGCGCGTACAGTACGCGCACATGTGAAAAACTTTAAATAAAAAATAAAAATACAGAACTTAGCATTTAAAAAAACGTACAAATTCACTGAAAAATCCTTAGGTTTCACACACGTTATAGTTAGGAATTAGCATTTAAAAAACCTTGCAAATTCACTTAAAAAACCATAGGTTTCACACATGTTATAGTTAGCTGGACATTTCACTCGTGAAAAATTCCCCCGTTATAGTTAGTGCAGGCAACTATAACTCACGCGACCGCAATCCTCTGCTGATGACGTCAGATATTACATCACTGATGACATATGTGTCTTTCTGAAAAAAAAAATATTTGTAATATATGTATAGCTAAAAATTAATGGAAGAAGACATGGGTAAATAAGTGTCTAAATACAGTGATGTAATATCTGACGTCATCAGCAGAGGATTGCGGTCGCGTGAGTTATAGTTGCCTGCACTAACTATAACGGGGGAATTTCAATGGTTTTTCACGAGTGAAATGTCCAGCTAACTATAACATGTGTGAAACCTATGGTTTTTTAAGTGAATATATATATATATATATATATATATCTGTCACAGCGTTGACTCAATTTTACGGCATCCCGGTGCTCTAGGCGGTGCGATCGGCGTGGAGACGGCGGAGTCAGCCGTTACAATATCAAACCAGTTCCTTTGACAGGAAAAATCCACACGCACTCCCTGGAGTGATTATCCATTCATTTTAATCAATTTCATAACATGGCATGGCACATCAAGCAGGTTAACCCAACGCGTTTCAGTCTTCTCAGACCTTGAACAAGGTCTGAGAAGACTGAAACGCGTTGGGTTAACCTGCTTGATGTGCCATGCCATGTTATGAAATTGATTAAAATGAATGGATAATCACTCCAGGGAGTGCGTGTGGATTTTTCCTGTCAAAGGAACTGGTTTGATATATATATATATCTATATATATATCTATATATATATATATATATATATATATATATATATATATATATATTTTGAATCAAAATGCCCATCAGCAACGGGACGGCACTCGACGGTACTCTCATTAGTGACAAGCCTCTCTGCAGCTCGCCTGCCTGCTCCCAGGAATTGATCACAAAGCCGACGCGTTTCGAGGCCTTACGCCTCTTCTTCTTGGGCTGACAAAGACACACTGCGGGTTCACCATTGTATTCCTTTATTTAGTAATTTCGCACTTGGTAGGCGTGGCCTCATTGGCCTGATAGTATCCTGGGACTTGTAGTCCTGAATGGTGAGTGTCCATTGTTTTCCTTAGTAGGTGCAGTGCATAGGTTGTCACATTAAAACCATATTTAACTTCCTTCGTAGGATGGGATGCGGTAAAACGGGCTTTTGTAACGCATGAGAATGCCGTGCAACGTGAAATAGAAAAATTCTCTTCACGGCCTTTTCATCCTTTTAGAGAAAATGGTGCTCTGTCCCCACGGCAAGGGCTGCCGTGCAAATATTTTGAATCAAAATGCCCATCAGCAACGGGACGGCACTCGACGGTACTCTCATTAGTGACAAGCTCGCTGATGGGCATTTTGATTCAAAATATATATATATATATATATATATATATTTAATGAAAAAAACATAGGTTTCACACACGTTATAGTTAGGAACTAGCAATTAAAAAACCTTGCAAATTCACTGAAAAAACCATAGGTTTCACACACGTTATAGTTAGGAATTAGCATTTAAAAAACCTTGCAAATTCACTGAAAAAACCATAGGTTTGACACATGTTATAGTTAGCTGGACATTTCACTCGTAAAAAACCAATGAAATTCCCCCGTTATAGTTAGTTCAGCTAACTATAACTCGTGTGAAACCTATGTTTTTTTTAGTGAATTTGCAAGGTTTTTTAAATGCTAATTCCTAACTATAACGTGTGTGAAACCTATGGTTTTTTAAGTGAATTTGCAAGGTTTTTTAAATGCTAATTTATGAATGTATTATTATATTTTTTAAATATTTATTTTACAATAAGCTACCTATATATATAGTTATAGGTTAACTTTATCCTGTAATATGGAATGGCTCAGTTTTTTTTTATTATTTGGATAGAGTTGAACAGCATAGTTAATATCTTCTATGAACTTATTAACACTTTTAATTTTTTAAGTGTTTTTGACCGTGCGTGCACGGTGCGCGCACGGTGCACGCGTGCGTACATGCTCTGTGTGCGCATGCGTACGTGCTCCACCTGCGCATGCGTACATCGTGCGTGCTCCGTACGCACGTGCTCCGTACGCGCATGCGTGCGTGCTCTGTGCGCATACGCGCATGCGCGCGTTCATACTCCATGCGCGTACCGTGCGCGCACGGTGCACGCACGGCAAGTCATGTGATTTAGAAACAACACTTTTCATTGGTTTATAGTAGTTTCAGGTCATGTGATTTAGAAACAACACTTTTCATTGGTTTATAGTAGTTTCAGTTCCAGAAACTTCCAACACCACACCCACTCCCCTCATTATTACTTCTGATTCCCTGGGAGAAGGAGCTGAGCAGCTTTTCCAGTACTCCAGTACTTGAGAATGGCAGAGCAGCAGTCATCTTCTGGGAGTGAGCAGGAGACCCTTGTGCCACAGAGACAGAGGAATTTGAAAAACTCTTTTAAATGGCAATTTTTTACTTTTCCAGAGGGGCAGAAGAAGGTGAATGCTCCAAAAGTCACCTGCACTATTTGTAATGGTGTCTTATCAAGAGGAGATCCTAAAAAGAAATACTCTTTTAGTATCTTCACTATGATCAGGCACGTTAGAGATGTGCATCCTGTGGCTTATGCTCGAGCTGCTAGAGAAAACCCTCCAGCAGCTCAGCCGAGCACATCCGCAGCAGCTCAGCCGAGCACATCATCGGCAGCTCAGCCAAGCACTTCATCTGCGGCGGCAGCTTCGCCTGCTTCTGTTCCTCTGGATATACATCCTCTGTTTAAGAGGGTGCATATACGGTGCAATGCGTGCAATGCTCTTCTCTCTTATGAGGACACCAGCATTCCCCTAATGGAGAGCAAGATACAGCAGAACACGTGCGGCACCCTATAAATCTTTTTAGAGTCACCTAACAGCTAAACACTTAAATTTGATTTTTAATTCTATTTTTTAATGATTTTTATCCCCACCGTGCGTGCACCATGCGCGCACCTCGCGACGGTGCACGCACTGTGCGCGCACCCCGCGATTTAAAAAAAAAAAAATATGTTTTTTTCACCCTTCATGGTCCTTCAGCGACCCCCTAACAAAAGCTAGGGGGTCAGGAACTATGTACCCTGCCCCCTTTTCACGTTCTCCACCTTTCTTTTTCACTGTCACACACAAATTGGCGGACAACACTTCCTGATTTCGACCGATTCGAATGTTGACTGACATGTAACCACCAATCAGAATTACGCTCACGCACGTTATGGTGCGTGCACCGTGCGCACACGGTGCGCGCACGGTGAGCGCCTATAGATATTTATGTACTTTTGACTGCAATTTTCTCAGGAACTACTGAACAGATTGACACCATATATGCAAAAGGCGCATCCCTGACCTGAGGACTACCTCTTTGCCAAATTTCAAGTAATTCTGTTAAGCCGTTCGGGCTGTACCTTCGACTAAAGTTCCTATGGGAAAATGCATGGGGAAATCGCGTTTTGGGACCCCCCTTTTTTCTCAGCCCCCACTTGACGAATCACCCCGAGACTTCCAGGGTAGGAGCTGAGCGGAGCGCCCCATTAGTTTTGAAAATTTCACAAGGATCCGTCAAACGGCGCCAAAGTTATTCAAAATAGAATTTTCAGATTTCCTATGGAAACACGGTCCTAACTTTAACTATCTACTGGCGACCGCCAGGAGATAATATATATATATATATATATATATATATATATATATATATATATATATATATTACCTACTGGCGGTCGCCAGTAGGTAGTTATAGTTAGGACCTTGTTTCCATAGGAAACTCATTTTTTGTTTTCCCAATAACTTTGGCGCCGGTTGACGAACGTATGGCCCGTTACGGTCAGCTCCTATCTTGAAAGTTTCGGGGTGATTCGGCAAGCGGGACCCGAGAAAGAAGGCGGGTCCCAAGACATGTTTTCTCCATGTTATTTCCCATAGGAAACTTAAGATACGGCTGATGGAGCGAGTAAAATATTTTCTTTTTATATACCCAATCCATTTATATATGTTTATATTAAAATGATTAATAATTAATTATAATAACTAATAGCTTGATGTGAAGGTACTAAACCAACCTTATTAACAGAAAGAACACACGTGGGAATGCATTTGCATGGCTAAAATTAATAAGTGAACTAAGTTTGTATGCATATTAAAACGATAAATGTTGCTTGAGTAATGTTATTGTGATTTGCGCTTAAATAAACCAGTATTAATGGCTTTGGATGTTGCATATGGCTAGATAAATGCATACACATAAGGGTATTAGCAAGGGAATAACACTGTTTAATCATTTCTATGTATTAATTACGATTTTGTGTTTCTTTGCTTAAAGTTGACTATTCTGGCCTACCAAAAGATGGCCGCCGACTGAAACCTAACTAAAGTATATTACATCATCATTTGAACAATGGAGAAAGGTGCCTGCACTGACTTCGCTCGTGTCCCTTGTGTGACCTGTCAGACCATGCCCATGAAGACTACCCTGGGCGAGGTGCAAATGCCCCTGAACGTGAAGCAAATGTTGCTATTGGAAATATGAACTGTCGAACACAACCTGTTTCCAACGAACTGATACATTTAGGGCCACAGATATTCTTTCCCATACATTTGCTTTGAGACTTTTCCTGCATGGGAGAATTTGAAAATGTTTCCTAATGTACTGAGATGTATTTGAATTCAGCCAATCGGATTCTTGGGAAATGAGAAAATTTAACTTTTATATGTACATTTTAGTATAAATATTAGTAGACCAGAGAGGGAAATTACCCACTTCATCACCACTTTATGCAGAAACTACTGACGGAGAATCGATGATCAGAGATCCCTAGGCGGACGGAGAGGAAGGTGACTCTATATGATAAAAAACTCTGACAAACTTATTGAGGACCAGTTCTGACTTAGAGAACAACATTTAGCCAGAATAGGTAAATATGACAAAAGACAATATTGCATTATAAAGATTTAACCTGAATTTTAATTAGATAAAAGAAAATCATTATTTGAATTACTGTGTTGGGTGATTATTTCATTGAAATGTTTATTGATTGGTTTGAGAGTTAAGGTGTCATTAAACTAAATAACAACTAAATGATTTGATCAACCTATTGATGGAGGAAGTGTTAGGGTGATCCAAGGGAAGTGGTTTTCCTCTATCAGAGAGAGCAGTTGTGGTTAGGAACTGATGTCCCTTTGTAGGCACGGATAGTTTGAGAGAATGAATGTTGGTGTTATGGGCCCCACCAGCGTATGATGTGTGTATGTGCGTGTGACTGAGAATTCATTCTGTCCGTGGAAGCAAGGGGTAATTGAGTAATCCGAACTGCACCAGTATTTCTGGTAGCTAGAGATGGTTTTTATTGTTTTGGTTTAATGATTTTGGCATGTATATAGCTTATCGATTATTGATTGGTATTGATATATGTAATAACACTATATGTTGAAGTCGTATTGAGTTTTATGTTGTCTGTACGGCTTCTGGGAGGTAGGAAGTCGGGAATTGATAACAGTTCCGTAGTAGAGCAGAGGTAAGTGCTGCTCTTGGGAAAGACGGGATTGTGGTTGCCCGTAGGTACACGGGAGAAACGTGTGACAATTGAAGTTGCACGGCGCATTGTCTGGGTTCCATTCGGCAGCATCGTCGTGTGTTGCCATTAGTGGTATTCTTTGTGTGAGAGAAGTGTGAATGATAGCAAAGGGTTACCTGTGAAATTTTGGTCTCAGGTAACAGGAAACCAATTGGCATACCGATAACGCTTATCACTGAAAAGGTAGCAGGTGTTCTCTGAGCTCGTTAGAAGGACAAAGAAGAGGTAAGCGCTGCTTTGTTAATGTATGTTATAATTCTGTTGTAGGACAGGCGGTTCGCTGTTCTCGGAAAAGACAGGATTCTGTGTGAATGAACTACATTTTCTTGTGTGAAAGTGCGTGAATGAAATAGCATTCGGGTTAATTGCGAAACTCTGGGTTTAGTTCTCAGGAGCATTGCGTTTCCAACCATGTGTTTTAAATCTGGAGAAACAGTTAATTGATGCTTGGCAGAAGGGTGAAGTAGAGGGATGTGCTACTTTATCAACGGAAGTAACGATTCTGTGGTAGGGCAGAGGTAAGCGCTGTTCTCGGGGAAAACAGGATTCTCGTGGGAAAGGTCTTTTGCTATTCTGTGGTTAGCGGAGCAGACAATGGAGATGTTTGTATGTTGTAACTAATCGTATTGTAAAATTGAAACAAAAAAGTCTACCGAATAGTTTTGTAAAGGAGGGGTACACTGAAGATAGGAGTCAGGAGCAGGAGCTGCTGCAGCGACTGCTGACGTCAGGAAGATCGCGCTGGGATTGGACGGCTAGTTAGAGGTATAAAACGCTCTGGATTGGTACGTCAGTGTAAAACCGCGCTAGGATTGGAGAAGTAGAGGGTGACGTAGACGCTACGGGATTGGTGCATTAGTGTGAGTCACGCAGGGATTGGAGATTGTAACAGTGATGTAGACGCACCAAGATCGTACAGTTGCAGAAAAAACTAAAGGGTTTATGAGAGAAAGGAAAATGTATTATCATTCACCCGAGAAAAAGAAGAAATCCTTGTTTAGTAAAATAAAAGGATGGTTTGTGAAAGACAAAGAGATTGTGACTAGGGAAGGACAGTTACTTCCTCCAACGAAAACACCCGCATCCTTCATGGATTGCATAATATGGGTACCATGCTTGCATCTGGTTAGACAATTGGGCAAAATATACAAAGGAAGACGGAGTTTTAGCGTTTCCAGAAAATGGTTCCTTTAATTTGGCAATTTTAAGGAACTTACGGGAGAGGATGATGAGCTTAGATCCGCGACCTAGGCCTACGCAGTTTGAGGCGTTGACAGAGTGGGAAGACGAGATGCATGAGCGAGAAAAACAGAGAAATGGCAGTAGATATAGATATATGTTCGGACGGCCAAACGATCGTGAAACTCATTGTGATCGAATGAGAAGATGGCGAGATGCAAGTATGACTGAAGGACTTTTTCCCGTAACAACGGCAGGGGAAAGTGAGGGGAGGAAATGCATAGAGAAGAAGCATAATGTAGAACCCAGATGGTACGGAGTAAATGAGATAGAAGATGAGGTCCTAGATGATATGTTTTACAAAAGTCCACCTCCATACAGGAAACAGAGTGAGGGAAACTCTGCGAATCATTAAGACAGAAGTTACGACTCCAGAGGTAAAGAGAAGGAATTCTCTTAGGGAAAGAGAGACGGCAAATAAGGTAGAGAGTGAAAATTCGAGGGAACTAGCGAAAACCACGTTTGAACTGACAGACGAAATAAGAGAATTGACTATAAATCTAGAAGCAATTACAGTCCCTGTAACCATAGGGTCAGTTATGCCCATTTTTGAGAAGCTGAAAGAACGTGAGCATGGTCTAACAGTTCCGTATGTGAACAATAGACAAGCGGATCAGCCCCTGTTGAGAGTTAAAGAGAATCCTTGGAGACACACCATGAGTGAAGGTGAACTACATGTGTCAAATAATCCATTTTATAATTCTGATACTGTAGAAAGAAGCAGAATAGTAGGGGGACCAATATTAGAACCACTGAGAATGACAGAACCAGCAAATGTAGAAAAATCAGTGGGTATAACCACAGACGAATTGAGTGAATGGCTGAAGGGCTTGCAAGGTAAAGAAAAGGAATCCCAAACTATTGATGTGGCAAAATTACGCATGGTGTTAGAAGAATTAATAGTAGGAACTATCCCCACAGAAAAGCTGAAAAATTACCAAGATGAGGAATTGTTGTTTTTATGTAAAAGCATCACTTGGAGAGCAAAGAATTTACATCACAGACTAGCAGAAATAGCAAGTGAAATGGGATTTGACATGGACAAGGTAAAAGCTTTACAGAAGCCTTACCGAGTGGATTTCACGGAAAAAGATATTGAAAATCTGAACACTGCAGGACGAATAGGGAAGATTAAGGACATAATCACTGTGTTGAGGAAATGGGGAGATGTGGACAAATGGAAAAGCAGGTGGTATAGGAAGTGGGATGATACCTCAGACAGAACTTTTCCAGCATTTCCTGTGAGAGAGAAGGAAAAGGTAGTGACAGAATTTCCCATGAGAGATATTCTAGGAGGGGGATATGTGCATGTCCTCTGGACAAGACAGGACATTTTGTAATTTACAAATGACTTCCCTCGATTGCGAGAAAAGCCAGCCGAGTGGTACAGACAGGTAGACAGATTTGTTAAGTTGTCAAAGGTACTGTGGATTGATCTAAATAGCCTATTTGACATAATAGTGCCAGCAGATCTGTGGGCAGAATGTTAGATAGTCATAGATTGGCCAACTAAAGAATACCCGATAGATCCCAAAACCGGAGCACCAGACCCTGAGGTAATGAAGAAATATGAACAAGTTATGGTGTTTTTGAAAAACAAAGTGATAATAGGCTAATATTAGCTTTCAAACAGTTTAGTGGAGATAACAATCTGGGAGAAAAGGACCTAAGTCATTTTGTGTACAGATTTGTGTATGGTTTGCGTCCCGAAATTGGGAAAATGATTAAGCAGCATACCGTGGACTGGCAAAGCAAGAAAATAGATGAGATCCTAAGGCATGCTAAATACTTTAGTGATGAGATTGAGGCAAAGCAGCGAAAACTAAAAGAAAAGGCAATGGGGGCTCAAGTGAAAGTCGCAGAGAGACAGGAAGCTCAGCTGGTTGAACAAGCTAATAACCCAGGCATTAAACCAAGATTTGGCCCAGGAAAAGGAAAGGGTAATATAGAAGAAGCTAAAAAGAAGATTCCGTGCCACAATTGCGGAAGGTTAGGGCATTGGAAATCCGAGTGTAAATATCCACCAAGTACTAATAATGAAAATCCATCATTGAATTCACAGGTGCAGTGTGAGGTGAGTGGCCCACTGCCGCAACAGCAGAAGGCTGTTAATCCACAGAATCAGGTGCCAAAACCGCCATTCACGCAAAGCAGGACCACCCAAAGATATAGCAAAGAAGCGGGATTCTACAATGAAGAACAGGTAAACAAACCGCAACGCGCGAGCGCTGTGTCACAATATTGGCTGCGAAATGACGAGAGTGAGTCAGAGGAGACTCATTGACGGGACCGAAGCGTACTTGGCTCAACTCTAGAAATAGATCAGAATGATGAAAACATTACTTTTCTAGTAGACACTGGGGCTACGTGATCTACTGTCAGGTCAGCAGATGTGAAAAATCTTCCTCTTTCGGATGAAACAATCCAAGTAGTTGGTGTGTCAAACACCCAGATTAGGACCTACCTTACCGAACCGGTAAAGGTTAAAATAGGGAAATACACAGACATGCACCGGTTCGTGGTGTGCGATACTAGTCCTGTGAACCTGTTAGGAAGGGATCTTCTGTGCAAAATGAATTGCACCATATTCTGTACTCCAGATGGAATAGCATTTGAGACACCAGATGAGGATGTACTGTATAAGATGACAATAGCTAATCAAGAAAATGGAATTACAGGAACTTATGCAGTATTTAACCCAGATGAACTACCCAAAGAATTGAAGCAGTCAGTGAAGGCAGGAGTCTGGGATTTTACTGGAGAAGATGTAGGCCTTATGAGAAATATAGATCCAGTAAAGATTACACTAAAAGAAGGAGTGGTTTATCCAAACATTCCCCAATATAGACTGACACCCGAAATAATTGAAGGGGTGACACCTTTAATTGAGAAAATGATTCAACAAGGAGTGTTGAGAGAAATAGTGAGCAGTCCATGTAACTCACCTATAATGGGACTGAAAAAGCCCAATGGGAAGTTCAGGATTGTGCCAGTTTTGAGGAGGATTAACAAGATTGTTGTGTCATGTTGTCCCATTTTTCCAAATCCATCAGTGATTTTGTATCAGATTCCCCATGATGCAGAATGGTACACAGTAATTGATTTGTCTCATGCTTTCTTTTCCATTCCGTTGCATCATGACAGCCAGCCAATTTTTGCTTTTCGGTTTGGAGAGTGTATTTTGGCATGGTGCCGAATCTCACAGGTGTACACAGAGAGCCCCTCCATTTTCAATCAGTTGCTAAAGAAATCTCTGGAAAGTCTTACCATGCCTGAAAATTCAGTTTTGGTTCAATACATTGACGACCTATTGGTGGCGTCAAAAACACGTGAGGCTTGTGAAACGGACACAATAGCTTTGCTGAATCATTTGGCAGATGGAGGACTAAAGGTATCTCCGACAAAATTGCAATACTGTAAAAAAATGTACAATATTTGGGTCATACCATTGAAAAAGGGCTGAGAAAAGTAACCATAGACAGGATCAGAATTATTAGAGGAATGAGAGCTCCAATGACCCAAAGAGAGGTGAGAATGTTCCTAGGGATGGTTGGTTACTGTCGTCAGTGGATAAGTAACTTTTCCTTGATTGCCAAACCATTGGTAAAATTGACAAAAAGTGAGGTTAAAGACCCCCTTGAACTGAATAAAGAAGAATTGGCAGCATTCAGACAGTTAAAGAACAGTCTTTGCGAAGCCCCAGCTTTGGGAATGCCAGACTACGAGAAAGAATTTGAACTATACTGCTGTGAGAGAAATGGATGTGCACTTTCAGTGTTAATACAGAAACATGGAAGGCAAAGGAGACCAGTTGCATATTTTTTGTCAATGTTAGATCCAGTGGCGGTAGGTTTGCCCGGGCGTCTAAAAGCAGTAGCTGCTACATGCCGAAGCCTAGAGCAGAGTGAGGGAATCGTGATGGGGTATCCAGTAAGAGTGTTTGTACCTCTTAACGAGGAGCTGAACACAGTTCATGTCACATAGTCGGCTGACTAAGTATGAGAAGGTCATTCTAGGTGCAACCAATATGAGTCTGGAAAGATGTGTGAATGTGAATCTAGCTAAACTTTTGCCTGATGCAGAGAGAGTGGAGGTAAGAGATGATGTTGATCATGATTGCCTGGATGTGCTTGATTTGTGCACAAAACCTCGACCAGACATAAAAGATTTAACAATGCCAGAAAGTGATTATGTGTTGTTTGTGGATGGGTCGTGCTTGAGAACAGACGAAGGATTGTTGAGTGCGGCCTATGCTATATGCACTGTTGCTGCAGTCATTGAAGCATCACACTTGAAAGGAGTTAAATCCGCTCAAGTAGCAGAACTAGTGGCATTGACAATGGCATGCCAAATTGGGAAGAATGTGAGAGTGACTGTGATAACAGACAGCCAGTACGGCTTTGGAGTTGTCCACGATTTTGGCCAACTTTGGCTGCTGAGAGGTTTCCTGACCTCAAGTGGAACTCCTATAAAGAATGCAGAAGTGGTGGGAAAATTGCTTGAAGCAATACAGTTGCCAAAAGAACTGTCAGTGGTAAAATGTGCTGCTCATAGTCAAGGTAGTGATTATATCACTACTGGGAACCGATACGCCAATGACATGGCTGAGTACTGTGCCCGAAATCAGTATTCAATCAATAGGGCAAAGGAAAAGGAGATGTTTTCTTGCTCCATAATGTTTACTAACGTTGTGGGAACATGGGAAGAAGTGAGGCAGTTACAGGATGAAGCAGGAGATGAAGAAATGAAGCAGTGGGTAAAAGCAGGTTGTGCACCAAGGGAGAAAGATCATGTGTGGGTCTATTGGGATGGAAGACCAGTAATGCCTGATAGCATGATATCAACCATGGCACGGATGTATCATGGCCAAGGACATCTGGGAAGAGATGCCATGATAAGGGCTTTTAAGCAGACCTGGTACAATGCAAAATTCAGGTTGATAGCAGAGAGTCTGTCAAAGATGCCTAATATGTCAGCAGTACAATCCTGAAAGGGAAACAGTGGTGAGCCTAGGTACAATAGGCCGAGAGGGAGGACCCTTCACCAGAATGCAAATAGATTTCATTGAAATGCCCCCTTATAACAAGTTGAGGTATGTTCTGGTGGTAGTTTGTCTATTCTCCAGGTGGGTGGAGGCATACCCAACAAGAAGAAATGATGGAATCATAGTGGCCAAGCTCTTGTTGAGGGAATTCATCCCAAGATACGGGTTCCCAATAACCATAGAATCAGACAGAGGAAGACACTTTTACAATGAGATCATGGCATTGATTTGTGAAGCATTGGGTGTACAACAAAAACTACATTGTGCCTTTCGACCAGAGGCTTCTGGTGTGGTTGAGCAAATAAATGGTACGATCAAAAACAGAATAGGGAAAATGTGTTTAGCCACAGGAATGAATTGGCCTGATGTCTTGCCTCTAGTCTTGATGACAATTAGATCTACTCCAGACAGAACTACAGGTTTGAGTCCCCACAAAATTATCATGGGACGAGCCATGAGACACGTATTTGTTCCAGTCAACAAGTTGATGACAATAACTGATGACATGATTTTGGATTACTGTAAAGGCCTGGCTGACGCAGTCCATTCTGTGTTTCACCAGGTTGGAGCGGACACCACCACCCTTGAGAGAAAACCAGCCCATGACCTAAACCCAGGTGACTGGGTGAGAATAAAAGTCCACAGAAGAAGGAATTGCCTGGTTCCAAGGTGGGGAAGGCCAAGGCAAGTTATTTTGACTACAACAACTGCTGTGAAGTGTGCTGGACTGAAAAATTGGATACATGTAAGTCACACTTTGAGAGTTTAAAATCCAACAGATAGCATTGGAAAAGAATACTTCGATGATTCAGAATCAAGTGATGATTCAGGCAATGAGAATGCAAAGTTAAAAGAAAATCCTGAAAGGGGGGAAAAGGAGCCAAGACTAGTTCCAACTCCCATAGAAGAAATTCTGAAGAAGAGATTGAAGATTTCAGATGGTTCAGATTCTGGAGATGAGCAAAACGCCAGTGATGAGCGCAGAAAACAGAAGAGAAAAGAAAAGAATGTCCCATCAGAAGTAACATTTTCACCAAACGAAAGAGTAGAAGAAATTCCACCTGAGGAAATTCTGGAAATTCTGGAAGAAGAAGAAGGGACAGTCACAGAGAGAGAGGGACAGACCCCCGAGGAGTTGTAGGGAACCGCAACACACAGCTAGGTGAAGGGACAAGTAGTCAGCAGGAAAATTGCGTGCCGGAGACCTGAGGAGAGACAGAAGTAGGGCAAACACAAGAGGTGGAAAAAGAGACTATTGAAAAAGAAAAACCAAACGAGACAGAATCTGAATACAGTGAAACTGAAATACCAGAGGATCGAGTTCTAAGGAAGAGAACTTGTATTGAGGAAAGAAACAGTAAAGAAGGTAAAACAAGAAGGAATGCTAAAGGAGATCTTTGGCCAAACAAAATAAAGAGACTAAGATATCGATTGACACGAGTCAAACCCTCAGAAGCTGAACAAGTGAATGAAGTAACAAGTCAGCATAGAGGAAAGGAGGGAGAGACAGAAGTGTCTGAAGGAAACAAACGATCGAGATAACCAAACCAGAAGTATAAGTCACCTGAATGGACTTACGTGGCACTGCCTGAACAAGGAGAAGAGGTAGATAGTCAAGGAAATCCAGAGGAGGCATTACTGAAAGTATTGAAGGAAGAAGAAACAGCGGAAATCCTGAGAGTTATCCTATCCGATATCAGAGAAGAAGCGGAAGATCAGGAAATTCTGTATGTGGATGATGAGAAGGAAGTGAAAAACGATGAGAGGCCAAGCTGAGTGATTTCAAGGAAGTCTTTGTAGAAAATATAAAGGATTGAATAAGAAATTAAAGAATTTGGATCACCTGAGAAGGGCCTTGCTCTTACAGGGAAAATACAAGAAGCGGAGTAGAAGAGGCTAAGTCAAAAGACACGGTCAATTTTAACAAGATGGCTAACATAGATGATAACACGAGTAGATGTACCTTTATGAGAAGGTGGTGCAAGACATGTTGTTGTTGTACAGGACTATTAATGCTTCTTTGGAGCGTACTCGCTCTTTTGATCTCTTTCAAAGTAGCTTTAGATACACTAGGGCATACAGAGAATATGACTAACATAGTGAAGAGTTCAAAAAAGGTAGTTCCATTTAAAACAAGCACTGAGCATATGCACAAGGATAAGTCTATAACTGATTTTTCTAGCAATTTTTTTTCAAAATTATTGTATGAATATGTAAGAACAATGGACGTAAGGGATTGCTACATATGGATGCAGGTACCTGCCTCTGTTTCAGAAGGGTGACTTCTCATCACCTACCAGCAATTTATGGAATAACATGTAGCGTTTTAACTAGTATATTTTAACAAGTAGGGAAATTAGAATATAATCTGTCTAATATAGATAACATTCTTGGACAATTGTCCATGAATAATGAATTGAATCCAGCCAAAACTGCTAATGTACTAGGTGAGATTTTTATAGAGACTAAAGAACTAACTTTAGAATATATTTTTAGGAACAATTTAACTTGTAGTTTGAAGACAGAAGAGAAAACATTTTTAGATATGGTTGAAGAGAGGAGATTGAAAATACATAAAAATGCAGAAGGACATAAAGAAGGGGAAAACATTTGGGAAATAGATGGGAAAAAGGAGACAAAGGGTGATGCTAGACCAACAATAGCTATAGATTCACCACAGAAAGGCAAATTATGCATTATGAGGGAAAGATCCCAATATGATTATTATTATATAGGGACAAGTGAGTGTCATGATACATATTTTATTGCATCTGGATGGGGATTTAGAGGCGGAGAAGATCCAGTTTTTCCTGGACTGTAATATATTTGTGGGAACAAGGCTTATTACAGGCTGCCCAACCATAGGTATGGCACATGTTATGTAGGCCTGGTCTTTCCAAAGATTTTTCACATGGATAGAGTAGAAAATAGTGAACCACATAACCTACTAATGCGTAGTAGAAGAGAAACTTGGCTAGAAATTGTAGGTGATATATTTGGAGCCTTGATACCAGCAATGGGAATATCTTTGAATGCAAAAGAGGGCTACCTCTTGGCCAAATTTCAAGTAATTCTGTTCAGCCGTTCGGGCTGTACCTTCGACTAAAGTTCCTATGGAAAAATGCATGGGGGAATCGCGTTTTGGGACCCCCTTTTTTCTCAGCCCCCACTTGACGAATCACCCCGAGACTTCCAGGGTAGGAGCTGAGCGGAGCACCCCATTAGTTTTGAAAATTTCGCAAGGATCCGTCAAACGGCGCCAAAGTTATTCAAGATAGAATTTTCAGATTTCCTATGGAAACTCGGTCCTACCTATAACTATCTACTGGCGACCGCCAGTAGATTATATATATATATATATATATATATATATATATATATATATATATATATATTCACTGAAAAAACCATAGGTTTCACACACGTTATAGTTAGGAATTAGCATTTAAAAAACCTTGCAAATTCACTGAAAAAACCATAGGTTTCACACATGTTATAGTTAGCGGAAATTTTACTGATAAAAAACCAGTGAAATTGCCCCGTTATAGTTAGTGCTGGCAACTATAACTCACGCGACCGCAATCCTCTGCTGATGCTAATACTGTATTTAGACACTTATTTGCCCATGTCTTCTTCCATACATTTTTAGCTATACATATATCACAAATATTTTTTTTTCATAAAGACACATATGTCATCAGCAGAAGATTGCGGTCGCGTGAGTTATAGTTGCCAGCACTAACTATAACGGGTCAATTTAACTAGTTTTTTATCAGTAAAATTTCCGCTAACTATAACATGTGTGAAACCTATGGTTTTTTCAGTGAATTTGCAAGGTTTTTTAAATGCTAATTCCTAACTATAACGTGTGTGAAACCTATGGTTTTTTCAGTGAATTTGTACGGTTTTTTAAATGCTAAGTTACTTTACGCCATTCGTGGCGTGCGCGCCCACTTAACGCAGTTCGTTCCGTGCACGGTTTTTATCAACTTTAATAAGCCCTGTACATTTGGTGGTCTTCGGCCACCAAAAGCACAGGGGGTGGGGTCAGTGTGGATAGTATTTTTTTTATTTCGAATTTATAATTCCATGTTTACAATATTTAGTTTTTTAACACCTTTATTATGCCCTGTACATTTGGTGACCTACGGCCACCAAAAGCACAGGGGGTGGGGTGAGTGTGGATAGTGTTTTTTTAATTTCAATTTTTTTACCGTACGCGTACGGTACGCGTAATCGGCGAAATTGCCGAAAAAATAAAAATTCAGTTTTTGCTCTTGGGGGATCTTTGGGGACTCCCTCAACATGGCTATGTGGGTGGGAGTTGTCAAAACAGCCCCTTTACATGTTTTTGGGCTTCATATTTTAAAAATCACTCTCCGTGCGAGAGACAAAATGGCGGACGCCGCTTCCTGGTTTCGGCCGATTCGAATGTTTACTAAGATCTAAGAGCCAATCAGAATCGCGCTCGCGCACGCCACCGTACGCGTACGGTAAGCGTACCGTAAGCGCACCGTAAGCTGGCTCAGATATATATATTGATTTAAAGGCTATTTTCTCAGATTCTACCGAACAGATTTACACCAAACCTACAAAAGGCACTTCCTTGACCAGAGGACTACTTCTCTGCCAAATTTCAAGTAAATCTGTTCAGCAGTTCGGGCTGTAGCCCTGTCTAAAGGTCCTATGGAAAAATGCATGGCAAAAACGCGTATTGGGACCCCCCCTTTTATCTCAGCCCCCGCTTGACGAATCCCCCCGAGACTTTCAGGGTAGGAGCGGAGCATAGCGCCCCACCTATTTTGAAAAATTCGCGAGGATTCGTCGACCGGCGCCAAAGTTATTCAAAATAGAATGTTGCGGATTTCCTATGGAAAAGGGGTCCTAACTATAACTACCTACTGGCGACCGCCAGTAGGTAATATATATATATATATATATATATATATATATATATATATATATATATATATATTACCTACTGGCGGTCGCCAGTAGGTAGTTATAGTTAGGACCTAGTTTCCATAGGAAACTCGTTTTTTGTTTTCCCAATAACTTTGGCGCCGTTTGACGAACGTATGGCCCGTTACGGTCAGCTCCTATCTTGAAAATTTCGGGGTGATTCGGCAAGCGAGGCCCAAGAAAAAAGGCGGGTCCCAAAACATGTTTTCTCCATGTTATTTCCCATAGAAAACTTTAGATACGGCTGATGGAGCGGGTAAAATATTTTCTTTTTATATACCCAATCCAAATATATATGTTTATATTAAAATGATTAATAATTAATTATAATAACTAATAGCTTGATGTGAAGGTACTAAACCAACCTTATCAACAGAAAGAACACATGTGGGAATGCATTTGCATGGCTAAAATTAATAAGTGAACTAAGTTTGTATGCATATTAAAACGATAAATGTTGCTTGAGTAATGTTATTGTGATTTGCGCTTAAATAAACCAGCATTAACGGCTTTGGATGTTGCATTTGGCTAGATAAATGCATACACATAAGGGTATTAGCAAGGGAATAACACTGTTTAATCATTTTTATGTATTAATTACGATTTTGTGTTTCTTTGCTTAAAGTTGACTATTCTGGCCTACCAAAAGATGGCCGCCGACTGAAACCTAACTAAAGTACATTACATCATCATTTGAACAATGGAGAAAGGCGCCTGCACTGACTTCGCTCGTGTCCCTTGTGTGACCTGTCAGACCATGCCCATGAAGACTACCCTGGGCGAGGTTCCAATGCCCCTGAACGTGAAGCAAATGTTACTATTCTAAATATGAACTGTCGAACACAACCTGTTTCCAACGAACTGATACATTTAGGACCACGGATATTCTTTCCCATACATTTGCTTTGAGACTTTTCCTGCATGGGAGAATTTGAAAATGTTTCCTAATGTACTGAGATGTATTTGAATTCAGCCAATCGGATTCTTGGGAAATGAGAAAATGTAACTTTTATATGTACATTTTAGTATAAATATTAGTAGACTAGAGAGGGAAATTACCCACTTCATCACCACTTTATGCAGAAACTACTGATGGAGAATCGATGATCAGAGATCCCTATGCGGACGGAGAGGACGGTGACTCTGTATGATAAAAAACTCTGACGAACTTATTGAGGACCAATTCTGACTTAGAGAACTACATTTAGCCAGAATAGGTAAATATGACAAAAGATAATATTGCATTATAAAGATTTAACCTGCATTTTAATTAGATAAAAGAAAATCATTATTTGAATTACTGTGTTGGGTGATTATTTCATTGAAATGTTTATTGATTGGTTTGAGAGTTAAGGTGTCATTAAACTAAATACCAACTAAATGATTTGATCGACCTATTGATGGAGGAAGTGTTAGGGTGATCCAAGGGAAGTGGTTTTCCTCTATCAGAGAGAGCAGTTGTGGTTAGGAACTGATGTCCCTTTGTAGGCACGGATAGTTTGAGAGAATGAATGTTGGTGTTATGGGCCCCACCAGCGTATGATGTGTGTATGTGCGTGTGACTGAGAATTCATTCTGTCTGTGGAAGCAAGGGGTAATTGAGTAATCCGAACTGCACCAGTATTTCTGGTAGCTAGAGATGGTTTTTATTGTTTTGGTTTAATGATTTTGGCATGTATATAGCTTATCGATTATTGATTGGTATTGATATATGTAATAACACTATGGTGCCGATCACGATCCGGTAAAAACCGGGTACGAACCGTCGGACGGAGCATAATCTCCGTCCGACGCGTACCCAGTCGTCAATTTATACAAACAAGGAATTACGATTCGCACAGGTACACCATTATCGTACGAATCGTAAAAAAGCCCGACCGACCAAAAAAAACCTACCAATGCGATCCGGGAAAGCGCCGACCTGACGTCGGGACGCTCGCAGCCAGCCATTCACGACCCAGGAATTACGATTCGCACCGACGTCATCCCGCACGGTGAATATTTTCCGGCAGCCAAAAACTGCCGGGAAATCAGGACGACGCGAACAAGGACCACCAGTACGCGACGGACAGATGACGACGCGAACAAGGAGGACCAGTACGCGACGGACACACAGGACGACGCGACCAAGGAGGACCCGTACGCGACAGGACGACGCGATCAAGGAGGACCCGTACGCGACAGGACGACGCGATCAAGGAGTACCAGTACGCGACGGACAGACATGGACCCGAACCTACGAGTCATCCCTGCCCTCATAGCAGTCCACCTCCTCTACAGGTTACGACGCAGACGCCGCAGAAGGTCAGAATAACTAAGGGAGGGGGGAAAGTGGGGTGGGGTGGGGGTGGCAGGACCAGGGCAGGCCACAAAACAACCACATAAGTCACACACCACACATGGCCTGGACATACCTGACTCCCATGCCCTGGTCACCACGAGGGGGTGGGGGCGTGTCCTGATAAGCCAGCGACCGCCACAACGGAAGTCCGTCACCACGCAAACCGGCAACACAACCAGACAGGTACGTGGGTACGAGTCGTACCACGCCCACACACACGTCACCCCAACAATGGCGGGACGGATCGTACCCACGTGGCAAAGGCCTGGCTACGGGCCGCACAAGCATCACATAGCGTGGGGACGGATATGTACGGACCCTACCCCCCCGTATGCATGGAGCGTACCCCCACCCCAACAGTGTAAGTACGACCCGTACCCTCACCCGCGTATGCAAGGAGCGTACCCCCCCAACAGTGTAAGTACGACCCGTACCCTCACCCGCGTATGCAAGGAGCGTACCCCCCACCCCAACAGTGTAAGTACGACCCGTACCCCCACCCGCGTATGCAAGGAGCGTACCCCCCACCCCAACAGTGGAAGTACGACCCGTACCCCCTACCGCGTATGCATGGAGCGTACCCCCACCCCAACAGTGTAAGTACGACCCGTACCCCCACCCGCGTATGCATGGAGCGTACCCCCCATGCCAACAGTGTAAGTACGACTCGAACCCTCACCCGCGTATGCAAGGAGCGTACCCCCCACCCCAACAGTGTAAGTACGACCCGTACCCTCACCCGCGTATGCAAGGAGCGTACCCCCCACCCCAACAGTGTAAGTACGACCCGTACCCCCACCCGCATATGCATGGAGCGTACCCCCCATGCCAACAGTGTAAGTACGACTCGAACCCTCACCCGCGTATGCAAGGAGCGTACCCCCCACCCCAACAGTGTAAGTACGACCCGTACGCTCACCCGCGTATACAAGGAGCGTACCCCCCACCCCAACAGTGTAAGTACGACCCGTACCCTCACCCGCGTATGCAAGGAGCGTACCCCCCACCCCAACAGTGTAAGTATGACCCGTACCCCCACCCGCGTATGCATGGAGCATACACCCATGCCAACAGTGTAAGTACGACTCGAACCCTCACCCGCGTATGCAAGGAGCGTACCCCCCACCCCAACAGTGTAAGTACGACCCGTACCCTCACCCGCGTATGCAAGGAGCGTACTCCCCACCCCAACAGTGTAAGTACGACCCGTACCCCCACCCGCGTATGCAAGGAGCGTACCCCCCACCCCAACAGTGTAAGTACGACCCGTACCCCCACCCGCGTAAGCATGGAGCGTACCCCTACCCCAACAGTGTAAGTACGACCCGTACCCCCACCCGCGGACTCACGGACCGTACCCCCACCACACCAGTGTAAATAGACTCGTACCCTCACCTCGAATGCATGGAGCGTACCCCCACCGTGTATGTTCCAAGCGTACATATCCAGAAATAGGAGGTGTGTGTGCAGTGTCCACCCAGCAGTGCCCTGAGACAGGAGGGGTGTGTGCCTATCACTCCCAGCAGTGCCCTGAGACAGGAGGGGTGGGGGCCTATCACTAACAGCAGTGCCCTGAGCCAGGAGGGGTGGGTGTGGAGTCCTCCCAGCAGTGCCCAGAGACAGGAGGGGTGTGTGCAGAGTCCTCCCAGCAGTGCCCAGAGACAGGATGGGTGTGTGCCTATCACTCCCAGCAGTGCCCTGAGACAGGAGGGGTGGGGGCCTATCACTAACAGCAGTGCCCTGAGCCAGGAGGGGTGGGTGTGGAGTCCTCCCAGCAGTGCCCAGAGACAGGAGGGCTGGGTGTGGAGTCCTCCCAGCAGTGCCCAGAGACAGGAGGGTTGTGTGCAGAGTCCTCCCAGCAGTGCCCAGAGAGAGGATGGGTGTGTGCCTATCACTCCCAGCAGTGCCCTGAGACAGGAGGGGTGGGTGTGGAGTCCTCCCAGCAGTGCCCAGAGACAGGAGGGGTGTGTGCAGAGTCCTCCCAGCAGTGCCCAGAGACAGGATGGGTGTGTGCCTATCACTCCCAGCAGTGCCCTGAGACAGGAGGGGTGGGGGCCTATCACTAACAGCAGTGCCCTGAGCCAGGAGGGGTGGGTGTGGAGTCCTCCCAGCAGTGCCCAGAGACAGGAGGGGTGGGTGTGGAGTCCTCCCAGCAGTGCCCAGAGACAGGAGGGTTGTGTGCAGAGTCCTCCCAGCAGTGCCCAGAGACAGGATGGGTGTGTGCCTATCACTCCCAGCAGTGCCCTGAGACAGGAGGGGTGGGTGTGGAGTCCTCCCAGCAGTGCCCAGAGACAGGAGGGTTGTGTGCAGAGTCCTCCCAGCAGTGCCCAGAGACAGGATGGGTGTGTGCCTATCACTCCCAGCAGTGCCCTGAGACAGGAGGGGTGGGTGTGGAGTCCTCCCAGCAGTGCCCTGAGACAGGAGGGGTGTAACACATGTGTGTGAGGCCGGAATTACCCACATGCATACTGCCTACAAGGGAACATGTCCCCATGAACTCATGTCAACAGACTCCACACACAAGTACAGTGATCACCAAGGATGCCACGATTGTTGCAGGTGGAGACATGGCCCTGCATGCATGGCCAAAGTAGAAGGGCTCCGTCACACACACAGCTCATGTAGACAGAGCTCTGCGCTAAACATTGTGAACACCCTGCAGGGAAGAAATCTGGGTACACAGAGGAAGGAATACACCCTGGGACAATTGCACCATGCAGTAACTGCTTACATGAACAAAGAAAGTTAGCCGACACCTTGTGATGGCACACAGATCCCAGGGTCCCCCCAATGAGCAGCACACTACTACATATCCCACACACCCAAACCCTTAAACACCACCCAAAACCATGTAGCAGCCCCACCAACACCAATACTAGCATAGCAGTAGTGTGATAATGAAAACAAAATTAAGCTTTATTCAGCAAGAGCACAATGTCCGTGGATCGCAGGCAGTTCAATATTCACAAAGCCCATAGGGCAGTCAATGATTCTCAGCTGGATGGGGGACACAGTGGGATGCGTGTCCCCTACCTTGCCTGCACAGTCAAATGGCATCGTCTTCCACACTGGTGAGGGCATCAGGGGGGGGGGGGAAGCACCAGGCACCGCAGGGACATCAGGGCAAAGGGGCGGCGTTGTGGGTGCAGGGATGGAGGACTCCACCACAGGGGGTGGGTCAGTGCCAAAGGCGGAGGCCAGGATGGCACTACACATCTTAGCAAGGTCCTCCAGGGAGTCCCCTGCACCCGAAGGGACCTCAGGCCCCAAGGAGGGGGGGGGTCAGAGGGATGGGTCGCAGCGCCACCGGGGGAGGGTGGAGACAGGGGGGGAGACTCAACCACCCTGACCGAGGACTTCCTTGACCGCTTGCGTGGTGGTGTAACTGTGGGGCTCAGGGACAGAGCGGCCATGAAGGAGTCCTTGGGGGAGATGTGGCCAGGAGAGCTGAGGGGAGGGGATTTGGAGGGAGTGGACTGGGTGGAATGCGGACTCCCACTATGGCTGCGTGTCACACGTTTGCCCCCCGACCCAGTGGGTGTGCCTACCTCACCCTGTGTGTGCGTGTCAGGAGGAGTGCGGTGGACCTTCCCTGCTGGTGTGGTGCCTGTGTCTGTTGATGTGGGTGCATGCCGACGTCTGGGTGTACATGGGACAGGCATGGGAGTGGGAAGTGTGGATGGGGCAGGGGTAGGTGGGGGGGAGGTCGCGCTGCAGGAGACCCACTGCTGCAGTCAGTGTGGAGTCTATGGACCTCAGCAAGTTGCGTTGGTCAGCCTGCGATGAATGAATGCCCTCCAAGAATGCCTCGATGTTGGTGAGGGTTTTGCCGTGGGCATGGAGGACATTAAGGATCGCAGCCTGACCAACCTGCAGTTGCCGCTGGATGTCCACAGACTCAGCATTGGCGGCAGCAGTGGAGACAGGGGCAGGGGGTGCGGTGCCTGGCAGGAAGGAGACATGCGGTGACCGGGCACGCTGGGAAGGGACACGAGCAAGTGGGAGGCGGCTGATGGGAACTGAGGGGGCGGTGCGAGGTGTTGTTCCGCTGTCAGCTGCTGGTGCAGCCACCGCCCACTCGGAGACCTCCTCCTCGGACCTGTCAGCTTCGTATTCTGACGTGCCAGTCGACAGGTCCTCGGCCGCACTATCCTCCACCTCTGTCCCACTCGATGTGCCAGCCCCGATGTCACGGCTGGCACTGGTGCTCGGTCCCTCCGCCTTGCCTGTGTCCATGTCTCCCTCTGTGTCCCCCGACGATGCTGTGGGCAGGGTGGAGAGACAGAAATTAATCAGACAGCTGTACACATCAGTCACATGAGTCCAATCTACATAGGTAACATTGCATAGCCTGAAAAGGAAGATCCCTAACATCTACTAAACAAGGTACCGATGTAGGGCATGAAACACACAGTTGGTTGAGCCACCATGCCACTGAAACACCATGGAGAGCATGAGACAATAGCTAAAGACAGGAAACGTAGTCTGAAATAGCACCCAGGCCCTGGGGACAATCCAGCACTGCATCTGCACCACACATCGTCGGTGAAAATACCGATGACCAGGGACCATATCCATGAACTTGAGACACATGCTGCATAGGTAATGCTGAAAACATGCCCAACATGACTCGGTCACTGCACCTTGCGTGTGTGTCCAGACAAACATCACACACTGCCCAGACCCAGCAAGTAGAAATCAGGATTTGACATATAGGCATTGCCCGCCCCAACAAACCCCTACACAAGGCAAATTGTTGAGACACAGGTGGCACCAACATCTCATAGTCTGGGTGATAAACACAGGGGCAGGCAAAATGCAAGATTGGACGCCAAACAGCCAAGGTGCGCCTGTACAAATAATGAGGTACCAGTGCCCATCCTCAGATGAGTATAACAAGACACACAGGCACTGGCAACTGTGAGTATGAAGAAGGACAATCAGGTCAGGCTGCACAGTGGAGACCTGTACAAAATAGCACGTCTATATACATGGTGCCAGGGGACAATGGCACAGAGCACAACCTACACTGTAGACACTGAGAGTGTCCACGTTTATGATGACACATACACCACTGAGGAAAAGGTGCCCCAGGGGACAGTAGTGGGCACGCAACTACATGCTACTGAATGGGAATGACTGCAACACACGCCACCATTCCTGCACTATGCGTATCGCACACTCATGCACATCATGTCACAGGCCACTACATAGGACATGCGCGCTGTAAGGCATGACACATGAGAGACCAACTCCCATGTCTGGAGTCAGCATCAGTGCCAACTGACATGGAACCCACATGCAGTGAACTTGACAGGGCACAGGCAAGGTCCCAAAACCTGTTACACACCACCCCCACACATGATGCTACAGGCATTGTTCTCGTGGACAAAGCGCCAGCCTACATTACCTTGTGAAGGAGTGACTACACACAGACCAGGGAACACATTGCAAGGAGGGGAAGGGTGGCAGGGGCGCAGAGCTATACTGTGGCAAACAGGATCTGCACAGCACCTTTAAACCCTGCCAGTGAATTCATGCTACTGTGCCCTTACAAATGCCGGTGACACACAACAAACGCACATGTACCTACCCCCTTCCGGCTGCTGCATCGCCTGTAAGCGCCTCTCCAGGTCTGGAAAGACCACCGGCAGCACACGCCTGTGGAGGTGGCTCAGACGGCGGCGGCCGCGGTTCTTGTGGCTCTTAGGTGAGTCCCCCAGCAGGAGCCGTGCAATCCTCCGCGTCCAGCACCGGATGTCCTGCCAGCGTTTCCTCACCTGGGACATGCTCCGCCTCCGACCATCCACACCCCTCACGGCACTGACGGCGGTCAGCCAGATCTGCTCCTTGGCAGTGGCGCCTACCTGTGAGGAAGAACAAGTGACACCACATCAATACACCAGCCACATGTCACAGAGAGACATATGATAACAAATTAGCTGGTTACAACAAGGCATGTCATGCAGCCAACGCATTGCAGCTTTGTCATAGGGACATCATCCCCTGGTAAGGGAAAAAGCAGTACGTGCCATAGTGGGTACACAGGTGGAATGATGGCAATGTCACAAGCAATGATCAAGGCTCACACTGTGCATCACACCCACCCCTCCTGTCTCAGGGCACTGCTGTGAGAACTCCACACCCACCCCTCCTGTCTCAGGGCACTGCTGTGAGGACTCTGCATCCACCCCTCTTGTCTCAGGGCACTGCTGGGAGGACTCCACACCCACCCCTCCTGTCTCAGGGCACTGCTGGGAGGACTCTGCATCCAC
This sequence comes from Triturus cristatus, assembly GCF_964204655.1. NCBI lineage: Eukaryota > Metazoa > Chordata > Amphibia > Caudata > Salamandridae > Triturus > Triturus cristatus. Next base: position 129,860,989 of record NC_140582.1, read on the forward strand.
CCCTCCTGTCTCAGGGCACTGCTGGGAGGACTCCACACCCACCCCTCCTGTCTCAGGGCACTGCTGGGAGGACTCCACACCCACCCCTCCTGTCTCAGGGCACTGCTGGGAGGACTCTGCATCCACCCCTCCTGTCTAAGGGCACTGCTGGGAGGACTCCACACCCACCCCTCCTGTCTCAGGGCACTGCTGGGAGGACTCTGCATCCACCCCTCCTGTCTCAGGGCACTGCTGGGAGGACTCCACACCCACCCCTCCTGTCTCAGGGCACTGCTGTTAGTGATAGGCACCCACCCCACCTGTCTCAGGGCACTGCTGTTAGTGATAGGCACCCACCCCACCTGTCTCAGGGCACTGCTGGGAGGACTCCACACCCACCCCTCCTGTCTCAGGGCACTGCTGTGAGGACCCTGCATCCACCCCTCCTGTCTCAGGGCACTGTTGGGAGGACTCCACACCCACCCCTCCTGTCTCAGGGCACTGCTGTTAGTGATAGGCACCCACCCCACCTGTCTCAGGGCACTGCTGTTAGTGATAGGCACCCACCCCACCTGTCTCAGGGCACTGCTGTTAGTGATAGGCCCCCACCCCTCCCGTCTCAGGGCACTGCTGGGAGACATCAGGCATCCCTCCCCTGGGACCCCCCCTACAGTACATGGCATGTGTGTCACACCAGGACACAATGCCAGAAGTCACAGTCACAACATAGGGACAGTCTGTGCCAGTGGCCTATGCACTCACCTGATACCCTGGTCGCCCATACAGCATGGAGTACTGTGGGAGGATCACATCCAGCAGAGCCATGTTCTCCTCCAGGGTGAATGGCTGTGTCCTCTCCACAGCCCTTGACATAGTTCCAGGGAATCAGTAGCAGCAGCTGGGTCGACGAATGCAAAGATGTGCAGGCAAGTACTCCCTCATGGGACCTGGCTGCCTTATATGTGCCTTTCTGCCCAGTCTCATGCACAGGAGTACAGAGTGATTGGTCACTCACATTTGCATCCTATGTTTCCACCAATCCCTTCAAACCTAGCAGTCTGTGTGTTCTCTATCGGTTTCATTCTCCTGCATGATGTCAGCTCCACAAACACATTGCAACAAAGTATTTTAATTCCAACTGACTTCTGCTGTTCACCTTCCAGAAGAAAATCGAATTTTGAACTTGGTCTCCATGACAACCAGCATGCATGTAGGCCTTAATACTTGTCCCTCACGTGTCCCCTATGTAAATTTGTGCTTCACACACAGGTACGGTGCGTTCCGGAGACCTAGGGCGCCCCAAATGCATTGCAACGGCCCGTACACGCATGACTACGTTCACTATCACTATGGGTGGCCTCGCGTATGCGTATTCGTAGTGGTACGGGCCGTACACATGCCTGTACGCTCCCTATCACTACGAGTACGCATACGCGAGGACACCCATAGTGGTACGGGCTGTACACACGCCAGTACGCTTCCTATCACTATGGGTGTGCTCACGTATGCGTACTCGTCGTGGTACGGGCCGTACACATGCCTGTACGCTCCCTATCACTACGAGTACGCATACGCGAGGACACCCATAGTGGTACGGGCCGTACACACGCCAGTACGCTCCCTATCACTACGAGTACGCATACGCGAGGACACCCATAGTGGTATGGGCCGTACACACGCCTGTACGCTCGCCATCACGATGGGTACACATATGGCAGCACTCCCATAGTGATATGGGAACGTACACAGGCCCTCTTGGCAGCAGTACAGCGGTTTTCACACATCACAGTGGTGACAGGCGGCACACAGGTAGGGATAGGGTGGACATACTTGTCCATGGATGGACACAATTGTCCAATCATTGACATCGAGGCATCGTCTGTGCATCACTACATGTGTGGGGCACAGGTGTGACGGCCTGTGATGTGGAACATTACTCCTGAGTTGAGAAGGCACCAGATGTATGATGAGATGTCTACAGATGTACTGTGTGATGGTGCGATGTGTGCCAGGCATGCCCTTGACTCCTTTGACATGTGTGCATGTCGTACTGCGCACTTGGGGTGAGCGTCACTGGCATGGCACGGACACCAACACACGGAAGTGTCCCATGATGCCCGGTACAGGGGTTATGACACCTGACTTGTCACTACCCACAGTGCACAATGTGACTATGTCATTTATGTGTGGGGGATTTCCATCAGGTTGATGTTGTAGCACCCTCAAAAGCTGCAGCCGTTGCAGCAACCAACATGTGTCTGTGTGTAGATTGTCATTGCACACTGTTCCGCACACCATCCCACATGTGGTATCGGATGTGAGGTGCACATGTATGCATGGGACACGGAGTAGCGTGACAAGGCCATGTCAGCATCCTCACAAGGAATGTGTGGTGAGTCATGACATGTGCACCTTCATGGCAAGGTGTGTGGGCTGGCCTAGTGTAATGTCATGTGACCTGTGGCTCCAGTGTTCCGCTACCAGTCTCTGCAATCGGCATCCTACTTCTGCTGATGTGTGGGTGTATGTCACTCCTGTCTTGCGTCTGGCTGTTCACTTACACTGGGACACAGCTATTCCCATGGCGTGGCATGGGGAGGTTCTCAATCTCCGTGTGTAGCTGGGTCTTGGAAGGAGTGCCACCTTGCATCCATACGTGTCCTGGCCATGTAGCACATACCTGACTCCCTATGTAGCATGTGTGTATTGCCAGATTAACATGTGCTCAGTAGACATGAGTTGTTGTCGTAGTGCACTCACTCTTCCTTGTCACTTCCAAATTACTGCAGAGCGCCGCCTCTTACCCGAAGAATTCCAGACTTGGCTGCCATGCAGGAGAATGACAGCATCCGGCTTTACCGCTTCACCCAACCGTTGATTCTGGAGTTGACGGCGAGACTGGCACCACACCTGCAACCGCTGCACAGGTATCCCACGGCACTGACACTCCAGCTGAAGGTAATGGCTGCCCTACATTTTCTTGCCACGGGTACCTTTCAAAATACCATAGCTCATGTTGGTGGCATGTCCCAGAGCATGTTCAGCGGTGTGCTGCATGATTTCTTGGAGGCCATGTTGATTCACCTGGATGACTTCATCAAGTTCCCAACCCCTGAACAGATGACTGAGGTCAAGCGTGGATTCTATGCCCTGGGAGGGATGCCCCATGTCATTGGGTCCATAGATGGGACACATGTAGCTTTGGTACCACCACACGCACGGGAGGTGGCGTACCGCAATCGGAAGCACTACCACTCCATCAATGCCCTTGTGGTGTGTCTCTCCAACATGGTGATTTCACATGTCTGTGCTCGTTTTCGAGGATCAGCACACGATGCCTACATCATGAGGCGTAGCGGGATGCCTGATATGATGATGCAGCTGTGCAACGAACGGGCATGTGTTGTTGGTGGGTACAGTCTGTCTGTCCTGAATTCTGTATAGCCTACCAGCACGACCGCTTCACCACTTCTAACGATGACCATGTGCTTCCCATGTAGGGGACGCTGGCTATCCCAACATGCCTTGGCTGCTGACACCTCTCCGCAACCCCATCACGCCGGCCCAGCTCCGCTACAACACCGCCCATGGCCGGACAAGGCGAGTGATAGAGAGGACGTTTGGCATGCTGAAGAGCTGATTCCGGTGCCTCCACAAGACCGGCGGTGCACTCCCTTATGCCCCGGCGAAGGTCTGCAAGATCTTCATGGTCTGCTGCATGCTGCACAACATGGCAGTTGAAAGAGCTGTGCCACTCATCCTGAATCAACTTGACGAGGACCATCCACCCGTGGAGGACGAAGGGCTTGGCAATGGGGCTAGTGATGTGGAGGATGTGGAGCCGCAAGAGGACATCCGGACTCTGCTCATACGCGACTTCTTTGCTTAGTGGTGAGTACCAGTGTCTGAGTGTGCACGCATTGGTCCCCGTGTGGCATGCGTTGTGATGTGTGTCTCCACCTGCATGTATGGCACGTGAGTCAGAGGTGTGTGTGGGTGTGTCACTGGAGTGATGGTGGCAGTGATGGTAGTATTTCCCCAGTCACAATAATGACCTAGCATGTTGTCATCCATACATGTGTCGAGTAAATGCACATGCAAGTGGCTGTGTTTTTTGTGGCTGACTTCTTGTGTGTCTCTCTTCCCCAGGTACCTGCGCATGCCGTCTGCTGAGTGCATTGTTGTGGCACTGCTATTCATCATGGACATGACATCGTGGGCTGACTCAGCGTTACAGGCACGGACACGTTTGGAAGTCTCCATGGGGTAAGGGATGCATCTGGGGTGTATTGGTTGTGGCAGTTGTTCACGATGTATGCACACTGCCCCTGTCGATGTGTTGTTCCTCTGCAGCCATGTCGCATCCCCATGGGACACGACATGCAGCTGTGTACACCTGAATAGATGGTCTGCCTGGTTGACAGGCATCAGTGATGGGATAGTGGATTGTGATGATGGCATCAATGTGTGTGACACTGCCCTCGGACACATACGGTTAGCATTGGCTTGACATGGTGTGGGACTTCGACATCAGCGGATCTATGGTGTATGGCAGGCTCTCCGTGTGCAGCTGTGGGTATTTAGCTGTTAGCCGACGCTTGTGTGCCAGTTCCATGGCGAACACGCATTTGTGCTGCAGAAGGGGGGTGCCAGTGTTGGACCCACATGTCACTCCACATGATGTGTTCATGTGTACTTCGAGTTGCCTCTGCAATCCCGAATACATGACTAATAAAGGTGTCCCTATGCCTCCAAGGTGCCTCTTCTCAGTCAATGCTGGTGTGTTGCCACGGTGCATCCTGCATGTCTGGCATGGTATTCCCTGATTGTGGCTATGTGTCAATGTGTCGAGTGGCAAGATGCAAGCTGTGTGTGTGGGCTGAGACTGTGTATTGGGCATGATGTCCATGACTGTGTGGGTATTGTGACATGTGCCATCCCCATGCATCCAACGTTGGCCAGGCCCCCATTCTCTGCATCCACCGGACTCAAGCTTGCAGGACATGGTTCTGCCACCTGTCTACACATACCTGGGTGCCCCCCAGGACACTGGACTGGATCCCTGACCTCTGCGCATGACTGTTGGTGTACTCAATGTGTGTGTCAGCACGGTTGTTCGGCAACCCCCTCAGCTGGTTGTGCCCATCACGGGTGTGTATGGTGCTCCATGTCTGTCTTGCCTAATACACTGTGACCCATGTGTCCTGTGCCAGACTCAGGCCCCAGGGTGTGGATGGTTGAAGACAAAAGATGACTCAGGCATGTTTAGACTTTACAAGACACATGTTAGGTAATAATGCTACCAGCAGGCATCTACTCTTCATAGTGTGATTTAATATGGGGGGGGGGGAAAAAGTGAGGGGCTTTCCGGGATTATGGAATCCAAAGTTCAGTAGGGGAGTTGGTGTCCTTGCCATTGGAAATCCTCAGAGTCCATGCCACAGTCTTTGTCAACATTGGTCAGCCAGTGACCAGCAGGGCCATGTGGCAGAGAATGTCTCTTGATGCTGTGATGCTGTTGCTCCAGTGGGCCAGGTGCCAGGCCAGGTGTCCTGGGAGATGGTGATGTAGCAGCCACCCTCACGGTCCTTTCCGTGGACGACCCGGCCTCCTGCGGGGAACCTCAGCAGCAGGCCGTGACGACGTCTGGGATGCTCCGTCGGATGTTTCCTCCTCCTCCTCCTGATCCCTCCCTGTGGGTGGTGATGTTCTCCGCCTTCTGGCACAGGGAGGGTTGGCCATGGTGTCGGCCATCCGACGGAGTGTAGCGTGAATCCCCTGGAATGCCGTCACTTGCTCAGCCTGTCTGTCCTCCATCCTCCGTTGGTGTTGCAGTTGACAGGCATGTTGCTGGGCCTGCTGGGTCTTTATCTCATCCAGGGTCCCCTTGATCTCATTGAGGGTGGACACAACCTGGGCCATGCCCGTGGTGTCCTGCCGGTATGAGTCCAGGATGTTACGGACATGGGAAAATACCGGATCCCCAGCCAACTGGTCAGGCTCGCGCCTCCGCCGTCCTCCACTCCCACCACCCCTGCCCACTTGCGCCTGGCCTGCCCTTGTGGGCACATCGGGTCTCCGGGACCCCTGAGGGGTGGCATTGGCGTTGTCGCCTGCCTCCTCCTGGGTGCCCGGGACACCGTGTCCCTCCTGGCCAGCCTGGCTGCATTGTGGTGTTGGGGCAGGGATCCTGGGTGTCTCCTGGGATGTGGCAGGAGTGGGGGTGGTGGCTGGCACAGTTGTACCTGACGCAGGTGCTGCAGGTGGTTGGACACCAGAGGGGCCAGGCCGGTCGGGGTCGTCCGCAGAGTGGTGAGAGTGGTCGCTGCCGGTGGGATCGGGCTCCTGCAGATCCGGGTCCTGTGAGTGTTCCCCCCCCAGTGTTGGAGGGTGCACCACGACGTTGACCTGTGTGTGAGAGAGACAATGTTAATTTTGGTCCATGCAACATCCATGTTTCATCAGTTTCAAAGTTGGCACATTTCCTCTTGGAATTAGGATCGGTCTTGCATTCCACTCACAGTGCACTTGTGCATGGGTGTGTCCCTTGGGCACCAGTTTGGCCCCTTTAACTATGTGTGGCACAGTCTTACTTGCTGCGTCAAGTGTGACTGCAGTCAGCAGTGGAGTGGGCAGGTGTGGCGAGCCATGCATTGGCGCCTTCCGTGTAGCACTGTACATGTGCACATGGAGTGGATCCACACACTTATATGATCCAGGTAGCTGTCCTTGTGCTCGTGAACAGGTTGTGACATGGCCCTGTGTTTTGCCATGGTGAAGAGGGGGGGTTCTGGCACTGGCCATCCTTGTCTACATGCACGCAGTCTACCTCCTGACGAGCAGACATTCACACACGCAACACGGCTGATTAGCTCTCCCTGTGTCTCGCTCCCTCTGTGTCCCCCTCTCCCTCCCTCCGTGTGTCAGCCTCCTCCCTCTGTCCGTCTCCCTCCCTCTCTGTCCCCCTCTCCCTCCCTCTCTGTCCCCCTCTCCCTCCCTCTCTGTCCCCCTCTCCCTCCCTCCGTGTGTCAGCCTCCTCCCTCTGTCCGTCTCCCTCCCTCTCTGTCCCCCTCTCCCTCCCTCTCTGTCCCCCTCTCCCTCCCTCTCTGTCCCCCTCTCCCTCCCTCTGTGTCCCCCTCTCCCTCCCTCCGTGTGTCACCCTCTGTCACCTCGGCCCAGCTTCCTGGGCACACACTGTTAGCAGATCTTTGAGTGGCCCTTGGCTTGTTGATGTGAGTTTGTTTCTGATCTCCTGGCACCCATTTGGTGTGATGTGTGTCTGTGCGCTGCTGCTGTGGTGGTGTGTGCTGCCACTCTTTCACAATGTTGGCTGTTCATTAGCTGCTGTCATGTGCAAAACAGTGCCTTCACCCCCATGTGTTGATGCAAGGCGTCCGCCATTTGCTGGCAAGTCATTCCTGTGTTGGGACACACTGTTTGTCTGGCTGTGACCTAGGCCATATGGGTAGAGTGAATTGTTGTCTGCTTCTGAGTTGCACTATGTGCTTTTTGGGGCCCAGCCTCCCGCCATCCTGGTTACCGTGTCATGTGTTGTTGTCTTCTGTGGCCTGTGACTTGACATTGTCCAGCTGGGTGCATGGGGCATGGTGGCAGCAGATGCATGTGCGTGCTCATGGAGTGTGGTTGAGTCATGCGATGGCTTGTGGTGGTTGCGTGCCTGTTAGTGATTTTGGTTGTGGATGCCGTTCCCCCCATGTGAGGTGCGTTGTTTGTGTACTCACCCGGGTCTCGGAGTCCTTCTAATCCTTCGACTGCCTCCACCGGCAGTATGGCCATCACCCTCTCCTCCCAGGGATGGTACTGTACGGGTCTGCGGGAGGGCCCTCCTCCGGTGGCGTTGGCCTGGTCGTGTTCCTCCTGCCTCTTGGCTCTGACCCTCCTCCGCAGATCTTACCACCTGTTCTGGCATTCCTGCTTGGTCCTTCTGGTGTCCGCAACAGCATTCACAGCATCGACGATGGTCTGCCACATGGCTGTTTTTGCTGCAAGGCTGGTGTTTCTGACCAATGTTCCAAAGATCTGTGGCTCGACTCTGAGGATTTGATCAACAAGGACCTCCAACTCTCGGTTACTGAACTTTGGATTCTTGGTAGTGGGCATGGTGAGGGGTGTGGGTGGGGATGGTGGGGGGTGTGTGTGGATGTTGGGGGGGTGTGGATGGTTGTGGGTGTGTGTGTGTGAATGTGTTGAGGGGTTGTTTGTGAGGGTGGTTGTGTGAAGGTGTGCAAGTGTAAGTTGTGGTGTAGCTTGTAGTATGGTTCTGTGGTGTCTGGCAGCAGTGAGTCTGTTGCAAAGGCTCATGGTTTGTGTGTGTGGGCCCTTTTTATTGGTCCATGGGTGGGTGTGGCAGTGTTTGAAGTTTTGGTGGGTGTGTTATAAGTAGTGGTGGTGTCTTGGGCCTCTGTTTGTCTTTGGCAGTTGCAGGTCAGTGAAGGTGTATTTGTAGTGTTTGTTGGCCATGTTTAGTGGCTTTGTGCCATTCGAATGGTGTATTATTGTGTTGTTTTGTTTTGTCCTGGTTGTGTACGTGCGTTTTGAGCGTGTGTACGGTGTGTACATGGGCCATTTGGTTGTACGGTGCTGTCCTTGTGTGTGGGTTGGTACGACTCGTACATGCAGTTGTGATGTTGGGCCCTGGGGTGCGCTCTATACTTAGGAGGTTGTGTTGGGGGTAGGACTCGAACGTACCGGGGTGTACATGGACGGTGGTACGACACGTACAGGGGTGGGGGTAGGACTCGAACGTACTGGGGTGTACATGGACGGTGGTACGACACGTACAGGGGTGGGGGTAGGACTCGAACATACTGGGGTGTACATGGACGGTGGTACGACACGTACAGGGGTGGGGGGTAGGACTCGAACGTACTGGGGTATAGGTACACGGGGGTACGACACGTACAGGGGTGGGGGTAGGACTCGAATGTACTGGGGTGTAGGTACACGGGGGTACGACACGTACAGGGGTGGGGGTAGGACTCGAACGTACTGGGGTGTACATGGACGGGGGTACGACACATACAGGGGTGGGGGTGGGACTCGAACGTAATGGGGTGTAGGTACACGGGGGTACGACACGTACAGGGGTGGGGGTAGGACTCGAACGTACTGGGGTGTACATGGACGGGGGTACGACATGTACAGGGGTGGGGGTGGGACTCGAACGTAATGGGGTGTAGGTACACGGGGGTACGACACGTACAGGGGTGGGGGTAGGACTCGAACGTACTGGGGTGTACATGGACGGTGGTACGACACGTACAGGGGTGGGGGTAGGACTCGAACGTACTGGGGTGTACATATACGGTGGTACGACACGTACAGGGGTGGGGGTAGGACTCGAACGTACTGGGGTATAGGTACACGGGGGTACGACACGTACAGGGGTGGGGGTACGACTCGAACGTACTGGGGTGTAGGTACATGGGGGTACGACACGTACAGGGGTGGGGGTAGGACTCGAACGTACTGGGGTGTACATGGACGGGGGTACGACACGAACAGGGGTGGGGGTGGGACTCGAACGTAATGGGGTGTAGGTACACGGGGGTACGACACGTACAGGGGTGGGGGTAGGACTCGAACGTACTGGGGTGTACATGGACGGGGGTACGACACGTACAGGGGTGGGGGTGGGACTCGAACGTAATGGGGTGTAGGTACACGGGGGTATGACACGTACAGGGGTGGGGGTAGGACTCGAACGTACTGGGGTGTACATGGACGGTGGTACGACACATACAGGGGTGGGGGTAGGACTCGAATGTACTGGGGTGTAGGTACACGGGGGTACGACACGTACAGGGGTGGGGGTACGACTCGAACGTAGTGGGGTGTAGGTACACGGGGGTACGACACGTACAGGGGTGGGGGTAGGACTCGAACGTACTGGGGTGTACATGGACGGGGGTACGACACGTACAGGGGTGGGGGTGGGACTCGAACGTAATGGGGTGTCGGTACACGGGGGTACGACACGTACAGGGGTGGGGGTAGGACTCGAACGTACTGGGGTGTACATGGACGGTGGTACGACACGTACAGGGGTGGGGGTAGGACTCGAACGTACTGGGGTGTACATGGACGGTGGTACGACACGTACAGGGGTGGGGGTAGGACTCGAACGTACTCGGGTGTAGGTACACGGGGGTACGACACGTACAGGGGTGGGGGTAGGACTCGAACGTACTGGGGTGTACATGGACGGGGGTACGACACGTACAGGGGTGGGGGTGGGACTCGAACGTAATGGGGTGTAGGTACACGGGGGTATGACACGTACAGGGGTGGGGGTAGGACTCGAATGTACTGGGGTGTACATGGACGGTGGTACGACACGTACAGGGGTGGGGGTAGGACTCGAACGTACTGGGGTGTAGGTACACGGGGGTACGACACGTACAGGGGTGGGGGTACGACTCGAACGTAGTGGGGTGTAGGTACACGGGGGTACGACACGTACAGGGGTGGGGGTAGGACTCGAACGTACTGGGGTGTACATGGACGGGGGTACGACACGTACAGGGGTGGGGGTGGGACTCGAACGTAATGGGGTGTAGGTACACGGGGGTACGACACGTACAGGGGTGGGGGTAGGACTCGAACGTACTGGGGTGTACATGGACGGGGGTACGACACGTACAGGGGTGGGGGTGGGACTCGAACGTACTGGGGTGTAGGTACACGGGGGTACGACACGTACAGGGGTGGGGGTAGGACTCGAACGTACTGGGGTGTAGGTACACGGGGGTACGACACGTACAGGGGTGGGGGTAGGACTCGAACGTACTGGGGTGTAGGTACACGGGGGTACGACACGTACAGGGGTGGGGGTACGACTCGAACGTACTGGGGTGTACCTAGACGGGTGGGGGTGTACATACACGGGGGGTACGTGTCGGACGTACGGGGGCTGGGGGGAGTGTTGGGCGCGTATGTGGGCACATGTCTCCAGGGTTGCTATGGGAGTTCGGTGCGGACGGTGTTTTTTCCATACGGTTGTTGCCTCGGACGCACGAGATGGATCGTGATTCCTCGGTCGGACTTCACCTTTCACATTAGTACGGTAAATCGTACGAGGACATGTCGGACACATTTGCCGACCCGAGGACGTGTGGGGAAATATTCCGATTGCGGTTCGTATGGACTTTTTACCATGCGAATCGTGATTGCCAGTTCGTAGGGCACTTGTACGATTCGTACGGTGAAAAGGCCGGATACGAGTCGCCCGGGGAAATTTTTTACCGGATCGTGATCGGCACCTAAATGTTGAAGTCGTATTGATTTTTATGTTGTCTGTACGGCTTCTGGGAGGTAGGAAGTCTGGAATTGATAACAGTTCCGAAGTAGAGCAGAGGTAAGTGCTGCTCTTGGGAAAGACGGGATTGTGGTTGCCCGTAGGTACACGGGAGGAACGTGTCACAATTGAAGTTGCACGGCGCATTGTCTGGGTTCCATTCGGCAGCATCGTTGTGTGTTGCCATTAGTGGTATACTTTGTGTGAGAGAAGTGTGAATGATAGCAAAGGGTTACCTGTGAAATTTTGGTCTTAGATACCAGGAAACCAATTGGCATACCGATAACGCTTATCACTGAAAAGGTAGCAGGTGTTCTCTGAGCTCGTTAGAAGGACAAAGTAGAGGTAAGCGCTGCTTTGTTAACGTGTGTTACAATTCTGTTGTAGGACTGACGGTTCGCTGTTCTCGGAAAAGACAGGATTCTGTGTGAATGAACTACATTTTCTTGTGTGAAAGTGCGTGAATGAAATAGTATTCGGGTTAATTGCGAAACTCTGGGTTTAGTTCTCAGGAGCATTGCATTTCCAACCATGTGTTTTAAATCTGGAGAAACAGTTAATTGATGCTTGGCAGAAGGGTGAAGTAGAGGGATGTGCTACTTTATCAACGGAAGTAACGATTCTGTGGTAGGGCAGAGGTAAGCGCTGTTCTCGGGGAAAACAGGATTCTCGTGGGAAAGGTCTTTTGCTATTCTGTGGTTAGCGGAGCAGACAATGGAGATGTTTGTATGTTGTAACTAATCGTATTGTAAATTTGAAACAAAAAAGTCTACCGAATAGTTTTGTAAAGGAGGGGTAGACTGAAGACAGGAGTCAGGAGCAGGAGCTGCTGCAACGACTGCAGACGTCAAGAAGATCGCGCTGGGATTGTATGGCTAGTTAGAGGCATAAAACGCTCTGGATTGGTACGTCAGTGTAAAACCGCGCTAGGATTGGAGAAGTAGAGGGTGACGTAGACGCTACAGGATTGGTGCATTAGTGTGAGTCGTGCAGGGATTGGAGATGGTAACAGTGATGTAGACGCACCAGGATTGGTGCGTGAGTGAGAGTCGCGTTGCTATTGGACTAAAGATCGTACAGTTGCAGAAAAAACTAAAGGGTTTATGAGAGAAAGGAAAATGTATTATCATTCATCCGAGAAAAAGAAGAAATCCTTGTTTAGTAAAATAAAAGGATGGTTTGTGAAAGACAAAGAGATTGTGACTAGGGAAGGACAGTTACTTCCTCCAACGAAAACACCCGCATCCTTCATGGTTGCGAAATATGGGTACCATACTTGCATCTGGTTAGACAATTGGGCAAAATATACAAAGGAAGACGGAGTTTTAGCGTTTCCAGAAAATGGTTCCTTTAATTTGGCAATTTTAAGGAACTTACGGGAGAGGATGATGAGCTTAGATCCGCGACCTAGGCCTATGCAGTTTGAGGCGTTGACAGAGTGGGAAGACGAGATGCATGAGCGAGAAAAACAGAGAAATGGCAGTAGATATAGATATATGTTCGGGCGGCCAAACGATCGTGAAACTCATTGTGATCGAATGAGAAGATGGCTAGATGCAAGTATGACTGAAGGACTGTTTCCCGTAAGAACTGCAGGGGAAAGTGAGGGGAGGAAATGCATAGAGAAGAAGCATAATGTAGAACCCAGAAGGTACGGAGTAAATGAGATAGATGATGTCCTAGATGATATGTTTTACAAAAGTCCACCTCCGTACAGGAAGGAATCAGAAACGCGAACCGAAGGTACACCAGAGAGGGAAACTCTGCGAATCATTAAGACAGAAGTTACGACTCCAGATGTAAAGAGAAGGAATTCTCTTAGGGAAAGAGAGACGGCAAATAAGGTAGAGAGTGAAAATTCCAGGGAACTAGCGAAAACCACGTTTGAACTGACAGAGGAAATTAGAGAATTGACTAAAAATCTAGAAGCAAATACAGTCCCTGTAACCATAGGTCCAGTTATGCCCATTTTTGAGAAGCAGAAAGAACATGAGCATGGTCTAACAGTTCCGTATGTGAACAATAGACAAGCGGAACAGCCCCTGTTGAGATTTAAAGAGAATCCTTGGAGACACACCATGAGTGAAGGTGAACTACATGTGTCAAATAATCCATTTTATAATTCTGATACTGTAGAAAGAAGCAGAATAGTAGGGGGACCATTATTAGAACCACAGAGAATGACAGAAACAGCGAATGTAGAAAAATCAGTGGGTATAACCACAGACGAATTGAGTGAATGGCTGAAGGGCTTGCAAGGTAAAGAAAAGGAATCCCAAACTATTGATGTGGCAAAATTACGCGTGGTGTTAGAAGAATTAATAGTAGGAACTATCCCCACAGAAAAGCTGAAAAATTACCAAGATGAGGAATTGTTGTTTTTCTGTAAAAGCATCACTTGGAGAGCAAAGAATTTACATGACAGACTAGCAGAAATAGCAAGTGAAATGGGATTTGACATGGACAAGGTAAAAGCTTTACAGAAGCCTTATCGAGTGGATTTCACGGAAAAATATATTGAAAATCTGAACACTGCAGGACGAATAGGGAAGATTAAGGACATAATCACTATGTTGAGGAAATAGGGAGATGTGGACAAATGGAAAAGCAGGTGGTATAGGAAGCTGGATGATTCCAGCATTTCCTGTGAGAGAGAAGGAAAAGGTAGTGACAGAATTTCCCATGAGAGAGATTCCAGGAGGGGGATATGTGCATGTCCTCTGGATAAGACAGGACATTTTGTCATTTACAAATGACTTCCCTCGATTGCGAGAAAAGCCAGCCGAGTGGTACAGACAGGTAGACAGATTTGTTAAGTTGTCAAAGGTACTGTGGATTGATCTAAATAGCCTATTTGACATGATAGTGCCAGCAGATCTAGGGGCAGAATGTAAGATAGTCATAGATTGGCCAACTAAAGAATACCCGATAGATCCCAAAACCGGAGCACCAGACCCTGAGGTAATGAAGAAATATGAACAAGTTATGGTGTTTTTGAAAAACAAAGTGCCTCCCAAAGAAACAGACTGGGTTAAAATAGATCGAACACACCAAGAAGCGAAAGAATCAGTTCATGCTTACTATGAAAGGCTAATATTAGCTTTCAAACAGTTTAGTGGAGATGACAATCTGGGAGAAAAGGACCTAAGTCATTTTGTGTACAGATTTGTGTATGGTTTGCGTCTCGAAATTGGGGAAATGATTAAGCAGCATACCGTGGACTGGCAAAGCAAGAAAATAGATGACATCCTAAGGCATGCTAAATACTTTAGTGATGAGATTGAGGCAAAGCAGCGAAAACTAAAAGAAAAGGCAATGTGGGCTCAAGTGAAAGTCGCAGAGAGACAGGAAGCTCAGCAGGTTGAACAAGCTAATAACCCAGGCATTAAACCGAGATTTGGCCCAGGAAAAGGAAAGGGTAATATAGAAGAAGCTAAAAAGAAGTTTCCGTGCCACAATTGCGGAAGGTTAGGGCATTGGAAATCCGAGTGTAAATATCCACCAAGTACTAATAATGAAAATCCATCATTGAATTCACAGGTGCAGTGTGAGGTGAGTGACCCACCGCCGCAACAGCAGAAGGCTGTTAATCCACAGAATCAGGTGCCAAAACCGCCATTCCCGCAAAGCAGGAACACCCAAAGATATAGCAAAGAAGCGGGATTCTACAATGAAGAACAGGTAAACAAACCGCAATGCGCGAGCGCTGTGTCACAATATTGGCTGCGAAATGACGAGAGTGAGTCAGAGGAGACTCATTGACGGTACCGAAGAGAGGAAGAAGGGTGTGTACTTGGTGCAACTCTAGAAATAGATCAGACAGGACCATTTGTGGATGGGAAAGTTAATGATGAAAACATTACTTTTCTAGTAGACACTGGAGCTACGTGATCTACTGTCAGGTCAGCAGATGTGAAAAATCTTCCTCTTTCGGATGAAACAATCCAAGTAGTTGGTGTGTCAAACACCCAGATTAGGACCTACCTTACCGAACCGTTAAAGGTTAAAATAGGGAAATACACAGACATGCACCTGTTCATGGTGTGCGAAACTAATCCTGTGAATCTGTTAGGAAGGGATCTTCTGTGCAAAATGAATTGCACCATATTCTGTACTCCAGATGGAATAGCATTTGAGACACCAGATGAGGATGTACTGTATAAGATGACAATAGCTAATCAAGAAAATGGAATTACAGGAACTTATGCAGTATTTAACCCAGATGAACTACCCAAAGAATTGAAACAGTCAGTGAAGGCAGGAGTCTGGGATTTTACTGGAGAAGATGTAGGCCTTATGAGAAATATAGATCCAGTAAAGATTACACTAAAAGAAGGAGTGGTTTATCCAAACATTCCCCAATATAGACTGACACCCGAAATAATTGAAGGGGTGACACCTTTAATTGAGAAAATGATTCAACAAGGAGTGTTGAGAGAAATAATGAGCAGCCCATGTAACTCACCTATAATGGGACTGAAAAAGCCCAATGGGAAGTTCAGGATTGTGCCAGATTTGAGGAGGATTAACAAGATTGTTGTGTCATGTTGTCCCATTTTTCCAAATCCATCAGTGATTTTGTATCAGATTCCCCATGATGCAGAATGGTACACAGTAATTGATTTGTCTCATGCTTTCTTTTCCACTCCGTTGCATCATGACAGCCAGCCGATTTTTGCATTTCGGTTTGGAGAGTGTATTTTGGCATGGTGCCGAATCCCACAGGGGTACACAGAGAGCCCCTCCATTTTCAATCAGTTGCTAAAGAAATCTCTGGAAAGTCTTACCATGCCTGAAAATTCAGTTTTGGTTCAATACATTGATGACCTATTGGTGGCGTCAAAAACACGCGAGGCTTGTGAAACGGACACAATAGCTTTGCTGAATCATTTGGCAGATGGAGGACTAAAGGTATCTCCGACAAAATTGCAATACTGTAAAAAAAAGTACAATATTTGGGTCATACAATTGAAAAAGGGCTGAGAAAAGTAACCATAGACAGGATCAGAATTATTAGAGGAATGAGAGCTCCAATGACCCAAAGAGAGGTGAGAAGGTTCCTAGGGATGGTTGGTTACTGTCGTCAGTGGATAAGTAACTTTTCCTTGATTGCCAAACCATTGGTAAAATTGACAAAAAGTGAGGTTAAAGACCCCCTTGAACTGAATAAAGAAGAATTGGCAGCATTCAGACAGTTAAAGAACAGTCTTTGCGAAGCCCCAGCTTTGGGAATGTCAGACTACGAGAAAGAATTTGAACTATACTGCTGTGAGAGAAATGGATGTGCACTTTCAGTGTTAATACAGACACATGGAAGGCAAAGGAGACCAGTTGCATATTTTTCAATGTTAGATCCAGTGGCGATAGGTTTGCCCGGGTGTCTGAAAGCAGTAGCTGCTACATGCTGAAGCCTAGAGCAGAGTGAGGGAATCGTTATGGGGTATCCAGTAAGAGTGTTTGTACCTCATAATGTGGCAATCCTCTTAAGGAGGAGCTGAACACAGTTCATGTCACATAGTCGGCTGACTAAGTATGAGAAGGTCATTCTAGGTGCAACCAATGTGAGTCTGGAAAGATGTGTGAATGTGAATCCAGCTAAACTTTTGCATGATGCAGAGAGAGTGGAGGTAAGAGATGATGTTGATCATGATTGCCTGGATGTGCTTGATTTGTGAACAAAACCTCGACCAGACATAAAGGATTTAACAATGCCAGAAAGTGATTATGTATTGTTTGTGGATGGGTCATGCTTGAGAACAGATGAAGGATTGTTGAGTGCGGCCTATGCTATATGCACTCTTGCTGCAGTCATAGAAGCATCACACTTGAAAGGAGTTAAATCCGCTCAAGTAGCAGAACTAGTGGCATTGACAAGGGCATGCCAAATTGGGAAGAATGTGAGAGTGACTGTGATAACAGACAGCCAGTACGGCTTTGGAGTTGTCCACGATTTTGGCCAACTTTGGCTGCAGAGAGGTTTCCTGACCTCAAGTGGAACTCCTATAAAGAATGCAGAAGTGGTGGGAAAATTGCTTGAAGCAATACAGTTGCCAAAAGAACTGTCAGTGGTAAAATGTGCTGCTCATAGTCAAGGTAGTGATTATATCACTACTGGGAACCGATACGCCAATGACATGGCTCAGTACTGTGCCCGAAATCAGTATTCAATCAATAGGGCAAAGGAAAAGGAGATGTTTTCTTGCTCCATAATGTTTACTAACGTTGTGGGAACATGGGAAGAAGTGAGGCAGTTACAGGATGAAGCAGGAGATGAAGAAATGAAGCAGTGGGTAAAAGCAGGTTGTGCACCAAGGGAGAAAGATCATGTGTGGGTCTATCGGGATGGAAGACCAGTAATGCCTGATAGCATGATGTCAACCATGGCACGGATGTATCATGGCCAAGGACATCTGGGAAGAGATGCCATGATAAGGGCTTTTAAACAGACCTGGTACAATGCAAAATTCAGGTTGATAGCAGAGAGTCTCTGTAAAAGATGCCTAATATGTCAGCAGCACAATCCTGAAAGGAAAACAGTGGTGAGCCTAGGTACAATAGGCTGAGATGGAGGACCCTTCACCAGAATGCAAATAGATTTCATTGAAATGCCCCCTTATAACAAGTTGAGGTATGTTCTGGTGGTAGTTTGTCTATTCTCCAGGTGGGTGGAGGCATACCCAACTAGAACAAATGATGGAATCACAGTGGCCAAGCTCTTGTTGAGGGAATTCATCCCAAGATACGGGTTCCCAATAACCATAGAATCAGACAGAGGAAGACACTTTTACAATGAGATCATGGCATTGATTTGTGAAGCATTGGGTGTACAATAAAAACTACATTGTGCCTTTCGACCAGAGGCTTCTGGTGTGGTTGAGCAAATAAATGGTACGATCAAAAACAGAATAGGGAAAATGTGTTTAGCCACAGGAATGAATTGGCCTGATGTCTTGCCTCTAGTCTTGATGACAATTAGATCTACTCCAGACAGAACTACAGGTTTGAGTCCCCACGAAATTATCATGGGACGAGCCATGAGACACGTATTTGTTCCAGTCAACAAGTTGATGACAATAACTGATGACATGATTTTGGATTACTGTAAAGGCCTGGCTGACGCAGTCCATTCTGTGTTTCACCAGGTTGGAGCGGACGCCACCACCCTTGAGAGAAAACCAGCCCATGACCTAAGCCCAGGTGACTGGGTGAGAATAAAAGTCCACAGAAGAAGGAATTGCCTGGTTCCAAGGTGGGGAAGGCCAAGGCAAGTTAATTTGACTACAACAACTGCTGTGAAGTGTGCTGGACTGAAAATTTGGATACATGTAAGTCACACTTTGAGAGTTCCAAATCCAACAGATAGCATTGGAAAAGAATACTTCGATGATTCAGAATCAAGTGCTGATTCAGGCAATGAGAATTCAAAGTCAAAAGAAAATCCTGAAAGGGGGGAAAAGGAGCCAAGACTAGTTCCAACTCCCAGAGAAGAAATTCTGAAGAAGAGATTGCAGATTTCAGATGGTTCAGATTCTGGAGATGAGCAAAACGCCAGTGGTGAGCGCAGAAAAAAGAAGAGAAAAGAAAAGAATGTCCCATCAGAAGTAACATTTACACCAAACGAAAGAGTAGAAGAAGTTCCACCTGAGGAAATTCTGGAAGAAGAAGAAGGGACAGTCACAGAGAGAGAGGGACAGACCCCCGAGGAGTTGTAGGGAACCGCAACACACAGCTAGGTGAAGGGACAAGTAGTCAGCAGGAAAATTGTGTGCCGGAGACCCGAGGAGGGACAGAAGTAGGGCAAACACAAGAGGTGGAAAAAGAGACTATTGAAAAAGAAAAACCAAACGAGACAGAATCTGAAGACAGTGCAACTGAAATACCAGAGGATCGAGTTCTAAGGAAGAGAACTTGTATTGAGGAAAAAACAGTAAAGACGGTAAAACAAGAAGGAATGCTAAAGGAGATCTTTGGCCAAACAAAATAAAAGAGACTAAGATATCGATTGACACGAGTCAAACCCTCAGAAGCTGAACAAGTGAATGAAGTAACAAGTCAGGATAGAGAAAAGGAGGGAGAGACAGAAGTGTCTGAAGGAAACAAACGATCGAGAAAATCAAACCAGAAGTATAAGTCACCTGAATGGACGTACGTGGCACTGCCTGAACAAGGAGAAGAGGCAGATAGTCAAGGAAATCCAGAGGAGGCTTTACTGAAAGTATTGAAGGAAGAAGAAACAGCGGAAATCCTGAGAGTTATCCTATCCGATATCGGAGAAGAAGTGGAAGATCAGGAAATTCTGTATGTGGATGATGAGAAGGAAGTGAAAAACGATGAGAGGCCAAGCTGAGTGATTTCAAGGAAGTCTTTGTAGAAAATATAAAGGATTGAATAAGAAATTAAAGAATTTGGATCACCTGATGAGGGCCTTGCTCTTACAGGGAAAATACAAGAAGCGGAGTAGAAGAGGCTAAGTCAAAAGACACGGTCAATTTTAGCAAGATGGCTAACATAGATGATAACAAGAGTAGATGTACCTTTATGAGAAGATGGTGCAAGACATGTTGTTGTTGTACAGGACTATTAATGCTTCTTTGGAGCGTACTAGCTCTTTTGATATCGTTCAAAGTAATTTTAGATACACTAGGGCATACAGATAATACGACTAACATAGTGAAGAGTTCAAAAAAGGAAGTTCCATTTAAAACAAGCACTGAGCATATGCACAAGGATAGGTCTATAACTGATTTTTCTAGCAATGTTTTTTATGAATATGTAAGAACAATGGACGTAAGGGATTGCTACGTATGGATGCAGTTACCTGCCTCTGTTTCAGAAGGGTGATTTATCATCACCTACCAGCAACTTATGGAACAACATGTAGCGTTTTAACTAGTATATTTTATCAAGTAGGGTAATTAGAATATAATCTGTCTAATATAGATAACATTCTTGGACAATTGTCCATGAATAATGAATTGAATCCAGTCAAAACTGCTAATGTACTAGGTGAGATTTTTATAGAGACTAAAGAACTAACTTTGAATATATTTTTAGGAACAATTTAACTTGTAGTT
This sequence comes from Triturus cristatus, assembly GCF_964204655.1. NCBI lineage: Eukaryota > Metazoa > Chordata > Amphibia > Caudata > Salamandridae > Triturus > Triturus cristatus. The sequence goes on from NC_140582.1 coordinate 129,881,359, forward strand.
TGAAGACAGAAGAGAAAACATTTTTAGATATGGTTGAAGAGAGGAGATTGAAAATACATAAAAATGCAGAAGGACATAAAGAAGGGGAAAACATTTGGGAAATAGATGGGAAAAAGGAGACAAAGGGTGATGCTAGACCAACAATAGCTATAGATTCACTTCAGAAAGGCAAATTATGCATTATGAGGGAAAGATCCCAATATGATTATTATTATATAGGGACAAGTGAGTGTCATGATACATATTTTATTGCATCTGGATGGGGATTTAGAGGCGGAGAAGATCCAGTTTTTCCTGGACTGTATTATATTTGTGGGAACAAGGCGTATTACAGGTTGCCCGACCATTGATATGGCACATGTTATGTTGGCCTGGTCTTTCCAAAGATTTTTCACATGGATAGAGTAGAAAATATTGAACCACATAACCTACTAATGCGTAGTAGAAGAGAAACTTGGCTAGAAATAGTAGGTGATATTTTTGGAGCCTTGATACCAGCAGTGGGAATATCTTTGAATGCAAATAATATTCGGAAATTGTCAACCATAGTGGATCGCTTGTCAACAAGCACCGCTGGAGGATTTCTTTTGGTAAATACTGAAATGGTTGCTATGCGTGCTATGATTATGCAAAATCGACTTGCCCTTGATATCTTATTGGCAAAAGAGGGTGGAGTCTGTGGAATGCTGAAAGTTCAACATTGTTGCACTTACATTCCTGATGAAAGCAAAGATCTAAAAGTATATATTAAAAATATTACAGAACTGCATGATGAAAACAAACCACTGGAGGTTGAAAGTATCTGGACTAGAATTAGTAATAAGATGGCTGCTATTAAAACTTTCTTAGGTAAATTAGGTAGTACAATATCAGGGAAAATATTATTTCCATTAACATGTGTGATTTTCATATTATTAATACTTAGATAAGGATGTATGTGTTGCAGACATAGAAGAAATAAAAAGAAAATTAGACGAGAAATTATCAAAAAAAAGGAAAAGAAACAAGAAAGAGATTTTAACGAGATAGAATTGGAAGAATGGAAGGAGAGTATGTATGACAAGACAAAAAGGGAAGATGAAGGAAAAACAGAATTTTAATTGAGCAAGAAAACATTTCAAATCTCCATAAAAGGGGAAAATAAATTGATTTTTTGTGGGTTTTGTTTGTGGTGATAAAATCACCAAAGGGGGGAATGATGGAGCGGGTAAAATATTTTCTTTTTATATACCCAATCCATTTATATATGTTTCTATTAAAATGATTAATAATTAATTATAATAACTAATAGCATGATGTGAAGATACTAAACCAACCTTATTAACAGAAATAACACACGAGGCAATGCATTTGCATGGCTAAAATTAATAAGTGAACTAAGTTTGTATGCATATTAAAACGATAAATGTTGCTTGAGTAATGTTATTGTGATTTGCGCTTAAATAAACCAGCATTAACGGCTTTGGATGTTGCATATGGCTAGATAAATGCATACACATAAGGGTATTAGCAAGGGAATAACACTGTTTAATCATTTCTATGTATTAATTACGATTTTGAGTTTCTTTGCTTAAAGTTGACTATTCTGGCCTTCCAAAAGATGGCTGCCGACTGAAACCTAACTAAAGTACATTACATCATCATTTGAACAATGGAGAAAGGCGCCTGCACTGACTTCGCTCGTGTCCCTTGTGTGACCTGTCAGACCAGGCCCATTGGAAATATGAACTGTCGAACCCAACCTGTTTCCAACGAACTGATACATTTAGGACCATGGATATTCTTTCCCATACATTTGCTTTGAGACTTTTCCTGCATGGGAGAATTTGAAAATGTTTCCTAATGTACTGAGATGTATTTGAATTCAGCCAATCTGATTCTTGGGAAATGAGAAAATGTAAATTTTAGTATAAATATTAGTAGACTAGAGAGAGAAATTACCCACTTCATCACCACTTTATGCAGAAACTACTGACGGAGAATCGATGATCAGAGATCCCTATGCGGACGGAGAGGACGGTGACTCTATATGATAAAAAACTCTGACGAACTTATTGCGGACCAGTTCTGACTTAGAGAACGACATTTAGCCAGAATAGGTAAATATGACAAAAGATAATATTGCATTATTAAGATTTAACCTGCATTTTAATTAGATAAAAGAAAATCAATATTTGAATTACTGTGTTGGGTGATTATTTCATTGAAATGTTTATTGATTGGTTTGAGAGTTAAGGTGTCATTAAACTAAATAACAACTAAATGATTTGATCGACCTATTGATGGAGGAAGTGTTAGGGTGATCCAAGGGAAGTGGTTTTCCTCTATCAGAGAGAGCAGTTGTGGTTAGGAACTGATGTCCCTTTGTAGGCACGGATAGTTTGAGAGAATGAATGTTGGTGTTATGGGCCCCACCAGCGTATAATGTGTGTATGTGCGTGTGACTGAGAATTCATTCTGTCCGTGGAAGCAAGGGGTAATTGAGTAATCCGAACTGCACCACGGCTACAGCCCGAACTGCTAAACGTAATTACACCAAATTTGGCAAAAAGTTAGTGCTTGGTTCAGAAAGTGCCCTTTTTTTAAATGGTGTAAATCCATTCAGTAGTTGCTGAGAAAATCAAAAAAAAAGTTTCGATATCTATGTCTGCGGAGGATCCGCAGACCCTCCCGACCACAAGCTTTATTCTAATTGGCTGTCAACACTCCAAACCAGGAAGTGTTGGCAGCCATTTTGTGACTCGGTAGAAGCGAGTCAGAAATAAACAGGGAAACAAAGGTGACAAAGAAGAAAAGGGGGCAGGGTAGAAACACCCTGACCCCCTAGGCCTGCTCAGGGGGTCCCAAAAGGACCAAAAAAAGCATTTTTATTTTAAAAAAGTGGAATGTGTGCTGGGTGCGCGGATCCGGGCGAAAAATAAAAAATAAACGAAGCAAGGGTTTTCTCGCTTTGTTATTTTTAACCCCCAGGGTGAGCCAGGTCCCAGGGGGATTTGGAAAATGTAAAGCGGGGACCCGCCGAGGCCCCGCAGCCCCGGGGACTGCCACCTCCCTGGGGCTCTATTTTAAAAAAAATATATATATAAAAACAAATGTGTGCGGGGGCTCAAGCCCCCCATATGCCCCGGGGACCACAACCTCCCTGGGGCACTAACTGTCAAAATGCGGGGGCCGTGAACCACCACCTCCCTGGGGCTTGGCAAAAGATGTGAGGGGGCCATGTGGCCCCCCTCCTGGAGCCTTTGATGGCCCTGGGGACCGCCACCCGGGCCACTGCTGTTTGCTATGGTAGGGTGGGAGCACATCTCCCGCTCTACCGTACAAACTCTAGTTTGGATTTTGGAAGAGAGAGTAGGGAAACCTGCTCTCTCTTCCAAAATCCAAAGCAGAATTGCTTTTTCACACGGGGAGCTGCATGTCAGCAGCTCCCAATGTGGAAAAGCAATGCCGGCACTCGCAGGACGCGGGGAGCCGGCGGGACTGTGGGGGCATTGGGGCTCCCACCACAGTCCCCAATGAAGTGAGTAGGCCCCGGGGGATGGGGTCCTCGGGGCGAATAAAAATTAGTGGTAGGAGCCTCGTCCCCAGTGTGGTGCTCAGCGCATCCCCCTGGTGTGAACGGGAGGGGTGCTTGACTCCCAGCGAGGCCCCTGGTGTGAACGCGAGGGGTGCGTGACTCCCAGCGCGGCCCCTGGTGTGAACGCGAGGGGTGCGTGACTCCCAGTGCGGCCCCCTGGTGTGAACGCGAGGGGTGCGCGACTCTCAGTGTGGCCCCCTGGTGTGAACGCGAGGGATGCGCGACTCCCAGTGCGGCCCCCTGGTGTGAACATGAGGGGTGCGCGACTCCCAGCACAGCCCCCTGGTGTGAACGCACTGGGATCGCGACTACTAATACAAAAATGTAAGATTTTTTCATTAAAAACCTATATTATATATTACCATCTTGGGTGGCTCTAAAAAGAGCCCTTGTGTTTATTGGGAGATTTTTGTAGCTATATGTAAGTGCCGATGCAGAGTCTTAAGTTGTTGAGAAAGACTCTGTTTCCCTTATTTGTGAAGTGTACACCATCACTCCTCTAGATACCATCCATATCAAAATTCAGATTGTTGTTGTATATGGACCCCATACTATGGTCTCTGAGATAAGCAGAAACAGCTTTATTGATATTTTTCCTAGCTTTCTCAATCTGTCGACAAAATTGATTGGACCACTTCCATTTCTGTCTTTGGCATATGTTAGAGTACACAAAGGCAGTTTGGGGAAAAGGGAACATCAATTCTGCAAAGGTGTCTTTCATTAGCTTTTCCAGACCTACCCCAGTCAATGTGCCTAGGTCATTGCCACCACAGTGCACAATCATGAGGTCAGGGGGTTGGAAGTGCATAAACGTTTTAACCAATGGCATCAATCCTCTCTGTCCAATCCACTTAATATGTACATTTTGCAAAGCTAGGTCTTTGACAATACCTCTGCCTTCAGCATACCCTTTCCACCAGAAAACATAGCTGTGCCCAACAATCCACACTGAAAGCATCTTGAAGGGATCTCTGTAGGTAATCAGAAGAGGTCTGTACCTGAGGTAGACAGGTGGTAGAATGAAATCTATCTAAAATGGTGGACAACATGCTATTTTTAAGAAAGTAGAGATTTGATTGGCTGATTGACAACACTCTACATTCAAATATAGGGTGCATTTTACTTTGTTTCTTTTTGGTTATTTGGAAATGTTTGAAAGGTACAGCAGAAAGGATAAGGGCATGCTTTGCAAAGTCAACCACACCTGCTGTTGTCATTTGCAACATTGCGTGGTGAACTTGTGACCTGGCAGCTAAGTTGAATGTTGCATGACCTGTTGCAATGGAAACTGATATTAAGGAAAAGGGGTGAAGATGTCAGTATTATTCTCTGTGACCACTGAAAAATCATTTTTCAATTTGAAAAACACTGGGAAGCAATGTCATTTGTGGGTTATGTGCATATGTATGGAAAATTAGAGGGAAAGATTGCCATTACTGGTTTTACATTGGAGAGTGTGCTCATCTACAAATACATTCTCTGTGTGAAAAAGAAAATCCTGGCTGAGTGTGTGAGATTTTTCATTCAACAGATTTATTTAAAAGGTGAGTTATATTTTTAAGAGATTTATGTAATATAGATTTGACATTTATATGAAAATCTGCCGGTTAAAGTAATTTATGAAATGTACAAATATATATTGGAATCATTTCTATTGTATTTGAATAGTAGGTGTACTAATATATACATTATTAAGTGTTTTGAAAGGTATAGTTGAATGATGCTTCTTATTTATTATTAATTGGTTAAATATGCATGAAGAATGTGTATTTTTAAAAATGTTTATATAAGGTGCAGTTTATTAGGCATGCATATTTTTTTTTAGTATAAAGGTATAGTTCAATAAAATGGCATTATGATAGATAGTTTGGTAAAATGAGGTACAACTGTGTTGTTTGCAAGATGATCATATAGGGTGTTAAGGATTACAATTCTGTTAATAGTTTGTACAGTTTGTGTGGTTTTAGAAATCCTCATAAAAAAGGTGTTGTTGATTTCTCTTCCTAATTAAGTCTGTTGAGAGGTTCAGTTTGATGATGTTGCATATTTCTAGATTTAATTGGCAATTTGTAGTTCAAAAGAAAACCACTACATTTTACTCTTTTTGGCATGTAGTATGTAGGTAAATGTGCACAATCTATGCGGTCTCATAACACCCTGCAGCCTACTGATTCACTCCTGCAAAAATCCAAGTAGTAGCCATGCAGTTCAGTAATCACAGTGTCAGTCTCTGTCCACTCCTGCTATCATCCTGACAGAACCATGCCCATATCTAACCTCTGTCCCGGAACACAAGCACTTATAAACTCACCTTGCTGTGAACTCACAGCACTCTATCTACCCAGTCACTGTCCATGCACTTGTACAATGACTCAGACATAAAGAGACACCGTGCTACAGTCAAATGTGCACAATCTATGCAGGTCCCTACCCCCCTGTAGACTACTGATTTACTCCTGCAAAAATCCAGATAGTGCTCATGCAGTGCCCCAATCACACTACCAGTCTTTGTCCACTCTTGCAATGATCCTGACATAACTATGTCCTTAACTAATGTCTGTGCCAAAACACAAGCACTTATAAACTGACCCTGCTGTCAAATACCAGCACTCTACCTACTCAGTCACTGTCCATGCACTTGTACAATGATTCAGGCATGAAGAGACACTGTGCTACAATTAAATGTGCACAATGCATGCAGGCCCCTAGCCCCCTGTAGACTACTGATTCACTCCTGTAATAATCTAGGTAGTACTCATGCAGTGCCCCAATCACACTGTCACTCTCTCTCCACTCTTGCAATTATCCTGACAGAACCATGGGGCATATCTACAAGGCGACGATATAAAATTATCGCCGCTTTTGCGGCTGTTTTTGGCCGAAAAGCGGCGATAATTTTATCGCTATATTAGCAAGGTTATGCTATCGCTGAAAACTTGCCTTAGTGCCTGAATTCCTAACACCCATCTTTGCATCTCTAATGAGATGCAAAGTGGGCGCTCCTCCCCAGGATAACGGGAGAAATGTCGCTAAGCGTCATTTCTCCTATTATCAAGCCTCACGCAAAGCAGCATAGCGACAAGAAAAGTAGCGATAACCTCTGTTATCGCTACTTTCCTTACGCCTGCTTTGAAACTGACTTAGCCATGATATCCTATGTAAGGTGGATATCATGGCTAAGTATGTGAGGCCCTATCAGCAGGCTATCGCCAAACTTCGTGGGATTATCGCTGGGTTTCCAGTGATAATCTCACGTTTGGCAGTTAGCGCTAGGATTTTTATCGCTTTTGAGATAAGCGTTGCTAATAGCAAGCTATCTCAGCGATAAAAATCCACGCTAGCCGGCGATAATTATCCTAGCGCTAAGTGCGCTTAGCGATAATTATCGCCGGTTGTTGCTGATATGCCCCCATGTCCTTAACTAATTTCTGTGTCGAAACAGAAGCACTTGTAATCTCACCCTGTTTTCAACTACCAGCACTCTATCTACTCAGTCACTGTGTATGCACTTGTACAATGATTCAGGCATGAAGAGACACTGTGCTACAGTTGAATGTGCACAATGTATGCAGGCTCCTAACACCCTGTAGACTACTGATTCACTCCTGTAATAATCTAGGTAGTACTCATGCAGTGCCCCAATCACACTGTCAGTCTCTCTCCACTCTTGCAATCATCCTCACAGAACCATGCCCTTATCTAGGGGCTGATTCCAATCCTGGAAAAAAGGCTGTACGAATCGTTGTACGGAGCGTTTTCTCCATACGATTCGTACCCGGTATACTTTCCGTACAACCTAGGAAGTACAATTCGTACAGAAAGCCAATTTCCGTACGTTTTGTACAAAAGACCGTACGGGTAAAAAAAAACAACGGTTCTGATCCGGAACAGCTTGTACGTGACGTCAGGACGCATTCAAGTAGCGGTTTCCGGCCCAGCAAGTACGATTCGTCGCTACGTCACTCCGTACGGCTCTTTTTTACGGGAGCCAAAAACAGCCGGAAAAGCAGAGTTCAACGCGAACCGCTGCGAAACGGAGCCCCGGTACGCGACGTACATGCCATGAACCCCATCGTACGTGTCATCCCGGTCCTCCTAGCTTACGACCTGGTGCACCGGACCCGACGCACACACCGCAAAAGGTGAGAACAACACCCAGGGGCCACGGGGGGTAAGGGGCAGGAAACATACCCCATACCCAAAGCCAAACCTATAATATGGAGCCCATACATTACCACCAGGGTCTGGTCACTTGGGGGGGGGCGTGGCCAGCAACCCTTGCGTACCGCAACAACGAAAGTGGATGTATACGGTGCGTTGCAAACGTACCCCTACGGCACAAGTACAATAGTGATACAGACCGTACACATGCAATGAAGGTGTGGGTATGGTGCGTTGCACACGGACCCCTATGGCACAAGTACAATAGTGATACGGACCGTACACACACAATGAATGCGGGGGTACGGTGCGTTGCACACGTACTCCTATGGCACCAGTAGAACAGTGATACGGATCGTACACACGCAATGAATGAGTGGGTACGGTGCGTTTCACATGTACCCCTACGGCACCAGTAGAATAGTGATACGGACTGTACACACGCAATGAATGTGTGGGTACGGTGCATTTCGCACATACTCCTACAGCACAGGTAGAACAGTGATATGGACTGTACACACGCAATGAATGCGTGGGTACGGTGCGTTTCACACGTACTCCTACGGCATCAGTACATTTGGGATACGAGGCGTAAATACGCCAGGAATGTGGGCTTACGGACTGGCCCTGCATGTTACCTTCATATTTATGTGTGTGTAGGTCCAGGCCAGCAGTGTACTGCTCCAAGGGGGTGGGTGGGTGCAGAGGATTCCCAGCAGTGGCCAGCCATATGGGGGTGGCTGCAGATCAATACCAGCAGTGGCCACACATATAGGCGTGGGTGCAGATGAATACCAGCAGTGGACAGAGACATGGGGGTAGGTGCAGAGGACTCCCAGCAGTGGACAGAGACATGGGGGTGGGTGCAGAGGACTCCCAGCAGTGGCCTGCAATATGAGGTGTGTGTGCAGATGAATACCAGCAGTGTCCAGACATATGGGGTGGGTGCACAGGACTCCCAGCAGTGGACAGAGACATGGGGGTGGGTGCAGAGGACTCCCAGCAGTAGACAGAGATATGGGGGTGGGTGCAGAGGACTCCCAGCAGTGGACAGAGATATGGGGTGGGTGCAGAGGACTCCCAGCAGTGGCCTGCAATATGAGGTGTGTGTGCAGATGAATACCAGCAGTGTCCAGACATATGGGGGTGGGTGCAGAGGACTCCCAGCAGTGGCCTGCAATATGAGGTGTGTGTGTAGATGAATACCAGTAGTGTCCAGACATAGGGGGGTGGGTACACAGGACTCCCAGCAGTGGACAGAGACATGGGGGTGGGTGCAGAGGACTCCCAGCAGTGGACACAGACATGGGGGTGGGTGCAGAGGACTCCCAGCAGTGGACAGAGATATGGGGGTGTACATCATTATCAGATGACCACACCTACATGGTGGTATGGACACATCCCTAACAGGAGACAGGAGACATCGGTGAGCAGGCATGGCCATTGTTGAAGGGATCCGTCACCAACAAAGGAAATGTTGACAAAGGTCAGCACAACAATTGTGCAACTGTTTGCAGGGAAGATGTCAGGTGCCACAGAGGAAGGAACACTCCTTGGGACAATGTCTCAAAACAAAACTAACACACACTACCAATGATTCTTTGCAGAGACATTGTGATGGCACACAGATACCATGGTCCACCTCAAGACCATCAAACAAAAACATTTCTCAGAACCCTAACACATTACCAGAACACCAACTCCAGGAGCCTCATCACCAACATCAAGTACCTGAAATGCAATAGTGTTGAAAGTAAAAATAAAGGCTGTATTCAGCACCAAAAAAAACCAACGAAAAATAGACTATGTACAGAGGCCAATGGCCAGTCCATATTTCAAGTCCAAGGGGGGACGTAGGGGACAGCGTCTACCCCTAGCTTGCCTGCACAAAGGAACCTCAAGGTTTGTCGACCGGGGGGGGCATCATCTGTGGCAGTACCAGGCACCGCAGGGACAGGAGGGGGAAGGGTAGGTGTGGCGGGTGCAGGGGGAATGTCTCCACCACAGGGGGTGGGGCAGCGCCGAAGGTGGAGGTGAGCGTGGTGCTGCTGCTAGGACGTCCAGCCTAACCCCTGCACCAGTGGATTCCCCAGGGTCAACAGAGGGTGTGGTGGGTGAGGGATGGGGTGCAGCTCTCTTGGGGGAGGGGGTCGACATGGTGGGGGACTCAACTCCCGTGCCCAGGGACTTCCTCGCCTGCTTGTGGGGTGGTCGCTCAGTGGGGGCGAGGTCCAGCTCACCCATAAAGATATTCTTGAGTGAGCGTTTGGCAGGGGAGGCAAGGGGAGTGGTTTTGGAGGAACAGGGTTGTGAGGACTGCGGCATGCGACTGTGGCTGCGTGTATGTCGGCTGTCCCCTGACCCTGTGGGTGTGCCTACATCCCCCTGAGTATGCATGCCAGGAGGTGTGCACTTTGCCTTACTTGGGAGTGTGCCGGCTGTATCTGGTGGGGTGCGTGCCCGTGACTGTCTGGGTGTGCGTTGGACAGGCATTGGAGAGGGAAGTGTGGATGGGTCTGGGGTGGGGGGATGGAGCGCTGCAGGAGAGTAACTGCTGCCGTCAGGTAAGAGTCCATGGACCACAGAATCCTGCGTTGGTCAGATATCATTGCTGACATGCCCTCCATGAACGACACCATCTGTGTGAGCAGTTTAGTGTGTCCATGGAGGACATTCAGCACCGATGCCTGCCCAACCTGCAACTGCCGCAGTATGTCCACAGACTCTTCACTGAGGGCAGCAGGGGTGACAGGGGCAGGGGGTGTGCGGTGCCTGGGCGGAAGGAGACATGTTGGGCCTCTGCACGGACAGAAGGGACGGGAGCAACTGGGAGGGCGAAGATGGTAACGGAGGAGGCGGGGACAGATGTGGGGATGCTGCCAGGTGGTGTTGCAGCCTCTGCCTCCTCGAGGAGGTCAGTGTCGGACCCGTCGGCGTCGTAGCTGGTATAGTGTCCAAACAGGTCCTCTGACTGACTCCCCTCGCCCTCCGTGTCACTGGCTCCTCCTGACTCTACAGCACTGGTGGCACTGTCGCTGGGTCCCTCCTCCAGGTCCGTGCAGGTGTCTCCCTCCGTTGTAGATGATGATGCTGTGGGCAAGGAGAAGAAACCTTATACATCTGACACATGAGCACAAAAACAATTGGTCAGAGTGCATATCAGGCAATGCATCATGAGTAACAGCTAGATTACTCCGCACATATGTAAGCCCTGTACTGCCCAGTTGTATCACCAAGAACAAAGGAGTCTCGCAAAATCAAGACCACTGTGGGAACATGTATATGGAGAATCTGCAACACCATTTAATTCTAACAGTGGCTTCTTTGCAAAGGTGCCAGCGTGGTCCATGAAAGTGGAAATGTTGTTTGGGATGCACTTCCTTGGGAGACATCTTTCATGTAGGCACATCAGTGTTCTTAACACAAATCATCAAATTACCACATTTAAAACATGAAGAACTGTTGACAAGTGCTGTGAGTGCCAAGGTACAATATTTTTTAGAGTAACAACTTGACTTATGTCAGTTGTCACATGGCCATCCGTCACCTGATTACACAGTTGGCTACACATATGACCTACTGCCTGTCATCTGGAGTGGCACCAATGTCCACACCCAGGACAATGCATAAGCTATTGGGCCTGCAATTGGGTTGTTAAAAAGCATAGCTCTACTGTGGAGACACCCTCATGGCAAGCCAGAATGTCCACACAGATGTCAGCACACAAAGTCCAAACGGCGTTGCATCTGAACCACACACAGGTGCCAAAAACATATGAGCAGGAATCATGTTTTTGAAAAAATTACACAGGCTGCAAAACACGAACATTAATCACTGGCCAGCATCACATGGGCACTGCACGGTGATTCTTTGTACAGCCAAGTCTCACACACAAGTCAGACCTGGCAATGAAAAATCAGGGGTGCCCATGTAGGCCTTTCCCGCACAACCACCCATACCTGAGTCAACGTGATTGATACAGATCAAGAAGTGACACCTCTTATTCAGGGTAACAAAAATTATGCAGCAAAAATTGCTAGATTTACACAACATCACCTCCTGGGGCTGGCAACACATATTTGTGACAAACAACCATCAACAGATTGTTGTGAATAGCCACACAGTAACTGCCCAGTGTGAGTATGCACAAGCAAAATGGTGTATCCCTGTCCAGTGGACACATGTAGCACACTTTAGAAAAATACAAACTAGGCCAGGGAATAATGCCACAGAGGCAGACCTATGCTGAACCCACAGAGAATGTGCACAGTGTTGGATGACACACATGATTAGGAAGCCAGGGTGTCTCAGGGGACTGTAGTGGGCACACTGCTCCGTGTTCCTGGAATGAGCTGACTGTACCATGAGCAAACGTCATGGCACTATGCATATCTCCCACTCATGCAAATCATGTCTGAGCCCACAACATTGGTCATGCATGCTGCAAGGGTGTTCAGTTGAAACCTCACACACCTATGTTGAGAATCATCATCAGTGCCAACAAATATGGACCCCCAACATAGTGAACAGGTCATGGCACAGGCAAGGTACCAACACAAGTCACAGACCACCCTCCCACATGATGCAGAAAGCAATGTGCACTTAGATTTACTGGAACCCTAGATGACCATGTGCAAATGTGATTACACACAGACCAGGGGACACATGTCAAGGAGAGGAAGGGATGAAAAAGAGCACCAGGTGACATTGGGGAACAGAAAATGCACTGCACATATAAACTCTGGGAGTGTATCCAGGCTACAGAGCACTTACAAAAGCTGGTGACACATAACACAACAAACAGCCATGTACCTACCCCCGTGTTGCTGCAGTCTCTCCTGTAACTGCCTATCGAGGTCAGGAAAGACCACCGCCAGGACACGGCTCATGTGGGGGGTCAGGCATTGGCGCCCGCCGTGGGGGCGAGGAGTGTCGATCCCCAGCTGGACCCGGGCGATCCGCCGGGTCCAGCACTGCATGTCCTGCCACCTTTTGCGGCCCTGTGACAGGCTCCAACTAAGCTCCCCCACAGATCTCACGGCCCTGACGATGACCCGCCAGATCTCCCCCTTCTCGTAGGCAGTTACCTGTCAGGATGACAAAGTGACACAACATCAATACACCTGCTCCATGTCCCAGAGACACACATTTGAACATCTTTTAAATGTTGAACAGGGCATAGGATCCTGACAGGAATTGCATCATTCACAATAAGAAATTGGCCTGTGTGCAAGCCCCAATGCACTACATGGCATTGAAAGTCAACAGGTGGCATGAGGGGTGCAACACACTCACTGATCATGGCACACACTGTGCAGCACATGCAACAGCAGGCTGATGGCCAGCACGTGTCAAGCAGTCACATGTCCCACTCCACTGATGCACCCTCAGCAGACTAGACAGACACACCCAGGCACAGATCACTCGCCTGTCATTGACAACAGCGGATACAACCCTCACTCTTCACATGTGCCAGTTGCCAGTGGGGTGTCACAGGTGTCGTGCTAGCTCTGCAAGTCAGACACACAGCACGGCTTACTTGTCACATCAGATGGGTAGATCTGTTGCCTCCTCCATGCAGCTGTAGTGCAACACTTCACATAGACACTCACCCACATGACAAGGAACATTCACACACATCAATGTCCATGAGGTCGTACACATCATTTGTACACTCTCACCACAGGTCCACTCAACTCATACACATCTGTGGGTACAGTCACCTGTCACACCAGGGGGACCACTGAATCACCTCAGGACAATAGGAAAAAAAGCCACCAAGGATTTGCCAGGCTGAATGTGTCATGCACTATGCAGTGAAAGTCATAGTAAGCACAATGCAAGTGAGGAGTGCACACAGGAACTACATCATGCTCTGCATGAGAGACATCAGCATGCTTCCCCCCGGGACCCACTCTAAACAGCATTGCATGTCTGTCCCACCTGGACACAATATTGACAGTCACACAACAGGTGCATAGGCAAAGGTAGTGGAGTTAGCACTCACCTGCTCCCCTGGTCTCCCATACAGCTTGGTGTACTGTGGGAGCAGGCAGGCCAGCAACGCCTCATTCTCCTCCAGGGTGAATGATCTGTTCCCTCTCCACAGCATGTGACATGGTCCAGAGGAAGCAGAGACAGCAGCAGTGTGGTCGACTCGATGTGCAGGCAAGTTCCCTCTCATGGGTTCTGGCTGCCTTATATCTGTCTTGCTGAGCGGCATTCATTTTGAGGAGTACATAGTGATTGGTCAGACACATTTGCATCGTACGTTTACTCCAATCCCTTTAAACTTACACCAATGACACGCATTCGCATCGTTCAAATTTTGAGCATCATGTCAAGTCAACAACCACTTTGCAACATTGTATTTTGTGGCCAACTGACTGTTCCAGGACACCTGATGGACACATTTCAACTGAAAACTCAGTATCCATGACAACCAGCATGCATTTAGGGCCTAATACTTCTCCCTTATGTGTCCCCTATGTAATTTTGAAATCCACACACAGGTACGGTGCATTTCACACGTACCCCTACGGCACAAGTACAATAGTGAAACGAAGCATACACACGCGATGATTGCGGGTGTACGGTGTGTTTCACACGTACCCCTGCGGCACAAGTACAATAGTGAAACGAAGCGTACACACGCGATGATTGTGGGTGTACGGTGCGTTTCACACGTACCCCTGCGGCACAAGTATAATAGTGAAACGAAGCGTACACACGCGATGATTGCGGGTGTACGGTGTGTTTCACACGTACCCCTGCGGCACAAGTACAATAGTGAAACAAAGCGTACACACGCGATGATTGTGGGTGTACGGTGCGTTTCACACGTACCCCTGCGGCACAAGTATAATAGTGAAACGAAGCGTACACACGCGATGATTGCGGGTGTATGGTGCGTTTCACATGTACCCCTACGGCACAAGGATAATAGTGAAACGAAGCGTACACACGCGATGATTGCGGGTGTACGGTGCGTTTCACACGTACCCCTACGGCACAAGTATAATAGTGAAACGAAGCGTACACACGCGATGATTGCGGGTGTATGGTGCGTTTCACACGTACCCCTACGGCTCAAGTACAATTGTGAAACAAAGCGTACACACGCGATGATTGTGGGTGTGCGGTGCGTTTCACACGTATCCCTACGGCACAAGTACAATAGTGAAACGAAGCGTACACACGTGATGATTGTGGATGTACGGTGCATTTCACACGTACCCCTGAGGCACAAGAACAATAGTGAAACGATGCGTACAGACGCAATGATTGCGGGTGTACGGTGCGTTTCACATGTACCCCTGTGGCATAAGTACAATAGTGAAACTAAGCGTACACACGCGATGATTGCGGGTGTACGGTGTGTTTCACATGTACCCCTACGGCACAAGTATAATAGTGAAACGAAGCGTACACACGCGATGATTGCGGGTGTATGGTGCGTTTCACATGTACCCCTACGGCACAAGGATAATAGTGAAACAAAGCGTACACACGCGATGATTGCGGGTGTACGGTGCGTTTCACACGTACCCCTACGGCACAAGTATAATAGTGAAACGAAGCGTACACACGCGATGATTGCGGGTGTATGGTGCATTTCACACGTACCCCTACGGCTCAAGTACAATTGTGAAACGAAGCGTACACACGCGATGATTGTGGGTGTACGGTGCATTTCACACGTACCCCTACGGCACAAGTATAATAGTGAAATGAAGCGTACACACGCGATGATTGCGGGTGTACGGTGCGTTTCACACGTATCCCCACGGCACAAGTATAATAGTGAAACGAAGCATGCACACACGATGATTGCGGGTGTATGGTGCATTTCACACGTACCCCTACGGCACAAGTACAATTGTGAAACGAAGCGTAAACACGAGATGATTGCGGGTGTGCGGTGCGTTTCACACGTATCCCTACAGCACAAGTACAATAGTGAAACGAAGCGTACACACGTGATGATTGCGGGTGTATGGTGCATTTCACACGTACCCCTGCGGCACAAGTACAATAGTGAAATGAAGCGTCCACATGCAATGATTGCGGGTGTACGGTGCGTTTCACATGTACCCCTGCGGCATAAGTTCAATAGTGAAACGAAGTGTACACACACAATGATTGTGGGTGTACAGTGTATTTCACACGTATCCCTACGGCACAACTACAATAGTGAAACGAAACGTACACACGCGATGATTGTGGGTGTACGGTGCATTTCACACGTACCCCTACGGCACAAGTACAATAGTGAAATGAAGCATACACACGCGATGTTTGCGGGTGTACGGTGCGTTTCACATGTACCCCTACGGCACAAGTACAATAGTGAAACAAAGCGTACACACGCGATGATTGTGGGTGTACGGTGTGTTTCACATGTACCCCTACGGCACAAGTACAATAGTGAAACGAAGCATACACACACGATGATTACCGGTGTACGGTGCATTTCACACACTTACAATGGTAATACAGGTGTACACATGCCAGGAATGGAGGGCTACGAGTCGCACAAGGATGTCCATCAAGGACTTGTCATTGCATACTTTCATGTGCAGGCCCTAGGTGCGTCAGCCAGTGATATTGCACAGGTCATCTCATCTAGTTGCACAATTGATGTGTGATGACCTGTGTATACATGTCATGTGTGATGGGGCACTATGTGGCACGCATCACCTTGACACTTGCCACATGTGTGTCTGTAGTAAAACTGTGTCATGCACAGCAGCAGTGGTATGGCACAGTCATCAACACCCGCACCTGTCTCCTGAGGCCAGGGACACTCTATCAACTGACATGTCTCGATCAGCATGCCCCTATGTGACTATGTCAGGTGTGTGTCATGTGTTCCCATGAGCTTGCTGTTAGTGTTCCGTCAACTGCATCTGCTGTTGGTGCATCTAACATGGGTCTGTGTGGAGATGGGCATGGCACACATCTACGCACACCATGCCACATGTGGATTCCCACAGCTGTAGGGTCTGTGTGCATTGGACATCATATTTTCCAAGGCATACATGTCTGCGTCGTCTGAATGGCTGTGTTAAATTAATGTCACGTGTACCCCTTCATCGCAATGTGTGTCATATGTACATTTGACATTCCATGTGACCTGTGCGTGTGCCTTGCAGTCAACTGTCTGGATGAGATGACATCCTTTCAATGCAGCTATGTGGATGTGTGTCACTCCAGTGATATCTCTGGCTGTTCACTCAGACTTGCCCCAGCTCATTTCAGGGCACGTCATATAGACTTGACAATCAACAGGTGTATCTGGCTTTTCGTAGGAGTGCCAGCAAGCTGGCATATGTGTCCTGGATGTATTGCACACACCAGACTCCATAGTTACCTGATGTTTTTTAGCAGTTTAGCATGTGCTATGTTCATTGACATTGATGTTGGCAGACTCTCAATCTTCATTATTCCCAACAATGTCTTGCAGTGCACCTCCTGTCCCAAGACCAATGCCAGACTTGGCTGCCATGAGGGAACGTGCCTGCATCCGACGTTACAGATTCACTCAACAGTTGATTGAGGACTTGACCGACAAGCTGGCACCACACCTCCAACCGCTGTGGTAAATATTTCATTACCGGTACTATTTTTTATGCGGTAAAGTCTAGTAAGAATAACTCAGTAAATATAAGAGGCAGAATCCGTGGTATTAGAGGTTTTAAAAGGCTTTATTCCTATACAAAGGAATACAATTCGAATTGCAGGCTTTCTATTCCATCACCACGAAAGTTCAGGAAGGAAGGGCATACATTATTGACAGATAAGCAGTTTTATAGAAAATGCATTACAGTGAAACAGATGCAAGAGGCGTAACAGCTGATAGTACAGATAAAATGTGCATACGTAACTAATAGAGGCGGATATATGGGCGTAATTTAATAAACGTCATCATACATGATGTCACAAGTGGGTGGATCCATAAAAGAATCCTGCAATGTCAGCAGAAATATTTGGCAGAGATGCGCGCGCAGCCGCATGACGTGTGATTGACGTGCAACTAGAGGGTGAAGGAGACTTGACATTTAGCTCTACATGTGGAGACAGAAGTCTGGGGGTCATGTCAACCTAATCCCAAATCATATCTAATATCCTATGTTTAAAGAACTGTGTTATCCAAAAGGAAAGGTCTCTAGGATAGAATCTATTCTATACTGACTGTTAGTGCGTGTTCAAGCGTCTAAGTGTCTACATGAGAGGCGAGGGGGTAGGAATATTCCATGGTAACGGGACTATGAATTACTTGCATGTGGACAGCGAGGCCTGGCCCTTTGCACGGTAGCTGGAGGAATGTTTACCTAAACTACTAGACAGGAATGCATCGGATGAGGAGCGGAGTAGATAATCTTGAAGGTGAAATACAGTTTTTGGCAGGCAACAGGCTGGATCAGGCACCGTTAGCCGCGCAGGGAGTAGGACAAAGTTCATGGATACAGATGCAGGCTCAGACTGGAGCTTTCAGAGGCAGAAGGCAGGAAAAGGCTTGATGACAGAATTCTGGGCCTACTCGCCTGAATCTGTAAAATGTGGAAAGTGAACCACATAAAGTCGGTGGCCTTTCATACTTAGGAATGGAATATCTGACCCATTCATGGCAGATCTGAAAGAGGACATGTTGACGGTGGACGCACATATATTTGCGTCTTCAAAACTGGAACTGGAGGGAA
Organism: Triturus cristatus; assembly: GCF_964204655.1. NCBI lineage: Eukaryota > Metazoa > Chordata > Amphibia > Caudata > Salamandridae > Triturus > Triturus cristatus. Next base: position 129,899,800 of record NC_140582.1, read on the forward strand.
CATACATGTACTTATAGCATGCACATGGAGCCGTTGGGGTCTACGATAGGGGACATAACTGATCACAAAATTCATATTTCCTCATTCCCTCCTTGTCCCCTACGGACCCTCAGGAGATATCGATCTTCATCAATCCATCGATCTGCTCATATAGCATCATTTGTTCTTCTTTCTTCTTCCGGGATCTTGAACGAAAACTTGGATGTGGGATACACGATGTGGCACACAGACCACAAATCGCTGGCCCACATTGTAGACATAAGCAGCAACTGAATAGTATGAGAAAGCCAATACCTAGGAAGGATAGGATTCTCCATCCCCAGGCTGACAACACGCTCCAAAACCAACCGGACCAAGTCCAGGTGCCTGGACTCTGGTGTATCTGGCTCACAATCTTATGAAGGCGAGTTATGGCTTTATATACTGACGGCGAATTTTCTGGTATGAAAATGCAGCAACTTGATCCGATGACCCTACAAGCTCCGCCCCTATCGGCCAGGATGACGTCAAGGACAAGACGATTTTGAAGCACAACAATCCGCATAGCAGACTGCTCTTCTGTTAGATTGCCTAAGGCGGAAATAGTTTCGTTCACTACTGCTTCAAGGGTTCTGGTTAATCTACGTATCAGCTTACTATTAGTAACTGTACCTATATAGGGAAAGAAACCTTTATTGAAATCTGTGTATTTTTCCCATGCTGTTTCAGTGTAATCGACAATTGGGAGATCTCTCTGCTGTCTATTGTGTACTAAATGGGTATTTCTGTGATAATCAGGAGGAGCTAGGAAAACAGGTGGTAAAAGGAATGCTATGTAACAGGTACCATCCCAATCTAGAGGTAGACGTATATATGCGGTCTGGCCACATATAAAGTAGGAATGACGGGAAGCTCTAAATGTAGACTTGCCTTGATCACTGAATTTTATTACAGTGGTGCATTTACTATGGCCCATGTGTATGGAACCATTCTTTCTTACACATAATTCCCCTTTTACTGGGAATACTGACATGGCGGGCAAGATTGGTTTAGCTTCAGATTCAACGTTCAGGATCATGAGGTTAAGTGTAAAATTACCTAATCCATATACTTCATTTTCTAGATCAGTTCCTGTTCTTTTGGGAAGTCCCTCCTTGTTAGGGTAGCAGACTTTAAGCAAAACTAGGTTCAGGTTTCCCCATACCCAGTTGTCTTGATAAACTGCGGAATTTGAATCTAGGGAATTAATCAAACTAAACCATGCTCCACAGGAGCCATTGTGTGTGAACGGATAGGGAAAGAGGGGCAAAACTCCCTTATAGTTCTGATAGGGAGGGAGTCGGCCACATATCCAACAATTCGTGGCATTGCTGGTCTGATGGGAATGATGTAACATACTAATGAATGTGTTGTTGCGCAGCGCAAATCTATAGGACAATTCATGCGGAGGTAATTCGCTAAAAGAATGTTCTGCAGTTACATTGTAAGCACGCTTAAGAATAGGGTAATACATATGCAATAGTATGCTGACAATGATGATCAGAAGACTTAGAAAAAACAAAATTAATAATGTTACTGTGCAGTGACTACGAAGTGATTTACAATACGCATGCTTCTTAAGCTGCATCTGTTGATTTCTTTCTCTATTCCGATCTAGAGGATACATGTCAGAGACAAATTCAACCGATTCACCTTGGAGAGGACTTAAACAATCAAATTGTCTGACTTACTAGACCTTAATTTTAGTTTGTAAAGTTCAGAGTTTGTTAATTCAGCCAAGGGGAGCTTTGAGTCTGTCTGTGAGGGAATGCAGGGCTGAGCGTTCACACTAGATGGTAGTCCATAAAATTTCTTGATATGACTCGAGTGCAACCACCCTTTGCGTCCCTCAATCTTCACGGCTGTCCTTGTAGTTAGTAGAACCAATTTTGGCGATGTCCATCTAGGCTCCAGTTGGGTCTTTCGGTCAAAATTCCTGACCAAAACCAGGTCGCCAGGAACCACGTCATGGGGCTTCACCTCAGTATTATCGGGAAAAGCTGCGGCTACCTGTGAACGACAAGATTGTAGTGCAGACATCAAGGAAGCCAGGTAATCTGTCAGCATATTACAGTCAACATCAGTGATTTTGCGAGGTATAGGCGTCCCCCACATATTTGGTGGTCTACCGAAGATCACCTCGTACGGGGATAGCCCTGTTCGAGAATGTGCTACCATTCTCATGTAAAAGAGCGCAACTTTTAAGGCTACTATCCAATCGACACCTTTTTCTCTACATATTTTGGACAATCTAATTTTCAGAGTTTGATTATGGCGTTCTACGAGACCTGCTGCCTCGGGATGTCGGACACAGTGAAATTTCCATTGGTAGCCTAACAAAAGGGAAACGTGTTTCATTAGTTCGGATGAGAACGGCTGGCCGTTATCTGAGTAGACAACACGTGGTAAACCGTACCGTGGGAAGAATTCTCGAACTAACTGTTTGGCAGTAGTCGGGGCAGTGTAATCTGAAACCGGGTAGGCTTCTGTCCAACGGGAAAGAGCACAGACAACTACGAGAACATATTTGAATCCTCGACATCGTTCCATCTGGATATAATCCATCTGGAGGACTTCAAAAGCATGATCGGGAGTTTGAAATCCACCCTGCTCTACGGGGATGCTTTTACCTGGATTAAACTGACAACATATCATACAGGTACGAACTTTTTGTTTAGCTGCGGCTCGTAAATGTTTGTTAAACCAGATGTGTTGAATGCTGTCTAGCATAGCTTTTTCTCCTAGGTGCGCTGGACTATGTATTGTGTTAATGATGACTTGAACCATGGAGTCGGGAAGAAACCATATAGATTTTTCCTTCGTCATCCATCCTTGATCCGTTTGGATCTCTCCTAATTCAGTCCATTTCTTTATTTCTTCTGGTGTAGCATGTGTCTGTATGTCAATGACATCAAGGGCGGGATCCTTAACTGTCATGCAATGTGTTGGTGTCGGAACTATTGTTTTTGTCGTGTCAGTTGTGTGAGTCTGATTCTGAGCAGCCTGTTTAGCTGTTCTGTCAGCTAGGTCATTACCCTGAGAAATGATATCGGTAACTTTTGTATGGGCTTTGCATTTCATAATCGATATTGCAGTAGGTAGATGAATCGCGTCTAATAGGGCTTGAATGAGGGGTCCGTGTTGGATGTGGGCACCGTGAGAAGTTAAATAACCTCTCTCTCGCCACAGTACGCCGAAGTCATGGACTACTCCGAATGCATAACGTGAATCTGTGTATATGTTGACTTTCTTATTTTTGGCTTGAATACAGGCTTGTGTCAGAGCGATGAGCTCTGCTGCTTGAGCTGACAAAGTGTTAATACAATTTGTTTCAATGACTCCAGTGTCTGTTGTGACTGCGTAAGCGGCCACTAACTCTCCTGTACTTGTTCTCATACATGACCCATCTACATACAATGTCAAGTCCGGATCTGACAAAGGGATATCTGTCAAGTCTTGTCTGGGTTTCGTCGTGATAGTAATGACTTCGACACAATCATGTGCCAATGGATCTGTTCCGCTTACTGGCAACAGTGTGGCAGGATTTAACGTATTACAACGTCTGATTTCTATGTGTGGCTGAAACAATGTCAGTTCGTAACCGGTGAGTCTCGCTATAGTCAAGTGTTGTGTTTGTGTGCGGTTCAAAAGAACCTCTACTGCGTGTGGTACTTGTACTGTCAATTGATGTCCTAACACTATGGCATCGCTTTGTCTGATTGCTAAAGCTGTTGCTGCCACCGATTTCAGGCACGCAGGAAGAGCCTGAGCTACTGGATCTAATGTACTAGAGAAATAAGCACATGGTTTGTGTGATCCTGCTTGTTCCTGAGTGAGTACTGACAAGGCAGTACCTTCGCGTTCTGTAACAAAGAGTGTAAACTGTTAACTGTAACTTGGTGTTGCTAAAACAGGTGCTTGGCATAAAGCTTTCTTTAAGCTTTCAAAAGCGTGTGTATGTTCTTGAGTCCAAGGGAGGACAGTCGATGTGGCTGCCTCCTGTGTTGTCAACTGGATGAGCGGTTTTGCTAGAAATGCATATTGAGGGATCCACTGCCTACAGTATGAAGTGAGGCCTATAAAAGCCCGCACCTCCTTTTGTGTCTTGGGTGGTGGCATGTTAGCAATTAACTGGATGCGGTCGGATGTAAGCTGCCTTCCCTCCTTGGACAGCGAGTGCCCAAGGTAAACAACTCGCTGGACACAGAATTGCAGCTTAGAAGGGGACACCTTGTGCCCCTTGTCGGCCAGAAATTTCAAAACCGTCAGTGACGCTGTTTCACATTCAGGTTCGCTTCGGGCGGTGATCAGCAGATCATCGACATATTGAAGCAAGGCAGTGTTAACTGGCATGTGGATACTGTCAAGTTCTCGTTTCAGTGCTTGGCTATAGATGCTGGGGCTTTCTGTAAATCCTTGAGGTGCGCGTGTGAATTTAAAACTTCGTCCACTTAAACTGAATCCGAACGGATATTGACTTTCCGGATCTATTGGGACACTAAAGAAAGCATTCTTGAGATCAATTACAGTGAAGAACGTTGCTTCTGAGTCAATAGCTGTTAGTAATGAAGAGATATCTGGGACCACAGGGTATTGTGGTACTATACATTTATTTAGTTCGCGCAGATCAATAACTAATCGATATACTGGTCGGCCTGGTCACCCCCACGCTCCTGTGCCTGCTGCCGCTCCCGCTGCCCCAGCCTCCCGAGGGCCGCCGAGCCCACACCTGCTTTTCCCGCCGCCCCAGCCCGTGGCCCCGCCCCCGACAGCCGATTGGACCGCGCTCCCGCCTCCCCGCAGACCCTCCCGACCGGCTCCCTTCTTAAGGGGAGCCAGACCAAGATCTAGGGAGTGACCACAGCGCCTTCGGCCTGGTCACCCCCACGCTCCTGTGCCTGCTGCCGCTCCCGCTGCCCCAGCCTCCCGAGGGCCGCCGAGCCCACATCTGCTTTTCCCGCCGCCCCAGCCCGTGGCCCCGCCCCCGACAGCCGTTTGGACCGCGCTCCCGCCTCCCCGCAGACCCTCCCGACCGGCTCCCTTCTAATGACGTCCCCAGAGCGACCGCGCAGCGGACGCGCGCAGCGGGAGCACCGATTGAGCGCCGAAGGTGCGCCAAAGGTAAGCCCGTCTGCGCCCGTCCGCGACCGGATCGCGCCCAGCGCCAGGACCCCTGGCCCACGAGGACCCCGACCGACCCGCCTGACGTACACCGCCGCCACCCTCATCGCACTCAACACCGGCCGATTCCCAGGATGCTACCGAGCCACACCACGACGCACCCACGGACCCTTCAGCTGCCACGCCTGCAAGTTCACCTGCATCCGGACCTGCCTCGCACCAGCACCCGCCAAGTCGAACACCAGCAGCACCCACCTCAAGTGCATCCTGCTCAACACCCGCTCCGTCCACAGACACGCCATCGAACTCTGGAACCTCCTAGACGCCACAGCCCCGGACGTTGCCTTCCTCACGGAGACTTGGATGAACGCCTCTTCAGCTCCCGACATCGCCATCGCCATCCCAGAGGGCTACAAGATCACCCGGAGGGATCGCACCGCCAACCAGATGGGAGGAGGCATCGCCATCATCCACAGGAACACCATCCGTCTCACGACCAGCACCGACAACACCCTGACCACTGCTGAACACCTGCATTTCCAGATCCACACCGACCCGAAGACCACCCTCAGAGGCACCCTGATCTACCGACCTCCGGGACCACGCACCCAATTCAGCGAGGACATCGCCGACTTCGTCAGCCCGCATGCCCTCCCCTCCGCTGACTACATCCTCCTGGGGGACCTCAACTTCCACCTGGAGAACAACAACGACCGCAACACCAGCACCCTGCTCGACAACCTCGCCAATCTTGGACTCAAGCAGCTGGTGTCCACCCCCACCCACCTCGCCGGACACACACTCGACGCAGTCTTCTCTTCCTGCACAGACATCGACTTCAGCCACGCCACAGAGCTTCAATGGACGGACCACAGCTGCGTCCACTTCACCTTCAAAAGAATGACGACCCACCACCACCAGCAACAGGCTGCCCGCAGAAGCTGGAACAAGATCACAGCCGACCAGCTCGCCACCTCCCTGAGCCAGCACCCTCCTGCCAGCTCAGCGAACCCCAGCCAGGCCGCCGACAACCTCACGAAGTGGATCAGCAACTGCGCGGACGAGCTCGCCCCGCTGAGGACCCCGCCCAGCAGACCCGGCAGCAAGAAAGCCCCATGGTTCACCGACGAACTCAAGAGCTCCAAGAAGAACTGCCGAGCCCTCGAGAAAGTCTGGAGAAGGGAACCTACACCGGACAACAGAACCTCCTTCAAGCTTGCCACCCGGAAGCACCACCAGCTGATCCGCGCCGCCAAGAAAACAGCATTCAAGGACCGGCTGGACAACAACGCACACAACTGCAAGGAACTCTTCAACATCGTGAAAGAGCTATCCAACCCCAGCGCAGGAAACAACGACATCACCCCATCGCAAGACCTCTGCAACTCCCTCGCCTCATACTTCCACAACAAGATCGCGGACATACACAACAGCTTCAACAACCAACCAACGCACACCACGACAGAACAACCACCCCCCACCACCACCCTCCACGCCTGGACCCCGATCAGCACCGAAGACACCATCCGCACGATGAACTCCATCCACTCCGGATCACCGACCGACCCCTGCCCTCACCACGTCTTCAACAAGGCCGACGCTGTCATCGCACCCCACCTGCGAGACATCATCAACACATCCTTCGACACCGCCACCTTCCCCGAGAGCTGGAAGCACGCCGAACTCCGCGCTCTACTCAAGAAACCCACAGCGGACCCCACCGAACTCAAGAACTACCGCCCCATCTCGCTCCTCCCGTTTCCAGCCAAAGTCATCGAGAAGACCGTCAACAAGCAGCTGGCCGCCTTCCTCGAGACGAATGGATCCCTCGACCCCTCACAGTCTGGCTTCCGAGCCAACCACAGCACCGAGACCGCCCTCATCGCCGCCACCGATGACATCCGAGCCCTGATGGACAACGGAGAAACAGCGGCCCTCATCCTCCTAGACCTCTCCGCGGCATTCGACACTGTCTGCCACCGCACCCTAGTACAGCGCCTCAGCAACGTCGGAATCCAGGACAAGGCTCTGGAATGGATCATCTCCTTCCTCGACGGAAGAACACAGAGAGTCCGCCTACCACCGTACAAGTCAGAGTCATCTGCGGCGTCCCCCAAGGATCCTCGCTGAGCCCCACCCTCTTCAACGTCTACATGAGCCCCCTCGCGGCCATCGCACGCCAACACAACCTCAGCATAATCTCCTACGCCGACGACACCCAGCTGATCCTCTCCCTGACCAACGACCCCGCCGCCGCAAGAGCCAACCTGCACGAAGGGATGAAAGAGGTAGCCGAGTGGATGACGACCAGCCGCCTGAAACTGAACTCAGACAAGACGGAGGTCCTCATCCTGGGCTCTTCACCCTCCGCCTGGGACGACTCCTGGTGGCCTCCCGCCCTGGGCACCGCACCCAAACCGACAGACCATGCACGCAACCTGGGCTTCGTCCTGGACTCCTCCCTCTCCATGACCAGACAAGTCAACAACGTCTCCTCGGCGTGCTTCAACATCCTACGCATGCTACGGAAGATCTTCTGGTGGATCCCCACCGAGACCAGGAAGACAGTCACCCAGGCCCTCGTCACTAGCCGACTGGACTACGGCAACGCCCTCTACGCCGGTACCACCGCCAAGCTCCAGAAGAGACTCCAGCGGATCCAGAACGCCTCAGCCAGACTCATCCTCGACATCCCACGAACCAGCCACATCTCCGGACATCTGAGAGACCTACACTGGCTCCCCGTCAACAAAAGAATCACCTTCCGCCTCCTCACCCACGCACACAAAGCCCTACACGACCAAGGCCCGAGCTACCTCAACAGCCGAATCAACTTCTACGCTCCCAAACGCCACCTCCGTTCAGCCAACCACGCCCTCGCCGCGGTCCCCCGCATCCGAAGAGCGACTACAGGAGGAAGGTCCTTCTCCTACCTGGCCGCCAAGACCTGGAACTCCCTCCCGACCGACCTGCGCCTGACCCAAGACCACCTCTCCTTCAGGAAGAAGCTGAAGACCTGGCTGTTCGAGCAGTAGCGGCACCCCCCCGACCCCCAGCGCCTTGAGACCCTACGGGTATGTAGTGCGCTTTAGAAATGTCTTTGATTGATTGATTGATTGATTGCTTTTGGATCCGTTCTTTTAAGAATCGGAATTATCGGGGAATTACATACATTGGAGTCGGTTTCGACAACCACTCCTTGTGCAATGAGCTCGTCAATGATTTGCAGTAAAGCCACAACAGCATCTGGTGGTAACTTGTATTGTCGCATTCGTGGTAATACTACTCCTGTTTTCAGTGTGACACGATATGGTGTAATATTCATGCAACCAACATCAGTGGGGCCTTGTGCCCATAAATGTGTAGGTAAATTCTGCAGTCGGTGATCCATGTCTCTGGACACGTAGTGACCTTTAAAGTCACGTAAAAATAGTCGTACTCCTTCCGGAGAACAACATATTATAGCTCCTAGAGCTTTCAATGTTTTTATACCTAACAAGTTTTCTGGACATGATTTAGTAAGCAATAAATCTGTAGTACGTGTCAATGGACCGACCGTAAGTTGAAGAGGTTGTGTTACTTCATTAATGATAGGTTTTCCTGAGAATCCAAGGGAAATATTCTGTGAGCCTGAGAGGGGTGCCCCTGGAACTTCACTGCGTCTTATAGTCGTTCTGCTTGCCCCTGTATCAAGTAAAAACTTTCTGTCTTCCCCTAATAGTTCACTATGTACATAAGGTCCCTCTTGGTCTACAGGAACCTCAATAAGGGGTAAGCCAACTTCCCTCTCTAGGCTGTTTCATGTGTATCGCTGATAATCGGGATAATCTGCTTGTGCATACTGATACATCTGTTGTGTCGTTGCTTGCGTTGCAGCAATAGGCTGCGCTTGTGGTGGTGCTACGATCTGTTGTGGAGCTGCCTGTTGCGGAGCTAGTTGTTGCGGAGCTAATCTAGGTTGTGCATGCTGAGGGATTTGTTGTTGATTCTGATCCTGTCTAGATAGACGTGGTCTTTCCTGGGTTCTACCTGTGGCAATATTATGTTTCAGGACTGGACAATCGTGTATATAATGACCTTGTTGTTTACAATAGTTGCATGTCCCTTTCGTAGGACCTGCGGAATCACCCTTTAGATGACCATCAGCTGGAACTGACTGAGCAACAAGCATTTTCATTTTCGTATCTTTCATACGTCTTTGTTCGTGTTCTTGTTCTTCTCTAATTCTATTGTGGTGATATTGTAACATCTGTAGCATCTGTGATGGGGTATTACCTTGCCAAGTACTTTCGAATTTCAATACTCTATTCTTGATTTGCAGCAGAGAATTTTCAACTAATTTTGTCACAAACAGATGTGGATATGACTCGCTACTGGCTTTTATGCCACTATTTATACCAAAGCATTTTTCAAATCGGGAATAGAAATCACTAGTATCTTCATCTGGCTTTTGTTTACAGGCTGAGATTGCACCCCAGTCTTCCTTTTTCGTAGTTAATAAACGTGGCAGTACCTGCACTAGTAGCCCTGCTAGTGCTGTAGTCTTTTCCCCAAGCCCTGCTCCTGCAGCTCGGGCCCTTTCTTCGTTCTCTAATGCTGTCCAATCTATCTTTTGGTCTCCCACCTCCCATTCTTTTTCTTTGAGTTTCTCGTAAACACCGGCGGGTAATAGGACTTTTAATATTTTCATAATGTCGGGGTAGGTATACTCTCCCATGAGTAGCATGTCTTTTATTTCACGGTGGAAACCTGCTGGGTCCTTGTCATGGCTGGGTACTACTTTCTTCATTTCTAATAATTCCAGTTTAGTTATAGGCGTGTACACAAACACGCGGGTAAAGTTATTACCGTCACCTCTGATCGGGTGCACTTCGCGTAACGGGTTCTGTCTATCTATGTGATACATTTTTCTTCCCATAATGGGAACTGGAACGTGTTCTGGGCATACGAAAGTTAAATATTGGTTTCGAAATTCTAGAATTTCTTTAATCAAATCAGTACCTGACCCTCTCCATATATTCGTGAGTAGTTCTGTCAATATGTCAGGTAAGGGTCCTGGATCGGAGTGTTGGCTTTTATATAATATAAGGAGGTGTTGAATCATGTATATACTAGCTAAACGCTGTTCGTATGGGTCAAGATTCAGAAACGTGTGTGCAAGTACATCATCATTGTATTCGTTGGGACTGTCAGCCCATTGTACTGCTGACCTGGCTAATTCTTGTTCGTCCATGGAATCGAGTATGTGGTACCCCCTTCGATCTCGGAGTAATTTATCAGCGGCTTGGAATAAGTGTTCAGGGGATCTTGTATTTAACATAGGGGTTTGAAAATGTCTATCACATTCTGGACGTATCGGACGTATCGGATCATTAAAGCCTCTAGTATTATTATGGGGTCTTCCTCTACCTACATAAGCTATCGTTTCTAATTGTTCTAATTCTTGCTCCTCCTCTTCTTCTGATTCTACTCTGTCTGTTTCTCGTCTTTCTTTATGTATTCGTTCTACTTCCTTGCGGATCTTTCGACACATGGCGATTATACACGCCTGTCTATCATGTTTCTCTTCTGATATGTTCTGACCCCATTTGGCAAGTCTTTGCATGGTATCGTGATCTGCCCCGGGCCTGTCTTGATTCCTAATTACGCAATTTATGAAAAAACGTAGTAGTTGTCTTTGGACATCCACTTTCTGGTATTCCATAGCTTCGTTAATACTTTCTGGACCTCGCCCTGTTTGGACAAAGCGATATATTTCGTCTAGATGTTCACCCATTCCTGGTATCGTCATTAAATATAATGTAGCTCGTCGTATACGTAGTGATGATATGAGCAATTTGTCCTGTCTACCTGGCACTGGATCGTATCTACAATCCACAAGCTGTTCTTTAAACATGTCGGATGTCGCTAATTGGGGTGTACGTTGGAGTGCTAAATCTCTAAGGGTCTGTTTATTTCGCGGCGGGGTGGCAAACATGTCTGTCGTACCTCCTGTAGCACCATCTGAGGTGCTAGGCACGAAAGGATTCGTTGGACGTAGGATAGAGATTGTAGATGTGGGAAAAACTGTAGAAACGGACGGGCCTGTGGGAACTTGTGTAGGAGGTTGTAGTTGCGGGGATACAGACGGATGCTCTTGGTGTTGAACACCATCGGCAAGCGGTGTGTGTGGTATGGTATTAGCATACTCGGGAGCTACGTCATCTAAATAGGAGGAAAGGAAAACATCCTTTGCGGTTTTGGGATGTGTTTTGGGATGTGCTTTTATCGGGAGCAATGGAGGAGTTAAGTCTTTTGGTATTTCCGGGGTAGCCTTAGGTAACCCTTCGGCCAGAAGAGGATACATACCATTCATAAGAGTGTTTCTTTGTCTATCTACTTGTTCTGAGTTTACTCGGGTACCTTCCTCAAGTAATAGATTTTCTCGAGTTTTATTTGAATTCTCTCTACCTTTCTCTTCCTGTCTGAGTGCTTTTTCTGTACGTCTATATGATTCTTTACGCCATAATTCAATGGCATCCTTCTGTGACTGTCTGGCTTTCTTTTTCCATAATTCTTCTTCTACTCTCATGATGCAATCTGCATCCCAGGTCCCCGCTGCGGGCCATCTCTGATTTTCTGGCAAATCCTTGGTGTAGTCCACCCATAAATCAAGAAATAAGACGGCATCTAGGCCATGCTTATGATACATAAAGTACCCTGGAGTGTCCCTAGGTGGGATGGGAACAGCTTCTTCAAGTACACCTTTTCTAGTTTTGATCTGTCTTAGTTTCGAAAAGAGCGGCATTTTTAGACCTTATTACTAGAACACACTTTATACAAAGAACACAATAATGAACATTCATTCACACCACAATATATAGAACGTATTGAAACATTTAACACTTAACAGTTTTACGAACGATGATAACTAATAGAAAACTAGTTAATGACATAATACTGACATTTAGATAATACTGATTTATATGCAAGACATACGATATATACTGCTAAACAGTACAGATACACTGCTGAAACAGTGCAGACCGGATTTGTGTACCCAAACCCGTCTTGACCGGCACAGACTATGTGCACGTTAAATGCCTCCCCGGTAATGGTACTCACCGGGTAGCTCGGAACGGAAGGCCTTGGAACGGAACTGAAACTGGACCGGACTGAACTCGACTCGGCTGGACTCGGAACTTCGGAACTTCGGAACCTGGTGGGCCTCTGTATACCTCGGATCTTGCTCTCTCAGCTAGGCTCTGGTCGGGATACTTCGCACTTCTCACCGCCTCGTCTGGGTGTTGATCGCAGCCTCAGTCGCCCCCGCTTGGCCGGAGGGAGATACAGGAAATCCTGCAGGTACGCGTTTTTGTCCGTTCAGCTGTGGCAGGAGACCGGGCCTGCAACGTGAGATGAGATGAGAAAGTGTCCCTGTTCGGGCGCCAATTTATGTGGTAAATATTTCATTACCGGTACTATTTTTTATGCGGTAAAGTCTAGTAAGAATAACTCAGTAAATATAAGAGGCAGAATCCGTGGTATTAGAGGTTTTAAAAGGCTTTATTCCTATACAAAGGAATACAATTCGAATTGCAGGCTTTCTATTCCATCACCACGAAAGTTCAGGAAGGAAGGGCATACATTATTGACAGATAAGCAGTTTTATAGAAAATGCATTACAGTGAAACAGATGCAAGAGGCGTAACAGCTGATAGTACAGATAAAATGTGCATACGTAACTAATAGAGGCGGATATATGGGCGTAATTTATTAAACGTCATCATACATGATGTCACAAGTGGGTGGATCCATAAAAGAATCCTGCAATGTCAGCAGAAATATTTGGCAGAGATGCGCGCGCAGCCGCATGACGTGTGATTGACGTGCAACTAGAGGGTGAAGGAGACTTGACATTTAGCTCTACATGTGGAGACAGAAGTCTGGGGGTCATGTCAACCTAATCCCAAATCATATCTAATATCCTATGTTTAAAGAACTGTGTTATCCAAAAGGAAAGGTCTCTAGGATAGAATCTATTCTATACTGACTGTTAGTGCGTGTAAAAGCGTCTAAGTGTCTACATGAGAGGCGAGGGGGTAGGAATATTCCATGGTAACGGGACTATGAATTACTTGCATGTGGACAGCGAGGCCTGGCCCTTTGCACGGTAGCTGGAGGAATGTTTACCTAAACTACTAGACAGGAATGCATCGGATGAGGAGCGGAGTAGATAATCTTGAAGGTGAAATACAGTTTTTGGCAGGCAACAGGCTGGATCAGGCACCGTTAGCCGCGCAGGGAGTAGGACAAAGTTCATGGATACAGATGCAGGCTCAGACTGGAGCTTTCAGAGGCAGAAGGCAGGAAAAGGCTTGATGACAGAATTCTGGGCCTACTCGCCTGAATCTGTAAAATGTGGAAAGTGAACCACATAAAGTCGGTGGCCTTTCATACTTAGGAATGGAATATCTGACCCATTCATGGCAGATCTGAAAGAGGACATGTTGACGGTGGACGCACATATATTTGCGTCTTCAAAACTGGAACTGGAGGGAACATACATGTACTTATAGCATGCACATGGAGCCGTTGGGGTCTACGATAGGGGACATAACTGATCACAAAATTCATATTTCCTCACCGCGACACAGGTATCCTACTGCGCTGACCCCCAAGATGAAGGTGATGGCAGCCCTACATTTTTTTGCAACAGGTACCTTTCAATTGACCATAGGTGATGTTGGTGGGATGTCACAGACAATGTTCAGCCGTGTCCTGCGTGATGTTTGGCAGCCATGTTGTAGCACCTTGATGAATTCATCAAATTTCCAACTCCTGAGGAATTGACAGATGTAAAGGGTGATTTATATGCCCTGGGAGGGATGCCCCATGTCATTGGGTCCATTGATGGGGACACATGTGGCTTTGGTACCACCACAGGCACAGGAGCAAGCCTATCGCAACCGTAAAAATTACCACTCAATAAATGCCCTTATGGTGTGTCTTGCTAACATGCAGATTTCCCAGGTCTGTGCACGTTTTCCAGGATCAGCACACAATGCCTACACCATGAGGCGTAGCAGGGTGCCACAACTGATGCTGTGTCTGCACAGTGAATGTGCATGTCTTGTTGGTGGGTATACTCTGTTTGTCCTGTGTGTTGCGGTATCTTTGGCTCTTACGGCATCACCTGACCCACTTATTTACATGATGTTTCCATGTAGGGGACTCTGGATTTCCCAACAGGCCATGGCTAATGACACCTCTCCTTAACCCGAGAACAGCTGCAGATCACCGATACAACAATGCACATGGGCAGACCAGGCGAGTGATTGAGAGGACGTTTGGACTCCTTAACTTAAGAGCCGATTCTGGTGCCTTGACAAGACAGGTGGCTCCCTCCCATATGCACCGGAGAAGGTGTGCAAAATCTTCATTGTGTGCTGCATGCTGCACAACATGGCCGTTGAGAAGGCAGTGCCACTCATCCTTGATCCTGATGAGCAGGAAAATCCACCCGTGGAGGATCCAGGGCTTGGTCACGAGACAAGTGATGAGGAGGAGAAGGATGATATCCAGAGTCAGCTCATACGCAACTTCTTCTCATAATGGTGAGGCACTGGGTATGAGTGTGCAAGCTTTTAGCATTGAGTGGCATGTGTTGCAATGTGTGTGTCCAGCTGACTGAATGCAAAGTGACTTGGATGTGTGTACTGATGTGTCACTCGAGTGATGATGTCATGCCACACAGTTTTGCAGAGAGACTTTCTTTGAAATTTGCATGTGTCCAACATTGTTCATGTTTTGTAACTGCCCATGTGTACGGCGAGATTTGTTTTAGGTGACTTCTTGTGTGTCTGTCATTCCCAGGTTTTTGCGCCTGTTGTCTGCTTGTGTCATCTTTGTCCTCCTGCTATTCCTCATGAGGATTGCAATGTGTGCTGAATCAACGTGCCATGCACGGACATGTGGAAATGTCAGTTTGGGTAAGGATAGCAGCACAGCTTTTTGTGGGTGGTATGGGTTGGGAATGTGTGGGGACTGCTTCTGTGCATGTTGTGGTACCATGCATACATGTCTTCTCAGCATGGAGCATGTAACATGTAGCATCACTCCCATGACATGATATTCCCCCTTCTTGACAGTCATCTGTAGTGGAGTGTGGAGCCTGATGTAGGCATCAATGTGCGTAAACCTTGCCTCTGAAACATTGCGGATGCTACTGGTGGACATAGTGTGGGACATCACAACAACAACAACAGGCTCTATGGTGAATTGCAGCCTCTCCGTGTGCAGCAGGATGTGTTTGGCTCATCCCCTTAACTTGTGTACCACTTCATTGGGATTTACAACATCCGTGTTGTGAAGGGGGGGTCCAGCGTATGTCCCACATGTTCTGTCAACTGACCTGTGAGTCTGTTCATATGGATGCATTTCCCTTAGTGAAAGTTTGTGTAATAAAGGTGTTCAGCACAATCCGAAGTGCCTCATCTCTGTCACTGCAGATATCTTGCCAGTTTGCATGCGTCATCTATGCATAATTGTCAAAGATTGAGCATGTGGGTGTATGTGTACTTCGGCAACATGCATGCAGTTCTTCATGGCAAATAATATGTATTGTGCATGAAGTACCTGTTTGTGTATGTATTTGTGCAGGTTGCTTCCCACAACGGGACGTGAACGCCTGCTGACTGTGTGTCTCCTGTGCGCAGCTCCGCTTTTTGTTGCCTGATCCTGTGGCCGTCTTTTTTGCTGATTGTTCATACATTTTCTCTGAGTGACCCATGAGTAACCTGAAACTCCTTCCTTTACATACACCTGTTGCACTGTGCCTTTCTGACCTCCTTGTCTTTGTGTGCTAATTTTTGCCTAGTTTCTCACCCCTTCCCCCTGCTGCTGCCTCACCTGCAGAACCGCCCCACCGAGTGCCCTGATTCTGCAACCCACACACCTCCAAAATGCTCCTCCCTTCCCCCTCCTAAATGCAGCCAGCAGCTTGTCTGTGCCACTGTTGCACCAACGCCGTGCCAAAGGCAGGATCGTCTGCGCCTGCAACGTGCACAGTGCACGACCCTCTGGTCCTTGCATGACCCACGTCACAAAACAGGCTCATGCTGCAGCCACCCTCCAAGCAATGTCGTCCAGACAATCAACCGCCTGCTATCAGGCAACCCCTAAGCGCACACTCAACACCTTTGCATGCTGAGTGTGCAACTCCAACTGCCTACACAACGCTGCCCCGCCTAACAGACCCTGTCAGAACAACCAGGTCATGTGCCTCCTACATCACACCCGCTCCGTCCACAAGCATGCCATTGGACTGTGTTACCTCCTCAACACAACAGCCCCACACATCACCTTCATGACAGTAACCTGGACAAAAGCATCCTCAGCACACAACTACTTCATTGCCATCTCAGAGGGATACAAGATCACCCACAGGGACGGCAACAACAATCCCGGAGGATGAATTGCAATTTATTCCAAAGTACACCCTCAGAGTCACAAGACCGGTTTTGCTCCAACCCCCTGGAAACCCTCAGATTAACACTCATCTACAGATCTCCAGGCCTACATGGCCAATTCCGCAAAGCCATCAACATGTACATCTGCACGCACGCCCTCACCTCCACAGGCTACATGTGGCTGGGGGCCAGTAACTTCTTGCTGGAGGAGAACCACACCACCATCCAACATTGGTCCATCAACATTTGCATCCACGTCTCCGACAAGCAACACACTGCCCCACACCCCGCTACCGATCCCCCAAAGATGCTTGTTGTAAGTCACCACAGACAAGCTATGTGGGACACTCGAACCACCACCGACACGCCCTGCAACCTCACACACTGGATCAGTTACTGATCCAACAATCTTGCCACATTGATAGACTTTCCTGTGAAGCACAACAATAGTTAAGCCACCTGGGACAAGGCAGACCTACTGGACTCATACAGATCTAGCCGGACTCTTGTGCAAACCTTGCAACACAAAGAACCTTCATTTAACTTACAGCCCTGGAAAACGCACACACAGCCATCACCATATCATCAGCAAGGACAAGTGGAGATCCTTCAGATAGGGCCGAGGCACCAAAACACACGACATCAAGGAGCTCATCAGCATTGTGAGTGAACTGACAGCAGATCTCCATCCAAAAGACACCCCACCCTTGCAAGGCAGATCACATCCCTTGCAACTTTCTACCACTGCAAGCTCATGGCCATACACGTGAGGCAGACAGCACTATTATCCGCGGGACAAACCCCCCTCAGGTTCTGGACTCCTGTTAGCAGCAAATACACCACCAGGCTCATGTGCACCATCCACTCTGGATCTCCATCAGGCCCCTTCCCACACAACATCTCAAACACATCATTCCCCATCCTTGAATCCCACGTCCAGGGCGTCCTGAATGTCTCCTTTGAGTTTGCCACATTCCATGGGAGCTGGAGGCATGCAGACACCCAGGCCCTTCTTCAACAACGGACGGATCTCCTGGAACATCACCTTGCTTCCCTACTCAGCAAATGTCATCAGGAAGACACTCAACGAGCAACTGACAAACTTCCTCCGCGTAAACAGCTCCAGGCAACCGGCACCAGAACATCTTCCACAGTAATCACACCACTGCAACCGTCATCATTGCCACCACCAATGACAACTTTGCCCTGCTTAACAATGGTGAGACCACCCCCCTTGACCTCTCAACGGCATTCTACACCATGTGCTACCACACTGTCAGCTCACACATCTCCAACACTGGTATCAAGAGGAGGGCCCAGGATTAAATCAACAAGTAGCTCATCAGCAAGGCCCAGGGAGTCGGCCTCCACCCTGCAGCATGTAGTACACTGGGGTCATGTGGCCCATGCCCCAGGGCTAATCTCTCAGTGTGACAATCTTCAATGTCTCCATGACCCTCCTCTCCATCATCACATGCGCACACAACCTCATCATCATCTCGTATGTCATTGATACCCAGCTGCTCCTCAACCTCACCAAAGACCCAGCCATTGCCAGATCCAACCTTCAAGAAGGCATGAGATCCATTGACGAATGGCTGAACATCAGCCACCTGAGGCTGGACTTGGACAGGACTGAGGTCATCATCTGAGGATTGTCCCCTTACGGCTGGGTCAACTCCTTGTGTCCCACCTGCCTGGGCACCGCACCAGAACCCAGTGGCCACGCACGCAAGCTGGTGTTCTTCATGGACTCATCGCTCACAATTACCATGCAACTCAACACCATCTTTACCTCATGCTGCAACACCCTCTGCATGCTGCAAATGATCCACAGATAGATCCACTCCAAGGCAAGACAGACCGTCCCCCAGGTCCACAACACCAGCCGGGTCAACTACAGCACCACCCTCTACGGAGGAACAACAGCAAAACTGCAGGAGAAGTTGTCCACATCCAGGGTGCATCCGCACACCTCATCTTCAACATTCCCCGCCCCAGCCACATCACCGTCCACCTGAGATAGCTACAATGGCTCACTGTCTGCTGCAGGATCACCTTCAGACTCCTCAACCACTCTCAGGAGGCAGTCCACAACCCCAGACCCAAAACCGACCTTGGACGTCTGTTGGCCCAACTCCGTGCATCCCACCTTGCACTGGCCACCATTCATCACATCCACAGAATAACTGCATGCAGGAGATAGTTCTCCCACCTCGCCAAACAGACCTGGGACTCCCTCCCCGGGCACCTCAACATGACCAATGACCTCTACACCTTCATGATACTCTGCCAAATTGGTCTGTCTGAGCAGTATTGTAAGCCCCCCCTCAGCAGCTTGAGGCCATCACGGGTGAGTATTGGGCTCCATGTCTGTATTTGGTGATACATTGTGAGCCATGTGTGTCCTCGACCGGACTCAGATCCAAGTTTAGGGATGGCTGGAGTTAGATCCACACTCAGGCATACTATCCCCACACGTATGTTGTGGACTCATGCTAAATGACTGCAACATCAAATTACAATTATAATTTTTTTTATTATAGGTCTGGGGCATGATTTGTGCACAGAAAAAGGTGCAATACAGGGACCATAGAATCCAAAGTTCACAGGGGGAGATGGGATAATTGGCATTTGAAGTCATCAGAGTCCAGGCCACAGTGTTTGGCATCATTGGTCAGACTGTGACCAGCAAGTCCATGTGGCAGATGATGTCAGTCAATGAGGTGATGCTGTCGCACATGGAGGCCAGGTGCCACGCCAGGTGACCTGGGAGATGTGGATGGTCCGCTGCCTCTCACGGTCTTTTCCGTGGACGACCCACCTTCCTCCGGGGACCCTCAGATGCAGACCTTGACGATGCTTGGGATGCTCCGTCGGACGAATCCTCCTCCTCCTCCCTCCCTGTGGCTGGTGGTGGTCTTCGCCTGGTGGCACAGCGAGGGTTGCCCATGTTGTCGGCGATCCAATGGAGGGAAGGGCTTATGTCCCTTTGCACCGCCAGGAGCTCAACCAGTCTTGCATCCATCCGTCCTTGGTGTTCTTGTTGACTGGTGTGTTGCTCGGCCTGCTGGTTCTTCATCTCTGTGAGGGTCACCACTACCTGGCTGAACTCCCTGGTATCACGCCGGTATGAGTCCATGATGTTGTCTATGTGTGACATACCGGTCCCTTCAGCTGGCTGGTCTGGTTCTCGCCTCTGCCTACCTCCACCCCCACCACCCCTGCCCACACGAGCATGGGCTGCCGTTGTGGGCACATCGGGTCTACGGGACCTCTGAGGGATGGCAGTGGCAGTGTTATTTGCCTCCTCCTGGGTGCCCAGCGCACCTTGTCCCTCCTGCTCAGCTGTTCACTGTGGGCAGGACTCCTCGGTGTCTCCTGGGATGTGGCAGGAATGGGGGTTGTGTTTGGCACAGATGTTCCTGAACCAGGTGCTGCAGGGGCTTGGACACCAGAGGGTCCAGGTCAGTCGGGGTCATCCGTGGAGTGTTGATAGGCATCGCTGCCGGTGGGATCAGGTTCCTCCCGAGCCTGGGACTGTGATTCTTCACCCCCATTGTTGGGGAGAGATTCATCACGTTGCCCTGTGTGTGAGAGACAGACAATGTTAATGCTGTTTCATGCAACATCCATGTTTCATACACATTCAAGTTGGCACTGTTCCTCCAGGTAGTTGTATGTGCCTAGCATTCTCTTCAATGTTCACTTGTGGATGGGTATGTTGCGGGGGGGACAGATTGCTATGTTCTCCTGAGTCTTTGACATGTAGATTTTTGGCTTGGATGCTTCTTCGGCTATGTATTGGTATTGTTGTGTTACATGTCCATTGTGACAGTGGGTAAATCCATTGCCTGTCTGAGGGGTGTCTGCTTGTGTAAGGGGTATGTGTGACTGGTCCTGCTGGTGGCTGTAGTGTGATTTGGCACTGGGGCTCCCAGGTGATGTAGCTGTCCCCCCATGGAGTATGCTGCCATGAAAGTGAGTGTGAGTTCCTGTCCGAGATATCTGACCTTGTTGTCTTGGTGTTTGTGTTTGCACTGGTCACAGGAGGGCCTTGTGCTGCCTACACCCGGGCCAAGTGTCAGCTATCTTGTCAGTACTTTCCCTATCCCTGTGCATTGCGCATGGTGCATGGGTATGTACCTGGGCGATATGGGATGAGGGCAATTGTGTCTGATTTGGAGTTCAACAATGCGTTTTGTGACACCCACCCTCCCAGCATACAGGACATCCATTCTTGGGTTGGGGCTTCGTGTAGCATGGGACATAGCATGTCCTTGCTTTCTCAATGGGGCATAGACATGTTATTGGCATTAGCGTTGTTTTCGACTGTGGTTCTGGCCGGTGAGGGCTTGGGGGTAGTTGCGTGCATTTTGTGTAGTTGGGGTGTGGATGCCATTACCCCCATGTTACGTAAGTTGTTTGTGTACTCACCAGGCTCTGGAAGTCCTTGAAGTCCATGTACTTCCACCTGCGGAAGCAGGGCCATCACCTTCTCCTCCCAGGGATGGAAATGTACTGGTCTGCGGGGCCCACCACCTCCAGTGATGTTGCTCTGGGCGTAGTCGTCATTCATTTTTCGCTTGACCGCCCTCCGCAGATCGTACCACCTGGCTTAGCATTCAGTCCTGGTCCTTCTGATGGGTGCAACAGCATTCACCCTATCGACGATCCTCTGCCACAGGCGGGATTTTTCGGCTATGCTGGTCTGTCTGACAAATGTTCCAAACAGCTGTGGCTCAACTCTGATGACTTCATTGACAAGGATCTCCAGCTCCTTCCTTGTGAACTTTGGATTCTTGTCTGTGGGCATGGTGTGGGGTGAGGGTGTGGATGGTTGTGTGGGTCTGAATGTGAAGGTGTGGGTATGAATGTGAAGAGGGGGTATGTGTGAAGGAGGCTGTGTGAAGGTGTATATGTTAAGGTGGATGGGTGCAGCTGTTGGTGTGTGCTCTCTAGCTGCAGTGAGTCTGTTGCAAAGGCTCATGGTTTGTGTGTGTGGGCCCGTTTTACTGGTCCATTTGTGGGTGAGCCTCAGATTGAATTTTTGGTGGGTGTGTTACAAGGGGCGGTTGTGAGTTTGCCCCTCTGTTTGCCTGTTTGGATGTGGCCAGGTCATTCATTTCCATGGTTTGTGCACTGTAGACGTGTTTTGTGGTGTTGTGCGAGTCGAATAGACCCTCCTTATGCTGTTTTACATTGCCTATGTACGGTGTGTACATACGCGATGTTGTTGTGAGGTGCGTACATACGCGATGTTGAGGTACGCACCGTACATACACGATGATGTTGTTGTTAGGTGTGTACGTACGCGATGATGTTGTGAGGTGTGTACATACGCGATATTGGAGTACGCACTGTACATACGCGATGATGTTGTTGTTAGGTGTGTACATACACGATGATGTTGTTGTGGGGTGCGTACATACGCGATGTTCGGGTACGCACCGTACATACGCGATGATGTTGTTGTGGGGTGTGTACATATGCAATGTTGGGGTACGCACCGTACATACGCAATGATGTTGTTGTGGGGTGCGTACATACGTGATGTTGGGGTATGCACTGTACATACGCGATGATGTTGTTGTGGGGTGCGTACATTCGCGATGTTGGGGTACGCATCATACATACGCGATGATGTTGTTGTAAGGTGTGTACATACACGATGTTGTCGAGAGGTGCGTACATATGCATGGGGGGGCCTGTACGACTCGTACCCCTGTACGACTCGCACCCAGGGAACTACTTTTCCCGGGATACGCATTGTACAATGTTTGCTTTGTAGCGGGTGAAGTCATTCCCCATGTACGGGACGTTTTCCGTAACAATCCTAAATCTGAAAGCCGGACCGGATCGTACTTGTACGGTCGGACTGTATTTTTAGGCTTCGTACGGAAAAGTGTCCAGGTCCGTCTCGTACAACTTTTCCCGATCGAATTCATACGGATCGGGCCGATCCGTATGTATTTTTCCCGTACGAATCGTACTTCACGGGTGGGACGGGACTTGTACGATTAGTACAGGAAAAATTACGGATACGAGTCGTACAGAAAACAAAAATACAGGATCGGAATCGGCCCCTTAATCTCTGTGCCGAAACACAAGCACTTATAAACTCACCCTGCTGTCAACTACCAGCATTCTACCTACCCAGTCACTGTCCATGCACTTGTAAAATGACTCAAGCATTAACACACGCAGTGCTACAGTCAAATGTGCACAATCTATGCAGGCCCCTAACCCCCTGTAGACTACTGATTCACTCCTGCAATAATCCAGATAGTACCCATACAGTGCCCTAATCACACTACCAGTCTTTGTCCACTCTTGCAATCATCCTGACAGAACTATGTCCTTATCTAATGTCTGTGCCAAAACACAAGCACTTATAAACTCACCCTGCTGTCAAATACCAGCACGTTACCTTCTCAGTCACTGTCTATGCACTTGTGCAATGATTCAGGCATTCAGAGACACTGTGCTACAGTCAAATGTGCACAATCTATGCAAGCCCCTAACCCCCTGCAGACTACTGATTCACTCCTGCAAAAATACAGGATGTACTCATGAAGTGCAGTAATCACACTGTCACTCTCTGTGCAGTCTTCTAATTATGCAGCCAGTACCATGTCCTTATCTAATCACTCCATTCTCTTTTCATGCAGTACTCCTATTATCCAGTCAGTACTTATGTACTCATGCAATGACCCAGGTACTAAGACTTACAGTATTACAATCAAGTATCCAATATTGATGTAGTCCTCAAAACACGTAAACACTACTTATTCACTTATTCAGTCCTAGAATTATTCAATTACTACCTGTATACTGCAGTAAATGGTTTGTGATTTCAAAACAAAGTGTTTAAACGATTTTTATGTAGAACATGTTTGTTTACTAATACAATAGTATATTTTATAGGTTTATTTGAATAATATTATATATATTTTTTTTAAACAGATGATGTTCAACATCATTAGAAAAACTTACCATGGCTAAGAAAACAGAAAAGAGGAAACAACAAAAAAAGGAGTATTATTTGAAGAAAATACAACAGCAAGAATTAGATGAGCAAGAACATGTGGGGAAAAAGAAAAAATCTTGCAGTAAGAGAACAAAGCAGTTTATTAAAAAAAATGGAAGCCTAGAAACAGTGTGCACAGTGTGGAAAGTACAAAGAATGCCTTAACAACAAAAAAGAATAAGAAGAAAAAAAGCAAGAATAATGACAAATCACATTCTAAGGAAATATTGTATGGTAAAAGGAGGAATACTCAGTATGAAGAAATTAGAAAGAGAATGTTTTACAATAGAGTTGTCTCTAATTTGTTGAAAGATGTGAAGAAATATAAAAGAAGATCAGCATTTTATAAAAAGAAGAAACAGATTAGAACTATTGTAGAGTAGGCTTTTCAATTAAAAAGGAAATTATTCATTTTAGTTTTAAACAGAATTCGATCACTTAATAAATCAATACATTTTATGAAGGCCAAAAACTAAGAAGAGACTAATTAACAGAAGTCATTTTTGTGACATTTGTTTGGGTGAATGGAAACACAGTTCAAGGTCAGAGCCTTTTTTAACCCCTTGAGTGCCCCGCCCTTTCCCCGCCCTGTGCCGGCCGTTACATTAGCGGGCGGGGCTCATGACGAGATAGTCTCGTCATGGGCACAGCGCAACCGCGCCCATGACGAGACAATCTCGTCATGGGCACTCAAGGGGTTAATGAAGAGAGTTATTTTCAAACCAATACATTATTGCTTGCAGTTGATACCAGTGGTCGAGCTTCTGAGCTTAGAAATGGTTGTCCAATTGAGAAACAGAAGATGGTTCCCAGAAATGTAGAAGTGATAGCTGATGAAGTTCTAGGGAGACGTCCTAAAGCTCCAGTGTAAACTTGGGATTGTAGCAGTATATGTAGTATACAACAAGAATCTATTGATATTTTACGCAATTTCTTACGAGTTTATAGTAAAAAAAGTCTTAAAAAAAAGATTAAGATGTTGCAAGGACTAGATCCTTGCAGTGTGAGAAAAAATACTGGTTTGCAAGATCATTCTCTGGCTTGTCTTTCTAGAAAAGTATGTCAAAGTGTTTTTCATCATTTTAGAATGTTAGCAGTACATCATTCTCATATGCGGAAGTTAGTCAGAAGATTGTATTACGCAAAAAGTCCAGCTATAATTTTAAATGAGTTAAACAGTGCTCTTTTGCATGGGTCAGTATCAGATGTAAAAAACATATGTGATGAAATAGAGTTTTTTACTTTGGTCCTGAAGAAGAGTGGAAAAAGTGAGACATTGATAGAAGTAGGTGTTGAAGAAAATGTGGAAAATAGTAGTGCAGAGAAGTTTGAAGAACAAATTACAAAGTTTAAGGAAATTTCGTGTGAGAGGCCAAATTATACTTGTATTTGTTGTCGATGAACTCACTATAAAATCGGACTAGGACTGCTGATCTGTATTTAAAAAGTGAAAGAGAAAAGAATGATAAGTGGAAGGAATTTGCAACTTATTTGTTGGTAGAGGATTGCTTTGATTTGGGTACTGATCAGCGTATTTGTAAATATTGTTATAACAAATTAGACAATAATAAAATGCCTGCTAGAGCTGTCCATAATAATCTAGAGTTGGTAACTATTCCTCCAGAACTGACAGATTTAAAAACATATGAGTCTATTCCAATTCAATGTGTGCACCCATTTCAGGCTATTGTTTGTATGAAGCCTAAAACAGGTAGATTGCCTCCTACAGATTTACAGAGAGGATTAAAAGGTAGAGTTGTATATTTACCTCTAAATGTAAAAAAAAATATTGAAACTATTGGTGTAGAGACTGTAGAAAGTGAACCACTAGTTATTCTAGTTAATGGTGTTCAAACAAAGAGTAAAAAATCTGGCAGGAATTAGTTGATGTTAGGAAAGCGCAAAAGGCAACATTATATCTTATAAAAAGCAATGATTACTACAGAAATGTGTATGTAGAAGAAGAAGAAATAGTTTTAGGAGATGATAGTGAAACGTCAAGTGGTCAAATTGAAAAGGTTGACATGTACAAAAGTGAAGAAATTTATGAACATTATAGTGTACATCCACTTCATTCAAAAGAAGTGATGGGGAATACTATTGAATTATTCCAAATGAAGAAAGTGAAGGGGACTTCCATGAGTGTATGGGGAAAAAGTTTGGAAGCTCGTTTTCCGCAGCTGTTCCCAACTGGAAAAGGTGGTCGATATGACGAACGATCAGTGCAGATTCCTGCATCAGAATATCGGACAACAAGATTGTATGCAGAAGATCCAAGATTTCGACAACGTATCCCATATATATTTCATCTTTTGTTTGAGAGTGACTTGTCTGGACTTTCATATGCAGTCAACCACATATTAAAAACAGGAGTACATCTTCAAAATGTTTCTGCAAAGGAATTTATGGATAAAGTACATCAGAGAGATGATGATTTAGAATCTCAACTGATTAATTTGATGGCATGTCAGCACGGTACTAATGAGTATTGGTATCGTCGTCATGGAGAACTTAAATGCATGCTAAGGAACTTTGGAACGCCTACGTGGTTTGCTACCCTAAGCTGTGCTGAATACGCTTGGGATGATTTACTTGAATTTCTTCGAGAAACAAATTCAAATATTAAAAATATTGGATATAAGACACCTGGAGAATTGTGCTCTTTGGATCCTGTAAATGTATGCAGATATTTCAACCATAGGTTTGAAGCTATGATGTCTTTTATCTGCAATAAAAAGAATCCTCCTCTTGGAGAAGTTATTGATTTATTTTGGAGAAAGGAGTATCAAGCTAGAGGTGTTCCTCGAATACATATGCTTTTATGGATCAAGGATGCACCCAAATTTGGAACTGATTAGGATGACACTGTTTTATCTTTTATTGAAGATTATGTTACATGTGCAATACCTAAAAGAACAGAAGAAAACACCTTAAGGCAACAAGTGTTACGATTCCAAAGTCATCGATTTGGCAAATATTGTCGACAGAAATACAAGTCGAAGGAAAACTTTTATATCAAATGTCGTTTTGGATTTCCACGTCTAGTAATATCCAAAGGAAGAGTAAACGGTTTCATGTCAGCAGTGAGACATACCATCACTAGAAAATCTCCCAAAATACATACAATTTGAGAAGTGAAGAATCAAAGTATATCAATGATTATAATCCAGTTATTCTCTCAATGTGGAATGCTAATATGGATATCCAGTATGTTGTGGACAATTCAATTGCTGTTGCTCAGTATGTAATATCATACATAACAAAATCAGAAAAGATGGAGTTGAAAGAAATGTGGGAAGAAATTTCCCACGAGCAGAGTCTTAGTAAGAAATTGTACAGTTTTAGTTTGAAGATGTTATCCCATCGAGAGATTGGAGCGTACGAATGCTCGGATCAGTTGTCGTCTGCAAGTTTATATTCAAAGTCAAGAGGGATCATTTGGGGGTGTCTAGGTGTTGCTGCAACGCGAAATTAAGTACTTAAACCTATACAAGAAATCAAATATTTAGCAGTAAATGAACCGGAAAGTACAGATATTGTCAAAACAAACCTGTTTGAGACATACTATCCAAATAGAAGTCCTCATCTTGAGAAGAAATGTCTCTATGAAGTGCTGCAATTTTACAGTTTTAAGAAAAATGTTTGGTGAAACATAGTAAAGGAAATCTGATTAATCAAAGGAAACTGAGTTGTGATATTGCTGATAGAAGAGAATTTTACTATTTATTACTTTTGCAACGGTTCAAGCCTTGGCGTACGGTATTGGAATTACTTGGAGATTTTCAGTGCTATGAAGATTATTGCATGTAAAGATAGCATTGAATGCCCAGTTTTTGCAAATTATCTGAAAACTTTGAGTGAAGAAATTGATCAAGAGGCTACTATTGCAGCTGAGATTGCTAGAGACAGTTCTCAAGACAGTCAAAGTTCTGCTCCGCTGAGTCAAGATCCACTAGGACAGTGGTTCCCAAACTTTTTTGACCCATGGCTCCCTTGACCTAATTGGCAGTTGGCCGTGGCTCCCCACCACTTTTTTACCGGCGCACCGGGGTGCCTCGGCACACACTTTGGGAACCACTGGTCTACATGAAGAATCAAGCCTAGACGTGATGAAGGATTCAGAGAGTAGCCATCACCATCATAAAACTTTATTTACAATCACACAGATCTTATAAAGTACATCTCAATTGCTAGAGAAAGGCTCAAGGAGCTCTGTGGCGTTACATGGGGTGGGCTCTGATGAACCCAAGATTGCTCACCAGATCCCATCTACCCAGTGTTTTAAGCTGGGTCCTGCCAGTGCAGTTCTAAAATGCAGCTATCAAGATGGGTCCCTATCGGGCTCTCCATTTTTGCCTTCACCCTCAGGATGAAAAAAAAATCTTAACTCTGTAGAAGTCACTTCACTGCCTTTGAGGTAACTTCAAAAAGACTCGTTATAGTTCTTTCACAGTCTCATCATTTCAGAACTGAATCATTTTCAATATTATATACAACAAAGCCATAGTTGCTGCTTATTTGTGTTATGCCACTAAGAATCATTGGCACAGCCAATAGTCCTGGCTTGTTGTAGGTGTAATGTTGTATTATATATCTGGATGCAATGACAGAAGCAGCAAATTACCAGTCAGGCAACGCACTATGCTGAGCACAGATTAAGCAGCGCCCTTTATTACATTAGCCACACCCCTTTGAGACCCCCCAGTTTTTTCATCCCACTTAAAGACCTGCATTTACATAAATGTAGGAGTACTTCTCCCGTCATACTTGCTGCATGAGTGTTGGCTCATCTGCTTCAAAGTCGTATTTTTCCTCCCACCCCACACACCCCTCTTCGCCCTCAAATTCTTGGTGTAATGATTATTCACTAACAATTTGGCAAAATAACTTCCAAGTGTAATTGTGCTGAACTGTAATGCGAATTCAGCTGTTCTACAAACTTGCAGCCTTTTATTGCATTGCTTCAGGACGCACCGCTCTTTCTCTCAGCCAAATTCACTGTGATGCGTAGGGTGACCAACTGGCATTGGTGCAAATTCAGGATGGTGAGTGTAAAAATTAATATTAATTTTGAGCTGAGCCTTTTTGAGAAGAGGCCCATCAAGAACTTCACCCTCGCTGCAGGAGCCATTCCAGGACTGGGACAGAAGCCACCCAGGGCGGAGACAGGATCCACCACAGGGAGACAGGAGCCATCACAGGGGGAACAGGAGCCATCACAGGCGGGGGGGACAGGAGCCACCACATGGGGGGACAGGAGCCATCACTGGGGGTGGGGGGCAGGAGCCATCACAGGAGGGTGAACAGGATCCACCAGGGTGGGCACAGGGATGGGCATGCAGTATTCTAGTATCATCTTGGTCTCTTCCAGGGTGGGGTAGGGCTCCTCACCACCTCCTGAACAAGACAACGAGACGACAGGCTCTCTTTCTAAAATATTAGATTTGCCATCCCCCACTGTGATGTACAGAACTTAAAGGAGATACTCCAAAAGAACTGATTTAACTGATTGTCCTCCATACTTTGTTAATCAGTGTGGGTGCGACTGTGCCATTTCTTTATTTTATTACATTATAGACTGCATGTTTTAAGAACCGAGGTTTGCTTACAATTTAGTAACAGGAATTAAGCTCTGTGGAGAGAACCACGTGCTGCCTCGGTGTAATCAGGGCCGGTTCTACGATTTTTGGGGCCCTGGGTAGAAAGGGAAGGTGTGAGGCCAATCTAAGTTGCAGAGACATGACACATGACGCATTCAGGGCTGTTTGCATCTGAATAGATGCCCCTGCGCCTGAAGCTGCAGCCCCTCCCTCTCAGTCACCTTCAAAGACAGCTCATCAAGGGCTGAAGGTGTGACGGTTGCCATCCCGCTGTGCCTCTCCAATGCTGCTGGGGGTCTGAGCTTCGGTACTGAATCGGCGTCTGTTACACCCGACCTCAACAGCATCGGAGTCAAGCAATTACGGACAAATGGCATCGGTTAAAGAATCCTTCTCCTTCACGGACAACGGACAGACGAGTGTTGCGCTGCGGCTGCAATTACCATGACCCACATCCTGTGCGGCGGCGCCCCTGGCCTCTCATCACGGCGCACTGGGGTGCCGCGGCGCACACTTTGGGAACCACAGCACTAGGACAACCAATTCTTGAAAATGAAGCAGCAATCACTATGAATGAAGTGGAAACAGCAATGCATCAAGCTCAAGAAGACATTATGGACTTAGAAAACTTGGAACAACTAAATATTGAACACAAAGAAATATATCAGCAAGTTAGAGAACAGATGGACCATGGTTTTGTTCATGAAAAGAAGGAATGCACATGCACATCATTTCAACCTATCCAAATGTATATCAGTGGTCAAGCTGGTAGAGGAAAACATTTTCTTGATTAAAGTTTTGACCACTTATCTACGGAAAATAACTGACTCACATTGTTCTTGTGTTGTAACTGCTCCAACTGGTCCAACTGGATTGGCAGCACACAACATTAAAGGAATTACATTACATCGTTTACTAATGCTACCTGTGGAACATGAAAATAAATTGGAATATTACAAGCTATCTGCAGAAGCTTGTTATGAAGTTTCTCCAGAAAGAAAGAAAATTAAACTTCTGATTATTGATGAGGTGAGTATGGTCTCAAACTTAATGCTTGCTTTTGTGCATTTAAGAATGCAGCAAATTTTTAAAACAGAATACGATGTCTTATTTGCAGGAAAACATGTGATAGTTGTTGGTGATCTACTGCAACTTACACCTGTAAAAGGGCAACCAGTATTTAAAATGCTTGTGCACGAAGACACCAGAAAGTCTTTGGGAAGTGTTGGAAATGTTACCATTTGGTCATATTTTGAGTACAAAGAACTCATTAAAAATATGCGACAAGCAAATGATGAAGATTATGGAACCATTCTTCAAGATATAAGAATTGGAGTATTGACAGAACATGGAAAACAAGCATTGCAAAGTCGGCTACTTACCAACTTGTTCCCAAATGAAAATATAGTTCCTGCAAAAATATGCAAAAAAATTGCATCTATAATCTACCTCATGCCAACACTGCAAGAGTGTTGTACATTCAATGAAGAACCTTTAAAGCTGGAAAATGAACTAATAATAAAAATGGAAGCCATTGATAAAATAGGCAAAGCAAAACAGGAGTAAACCCGTTAACCCAATTGAGACCGGGCAATTATAATAACAAAGGAACAATGTCTCAACTGGTCAATCATGTGAAAAGGATCATTAGAACAAAGAAATTAATCATAACACACAGGGCAAAGGAGACCGAATTTGAAAATGCAGGTTGTTATTTATAATTAGTAGTACAAAAACATAATTACAGTAACCATAACAACCGTGTGAGCACTGGAAGTGAAGTGATGGGTGAAGACGGCGCAGTGACACAAGGGTGCAAGAGCAACGTGAGGCGGCGCAAATTAAATTAACAATAAGAGTCAGGCACAATATTTACAAAACATTAATCATTACAACATTATTTCATAATTGGGGCACGACCCTTTACAAGACCGCAAATAACGTTGAGAGGTCGACGGCGTTTCGAACTCGTTAGCTTGAGTTCATCATCAGGACTACGGTTACAATTGCTCCAATTAGTACTTCTAAAAGATAAGCAGAAAAATAAAAAGAAGGGAATCAGTGAAGAACCCAGGAAATAGATTAAGAAGGGGGTGAGAAAAGACAGAGAAAATACCTGATATCCACAAGTAAGGGAATTGCTGGATCTGTCTCAGCAAGGTACAGAGTTCTGGGCGTAATTATGGTGATTCTAATATCCAAAAGTAAGGTAAGTGCTGTATCAGTCCAAGTGGGTATAGAATTCCGGGCGCAATTAGGACGGCTCTGAAGGATAACATTAATAGTATTAATGATTATAACTCAACTACAGAGGCGACAACAAAGCCAAGGTACTTTATACATGGGTGCTTACCCATAGTGAAAAAGGTGGTTGTAACTCCGGATGGTAATAAGTGCACGCTGTGGTTAAGTCAGCAGCTGTCTAAAAAACAAATTAGGATCTGTTAAGGATCCAGAAATTATAGAAAAACGCCAGCAATCGCGTGTGTCTACATCGCGATCGCTCGTCAATAAAGACGCTTACCGACTGAAATGAAATCAGGGTAACAGGCAATTCATTCAAATTATTCAAGGAAGCCGGGATCAATCCGGTTTGCAATCAGCCAAGGAAACAAATGAAACGTCCTCAGCTCATGGGCGTTAGAGAACGGAGTATAACCGGCAGTGGCCGGTATCATGTGATCAAGGAATGAAAGCACAACTAGAGCGAGGGAGAGAAAGCCCACAACAGCACCCCAGGGGGAAGGTGGAAGTGTGAACGGCCTAGGAAGATGGCCAACCACAACAGCAATGAAAAAACCTATTAAAGCATTTTCATTATCTTTGTTATCCGTTAGACTTATAATCCAGCTTTATGGCATTCTCAATAGAAATTCAATGTTAAACAATATATACATACAATTATACAAACATAAACAATAAAACATGAGACATACTTCATAAAGGTCAAACTAGTATTATACAAACAATTATTATGAGAAATGTTTTTTTGTTAAGTGAAAAAGTAAAAGAATGTGTACATTTGTATGATAATACAATAACAGGGGGCAAGATAGGAAGGGGATGGATAAATTATATAAGAATAGCAAAAATCCAAACAGTTCATATCTATGAAAACCATTCACGGTAAAGGGAAAAGGAAAAAACGTACCATACTGAACAAAGATGTGGAGAGAAATGTCTTAAATGTACACAATAGCTGCGTTCCACTCATCAAGGGAATTCAAACCCTGTGTTACCGAGTTGCAGTGGGTAATCCATCTACACTCGCACTTGTTAAGTAGAAGTTGAAGGTTACCTCCGTGGATAGGCAGTTGTGGTCGGTCTATGACTTGCCATATCATGTCATTTTCAGAATGGTTACAATCTCTGTAATGTGTTACCAGAGGTGCAGTGGTAACATTGCATCTGTTGCGACTCTTATGTTGCGAGATGCGTTGTTTGATCATCTGCGTTGTCTGCCCAATGTAAACAAGGTTACATGGGCAGCGAATAGAATAAATCACATTGTTGGTGCGACAATTTGAGAATTGTTTCAACGGATAGGTATGTTCAGGTGTGACAAATACTTTCGTGTTAAGTGTCAGTTCACAAACATTACAATTCTGACATTTAAAGTGACCTATGACCGGCGGGAGCCCCCACAAGGTCGTCACTGATAAGTCACGTTTTTCTTTAGATGGCCAAGTAATGGCATGGACCAATTTATCAGAAAGATTCTCACCCCTTTTGTATGAGAGTAACGGGGGATCTGTGAAATGCGGAAATGTACGGAGCAGTGTCTAATTTTTTTTGATAATACTCCCAACTTTATTACTTGATAGACTAAAAGTTGAGACAAAAGGAATCCGCGTATTGGTACGTTTGATAGTCGGCGTCAAGATAATATCTCTATGGCTATACCATGCCCGTTTAAGGGCTCTGTTAACCAAACATTTGGGATAACCACGGTTAGTCAGTTTTTCAGAAAGAATAGCAGCCTCCCGAAAATAATCCTTACGCCATTTACAATTGCGGCGGATCCGAAGGAATTGTCCATATGGTAATCCGTCGCGTAAACCACGAGGATGATAACTAGAATACAAAAGTAAAGTATTCCGTTCTGTTGGTTTTCGGTATAGTGTAGTACCAATGGTACCTTCTTCAACATGTAAAACCGGGTCAAGAAAAGGGAGGTCATTCTTACGGATGTCTGAAGTAAAAGTCAAATGTGGTTGGGAATTATTTATCCAAATGACAAAGGCGGCTAATGCATCATGGGTACCGTGCCATAATAAAAGAATATCATCTATGTACCTCCGCCACAGAAAAATATTGGTTGTGAAGGCATTTTGAGTTGATAAAATTATAGTTTTTTCTAGATGATACACATAAAGGACCGCAAAATTAGGAGCAAAACAAGAACCCATAGAGACTCCTTTGGTTTGTAGGTAAAAAGAATCCTTATACAAAAAATAATTGTTGGTCAAGGCTATATCCAGGAGTTCAATCAAAAAGTAGTTGGGATACGTATAAGTCTTGGTCTAGTGTTCATTAGGTCTTCTATGACTTTAAGCGCATCAGACTGAGGAATGTTGGTATACAACGATTCAATGTCTAAGCTTGCCATCAGATCTGACTCTAGGTCAAACGGTAGATCCTCTATAATGTTAAGTAAGTGGGTACTGTCTTTAACAAAGGTGTCAGTTAATGGGACAAACTCCTTGAGGATAGAATCAATGTATTTGCCTAAGGGCTCAAGTACAGAACCACAGCCAGACACTATTGGTCGTCCAGGAGGTGTAGAGGCATTCTTATGAATCTTTGGTAAGGTGTATATTACCGGTGTCCTAGGATGTGGGTTATTAAGAAAAGAATGTTCCTTCTTATTAATGATGCCCAAGTGAAGCACCTGTGTGGTGATCGTGGAAATTTTATTTTGAATGGCAGTAAGGGGGTCAGATGTAAGCTTACGGTAATGTGTAGCATTGCTAAGTTGGCGAAGAATCTCAGTGTCGTATTTGTCATGATCCATTATCACTATACCACCACCCTTATCCGCAGGTTTGATAATGATGTTCTGATTATCGCTAAGGTGACCAATAGCTAACTTTTCAGTAAGTGGCAAATTGTAAGGCACAAATTCAGATTGTTGTTGTAGTTGTTTGATGTCATGTAACACAATTTTTTCAGAGGATAAAATTTCATGTGGCATCATAGATGCAGGAGGCAAAAAGGTTGAAGGGGGTTTAAACTGTGACCCCACACAAAAGTTAGTATCAGGTTTATCTGAGAAAAAATATTTCCGACGAAAACGTCTAAAAAATAAAAGTAAATCCTCCTGTAACTTGAAAAAATCACTACGTGCCGTTGGGACAAAAGAAAGACCTTTACTAAGTAAAGAAATTTCATCAGTAGATAAAGGATATTTAGACAGATTGAAGATAGATATAGTAGTATCGGGGACTAAACCAGTAGGTAGTAATGGGGCAGCTTGAGCTGGCATGATTGGTACAGAAGGGACAAAATCAGAGATGTTAGAAAAAACCGAATTAGGAGGCAGAATAGTATTCATTATTGCTGTGGCCCCCATTGATAGAACTTCTGGCGGGTCTGTCTCTCAACTGCGAACTGATAATGATAGTTCTGTCTCCTGCGGCCGCGGCCGCGACCTGTTCCTAAAAAATTAGTAGGAAGAAGAGGAGGTGGTAGAGGACGTCTAGATGGACCTGTACTTGTGCCCTCCCCACTGTCTGAATCTTCTACCGACGTATTGGAGGAATCGGAAAAAGTGATTGCCTGGTTGTTGCGAAATCTACCCCAGTTTTTGGTCCTAGCAGGTTGGTATGGTGTGTTATAGAAGGTATCCAACAAATATGGGTAAGTTTGGTTTTTATTGTAGTTTTTGATGTCTTTTTGAAAAAAAAAATTTGTTTTGTTCTGTTGAAAGGTATGGAAAGTGGTGATTGTAGTGTTTACCTTATCCAAAAGGTTTTTTGCCTCAACAATAGTGGTATCCGCTAAGATCAGCTTTTCAAGTTCAGCTATCTCTAACTATTTTTTACTATGTTCGATGGCAGTATCGATACCAAGAACCATCCAATGTCTGGAGCATGTATTGGCAAGGTGGCTGAAACCCGTGCGAAACACGAAGTCCCAAAACCAAGTCACGGTAATAGTTTGCATGTGTTGTAACAAACATATCTACCTTGTGATAGGTAATTCTGTCCTGTTCGTTTAAATGAAAAATCGATTATGTAACCAGTATGTCATTCTGAAATGATATATATGTGTATCAAAATACATGGTAAGCACGATAACGCTAAAGTACATGTAACCAAAATAAGGTCACTAACATATGCAGTTATTAGTGGGATTGAAAACCCAACATTCATAAAAGCGATAGCCAGTATGGTAAACCGGATCTTGAATACACTTTCTAAGTTCCAACAGCCACGCGCCATAGCTGGATTTAAATATGCAAACAGTTTAAGACTGCATAATATGTCCTCACTAGTCAATTCACTGTTCTACAGTCCATAATAAAGTCTATTGTACTCAATCTTAGCTCATAATATGTGACTATAACCGGCAATCCGTCAAGAACTTAGAAAGTGTATTCAAGATCCGATTTACCATACTGGCTATCGCTTTTATGAATGTTGGGTTTCCAATCCCACTAATAAATGCATATGTGATGATGTATTTTGATACACATATATATCATTTCAGAACGACATACTGGATACATAATCGATTTTTCATTTAAATGAACAGGACAGAATTACCTATCACAAGGTAGATATGTTCGTTACAACACATGCAAACTATTACCGTGACTTGGTTTTGGGACTTCTTGTTTCACTTGTGGATAGACTGTCAATATACACGTTCTAGGTGTATTACATGCAATCTCTTCTTGGCCTTTGTGGGACATATTTATACTGATGTCACTCTGTGTTAGCAACGTGGGTGTCTAGTACCTAGGTATACATGTGGAAACTATCATGATGTTTGTAACATATGTCACCAAATTGATGTGTTCCTCACTTTGGGCTCCACCGATTTTTGACCAAAGCAGTGATTATGGAGTGTGAGATATATACACATTGATTATGATACAGACAAACAAATTATGTATATTTGTTCATTTTCCAGCCCTGAGGAAGTCGCGGGTACTCCCAGGCGACGAAACACGTGTTAGCTGGAGCGAGAATCAATAAATGAAGACTGGATATCATACCTTAACAAATCGATTCATATGATTACGAACATATTG
The DNA here is from genome assembly GCF_964204655.1 of Triturus cristatus. Taxonomy (NCBI): domain Eukaryota; kingdom Metazoa; phylum Chordata; class Amphibia; order Caudata; family Salamandridae; genus Triturus; species Triturus cristatus. The sequence goes on from NC_140582.1 coordinate 129,936,277, forward strand.
TTGTATATTTGATGGGTGTGCTCAGGTTTTGTTGCAACATTTGACTTTTACTTCAGACATCCGTAAGAATGACCTCCCTTTTCTTGACCTGGTTTTACATGTTGAAGAAGGTACCATTGGTACTACACTATACCGAAAACCAACAGAACGGAATACTTTACTTTTGTATTCGAGTTATCATCCTCGTGGTTTACGCGACGGAGTACCATATGGACAATTCCTTCGGATCCGCCGCAATTGTAAATGGCGGAAGGATTATTTTCGGGAGGCTGCTATTCTTTCTGAAAACCGACTAACCGTGGTTATCCCAAATGTTTGGTTAACAGAACCCTTAAACGGGCATGGTATAGCCATAGTGATATTATCTTGACGCCGACTATCAAACGTACCAATACGCGGATTCCTTTTGTCTCAACTTTTAGTCTATCAAGTAATAAAGTTGGGAGTATTATCAAAAAAAATTGGACACTGCTCCGTACATTTCCGCATTTCACAGATCCCACGTTACTCTCATACAAAAGGGGTGAGAATCTTTCTGATAAATTGGTCCATGCCATTACTTGGCCATCTAAAGAAAAACGTGACTTATCAGTGACGACCTTGTTGGGGCTCCCGCCGGTCATAGGTCACTTTAAATGTCAGAATTGTAATGTTTGTGAACTGACACTTAACACGAAAGTATTTGTCACACCTGAACATACCTATCCGTTGAAACAATTCTCAAATTGTCGCACCAACAATGTGATTTATTCTATTCGCTGCCCATGTAACCTTGTTTACATTGGGCAGACAACGCAGATGATCAAACAACGCATCTCGCAACATAAGAGTCGCATCAGATGCAATGTTACCACTGCACCTCTGGTAACACATTACAGAGATTGTAACCATTCTGAAAATGACATGATATGGCAAGTCATAGACCGACCACAACTGCCTATCCGCGGAGGTAACCTTCAACTTCTACTTAACAAGTGCGAGTGTAGATGGATTACCCGCTGCAACTCGGTAACACAGGGTTTGAATTCCCTTGATGAGTGGAATGCAGCTATTGTGTACATTTAAGACATTTCTCTCCTTAGCTTTGTTCAGTATGGTACGTTTTTTCCTTTTCCCTTTACCGTGAATGGTTTTCATAGATATGAACTGTTTGGATTTTTGCTATTCTTATATAATTTATCCATCCCCTTCCTATCCTGCCCCCTGTTATTGTATTATCATACAAATGTACACATTCTTTTACTTTTTCACTTAACAAAAACATTTTTCTCGTAATAATTGTTTGTATAATTTTAGTTTGACCTTTATGAAGTACGTTTCAAGTTTTATTGTTTATGTTTGTATAATTGTATGTATATATTGTTTAACATTGAATTTCTATTGAGAATGCCATAAGTTTGGATTATAAGTCTAACGGATAACAAAGATAATGAAAATGCTTGAATAGGTTTTTCATTGCTGTTGTGGTTGGCCATCTTCCTAGGCCGTTCACACTTCCACCTTTCCCCTGGGGTACTGTTGTGGGCTTTCTCTCCCTCGCTCTAGTTGTACTTTCATTCCTTGATCACATGATACCGGCCATTGCCGGTTATACTCCGTTCTCTAACGTCCGTGAGCTGAGGATGTTTCATTAGTTTCCTTGGCTGATTGCAAACCAGTTTGATCCCGGCTTCCTTGAATAATTTTAATGAATTGAATGTTACCCTGATTTCATTTCAGTCGGTAAGCGTCTTTATTGACGAGCGCTCGCGATGTAGACACACGCGATTGCTGGCGTTTTTCTATAATTTCTGGATCCTTAACAGATCCTAATTTGTTTTTTAGACAGCTGCCAACTTAACCACAGCGTGCACTTATTACCACCCGGAGTTACAACCACCTTTTTCACTATGGGTAAGCGCCCATGTATACAGTACCTTGGCTTTGTTGTCGCCTCTGTAGTTGAGTTATAATCATTAATACTATTAATGTTATCCTTCAGAGCCGTCCCAATTGCGCCCGGAATTCTATACCCACTTGGACTGATACAGCACTTACCTTACTTTTGGATATTAGAATCACCATAATTACGCCCAGAACTCTGTACCTTGCTGAGACAGATCCAGCAATTCCCTTACTTGTGGATATCAGGTATTTTCTCTGTCTTTTCTCACCCCCTTCTTAATCTATTTTCTGGGTTCTTCACTGATTCCCTTCTTTTTTCATTTTTCTGCTTATCTTTTAGAAGTACTAATTGGAGCAATTGTAACTGTAGTCCTGATGATGAATTCAAGCTAACGAGTTCGAAACGCCGTCGACCTCTCAACGTTATTTGCGGTCTTGTAAAGGGTCGTGCCCCAATTATGAAATAATGTTGTAATGATTAATGTTTTGTAAATATTGTGCCTGACTCTTATTGTTAATTTAATTTGCGCCGCCTCACGTTGCTCTTGCACCCTTGTGTCACTGCGCTGTCTTCACCCATCACTTCACTTCCAGTGCTCACACAAGATTGTTATGGTTACTGTAATTATGTTTTTGTACTTCTAATTATAAATAACAACCTGCATTTTCAAATTCGGTCTCCTTTGCCCTGTGTGTTATGATTAATTGATAAAATAGAGCATGAAGGAATTAATATTATTTTGACAGAAAAACTGAAAACAAAATTGGATTCTTTAGAAAAATCATATCTAAAACTGCTGGTTTAGAAAAGAATTTATATGTATGTGTAAACTGTTGGGTTATTTTACGGCGTAATTTGGATGTGGAAAAAGGTTTAGTAAATGGAGCAATGGGAAAAGTTGTTGATTTTGTTAATAATCAAAAAAAGATGGAATTGAAAGTTTGAAAATCAAATTTGAAGAAGTAAAACAAATTGCTCGTTGTTCTGCTCGTTTTTTGCGTTTTAAAGATTTGTATGTTCGTAGAAAACAGTTTCCTCTTTCTTTGGCATATGCGGTGACTATTCATAAATCTCAAGGTTTAAGTGTAGACAGTGCTTTTGTAAACATTGGAAGTACTGTATTTAAAGAGGGTATGGTATATGTTGCTTTGTCCCGAGTCAGAACTTTATCTAGATTGCATTTGATTGATTTTGATGAGAGAAAGATTTGTGCAGATGTAAATTGTGTAAGAGAGTATAATCGGTTAAGGAGACTGTAGGCTCCCAATTTAGGTGAATATCCTGTATATGAAAAGCGTGTAGTAGGTCAAAAAAGAAGGTATGAGTATGAATATCTGTAGTGAAGTTAAAGAGAAGAAAAAAAATGAGGATAATGTTGAAATTCCAAGCAAAAAGAAAAAGGACACTATTGAAGAGATTGTCGGATATCAGTTAGAAAATAGTTCTGGTATCAACTGCTATGCTAATGTAGTGGCAAATGTTGTATTTTTTCTAGAATATCTGCAACAGCAAATTATGGAGAATCATAAAAAAATGTTTTGTTCCTTGCTGCATTCTATTTTTGAAAAATGAAGAACTGATAAAAGTAAAATACAAGTTGTTTCTGATATTCGACATCTTGTGGATTTATGGTCTGGTTCTACACAATTTACACAGAAAATGCAACAAGATGCTCAGGAATTTCTAATGTATATGCCTGCAGTATTAGAAGAGGAAGGAATACAAATTGAAAATCTATTTGGACTTCATTATAAGTGGGAACACGAATGTGAAAATTGCAGGTTTACTTCTACCACTAACATAGACACTGAGAGATTTATTTATTTAACAATACCAGATTGTAAAACAGTGTCTTTCAACAAATTAGTTAAAGCAGCAAATCAAAACATGGAGTGTAGCCAATGCACATCAGAAATGTTATCAACACTATTTATAGAAACATGTGGACAATATATAATTTTATTGATACAACGTTGTACAGCTGTGTGAAGAAAGTTGGAAACTTTAATTAAAAATTTTGTAGCAAGTCAACTATCAATATCAGGAAGAACTTTTGTAGCAGTAGCAATTATTTTCCACAATGGACCTTCTACAACATCTGTACATTACACTGTCTATTTGAAAGGCAATAAAGGATGGACATATTGTAATGATGCTCATTTAGTATTTAGATATTGTTCACCAAACAAATTACCAAATTCATACCTAATATTCTTAAAGCCAAAGTTCTAAGAACATAATTCGGCCTATTGGGTATATGTTAAACTATATTAATACAATTACTTTGGACAATTTCAGGATAAAGGATTTCAGGAATATCATTTGGCCTAGAGATATTAATGTGAATGAAGCACTTTTTCTGGGATATTCTGACAGCATATATTGTAAAGATCATTTAGAGTATATGGAAATTATGAAGAATTATTGATTGAATTATTGCTTTGCTTCTTTTATCTTGTAGTAACACAATTCTCTTACAAAGAAGTGTTTTATATATGTGTGATTTGCAAGATATGCAATGTTATTGAGGATGTTATTTGTATACAATGTGCAGAGATAGTTCACTATGTTGAAAATATTTTTGACACAGATTTGTTTTTTTTTAAACAATCTTCTTGATTTTTTTTTGCCCGCTGTTATATGACGAGTAACATTGAAATCACTATTTATAGTTAAATTCAATATATTCTGAGAACAGCAAAAAAGGCAAACAAAATAATTTATATTATGCTTAAATTATGTTGTATTTATAAAATGATAATATTATATATTATAACTGTATTTTTTCTTCTCTTTTACAGATCCTAATTTGAAAGTTAAAATCTTTTTAAACTTTAAAATATAACAAACAACTGCAAAAAATGTTTACAATATTTTGATATCTACTACTGTAAAGATAAGGTTACATATTACAAACACTATCCATCCACTACTACATTCAGCCAGGCACTATTCATACACACCTTTAAACACCTACTCATTGCTTATTAATCTCTAAAATACATCAGGTACTAACCATTGAATAATTTACTAGTGGTATGTACTAATTCAATACCGCTGTCAGTACCCAAGTAGTTATGCTTTTCCTCAGATGATCTCCTTTCAATACTCTAATCATTCAGTAGAACTATGTCCTTATCTAATCACTGTACCAAAACACAAACACTTATGAACTCACCCTGCTGTGAACTCCCAGCCCTCTACCTACTCAGTCACTAGCTATGCACTTGTATAATGATTCAGGTATGAAGAGACACTGTGCTACAGTTAAATGTGCACATTGTATGCAGGTCTCTAACCCCCTGTAGACTACTGATTCACTCTTGTAATAATCTAGGTAGTACTCATGCAGTGCTCCAATCACACTGTCACTCTCTCTTCACTGTTGCAATCATCCTCATAGAACCATGCCCTTGTCTAATCTCTGTGCCGAAACACAAGCACTTAAAAACTCATCCTGGTGTCAACTACCAGCACTCTATCTACTCAGTCACTGCGTATGCACTTGTACAATGATCCAGGCATGAAGAGACACTGTGCTGCAGTTAAATGTGCACAATCTATGCAGGCCTCTCACCCCAGGTAGACTAGTGATTAACTTCTGTAATAATCTAAGTAGTACTCATGCAGAGCCCCAATCACTCTGTCACTCTCTCTCCACTGTTGCAATAATCCTGACAGAACCATGCACTTATCTAATCTCTGTGCCGAAACACAAGCACTTATTAGCTCACCTTGCTGTGAACTACCAGCACTCTATCTACTCAGTCACTGTGTATGCATTTGTACAATGATTCTGGCATGAAGAGACACCGTGCTACAGTCAAATCTGCACAATCTATGCAGGCCCCTAACCCCCTGTAGACTGCTGATTCACTCTTGCAATAATCTAGGTAGTACTCATGCAGTGCTCCAATCACACTGTCACTCTCTCTCCATTCTTGCAATTATCCTGACTAAAGATATACATATAGAGTGGCCTAGCCACTAACACAAGTACACCTACAGTATTCACTGCACTATGCATGCATACCTCTAACCACATACATACTATTGGAACACTCCTGTAAATACTAAGGTACTACCCATGCAGTCTAGCAATCCTCCTGTTACTGCTATGCACTTCCTCAATCACCCATCCAGCACTATCTTCTTATCCTATCACTCCGCCAATACCTAAGCACTTATAAATTCACCAGGTACTCTGTTTGCACCACTGTAATCATTCCAGTTACTAGTCATGTACTTATGAAATGGCCTAGTCACTAACACAAGTACACCTACAGTATACTGTGCACAATGCCTACAAACCTCTAACCACATACATACTATTGGTACACTCCAGTAAATACTGAAGTAGTACATATGCAGCTTAGGATTCCTCCTGTCAGTCCCATGCATTTCCTCAATCATCCATCCAGCACTATGTACTTATCGTATTACTCTGCCAATATGTAAGCTCTTATAGAGCAGATTTACAAGCCCCCTGCGCCACTAGTACATCACTCTTTGTGATGTAGTGGTGGTGCTGGGGGCAGCTCCATATTTACAAGGAGAGGAAAAGCCACCTGCATGGCTTTTCCTCTCCTTGTAAATACAGCCCCTTCACACGCAACACTTTCTGTTGAAGGGGCGTTACATGGCTGTTGCTGTGTATGTTCCCACACAACACCCATGGAACAAGACATATCTCTAGATTACTAGAAATCATAAATCTAGACATGTGTGTGAATGCTGCACCACTCTAAAGGTGGCGTAGCAAGACCCAACAAGGAGAACTGTTTTCATTTCTCCTCATTTTTTCCTCTTTCAATGTGTGCTGCATTCTACACCACACATTGAAGGAGGAAAATGCCTTTAGTGATTGTTTTTGTACAGGAAGGTGTCCCTTCCTGCACAAAAACAATCTCCCTGTGATGCAGGCATCCTTGCACCATGGTGCAAGGGTGCCTGGGCCAGCACATGGCTACAGTTTGTGCACCAGTGCAGAGGAAAGTACAAAGTTGCGACATATTCATGTAAATATGTCGCATCTCTGTGCTTCAGAAGTGCTGCAGTGCAGTACAATAAAAAGGCTTGCAGTGCCACGCTACAGCACTTCCTCATACATCTGCCCCTATACATTCACCATACACTACTAATGCATTCTTTCAGTCAATCATGCTCTACACAAATATTCAACCAAACTTTCACACATTACCATGCAATTATAGTTCTTTTTTTTTAACCAGATAAGGTAGTTGTGACAACATTTATTTTTTCTTCTTTTTTCTTTTGTATTTGTTTTGAATTTTTTGAACAATTTTGTATTTTTTGGGGTGTTTTTTCAAAAACTGAACAAAAAAAGGAGCAAAGTAAACAGGTAACTTTTGGGGGAATTAGTTTTCATTCCAAAAGCAACGAAAAAGAAAAAAACATTAACAGCTGTGGTAACATTGGACAGCACAAACTGCATCCACCGACTGCTCGTCGCAGCAGATCATTTTTTTGCAATTCACACAGTGCTGTTCCAAAAATGCAAATTCTGCCCTAATGTCCATAGGAGGTGCTAGCAGCTGTTGGAGTTTCCTCAGCACTCCTCATTTCCTCCCGAGCAAGATTCTGGGTGTGAATGGTTCGCAAATGCTTGTACATACTTGCTGTCCCACAGGAGTATTTCTTCTCACTGCCTCGCGACAGGACCCTCCCACACAGCAAGCATGTCACCTTTCTTGCATTCACCTTCTTCTGTCCATCTAGAAATGTGAAGAATTTCCAGACAACAGACTCTGGTCTCTTCTTGGGTGGGTCTTCTTCCATCACTTCTTCTTCAGAAAGTAGTAGTACCTGCTGCTCTTCTCCAGATGCCATTTCTGATCCGACTTGACAAAAAAACACCCAAAAAAAACAAACAGGTTCAAGTTGGAGAAGAGATGCTTCTCTGAAGATGGTCCAAGAAGAATTATTAAAATGGGTGGGGTCCTTCGATAGAGACAGCGGGAAATGTTATAAACTAATCAAATCCTTTTATTTGAGGTCACATGGGATGCGCGCACCCTGCGCTCACAAAGAGCGCACCCGACGCGATTTCGCAAAAACATAAAAAAAATAATATAAGATTATTACAAGTAGAAATATATTATTTTTATGAATACCTTAGATAATCTCTTGCCCTAATATGTACATTAAAGACACATACATCTCATTATAGAATTAAAAATCTTTCGCGGGAGTCGTGCAACAAGCGCGCCCTAGCACGTATATGACGTCACGCAGGGCCCGCCACCGCGCAAGCGTTGCGTATGGTAATGCGCATGTCTCACGAATAGGCGGGAGCAGGAGTCGCATGCCAGTAGCATACGAAACGCACACACCATGTAATATTATTCATATATGACGTAACTGAAAAACACGCACCCTTCGCACACCGTACGTGGATCCTTCACGACTTTCCCAAAATGGCGACTTGGGTACGCGCACCCGACGTGTTAGATACGCTTTCGGTGCGTGACTCCAACAATAAAAAAAAAAAGACAATAATAAAAAAATATTAAAATAAAAAAATAAAACAAAATAATTATAGTATATTTTACTTTTTAATTTTTTAAATAAAAAAATTGCAAATCTCAGAAAAGTATATAATATTATTTAATAAATAATATATTTACAAATAAACAGTTAAAAAAAACTCCAGAAATTCAGTACAAAAAACATAGGTATAATTACTATCACACTAAAAAATTTGCATTTAAAAAACCTTTGAAATTCACTGAAAAAAACATAGGTTTCAGGCACGTTATAGTTAGAAATTAGCATAAAAAAACCTTAGACATTCACTGAAAAAAACATAGGTTTTAGGGAAAGTTATAGTTAGTTGGACATTGCACTCATACAAAACCCGTGAAATTCCCGCGTTATAGTTAGTTCAGCTAACTATAACTCATGCCCCCGCAATGCACTGCTGATGATGTCACATATTACATCACTCATGACATGGTCAGTGACATCACTCATGACATCACTGATGACATCTCAAATGACATCACTGATTACCTCATCCATGTGATAATTTGATGCATCTTCTCACACCCTAATATAAATTTTGATACACCCACTCTAAATTACAGACTGCCATTCTCAAAAACATAGACACTCCAAGACCAATAACTAGATACCCACTCACTGATTCTTAGGTCTACACACACATCCACTCACTCACCCGTACAGTCACTCATACTTGTGGTCACTCAGTACAGGACTATCATATGCACTCATACACCTATATAGACACTCACACACCACCACTCATCCATAGAGGTACTCACACACCTAGTCAGTGATGTAAATAATTAATCACACTCCCATTTACTCACCTATACAGTTATAACACACACCAGCTCACTTACTCATACAAATACTAGCACATACTTACGCTTTTTTACAATCACTGATACAAGCACAGACTCATCCATACAGCCATTCTCACAATCACACACTCTCAGTTATAGCCATTTATATACTCCAACACACATATATACTGCCTTTCACATATGTAGTCACTAACACATATACAACTGAGATATACATTCACTCACTAACACACTTATACACACACTCACCCACCCATACAGTCCATCAAAGATACACTCTTGAAACCATGCACATAGTGAATCACCCACTCCCACATCTATGTACAGAGTCACATAAACCGCACCCACACAAACACTCAGGCACCCATACAGATACTCAGACAACCAATCAATAACCCATATAGAAACTCATGTAGCTATTCGCAAACCCATGCAGCCGCTCACACACCAACAGACAGACGTATACAGACATTCACACAGTTTACTCACTAATCCATGCATTCAGTAAGAAAAGTTAATTCACTCACTTATAGAGTCAGTCACGCAGCTACTAAATCATCCATTCAGACACTTATACACCCACTCAGTCTTCAATACGCCTTTCCCTATATATAGTAAACATATTTAAACTTTACAGAAACACACAGTCACTGGATGATGTCATCAGTGATATATATATATATATATATATATATATATATATATATATATATATATATATATATATATATATATATATATATATTATATATATATATATTTTATTTATATATATATATATATATATATATTTATGGACAGAAAATGTTTTACTCTGGTTGACTTTTATTGATCACGTATTCATGCTTCAGCAGATGTAAGAGTGTTGGTAAGGGGAGATAAGTTGGATACCGCGGTTTTTAGAAATCCTACAGCTAGAAATACAATACTCCATGCGGCCAGCTAATATCCTACACTCCTAATTAGGGGTATTCCATTTGGAGAATTGTATAGGCTAGAAGAACATGTAGCACAGTAGTGGAAGATTATAAAATTGTGGCAAGAAGAATAAGCACAGACAGGGAGAAAAAACACATAGGTTCATAACAACGTATAACACAAAACATGAAGAGGTGAGGTTAATTTTAATAAAGCACTGGCACTTTATTAGGTGTGACCCAGTAATACGATCACAGGTTAAGAAGTATCCAGAAATAACGTAAAAAGAATCTAAGTCCTTGAGAGACCATATAGTGACAAGTAAATACATTGAGAATACTGGAAGACAAACCTGGTTACAACAGAGAGAAGGTTTTGAAAATGTTCAAAATGTTAAGCCTGTCAACACTGGGAAAATCTTTAACATTTTAGGATGGTTTTTAATACAACTGTAAAGATAAGAGGATTTTTAACCTGTGAATCAAGTTTTGCAGTGTACATTTTAAAGTGCCCTTGTGAAAAAACATATGTAGGCAGCACTGCCTTGCCAACTCATAAAAGGATCCTGCAACACAGGCGTGCTATAAGCAATAATAATCGAAGCTACCCTGTGGCTAGGCACTTTGAAAAGAAACATCAAAGTAATTCTTCATTAATGCACTATACCTGTATAGCAGAAGTACCTAAAAGGAGAAGGACGTCAATAGGGAAAAGGAACTACGGAAACTAAAAAACATATTATATTTTGGAATTAGACAGTAAAGAGCCCAATGGATTAAATGTGGAAGAGGATTTGTTCAAATGTCTTTACTAAATAAGCTATAGAACTGCACATTTAAGGACGCAATCTTTTAGATTTAAGGAAAAATAATAATTGTGGAGGAGGACATATGCGCTAGCACTTTATTAATATTAGCACTTTAATTAGAAATAGGAAGAACTAGCACTTGAAAAAGCCAATAGTAAAAAATCAAATAAAAAGAAGAGATACATTTATGAAATAAATACAATAATCAGTCATTAGCACTTTAGACACAAGAGGTATGAAACTTTGGTTAACACTAGAGGAAAGAAAGTGGGAAAAAAGGCAGCTTTAGGAACTATTAGCACACACTTTATGAAATTTAGGATTTGAGATGTTCTTTTTTCCTTTTCGCTGAAATACCAGTAAACATTTCTGATTTTTTCCTAATACACTGAAATGAATGTATTAGGCTGGTGTGACAATAAATAGAATACACATTTTAAATATGTGCAATATACTATGCTTTCTAATTTGATGCACTAAAGCAATTTATAGATTGGGGAACTTTCCCTCTTCAATTTATCAATTTATGAGTTTGAAATTGGTTTTGTTTAATGTCATATCAATAATGAAATAATTGTGTATCGTTTTGAAACTTTTTTACAAATTATGGTCAAAGTGAATCTTTTGTAAACAGTTTTAAAAAAATTGAAATGAAATGCGAATGTATTCCAATATATAGGAGCATTGCCAGCAATATATGCATGTTCCAAGATGGTGCCCAAATATTTTAACCCAAATGCCTCATGTATACAATGGGTAATGTCCTCTGTTTATGTCAATTTCGTGTCCTTTCCCCTCCTCTTTTAGGGAAAAGGTGCATGCATTTAATGAATGAAACAAACGTGGTTTAGTACGGTGACCAAGGCTGCGGGTGTAGATATGCCATCACCGAATAAATAAAAGCTTTGAGTGAAACATACCTCTGGAGGGCCGGTCAATTCTTTGGAACGAAGGAATTTGTTTGACTCAATATATATATTACGTAATAAAGGACGAAAGTTCAAAACAAGTCTGTTTCTTTGCCGATAATAAACCTGTGTTATTGAAACCGCGTTGGTGGGGCTGTGTATACATTTTTATGATTGTGTGTTTATTTTTTAACTTAAATGTATTTGTTATATTTAGTTAAAATGTATATTATATTTATTTTATTTTGTTAAAAATGCTATTAATATTTAATATATTTACTATATATTATTTTATTTTTATATATTATTAAATCAATATTTTTTACATCTATATTTTTTACCTCAATATTTTTGATTCAATATTTTTGTATATACCTGTTATGGTATTGGAGTCCATATTTTTGCAGTCCATATTTTTTTCCTGATATTTAGAACATCAATGTTTGTTACATCAATATTCTATCAGTGAACTCTTGTCCTTTCCCATACACTGGCGGTCCTTTACCTGCCTAGTGCTAAAGCAGGCACACTTGCATCATGAGGCAAGGGTGCCTGCGCTGCATACTAGATTGCTTTTTGAGCAGGAAGGGGCAGCCTTCCTGCACAAAATCAATCCTGGGCGGCATATTTCTCTTTCTTTGTGTGCTGCAAAATGCACTACACATGGAAAGTGGAACAAACAATGACAAATAGAGATATTTCTCCTCATTACGGCTCCCCTGGGAAGGTGTAAGATTTTAGAACCATCCCAGGTTTTCAAGCACTAGTAAATTTGTGAATGCATCAAAATCTGTGGGAATGGCATGAGAACACCCATGCAACGCCCATGGAACACCTTTACCAGGGCAGAATAACACAACATAGCACTGTACATAGCTCTAGGACCCCCCCTTTTTCTTGGCCCCTGCATGACAGATCACCCCAAACCAATCTAGCAAGGTGCTGAGGGGGATGAGACTTTTGTTTTGGAAATTTTGTAAAGATTCCTCAAAATGGGCCTAGGTTATAAGCAAACAAAAAATGATTTTCCTATGGGAACGTTGTTAACTATAACTACAGAGTGGTGAATGCCTTGGGAAGTATGTAACCTAGTGGCGGTCGCCATTGGGCAGTTATAGTTAGGATCACGTTTCCATAGGAAATGCATTTTTTGTGTTGCTAATAACTTTGACTCTGTTTTACAAATCTCCATGAAACTGTCCAAAAGAGTGCTACTTTTTAACTACTATGCACTTGGAAAATTTCGTAGCCATCCGTAAAATGGGGGCTGAGAAAAAGGGGAAGTCACAAGGGCATTTTGCCCATTCATTGTTCCATAGGACCTTTACAACACGCTACAGCCCAAACGGCTCAATGGATTTAGACCAAATTTGGCACAAAGCTAGGTTTTGGTCCAGAAACAGTGTTTTATGTATTTTAGTGCAAATCAGTTCAGTTGTTTTAGAGAAATTAAGGTTAAAAATAATTGTAAATTACACACTGCAGAGAATCCGCAGATATGACAGTTCTCAAAGTGAGATCTAATAGGCTGCCATCACCTCAACCAGGAAGTGGTTACAGCCATCTTAGGACCTGGGACTTGGTCCAGACTCCTAAAAAAATGCATAATGGCCAGCATACAGATACCCTAACCCTCTAGGCCTGGTGGTGGTGTCCCAGAGGGATCCTTCCGAGGGCCAAAGCAGTTTTTAAAAATATTTTGCTGACATTTCACAGAGGATCTGCAAAAAAAGTGCTGGGGATGAAGTTTTTTATTTAATGTGAGGGGGTCAAGTGCGGCCCCCCTCCCCATGCCATTTTCAGCCCCGGGGGCCCATCTCTGGGCCCGACATAATTTTAGGGCGAAAGGGGCCCTCTGCCCCACACTTGGGCTATTTTTGAACCCCTGGGGTACATCCCCCAGGGCCGCTGTTCTTTTTGGAAGATGCCCATGCCCCCCCATTGGGCCACTTTAAGCCCCGCTGACTACATTCCCCTGGCATACCGTATTTTTGAGAGGGGTGTGGACACCCTCCACAAGCCTCTACAGGCCCTGGACACCCCCATACCGAAGCCACTACTCTTTTGAAAGAGAGGGGCTCCACACAGCCCCACCCCTGAGCCTTCTTTGGCCTGGGGGACCCCATCACACTGGGCCCGCTCACATGCGGGGACCCCATCTCCCAGGGAGCCTACCCCAAGACACGTCAGCTGCCCAGCCCACATGGGAACAGGAAGGGATACTTCTGTTTGATCCTGCCTGGCTGGAGCATTTTTAAAAGTCCTGTCACACGGGATGAAACTCAAAGGGACATACGGATCGTACTTTCATGCAGTGCAAGGCAGCAAGCCAACTTGCTGTAATGTACTGCAGTAAAGGAAAAGGGCAGGAATGTACCATATTTAACATCATACAGATCATTCCTCTCTTTCCCTTGCCCTGGCATATTTTTGGTAGCCTAGCACCCGTTTAGGCACCCTTGCACCATGGCAGAATGCAGCACACATAGAAAGAGGAAATAAAAAACAAATAAAGATATTTCCCTTTTCTACGCCTCCCCTGGGGATGTGCAGCATTTTGACACATTCCTAGGTTTACTTCTAATGGTGAATCTAGGAATGCGACAAAATCCATGAACCACCTCCCCGGTGCAGTGTTACACAATAACAGTAAAGAAGTATACTGTTCCAGAATCTCAGTTCCAGGTGTTTAATTGTGGCAAGCTTCATCATTGGGCTGTTCCTCGTTGGGCTGACGCTGCAATGCCCATTGACCCCCAACGAGTGTTCTCTGCAGGAGATCTTATAAATTTGTCAAAGTTGTACTGGAGTTATATATTGTATCCTTAGTAAAACAGTCAGAAAATTTGAATGAAATGTGATCTAAAATTATTGATATTTCTAAAGGAAAAGTGCATTTAAGTGACAATATCGCTGTCTCGGTTAAAAAGTGAGGAAAGTCTAGGGAAATGATGATCCTAACTTCTCTTGGATGGCAATGGTGTACTCCAATGAATTATGTGAGGTCGAGATGTTTCATGACTGAATCATCAAAGGAGATTGAGAGGCATTTCTTCAGGACCAAAAACTAGATAGGTGTACCTCATCTTCACTCAAGGAGAGTAGGGGTACTCTACAGTGGGAATTTCCCCATTCCTGTGGATAATGTATCATGCAACTTACACTGGAGTGTGTATCCTTTTAATATTAGTGACTCTCCTATTGTAAGGTATAGTCCTCTTGGTGATCATGGTAGTTGCAGCTTCAGCAATTTTGCTGTGGCACAAGCGGTGATCCATTAACCTACCCTGCGTCCATGATCCTAGTCCTAAAGAAATGTCACTCAATCTCTTTTAACAATGTAGGCATGAAACATGTAGACCAAAAGCGTAAAAAGTTCTGTATGACGCAATTTATGATTGGAAATATTATAGGACAATATAGAGGCTTTTATGAAACATTATATAATACATATGCTAGATATCTTTGTGACAAGTGTTACATTGTGAAACTACACAAAGTTTAATTGAATCAAAATTGCATTTTATCGTTGTGTATACAATTTTGGGAAAAATACACATGACAATTTTTCAAAATAACTTGCGTACTCAACGAGTTACAGTTGGCCCTAACCTCAAGAGTGTGCAACTCCCCACATCAGACATTAAGGAGGGTAATAACAAGCAGGCCAGGGAGTGTCGAGCAATAAACTTATTCTGATCGACAGCATACATTGACCATATGTACAAGTGTGCATCCATGATATATAAATAGTGTAGTCCTGAGGAGAAGTCTGATTTGATTCAGTACAGTGAAATTTATGTGGTGCACAGTTAACTAAAATACAATTTTAAGAGTGAGAACAGTACTTCCTTTAAACATGGGAGAGACTTAGTGCAACTAATGAGAGTTGCAGACGTACATTACAAATAGGTTGTGGCCTAAATCAAAGTACTCTTGCCAAAATATATGAGAAACTCTAGAGTTTAAGCTTGGAATGCATCATTCATCTGTGCGTTTCTGTGTACATGCTGATATTAAAGAGTTGTCAGTAAGTATTATATACAATTTGTATATAAAGTGGAGATTTAAAACTTACAGATATTTGTTTCCAGAAATTAAGTGAGAATTCTGGGACATTATACATTGTTGAGGAATATATAATGTGTGGGTGACTCATTTACAAACAGTACAAATTGCAGAACAATTGTAAGCATTGTTGTAATCGTGTACGTTATTCTGCTCCTTTCAAGAAAATGCATTAGGTATTTTTACAAACATCCCTAATAGATGGGAAGCTGTTGACTTAAAATTCTATGTCAGATTAGGTATTTAATTGGCACATCTCATTAACTTAATTTATGACCAAACACTCTTAAACAATATTTAAGGTTTAATACATTGCTGATGGCAATAATGTCTGCAGAGGCATGATGTTTCTTATGCACTTAAATACCAGAAAAAAGAGCATAATCCCTGCTAAATGTTAGTGCTTTGACAGATATGCTTTATGTCCTGAATGTTACAAAAAGAAATACCCATTAGCACTACAGCGGTTGTAGAATGTTGGATCTAAGTATGACTCGCTGATACCTTCAAGTATGAAAATCATATAGCAAAATTTCACATTCATTGGGTGATGTCATCAGTGAGGTCATCAACAAATTATTTTGAGATGTCATCAGTGATTTCATCAATAATGTCATTAAACATGTCATTATTGATGTAATATGTTAGGTCATAACCAGTGCACAGGAGCGTCACAAGTTATCGTTAGCACACTGAATTGTAACAATATTACTCCCTGAAGACACTGCCAATTTCAATACCCTTTAAACCCTTCCTACCCCTTACTTCTAACATTCCCTGAACTTTAAATCTGTTTTCTCCCCTACACTACCGATTCCTGAAAACGGAAACCTCCTTACTACCCCCATTACCCTAAAATCCACTTACCACCACCATAACCCTAAAGTCCACTTATTACAGATATACCTATGCCATATAAGCATATATTCCCCATCCCTGAAGCTTAGAAACTACTTACTACTTCCCTAGACCACCCCTCCCTGAACCCTTAAAACCCTATACACCACCCTTTTACACAATGCAGAAAATATCAATGATTGATCCAGCTAGAAGGGTGCAAGGAAAGCTCAACTGTTTGCACCAGAGACTTCCACTGATGTAGGCACCTGCGGGGGCTGGTACAGAATCACTTTAGTCTCCTCCCCTTCCCTGTGTCCTTTTCATCAGTGGCATCCCACCTTATGGTGATACAAGGAGTAGGTAAGGGCATCTCTATGTTTGTCTGGTAGTGTATCTCCCCTAGCCCGCACCTCTGCATTTGAGTGAGGCATCAATGGAAAGGAGAGAGACTTCCTTTCTAGTGATGCCTTTTTATAAACATATCCCTGCCTATGGGTCGTGGGCTGTGAGCAGGGTCCAGAGAGTGCATTTTGAGGGTGTGGCCTTTCTGGCATGGGTTGAGTCCCCCAGAGGGGCAAAAAGTATTTTTAAAGATGTTCCCTTCCCTTGAGGCCCCCATTGGGCCTATGAGAGGAGCGCACTTGGCCTCCAAGGAAATAGACATTTTGGCAGCTATGTGCTTGCACTTCTGCTTCTTACGACTATCTGGCATCCCATGGGTAGAACAATGATTGAGCGATCAAACAGCTCCCTGCTCATGGATCTCAGGCACACAGTGATTCATGAGCAAGAATACCACTCAACATCAGGGATCTGGTTTTTATTAGGGGAGTTGGCCTCCAAAACATGGACCAACCCCCCAAGGGGCACAATGATTTACTGATTTTCTATTGTCACCAGGGGACGAGTCAGGCACCAAGCATTTTAAAACCGTCCCCTAACAATACGGTAAAAACAAAGGAATGGGGGTGCCTATAGGCCTCATACGTATGTCATGGAGGATAAAATGTGAATAGCAAAATAACTGGACAATGGCACTTATGCTGTGATAGATGGAAGTAAAATGTGAGTGGCTTAGGATGAAGTGGGCTTACCTATGCCTATTGCCTCTTGATGTATTCTGATCTAAGTGGAAATGAAATATGAATGGCACAATACCTAGTCACTGGTGGAAATGGGGTGACGCAATATGCTGGGCAGGTTGAAGCAGAGGGGCACTTGTTGCACATGGCTTACTGGGTGTGTTGCAAATTGATTTTTTTTTTCAATCTTTTTATCTTTTAACTTCTTTGGAGAAGTTAATTGCCTTACAGTGTGGAGTCAGATAAGTGCTTTTTTTTTTTTAAACTCGTGATGTGATCACACTTTACACCACTCTCACACCATTGCATACATTTTTAGAGTTCATACAGAAACAAAGCATTTATCTCTACAAGTACATCAGAAAGATTTAGATAGAAAACAATGAGGCTATCCCACTGGATGAGTGCTTCCCAGGCTCTAATTCAAATAATGGAGGAGAGCTCCAAGGCAGGGTTTAATATTGAGTCAGCATCTGAGGGAGAGGATCAGTAAGTAGATTCTTGAAATTGTTTTCCAGTCAGAGTTCCTTCCAATGAGGGTTTGTCTTCTAGTGATTCGAGGAACATGCCTGGGCAGTGGTGATGTCTCTTTGCAAGAACAATCTGTTCAGCTACGACTAAGTGACAGAGTAGACCAACTCAGAATAAAGGCAGCTTCCACAATGATCACAGGCAAATTGCGCACTTGGCAGACTCCTATTTCAGTTCAGCAACAAACTCTATCATTCACTGTGGATGCTTGATGTAAAGTCAATTCTTCATGTTTTTGCCTAGTGAACACTTCCATCTCTTTCTTAATTAAAAATTATTTGACGAAATTGTGCACCAAACAAATTTGAATGGCAAACAGTTTTTGAGGGAGCATAGAAGCAATGTGAGGTCTTACTTCAGGGCACACCTATGGACTCCCACATCACTTGGGGAGTTAAAAACGTATTTGGGCCTGACACTGAACCTGCGAGTAGTGTGTAATGCAACGTTACTATTCTACTCATCTAAATGTGTGGTTTCCACAACATCCAGCTATGCATCAGTTGTGAGAAAATAAAAGATTTTGATTTTGCAGAGTATGCTGAATTTCAATGATAATTCTCCTGCATTGCCCTGGGACAACCCAGACCAGGACAGGTTGTTTAAAATGTGGCCTGTCCTGGAACATTTGTCTGCCAAGTTTCCAGAGATTTATACTCCAGGAAAGAATAGAGCGGTCAAAGAGACCTTAACATTCTGTTCAGGCAGTATGTAGCAAGCAGAACAGATTGTTAAGGCATCAAGATGTACATTTTGTGCAAGAGGTCTACTGGGTATGAGTACAGCCTGAGAGTATATACAGGAAAGGGCACTGCATTAAATCCTGCAGGTTGTCATTCCCAGTAAGGACAAAGTGAAAAGATTTATGGGAGCTTGCTCAATCTCTTATTTTTATAGATTTTGTGTACATAACTTTTATGCTGGAGTCCTGCGGGTAAGTGAACTTTACAAAGCTGGCACTGTGGCTTGCAGTACAATTTGAAGGCACCATCAAGAATTCCCTTAGGAGCTTGTTTGTAAAAAACTCCCAAAAGCCCAGGAAAACCTACCAAAACCAGACAGTTTTGACAACTAGATACCCAGGGAAGTCCAGGATGGTGTGCCTTGTGTAGACTGCACAATTATTTCAAGCTTTGCCTAAAATCATTCAGTTTCATCAAATTTCAGTGATGGAAACTTCTGAAACATGTGGGAATCGAAACATTTACATTACCCAGTGTTTCAACGCATCTCCTGATAAAAATGCTGCAGATTTTGGAAGTTCCCAGCACAGAAATGTGAAAAAATGCATGATTTTATGCAAAGTTTGGGCTTTGCTGGGGATTATGGATAGGGAAACGTTGTGGAATACACACAAGGCACACCATGCTGGACTCCCACGTAGGGTTTAGTTTAAAAAAATGTCTGGGCTTCTAAACAGGGGTTGGTATAACCCAGCTACCCATCACCATTTCAGGTGATTTTTTTACAGGAAATGATGATGTCTCCACATTGCATTCTGGGGTCTGTCATGGGGCAGGTTATACGCTGAGGCACACAATGAGTTACTGTTTTAATTCCCAAAAACTTTGGAACACTAGGTGGAATTTTGTGGATCCGTACAGATTTTGGGATTTTCTCTCACCAAAAAATATGATTAAAATCTGTAATTTTACGCAAGGTGTCTATTTTAAAAAATGTATGGATTTCGTTTTCCAGCGTGGCGGTTGAACACGTGCCCAAAATCAACAGATACCCACATAAAAAAAGTCAATTTTTAGTGGAAAAATATTATCTTTCTATTGATTTATTTTGGTCCTTTCCTGTCACGGGCCAAGCCATACAAGTGGGGTACCATGTTTAGTAGAAAAAGTGTGGAAATGCTGGATGGTATAAATGTGTGGATGACAATAGCTCCTGGAACTTTCTCTCACAATAATGCAAATAAAATGCGTGTTTTTGCTACTGTTTGAGGTTTTTAGGGCCATGTTTATAAGAAACGGTATGAGGATTCACACAAGCATGACCACCATGGACACACAGTGGGTGTTTCATTTTTAGAAATGTCTGGGTTTGGTAGATGTCCACCAGTGGCAGGCAAGTCCAAGCCCAAAAGCCACAGCTACACACATTGCAAAAATAGGGTTGATTTTGAGTGTTACAATTTGCTCTCTCCATGTTGTGTTTCGGGGCTTTTACTGTGGCAAGTACTAGACTGAACCACACATGTGGGTTTATGTTTTTATTGGGTATTATTGGCACTAGGCCGAGGCACACAAGTGAGAGTATGTTTTTATTGGGACAATGGTGGAAACACTAGGTAATAGGAAATATGTGGATCACCATTGATTACAGAATGACATCCAACAGTACTGTGAGGAAAATGTTCGTTTTTTCCAAACCTCAGGGTTTGAAGGGCATTATGGGTACAAACAGTTCTTGGATCCATGTAAGACACATAACCATGGACTCTTCTGGGTTTCTAGTTTTTTTAAACTTCTCAGTTATGGTAGAATTCCCTGGGTAGTGACCAACCAAGGGCTCAAAGACATCAGTGCTACCCCATAACCAAAACTGCTCATTGGTTTGACAGGAAATGGTGATGTCTTCATGTTATGTTTTGGGGACTTTTGTTTTGCAGGTACTAGGCCAGCCACACAGTGGGGAAGCATTTTTATTGGGAAAAGGGTAGACACTCAAAGTAGTTTAACATTTGTCATTATTGATTGAATTTCCCTACATTATAGACTTCCAAATGTAAGCTGATATACAATAAGGGTGACATTTTGCAAATTGCCCTCTGAATCACAATTGTATGGGTAACACCAAATTAAAAGGTGCACAGATACCTATATTCTTAAATTCAGTGTCTTGTGAATATTTCAGTAATACATAGGTTTCCTTCAGACCCATTTTTCATTCATTAGATTCTACCATATGATTTGCTACATGATCAGTAAACAGTAAAGCGTAATTTGAAGCTTCTGTTCATTTGTTGGCTCTGGGTATAACGTGTGTTTTATGACCATCACTGCATATCCCAATCAGAAGAGTCAGATGGTTCAAATGGTTTGTTAATTTTGTAAACGGGTTATTAGGGCAAATATATACACATGAAAATGTCACCAATTGCTATTTTCCCCTACTTATTTTCATAATTTATTTTTTATGCAGTGATTAGTTTCATTTGGAAAACAATAGCCAATCTCCACAAATGACCCCTTGCTGAAATAAGAAACGTATAGCTTTCAGGTTCATTGCTGGTTTTTACACATACTTCAACCACAAACTGCAAGTAGGCTGAAACTGCAAAAATAGACAAAATGGACTACCAATGCTATATTTTGGCTATTTTCTCAGATCCTGACATCCACAAACCCCTGGCCCCCTTTGTATTTCTGCATAACTGCAACTGCAACTTAGAAAAGAGGGGCATATGTACAAGGAAATGTCGGAGAGCAGAGCTGCGCCAAATTTGACAGCACAGCACTCTGATATTTCAAATACGCAGGGATACATCGTGTTTACAACAGTACAGTGCACCCCTGTGTTTTTCCTAGCACTAAAATTAGCTGCCTAGCGCCAATGCAGACACCCTTGCACTATAGTGTAAGGGTGCCTGTGTTGCAGGGAATGATTATTTATGTGCAGGAAGGTGTTCCTTCCTGTACATAAACAATCAATAATGGCGATTTGTTCCTTCTCTGTGTGCTGCAATTCTGCAGCACTCACAGAAGTAGCAAATCATCATTATTAAATGATTGTTTATGTGCAAGGAGGGACACCTTCCTCCACATAAACAATTATTCATGGCGTTTTGTTCTTTCTATGTATGCTGGTTTCTGTAGCACACATAGAAAAAGCAAAAATAAGGAGAAATAAAAGTATTTGTCCTTGTTTCAGCATTCTAACTCCTACTGTTGCACGTCTTTAGTCTTTGGTGCGGCCTCATATTTACAGATCCTTGTAAATCTGGGGCATTGTCAAAAAGCAGTGGGTGTTGAGGTGGAAGGCCCACAGCAACACCCATTGCATGCCGCTTTCAGGCAGGTACCTGCTTGAAAGGGTACCATATTTAAAAAGCGGCGTTAAGCCACAAAACGTGGCTTAACTGCACTTTGTAAATATGGAGCAGGGATTGCGCCACAGGAACCTCGTTAAGAGTGATGTTCCTGTGGTGAAATGCCTTTGTAAATAGGCCCCAGAGTGTTGTTTATGGACAACAAAAACTGCCCCTAATATTTCCAGGTCCAGATTCATCAGATGTGGCAACTCATTCTTGCATTATAATATCTGGTGCAGATTTGCATGCACATTCTATGATGGAGACTGCACAGCTAATCTTATCGAATGAGGAATCATGTTTGAAATGCCTGGATGCGGTTTTTCATGTCACATATGCAGTACTTTCAATGACAGTACATAAAGGGAATACAAAAAAGTAAACAAAGGGAGCGCAATCACACAAGACAGCAAATGCTCAAGTGTTAGATGATTTGACAAATGTGTTAGTGGCAGTGTTAAGGCTGCAAGTGAGTGTATGGTTGATGAGCATGGGAGTCTCCTTCTCCT
Organism: Triturus cristatus; assembly: GCF_964204655.1. NCBI lineage: Eukaryota > Metazoa > Chordata > Amphibia > Caudata > Salamandridae > Triturus > Triturus cristatus. The sequence continues at coordinate 129,959,217 of NC_140582.1, forward strand.
AGTAATTGGGAAACAAACCTCCCTCTCCTAAAGGCATCTATATTCAATGGGGGGATAACCATGCTATAAGTTTCAATGCTGACCCAAAATAAGACACCATAGCAGATGGGGTCAAGACATCTTCTAGGAGTAAGAATCCTTCATGGAGAAGATCTGCTGTGCAATCATCTTGGTGCTTTATAATGGATTGTTGCCCTCGCTCCTTCCATTCCCACTTTCTTTGTTTCACTCTTCACACTTTGGGATTGCTGGTGGTTTACGAGTTTCTGTCAGTGTTTTGGATGAATAAACCTGTACTTCAGCATTGTTACTACTATGTAAGTTATACAGTCCTGGAGCAGGATAAAAATATTTTTTAATATAAATTAGTACAAATCCAGATTATAAGGATTCCAATCTGGTTTTACCGCCAACTCAATGTTCTCAGGAATAGCTTTCCATGTGTAAGGCTAGTTAGCAGAAAGGGATTGGATGTGGAGTGTGTATGATCAGATTGGTTAGTAGGACTGGGCGATAAAAAGGGAGTAGGAGTTACTATACCATTTTTAACATAATACTACAGAGTATCTGAATGATTGGCAAAATAAGATAGCTGTGTACTTTCCCTTTTTGGATTTAGAGGTGTCAGGGAGCTTTGGCCCTGAGGTACTATTCCGGTTGAAAGTCGGGGAGGATTCAGTTGCACACTTACAGGGTTGCCGATTGGAATGCAAGTTGCAATGTGACCTATGCACTAATATGTGCCATCCCAAATTGTCAATACAGGGTTCAGAAAAGAACCAGCCTTAGGAATATCAATAAGACTGGTCAGAATTTCTGATCCAGTGTGATTGGCTGCAGATGCAGGGTTGATGATCTGCATGGAACAGTTCACATCACTCCCTACCCTTGCTTTCCTAAATTGGGTTTTCTTTTTTCAAAGAAACCTGTGTTCACTGAAGAGACAGATGCTACTTTTGAGAAAAAGGGTTCCTATTTGGAAACACATCAGGGTGACCTGGTAGTGGACCATTTGGACAAGTGTCTATTTTTTCAAAGCAACCAACATGATTTCCATTTGTGATAGGGTTAGCACTCCAACTCACAGGCACAAACCATTGAAATATTCCCTACCGACACACAATCTGATCTGTAATTGATCACAAAATCCCTTTTGGGGGATCTGAAGGACGTTTGTGACACGTAAAAGAGCTTTGATATATTGAAAAAATGCAAACTGGGTTTATGTGCCCTGTGTTTTGTTGAGTAACAAACAGTGCAATAACCAAACACCATGTGTATGCGACCCATGAAGAGTCCTGCAAACTTCTACCTAGTCATATCGGATACCAATTTTTTGTAACACTCTGCTTGTTATGTTATGTCTCAACTCACCTGTCCTGCTACTTTTCACTGAACTAGATTTACAGGGTACTGCTGTAGCAATTGAAAATAGAAATATCAGCACCAGGCATGCTCAGTACCTGCTCTGGCATTTGAATGGGAGGCTACATGGAAAGCATGTTAGAAACTTCAGACAAGTGTTAATCCAAAATTTCACGCCATTGTTAACAGATCATGTGAAATGTTTCTGTTATGTTCATAGATACTTTGGGCATATTTATCAAGGTTTTGCATTGCTCTTCTGCCATGCAAGGGGAGTAAGGATGACGTAAAACCTAAGTGAAATTTATCAAGCCACACAAGGTCACCTTGCGTGGTTCTGCATGATTTGATAAAGCTAGCGTAATACAAGGCAGTGCAAATCGCTGCCTTGCATTACTCTGCCCCAGCGAGGCGTTCCATGGGTGGAGCATTGGTGTTCCCATGCATTCCCTCATGGATTTTGGTGCATTCCCTGATGTACCATTAGAGCAGAACCTGGGAATGCATCAAAATGCTAGGCCTTCCCATGTGAGCCCTAAAAAGGAGAAATATCTTTACTTCTCCTAGTTTTATTTTTATCTTTCTATGTGTACTGCATTCTGTAGCACACATGGAGAGATGAAAATCCTCTCAGGATTGTTTTTGTGCAGAATGGTGACCCTTCCTGCGCAAAAACAATCCTGCCTACAAAGCAGGTATCCTTGCAACATGACACAAAGGTGCGTGCATTGGTGTTATGCAGCCCAAAATGCGCCAGTGCTAGGAAAGGACAGGAATGTGCCTTCAAATGTTAAATATGTCACAATCCTGCCCTTTCCCTTGCACTCAGCTCAAGGTGGCTTGCTGTGTTGAGCTGCGCAAAAGATTGATAAGCACTTCAGGCAATGATTGATCTAGTTGTATTACAATTACTGATTATCTCCAGGTTGAAATCAGTCCTTTGACCATGGAAAAATTTAGGGCATGATTTAGGTCTTTGTGGATGTGTTACTCCGTCACAACGGTGAAGGATATTTCATCTGCCGAAATACAAATCCCATAGTATATAACAGGATTTATATTTTGGGGGACAGGATATCTGTCACCATTGTGACAGAGTAACCTGTCCGCCAAGATCTAAATCAAGTCCTTAAGTTGTCCCACCGAAATGAGAAGGTCAAATGTATTTAACAAGTGACAGGTATGTCCTTTGTGCTGTTGTATGTCTTCAATCTATGTACAATGAAAGTTTGAACAAAGATGAATAGAGCAGTTGGTGTTTTAATCTGAAGAAGATGACACTGGAGGGATAAATGCTGACAACCTTCAATCAATCAATCAATCAATCAATCAATCAATCAATCAGGGTTTTATAGAGTGCGCTACTCACCCGTGAGGGTCTCAAGGCACTGGGGGGCAGCTCCGGGTCAGTCAAAGAGCCAGGTCTTGAGGTCCTTCCTGAATGTGTGCAGGGTTCTGGAGCGTCTGATGTTCACAAGGAGCTTGTTCCAGGTCTTGGCTGCGATGTGGGAGAAGGCTCTCCCGCCTGTTCTGTTTCTGCTGATGCGGGGGACCTCTGCCAGGGCGAGGTCAGCGGATCGAAGGTTCTTCTTGGGTACGTGGAAGGATAATCTCTCATTGAGGTATTTTGGTCTGATGTTGTTGAGTGATTTGTAGGCGTGGGTGAGGAGTTTGAAGGTGACCCTCTTCTCGACGGGGAGTCAGTGGAGGTCTCGTAGGTGTTGGGTCATGTATTCATGATGCGGTGTCCCGAGGATGAGTCTGGTTGTGGTGTTTTGGATGGTTTGGAGTTTGTGTAGAAGGGTTCTGTTGATACCGGCGTATTGGGCACTGCTGTAGTCCAGTCTGCTGGTTATGAGTGCGTGGGTGATGGTTCTTCTGCATTGGGGGGGATACATTTGAAAATCTTGCGGAGGATGCGTAGGCAGTTGAAAATGGTGGAGGTGACGGCATTGTTCTGGCGGATCATGGAGAGGGAGGAGATGAGGATGATGCCGAGGTTTCATGCATGGTCTGTGGGGGTGGGCGAAGCTCCCGAGGGCGGCGGGCCACCAGGTGTTGTCCCAGGCAGATGTGCAGGGTCAGAGGATGAGGACCTCGGACTTCTCAGAGTTGAGCTTCAAACAGCTGTCTTTTATCCAGGCTGCCACATTCTTCATTCCCTTCCTGGAAACAGAGTCTGGTGTCTTCGTGCTTCTTCGTGAGTGAGAGGATGAGCTGGGTGTTGTCGGCGTAGGATACAATGCTGAGCCCATGCTGTCTGACGATGGCAGCCATGTAGATGTTGAAGAGTGTGGGGCTGAGCGATGATCCTTGGGGTACTCCTCAGTTGATATCGGTGGGTTTGGAGAGGAAGGGAGGGAGTCTGATCCTCTGGGTTCGGCCGGAGAGAAAGGATTGGATCCAGTCTTGGGTGGTTCCTTGTATCCCCGCATCATGAGGTCTGGCTGCGAGTGTGCGATGTGAAACAGTTTTGAAGGCGGCGGAGAGGTCCAGAGGATGAGGGCTGCAGTGTGTCCCTGGTCGAGTAGCATGCGGATGTCGTCAGTGGTGGCAAGGTGGGTGGTCTCGGTGCAGTGGTTGCTCTGGAATCCAGACTGGGAGGCATCCAGGATGAAGTTCTCTTCGATGAAGGCGGTCAGTTGGGCATTTACGAGTCTCTTGGTGACTTTGGCTGCAAACCTTAGTGTCCATATCTGTCCATGCGCAGACAGCAGAGGATGATAAGGAACTTTGTTCTTTATGTATTGGGAACTGGACTGAGTGAAATAATACAGCAAAACAGAAACATTGGCTGTTATGGACCATTTGTTCCAACATTTCATTGTGTTCTTGAGTTTTCCACTGTTGAGAACATTTAGGCGATTAACACCATTAAAGCCCTTCTGCCCAAGGCTAAACCGATTTGTCAAGTGCTGGCTTCCAATATTATAGCTAGGGATGAGTGAAATTTGGATAATTTGCTTTTGTGTAATTATGCAAAATTTCAGAAAAATTATGGAAAATGATGTGTAATTATGTGAAATGTATATTTATCATTGGGTATATATTTTAGTACAAAATGCATCCTCATTTAAATTTTTGACGCAAGGACGAATTGGAGCAAAAACAACACGAAAAAACTATTGCTGTGAACAACAGCCGCTCACGTTCTGGTTGTTTGCAATGTTTTCACATTGGTACTGTGTTATATTATTGGAGTGAATGATGGTGTAATTATGCGACAGGCATAATGGCACAATTTCAGGAATTTTGCATAACAAGCATACAGCAAAGTTCCTTATATTAAGCGAAATATGCTGCAGTAATGTAACTGGACCTAGTTATAGCCCTTGATAGCATTAGGCATGCTATAATGATATATGAGCACTTTTCAGTTCTCAGAATTGTGTGGCAGTTCTGCTTCCTAGTGAGGCATGAGCAGACCCCTGCCTCAACTGGTAAGAAATAGCTTGCGAGATGTAGTGGCATGTGAGGTCTTTCCCATTAGAGCTTTTGTTCTATGCACTTCGGTGATCTGTGCTCTTTAAAGAGAGATGAAACGGTAATGAGATGTCAGCAGAACCTTTTCGAGTCTGTGGGCCTGATTACAAGTTGGGTGGTCAATTCTGTCCCATGCCTAGACCCGTGTTTAGGCATGGTACGGAATTATGAGTTTGGTTTTATTTAACGCATCCGATAATTATCCGATGTGTTAAGTAACACAACATCCGTTAAATTTCGGAAGGTCAAACCTAATAGGGGAACACATATGGTATTTACCGTATCATGCAAATTGTGGTGCGTTAACCACCAAAACCCGCACATTATACAACATAAACTCATAAAAGGTGTTGTCACACCAATAAATAACTACCCAGTTTTCTTGTTATTCATCAGGGGCGATAAATAACGCCTCAGCTTGTAATCAGGTCCTATGTTTTTACAGTCTGTTGCCCTCATTATGAAGAGTCTGATTAACTGCAATATGTGCAGTTAGTTGTGTTACCGCACATATTGCAGTTTTTAGTCTTGTGGTAAATATGGGCAAGTCAAATCGGTTGTCGTTTATCAGGGGGGAAATACTCAAGCTTATTTACAAGTGCATTGCACCACTTTTGCGTCATTTTGAACATGGGAAAAGTGACGTACGGGTGGCGCAAGGGGCTTGTAAATAAGCCCCACTGTATTTTCTGGAACACGCAGATATTGAAGCAGTAATTGGATTTTATCAGGTGCTGAAATATCACACTAATTACCAGGCCCCTCGTAATAAGGGCCAAAATGTACAGACACTACTATTCTACATATGGTTATTACTGGCTGAGCACGGCCTGAAGTCTTCGGTGCAGCTTATTTTTTTAGCCTTTGACTCTGATTTTGTATAACTCTAAACGGCTTCTCTAGCCTCTGCATCAGGCGGTTCTTGTTTCCTTTGAGTGTCAAAAAAATGTTCTACACTGTTGATGATAACATTGTCCTCCATTCCCAGCTACATACTGATCTTTGGAACCTCATACAATATTACAAATCCTGGTGAATAATTCAAATTACAGAGCTTTGCTGTATATTCCAATTTTATTTTTTAAAGGAACTTCATTTACTTTCTTTGAATGGTTTCAACTCGTGCTGTTCTCCATCTGCATTATTCATGTGCACCCTTGCAAATTGCTTCCAGGTCTAACACAGCAGATATAAATCACAGGACCATTTTCTAACAAGTCTTCAGACCTAAGCTCTGAAGCTTGTTTTAGAATGAAAACCATGTACAATTTAAGTGATTTGTTTGCTGAATTTTTAAACTGCCTCATATTTTTGTTGCCAAAGAGAATGGTCGAGTGGCTGTATGAAAACCCAAACGTCCCTTAAATTATGTCTTATAGACTTTACTCTCTTTTCTGTAACTTCATTTTAGAGGCTTTTTAAATTTACATTAACAAGGTAAGACCATTTTAATATATAGAAAAAAGAGCCAGCTAGTCTATAATTTAGGAGCTTAATTGAACAAGGATACGTTCAGTTTTCATCAGGAGTATGTGATCAGGTCATTTGATGCAATGCAAATGGGGCCCGTAGCCCAGGTACTTTGCATTACAATAAAAACAAATAAAAAAACAGGCCAAAAACCTTGCAACACAATATACACAAGCAATATACAGTGGATCAAACAGGTTTTGCCCTATTTTGCATCCTGTAAGATGTTAATGCCAGGACAGAAAGGGAAAAACGCACTTGGTGAGAATCTATACACAATACATAAATTGCTTATAATAAATAATTTTAAGTAAGTCGCAGGGATATAAAGGAGGATATTTTAAACAGAGAATTACCCTTAAAAGGAAGCAAATCTGATTTTGCACTTCTATTTGGTAATTTTATTTAAAAAAGCAGAGCATGCCACGACATTGTATGGAATATGTTTGGTGCATGTATTCAGCTGAATGTTTTTCATATTACCAAGCAGCAGACATGTTGTTAACGGCTTTGGACAGTTTTTTGCAGACGTCCATAGTCCTTATGATTTTGCCTCTTGGCTCTTGATTATCTTTAAAACCTATGTATTATATCGGCAAAAATAGCCCTGCGAGCACCTCAAGCAGAGACTGCACAACAGGAAAGGCAAATTATTGCATAGTAATGGCGACCTGATGGTAGTTTTTGTTTAGGTTAACATAGATAATTGTATTATATACTTGTGGACCGATGTACTACAATTTGGCGCAATGCAGCAAGAAAACTGGCTGTGCTGTGTCAAATGAAGAGGCCATATCTACTAAGGAATGGCACATTCCTGCTCTTCCTCTGCACTGGCGCACTTGTGGTTGCCAAGCATCAACACAGGCAGCCTTGAACCATGCTGCAATGGTGCCTGCATTACAGCCGGGATTGTATTTGTGCATGAACAGAGACCTTACTGCACAAACACAATCCTCTGAGGTTTTTCCCTTTTTCTTTGTGTGCTGAAGAATGCAGCACATGTAAAAAAAGGGGGAAAAAGAGGAGATATAAACATATTTCTACTTGTTACGCTCCCCTGAGAAAGCAGACCAATTTGACACATTCCAAGGTTTACTAGTGTTAGTAAATCTGGGAATGCACCAAAAACTATGGGTGGATGTGTGGGAGCACCCAGGCACAACCTATGGAATGCATTCCCAGCACAGAGTACCTTTAATTTCCAGTGCACTGGAAAGTTGTCTGAAAGTTATACTACTCTGCGTCGAGAGGGCCCACATGGGCATTTGTTACAAAGTGGTTTCATCAATGAAGAAGATGCAAGAAGAGTTGGTTCTACGCTGGTAGTTTATTTGTAAATTATATTGATGGAACAGCTCAGCGACCCAACCGTCTCTGGCCAGTTTCCCAAGTAGACTGCCCCTAACATTCTGCAAATGACTCAGAACATCTTAACAATTCTAGAACTCATGAATGCATATACTACAACATTGATAACATTGAAAGAGGCACATTACACCACATCTCCCTCTGTAATGAACAAATTAAAATAAAAAACAAGAACAGTAAAAGAAACAAAATTACACAAAATAATCATCAAGATATGATGGAACACGAGTCTCCCTTTTGGATCTCTTTGGAACCATCGAGTCAGAGTTATCAGCATCATTTTGAATATTGTTACTCTAATGGTCAAAGCCCTTCTCCCCGCATACAGCAACCCTGCCAAGATTCCAAACCCTATGGTCTGAGGTTCTCACAGCAATATCAAAAAGCTTAATAACTCTCAAAGGTTTTCAGAATTTAGAACCAGGAACACAGAACCCAGGTTTCTTGATCATTACAAGATCACCAACAGCAACCTTTGTTTTCTTAACAGCATGTCTGACATCATATTGTTTCTTACTTTTTAATTTTTTTTCGTTTTCTTTCTCCTTCCAGGAGTTCAAATCAGGAACACCACGTTTGTCAGAAAGAAATTTATTAACCCACGGTGGTTCCAGAAAAGCATCAGGCTGTCTATTACGAAATGAAAGAAAAGGAGTTTTACCAGTTGTTGAATGAGGTGCAAATCAATAAACTCCAACTCTTCTAGAGCCCTCCTCCTTCCAATCAAGACAGTTTTGTTTTGCTAAGGAACTAGTCTATTTTATGACCCTTTTAAATCTTTCAACAGTCCCATTCGATTCTGGGTGGTAAAGAACACATTTTTTGTGAACAATGCCACAATTAAGAAGAAATTCTTCCATTTCTTTTTAAACAAGTTGGACACCATTGTCCGTCAATACAGTTTCTGGTATTACTTCTCTTGTGATCAAGTTTTTGAGAAAATCAATAATAGTTTTAGTATTCACATTTTTAACAAAAGAAATTTCAGGCCACTGGAGTACAGATCTATCACAACAACAACATATGTTTCATGTCCATTTCCATGTACTAGTCCCAAGATGTCTAGAACAATGTCCTTCCAAGGCCCACACGGCCAAGACCTAATTTCCATAGGTTGAGTTCTGATCTTAAGACTTTTTTCACTCAGTGAACATTGGAGACATTCCCTAACCAGACTCTCAACCTGGAGATCCATGCCAGGCCACCAGTATGTAGAAGGCACTCTCTCTTTGGTTTTTGAAATGCCCAAATGTGCATCATGTGCTAAATCTAGCAACTCCTTCCTTAAGACAATTGGAGGAACCGATCTATGACCTCTAAATAGCATACCTTCACCAGAAGACAACTGGTCTTTCATGCACCTTTAGTCTTTCAAAGACAAACCTCCTTGTTCTTTATGATGCCAACTATCATGAATGAGTTTCATCAAGCTCTGAATAACTTTATCTTCATCACAAGTTTTGCGCCAATGTTTCTGAGAAATTATTTTATAATCAATTTCACAAACAAAATCAGGTGAATGATTGAAGGCTGAATCGACATGACTATCAGATTGAGAAGCAGGGACTAGTCTAGAGAGAGTATCAGCCACTAGGTTTTCCGAACCAGGAATATATCTGACAGAAAAATCATAACCCTGTAAACCAACAATCCCCTTTAAAATTCTTGGTGAAATTGAGTCACTCTCTTTATTAGAAAATACCTCACACATGGTTTATGATCAGTTCTGACTACAAATGAGGTACCCATAGAAATGTTTCCAGTTTTTTTAATGGCCCAATAGACCGCAAGAGCTTCCCTTTCAATGACTGAGTACTTAGACTCGGCTCCTTTAAGGCTCCTCGAAACAAACATGATGGAATTATCAGAACTTGTGCCACCTTGATACAAAACACCACCCAGCCCCTTAATACTTGCATCTGTCGGAATGTTAGAAGATTTGGAAGGATCAAAATTGCACAGTTTAGGAGCATTAGACAATTTACACTTTATATCAGAAAACTCTTCTTCACATTCTCTGTTCCACTCAAATTTTATCCCTTTTTAAAATAAATTTCTCATGTTGAATGTGACTTCAGCAAAATTCTGCTCAAATTTGTTATAATACTCCTCCATACCAAGGAAGCGCATGAGTTCTTCATTGGATGAGGGAGAAGTTAGATCCTCGATGGTGTTGACTAACTCAGCCTTGGGAATCACATCATCAGCCGTTATGGAATGGCCAAGATAATCAATCTTGTCAAGACCAAACTTGTACTTCTCAAGTTTTATGGTAAGATTGTGCGCACTAAGTCTGTCTAAAACTTGCCGGACTCTGCTTCCATGTTCAGATTCATCACTACCATAAACCAAAATGTCATCCTGGTATACGCATACTCCTGGGACATTAATTAACACTCTTTCCATAGCACTTTGAAAGTCTGAAGCAGTGGATACCAGGCCAAATCGTAGTCTGACATACCTAAAAGTCCCAAAAGGTGTAACAAAAGCAGTTAAATCTCTTGAGGACTGATCTAACAATATCTGATGATATGCAGAAGTTCAATCAATGGTACTGAAAATCTTTGCACCCCTCACCATAGTTAGAAGGTCTGAGATGTTGGGAAGAGGGTATTTTTCAACCTGTATACATTTGTTGAGCTGCCTGAGTTGAACACATAATCTTAAAGAGCCATCAGCCTTCCTGGTCGCTACGACTGGAGCTAAGCAGGACGTACCTTCAACTTCCTCAATAATGCCTTGAGATTTGAGTTTCTCCAACTCACTAAGCATTTCTTCTTTCACACTAAAAGGAACGTTGCATACTTTGCCTGAAACAGGAATTGAGCCTGGAGGCAATTTTATCTTATGACAATAACCCTTCAAGCAACCAAGTTTATCACCAAAAACTTGAGGGTATTCATCCATCAGATTACTTTGTAAGAGAGAGTCATGACTTACCAGCTTAACAGGTTCTCTGTCTTTTAGAATTATAGGAGGAGTGTTGTTGGGATCTAACATAACACCAAGATCTTTCTGATGCCACCAACTTATGATACTGTCCCCTTTCTTGGATACATAGATCTTGCCAGAGGTGAAGCGATTTTCATATTCTGTAAAACCAATGAAATTACCACACAATTCAATTGGGTCTCCACCATATGCAAAAGGACGAATATCAGCCTTAAGAAGATCAACTTTAGTTCCCAATTTATCATCAAAAAATGTACTTGGAACAATGATATTTTTTGCACCTGAATTAAATAAGACTTTCGTCTTTTGACCTTCAACAAGAATGTAATCCAAAGGCCCATCTCCCCCAACTTGTACAATAATTTGTCCACACTCAAAATCATGTACTTCCGTAGATATATCATGCCCTATTTCATTGACCTTTTGTCTATAAGATTTAATCCTGCAAGCAATGGCAAAGTGTCCCTTTTTTTTACAATAAGTTCAAATGGCATTGAAAGCAGGACAAGATTTATCATTAGCCCGGTGTCCAGTGTTATTACATCTGTAACATTTTTTATCTTCATTGAACTGACCTTGGAATTTATACACCTGTTTGTCTTTAACCTGAGCTTTATCTTAAAGGTTCTTGGACTTAGGATTCAGACTGGAAGTTGAATCAACGACTGATACCTCCTTATTGAGATCTTTTTTGATATCTTTCATGCACTCCATGGAATGTTCAATACACTTGGCTACTACTAAAACTTCATCTAGAGAAGGTTCTTCCTTAAGCCATAACTCATCACACACTTTTTCAGATATGCACCCCGGCATAAATTGATCTCTATTTCTTTCTTCTATCAGTAAACCAAACTTACAAGAAGAAGCTAGACGTCTTAGATCTGTTACGTAATTCTCAATAGTCTCACCTTCTATTTGTAATCTGTGCCCAAAATGATAACGTTCTAATATTGTACTAGCTTTTGGTAAATAATGAGCATCAAGCATGTACATGCACATTTCATACTCATTTAGGTCTTTTGCAACACTATCTGGAACATCAGGAAGATGATCAAAGACATCTTGACATTCAGATCCCAGACAGTGTAGGAGCAAGGCTGCTCTCCTTTCAGCACTTAGGGAAGTACCACAAACACGAGCATATCACTCAAAAACCTTTTTCCATTTTGACCATTTGATGGGTGGATCACCAGGTGATTGTAGGAAGAAAGGAAGTGCTGTGACATTTTGCATGGCCAATGTTGCAGACAATTAATAAACAATGACGATGTGCATGTATACGATAGTCAAATTTTGTTTTTAACACTCCTCTTTTTTTTTTAAACTTGACTTTCTCCTTGTCCTCAGCTGTGTGTATCAGAGCAATAATTAATTCTTTCCGCTTTAAACACACTTTTTCAATAAAAACTCTAACCTTTTTTTATAAATAAGCTGTGTGTGTCAGCGTGATGAAAAATATCAAAATAATCCAGCTGTGTGTGTCAGCGCTGTTGAACTAAAAAATATAACTGACTCCTTTAAGAAACAAGCTGAGTGTGTCAGCGCGCTGTGTGTGTCATCGTGAAGAGAATAAGTACAATAATCCAGCTGTGTGTGTCAGCGCTGTAGAAATATCAAATATAACTGACACACTTTTTTAAGTAACAAGCTGTGTGTGCCAGCGCAGTAAAGAAAAACTAATCTTAAAGATGTCATTCAATTTTATCAAAATTTTCTTTAAAGAGTTAGAAAATGAAATTTAAAGCTGTGCGTGTCAGTGTGGGAAATTAGATTCCTTGCTCCTGACACGCTCTCACTGTTGTGTTAGTACGTTTACTTTCCTGTAAGCCTGAAAATGGACACCGTAAGTAGTGCGTGTCAGCGGGAGAAAAATACTTCCCTGCTCTTGACACGCCGTTGGCCGTGATTAATAATATAAAGATCTTAAGCTGTGCATGTCAGCGGGAGAAATTACTCTCTCTGCTCGTGACACGCTCATAAAACTGACGAGTTGAGCAATGTACTTGTTGTCAAGGAAACAAGCGTTGCTAAGGAGTCAAAGGCAAGGAATATTCAGTAATGCGGCAAACGCTGCGTTCCATGCCGCGTTCCAGACAAAGTCAATCAAACTTGAATGCCGCACACAGACACTGCCTTCCAGATACGTCAGAACCTGTACATCATTCCAAGTCAAACAATTAAGAGAGGGTTCTATGTTGACTCGTTAGGCCGTGTCACGAGAACGCCTCAAGGATAGCGTGAGGTAAGTTTTCAAATTTAACGTACATGAAGATAAACGCGAATCCTAAGCGCGCTTAATATGTAATATACCCGCTCTCAGTTTTATGCGAAAAAAGTTTGCAAACAGGAAGGAGCGCAGCGCTTACACCCAAAAGTAGGCAGGTTTTAAAATGAAAAGATCTTACTTGACAAGCTTGAATGAAGTGTCACCAAACCTCTCACATTAAACTTCTTTCTGACGACTGAGGCAGAATTCTTGAAGTGGAGAGTCAGGCCAGTGGATGCTTGTAGACTCTTGTAGATAGCTCTACAATTGTAATTTCCTCTTGAAGCCCTTTAAACTCGTATTAGAGAGCAGGATCTTGGAGTTGAGCTGTTCTTTCTTTTTCTTCTTGTACTTGCCCAGTCGTCGCCAGTGTTACAAAGTGGTTTCATCAATGAAGAGGATGCAAGAAGAGTTGGTTCTAAGCTGGTAGTTTATTTGTAAATTATATTGATAGAACACCTCAGCCACCCAACCGTCTCTGGCCAGTTTCTCAAGTAGACTGCCCCTAACATTCTGCAAATTACTCAGAGCATCTTAACAATTCTAGAACTCATGCATGCATATACTACAACATTGATAACATTGAAAGAAGGCACATTACAACAGCACTCTCATGCAAACATCCATGGTTTCTGATGCAAAACCCTATCTACTAAAAATAGTACAATGGGGTTTGCACCAAAAATAACACTTCTTTGAAACAGGCATTACATAGCAGAAATGCTTTTATTTCTCCTACCTTTTTGCACTTTGCATATGTGCTGCACTGTATAGCACACATCTGAAGTGGGAAAAGATTTCAAGTTACTCTGAGTATTTCATACTAGAACGTTACACCTTCAGTACACAACTTATGCTAGATTTACCCTGACATCATTGGAGCACGATCGCGCAATATCTCTGTTGATATGGTGCTTTCCTGTTTTCTCCAAGCCATGCAATGCAGTGCAGCAGCTATGTGTGCTGCGCTGCATTATGTGACAACTTGGTAAATCTGGGAACAAATGTGTAAACATGTAAGTTAAACATTTCACTATTTGCGCAAATGATTTGCCTCAAAAGCACTTGCTAGTAACAAAGCATAAACTTGCACATTTGGTAGTAAAGAGCTCTTTATAGTGGATTGGCCTGGTGCACAGGCCTATTTGCAAAAAATATGCTGCCGTCACACAAACTGCATTTTTTCATTTACCTGAATGCAAAGGTGATATAAAAAAATTCTCTAGACACTGGGATCTCTTTTCAGTAAAGGCTACAATACATACTAGCTTGAATGATCATAGTGTTTATTTAACTCATGCTAATAAGTGAAAATAAATATTCAGCTTCTTCTTAAACGTTGAAGTCGTGATGTTTTTGCAGTCCTCAAAATATGGAGTTTCTAGTACCATGGAAGAAGCCTGCTTGCTCACTCTAGCCCGATTGATGATCTGCCAAAATAGCGAATTTTTAATATCGACCTAAAAACTAACAGGCACATGCATCAACCATTTTTGCGAGCGCGATAGGTGCGATTCTCAAAAATCGTCCATTTTTGCCCTCAAAAAGGGCTTTTGCGATACATCAACCTGTCACCCCCTCGCAATTTGAGAAATCACAAATTATTGAGATTTCTTAAATTGCAATTGCATTTAAGGAATTGCAAATTGCAATTCCTTAAATGCAATGCATGATGGAATCGCAAATTGCGATTTTGCTAATAGGGAGCGCAAATTACCATCAATTTGTAATTCTTGGTAATTTGCAAAAACTTTGAAACATGCGCTAAAGGGCATTTTTCCAAGTTGTGGGTTACACACACACATGCCCTTGGTGCATGTGTGCGCGCAACATGTGTGCACAGATCAATTTCAGGGGTGCAACAGGGTGTCCTTTTGACACCCTTGCACCCTTGAAATTGCATGCGCAATTTGCGAGTACCTATTGGTACTCGCAAATTGCACATGCAATCTCCCATTCATTCCTATGGGCCTGTAGGCCTATAGGAATGAATGGGAAGGCGTTCCTTAATTCCGGCTCTCAAATTGCGAGTCACAATTAAGGAATGTTTGGTAATCGCTAATTTTATAGTGATTCCTAAATGCATAGGCTTTTGCAATTCCTTAATTGTGATTCCTTAATAATCCCAAATAAGGAATCGCAAAAGCCTACATTGATGCATGTACCTGAATATCTACTCCAAAATATCAGCAGCTGTTTTATCACCTAGGTAAGAACATATAGGTAAGAGTAGATTTAGTAGTCTTAACTGAGCATCTTATTACCTTGGCATAGTCATCAAGGTAAGTAGATGTTGATTTAAGAATAATAAATCAAAACTAATCTTATATATACTTACCTTGATGATATAGTGGTAGTTGATGTTCTGCAGTTAATATAGCAGACTGAAATTCGCAGTATTCTGAAACACAGCAGAGTATCTGCCCAAGCAGTCCTCAAACTGTGATGGTGTTTTCCAACACTCAGCATCAGCAGTTATTTCACAAAACCGGCACTTATTTCTGACAGTCCACCACAATATGGTACTGTCTATCAATTTTAAAGCAGGGCATATAAAGCAAGTATGTAAAAACTATTTTAAATTACGATAAATATACTTTTGTCAGGCCATTCTTATAGCTTTGGGTGACATGGAATGGTCCAAATGATCTAATTTTTTTATGATGTGATATTTAGTAGATAACAGTGGCCTTGGCATTAGGCAGCAGTAGAAAGGGCATTGGGTTCTGCAAGCTGAAATAGTTTACAGAGAAATAGCTTAATCACTGCCACAATCCTTGCTGAAACCAATGGGGTGCCAATTTATGCGTGGTCTGTCTGTCGCAGACAGCAGCCCTCTTCCCCATTATGTGTAAATCATCTTTCATGTATTGTTTGGACTGGCTAAAATATGCCACTAGTTTTCTGTCTCAACGCTGGCATCCTTATGATTATCTTGAGCCAAGGCACACAACCATGCTTCATAGTGCCAGTTTGTGTTTGATATCAAACATATGGTACACTTCTAGTAAATAATAGCATGCTCAGACACATATTAACATTGTTGCCACTTTGTGTGCGAACTGTTGAGTGTGGCACACATGCAAAGCTTGGAAAGGTTTAAGAATAGAAAACTTCTCTCTGACCTTATGTCTTCTTCAAGGAGGGGTTAATGTTAGTGCTGCGAAGTCCTCGCTAAGTTTTTATTAGATAGAGCTTAGCATTAAAATCCACGGGTGGTTGCATGGGACTGCTCATGTCCCAACCATGGAGTGCCTCCTTTGTATATATCTGCTGCCAGCATTATGTGTCTGCTGCCAGCATTCATCCGGCTAATCTAGCGGGCTTCTTTGCTTCAACTCTGTTGCCCATCATTACGCTGGAACTGCGGGCGGAACTGCAGGAGCTGATCACACTATTGGAAGTCGGGGAGGCTGTCAAAGCTCTGATCATGGGCAAGACACATGGGTCAGATGGGCTGCCAGCAGAATATTATAAGGCATATGCTCCTGTGTTGGCACCTTGCCTGTTTTCCCTGTATGAGGATTCGCTTGAAGCCACCATCCTCCTAGGTTCTCTCCTTGAAGATCTGATTGTTTCTTTACCTAAGCTGGATAGCTATTCAATGCTCTTGGGCTCTTACCGGCCACTGACACCTTTAAACAACGACTATAAAATCCTAAACAAAATACAGGCAGATTGTTTGAGTCCCCTGTTGCCCAAATTGTTGCACGCTGACCAGAACCGATTTGTGCCTTCCCAGATTATGTTCCTTAATTTGTGTTGATTTTTCAGTGTGGCCAGATATTCAGCCTCACGTTGGCCTCACTCTGGGTGTCTGGTGCTCGACTTGAACAAGGCATTTGATACCCTAGAATGGGAGTTTATTTTTGCCACCTTATCCCGCTATAGACTCGGGACTTGATATCTCCACATAATGTGTCTGTTATACACCTCTCCTTCCACTAGAGTTAAAACGGGTGCCCTTGAGTCAAACCCTGTGCCCATCAGTCAAGGTATCAGGCAAGGATGCCTGCTGTCATATCTGCTCTTCTCGCTAGCTATAGAGACACTTGCGGAAGCCGTTTGTGGAAGTGGGTTGGAAGTGGGTATCCCCTTGGGAGAAGGAATGCATGCCATCTCCCTCTACGCGAAAGACCTGCTCCTCTACATCTGGGACATAAGGGGAAGTCTATTGACTTGGCATGGATCCTCAATGAATTTGCGTCCCTCTCTGGTCTCAGTGTGAATTGGGTGAAATCTTGCTTGTACCTATTCAACCAGGCTTGCACCAACCCCACACTGGTCATTAACGATATACCTGTAAAGTGGCAGCCCACTGTCTTCCGGTACCTTGAAGTACGTGCATATCATCAGTCAGTGGACCTACTAGAGGGGAACATCTCGCGGGCGATACCAGCCATCAAGTCACAGATGCTCTTCTTGCAGAGTCTACCCCTGAATGTCATGGGCCACATAGAGGTACTTAATATGGTGGTGCTGCCCCTTTTACTGTATTTCTTCACTACCTTGCCAGTGTATATTCGGCCTCCTGTCTCCCATTCCTCCTAATGCATGATGTGTGAGTTCAAATGGAATGGATCATGGTGCAGGGTTGCACTGTACAAGCTATACTTACCAGTTGGTCAGGAAGGCCTCACAGTACCTAATATGGAGCACTACTACCCGGCAGCACAATTGCACTGGGTGGCCAGATGGGCCAGTGGACTAAATATTGGGGAAATGGCTGCGCTCTCGCCAGTGTGGATGCACTCATCAGTTCTGTCGCTCTTTCATCCCGGGAGAAGAGGTGGGGTGCCCACCCAGATAATGCTGGAGGTGACGTATAAATGCTTTTATATCAACAAAAGAAGGGGGGGCCAGGAGCTAGTTATGGTCCAATGTCCGTGCTCCAGTATTAATTGTTACATCAATAAGGACATTGTTCCAAGTTGGCAGGCAGCCACTGGCAGAGGGTAGGTGCTGAATGAGCCGGCCCCCGACGCAACCCAAATAGGGCGCGGGCAGCCAACGGCCAAGCCTAGGAAGCCTTCACTCATACACACGAGGGTAACACAAGTCTTGGAATGCTCTGAGGAAATTTCTCTTAGACTTACACTGCTAATTAGGTCATTGCACCCCGCAGTTTTGAACCAAACACTCCCTTTCACTGACGCGGGTTACCTTCCCAATCCCTGGAACCCACATATTTACCGTGCACATCCTTTCACATAGTTAGGTCCTGAAGAAACGCCACTGACCTTTATAGGCAAAGCAGGCGTGAAACATGTCGACCTTTTTCTGAGTCACATAAGCACCTTGCGCCCACTAGTGACTCCCTGACCTTCTGGTCTTTTTATTTTACCAGGGGTCCCGCAACATTAAAAAAGCGTATTTGGACACCACTAGGTAATTTTATTCACTAACTTTGCACGCACGTAACCACCTGTTTCTTGGATCCTTTCCTTCTCCCCCGTTTTATCCCACACACTCGCGCTCACCTATCGGCTTTTTCTCTTTAAAAGATCTCCGCAAAAGAGACCCTTCGGGGGACCGTCGGGCATTGCAGCGCTGGCCCGACGAGGAGCAATAAAAAGCCCGATGATGAAGCAAAACATCCTTCGGGGTGTGTGAGGGCAAACAAGAGGCTACACTGAGTCCTCCCCTTCGGGATTGGATCCTTGATACTGGGGATAGTTCTCTCTGCCTCTTTTCACCTTCACCTCTCCCTCCCCTCCACTTCTTCCTCCCTTCTACACTTTCTCTCTTTCTTCCTCTCTCTTTCCCTCTCTCTGTAATTCTTCTACTTTCCACGTTGAGTAGGTGGTCACTAATATTGTTTCACCTCCAAATTGGAACAATGTCCTTATTGATGTATAAATGCTTATGCCATTGCGTGAGTCTCACGCTCTCTGCCATCATGTATGCAAAGGCATTACTGCTGCAAGGCATGCCGAGGGTTGGAACTATTAGCCTGGCAGGTAATTGACCTACAAGCCTTGGGCGACCTATACCGAGATGGGTTGTTGATGCCCTTTGGTGCCTTAGTAGTGGATGGTGGACTGCCGCCAAGTCAGTTTTTACATTTGTAACTCGTTACTTACAGCATTGCGGACATACTCGTGATGGGCACTAAGCAGTTTGCTAGCTCACTGCGCAATGCACACAGCACACCCATTAATGTCTCTTCGACATCGCTGGGATGCGGACTTGACCCACCCATGCCCACACTGCGAATGAGTGGCTATTCTTGACGGACCTACCCAAATTCCTAGAAATGCCAGATTCTTTCTCACACAGTAACATGTTTTGCACAGAGCCTATTTGACCCCAGCTAAGATCAACATGAACTTCCGGCATACAGATATTTGTCATCCCAGATGTAAGCTGATTGACCCGGATCTCATTTATATGATCTGGGGCTGCCTTCGCTCAATGAGTACTGGCGTAGCGTCACAGCACACTTAGCCGGCTTAACTAGGCAGAGGGTAGCATGTACCTGGGATGTATGTCTCCTGGGGCTCTTCCGTAGATAGGCTTTGCACAGGGTGGATTCCAGGTTTATAGATCTGGGACTAATTGCAATTAAGTGCTTAATCACCAAGAGATGGAAACATTCAGAGCCTTCCCCTGTGCTGGTGTGCTCCCGCAGGAGGTGAGCACCATCAATTGCGCCGACAGGTCGACAATGTTTCGATTCAGTGATTTAGGATCATCTTCAAGACCGGGTTGGCATAAATTGGATGGTGCTGGAGTTGTGAAGAAAGCCGTGCCTAAAGAGACATCGGCGCTGCCGAAAGATTCAGCGTGTTGAACTGTAATTGGTGTGGCTGATGACAAGGATAAGTGGCTTGAAAAGTGGCCGTGTCCAGAGGGACATCGACGATGTGGAAGAAGTCAGGATCAGACCGGCAAAAGCGAAAGCTCTGGATCTATGGAATCATGGTTTGTCCAGCGTAGGGCGGCGAAGAAATCAACCGCGTCCCGCCACGATCGGACTTAGCAGCAGTTTTTGTTTTTTAGCTGCAGTTTTTCTTTTTTACTGACGTACAAGGAAATCCTTGTAAATATGCGTTGTGTGTTTTGTGGGAGCTTTTACGTGGAAACACCTTCCTTGCTTCTTATTTTTGGTAAGTCACACTAACAGAAGTGGCGTTGGAAAAAATTTACATTAACACTGAAAACAATTCCACTAACTGGACTTTGTGGCAACTTGTAAATATGGCGATAAGAAAAAAGCTGCCAGACCGTCAAAAAATGAATGCTACGGCAGAGTTAAATCCTTGTATATATGCCCCAAACAGCGATCTGGCCCCGGGAAACGGGGGCCTTGGGTCCAGAACATGGCTAGGGTAGAGGGAATACATGTCCCATCACCAAATTAAAATGTTCCTGGTAATAAGGGATAGGGTCCCTGGTACAGTACCATGGCTCGGGGAGAGGTGCTGAATGCCTCCCTCCATATTGAAATGAACTTGGCCCAGGGATTGGGGCCTTAAAATGGCTCGTGGGGCAAATGCCCCCTCCCCATAAATATAGATATTGGGTCTGAGGTATTTGGTCCGCATTGCCTTCTGAATACTCAGAGATGGGGGCTGCAAGCCCCCTCCCCTCAGAAACATCATACGGCCTCAGGGGATGGGTTCCCCAGGGCCTTGTAATTGCTTGGGAAGGGGGGGCTGTACACTCCAATTGACTTAAATAGTATAAAAGCAAGTCCCAGGACCTGTCCAGTGGAGGGGTGATAAAATTAAAAGAGCAGGAGCCTTCCTTTTTCTTTACAGGACTGCTTCAGTACTGTAAAAAAGGAATTTACGTTTGTGTCCCCAGGCGATCCCTCTGGGACCCTCTACCAGAGCTAAGTGTGCTAGGCATTAATACAATGCTCCCTATACATTTTTTTATATATTTTTTTCAGGACAGGGGACTGAGTCCCAGAGTCCTAAAACTGCTGCTGTAAAACCTTTATTGATGATGTGGCAACCAATCGGATGCTTTCTTTTAAACTGTTGGATTTTCAGATCCTCAAGGTCCCACACCAAACATACACCAAGTCACAAAAATCAAGCTTTCTGAGTAAAGATCCAGCTTTATGACAAACGTGGTGTAATTCTGTACAGCTGTTTTGGTTGTAGCTGTATTTAGCTTTCCTATGAGAAGTTTGGAAAATGTGTTTGGGGACCCAATTTCAGAGTCACTGTAAGCTCCCCTCCTGCAGGACCTTTATGTTTTTTAAGGGGAGGAGGGTGCATATCCTCCATCCCCGAGCCAAGAGTGGCCTCGAGGACCTCATCCCGGTGCCTTATGTGGTTGTCCTTGTGCCCACCAACACACCCACAGCACACACTGTTGAGGGCCATGGGGGAGCCTCAGGCCGCTGTGGCTCTGACAGGTCACCACATCCACCCATCCCAGGTGCATCAGAAGCTTGATTTGCTACTGCCCAGATGCTACTGTACAGAGGGAGCAGCTGTTTTTACTTGCTCACTTCAGGCAGGAGTAATCTGAATTTCCCTGCTCACAAGAGTGCAGACAGGGAAGCACATGTCTACTCCCACCCTGCAGGAGTATTTTTAAAGCTCCTGACAGAAACGAAATACACATGCCTTGGATCTTCAGGGCCTTTTTTGGCTCAAGGAGGGGGTTCGTGTGCCCCCTCCCCTCTTTGTAATACTCAGTCCCTGGGGGGGGGGGGAGTCCCCGGGCACCATTGGGCAGCATTCTCCTTTCCACAGTATCATGGCTTTTTTAATAAAGAACATTATTTTTGTTTGGGAGTGGTCACACTGGGACCCCCTCACCAGGGATAAAGAGGCAGGGTATACCTAACTTGTCCCTTATCTATATTCTTTAATAATCTCATGACTGGGAGTGATGGAGTTCCCTCCCAGCAAACAACTTATTTTTGGGCGGACTATCAACTTGACCATGGTGGTTACTTCTCCAGATCTGCTGTGGCCAAGTTGCTCTCACAGCCACTGTCAGAGAAAAGCCTACATGTCAACCCACCCAATTTATGATGGGTGGATTTGTAGCCATATTTTACTGTTTCCCACCGCCAGGGAAAACCTGGGGATGACAGACAGTAAAATCATAATAATGTTCCCCCCACCATGGGAGAAGACTCCCATGGTGAGGGGAGCCTTATTTTTTTTTCAACAAAAAAAATCCCATTTCAGGATTTTTTTATTAAAAGAAAAAAGAAAAACTCTGTGCTTCAAGGCAGTGTCCTGCTGACACAGCCCCATACACCCAGAAAATCAAAAAAAGCACGTTTTCTGAAGCAAAATCTAGCTTCCTGCTTAATTTTGTGTAATTCCATTCAGCAGTTTTTGCTGTAAAAATTCTATGGAAAATGCATAGGAAAAATGGCGGCTGGCAAACTTTGAAAGTGATGGAGCACGAGATGATGTCATGACTTTTCCAGTGAAAGTGAATTTGGGCCCTGTGACACCCTGTATAGAATCACAAATATTTTGTTAAGCACACACACACACAAGCCTTCAGATACAGTGGAAGACCTGTGTTTGACCCCACGGTCTGAGGTGCAAATCCCCAGCTTCCACTCCCCTTTCCTCATCTCAAGATTGATTAAATGAGAACTTTTTTATTTGAATAAATTATTACTTGTGTCACTCATTTTCTCAAGAAACTCTCCTGAGAAGATCTTGCATCGGTCTTGCTTTATATGCTCACTTGTGTAATGCACTTCTGTGTATACACCACTTTTTGCATTCACCAGCCGCAAGTCCAATTAAAGGCATAAAGTGTCATTCCCTGCCATAGATCCTCAGAGAGGTACTAACCCCTAGCACAGAGTGAAACTCCTTTAGTTCCATGAAACAAATATACATTTTTGCATGCACCTCACAATGCATTTCTTGCTATGAAGGATCTCCTAGAACACAAACAGCCCTTTACTCTGGCTAATAATTGAAGACTGAACCTCAAGTCTTCAGGCAGAAATATATCTTAATATTAAAAGTGTTCTTTTATATTGATAGGCTTTGCTTTACCAGCTGCCATCACTGGACATAGAAGACAATTCTGCCTTTAAAAGGAAAGATTCGCTCCTCAAAGATCTGTTTTTGATACAGATGCTCCGCTTTTACAGTATCCAATTTCAATATGTTTTTCATTATGTGATCTGAACGATATATATATCCTGAGGTGCCAGGAAGGTACGTTTACATGAAATTACTGATGATGATGATGTCTTGCAAAGTATTGATTTTTTTTTTGTTATGGGTTCAAAAATAGAGAAAATTATTTGTGGGTGAGATCAATAGAATGAAACGAATTCACCTTTCCTTTTTCTTCCTTGGTGTGTTTTTTTTCAACGTACTGTATACTTTTTCAAGAACAATGCACTTATTGCTTTGATGCTTTCTTATTGATACAAACGCATCCTGTCTTTCACACGTTCCAGTAATGTTGTAACTTCCAAAATATACACTGCTCTAGGTGCACAGAATGAGCTCATTCTTAGAATTCTTAGAACTGCAGCAAGACTTTGGGTTAGAGGCTGGGACCTTTTATAAATACCTACAGAGGAGGGATTGTTTTGGTACATTTCGCTCGTATGAAGTCCACTCCTAATTATAACACTGCGTTATATATATATATTATATATATTATTATATATTATATATATGGGACAAGATAGGTAAAATGTATGAATCGTTAACGAATACAGTCCCGGATGTCCAAGAGAAGGTGTGAAGGAATTGGGCAACTAAGTTGGGGAAGGGGATGTGGACCTAAAGACATTAATAGGGGTAGGAATGAAGGTTCTTCTTTCATCCAACCTGAGAGCTCAACAGTACAACACTATAATCAAGCTTTATTTACTCCAGCTAAGTTATTGGAGTGGGGTAAGAGGGATATGATAAATTACCCAGGAGTGGGAAGGCAGGTGTGGCTCATATGTTTTTCAGCTGTGAGAGATTGCAATCACATAAGGAAGGCATTGAGGGGGATATGTACAACAGAAGTGGAGGAGTGAGGCATTAGCGGCTCACTCCGCCACTTCAGAAACGCAAGGCTGCACCATATTTACAGCGATATGGTTCAGCCTTGCGTTTCTCCCTGCACTGGCGCTATACTTAGCAGTGTAGCGCCAATGCAGGCACCCTTGCACCATAGCGCAAGGGTGTCTGTGTGCAGGGGAAGATTGTTTCTGTGCAGGAAGGTCCCCCTTCCTGCACATAAACAATCCTGAAATGCCAGTTTGTCACTTCCATGTGTGCTGCTTAATGAAGCACACATGGAAGTCACAAAATGTAGTTTTTTTAAGATTGTTTATGTGCGGGAAGGGGGACCTTCCTGCACATAAACAATCCAAGGCTTTTTGTTTTTTTCATGTGAGCTGCACAAGGCAGCACACACAGAAAAAGCAAAAATGAGGAGAATTAAAGAATTTATCTCCGTATTGCCAACTTGAGACCAGGTTTTCCCTGGTCTTAATTTGGTGCTGCCTCCTAAGTACGCCACCCTTGTAAATAGGGGGCAGCGTCAAAATCAATAGGTGTAGCGGCGGAACGCACACTGCAACATGAACTACCTACCCCTTTCACGCTAAGCATAGTGTGAAAGGCGGTCTTATTTACAAGGCAAAGCCCCTATTGCCGTGGAAACATCACAAAAAGTGACGTTCCCGTGGTGCTAGGGGCTTGTACATATGCCCCTGACTCTTTCTAGCAGAAACTGTTTGGGAAAGAAATCCAAATAAGCTCTGTTGTGATGCTCTCCGGCTGTGGCAGCCTTTGTAATGGAGACTTGAGACAGATGTATTTTATCTTTATTTCAATGGCAGTAGCTCGGCTCCTAATTGCAGCTGAGTGGAAGAGCTTAGAATCTCCTACTATGCAAGCACGGTATGGGCGCCTGCTGGGCATTTATAGTTTATAGAGGTCATTACATAATTGTAAGGGCAGAAGGGCCAGGAGACAAGAAAAAAGCATTTGGCTGCCTTTGATTAGTTGGGTGACCAATCACCTGGGCTAGGATGACTGGCTAGCTAGCATCCGGAACAAATGGATGGGAACCACAGTGGTGGAATGCACCTTTTTGGTGGTTAAATGTTAGTTGCACTGCCCCATTCGGGGTGGTGTCCCTCTATGCGCACAGCACTATGGGGTAACGAAGTTACTAATCTTCACAAGCATGAGTTTGAGTCAAAAGTTCATTTATTCATAATGAAAAGTATGTTGCCATATTGTAAACTTCAAATGTTAAGTCACAACGATATCAACGGATATCCTCTATGCATTTCGGGTAAAACCCTTCATCAGGAGGAATCCTGTAACAGAAATAGGAGAACATGTTGCTAATCCCCTTAAAATGCAATAATTAAACAAAGCATACAAAAGAGTAAATGACATTGCCCTTCCGTGAAAGGTCAAAATTAAACTAAATAGAGTTACTCGAAAGAGTATATGTGACAGTGTTGCAGTAAAAACTGAAACGAGAAGAAGCACAGTAACGGTGAAACTTAAGAGATAATAACGGTGAGAAGTGAAAAATAAAATACAAATAAACTTGGATGGTGAGAGACACCACGCGTTGTGATGCGACAGTAAGTTCAACATATATGCGAAAAAATCAAACTTTGAATGAACCTGGGTCAAACACAGGTGCATGAGTTAATACGTGAAACTGCGTGTGTGAAGTTGTACGTTTGAAGCGCTGGGGTGAACGCTCAAGCGTTGTAAACAGGCTAATAAACGTGATAAAATCAAAGGAACAGGGTCAAAGGAATCAGGGTTAGAAGAGAAAATTACCTCGATTCGTTGGTGAAACGAGCATGGTGAAATTGTGCCGATCCGGAAGATCGTGAATTGTAACGGTCACCATGTTAAATAGGAGATTGAGTGATAAACAAAAAAAGAGGACTCAAAGTGCGGCGGCCATCTTAAAGATGCAAAGTGTATTAGTAGTTGTACTATTTATCGGCAAATGTGAACCAAAAAAAAGCAAGAGATTTATATGATAACAAAGGTTTACCAAAAAAGGGAATGTTGAAATGAAAGACATGTCGGAAACAATAAAGTTAGGAAAGTAAATAAAGTTGAAAGGGATAACAAAGTTCAAAAGAAATGTTCAAGAAAATAAAATAGGGAAAAAAGTTCGGAAATGTTAGAAACGTTGAAAACGAAAGTATAGAAAATAATGGTTGAAGAAGGTTAAAAGAAAAGATTACGAAAAAAACAATAACATTGAAAAAAGCATTAAAAGGTAATCAAAACATTGTAGAATTAAACGTAAATACATGAATTTTCACACAGGCATCGATGCAAAGTCAAATAAAGCAACTGAGTTCAAGGCGGTCATTCAGACCATGTGGTACCATCGAGTTCATTTTATATATCCAAGATGTTTCTCTTTGGATCAAGAATTTTCGATTGTCACATCCATCTTTTAGTGGGACTGTCTCGCACACCAAAAAGCGTAGTTGACTGACATTGTGTTTGTGTTCGTTGAAGTGTATTGCTACTGAAGATTTGAGCTTGTTGTTGCGGATATTACTTTTATGTTCATTTAATCGTATCTTCATCTTTCTTTCCGTCTTCCCAATGTATGGAAGACCACATGGGCATTTCAACATGTACACGACGTTTTTGGAATCACAAGTTGCAGACACAAAGAGTTTAATATTGTGACCCTTAGTTGGGTGCTGTATGTTGTTGCCTTTGATAATGTTGTTGCAGTTGCCGCAGTTATGGCAGGGTATGGTGCCCTTATATTCAGAAATACACTGTGGTGAGCTTGTTGGTTTCAGAAGATCCATGAGATTTTTGCTCCTTTCATAGGCGAACAGTGGTTGATCTGAAAAAATTTGGTTGAAGTCAGGCTCCATACGTAACAAAGGCCAATGCCTAAGGATTGATTTTCGTATGTTGAAACTTTCAGTTGAAAATTTGGTCACCATAACTAATCTCGCATGTGGTTCTGAGGATGTCGGTTGTTTGTTTAATAATGATCTCCTTGGTTTGTTTAGCGATTTCTCAATAGCCTTCTCTAGAATTTGTGATGGATAGCCCCGCTCAGTAAAGCGTCGTTCCATGTCTGAAGTTTGTTGGTTCAGTTGATCCGGCTCAGAGATGATGCGTTTTATCCTGAGGATCTGTGAGTATGGTAAGTGACGTTTCAGTGATGGCTGATGAAAACTGAGGTAGTGTAGCAAGTTGTTTCTATCAGTATCCTTCCTGTACAGGGTGGTTTGAATGTGTTGATTAACAATGTAAATGGAAACATCAAGGAAGTTTATGTGTGTATCACTGATTTGAAAAGTGAATTTCAATCTGTCGTTGATGGTGTTGAGATCCTCAATCGCTTCACTCAGGATGGGCTTGGGACCCTTCCAAATTAAGAAAATGTCGTCAATGTAACGAACAAACAGTAACAAGTGGTTTACCCATGGTGTGGTGTGTAGAATATGATCCAACTCAAACTTATGCATGAACAGGTTGGCATAGCAAGGGGCTGCACAATTGCCCATCGAAGTTCCATTCAGTTGAAGGAAGAATTGATTATTGTAACAGAAATAGCTGTGGTAAAGTGTAAAATGTAGAAGCTCCATTAAGAAAACTTGTAGATCGTGAGGAGTCTGTGATTGCAAAAGAAAATGTTCCGTGGCCTCCAGCCCCATGTCATGGGGGATTGAGGTATATAAAGAAGTCACATCTATAGTGCAGAAGTACATATCAGTATCACCTTCCTCGATGCTGATAAAGGCGGCGCACTTGTCGCCATGGATACTACACACTGCATTCTAAAATTAGATGAATATGTGCTAGATTCAAACACCTACTCTAGACTGGATTACAACCCTACATCGGCTATTTTGAAAACATTACAGATCTTGGTGGACAAAGCAGTCCTATCTGGTACCATTGGTGATACGGAAAAGAAATTTCTGATTTCTAGATTCCCAAAAAATCCATCTTTACGCATGCTACCCAAGATACATAAGAACTTATTGGATCCTCCTATGCGGCCCATTGTTTCCACCAGAGGCTCGCTCCATGAACCAGTTGGCAAGTACATAGACAGACATCTTCAACCTTTAGTGCAGGCCATGTCTACCTTTGTTAAGGACACCACGGATTTTTTGAATATCCTCTTGAACTTCAATATTCCATGGGAAACTGATATGTACTTCTGCACTATAGATGTGACTTCTTTATATACCTCAATCCCCCATGACATGGGGCTGGAGGCCACGGAACATTTTCTTTTGCAATCACAGACTCCTCACGATCTACAAGTTTTCTTAATGGAGCTTCTACATTTTACACTTTACCACAGCTATTTCTGTTACAATAATCAATTCTTCCTTCAACTGAATGGAACTTCGATGGGCAATTGTGCAGCCCCTTGCTATGCCAACCTGTTCATGCATAAGTTTGAGTTGGATCATATTCTACACACCACACCATGGGTAAACCACTTGTTACTGTTTGTTCGTTACATTGACGACATTTTCTTAATTTGGAAGGGTCCCAAGCCCATCCTGAGTGAAGCGATTGAGGATCTCAACACCATCAACGACAGATTGAAATTCACTTTTCAAATCAGTGATACACACATAAACTTCCTTGATGTTTCCATTTACATTGTTAATCAACACATTCAAACCACCCTGTACAGGAAGGATACTGATAGAAACAACTTGCTACACTACCTCAGTTTTCATCAGCCATCACTGAAACGTCACTTACCATACTCACAGATCCTCAGGATAAAACGCATCATCTCTGAGCCGGATCAACTGAACCAACAAACTTCAGACATGGAACGACGCTTTACTGAGCGGGGCTATCCATCACAAATTCTAGAGAAGGCTATTGAGAAATCGCTAAACAAACCAAGGAGATCATTATTAAACAAACAACCGACATCCTCAGAACCACATGCGAGATTAGTTATGGTGACCAAATTTTCAACTGAAAGTTTCAACATACGAAAATCAATCCTTAGGCATTGGCCTTTGTTACGTATGGAGCCTGACTTCAACCAAATTTTTTCAGATCAACCACTGTTCGCCTATGAAAGGAGCAAAAATCTCATGGATCTTCTGAAACCAACAAGCTCACCACAGTGTATTTCTGAATATAAGGGCACCATACCCTGCCATAACTGCGGCAACTGCAACAACATTATCAAAGGCAACAACATACAGCACCCAACTAAGGGTCACAATATTAAACTCTTTGTGTCTGCAACTTGTGATTCCAAAAACGTCGTGTACATGTTGAAATGCCCATGTGGTCTTCCATACATTGGGAAGACGGAAAGAAAGATGAAGATACGATTAAATGAACATAAAAGTAATATCCGCAACAACAATCTCAAATCTTCAGTAGCAATACACTTCAACGAACACAAACACAATGTCAGTCAACTACGCTTTTTGGTGTGCGAGACAGTCCCACTAAAAGATGGATGTGACAATCGAAAATTCTTGATCCAAAGAGAAACATCTTGGATATATAAAATGAACTCGATGGTACCACATGGTCTGAATGACCGCCTTGAACTCAGTTGCTTTATTTGACTTTGCATCGATGCCTGTGTGAAAATTCATGTATTTACGTTTAATTCTACAATGTTTTGATTACCTTTTAATGCTTTTTTCAATGTTATTGTTTTTTTCGTAATCTTTTCTTTTAACCTTCTTCAACCATTATTTTCTATACTTTCGTTTTCAACGTTTCTAACATTTCCGAACTTTTTTCCCTATTTTATTTTCTTGAACATTTCTTTTGAACTTTGTTATCCCCTTCAACTTTATTTACTTTCCTAACTTTATTGTTTCCGACATGTCTTTCATTTCAACATTCCCTTTTTTGGTAAACCTTTGTTATCATATAAATCTCTTGCTTTTTTTTGGTTCACATTTGCCGATAAATAGTACAACTACTAATACACTTTGCATCTTTAAGATGGCCGC
Organism: Triturus cristatus; assembly: GCF_964204655.1. Taxonomy (NCBI): domain Eukaryota; kingdom Metazoa; phylum Chordata; class Amphibia; order Caudata; family Salamandridae; genus Triturus; species Triturus cristatus. The sequence continues at coordinate 129,989,060 of NC_140582.1, forward strand.
CGCACTTTGAGTCCTCTTTTTTTGTTTATCACTCAATCTCCTATTTAACATGGTGACCGTTACAATTCACGATCTTCCGGATCGGCACAATTTCACCATGCTCGTTTCACCAACGAATCGAGGTAATTTTCTCTTCTAACCCTGATTCCTTTGACCCTGTTCCTTTGATTTTATCACGTTTATTAGCCTGTTTACAACGCTTGAGCGTTCACCCCAGCGCTTCAAATGTACAACTTCACACACGCAGTTTCACGTATTAACTCATGCACCTGTGTTTGACCCAGGTTCATTCAAAGTTTGATTTTTTCGCATATATGTTGAACTTACTGTCGCATCACAACGCGTGGTGTCTCTCACCATCCAAGTTTATTTGTATTTTATTTTTCACTTCTCACCGTTATTATCTCTTAAGTTTCACCGTTACTGTGCTTCTTCTCGTTTCAGTTTTTACTGCAACACTGTCTCATATACTCTTTCGAGTAACTCTATTTAGTTTAATTTTGACCTTTCACGGAAGGGCAATGTCATTTACTCTTTTGTATGCTTTGTTTAATTATTGCATTTTAAGGGGATTAGCAACATGTTCTCCTATTTCTGTTACAGGATTCCTCCTGATGAAGGGTTTTACCCGAAATGCATAGAGGATATCCGTTGATATCGTTGTGACTTAACATTTGAAGTTTACAATATGGCAACATACTTTTCATTATGAATAAATGAACTTTTGACTCAAACTCATGCTTGTGAAGATTAGTAACTTCGTTACCCCATAGTGCTGTGCGCATAGAGGGACACCACCCCGAATGGGGCAGTGCAACTAACATTTATCTACCGACCTAGGTTCAGGGGTCGCTCCTCTAGCTGCACGCAAATTACCTGCTAAGGATTTAACTAATTTCTTGACAAACAATTGGTGTGCGTGATATCTATCTCTTGACCTTTTTGGTGGTGCCATTTGCTGGCAGTTGTAACTTACACACAGACACCATTAGCCGTCATTTAGGCTTTAACATAGATTTTATGAGTTTAGAATATAGTTGGAATGAAAATAATACGCCTCTGTTTCTCTCTTGTATTGTTTATTTTCTGGAATGTACTTTATTTATCTGCGGAGTGGGCCAGACAGCCTTCTTTTTAGATATGCATGGTTTATAGACTTTAGTGCTTTTTGTCAATTTGTGCCTCAAAGAGTTTAATATATCAACAGGTGGGTTCCATGTTGATTATGTGGGGAATCAACTAGTTGGGGAACGAATATGAAGTGGTTTGTGGAAGCCTCACAATGGGGTTAATCTGACGGGGGGCACTATTGTAGTTTGACGGTTGGCTACTATAATTTGCGTATCCTGATGGAACCATTTTGTCCACTTAGTATTCTGAATTGAGTATTTGATAAGTCGCTTTTGGGGTAAAATGGTCTTATGATACAATGGTCATGATTAGAACATGGTTTGATTCGTTGACATTGTCATTTATGATGTGATGAACGACGGTGTAAATATCTGGACATTAACAATGATGATTTTTTTTTGTACACTCATGTCATTTGGGAAGTGTACAGGCTAACTGTATATGGTGACCTAAGCATCACTTTCATATTTATGTATATAACTGTGGCGACCAGAGATTTCCATTAACCTATCTGAGAGGCAGCGGATTGGGGTACGTGGTGAAGTTGCACTCGAATAGTACACATTTGGGAGGAAGCTGTGTAATGTTCCATTGCTGAACCAGATCCTGTTGTCTGTGTTTATTGAATGCCCAATATACATCAATGGAACAGCTGTTGCTAAGGGCATATCAGAAATGAATTCACTTAATCTCTTGAGTGCGGTGGACATGACATACACGTTCTCCACACCACCTCTGTAATGTGGAGAATGCAAAAGTCATGTCCCATCCTTATGGAGAGGGAATCCCTCTGGCGCTCTCTCAAGGGGGATTCCCTTTTGTAGCCCCAATCTTTGGGTGTTGTGGTGGAGCTCACTAGCAGACTGAGGTTTTTTGGTAAGTGATGATCAGTGTGCATGGCACACTGACGGCATCACATCTGAAAGTGAAATTAGAACTAGCTATTCAAGTTATCCTGATTACAGTTTGACAATAGAAGAGTAGCTCAGCCACCTCCAAACACCAGGCTGCCTGGGATTGGTACTGATGAAAATGGTAGAATCACCTCTTTCTAAGGTATTCTCCCAGTTTCCTCTTTGTTTAGGGAACTCTACAGGGGGGCAATCTCCAAGCCGGGATCTGCCTCTCTAGATTCCACCCTCTGCTCCACAAGGGCATTTTCAAAAGGGGGGCATAGCCCCTAAAGTATGACAATTGTTCCGCCTATTGAAGACCCTAACAGTTTTTCTGGCCCCCTTGGGAGGGCAGATAGGGAGATTTACCCACAATCTGCTGGCCCAGGGGGCTGAAAGCCTACTAGACCTCAGGTTTGATGACTGAATAAAAATAATGGTGGCAGGAACAGACAGTTTTGGCAGCATGAGGCAACCATCACCCTTAACCCCCAGTCTTTCAGCCTCCCATTGCAGCCAGATTAGGGGATTTGCTACAAATATGCCATCTTGAAAGGGGGCAGAAAGCCCACTAGACATCAGGGTTTGATGTCTAAACAAAAACAAAACAGAAATAGGTCAGACGGCCTGTCCTTGACTCCAGCTGCACTTCCCACCCCTTAAAACCTACAATTATTTATGGTTGCAGGCAGCAGATTTTGGAGATTTATCCTCAATCTGCCCTACTTGAGAAGGCTAAAAAACTATCTAGACACTAAGGGACTCATTTATAAGGTTTTGCCATAGAAGAGTGCCGCAGGCCTTTCTGAGGCCCTACAGCAAATTAAAATGGCAGGAGTGTGCTGTTATCTATCTGATCTGGCACATTCCTGTCCTTTTCCCATGCTCTGGTGCACAATGGGCTGCCGTGCGCCAACGCAGGCACCTTTGCACCTTGGTGCAAGGGTGCTTGCATTGCAGGGATGATTATGTTTGTGCATGAAGGGAAACTTTCCTGTAAAAAATAATCACAAGAGGCTTTTTCCACTTTCTATGTGTGCTGCAGACAGAAAAAAGAAAAACGAGGACAAATAAAGATATTTCTCCTCATTATGCCTCCCTTACTCTTTCCCCAGGGAGGCACAAGTTTTGGTGCTGTTTCTGAGTTACTATTTCTCATAAATCTGGGGCAGTGTCAAAGTGCCAGGGATGTTGCTGGGAACGCCCCGAGCAACACCCATTGCACGCTCCTTCAACGCAGAAAATTGTGTTGAAGGGAACGATATTTACTAGGCAGCATTAAGCCTCACATATATATGGAGCAAGCTCCTGCACCATGGAACTTCACAAAAAGTGATGCTCTGGCGGCGCAAGGGGCCTCATAAATGAGGTCCAGAGCATTTAATTATTTTTTAAAAAACAATGGTGTATCAGCCTGAACTGGAATTGGATTGTACCCCCACCTCTAAAGCCAAAACTGTTCCCATGAAAATGAGCTACCCTTTGGATTTGAGCCAGAGCCATATCACAATATTACTTTTCTCACTTATTTCCCATTTGTTTCCAGAAATTCTGACAAAGGGGAATCCAGGACTTTGTGGACTGCATGGAGCAAAGCACATTTTCTTACACAGAAGGCCCAGCAAATGTCAAATTTTGAGGGAAAAAACAAACAAAATTCCCTTTTGTTCAGAGACATCTTTAGCACTTCCAGCGAATCGCAAAAGTCTTACAATTCTGCATTCCCACATGTCTCCCAATAAAATAGTACTGACACTTATGATTGGAATGGACCAAAAATATAACCATCTGAAGACTACTTTACACTACAAATCTTAGGGTTTACGTTTTGGCTACTCTGGTCTGGTCCATTAAGCCATCCCATACAAGTGGTTTACTTTTTAATCAGGAAAAGTAGGGAAATACTGTGTGGTAGGACGTTGGTCAATCCACGCTAATTCCAGAATGATCCCTCTCAGAAATATGCGAAGAATCTCTTGTTTTAGCCAAAGATTGATGTTTGAGGGCATTCTGGGTAAGAAAAAATGGTGGGCAGTAAGCCTGATCAACGTGGTCTTCCTTGGATGTTTAGACAGGTGGATAAGGCAGTATACGATGAATTATTAAAATAAGTAGAAGCAATTAATTTGTACCCAGATTTCAATCAAATCATTCTTTAATTAATAATTGTGTTTTGCTCACTGCACTTGCTAGAGATGTACATGTGAAAAATCAAATTTACTGAAATGTATTACATGGACATTTCCTCTGACTTTGATTTGAAAGACAGAGATAGTTTATGGAAAAAAACTGTAGTGTTTGGATATCCTTTCCTCATTATTGAAGGCAATATGATTATTGTACACCAGTATGTGGGTTGCTATAGGATCCTTGGAGAAAGTAAATATTTGCTCACAGCTTGGTTGATATAAGGAGTAAGATGAAAGCATAAACGTCCCCCTCTATAATCTGCATTTACAGTATCTGGACTCAGAACTTTGGGTCATATGTATTATTTACTGGTTTCAAAATACTGATCACAATTTGTGACCAGTATTTTTATGACCAGAAAGGTTTTTAAGAACCGACCTATTTGGTAACAGGTCTGTTCTTAAAAATTTGAATTGTAGTTGGTCGGAGTCTGACCTACTGTTATTTGGTCACATTACAGGGCCGGGTAGAAACATCACCATTTTAAAAGATCACGTTAATAAGTTGCCTCTTTCTTAAACACGGCGACATTTTACACACATTCCTTTGTGTGCCGGTACAGGATAATATTCTCTGAACTGAGCCTGGTTTACAGTTCTACTAGGCACATTATAAAACACCTTGAACATTCTGTACATGGGCTAAGTTCACTATGCAAAGTTTTGTTATTTGTTTTGCCCGTTGGGCGACAGAACTAAAGTAAAAGCATAAACAATAGCGGCCTGACTGGAACTTCGGCAATACAGCATGGTTGATGTTTATTATATAAACCGCATCACCTCCTTTGTTTAATTAGAGGAGATTTTGCTGGCAATGAGAGGTCTTGCCCATGCCCTAATTCCAGCACAGCTGATTCCTGTTTACTTCTGCGAGGGATGTTGCCTAGCTCTCCACCATCAAGACAAGATGACACATACCCACAGGTAATGGGAAGATAAACCTACAAGGATTTGGCAGATTAATTCTTCCTAGATACACTAGGTTAGGTAGTGCTAGGTAGGAGTACAATATATTACAATACTTACATGCAATAGCAAAATGGTTGCACTGTATATCTTCTTTACCATTCTCGTAATGCTGTTCACACTAGTCTGTTTCCTTCTATTGATTATCACAGCACACATATTTTACTCAAGAATCACAAAGCTTCAATAAAAATTGCATGGTGTATTTCTTGTGTAGACTGGGGAATGCATAAGTAACCAAACGCAAAGGTTTCTAGATCTGTTACCATGATTTTCCAGGGGAGTCAGGGTTATCATGTTCTGAGGTTGCACATTCCATTTGTTACCTGGTCAGGTTTAGGGTGCAGATGGTGCACTGTGAGCTAGCAAGACTGCAGGGCAGCATATCCGGAAGGTGTGCTGGAATCAGTTCCGCACAATCCTGGCATTTGTGTTGTCTAACAAATGCACCAGTTTTTACTGAGAAAGTATAAGCTGCACAACACTATTGTAAGCATATTAATGTGGAAGGTCACAAATAGCAACCCACAACAAGTCATTGCCATCACAGGAATGGTGGCCTGCTAGGGCCAAAAGAACACTGTGATAGCTTTTAAATAAGGCAATATTTTCTTTAAATGCAGCTCCTTTTCCTTAAAGGAAAACAGGCTGTGTATAAAGAAAATAAATAATACTTTTTTTTTTTAAAGAATAAGCAGTGGTCCCATGGACAACCTTGTACACCTTAACAATGTTTTTGACCATTCACAAAGGGGGGGGAGTCCTTTGAGGAATCTTCCATGTTTGCACATGGGTTCCCACTACCTTTCCGTAGTCGATAAAATAATAATACTTTGTGACCGGATTTCAGTTGCAAAAGATTACTACATGGAATTGATACTAGGAAGACACCCCATAAACACACTCCTATCAACTATTGATTCGGTATCATTTCATACACCCATTTAAGCCCCTGTGACCGAATTACTAAATGGGTTTAGTACATTCCAACATTACATTTACTGGTGCAACCTCCATGAATAACATAATCATAGGGTTTGCCACCAGCAAATCCGTTCATATAGCTGACCCGTATTACTTTACAGAACAATCTTCCATTATAAAGGACTATGAGATTGACTGGCTTTGCATTATGTAGCTGATGTGGTTTGATTGTCCCAAACACTGGTGGCCATTTGGATGAGTGGGTATTTATTGCTAGCTATGCAAAATAAAACTGTGTGATATTTAATCGGGCTTAATCAAAGTGTATGTTTTGTCCTGCAATAGGTATTATAGAAACTGAATAGAGGTGCAGCTCAGTTACACAAATATCAGACTCACCACTGCTAATCAGTTTACCTAGCAATATCATCCTAATGATATCATAACCAAAATTTAAAGTGTATCCAGAGGCTTTGTTTCCCACATTAGAATATGAGGTGAATAATCAACTCACCCCTTTAAATTAATCAGTTTTAACCCGTTCCCTGCTCATGACGGAACCACTCCGTCATGAGCCACGGGCGCCGTGTGCTAATGGCGGAGTGGTTCCATCATGCTGCGCCCGTTGGCGGCCGCTCCGCCCACGTGGCACTGATTCCCCGCCTGTGCGGGCGATCAATGCAAGTGGGCGGAGTCATGACGGAATCACGCCGTCATGAGCACAGCTTGCCCGTGACTCATGACGGCGTGGTTCCGTCATGAGCATGACGGCGCCACGCTCACGCCGCACCCCCCCCAGCGCTGCAGCAGAATTCGTGCCGCGGCGAAGGGGTTAAACTTACCCCTTGCATGTTGTATTGATTCTCTATGTTGCTATTCTTTGATTCATTTAACATTGATCCAATCAGATGCCAAATCAGGAAAAAGGACCTTTGGTTGTGAAAATGTATTCAAATACAGCCTCTCAGATTGGAGACAGGTATAAGATAAGCATATATTAATATGAAACAAACTGTATTGCTAACACAATGTAGATGCAGGGCTACCTATATAGGTTGTCTACTCAGTTATCTACCCAACCATACATAGATTTGATGAACAACTGGCTAAACCATTAAAGAAATTAAATATTTGAGGACTACTATACTAGCAAAAAACTATATATATTTGCGTATAAAGTTGTTGGAAGAAATCATTAACATGAATGATAATGATGTAATTACATTTGTAAAAATGGCTGCTATTTTAAATTCATGTGAACCACAGTTGCCTGATGTAAGCAAAACGACTATTAATAACAGAGCATTATTTCCCCAGTCCCAACTGTTAGAAAAGGAACAGCATTTCGAAGCATTTTTGAATAGCAAAACATGATTTTGACTGTTCATCTTCTGGACACTTTTAGTGTTCCTGGACTTCTGACTAGAAGAGAACTACATCTCCTAGACTTCTGCTGTGGACCCTGAATGTGGGGGGGAGGAGGAGGATCTAGACCCCACATAGTGTGCTTTACTCTCCCACAGAATGGGACGTATAATTGTGTTTACTGGACTTTTACTTGGCAGACAGCCAACAACTACACCTTCAAGGCTACCCTGCTGTTGTTGGTCCTAAAGGCTGGGAGAAGGAGGAACTAGGCACTGCATAGTGAGGTCTTCTCTCCCAAAGCACTGGATGCTTTTGGTGTTTACTAGATGTTTTCCTGTGAGGAAGCCAAGAACTGCACATCGCAGGTCACCCAGCTGCAGCAGATCCTGAAGATGGGAAAGAGGAAGAGACAGAGAAGCTAGGCCCTATATATTTTGCTATGCTGTCCCACAACCCATATCATGCCTGGCTGTGCCTTGGCAATGACTGGGCCAAGAGTGAGCCCATCTGCTCCTGTAGGTGCCTGGTAGTGGCTGGGCCACCCCACTTTTGTCTTCCCTTTGTCGCTAGGCATTCCCCTGTTTGATGAGGAAGAGTGCGACTCAAGGTAACTCTAGGCTGGTTAATAACAGCCTCTCTCACTCCACCACTGACTATTATCTTGACTGTACTGTTGGTGTAATCTCCTTAGAAATTGAATTGATAGAGAGGCATCTATCGGTGGAGGGTCTCTCAAGTTGCAACTGCAGGGCCTTCTTCTTGTAAATGTTTCTTATTAGGACAACCCCTCAATCAGTGCCATTTCCTGAATGTGATGAGGTTAATGCTTCCCATCTTGATAGCCCTGCTGACAAACTCAGGAAAACATTGTCTAACTCATGCTCCAAAGTGCTGCTGTGCCACTGCAAGGCTTTTGATAAGTAATTGTCAAAGGTCTCATGGACAGCATGTTGGGTACATTTACTTCTGTAATCAAGTCACATTTTAAGATAGTCATCCTACTACTACTTTATTTTCTCAATCAGGTTCTACGAATGTTGTTGCACCTAATTCCTCTTTTGCTGGAGGTACCTTACTAGGCGCTTGTGTGCCTAATAATAGAGCTTATTTGGTTAGTGGATACTGGCAATTCTTCCACATGCCTTGATATCCAACCTGTTGACATTTTTTAAGCATGGCAACCAACAGACTGAATCGATTTCATTACTTCTTCTAGTCATGTCACAGGTCTATCCAACCTATTTATTTCTTCACATTCAACTCTGCATCTCCCTCCGGAAGAAGAGCAATGTAACAATTTGACTACAACACCATAACCTCTATATGGATGCACACTCAATCTTGTCTGAGCAACAAGACCAAACAAAATGTCAATGGTGATAACTATTCTCCTGTACCCTCCTCTCACCCTGTATCTTACCTATCATTCCATTATACACCTCAAAAACGTTTGTCTACATGGCTTGTATCCCAAAAGATGTCCCTATGCTATCCATGCCATTTTTCCTGATAAGGTCACTGTTGCTACTCTCATCACATTGAAAGTCATATCAAAATTAACAACACAATTCCACCTGTCTTCCACATACAACTTTTTGTTGTCCACCCTTACTGTCCCACTACACTACAATTCCTTCCTCTTCTGATAATATGATGTTCTCTGGAACGTGGACAGTAAGCCTTCCATGAGTCACAGTGTCAAATTTCCCAAATGGTCACATGTCTTCCAGCACTATTATATCTTGCAACTCCAAATCCATGACCAACCCACAAAAACTCAACCACTACAAATGAGTTATAGCATCAGCCTCCACCTTATGCAAGCCTTTAATATAGCACACACGGATATTGTTCAAATTGCAAGTGCTGCAGCACTAACTCTCTCAACAAACACTTGCTTGTTATTGACAAACATCTTGTTAATCATCCCTTATCCCCACCGCATTGTCCTCAACTAATGTCATGTTTCTTTTACTTATCTCCTTCCCACATGGTTTCAATGCTAGTACCATTGGTACATCTTCAGTAAAGCAATATTATGTTTATTCTTAATTCCATTCTTAAGTGAGCACTCCGCAGACCAGTGATACTTCTATTAAACCCCCTCTAGATCCAAATGTGTCGTAAAAAATCCCAGCCGTTGATGTGACTAGGGGCCCGGATCACAGAACTAATTTAAGACAAAATCCTAAGCTTACTACCATTTTGGTATTCACAGAAGGCACTTACTCATTTCGGTATTCACAGAAGTTAGGAGTCCTAACTTTAGGACTCCTAAATGCCTTCTGTGAATACCGAAAGTCTTAAAGTTAGGATTTTTCTCAGTTTAGGAGTAGTAAAGTTAGGGGGGCGTGGTTAACGCCTTACGAAGATGGCGGCTTTTCCCTGACGCTCCCGGGGTCGGGAGGATAACGCCGATTTTTTCTCTCGTATCTACGAGTACGAGGATGCCACAAAGTGAGGACAGGCTGTCTGAACATCCGGAGCACCGAATTTTGCAGTCGCTATGTCAGTAAGCTACATTTAATCCTCTTTAATTCCCTCGGAGGCCCCGTTTTCGGAACGGCCGCCATTTTGTTTTTTCGCCTGAGGAGAATGTAAGCTAATGACTTGAAGAAGCATGCTGCAAAAGTGGTTTTTCCCCCTTTTGGCTATTATTTCTGCTCACCTCTGGCTTTTTCTTCATTTTTTCACCAACTTTGGACAATCTTAATGATACATATCTGTAGAATACGGAAGGTGCGTAGTTTGTGCAGCGTTTTCTTCTCCGAATCAGCCGCCATTTTATGCATGCACCTCACGAGAGTGTTTTTCTGTGCTGTTCTCCTCAGATAACACAGTTCTTCCTCACTCATGGCTGTTCTTGACAAGTGTTCTTGTCTCAGATATTGAAACAGTTTTATGGAACTGCCTCATTTTTTCGGATACGTCAATTCAATGACTATTTCTTTAATTCCGTTTCAACACGCGCTTCAATGAGGCTTGCTGATACTTGCTGGATCTGTCAGTGATGTTAACCATTTAACCAGTGCTACTCTCCTTCTGGGCCACGTCTCTGCTCCTCTCACTCACTTGGACTGTTGGACTTGCCTCTTATGGGGAGAACGAAAGGCTCACTTGCTAAACACCCTACGCCTAAGCATACCCTCATCAAAAATTCAAAAGTTTTTACTGCCTTCTCCAAACTAGAGGATTCACTGTTATTCTCACAAGACCCTACGGAGAATATGGATCCCTCTCCCTCGCCAGTGCCTGCTGTGAAGTCTGTCACCAAGCGTTTAAAGCACAACCCGCCTTCTCCTCCTAAATCGACCTCGCCTGTCTCCATGGAAACACTATTGGAAGAAATTAGGGCCCTTCGTCCCTTTATGGAGGAAACAAATAATAAACTACAAGCTCTCACTGACACTTGGGCTCAACTTGATTCACGAATTACTGCAGTTGAAAGTCATATGTCTTCCTTTACAGACACTAACACCAATGTCTCTCACCTTCAATCTCAAGTGTCTGCCCTCCAACGCCAAGTCGAGGATCTTGAAAACCGTAATAGGCGGAACAACCTGCGTATTTATGGTCTGGTGGAGGGATCAGAGGGGTCGGATCCTCCTACCTTCTTTAAAACTTTTCTACCCAAGATTCTCCATATGCCGGAAGGCACCGCTCTCAACATTCAACGAGCCCATAGGTTAGGACGTCTTCCATCGAGTGCATCTTCTTCTCAGAGGCCGAGAGGTGTCATTTTGTACTTTTTGGAGTACACGGACTTACTAAAGGTTTTGTCAGCGGCTAAATCCTCTCAACGAGTCACCTGGTCCGGCGCCACTTTGGTTTTCGCTCAAGATTATGCCAAGTCCACAGCCAACAGACGTAAGGCCTTTCTTGATATGAGACCTACTCTTCGTGCCATGGGAGCGCGTTATGGTCTTTTTCACCCCTGCCTCTTTAAGGTCACGTTTAATAACAAGACGACATCCTATGAAGATCCGCAGCAGTTACAGAGTTTCATAAACTTTCACAGGACGGAGACCATGGAAGCTTCGGGACCCTCGTCTTCAAATGTTACTTGATGTTCTGATGATTTTTCTTATGGTTCTTCCATTCATTGCTTCTCTTTATCACCGTCCCTCATGTATTCTTTGGTGTTCTTTTGTAGCTTGGATGGTCTTCTTAATTTGAGTTGGTACCTAATCGTTTTGTTCTGTTTTAACTCTCCTATTCTTCATCGCTTATTGTGCTAAATAGTTTTTACGTTTTTGTTTTTTGTTCTCTCTCGCATCCGTAGATATCCTATTTTATTGGCGTTTTCCCCCTCGTCCTCCGTCTGGTCAGCCTGGATGGGCTGTCTGTCTCGTGTGGCTTCTTCCCCTCCCCCTTGTTCTCTTGGATCTTCTTCATGTAAGTATGCCTTTTGTTCATATTCTATTTGTATGCTTTTTTTTGCTGTCTTCTGCCATTGTTCCTCTCCTCTTTTTCTTTTTCTTTTTTCCTTTTCTTTTCTTCCCGCTTACACCTCCCTCATTCTATCCTCTTCTCCCTTTCTTTGGTCATTCGCAAATCCATATTCCTTGCTTATGTTTCTTATCCCTTATCGAATTTCTTAATATTATTGTTTTTAATCTCTTCCTCTCTTTTCTTCTTCTTTGTGCACTTCTGAGTTCTCATTTCTCTACTCTTCTCATTCTCAACCCTATTTATCGCATTGTATGTTCATGGTTTTTGACTTCAATCTCATCCAGTCAAGTTCAGAGTTATCACATGGAATGTTAAAGGATTGAACAATCCCATTAAAAGACAACGAGTTCTTTCCCACTTAGCAAAGTTAAAAACTGATGTTGCTTTCCTTCAGGAAACCCACCTTCCTGAGGCTGAAGCATCTAAATTAAAAAGATGTTGGGTAGGTAATGTGTTTTCTTCTCCAGCTTTAGGTAAGAAAAATGGTGTTCTTATTCTCACTCATAAAAAGTTTAATGTATCGGTGATTTCTCAAGAAACTGACTCTGAAGGTCGTTGGTTAATTGTTAAATTACTTATTGACAAAATACCAGTGGTTTTCTTCAACGTTTATGCTCCAGTTTCAGTTGACAATGTTTTTTGGTTACATATTTCTGATAAGTTGCTCTCCCTTACAGATGATTATATTGTTTTTGGGGGTGATTGTAATCAAGTTTGTGATCCCATTTTAGATAGGAATTCCCCAGTCAGATTTGTAAACAACAAAATGCACTCACAATTTGCTTCCACCATTCGTCAAAAGTCTTTAGTTGACATCTGGAGATTGTGTCACCCTGATCTCCGTGAATATAGCTTTTTCTCCCCCCCACACAAATCACAATCTCGTATTGACTACCTCTTTTTAAGTAAACCTCTAACGCAACACGTACTTCAATCAGAAATAGGGTCCATTTTAATTTCAGACCATGCCCCGGTTTCTGTTGATTTTGACCTTCTTCCTCACACCCCATGTGCTGGACGTTGGCGTTTTAATAATTCGCTGCTTGCAGATCCTAATTTTTCCAGCCAGTTCAGTTCTTTTGCGTCGGAATTCTTCACCATAAACACTACTCATGATTCCTCCCCTGCTATGATTTGGGATTCTTTTAAGGCAGCTGCCAGAGGCTTTATTATTAACTTTGTTTCTCGGAAGAAAAAAGTTTTTGAGAAACATTCGGCTCAATTGCTTACCAAAATTAAAAAATTAGAATACGCCTATTACCACTCGTACTCTGAAGCTTCTTTGAAAGATCTTATCACTGCCAAAATTACCTTCAACAAAGCATCCACAGAAGCGGCCTCTTCTTATCTTCTGAAGAGTAGTGCTCGTTACTATGGAGGTCAGAATAAAATGGGGAAAGTACTGGCCAACTATCTAAAATCTCGGCGGGACAGAACTAGGATAGAGTCTCTGAAGGATTCCAATGGTGACATTCTTCTCAAGGATGAAGATATCTTAAATGAGTTTGTCTCCTTTTATAAAACTCTCTACACCCCTGAGGCCCAACCTCTTCAATCTGATCTTTCCTCCTACTTCCAATCCATCCCTTCTCCTCCCTCGCAACATATTGATTTTGATTCACTGCAGCTAGATATCACATTAGCAGAAATTTCTCATGCCGTATCGGTTTTGAGGCGAGGGAAAACCCCTGGCCCTGATGGATTTACCATTGAATTTTATGAACACTTTTCGAAACTCCTCCTTCCACAACTTCTTCTTTTGTTTACTTCTTTTATCGCAAACGGAACATCTCAAGGTACCTTCCAAGATGCTATGATCTGCCTAATCCCCAAAGAAGGCAAAGATCCCTCTTTCTGTAAAAATTATCGCCCGATATCTTTAGTGAACACGGATTATAAAATTTTTGCTAAAATTCTTGCCTTACGTATTGACCCAATCTTACCTGAGCTTCTTGGTTCGGAACAATCGGGCTTTGTAAAAGGTCGCTTATCCTCTGATAATTCTAGAGTCTTTTTTAACATTCTTAGCAAGGCCTCTTCCTTAGACTACCCGCTTGCTGCCATAGCTTTAGACGCCGAAAAGGCTTTTGATAGGATTGGTTGGGACTTTATGTTCCATGCTCTTCAGTGGATAGGGTTTCCCTCTAAGTTAATTTCCTTGATTTCTCTCTTGTATTCTGGTCCTAAGGCGTCTATTTTTGCTAATGGTAAGGTCTCCGATTATTTTTCTCTTTCAAGAGGTGTACGGCAGGGTTGCCCCCTATCCCCTCTCCTATTTGTAGTGGCATTAGAGCCTTTCCTTACCAAAATTAGACAGGACTCCCTAATTACAGGATTCCATTTAGGCTCCAGCCAAGTCAAAATGTCTGTTTATGCAGATGATATTCTTTTATACTGCTCCAATCCCGATACTTCTCTTCCTCCTTTCCTTTCCCAAGTAGATGCGTTTTCAAAACTTTCAGGATACCGCCTAAATCGTGATAAATGTGAAGTCTTACCCCTCAATATTTTGTGTCTCAAACACTATTTTGATCATACCGGTTTTTCCTGGCAATCCTCTAAGGTAAAATATTTAGGATTATGGTTCTCCCCGTCTATCTCCGAAACTCTTAAACACAATTTTGATTACATTACTAAGAAGCTAAAAGATTCTATTACCAAGTGGCACCCTCTTTTTCTCTCTTGGTGGGGTAGGTTAGACTCTATTAAGATGATGCTTGCTCCCGTCATTTTATATTCTCTCTCAATGATTCCTGTACACATCCCAGATTATTACTTTAAGATATTAGATCGCACTTTACTAAAATTCCTCTGGAAAGGTAAGCACCCTCGGATAGCCTTATCTACTCTCAAAAAAGATAAATTAAATGGTGGGCTTAAGTTTCCTGACTTTAAATCTTATCACCACGCATTTTCCCTAAAACAAGCCTCTTCATGGCTTTCCTCGGACCTTCCTACCTATCCTCCAATTTGGCTTAGCATCGAGAAGTTTTTCACTTCCCCCTTCGCCTTTTTGGAATCCCTTGCTTTCTCTGCGCACACTTCTTCTTTGCGTCATCCTGTTATCTCTCACACGCGAAAACTTTTAACTCCTCTCCTACCAGCCTCTTATCCCTCACTTAACTCACTTTCTCAACAACCTATTTGGCACAATAAATTACTACGTATTAAGAATCGTGCTTTCTACTGGAAGATATGGCACTCCAAGGGCTTGAAGTGGATTTCCCAACTCTTGATGGATGGTGCACCTCTATCCTTCTCAGTCCTCAAATCTAACTTTGCCCTTCCTAATTCCTGTAAGAAGCAATATGACCTTCTGCTTCCCTCTCTTCGCCAATATCTTTCATCGCTCCCACCTTCTCCAAATCTCCCTACAACTTGCTCTACATTGTTTCCATTGATAGACGCTTCCCCTTCTGCATCTTCCCTCTACAATGGTCTCTTATCTCTTGCAACGCGGTGCAAAACAAGGACTGAGCTGGCATGGGAAAAAGATTTATTACAATCCTGGTCTGTCTCTTTGTGGGATAAGCTGTGGTTAAAGATCCATAAAACTTCACGAGCGGCCAATACCACTCAGACTCTTTATTTTGTATACCAGCGTGCATTATATTCACCCGCACAATTGGCTTCCTTTTCTTCCACCACTTCACACTGCTGGTCCTGCTCATGTTTAAAGGCTGACTTAAAACACATGCTATTTGATTGCCCTAACATTGCTAAATTCTGGCTCTTAGTTTGGTCTCAAATTAACAAGATATTTAACACTAAAGTTCCTTTTTCCCTCTTAAATATATTCCTTGGTTCCTTATCCCCCTCATGGCCTCAACCTTCGCCACACTGTCAGTTAATAGATTTGTTAATTGCTATAGCCTTACATCTAATCACCTTGAATTGGAAACACGCGGATAAAGTCACTTACAGAGCCTGGTGGAACGCCATCTGTTTTAATCACAGACTTGACACCAACTATGTTACCCCTATATCACTAGCAATTAAAAGGGATTTGTTATGGCTCCCTCTCACTACATATTTATCTGCTTCCCCCCCTTCGAATACTTCCATTACTGCTATTGTCAGAACATCGGACGATGTCCGCAAACCGCCTTGATTTAGTTTCGTTGTCTTTTGTTTGAATAATTTATTATTGTTTCTTGCATACTGTACTCCTCCCATTATATCACTATATGCGTTTTAGAGTTTTAAAATACATGCAATGTAATGCTTCATTTTACCTCTTTTGTTGCCCTCGATTCCTCTGAACTCTCTCCAATGAAATTCATATTGCTCCCCCCCCCTTTTTCTTCCTCTTTCTCCCCTTTTTCTTTTCTAGGACACCGTGTTTATTGTACCCTTTATGCTTAATATCCTTTATTGTTCATATCATAATTACTCATGTTGTCTGACCGGATTTTGATTGTACATTGTATTTTCTTGCTGGTCTCAATAAACTTAAACTTAAAAAAAAGGAGTAGTAAAGTTAGGAGTCCTAACTTTACTACTCCTAAACTGAGGAAAATCCTAACTTTAAGACTTTCGGTATTCACAGAAGGCATTTAGGAGTCCTAAAGTTAGGAGTCCTAACTTTACTACTCCTAAACTGAGAAAAATCCTAACTTTAAGACTTTCGGTATTCACAGAAGGCATTTAGGAGTCCTAAAGTTAGGACTCCTAACTTCTGTGAATACCGAAATGAGTAAGTGCCTTCTGTGAATACCAAAATGAGTAAGTGCCTTCTGTGAATACCAAAATGGTAGTAAGTTTAGGATTTTGTCTTAAGTCAGTTCTATGAATCGGGCCATAGGTCATTTTGTAATCTCATCATCTCTCCACTATTACTGTACAAAAAGAAAAAGGTTAATTTGAGGTATCCTAACAGCTATTGCTGCTTTGTGAACTAATTCTTCTGTCTAAATACAATGTCCTGTAACAGCAACTGCAGTCTTTCCAATTTAATAATTAGCAACTGAGATAACATGGCCATAGAATCTAACAGAACACCTAAGCATGTTATCACTATGGAGCCCCCTTACTTCTTTTCTAGTGCTACTTTATACCTCAACCCCCTATGACAACCAGTGTTTTAATTAGTCTCCTGCGCTCATTACAGTCTCCTGTTCTTCAAACCAGTTAAAAACACTCACGGGGTAGAGCACCCTTGCACTGACCCTACCTCTTCCCCCACTACTTCTTAAAGATTTTCCTGAACATCCCAAAGAGATTACATGCAACAGAACATCTCATCCTCATTACGATGTCCATAAATATATGACCTTGAGATTAAATGCCTGCTAAATGTAAATAGTCTGTGTGATGGAATTAAGATTCAGTATATTTCGTTCACATCTCATTCCTCAACACCTGCAGATAATTGAAATGTTATAGTAAAAACTTAAATAAGACACAGAAGATTCTCTGTGATCAATGTAGTCATTACCTGAGTTTGTCCCTGGCCAATAATGTGGCGTATTATCCAATGTTTTCCATCCACTTTCTTTGCCACCAAATGAAATGATCAGCTGGGTGGTTGGCAGAACTATAAAATGTCCCCATTCTGCCACTTCAACCCATTTTTAGCACTTTGTCCTGTACAACATCACACTTGACCTTCAGAGATGGCACATTTCTTCCCACTGGTCCCACGTATGAAATGCGAAAAACCTGTGGGCACTTGTGTTCATGCTTTTCACCTGTTCTTCCAACCCTCCAACAGTGGGACACCTTAGAAAGAGACAACAGGGAAGAGGAAGGCCACTGCATTATGAACTGACCCAACCAGTTAATAGGTGTCATGAGTTGTAACCACAGCTCATTGTTAATCTCAGTTTATGATATGATGGGGGTCAAGCCTTTTGTTAACGCAGAATTCTTCACTGCAGCCTAACCACACTAGTCATTCAAAGCTAATTTGTGCCATCATAGTGATGTCTAAATATTTAAATAGCACTATACTGTCACTATATAGACTGATATAAATAGTGAAAACTGCTAACCTCATATCAATAATAGAAGGCACCCTCAGCCACTTGGCTACCTACTTCCCCTTTGAATCTTCACTACACCTTGTCTGTTATATTATGTTATTTTAAATTTCTAAAGCGCACTTTCACCTGCAGGTCTCTTGGCGCTGGAATTGGGTGTGGAGTAACCGGTGTGAGAAAAGTTCAGTCTCATTGTGCGCTTGAGTGAAAAGCCAAGTCTTCAGCATCTTTCAAAATCGCAGTCCGTTTTGACATTTTAGGTAGTAGGCTAGGAGTTCCGAAATTGGTGGCCCAGTATTGAAAACCGTGACCCTCCTGTCCATTTGCATCTGAATCGGGGGACTACCAATAGATTAATGTGCATGGATCTTAAGGAACGCCGGGGTAGGTATTTGAGAATTCTTGAAGATATGTACTTGGGACCAATGCCATGTATAGCTTTGAACAGGATGGAATCTGTTTTGAACTGAGAGCACTACTCCACCGGGAGCCAGTGAAGTTCTTTCAGCAGTGGTCTGATGTTACATTGTCTGTCTTGTTGGTAAATATTTCTGGCAGCTTGATTCTGTACCATCTGCAGACAGTGTTTCTGATTTAGTTGGAGGCCAAGATACATCGCATTTCCATAGTCAAATTTGGATAGAATCAGGGCAATAGTAATTTGGATGCTGGCCTCTCTGCTGAAAAATTGTCTGAATTTCCGCAGTTTCCGGAGTTGGAAAAAGCATGCAGATATATCCGAACCAATCTTCGTGCTCATGGAGAGAACTGAGTCTATCTGTATGCCCAAGCTTTTAATCGTGGTCTTGGGGGTGGGTGCAGAGCCTAACTCTGGAGGCCAGTGTGCAAGAGTCCAATGCAAACGTTCGTTTTTGGGGATAATGATTCCAGTTTTTTCTGAATTAAGTTTTAACTGATTGCTATTCATCCACATCTTGATAAGTAGCATGGAGTTTCTAAGAAACTCCTCAGATTTTGTTGACTCTTCAATGGTGAACTTCAGCTGCATATCGTCAGCATAGTTGTAGATCTTGATCCCCATCTGACAAAGACTAGATATGAGAGAGCATTAAACATTAACATTAAAGTGAATCAGAGAAATATTAACATTAAAGTGAATCAGTCAGTCAGTCAGTCAAAGTTGGCTTTATTTCGATATAAAACATATCTTTAAAAGCAATACAATACATCTATTTTTAAAAAGAAAATAAAAGGCCAATTCATACGAAAACAATTATGCAGGTTCAAGATACGAATGGCATAGATAAATTACATAAAAATTCCAGTTTTTAAAACCATAATTAAACAACATACAAAAGCCTTTTTGATCTGATCGACCATGCCCAATTTAAGAACTTCGCCATACCACAGGCGAATAAAGGGCGTGTGTCGGATTTTAAAATACGGAGAGCCTCACTACATTGTCTTGTGCCTAGCTCTTTACATAGGGGTTTCAGCCACCTGAGGCGAGGAGCTTTATATGCAGGACATTCAAATAAAAGGTGGGAAACCGACTCAATCCTGGTCTCACAGAAAGGGCAGAAAGGAGTAGTATGTGCTGGTACCTTCCATCCTGCGGTCAACTCATACACAGGCAGCACACCTATCCTAAATTTAAAATATAAAGCCCTATCTCCAAATTTTGAAATGATATCGAGATAAGGCTCAAGTAGTGCCACCTCCTTTACTAATAGGAATTCAGCAGAACATCTACATAGATTGGGATTAGAGTTTCTGGAATCCATTACCCATTTCCAGTACAGTTTTTTCAGGACAGACTTGGATGGTGCGGTCCTGGACTGCCAGGCCCCTCCAAGACCCAACTCGCCCAGCAACCGCTTAACATCCCTCAACCATCCTATTTTATGCCAACCAGGCATTAATAAAACCTCATTTAGCCCCTCCGCATAACTAACAAGCTCCGGAACTCTCCATATGCAGCCCCAGAGGAGTAGAGGGCGCAACCTTGCCTGGTCTTTAATAGGACAGCAGCCCATGTCAAGGAGTAAGGGAAGGGTGGGGGTACTATAAGGGAGGCCCATTAAATCCTTCAAAAACTTATTTTCTAAACGGGTCAACTGATCCACATTCTGCGCCCCCCAAAGCTCTGCTCCGTAAAGCGCCGCACTCACCCCTCTTGCCTTGTAGATGTCAAGTACTGGGGCAATCGGTTTGAGGGTGGAGGACCGTTGTTCTTTGAGCAGAGAAAGCAAGGAGCCCTGCTGAACTCCACAGCTCATTTCTACAGTACTTCGGGGCATATTATCAAGCAGGCGATAAAACTATCGCCGCTTTAGCAGGAGAAAACTGCCGCTAAAACGGCGATAATGGGCTTGATAATATGCTCTATAGAATTCCAATTGAAGTCCATGTTAAATGTGAAGGACGTTTAACATGGGCTTAAATTGGAATTCCATAGAGAATATTATCAAGCCCATTATCGCCGTTTTAGCGGCAGTTTTCTGCTGCTAAAGCGGCGATAATTTTATTGCCTGGCTTGATAATATACCCCTTGATTTGTAGGGTGAAAGCCACACCGATTGCTTACGGTCCTATTAAAAGGATTTGGACCAACTCAAAGCAGCGCCTCTGAGGCCAGCTGCAGCGATACGATCCAAGAGAATGTCATGGTTAATGGCATCGATGCTGCAGACAGGTCTAAGAGAATCAGTGCCTGCCTGCAATCCTCATCCGTCTTTCCTTTTAGATCATTCATGACAAAGAGTATAACAGATTCAGTGGAGTGGAATGGACAAAAACCAGCCTGAAGGGCATCTCGAAAATGTGTTTCCTCGTTGAAGGAGCTCAATGATTTCACTACTTGCATCTCCAATAGTTTAGGGAAGAAGGGATATAGGCCTGTAATTATCCAGCTTTAGCGGATCAATGCCTTGCTTTGTTTGCAGTGCAATAACCACTGCCTCTTTAAAAGCTGACGGCACAATTCCTTGGGCCAGGGAGAGATTCAGTAGGGCAAGAATAGTGTCTGAGAAAGCCAAGTAGATAGATTTTGATATATGAAAAGGACATACTTCCTAAGGGGAACCTGACTTTGCTTTAAATTAAGAGTTCAGAGAGGAGTCCTTTATTTAGGCAGGAAAATGTGGCCAAGGAAGCAGAGTTGGTATTACTTAATAGTTCTTCTACATCATTATTGCTAGAATGTATCGATTCTTGTACTCTTTTTATTTTGTCTACAAAGAAGGAATTCAGATCATTGCATAGTTTCTGTGTGGCAATGATGGGAGGGGTCACATGATCAGGGTTAGAAAATTATTTTCCAATATTGAAAATATCTTAGGTACTGTTATTTGAATTGAGTACTTTATTAGTGAAAAATACTCTTTTTGTCTCTAAAATGGCTTTTTTATAGCCATGAGGCTCACAATGTATTGCTTCCTGGTTTTTGTTGAGTAGGTGTTGTGCCATTTCCTTTCGGCCTGACATACACTGAGTTTGATAGTTTTTAGGTCAGTGGTGAACCATTTGGAAGCTTCATGCTGCCTAATATGAGAGGTTTTGACCTGTAAAGGGGCATGGATGTTGATAGCATTTAATTGCCATTTGGCAATCTCCTTCTCAAAGCTGTCTATATTGTTCTGATTTGTGGGCTTCCCCTGAGTCCGCGTATCACATAAAGATTTCATATTTATGTGGTTCCAATTTCTGGCAGTGCCTTTTAGATGGAGCGAGGATTTAGGCAGAGTTATATCACTCAGAGGGAAACTAATAGTATGATGATCTGACCATACACAAGGCAGGATAGCTAAGTTCTGAAGGGTGAGATTAATAGACGGTACTTGGTCAAGTACATGGCCTTTGATGTGCGTGGGAGTATGGATGTGTGTTGGGTGTGGTTTAGGCAGATAAGGGACTCAGTTAGTTCCCTAGCTGCCAATCCCCCTTACGCCTCATTGGCCCAATATTTCATATCACCTATGACGAGAACTTTGGCATTTGAGAACTTTAGGGAAATCTGGCAACATATCATTGTACTGTTAGGAGAGTCCAGTTCGACTACAAGACTCTCTACTAGAGCCATTTCTAAAGGGGAGATGGTTGTACAAGACAGTTCTTTTTTGATCGCAACAGCCCCCGTCCCCCCTTTTTCCTGAGGGCCTGTTAGTTTGTAGGAGATAGTAATTTTCTGGAAGTGTAGCTAAGATATCTGGTTTGTATTCCTCTGTTAGGCATGTTTCAGCCAGAAACAACATGTCTCCCAATGTAAAAGCTTAAATCTGTCAACCTATTTACTTGGCCATATTTTTTTCTTTGTCATATAAAATAAAAGCCTCCCCTAGTGGTACGACAATGCCCATATAAAATAGTTTCCTATTGGATGTCTTTATTGCTGACTTTTCCTTGAACACTTCATTGTTACTCACCCCAGTACTTCTATTTAACTCAAAGCCTGCTCTGTCTTTTTCAACCTCTTTGCTCAACCCAGGTTCAGCCCTGTCCACTATTCACATTATTTCTCCTTCTATGTTTTCTCCTTTCTTTCCCTTTCCTAACTGCCTCTCATCCTCTGTTTCTGCATCCCAGTCTTTGCTGCTTTGCAAAAATATGTCCTAGATATCCAACCATGCTCTTTAGAATTGTTCAAATCTAAAGCCATTACTCTGACCTACTTTCCATCTTCTAGCCATTATCACCCCAAACACTCACTCTCATCACCTATCTGTTCTTTATTCCAGGAATCACCCTCACTCTCCCTTTCTGAGACTTTACTCAGCTTACCTGCCACCCTAGACCACCTCTGGATGTTGTCTCTGGCCTCCATACTGTTATCTGCACTGCCCCCTGATAACCGCCTGTGTTCCCTTGCAGGTATCAGTGGACCACAACTCACCATATTACCCTCTACCCTGTCCCACTTCTCTTCTGTCGTGTAGTTTCTAAAAATGCATAGGATATGCATGTATGTAGGTAAAATAAACTAAGGGATTGGTGTCTAGACTGATTCCGAACACCCCCAAAGGACATGACATGTCAGCCTATAGATCAGCTAGCTCACAGTGCCAACATAAGCCCCCAAACCTTGCAAGGAGCGAATAGTTTCTGGCAACCATCGAACATGACAACCCTTGTCCAGCAGGGATTGTGGAAACAGTACATTACTTTTTGCTCAATCAATCATTTCGTTATTTCGCCCTAGGATGAGGATGAGGATGACCCTGACTTTTATATAGGGTATGTTAATCCTGTTATGTGCATCACTTGAAAGGGACTTTTCTAAGAATCATCATGCATATTAAATGAGGCTAGTTTCAAGGAAACCAATCGCCATTTATTCAGCACATAACTGGTTAAAGGTCAGTGCTAGAACCGTTATGCAGAGCAAGGTAGGACAATGTAGGTGAAAGGCCATTTGCTACTTTCGAGGTACATAATACTTCCCGCAGTCCTCTTCTATTTTCCTGACACTGAGATACCACTATCATGGAAGCCACCATCCATTCCTGAGGAGCTGCTCCACTGCATTCCACTTCATCTTCTTCAATACTATCTCCCTCAGATGATTCTGAATCCACCTCCTCAGTCTCATCTTCCACTATAGACCTGCAGGCACTTGGAGGTGCACTAGCTGCTTTTTTCATTCCGAGACAATGGACTAACTAGGTCCATTAATTTTCACATTTCAACTCCCCTAACAAATTCTATGTCATGTTCACCTGGCTTCCTAACCTTGTCACTATACCCCATGGTCCTACCTGATGCTCCTCTCCAGCAGAGCTTGCCTTGACACTTCCAGTCTATTTTAAGTAAGCACAGGGCCCTTCATCCTCCTTTGTTCCCTCTGTTGCTCTCACAGCACCTACCCCATGATGCATCTCTTCTTACCTTAGTCAATCTACATGATCCTGGATACCTAAATCTGAAAAGGATGTATTCCCTCAAGGGATGCTTGCACAGTACCTCATGAATGTCAACTGTCCCACTTTTTGGTGCTCTGTGGCCTGTTGTCCAACTGCTGCCCCTCCTGCTTCTGTCGAGGTGCTGTGTCCCTTTCATCTTCGTAGGTCTAGGTCACCCACTCCAGTGGTTCTCTCCTTCTGCACTGTCTCCTTTGATGCCTCTGTGTCTTTTCCTGTGTTACATCATCCCTTTGCTTACAGGCCTGCCTTCATCCCCATCTCTAGGAGGAATTAAAGCAATCACCTCTGGGGAGAGGCCGCTTAACGCCGACCTCCAGTGTCTAAATACTGGCAGGGGCGCCATTTGTGCTTTTCCATCATCCCCTGGTCCTAGCTCTGCTGTTTGCAACATGGAACAAGTTGCCTCAGTTTCAGGTCCAAGAGAGCTAATATCGCCACTATCCTATGTTCCTGTACATAGAGACTAAATGATCCATCTCCACGTGTTGCGGTTATAAGGTCAAAGCAGTAGCCTTACCTTCACCTCATCTTACATTGCAGCCAGCCTTCCCAAAAGACCTAGGAAGATGGGTTAATTTGCTCTCTCAGTCTCCCTTCAGAGCGGCGCCCAGTTTCTTGACTAAACATCTCTAAGAAGCATCCATGCACTGCCTGGATAGCACAACTTCTGTTGTCATGCACTGGGGTTCACCAGCTAATTGTAGGGCACACTGAACAGAATATTGAATGTGGAGCACTGTAATTTTGGTACCACCCTTTTGCGTGTCAACTTTGTCATATATATGTGCATGCAATACCAAACATTTGTGTGCTTTAATATCATTAAAGTTAAGTGGTGCACTTGACTGAAATACTGAAAGTGTATTTGCTGTTTACTACAGACATGTGTATGAGTGCACATACTGATGCTTTTTTTATAGTGATACCAAATTGCTGTTTCCATATGTATTTGCAATTGTGTAGTTTGCCTAATGGTGTTAACTTTATACATACTTATGTATTCATTTGAATAGTATCATATAATTATTTTATAACAATATGTGTATCCATAACTATGTATTTAAATGTGTAATGACGTGTTTTACTACATTAACTTGACCAAAGGCCTTAAGCATTTGGACTCTAATGTTTAAACTTCAATGTGAAAGTTTGCTTGGCTTACAATGATTTCTTCTTTGCAGGTGCTTTCATATGATCTCATAGTTAGTTAGCACATTGTGTATAGAGATAGGGAGGCTCAGGAGGAGACCTTTTGGCAAGGTCGAGAGGCGCTAATGTATAAAGAATGGACCCCAATTCATGTTATATCTAGAGACAGGAGGAATGCAAAGACGTTCTGATGTTTGGACCAAGAAATGGGAGTACTGAATATGGTTGTCAGTTCTATTGTGAAATGGCGGGAAAGTACTGGGACACATGATGTTGGATTCTCAAATGTTCTGTGAAGTTTTAATTGGTCACACTTTAGCCATAGATAGATTCATTTTAGACTTAGAGGGGTACAGACCTCTTTGTTAAATTTCTGTTGTGAGGCTTTATGCTATGCAATACTTCTGATTTTGGAGAACTTCTACAGAAGTCTTTACACTGTTGACACCTTCCTCCTTTACTAGATCAAATTAGGGTTTCCGCTACTAATACTACTTAGTTTAGGGTTAGTTAGGTAATTTAGATTTACTCATGTATAGGTAAGAGGACTGGACATCATATACTAATCACCAGATTTTGTTCCTCATTTTCTGCATTGCCTTTACTAAATTCCTTGTGTGCTTCATGCTATTTAGATGATTTTGCTGTCAGTAGTGATTTTGTATTCTTAAAACATTCTTGAGACTTGCATACATAAGTTTGGCTATGAATTTGTACTAAACCTTCATTTAATCCCATTTATTGCCTTTCCAGTCCTCACTTTGTAGCCAAATGAGCTACCCTGCAAATTGAAAAATTTGGATAATGTTAACTCCTCTTTATTTCCCAGGCATCTAAAAAGGACTATCACAGACAAATTTGGATATTCGGCTCACTGCTCTGGCAAAGGTCAAGTAGAAATGTCTGAGAGTGAGTGGGAGGTTTTTTAATTTTCAGCTTGAAATAATGAAGCAGTCCTAGGTGATGAAAGAATAGAACAATTTCGTTTCACATAAAAACAACACATAAAAAATTAGCAGCTTTGTGCATTTTCTCTCACCAATGCATGTTTTATTCCATCCCTGCAGGGAGTAACTTACTCACTCTGCAACAAATAATGCTATACGTACAATAAAATGACAATGTATTTTATGAAACAATTAAATGTTAACAAAGATGATGATATAGCACGAATGGGTTTCTTTTTTCATATCTGAATTGGAAATATAATTTTGATAATGCGTAAACTATTAGGAGCGCAATACAGCAAGCTGCCTCTGAATTTATATATTTATTTACCTATATATATGTATTATTGGGTTCTACAAGCAGCGTATACTTCTGGGGTTACTATGAAGTATACTGTGGGAGGGATGGGCAGAAATAAAAGCTAGGAGGCTTGATATGCGCTTAAAATTTTGCTTCTTTATTCACAGAATGAATTTTACATAGGAACTGTTTAATGTATTTTCCTGGATTCCTGATTTTCTCTGCTTGAATACTCTTTTTTCTTTTTCTTCTTTCACAGGTCATTTTCCTTCAGACATAAATCCCCAGGAGGTTCAAATGAAGAAAAACGGACAGTGAGTATCTGGATGTTCTGCCTGGGAGCTGAGATAGTGTCCTTCACCACACCAAAGGTGTCAAGAAAGGTATTTCACATGCTCTCTAGGGATGGGTGAGAGGTGATTAGTACTAGGGAAGGGTATGTTTTGTCCTTGTCTTTTTTGTCCCACTCTCACTCACACCTTGGCTGTCAAATAAGTAATGGTTGAAATCTCCAAGCACAGGATAATCCACTGGGGAGTCAGAAAAAAAAGAAAAACTTATAGGAAAAAGAACGTTTCGTAATTAGCCACATTGGCTATATCACAAAGACCCCTCTAGCTGCCCTATAATATTCATCAACCCATTCCCTGAGACTTTACCCTAAGGGTTATCTGGCAGTACTGAGTAAAGCGAAGAGGAAAATTCACCAAGCAGAAATAACGTGCTCACTTTCACATTTAAACAATATCTGCCCTCTGCCATTGGGCCGCCTGCAACAGGTCTGTAATAATATGTGACATCAATTTCAAAGATCAGTGATGGTTCCTTAGAGTCTTCTAATCCCGCTCCCACAGTGTCTGACCCCAGTGCCACAGTGACCTACACCATGTAAAAAATGTCCCTGCTCACTCACTGCCCGTGTCGCAACTCTTCTAAGTTGCAGCGGCAAATGCGCATTTCCTGGGGGAATCCTCCAATCTTTGCTCCACTCCTCAGGCGTCTCCTCTTCATCCCCAGAGTCTTCCTCTAATTTTCCATTTCCACAGTTTGGCGTTTCACCTGGGCTTCCCTTCGCAGCTTTCTCCAGCTCCTCATGGCTCCGCCTCTTGACCTCATCCCGAACTCTTCCTGTTATGATGTGAGGACTTTTTCTTCTACTTGAAGGGTCCCTGATTGGTCTTCTCCTAAGCGGGCTCCTCCTCCTTCCTGTAGGGGACAGGCCCGGAGAAATGGTTTAACCCACTTTTTCTCTTTTGTCTTCCAGGCTTGTGACGTTCTCAGCATTCTCGGCATCTTCGTTTGAGACCCCTGGTAAGTCATGGGCTGCAAGGGACTCTGTGTCGGACTCTCTTACACATATACTAATACATTTTTATAGCTTCTATCTTTGTTCAGTGGCTTAGAACCCATGAGTTCTAAAATTAAAAGCTTTCCTCCAATACGCAATTGCGGGTAATTTCTGAAGCTTTAAATTGTCTTGGGGTTGCCTCAGAACTGTATTAGAGTTCATAGATTCATTTTGTCTTTCAATCATCTGTAGCTAACCTCTACTAGGAGTTCATTAGCAATGCTCTATGCTACTCTACTATGAGTTCATTAGCAATTCTTTACGCCAGTGGTTTTTAGTCTTTTGACTTGGTGAACCCCCTTAATCACTACTGTAAATCAGGGACTCCCCTTAATCATTATTCGAAGGCAGATACCCCCCACTGAGTAGTTACTGTAAGCTGGGATGAAACTCAAAACAATACAATAACATATTGGAACAAGAATTCATAAAACAAATACACAAATGTTTAAATATTTTATTTCATTCACAAACACATTTAAAGAAAATCAAAATTGTAATTTTAATGAATTGGTTGGAAGTTTTCTAAACTCAATTGAGCCTACCCATCATTCATGCTATATTCTGTTGTTGAATTTGCACTGCTTCCACATATCAACTTGAAGAAAGCAACTTCCTTTTTATCCTCCAGTTTCAAATTCCTTCATATTTACAGAATGTTTTTTGCTTATTTGCATACACTTTAATAATCTGTTAATATTATTCAATTTTCTAAGCAGTTGTTTTCCCCATGATTAGATGTCACAGACCACCGGGAGTCTTCTTACCCCAGGTTAAGAAGTGCTGCTCTGCACCTTCTCTATGCTAGCTTAATCTTCAAAAACTCACAGGTTTATATTACTGGATGCATATTTGAAGAAGAATTTTTAAAATGTCTAGGTAATCACAGGCCAAACAGGGGCAGACCACTTTGAATTCAAGCAACAAAATACATGAGCAATATGTCAATAACAGAATAATGATATTCAATAATGAAGCTGTCAGAAAACCTATGTTTTTACCATGTTCACGCCATGTACTTGTGTGCACACCATGATTTTGACACCCAATGTTGCTTTAGTCTGCTCAACTGGGTGAACAATAGGTGCTTTGTTCAAAAGAGCATTCCTTATTTTCCGATATGCCTTCCCAAGGTGTGTTACCTTTCTCTCTGGGAAGACTACTTATTGTCTGTGTGCAGGGCCCGTGACACATTTGATAGGAAAAGGGCTATCTAAACCTGTGTCATAGCATGTACATAATGTGGGCTAAAATGGTCATTTATGGGGCATTCATATTACTATTGCCCTTGTTCCAGTTGTGTAACTCGAAATATATTTTGTTTGAACTCAGAGAAGTGATTCAAAAAGGCATGAGTATTATTTCTGTGCTGGGACATCCCTTACATGTTTGTGGCATATGCCTGCCAGGTGTTACTTCAAAGGTAATTGGATGAGTGGCAAATGCCCTCAGGGCTGTGAAGGGCATGCATCTAAAATGGACCTTGCGGTACCTTTGCCTCACTGAAGTAGATTCTCCATATTCAGTAGATTCAGCCAATACAGAAGGCATACAGCAATTGGTCATTTAGAGGAGGATATTTCCTTTGGAGCCTTGTGGGCTAAACTGAGCAGTTCAGAGGTGGAGCTGGGGGTGGCTAGAGCTCCACACTGTGCAACAGGGATTCACCATATTGAATTTTGAGTGCATGGACTTCAAGGGAAGTTTTGTTATAACTAATCATATTGCCATTGTGGGATCTGCAATTCTTTGCTCCAAACATGGGAGAAGGAAGCTGAGGGATTTTGTTAGGATTAACACTTACCACATGACAAATTAATGACTGCTTTACTTTTGGGGGCACCCTGGCTGATCCATTATAAAAACAGAATCAGCCTTTAACTGAAGATGAAACTTCCCTGCTGTTTGGAAGAGTCTGCGGTATCCTCAGTTCTGTCCTCAACTTTTTCTCAGCGAAATTGCTTCAAG
Organism: Triturus cristatus; assembly: GCF_964204655.1. Lineage (NCBI taxonomy): Eukaryota > Metazoa > Chordata > Amphibia > Caudata > Salamandridae > Triturus > Triturus cristatus. Next base: position 130,018,556 of record NC_140582.1, read on the forward strand.
ACTTGTAGCAATAGTCAGCTACTGAACCAAAGTTTTAAAGGAAGAAAAGATATTTCCCTTCCATTGAGGACCGTGTGCTAATGTGAAACTTTCCTCCTCTGGCTGGAGGATGCAGAACAACATGAGGAAGAGTAAACCATTGCATGACTAAAAACATTTCAGCGGAGCACCTGGTGATTGGGCATTTCTCTTGTGTCTGAGACTTGAGGGTGCCCGAAGTAGTAGGAGCAGAGAATACTGTTGCGTGCCGGAATTCTAGTGGACAAGGTAAAACTACATATTCTTTTGTAGATATAGAATCAGGTTTTATGGGCTCTCCTGCAACTGGGAAAAGTGCATGGAATGTCAATGAGCCAGTCTTGATGATTTGAAGAATTTTCTTCATGGCAGCAACCAGAACATTTCCAAATGGTTTACACTTATAATAAGTGTAACTCCTTAACGGAATGAGAGAGCCTGGCAATTCTATTTGTAAAAAACACAACATTGCCTTCTTCATCTCAGAGGATTCTATCCCACCCCCCCCTTTGAGCATTTACCTGTTTGTTGGCCGCTAAAGAGGGATTGTTCAACAAATATCTCTGTTCTTGCAAAAGTAATTCCAGCAACAGCCTATTCACTGGTAGTGCTGAAGATTTGTTACATCTAGACAAGCATCAGGACTTGAAGGAATAAACGTTTAGTGGGATAAACAATCAATTTCTATATGGCTGCTTTCACATGTTCAAGTCTTGCAAGGAACCTTCACATTTCTGGCCAGTTGGGAAGTGGCTCATTTGATAAATAGGGACCTACCACTAGTAATAAGGCAACAAACACAATAAAAGTTTCAGTGAAGGACTTAATAATTGATTCCCTTGCACAACCCCTTGGTAGCTGGCTGCGAGCAGGCAGTCTAAACTCAGGAGACAGGTGTAAAACATTTAAAATCACCAATACATTAAATAAGTAAGACACACCTCACAATAAAAATTCAAGACCAATTGATAAAGAAAGGTTATATTTTTTATGAACAAATAGACACCAGAATTTCTGAAATCCAATTAAGTGAACTGGAGATATGAATTTTTAAAGAGCAAACACTTTCTAGTGCTTAAAAAACAAAAGTGCCAACTTGGGACATGTGTTCATGCTGGACAGTGACAAAGTTAAAGTTTTAGCCTGACCGCAATGGAGTGCAACGTTGAGCACTTCATAAGGGTGGATTTGTGTTGACGTTGTTGGCTAGGTCCAGCACAAGTCCTTGGTCAACTCCTGGAAGTCTTAAGCTCTGGAGCATTCAGCTGGACAAATTTGAAATCTAGGCCAGGTCAGGGTTCAATGTCGGCAGATAGACTCTCAACGATGGGTCGGTCACCTTATCAAGCTTTTTGCCAACGTTGCTGCAAACTTCTCCAAACTTCTGGAACTTCTTCCTGAAGTTTCTCTTGTAGATTCAACTGCTCCAAGTGTCTAGAAGCTCTGAGATGGTTCTTGGGATGTTGGGACAACATTTTCAAAAAATGCACCTGGCCAAATCTATAAATGTCCACTGAACATACTACATTTGAGTCCTCCTTCATGAAGATTATGCAGGTGGAACTCTGTTAAGTTGTTGCTTTCAGGAAGTCCACTCCTTAATCCTTGTGAAGTCAGGCAAAGTCCCTAGGGCTGTAGTCCCAGACTGTGCAGCAGGTGCAGTCTTTCAGAGTACAATCCTTGGGGTGCAAATCAGGGTTCCAGCAGGGCAGTCCTTCTTCTCCTTGTTATTTCAGGCAGGGATTTGAGTTGTTGGCAGTTCTCCCATAGCTATTCGAATTCCTGGGCACAACACAGGGGGCACCAGTGAACAACGTTATGCAGGGTGCCACTCAGGTGTATGACTGCTTTCTCCAAAGTGCGCAATATTCTTGACCCAGAAAGCACTGTTCTTCCAAAATCCAAAATGGAGAAATGTTCTCCTGGAGGGTTAGATCTGGCTGAGCCATCGCACTGGCATGGCTGCAATTCCCTAACTCTTCCCTTCCACCCCCTCTGCTAATCTAATTACTGGGGTTCCCGTCTGGCTGGAGGTGCAGGATGTGGGAGCGAGATTGTGGTGCCCTAAACTATCATTCTCTTTTTGAAACCCAGTTTGGCTATTCCACCCCATCCTGCCATTTTTACTGAAGCTTGAAGTTCTCCTCCCACAGGAAATCCTTTGTTAGTTAGACCACTTCACATCTCATCAAGACAACTTGGCTCAGCCTGCCAGAGGCTGGTTAATCAGGAGAAGACTGCTGGAAGGCTGGATTTTGGCTTACAGAAAATTAAGTTTTATAACGTATTTTCTGTAATACTTAAACTACATTTAACAGTGGCACATTGTTGGATTTATTCTAACTATCAATTTAATACTTTAAAGCATATTTTAGCTCTTTTCTTTCAATAAATATACTTTAATAAAGTATTCCCATGTTATTCAATTGGCAGTTTTGACCTCACCAGGACATATAAAACATCTTTTACAATGTCCCTGCTTTTAGTTACAAGAAACCCTACCCCTGGGGCACTAAGGGAGAACTTTGGTGTGATGTATATGCAGAAATAAGGTGGTTTGAGACTTTGGAAGTACCTATAATTCCAAAGTCGAATTTACAAATGTTTTTAACATAAAGGCTGCCTGAAAAGCAGGGCTGACTTTACATATGACAGCAGGCAAAACAGTGGAGCACACTTCTACTGGGCCTCTAAACCTTCATGCTCTACTAAATACCAGTGACTTAGAGGCATGCTGTTAGTATCAATTATAATTCAACCTAAGTACCATATACCTTATAATCAGAGAACAGGCCCTGGGTCTGGTAAGCAGAACCCAGGGCACAATCAGAGTCAGTTATCACCAGTCAAAAAATGGGTGTGATCAGACCCAAAAGGATGGCTTTCTCACATGCCTTTATTAGATTTCCACTAGAAAAACATTTATACTGTTATCCAATGCTTTTGTTTTTAATATTATTTACATTTTCCTAATAACATTTTATTCCTATATACGTTATTTTTCATTTTTGTGACCTTTGTCAAATTACACTTCATATAACAATGTAAAAAGTGTAGGCAGAGATTTATGAATGAAAGCAGTTTGGCCCCGATTCACAGAAATTACTTAAGACAAAATCCTAAACTTACTACCATTTTGGTATTCACAGAATGCACTTACTACTTCTGCACTCGGGCCGGAATTTCCGCTTCCGGAGCGGGAATTCCGCACCCGGAGTGGGAATTCTGCTCACAGGCCGGAATCTCCGCCTACAGGCCGGAATCTACGAACTGTGGCCGTTGATAATTTTAGCCAAGGGTAAAGACCTGTCCAAGTGCCTACCATCCCCACCATGCTTCAGCTGAAACACTGCAGCCAATCCCAGCCAACTGCTCCATTTTGCCATGAAGTTGCAAGTGCCTACCATCCCCCACCATGCTCCAGCTGAAGCCAATTAACACTAATTGACCAGCACCACAAAACATATAAAGCAGCACACATTGAAGGAACACGTTTGGCCACAGAGAGTTTGTGTTCACTACACTGACATCGCCAGAGAAAAATGGAACTAATGAGGAGGAAGAAGAACTTCACTGCAGAGACCACCATGCTTGTGGAGTATATAGTGAGGCACCACAAATGCCTATATGGACTCCCACCCTACTGCACCAGTGGCACACAGAAGGCAGCCCTATGGCAGCAATTAGCCACTGCTGTCACAGCAATGGGGGAGGAGAGGCGCACAGTCCAGGACATCAAGAAGAAGTGGCAGGATTAAAGGCAGAGTGTGAAGGAGAAGTACTCCAGGATCAAATTAAACAGGATCCTCCCTGCTGCATACTCTGGACCCCGCATCCATCTCACCCCACTGGAGGAGGATATCCTTACCACAATACACCCCCACTTGGCCCATGGGCTGCTTGTTAGTGACGTCCGCTACGTGGTACCAGGTAAATGGGATGAAACGAAAAAGTGCATGAAAAGATTGTCTGTGTTGCACTGTCATTGTGAGTAAGGAAGTTGTCCAAAGTGTATATAAAAATATAGTCAGTCAGAGACTCATGTGTCACCCTCTGTATGTAGCACCACAAGTCCCAGAATCCGCTGCATTAAAAATGGCAAATCCCTCCCCCACTTTTGAAAACATGGGCACAGTACTGTTGCCGTATATACACAACCCTGCTAAGTAGCAATTGACGAATATTAGCAGGGATGCACCAGTAACAATGCAACACGCAATTCAACTCTTGCGCCACCACGGATGCGTCGCATTTACAATGCGGTGCACTGTGGTGCAGTGATAGACAGATGTGTGTTGCATCTGATGGCATTAGGGGGGGTGATTTGCTGGAGTCGTGTTATAAGTGTGACGCAACTCCAACAATGTCCATGGACCGCCCATACCTAACGTTCTGTGCCACTCCTTACGTATGCTTCAAGCAGGTGTAAGGTTGCGTCGCAGCAGCCTCTGAAAAGTGACTCAAGTTTAATGTTGTGCACGGCTTCACAACGTGACGCATCCCCATAGATGCTTCATGTTGTGAATAAGTCGAAATGTGTCACCTGTATTTCACCACCGCTGTGTCACAGAAGTGACGCAACGCCGGTGTAAATGTTTTTCAAGGGGCTTGTAAACATGCCACAAATTATCCAAGAAGTAAATCACCCTGTGCCAGCCAACATTTACAAAGCAGAAGGTGAGAGAATCATCAGATCAAAATAGTCATACACATATTCTGTTGTTTATTTCCCACCCTGTCACTCCATTACATCCCCAACACACCGCTGTTCCTACATGCCCCGTCTGCGGCAGTACTTCACAACACTGTTAGCATGCAGAAGAAATGGGGAAATCCCTGAAAAGTTCCACAAGGACATTTCCCATTTGGTTACTTTTCTCTCTTCTCACCCATTGACACATTCAGCCAGAGCACAGACAACTGCAGTAGCAGAGGTCCCTGCATCTACTGGGAGGAATCGACATCGGTCAGAGAAAGGCATACCACCCTCACTAACTGCTAAGTCAAACTGGCCAGGAGATGGTCAAAATGCATACATTGTCAGGAGACGACAGAGGGACATATAGTGCCCACATATGAAAGTCAACGAGAAATGAAAAAATAGCTGCATTACTATTGGAGTTGTCAATGGACATTCACCTTTAGCAAATTATATTTGTGAACGGCGAAAGACAAAATATAACATGTCTTGGCTCATCATACCTTTTTAATTGTGGAACATAACATGTATTTCACCAACAGTCCCAGACCTGGGAATCCAATCTATATTGTAATAGTGTCTTTAGACCTAATCAAGAAATCCAATTTGCACAAATATGGTAATGATGAACAAGAAGTGAGATACCAGTGTCAGTAGTATTGACAATGCATCCACTGTCCAACTTCGAATGTTTCCAATATACATTAAATTGCCCAGTCCACACAGCTGGTCATGTACTTCTTAAATTGGCTGGCTTTTTTGTTGGCCATCAACAAAACACGATAGTGGACCTTACCTCAGGATTCATAGTCATGTCATTGTGATATAGGTTGCATCTAGGTAGTGGGACCATTCTAAGTTATATGTGGGATCACTCATGATATTAAGTTTAAAACACTTCTGCAACGGTGGTGCACACAACTGCTTGAGCTCATCCTTTGTGCCAGAAATTGAGTGCATCACATGTGGCTGCAGAAATGTAAAGTTGCAAAACACACTTATCATTGTAGGTACAATGAGGTCCTCCCAGAATCAAAAACACACACTGACTTCTACCACAAGGTTGGCTGTGACATCTGTTCAGGGACCACACACTGTTCTGATGCTGGGCCAAGGTAAGTAAACCCAAGAATAATTCAGGCTGAATGCTCATTAAATGTGCCTTTCACCTCCAACGTATGTTGTATGTGTTGTACTTTGAAATCTTGTGAGGTTCAGCTGCCATTTTGGGCTTTGTGATGCTATTTAAGCAATGCCCCATCTGTCGACCTCACTCCTCATCCAAAACCATTCATTGGTGGGGTAGGAACTCTGAACCTGAAGTGTGCCCCAGAGTTCATATCCACTTACATGTTATCTTGTTCCCAGAGGTACAGCAAATCTTCAATGGAACGACTCCAGGAATCCTATGACCTGCATGATAAAAGCACAATGTGAGATAAGAACTACACATTCACTTGTATAAAGGTAAGGAGCAGGCGTCTAAAGACATAGACTTACCTGGATTCACTGCTAGCCAGGAGGTGCGTCGAAGATTTCTGGAAAAGGAAGAGAAATAGTGTAACTTTGGTAAACCTCAGTTGGTGAATTCTGCAACAATTGCAGTAACAGGTATAAATGTAACATTGAGAGAAACAGTGCAACTTCGGTGCATATTAAATGGGCAAAGTGTACAATGATTAAAGTGACGGTTTGCATATAACATTGTTAAGATCTGTTCTCCAAATGTACCAAAACACTTGGGGGCAGATTTACAAGAAAGTGACACATCTGTGAAGATGCGTCACTTTCCCTGCGCCACTTTGAGAAACCCTTGCGCCACTATGGATGTGCCATATTTACAATACGGCGCACCATGGTGCACGGATTGACAGATGCGTCAGAAATTCTGACGCATCTGTTGATGCAAAAGTCACGCATTGCTGGAGTCGTGTTGCAAGCACGACGCAACTCCAGCAATGCAGGAGGATGCCTATCCTCATTGTGCTGCGTCACTCCTTACGCCTGCTTCAAGCAGGCGTAAGAATTTGACGCAGTGGCGTCCTAGAAGTGGCGCCGTGAAATCTTGTAGATTGCACTGCATCACTTCTAAGAGGCTTTTTTGCATTGGAACGCCGACCCTGCATACATTATACCTGAGGCAGGTATTATGTGACGCAGGGCTTTACAATGTGACGCATCTCACTAGATGCGTCACGTTGTAAATGGGCCGCATTTTTACGCTGCTGCTGCATCACAAAACATGACGCAACTGCGGCGCAACAATGTCGCAAGGGGCTTGTAAATCTGACCCATGGGTAATAGTTCATTCACATCTTGGATGTGCCACCAACATTCATGGAAAGTATATTTCCAACAGTAGAGAAGCCCCAAGAAAGGAACGTCAGAGCAGAGTGAGTTTAACTGTTTCAGCCATGAGACTCCACCATGGAAAGACATGCGGTTTTTGCTTCGGGGGCCTGTTGCGGGACCACAGGGGGGTGGGGGGGCTGCACTATGGTACCCCCCAACATTGGCATGGACAAGGTGGCAGGCACCGCGTGTTGCCTGTCACGTTGTGCATGCCAATGCACAACATGCATATATTGCATTGTGGCGGGTGCTGCTTACAGCACCGCCCGCCGCAATGCAATATATGCGGGATACCACCGCCACCATGGTGGTGGCATCCTAATTGCCTTTGCGGGACCGCCTCGCCTCTTGCGGGAGGTCCCGTTTGCCGTTGCGGTGTCCGCCCGCCATCGTAATGGACTCCATATTATCCTGACAGGAAGGAATGTGTATTTCTCACATTTGTGTCCACGGCAACCATCTGCATACCTAGCTGACAAATCAAAAACTGTGAGCTGCAGACGGAAGAACCATTCAACCTGTTAGCATCAATAACATCATGTACAAAGATATTGACACCCAATACACAAAACTGAAATGACACAAACATCGATAAAAAATATATTTAAAAAAAATGTTGATAAAAGTATAGACAACAGAAAAAAGAACACAAAAATATTGATAACATTAAAATAGCATATAACACAACAAAAACATCAATGTAATTAATATCGACAAGATAAACATCGAAAAATACATATAAACAATCCCATTATACAATAAAATAACATATACCAAACATTAAAAACAAACACAAAAAATAAAAATTTCATAAAACTAAAAAACAAAGTAATACACTGAAAAACCCAAAACAAATAAAGAACCAATACAACATAAAAAATCACAATTATCAAAAATAAACAAACACATATATATATATATATATATAAAACATTTATTTACACATACATTTTAATTACACAAGTTAACAAAATTAAACAAAACATTAAATAAACCTAATTAGTATTAAACAAATTAAATTATAACTGTGAAAAAAATCTAAAAACGTTATCTCAACAAATACATTTTAACTAAACCAACAAAAACCAATAGAAATTTCTAACTAATTAAATAAACACTATAAAAGCAATCAATTAATGAACACAAAATGTACAGTGAAACAGACAAAAACTCAAGAAGCACAAAACATTTTGAGACAGAAAGCAGAACAAAATAGAACTACACAATCAACTACTCAGAAAAACTCAACAACACTTTTCAATTAAATAAATAAAATTAGCTTAAAAAAATATAAATAAATGAACTAAAACTCTAACATGTTTTCCTTTATATGTCACAAATTATACTTCACTAAAACTCAACCTAGAAAATTCAAAACAACGATTTACCTCCAAGACAAGTACAAAATCAACATTAACGAAAAATATAAAACAAAGTAAGTACATGACTTAACCAACAAATAGATTAAAATATTTTTTTTTAAATAATAAAAAAGCAAAATATAACTAACAAATACTTCTCTCTTAACTGCTTCTATGAACTTCAACAAAACAACATAAACGAAATAAACTTCAGCAACTTAAAATAGTAGTTTTGTTTTTTACAATTAAATAGAAATTAGAGACAAAAAATGAAATAATCAAACTAAATGTAACACTTTAATAAAAATAACATTTTCCTTTTAAACCAACAGAAAAAAGAAACTAGTGAATAAACCAAGAACATCAAAACAATATCCAACAAGAAAATCAAATCAAGAAAAATGTAAGTTTATTTTCAGATATAATATTTATAAAACATGTTTATTCTTCAATACTTTATAATTAATAAATATATATAAATATATTCACAGATATACAAAAAATTGAAGAATGAGCAAAATTCATCACATCACAAAAAAGGGAAAGGTACTTCTGTGCTACATGGGCTATACTTACACGCAAGAGAACATAACAGGAAACAAAACCCATTGGAAATGTAGTAAATACTACAAACTTCTTTATATGGGAGAGCCACAACAGTCGAAACAAATGTTATTAATGTCAGGGAACACAACTATTTCCCTAGCGTCACAGAAATCGAGGTCAAAGATGCTTTAGTAGCTATCAGAGAAGCAAGCACAAGCTTCCAATAGACCAGTACTCAAATATAAAAAAAACTTACTAACTAGGGTTCCTCAACATGTGACAGGACAACTACCATCCATCCCCACTCTAAAATGGCTAATAGCAAGAATTAAAAGAGCTACTGTTCAAACACCACCCACCCCCCAAACTTTTGCAGAAATCACAATACCACAAGAATACACTCTCACAAACCAAGATGATAAATTCAATCTTTATGAATTATATTTGCCCCCAACAACAACATTCAAAAGTTAAAAAACTGCGAAACATGGATGACGGATGGTACATTCAAAGTTTGCCCCATGCCTTTTTATTAACTGTATACCATCCACGGCGAGTATGAAGACACTTACATCCCCTTCATATGAGCACTACTCCCCAACAAGCAAAATACCACCTACATAGAACTCCTTACAATATTAAAACAACATAATGACAACTACTTCCCACAAAAAATAATAATTGACTTTGAACTAGCAATGATTCAGTCAATTTAATAAGTATACCTCCATAAACACAGAATGGACTCGCTCGGAACCACTACCGCAGCAGTTTCCGGCCGGGCAAGTACAATGCGTACTTCCTCTGCGCCAAATAGGTCACCACCTCCAGCACGTCACATCATCCGGAAGAGCAGTACATCAGGTCCGATTCGTGCCACAACATGAACACCTCATACGAAACGAAGCTGCCATGTATCCGATCATGCATGTCATCCCTATACTGTACGCCTAATCAACATCAGAACCGATGCGCACGTCGCAGATGGTAAGTCAGACACCTACCACCCACTAATACATTACCAGCCAGTGAAAGCCAAAACACACACAGGGGGTGGATGCCCACACCACAGCACAGTCCACCCCAGAAGGGGGGGATGCCGACCCCCAGCACAGCCCACCCCAAAAGGGGTAGATGTCCATCCCCCAGCACAGTCTACCCAAGAAAGGGTGGATGCCCATCCCACAGCACAGTCCACCCCAGAAGGGGTGTATGACCATCCCCCCAGCACAGTCCACCCCAGAAGGGCTGGATGACCATTCCCCAAACACAGTCCACCCCAGAGGAGGTGGGGTCAAACACTACCCCCTATTCCCATGCCAGGTTTGGGTATTGTGGCCAAACATCTAAACACATCATGCAACCAAATGCAGTTACATCCATCACTCTAGTGAACAAAGGCAGATTGTGGGGTACAAACCACCAGCATTGACAAGCACATAGGGGGGTGGTGTATCACCCCACATCAGTGTTGTCACCATAAGGTGATAGGGGATCAAACACCCAGCATTGTGAAGCACATTGGGAAGATGGGGTATACCCCTCATCAGTGCAGTGCCCAAGCACATAGGGGACATGGGGTATTACCCCTCTCTCAGTGTTGTCACCATAAGGTGATAGGGGGATCGAACGCCCAGCATTATCAATCACATAGGGGAGATGGGGTATACCCCCATCAGTGTGGTGCCCAAAATATGGATGTGGGGTCCAAACCCCCAGCGGTGGCAAGCACATAGGGGACAAGGGTTGTAACACCCCCATCAGCTTAGGGACAAAAAGGTGAGTGTGGGGTTCAGACTCCCAGCATGTGCAGACAATCATGTATGACTCTCCGAGGCCTAAAACCAATAGCAATGTAGTGATAAAGTAGTGGTTGTGTGCCAAAAAAGCACATATCTGTTGAGGCAGACATAGTTGTGCCTTACAAAGAAAAACCTGCCATGTGGAGACAAGCATTGCCATTGTGTGCTAACACTGCCACCAATGTTCATTTTAACAATGAAAGAAGTGACCATCCAAATGCATAACCACACATTTGTTCACATACAGACACACATACAAAGGAAATCCACAAGACACTTAAGTGTAGACAAGATCCTGTTCCACACTGTGGCACCAATGGCAAATCAAGAGTATGATGAATGGCCAGATTGAAGATGTTGGAGTCCCAGGGACAGTAGCTAAACAAAAAAAACTGTACATCGAATCACTGCTCACAAAGCCAGTAGAAATACGCGGGCCAAGATTTGCTAATACAACCAGCCAACCACACACTGCAGAATAAACACAGCATGTGTGTGTGTAAGTGTCCCTAAGCTCCCCACACACAATGGTGGTCTAAACTCCACTGAGACATATGTGTCCTGAGTATAACCCAGATGCATCTCCATCATTGTATCACAGACTGTTGGCAATTTGGCATTGTTTGATGTGCAGGTCAACAACAGTCACCTGTGGAACAATCTTGGTGGAACTCCAAACAACACATCAGGCAACTCACTCACCATCCCTGGTAACCTCAAGGCCACTACACTGTGGTGACAGTATCCTGTCTGATGACTCACTGTGATGCCAAATCATGATGTGGACCATACTCTGGAGCACACTCACTCTTGTGCACTGTGTCACATGTCTTTCCAGAACACATTCCCTTACACAGTCCCAAACATCACTCACAGGGCATGGCCTGTAAGAGCTAGGGGCCATGCCAATAGGCGAGTCACATTTGGGCAGTCGAAACACCACACACCTTGATCACACACAATGTGCAGCAGCTAAGCCTCCATTGAATGGTGATATTCCACATGCACCCATGAAAATCCCAGGGGTGGTGGTTGGATCTGTGTTTTACAAACACACGACACATAGCTAGGAATAATACATGATGGAATTTGTCACTCCACTTAGGATAGATGACATGTGCATAACGTGTAATGTAACAGACACATAGGGAATTCCAACACTGGCCCGGAGCAATGATACACTCAAGGAGATGTACAAATAAGTCACGTTGACATCAGGTGACAGGGAAGGGAAGAATCTGCTGAGTGTGAGCAATCATACACACATACATGTGCCAAATGCATGAAAACAGGAGAAAGATTAAAAAACACGCTAATGTTGGTAGCACAGATGTGAATCCTAATTATGTCGCATGTGAGTTTACACACTGTGCAGGCACTTATACCAACCAAACCAGGGCGGTCACCAGATTGACTCAATTTGTCCCATGCACCCACATCACGGGCACGCACAGTCAAATAGGCTGACAAATCAATGGAGAATTTTGCCAGACTCGCAGAAAGGAACATCTGCAGGGACTACAGTTTGGGTAGAAAAAGGGCTGTCGACATCAGAAATTAATGATCACTGAACACATACCATGGGCTTAGGAAAGGTCACAGAGAAACACACTGCCAAGAGGTGATTTCACAACAGTTGAAGTTCCGCTGTGTCAAGCTTAGTCATACAACACACAGAATACTTTGGTCCCATCAGCCTGTGTACAGGTGTGTTTCCCAAGTCGGCGGCACGTTGTCAGTATCCATGTTTCCCAAGTGGCACCAATGACACAGATGACTTGTTCATCATCAATGCGCTAATATGCATGTCCATTGGAGGGGGACATACCATTAGAAACATTAAAAATGAGTATAAATGTCAAGCCCAACATATTTGCTAAAGTGTACGCCAAAGATGGGAGGTTGTGAAAATAATGATACACTCCTTGTCAAAAATAATGTTGCTCGTGACAACAAACCATTTCAGCTTACAACGACTCAACAACATACTGTAATAGGAAACATATCCCATGGACCTCAGGCAGTCCATCACATCACTCTATCATGATTTGGCCTTAAACAACAGCATTTGCAGTACAATAATCAGCAACATTATTTACATCCAAAACAAATTAGCCAAAATAACAAAACATTGCTTTATTCAGCAGTGAAATGTGAAATCACTATTCTCGCAAATAAACAAGGCCAATGGCCAGTCCATGTCAATGAGTCCTTGAGGGGCTACATAGGATGAGTTTTAATCCATTGCTTGTCTGCACTGACTTCACTAGGGGACAACTCCCCAAGGAGGGGCATCTTCTGGGGCAGGCCAGGCACCGCAGGGACAGGATTAGGGTGTAGCAGGATGGGTAATGGGAGGATTGGGGGCACCTGGAGTGGACAAATCAGACTGAGGGGGTTCTGGAGCTACTGCAGTGGACATGTTGGACTGAGGGGGTGGGGGCTCCACTGCAGTACCCATGTCAGATTGTGGGGGTGGGGGCTCCACTGCAGTGGACAGGTCAGATTGGGGGGCCATGGTCTCCACTGTAGTGTCTGGAATAACCCTGGGCGGAGTTCGCGGAGTTGCCCTACGCGGCACTACGCGAAGTGAAAAAGAACTTCGCCACACTACGCAGAGCTACGCGAGCGGCGGAGTACAATAGAAAATGCTGTTCGAGGTAATTGCACAATGCCAGATGCTTGTCCGCACTGTGCAATCATTGCGAATGGCACCATGCACAGTGCAAGCGATTCCTGCTTTTCTTTTCTGCCGCTCAAGAAGATTTTTACTCGAGCGGCAGCTTTCTCATCGTGAACAGGCAGTTTCTCAATGCGAGCTGTCGCGAGCATACGCAACCACTCGCAATGAGAAACCTGACCCCCCGCGTTGATTTTCTATGCTCGGGCTTGCCAACTTGATGTTGACGATCACAAACGAAGAAAAATCTCGCAGGGAGGTTGATTTTCCTCGCTTGCGGTTGACAACTTGACGTTGACGAATGCGACAGAGGAAAAAAACGCCACTACGCAATGCGAAGTGGAGTTTTTTGTTACTCCGCGATCTCTGCATAACGCAGAGTGCAGGAAACTCCATAAACTCTGCGAGCGGAGTGGAGTTCACCACCCATGGTTAGTCAGGAAGTGACTGAGTGTGTGGTGTTGTGGGAGTGGAAGTGCCTGTGGTAGGGGGTGAGGGCCTTATCATCTTGGGGATTGTGTTATGGTGTGCGGGTCAAGAGGGGATGGCTTTTGGTGTGTGAACTTTGGGAGGGGTGGTCTTGGCTTGGGTGGATATAGGTTTCGGGCATGAAGTGTGGGATGGTGGTGGAGTTTTGCCTTTCTTCGTCCTGGGGGATATACGTGTGGGGGCCTCAGTGTTCCTACTTTTAGGGGAGGGTGTTGGTGCGGATGGAGGTCTCCTCTATGTGTGTGGTGACTTCCTCTTCCCCTTGCAGGTCTGAACTGATGTGTCAGTGGGAAAGAGGCCTAGGTCACAGAGGCAGACCCTCTGGGAAGGGGGGGTTGCAGGAGAGTCAAGGGTAGGGCTTTTGGAGGGAGAGGTAGCTGAGGAATGCGCAGTGGTTGTCGATGGGGTGTGTATTTTTTTGCCTATCCCCTGTGTGTGTGATGTCAGTCCCCTTAGTGTGCGTACGTGCGTGTTTGTTTGGACTTTGTCTTAGCTTGCTGTGTGCTGCTTTTGTCTGTTGGTGTGTGAGCATGTGCCTGTGTGAGTGTGCTTTGGGGAGCTAGGTTAGTGTGGACTGTGGATGGGGCAGAGGTAGGTGGGGCGAGGGACTGTTGTAGGAGGGACACTGCTGCCATCAGTGAGGAAGCCATGGATTGATTTGTCCACTGTAGGGCATACATTTTTGATGATATACCCTCCATGTATGACACCAATTAGGTCAATAGACTGGTGTGTGCATGGAGGACATTCAGCATGGATGTCTGCCCCACATGTAACTGTTTCAGCAAGTCCACAGACTCCACACTCAGGGCAGCAGGGGTGACAGATTTAGGGGGGGTGGTGCTTGGACCAAAGGAGACACGCTCCCTCACACGGGAGTGTTCACGGACCTTTGGAATGGGAGTATCTGTGAGGGTGGAGGTGGTGGTGGTGGGGACAGACTCTGGGTGTGGCCTCCACTTTGGTAACACTTACCACCACAAGGGAGTCATCACTGGAGCTGGATGGTTCATAAGCTGATGTTGATGTATTTGAGCGGGCATCAGTGTGGCTCCCTTCACCCTCTGTGCCACTGGGTTCTTCATATTCCTCCACAGTGGACTCCATCTGGCTAGCCACTTCCTCCTGGTCTGTGGACCTCACTCCTTCAGTTGCTGTTGATGATGCTGTGAACAAGTAGGGGAAACAGATTCACATTAATCATCTGCATATACTTGACACTAGATTTCTGTTCACATCACAGAGCAAGGCCTTGCATAATGTCATAGCCACTATTCCTTTACATCACACATATGTATATAGGTCACCTGTGAGTCTGCCAGTGAATCATGGTTACCAACACATGATGGCAATGGTAACATCTCTTAGATGTATCTCAAATTAAACTATGTACATGGCCAACAGGACACTGTCTTGCCTGTGTCTGATCTGTAATGCTCCTGAGTGTCAGGTCTTATCACAAACATGTCCCAACTCATGCAAGGGAGTCTGGAAGTGGGCACACACATGGGATGAACAAATCCCTAAGTTTACATGATGAACATACTCCCATCCACAGTAACCAATGTGGGCTCATGTTGTGAACTCCAATGCTAAAATGGTCTGCATGCAGGACAACTGACAAGTATAAAACAGCATCCTAAACTTTTTATGTGCCACACTATGCCACAGTCCTGTCTGTCTAAACGGTCTGTACTGACTCTTGTTACCAGGGCAGTGAATCAAGATTTAACAGTCAGCACCAGGTCACACTTATGTATACACTGTGCAAGTAACATCTGTAATGCACAAGTATACATGTCCCCTAAGTGCTACATAGAATTGTAACTTGTTGACAAGCTCACATTGTTTAACTGTGACATTGGAGTATATGAAGTCTCAAATCTCAATACAGGAAAATTTTGTATACTCCCAAAAACGGAAGTAATGCAGCATACACATATATGTTTAAGCCACCAATATGCACATTCAAGGGATGACACACGCATGATTAGTCCTGTGTTCCGAGCCAATTAACATACATGAGATTTCTGTCCATATCCGATACATTGGCCACATGTGCCATCAAAATTGCTCGTCCTGTACACACTGATACAGAGTCAGACGCAAAAATCTTCACTTACAATGGTTGAAGTGTTGTCTGACACAGACAAATGGGCTATGACAGTGTCTCTGATGGCCTGAGTTGGCATACCTGTCCTTGGTCCATGTGAAACATGGCATTAGTGGGAGTACGAGGCTGGTTGCCATGCATTATTTAAGCAAATACAGCTCATTTGTCTGAGACACCAATATTGGTCTTACCTGCTGCATTTGTGTGCAGTATTCATGTCATAAACCTGTGTTTACCCTGATCATCTCATCGTCCATTTAGGTATGTACGACACAGAGTGCAGGTCATATTTCTGTCATTTTGCTGACACATGTCAGACAAGCACCTGTCACACATGGTGCTGTACACAGTCGCCTTGGGCTACAGCATATACACAGGAGTCTAGTCACAGACGGAAAGGGACACACCTGGGCATAAGAAGACAATGGGGCATCTTTACATTTTGGCACACAAGTGTTGTCTCAGCAGACCCACGACTTGTGAGAGTGTTACCAGGCTGAGGGAGTGCAACATGCATGTCAGACATAGTACAGCTAACTGGCTCAAACTCGCCCCCTCCTTGCTGCTGTCTGGCCTTTAACTGCCCATCCAGGTCAGGGAAGACCACTGTGAGTATCCGGAACGTGTTGGATGTTAGGGTCCATCGTACACCCCTTTTGCGAGGAGGTGACAGCTTCAGCTGGACTGTAGCAATTCTCCGTGTCCAGCCACCGAGGTCCTGCCACCTCTTCTGGCATTGGCGGATGTGGCATTTGAATAGATCTCACAGCCCGGATGATGGTTAACCAAATTTCATGCTTCTGATGGGCGTCAACCCGTAAGGATGACATAGTGACACACCATTACTACACATGCTACATGTTTGTTCATCACACACGTGGACATATAGGTCATTGGTAGTAGGGCAGAAAATGTATTAAGGAAGTTCAAGTATCAGCAGGTTGCAGTTGTCCTGTGTGCAAGCCTGCCTTAACAACATGAGTTCAGTGCATGATATGAAATAGCACAGGATATACTTTTACTTCACTGTCCCTGTCAAGTATATGATTATACACACTGTGAGAATTACAATGACTATGTGTGCATGCATGTCCTTGGTGATCTGAATGCTAGTAGTGCCTGTTAGGAAACATGGTGTACTGAGAAGTCAGTGCAATCAACACTCACCTGCTCTCCTGTTTTCCCATACAGCTTGCTGTACTTTGGAAGGAGGCTGTCCATCAGGGCCTGGGTTTCATCATCTGTGAAAGCTGGGGCCCTCTCCACAGTACATGCCATTGCAGAATCCAGAGGATGCAGAGACAGCAGCTGTGGTAGGTTGTGATGTAGGCAGGTAGCATTTAGTGCAGGCAAGTGAAGTCTCTTGGGAAGAGACAGCCTTATATCTGTGGCGGATTCTGTTCCATGGGTCCAAAGAGATAGGTCAGAGACGTTCGCAAGATCTGAATTTGTCCAATTCATCACATTGCACGCCTCACACACGCCTACCGCATCGTTCAAAAATGACACTATAGATTTGGATACATTGTTGTTGTTGCCCAACCGAATTTGTGTGTATGCGATTCGTACATGCTGCTAAAACGCGTCTGTCCCCATGACAACAAATATCCAATGTATGCGTCCGGCTTGGGCTTGAAGTGTACGCCGCGTCTTTTGAATAGTCACCCGCGCCTGTCCCCATGACGACCAATATCCAATGTATGCATACGGCTTGGGCTTGAAGTGTACGCCGCATCTTTTGAATAGTCACCCGTGTCTGTCCCACAGAAGGCCAATATCCAATATATGCGTTGGACTTGGTCTTGCGGTGTACACCATGTCTTTTGAATAGTCACCCGCGTCTGTCCCACAGAAGGCAAATATCCAATGTACACATCCGGCTTGTTCTTGCAGAGTATGCCGCGTCTTTTGAATAGTCACCCTAGTCTGTCCCCATTACAGAAAACCGCCAAAGGATTCAATCTGCACTATTTTGGCTTAACCTCCGGTGCTCTACACCAAACAATAAGCCTGTCACACAGTATGGGAAACCACATTTCCTGCTTCATTACATGTGTGGGTAAATAGCTTCACATGTCATATTGGACAGAGCTCTTTGTAGCACACACTTCCATGATGAGCCATGTTTCATGGGGACCAAATCCATTGAATGAGATGCACCTCACAACTGTGATTGACAGCTTTGCAGATCACCACCCTAGGCCTGGACACAGTTCCAGGGGCCCATTGTGTGATCACATGTTACATACACCCTGAATAACAGCTGTAATGGATTGTGTGTTACAAAGTGTACTTGAGCCACAGTATTTGCGTATTGTGCTAATGACACAATCCTTTTTTATGTTGTAGATGTAAATCGTTTCAAACATCCATCTGTATTTGGCATGTGAGTTGCTGTTGTGTCTGTGTGTCACAGACATACATGTTTGCCATGCAAACAAATTTTGAAACACATCATGTGTGTTTCATGGGTGTAATGGTATGTGTACGTCAGACGTTACATCATGACAGTGTCCATGTGGCATTACAAGATTCCTGTGTGTGGACCTTTCAAACACCTGTCATTTGGACAACACATCTATCTTCACTAGTCACTGAGGTGTGTGTTTGGTATGTGACATTTGTTGAGATGTACTGTGACAGATCCCATTGATTGTTCACAGCACAGCATCACACTTGTTGTTTAACCATCAGGACCTGAGATGCTCGGTGAGGGGCACATAGCTGACATCTGTGTCCATGCTCAACAGCACACACCTGACTTCATTGAGTTTTGCTATGATGTAGCATGTGATAATTTACATGTTCATTGCCACATTTGAAAGGGAAATGATAATATTTCTTTCTTACCTATGTACTGCAGGAGACCAGCTGTCCACAGACCCTTCCTAGACCTAGAAACCATGGCTGAACATGACAACATCCGACGTTACCGCTTCACCAGACCACTAATTGAGGATTTGGCAGAGCAGTTGACCCCACATTTGCAACCTGGACGGCCATATCCATCAGTGCTGACCCCCAAGGTGAAGGTGATGGCAGACCTATTTTCTTTGCCAGAGGAAACTTCCAGAACACTGTGGCTACTGGTGTTGGGATGTCACAGATAATGTTTAGCTGTGTGCTTCGTGATGTTTTGGAGGGAGTGTTGCTATTTCTGAACCAGTACATCAAATTTCCAACACCACGTCAATTTGCAGACATCAAAAGTGACTTTTATGCTTTGGGAAGAATGCCACATGTCATTGGATCCATTGATAGTACACATGTGGCTTTGGTACCACCATAGGCACATGAACAGACATACAGGAATCGGAAACATTTTCACTCTATTAATGCCCTGGTGGTATGTCTGCCTGACATGACGATCTCACATGTCTGTGCATGTTTCCCTGGATCAGCACATGACGCGTACATCATGAGGAATAGTAGGATCCCACAGATGATGTCACAGCTGCCACCTCAGCGTGCCTGGCTTGTTGTTGTGTAATATCTGTTAATTTTGTGTGTTGTTTGTATGTCAGGTTGTACCCTCTTATCAGACATGTGAGATTTAATTTATTTTCAATATAAGTGACTCCAGATACCCCAACATGCAGTGGTTGCTGATACCACTCAGGAACCCTCTCACCCCTGCTGAGTTTCATTTAATGAGGCACATGGGTGGACCAGGCGAGTAATAAAGTGGGCATTTAGACTACTGAAAAGCAGATTTTGCTGCCTGGACCGTACATGAGGGGCCCTACAATATGCACCAGCAAAGGTGTGTAAAATCATCATTGTGTGTTGCATGCTTCATAACCGGGCAGTGAGAGAAGAGCTACCTCTCATCCAAGATGACGATGACCAGCAGCCTCCAACAGGGGAGGATCCAGCCCTGGGTCATGTTGCCAGTGATGATGAGGGGTGGAGGATGTTCAGAGACAGCTCCTCAACAACTTTTTCGCATGATTGTGAGTATACAGTGATGACTTGACTAAGCTTTTTCTTTGCATGATATGTGTCTGTAGTGCAATATCTGTGCATACGTGTGGGTGTATGCTACTTGACATGATCCTTGAAGTTATGTGTCCATTGAGTTAGTATGTTCACCAGTATAGTGTTGACATGAGTCCTAGCTTTTGGTCACAAATCATAATACTTGTGTATGGAATGTCCATTGGAGATGATTGTAGAAACTAAGGGGCTGATTACGATGGCGGGCGGACTTGAGTCTGCCCGCCATCATAGCAGGATTGGGACCGCCCGCCTGTAATGCAGCGGTGCCGCATCCTTAATTATGATGCGACCGCCACCGTGGCGGTTGCATCCAGCAATTTTACATTGCGGCAGGTGCTGCTGGCTGCAGCACCCGCCGCAATATTAAATGGTCATGTTGTGCATTTCCGTGCACAACTTAGTAGGCACCGGACGGTGCCTGCCACCTTGTGTATGGAAATGGGTACCCCCCAGTGCACAACTGGCCCCCCACCACAGAGGGGGCCCTTAACAGGCCTCCCGAAGCCAGCCTCTGCCAGCCTTTCCACCTCCATGGAATGGCTGGCTGATGCCAGCATTGTGATCGGGCAGGCACCGCCATCATATCCCCGGTCTGAACCGCTCAGCCAGGCAATCTCAACGATTGCCGGTGGCGGAAGCGTGGCAGCGCTCTTTGCACTCACCACGCTTGCAGAATGATTCCCCCAGCCATCCTTATGTGGCAGGGGAAATGGGAGCCAGATGGTGGAGGTCCCGCCGCCATTGTAATAAGCCCCTTAGTTATGTAAAGACTGTTCTATGTCTCTCTTTCACAGGGTCCTTTGGCTGTTGTCTGGTGACATGTGACCTCCAAAACACACAACGCTGTTACAGATTGCGACTTTTGTTGGAAACAGGAAGCGGTGCCACACACCCAATGACAAACATTTTGGTCTCTCTTGGTTAATTTGTGCTTATTGTCACTGTGTGGTTAACTTGCATCTGTTGTGGAGGCAACATGTTGTGACTGTGTAATAAACCTGTGCTGCACGTTGAGGTGCACCTCGTCTGTATACACACATCCAACATGTATTTGCATACTGTACCTGTGGCCTGGTTTCCACTTTATCTGAAGATGTTTAGTGTTTGTGCATTGAAGTGTCTTTTCAGATTGCAATAGTGGAGGCAATGAGTATGTATGCCATGTGATACTTGTGTTGTGTTGACCTTGTAGTGTGTATCTCACATATGTGTCCCATCACAATTATCCACAAGACTGTGTTTCAATTGCTGTACTTGTTTCCCTGCAAAGTATTTCTTTTTCGGGTCATCATCTCTATGTCACAAACAGTGTTTAATACACAACAGAGGCAAGTATTGTGTGAATATGATTTAATTACAATGCATGTGTTAAATAGGACAGATAATTGATGGTGCTGTATACGGTGCTAGAAATCCAGAGTTCACAGATGAGATGTCAGCGGTAGAAGATGAAATTTTCAGAGCCAAGTCCACAGTCATTTGATTCTTTGATCCAACTTAGACCCTCCATCACATGTGGGAGAGTTCAGTGACAGTCAACAAGGGGAACGCTTTGCACACAATGGAGGATATTAGGAGCAGGTGTTCACTTCCTAGGGGGTATGCATGGCCAGCTGCCTCTCACTTGTCCTTCTTCGGACTACCCCTCTTCTTCTTTTGAGAAGGACCCTCAGGTGCAGGTTGCTGCGATGCCGGGGACTCTCCGCCACAGTCCTCATCCCTCCCTGTGGCAGTTGCAGATGTAGTGGCAACAGATGAAGTGGGCACACACGGAGGAGTTGTCATGTTGTCAGCAATCTGGCGGAGGCGTGTGAGTATGTCCCTGTGCACTTCAGTGAGGTCATCCATTTTGGACTCCATCCTGGACATGTGGATCTCCCTCCTGGACATGTGGGAGACCATCATGGAATGTGGGAGTTCATTTTAGCATAATGGGCAGCCTGCTGATATTGCATGTCCTTGAGGATCCCAACTACCTGGCCAAAGTCTCCGTTGCATTCTCTATATGCATTTATGATGTGTCCTAACTGTGGGTCATCTTGCGCAGCAGCACCATCTTCGGGACGTGACCTCACCCCGCGTACCCTCACACCACCCCTACCCACATGAGCAGGACCCAGACACAGACAACACTGAACCTCCTTCATTGCTGACACCAGTGTTTTTGTCCGCCAACTCCAGAGTGCCCTGTGTGGCTGTGCCGTTGGTGTTTTCTTGCCTTGGTCTGTCTGTGTTCGTAGAGGTCATCTGGGTGTTGGCAGATGTTGCTGGAGTGGTAGCAGGGGGTCCTGCAGTTACAGGTGCTGGTGCTGCATGCTGATCCACACCGGAGGAGCCAGGTCTTCATCATCGTCCGAAGAGGACTGAGAGACATCCACAAAGGAAAGCTCAGGGTCAACCTGAGTCTGCAACTGGGATTCTTATTCTGTTCCTGCATTGTCCCTAGCAGGCCCTATAGGTAGCAGAAATAAAAACAATGGGGCTTATTTACAAGCCCCTTGCGCCACTTTTGCGTCATTTTTAACATGGAAAAAGTGACGCAAAAGTGGCGCAAGGGGCTTGTAAATAAGCCCCAATGTATGTTGTGGTTTTGCACAGCTCAAGGGATCTCAAACAGTACATTTGCTATGGGACATCATGATGACTGTACGTACATTACATTGTACTCAATTGCCACACACAGAAGCCTATATTGGTTAATAACATTGTAATCTTAACTGGATGTGTTTTGCTGAACAGGTAGAGCCTTGTGCATGAACAGCTCATGTATTGATTCTTTGACTGTGCACAGCCATTGAAACTCAAGTGGCACACTGTGCCTGACACAGGTGTGTTGTCCTTTAACACATTTGTGCTTTTTAAATGACATACACGCACTTCCTCTTACCATGTGTTGCAAGGTTTGTGCATGTGTGCTGGCATTTGTGTATGTCTTTTTGAGTCACATTGGTGTGTCTAAAAACATAGTCACAGTCCTGTATGTTTTGTGCATTTGAGATATACTGTTTGGTCATATGTGTTCCTAGTTGTCATCTAATTGCACACATGTGATTGTGTTACTGTAGCAAATGTTGTTGCTGCTGTACTTTGTACATAATCCCATCATTTATATTGTCCTTGTCTTTCATGGACAGATAAATTACCCAAGGATGTTTTTTTGCTTTTCCATGATGATAACTGTGAGGTCGAGAGGTCGGTGTGCTTGGGTTATGCTGATGTAAGTTGTACCCCTCCTCCCACCCAGTCCCTATTACTCCTTGTGTTCAAAGTGTCAATGGCAGTGAGGAGAGTGTAGTTCCAAGGATGCTGACAATGCTGCATGATGTATGAGTTGAATACAGCTCACAACAGCGCTTTGTGTAAATGACACCATGCAACAGTGTCAGCTATCTATCTGTGGCCATTCCATTCACTGTCAGGTATCCCTTGTCACTGATGTATTTTGTATTTGTATGTGTATGTTTATTTATATAGCGCATATATACCAACAGGTCTCTTAGCGCTTGACAGAAAAGAGGTTGCATTCAAGCCGGTACGGACAGTCCTGGTGGTGAATTAGGTTAAAAGGTGTCTTTAAATAACAGAGTTTTTAGCAGCTTCCGGAAAGGAAGCAAACCTGGTTCCTTTCGTAAAGTATCCGGCAGTTGGTTCCAGAGTCGTGGCAGAATAAATGAGATAGCTCGTCCACCCTTGGTAGCCAGATTGCTCCGAGGGCAGACTAACTGGGAGGCATCTGTAGAGCGAAGTACTCGCCCTGGCACGTATTTAACTAAACGTTCCTTATGTAGCCGGGGGCGTGGCCATGGAGGGTTGTGTGAGCAATGCACAGGCTTTAGAATTTTGCGCGCTGTCTGACAGGCAACCAGTGTAGCTTGTGCAGCAAGGATGAGGCATGGGTCCTCCTAGGAAGACTAAAAATCAGCCTGGCGGCGTCGTTCTGTACAACCTGGAGTCGATTCATAAGTTTCAGCGGGAGTCCTAGATAGAGCGCATTCCCATAATCGAGGCACGATAGAACAGTAGCTGAGACTATAGATTTCATAGAGGAAACTGATAGGAGGGGGGCCAGTTTCCTCAGTTGTCTCAGGACACCGGTGCAGATGCCCACCACTGAGTAGACCTGGTGACTCAAGGAGAGTTCCGAATCGATCTTGATTCCCAGACTTTTCATGACTGGTGACGGACATGGAGGGGTCCCAAGTTCTTTGGGCCAAAACAAGCCACTCCAGAGGTTGTTATTTGCTGGAATGACGAGGACCTCCGTTTTGTCAGGGTTAATTTTCAAGGAATTAACTGTCATCCAGTTAGTGGTGAATCTTAGGATATTTTGAACTGTCTCTTGAGCTTGGGCCGAGTTGTCAATACTCAGGATAAGTTGAGTGTCGTCTGCATAGTTAAAAACTCGGCAATCCAGATTGGACAGTGCAGTCACTAGGGGCTGCAAGTATATATTGAAAAGCAGAGGGCATAATGCAGAGCCCTGAGGCACGCCACAGGGAATATCACCCCTGATTGAAGTATAATCGCCGAGTTGAACCCTTTGCGATCATCCCGATAAGAAGGACTTTAGCCAATTGTAGACAGCACCTCTAAATCCCAAATCCACCAGTCGAGTCAGTAGAATAGAATGACTGACCGTGTCGAATGCTGCGGAGAGGTCTAAGAGTATTAGGGCGCTAGGCTCTCTGTTATCAGCCTTTAATCTGAGGTCATCAAGAACAGATAACATAACTAGCTCCATGCAGTGGTGGGCTCTGAAGCCGGCCTGGCGTGGGTGGAGTAGCTCAGAATTTTCAAGAAAACCGGATCGTACTTTCAAGACATGCTGCTCCATGACCTTAGCTAAGAAAGGGAGATGCGAGATAGGCCGATAGTTTTTCAGCTCAGCCCTGTCAGCTCCTGGCTTTTTCAATAATAATAATAATAATATTGTTTACGGTGCTTTGTGCATGTGTTTAGATGTGTGCCATGTCTGCATCTCACCACTTGTCCTGTACTCAACACACCTTCACAGCCAGCCAAGGGGACAGCCCTGGAACAATGCATCCCCAGACAGTGAGTGGAAATGTACAGTTAAGGTGGCTGAGAGTGTGAATGTGTGTGAGAGGGCCTGAGCCTAGGTGTGACTTGAGGCCAATTCATACATCAGGCCCATGTGTCAGCCATCTCTCTGGTACATTTACTTCACTGTCATGGACTGACTAGTCCCAAGAGTGTTATTTGGTCTGGATGAGAAGGTGTGTGTAGGACAGGCATTTATAGTAGTTTAAGTCGTTGAGGAACCTCCTCCTCCCCCACAGCCCAGATAAGCCACCATGAACCATGCTCCCATGACAGTGAGTCAAACTTGACGTTCAAGATGTCAGACAGTGATTCCTGGTGTTTTTTTAAGCACTACTCCCAACAGGGCCTTGTGCTCCCCACAGCAGAGCCCAGTGTCTGCCATCTTGGCAGTACTTTTCCTCTCCCTGTGAAATTAGCATAGATCAAGGTGGGCTTGATGGGCCATGTGGGAGGTGGATTGTTAGCTGTGACTACAGCTCCCATCATGCTTTTGGCTACACCCACCTTCCCAGCAATCTCCACCTCCCTTCCTGTGACTCCCCTTTCCTGGGAGTGAATGTCTTCAAACAAGATGTCTGCTGTATGTGACTGGTGTTTTGAGCACATTGCCTTGCTGTGAGTTAGTGCTAAGTTATTAATTATTTGTGCATGGTGTGCTTTGCTGCTACATTGTCGGTGTGTTGTTTGTTATAATCTAGATTTGATCATATATCCCATCATGGACTGGTGCAAATCACACCAGGGCCCAGTGTCCGGCAGCTTGGGAGTACATTTGCCTTGACTCTCAGGTTGTGCATAGTCACAGGTGTGGGTTTTTGTGTTGGTGGGAGGGGTGTGTGTGTGAGAGGGCCTGCTTGTACATATAGTCAGAGCTAGCACTCATCCTCCCCCATAGCCCAGATAGGTCACCATGAACCATGCTTCCATGACAGTGAGTCAATCTTGACATTCAAGATGTCAGACAGTGTGGCCTGGTGTTTATTGTTACAGCAAACAAATGATGGACGGAATGCTGACAATGCAAACATTCTCCCCCAGTCAAAAGATCTGGGTTAAATCCATCGTTCTTTTGCCCACTACGCCACCCCAGTTTGGACCCAGCCATATGCAAATCAGTCTTGACCCTGTGCCCCATGGGAACAGTCCAGACCGAACTGCCAGGCCAGGTCCTCCCTGGATCAGAAACAAGCATTCTTGGACCGGTTTCAGGGTATGTCACCCTTCTTCAGCCAGGCTAGCTTGAATCCAGTGGCACAGTGAGCAAGGGAGAACAGTCCAGTCCGAGTTGCCAGGCCAGGTCCTCCCTGGATCAGAAACAAGCATTCTTGGACCGGTTTCAGGGTATGTCACCCTTCTTCAGCCAGGCTAGCTTGAATCCAGTGGCACAGTGAGCAAGGGACCCATGTCTGGGCATATCCATTCCACTTAGGGTGAAAAGTGTTACAGCAAACAAATGATGGACGGAACTTTCAAAACTATAAAAACTAAAATATTTCAAAATATACAATTTGTTTGCCTGATAAAAAATGTAACAAAAACATTTTCAAGAACTTGTAAAAAAAAAAATAATAATAATAATCCCTTATAAATTACAATATTTAAAAAAAGGATAATTCATTTTGATATATCCCTTCAAACAAAAAAATTATAAATATTAAATTCTAAATTTCCGTCTAGATTTTCAAAATAAAAGGAAACAT
Organism: Triturus cristatus; assembly: GCF_964204655.1. Lineage (NCBI taxonomy): Eukaryota > Metazoa > Chordata > Amphibia > Caudata > Salamandridae > Triturus > Triturus cristatus. The sequence goes on from NC_140582.1 coordinate 130,045,379, forward strand.
GTACTAATAGTTAAAAAATGTAAAATAAATGATATATAAATAAATATACAAATAATTTTCCTATCATATATATATTTATTTTTTATTCAAAATAATATTTGAGCATATTTTATACAATTTACATTACCCTATTTGCACTTAAAAAAATTATTTAGTTCTTTCAATAATTTTTTTTAATTAAAATTTCTTTAAAACCATCATTCTTGAATTGCAGCCCTTTCTTATCCCCTATAAACCCAACATCCCGCCCCGAAATGTCACATAAAATTGAAAAAATATTTAAAAATGTTAATAAATATTTTCAAGTTACTCCCCCAAACTTTTACATAAAATTCTAAAAATAATTATCACTTTATTAACACTTTAAACAAATATAATATTTTCAAATGACTCCCCACCCTTATCCCCTATAAATCCAACATCCTGTTCCTAAAAATAAATGAAAATACAATAAAAACAAACATTTTAACATTAGAAAATACATTTAAAGATATAAAATAACTACTACCAAAGTGATAAAAAAATAAATAAACATTAAACAAAAACAAAAACAATACAGTCGATATTTTACAACAATATTTTTGCCATCGATATTTTCAAAATTGATATTTCTAAATTACATAAAAATCGATATTTTTAACAACGAAAAAACTTACCTCAATATTTTACACCATCGATATTCTCGACTCAATATTCATGCAACTTGATATTTCCACATCAATATTATCTCGCTACACCCCTTGTGAGGTACCCAAGCCACCTCGCTTCTTTCTTCTTTCACTCCACAGCCCATTTCCTCTCCTACATTCTATTCACTTTGGTGAAGCAGCAGTCAAAAGGAAGCAATAACTAGATGGCAATCATTTCAAAGGCAGGTGTAAGTAAATGCCTCTTTTTGTATGGCGCACCCAAGTTTTTCGACCAATACTGCTGCACTGAGGCCTGCTATTCAGACCTTAGGGCCAGAGCCCTGAACCTAAAGTGTTTTAGGAATTGGCTGTTCCCAATTGGAAATGGCTAACTTACCTGTAAGTCCCTAGTAAATGGTACTCTGGTCCAGAGGGAAAGTAGGTTAGAAAGGTGCCCCAGGGCTGGTAGCAGTGATTGTACCACCCTGGAGGTCCCACAAGTAAACAAATCTCCCAGTCCACCACTGCAGACTGGTAGAGCAGTTGTGCACTCGTAGCCTGACTTTGCCATTGAAAGCAATTGAAAAGCCCACACTTCTGCTGGACATGTGTATAAGTCACCCCTCTGGCAGGCCTGCCGAGTCCTAAAGGCAGGCTCCAACATATAACATAGACAGGATATGTACTTTACATGTCCTGACAGTAAAACACACAAAACAACCGTTTTTTCAATGGGAAGGCTTGGCCATCCAATTGCCGAGTACAGGGTTACATGATGACCTGTCATCTGTCAGCTGTTCTAACTCCAGAATGCTGTAACCAAAGTGGCATTCCAAAGTATCAAACAACTCATTACATTAAGCCCGACTTGTATCTCAAGTCGAAATTAATGTAACTTGTTGCAGTGTGCAGTTTTAGAAAAACTACCATTTTGTTGCCTTTGAGACTCCTGTGCTTTCCAGGGCACACATGAAACCCGCTCCGGGAGACAGCTTTCTGCCCTCCTGGAGAGAAATGCCAATGACTCTCAGGAAGTAGGACAATGAGGATTGCAAGCCAGGGAGGTGTCACCTCCCTCCTGCAGGAAACCACTTGGGTGTTAGCCCCAAAAGCCAGGCTTCAAAGGTCAAGCCACCAGAGGGGAGAGCTGCCCTATTGTTGAGGTAGACAGGCTGGGTCAAGACTAGTAGCGGGGAAATGAGTTGCCAGGGGCATGTAACCCTGAGGTAGGCACACCCAGGGGTAGGCTAGTAGGTTTGAACACTGAGAGAGGGGTCTTGCAATATTGGGAGTAGGCAGAATGGTGCATGCTGGGATAGCCAGATGTCACACTCCACAGAAAGATGTCACCAGGTGGGAGGGGACCTGGTAGCCCATTTGCACAACAGCATCCTGCCTTGGGAGCACTTTATGACCATAAAGAAGGCACCCTTTGCACCCAGACCTCAGAACTTGACCGACTTGTAAGAAGGACCGAAAGAGGACTACCCAGCTGCACTGCGGGACCAGCAAAGAAAGGCTGCACCAAAGGAGACTGCACCTGCTGCATTTGGTGGCTTGCAAAGAGAGGGACTGTACCTGCCATGTTCTGCTCGATGAGAAGCTGTCTCCAGAGCCCAGTCAAGCCAAGGAAATGCTATAGGCCAGCTTACAGGCTTCCTGTTTGCTGGACTGGAACAGTACAGCTGAAGAAGCTTGATGGGTCAAGTTGGTAGGCCAAAGTCTTCAAGCCGCTATCACCACTGCCGTGCAGCACCAACGCCCAAATTCACAGAGTTTCACCTGAGTTTTCTGAACCTGGGAGTGTTGTTGTAGAGGTGCGGAACCCTGAAAAACTGAGTTATCAACCCAGGAAGAATTGCCCTGTGATCGTGACAACAGGCTACTAGTATTCTAGAAGTGACTGGACTTCAGACAGACCACAGAGGACTTTGTGGGACATCAACCCTGCAACTAGGACCCTTACATCATCTTCGTGAAATGAGGGATCCCTGCAGAAATATCCACATCAACCACATCGCATCCACAGCACCCATAAAGCAACATCCTTTATTCCTTGAATCAGAACCACTCCACAGGAATCCATTTCACCATAGATAAAGTGCCTGAAACTGCTGATAGACTGATTCTTCTGTGAAGGAAACTGTTCTTGAGGACCTTGATGGTGCCCCTGACTAGTTCCCAGCCACATTTGTAGGCTCCAAGAACTTCTAATCAACCACATTGACACTCACCTAATTTTTCTTTGAAAACATTTTTAATGGGCCCATTAGGATGGCAGGCGGGTGCTGGGACCAACCGCCAGACGTATGTTGGTCCCGCACCACTGATTAGGATGCGACCGCAACCCTGGCGGTCGCATTCTGCTATCTTGACATTTTGGCGGGTGCACCCGCCGCAATGCCAAAATGGCATGTTTTGCATTGCCATGCACAAGGTGGCAGGCACCGTGCGGTGCCTGCCACCTTGCACATGGCAATGTAGGGGGGTACCATAGGTACCCCCCAAGTGCAGCCCCCCACCCCCCCACCACCGGGAGCCCGCAACGGGCCCCTAAAGCAATTCCCACCTGCCTTTCCACGGTTGCATCGCCGCCATAGAACATCCTTGACAACCCGGCATCATGATATGGATGGCGGTGCGTGGAAGGCACCGTCACCATTTCATGCCCCAGCTCTGCATGGCCGGCAATCGTAACGATTGCCAACCGGCAGAAAGGCGTCAGACGGACTTTACGTCTGCCGCGGTACCTCCCACCATGATAATATTGCGGGGGGGTAAATCATGTTGTGATGATGGGCGGATCGCCTCCGCTGGCAGGGCGGTGGCGATCAGCCCGTTATCATAATGACCCCATAAGTGTCCGGTTTATTGCCTTTGCTGATAATTATTTGCCGGTGAGTAAAATTTCTTTGATTTAATATTGCTGGTAAAATATAGATCTCAAGAATTCTCCGGTGGATATTTTTCATTTGAGTGTTAAATTATTATAAAAATAGTCTATTTTTATACATTTGTGTTGAATTTCTTGAGTGTCGTGCTAATTTGTTGTTCAATTGTTTTGGTGCTGTTTAAATGTTTTACACTCGTTCCTCTGTGCAAGCCTTGCTGCTCAGTGCCACAGCTACCCAGGGTTGAGCTGCGGGTTTGACCGATGAAACCTAAGGGTCCTAAAGGGGTTAGTAAGGGCATTACATGGTGAAGTCGCACAACCACACCATATAATACACCCCATTTCCTCACAGCAGGCATTTGCTATCATGTGATATCTACATGCATTTTAATATCACCAGTTTGACAATGTTTTGTACTGCTTCAAGGTGTGCCTGTTTCCAAACATCTTGTACATGAGGACAATTGATTTAGAGGAAGCGTTGATGGAGCTAGGTAACTGAAATATATTTCATACACCAACAAAGGGTAATAATTCAAAACTATCATGGTATATTTTAAACCCTTAACTGTACCTCAACTGGAACACTCTCAATACACAACAGTCATGTCTCACATAATGAACAACATCTGTTACATCCCTGGTGATTAGCACTGTGTACCAGGTTGCACAGGGATATGGATCATAGTTGGTCTGTTTGTACTGGGGCTTGAATGTTTGGATGCCTGTGTGTTGGTCTGTGAGTATGTGCATGTGTCCCTATATGTTATCTGTTTAGTAGCTCAAAACAAATGCCAAACCTATTGACATTGTTACTGCTAGTTCCATCTAGTACTCTGCAACAGCTTTACTTAGAGTGTGGGAATGTGCTGAAACCTTGGGAAAGAAAGGAAACAAGAAACTCAGGGTTGTGTATGCAAATGTGGAAATATAACCATGGTCAGACTCCATGATGAATACTCACAATGGATTGGAAACATAACATATTGGGAAGGGCATCTTTCTGAACAAAACCAATCCTTAGAGGCATTTTACTCTTTGTATGTGTGCTGCATGTGGAAAGAGGAAATATTGAGTAGAAAAGAAGAGATTTTTCCTTGTTCTGGGTCACTGGGTATAGCGTAGCAATTTGACTCATTCCCAGTTTTACTAACTTCGGGAAATCTAGGAATGCCCCAAAACCCATGGATGAATGCATGGGAATGCCCATGCTCCACCCGTAGAAAGCCTCCCAAGTTGAACTGCAATGCAACACAGCATGTTACATTTCTTAGCAAAGCCACAGAAGGGAACTCAAATTAGGCCTTGCGGGGCTTTGTCAATTTCAAATAAGCTTTTGCGTAGCCCTGTATCACCTTGTGTATTGCAAGGGTGATGGAGGTAAGGTGCGGCCCCAATGTTCAGAATATTGGTTCAGCATTATTTATTTATTTGCCCTATGCCTGTGAAATTATTTGTCCGAAATATAATGTAACTCTGCAATTTCCATGTGAAGAAAACACGCTTGAACTTTTCCCAACACCCCTCTGGATGTACCATGCTCCCTTGCTCCTCTTTATTCAACACATTGGGCCCAAAAACAAACCTGCCTTGAAGTTTTTTGCTCAAGTGTATTATTGCTCCTGATTTTAACACTAAGATGCAGGGACGCCACAAATTAAAATTGTGATGCAAGCTAATGTAAATATCTAAGACTAAGGGTGAAATGTACAAGGAAGTGGCCGAGAGAGGTGTTAGCCTTCCTGGCTTAACGCCTCTCTCCACCACTTGTGAAATGCAAGGCTGCACTATATTTTCAAGAATGTAAACCCATAGTGGAAGGGTGTCTGCGTGCAAGGGAAGATTGTTTATGGTTAGGAAGGTGTCCCTTCCTGCAAATAAACAATCCTACAATGTCATTTTGTAACTGGCATGTGTGCTGCTTCATGCAGCACACATGAAAGTCACAAAATGGCATTTTTTTTAAAGGATTGTTTATGTACAGGAAGGGGACCTTCCTGTACATAAACAATCAACGGCATTTTGCTTTTTCCATGTGTGCTGCACAAGGCAGCACACATGGAAAAAGCAAGAACGAGGGAGAAATAATTCATTTCTCCTCGTTTAGCCAACTTAAGACCAGTTTTTTCCTGGTCTTAATTGTGGCGCTGTCTCCTATGTACTCCTCCCTTGTACATACGAGTTGTTGCAGTAGAACGCCCAAGGCAACACTCACTGCCCACCCCTTTCACGCTAAGCATAGCGTGAAAGGGGGCCTTATTTACAAGGCAGCGTTAAGCCACATTACGTGGCTTAACGCTGCCTTGTAAATGAGGAGCAGCTCCTATCGCCACCTCAACATCGATAAAAGTGACATTATGGTGGCTATAGCGGCTTGTACACATGCCCCTAAGCTTCATCAGAAACAAAGTTACTTTTTTGTTCTTAAAATCACTGACAAAAAAACGTACAGGAAAATATTTTATGTACCTTCTGGAGTTGATTTATTGGTGCCGACTAAAGCAAATAACTCACCTTCTTGCATTGAGGAAAAAGGGCACCAATGCTAAAGACGAACCCTGAGTGAGGTAATAATAAAACATTTTGATATCCAATACCTCTACTTCTCTGCTGTCATAAAAACCTGATCTGGAAATTTTAGTTCAGTGGGTCGAGACACCAGATGAACCCTGTTGGGTCAGCAAAGCCAGTCAGCCTTTGAAGTTCAATCAAATGAGTGACATTGCGTTCTGTAATAGCAACACTTAGGGGCAGATTTATCATTGTTTCACACAGCGCAACGTAGCAAGGCACCCCGCTGCGCTGCGTGAAAGAAAACTGGTAGGATTAAACCCTATTTTACATTATAGAGTGCATTCCTGCCCTTTCCTTGTGCTGGTGCACTTTTGGCTTCCTAGCACCAAAGCAGGTACCCTTGCCTCATGTTGTAAGGTTGCCTGTGTTGTAGGCAGGGTTGCTTTGTGCAGGAAGGGACAACGTCTTTCACAAAAACAATCCAGAGTGGCTTTTTCCTCTTTCTATGTGTGCTACAGAATGCAGCATGTGATGAAACAGGAAAAATCTAGGAGAAACAAAGGTATTTCTCCTCATTACGTCACACCTGGGGAGGCATAGCAATTTGATGCATTCCCAAGGCCTACCACTAATGGTAAATCACGGATTGCTCCACCCATGGAATGCCTCCTTGCCTCAAAGTAGGGCAGAGATTTGCTTTGCCTTGCGTAACTCTAGATTTATCCACCACATAAGGCCACACAAGGTGGGATTGCGTGACTTGATAAATCTCACTTAGGTTTTGTGTCGCCCTTGCGCCCCCTTGCGTGGTGCAAGTGCAACGCAACACCTCGATAAATATGGGCCTTACTATTTAATTACTACAAAACTATTACATTTGCAGTCACTGGGATATGAATGACGGCTACTTACATTACCATATATTGGGAGCCATAACATAAGGGAGAGATAATTGCACAAGTTGTTTTTCAGAGCTAAAAAACTGTTTTCATCTCGCAAACCATGTTTATGGCTCGCGGCAAAGTGGGCCTGATTGGACCCAAACGCCTGCTTTAATAATCACCTGTAGGGATTTTATCATTCTTTATCCTGGCATTTACACTGCAAATGTCTATGCATGGCTCTGACAAGGGAATGCAACTTTACAGAGTCGCATCAATCATACTGACCTTTAGCTGTCTCAAATAACTACTGCAGAAGATGCAATCTCACGGCACGGAAAAATGTCAGTCTAGACGGCATAGTGCTTCTCTCGCGTTAAAAGCGCAGAGATTCTTGGCCAAAGTTGTCAAAATTTCCATTCGCAAAGATAAAGGTGCTATCCTAGGTTTTATATTTTTTATCGCATTTTAAAGTCTGAGATATGTCTTACTGGTAATATCTGGTAGCCCAGCCCATAAAGCAATGCAACTGAGAGCTGTACCTCCCTAGAAAGGGCATTATGGGCACTTTTGCAATTAAGGGAAATTGGCCCCTTATCATGGCTGTCGAAAAAGGTGGGGTGGGGCAGAGGGGACTTTATAGCCCAGTCCCCACTCTTTGTCAGGGCCCTGTGCGCTTTTATAGTTTTAGAAACAAGTCGATCCTATTTACAGATGCAGCTAGCACAGCTAAAACCAGTAGATGGTGTTGGAAGCTGGAGTTTCCGTATTTTCACTTTTTTTTGTTTAACTCAGAAATAAGTGCTTGCCACATGTGGTGTCCAATCACAACGTTTTTGACGCAGGACCCTTTAAAAGGGTTTGGCATGCCTGTCCCATCCCCTGATACGGTATTGGAATACACTTAAATCGGGGCTTTAGAGGGCCTCTCACTCTCCTGAGACCCGGTGCCACAGCACCTGTTGCACTATTGATCCCAACACCCCTGACGAGCCCTACTACACTCAATCTACCCGGCGGCCCCTAGCGCCTTGAGACCCCCTAGGGGTGGTTTGTTCGCAGCTTTACAAGTACCAGACAATGTCTCATATTTTCTAGGGGTAGCATCCTTGGTTGTTCAATAATGTCTCCGCACGAGTTGGGTCTCATGGAAGCAAAACTAAAGTAGCAGACACAAAGGGGTCTATTATAATGGCGGGTGGATCGCCACCGCCCGTATAGCGGTGACGATCCGCCCGCCATTATTCACCGCCTGCATGCAATTTACCCCCGCCACGGTGGCAGTGGCATCCTAATTGCCGGTGCGGGATCACCGCACCACTGGCGGCCGGTCCCAGCACCGCAAGGGTGCGTCCGCCCGCCATCCTAATAGGCCCCCAAAGCGTACAGCAAATGTCACTTTTTAATGTAAGTGTACCTGAATATAAAAACACATTCAGATTAAGTTACTCTGTGATTTTGTAAATAAGAGGGCTCCTTCGGTGATAAAATTCATGAATGAGTTTCCAAGGAACTCTCCTAATGGAGATGAAATATGCATTGATGGAATGCATTCCTGAAAATGACGTTTTTTTTGTTGTTTTTTTTTGCCTCATTTGCCTCTAAAAACACCATGGGGCAGATCTATGTTGGAGTTGCGCCACTTTTACGCCGCCGTTGCGTCACTTTTGTGACGCGGCGGCGGCGTCAACCCTGCGCCACGTTGCGCCCTATTTACATCGTGACGCATCTATGGAGATGCGTCACGGTGTAAAGCCCTGCGGCACATGAAACCTGCGTCAGGTTTCATGTGGGCGTTTCCACGCAGGGGGGGCATTCCATCGCAGGAATGCCCCTGAAAAGTGACTCAGTGAAATCTATAAGATTTCACTGAGTCACTTTCCCAACGCTGATGCGTCAAAACCCTGCGCCTGCTTGAAGCAGGCGTAAGGCTTGACGCACCATGTTAGGAATGGGGTAGGTTGGCACAGTGCTGAAGTTGCGTTGCACTTGCGACACAACTTCAACACTGCGCCAACCTTACGCCGGCAGATACGTCACGCATCTGCTTGTCCTTGCGCCACGATGCACCGCATGCGCATTGTAAATGCGGCGCATCTGCGGTGGCGCAAGGGCAAACTTGCGTGACGCATCTTCCCTGGCGCATCCCTGCTGATTTGCAGGGATGCGCCAGGAAACATAAATCTGCCCCCATGCCATTTGCACCTGTGAATGGAGTATCATGCCCTTTTGTTCTGGAAGCAGGGAGACAGAGATAAGAAATAAGAAAGGGAGACATTGGCTTCAGCCTTTTCCGCCCTCGTTTGTTTGAAGCACCGTCTTCCATTCTATGCTCCCTCGCTATCACTCCCCTGCAATTCCCCATGAGCCGAAGCACAGAATGGGAAGCAAAGAGGAGACCAGATAGCCAAACGAGGCAGAGAAGGCATATCATTGGACTTCGCTGTTCATTTGTTGCTCACACCACTCCGTTAAGGGAGACCAGAAATCATGCTTTTTAAAGGCCTTCATATCCAGACTAGCAACATATTTATTAGAAGTCAGCCAATCAAAGAACCTGGGAGGGGATACAGCTATCCACTGTTTGCATATTTCTCTGCGTGCCAACAAAATGGAATAAAAAAGCAACCTTGCTTTCTTATCTGTTATTATTACGAGGGAATCTACACATCCAAAAATAACCAAAAAGACGCTTACCTTAATGTCCATAACCAGCACAGTAGACAAAGCCCTACTCACATCACTCCAGAATGGCTGAATCTCAGGACATTCTACAAATATATGTACATCATCCTCTTTTGGACTGCCGCACTTAGGGCATGCCACGTCTCCTCTGCTCCCACATTTTGACAACCTCTGAGGCGTCCAGTAGGCTCTGTGGATGAGAAAAGGTGATTTCTTCTTAGGTGTGCTGGTTTTACTATTTTAAACAACATAGACATTGATACTTGCGACTTATTTCCCAGCGAAGACTCCAGCAAGCATCTTCCCCACCGTTCCGTTGGCAGTATAAAAGCCCCATCTTCCAATTCCACCATCAGCCAATATATGATTGCAAGCTCCTTTTTAGGTATGAAAATGACGTTTTTATTCATTGCCAACTGGTTCTATGCACAGAATCTATCAATTGGGAAAAGTTTTTTTTTTTTTATGTGTCGTACCAATTAATACATGCCTTTTATAGTTTCGCTATTACAGACGTTTCTCTATTTTAAACATTCAGGGCCTCATTTATGAAAACTGTTGCATCGCTGCGTGAAAACAGCGATGCAACAGTTTTCACTCCACCCTCCTAGCGACATGATGGATGCGTCATATTTACTGTATGATGCATCATGTCGCAAGGAATGACAGATATGTCAGTATTACTGGCGTATCTGGCAGTGCACAATTGAAAAGTTTTCAGACACTCACCCCCAGTCACGGATCTGGGTCGAATCCATGATCGTTCTTTAGCTCACTTCGCCACCCCAGTTCAGACCCAGCTATATGCAAATCAGTCTTGACCCTGTGCCTCATGGGAACAGTCCAGCCTGGACTGCCAAGCCTTGTCTTCCCTGAACCAGAAACAAGCATCATGGGACCAGTTTCGGGGTAATACTCCTCATTAGCCAGGCTAGCTTGAATCCAGTGGCAAAAGTAGCAACAGACCCACATCTGGGTATACCCTGCCAACTTAGGGCAAACAAAGCAAACACAATGCCTCTGAAGTGAGTGGCACAATAAGTGATGTAGGCCTACTGGCAGCATTTAATTTACAGGCCATGTGTATATAGTATACCACTCTACAAGGTACTTAAAAGTAAATGAAATATGCCAATTAGGTTTATGCAAATTAAACCATGCTTAGGGGAGAGAGCACAATCACTTTATCACTGGTTAGCAGAGGTAAATTGCACAGTGGTCTAAGGGAATCAAAAATGAATTTCAGCAAAGATTGAATGTAAAGTAGTCAAAGAGGTTTTGGGGAAGACCACCCAAAGGCTGACAGTCTAGCAGAAGAGTTTTAAAAAACAAGTTAAAAAAGATATTACATAAGATATACACATAGAAAACCCATGCTATGAGGTCAGTTGTATAGGGAAAGCAAGATGGCGTCAGTGTAGTCCTATCGCGTCCGAGCTCCCACCACCCACACCCTCTGCTCCCTCTTACCTGCAGCACTTCCTGTCCCTGACAGCTTGACGGCTTGGAGTTGTCTTCCCGTTGATGCAGTAGAGCAGATCAGATCGGTCTTTGCAGCGGCTTCCTGGGACGGCATGGTGAGCACGCCTTCCACATCCTCCACATTGGATTTCCTGAGGAGGCATGCCGGTGCGCTGACCGCAGTCCTAGGGCTTCTGACACGATTCTGCAGTGTGTTTGGAGCAGGTGGGCGTGTCTTTCATGAAGAATCTCCAGGGCAGTGGCGGAGTCAGTTCTGGGCTCCCTCAGCAGGGCTAATCCCCATAGAACGGTGTACTATGCCTCCGAAAGTGGCTAAACAGCCAAAGAGAAGGGGGAGATGTTGCCCTCTTCAGTGCAGACTACATCACATGCACAAGGGCTGAGACAATAGTCTCTCCCAGTTCATACAGAAAGGAATGCAGGTAAGCCGATGGACTTTCGTAACCCCAAAGGTCAGCTGGAGAATATGGGTGCAGGGAGGAGGAGGAATATGCCAGATTGTTCCCAGGTTTTAGCTAGAAAAACAGGGGAATCTCAGGCCCCTGAGGAGGGCGATCTTGGGCTGAGTAAAGACAATTTATCCTACCACAACCGGTTATCACCAGGTTTTTTAGGCTTAAGGACGCAGTGGGGTCTCAAGCCCCCTAGCAAACTATCTTGGAGCCGGAAAGGAATAAGCAGGATTGGAGTGTGGCCCAATCGGGATAATCAGTCTGGGATTCCGCTGGTTGCTTGGTTTCAGTGGAAGAGATTGAGGTAGCAGCGGCTGGGGCATTCCCCTCAAGTACATCAGGGGATTAACAGCTAAAGTCAATAGGTGAACAGGGTGAAGTGTATAGCACCCTGCGAGAGAAGTCTCAGAATGCCCTGGGCAAAGGCCTTAGAACTGTGAAAGACTCCCGACTTGTAGAATCTGGAGGTGGGATGAGCGAGCCGGCCCCAAATATAGAGCCGAATGGTATGGCAGGGGTTGACCTCACATCCGATGGGGCTGGCAAATTTTTCTCGCTCACTGACGGCTCTCACTCCGAGGACTCTAATTCCGGGCTCAGTGAGGCTGGGGGTAGCACTTCTTTATATGGCTCCAGCACACTTGAAGCGCCAACGTCAGCCCTGAAACATCAAAGATGTCAGAAAAGCTCAAGGGGCAACTCCGAACTGTGGAAGAACAGTAAGAAATACATTATGGGTAGCGGGTTATAATGGGATTATTCCCACACAAAAATACTTGAGGATGTCAGACACAGTACTAGCTCAGACAGGGACATCCCTGGTTGTACCACAGGCTGTTGGGACAGCAACTATCGATCCAGCTGTGGCCCTGATTTTTGATTCAATTAAAGAGCACCGGGCAGAGACTCATGCAGATGGAAAAAAAGCCAGCATGCCACAAATAAACTGGAAGGTGCTGTCTGGAAGGTCGGGAAGGCTTGCACTGAGATCAGCGAGTGGCTTAACAATATAGAAGAGAAAACTACTGCTGTGGAGACTGAGCTAGTAACGGTGAGAGAGCAAGCTAAGTATCATGATGCCCAGCTTACAGATGTTCTCTGGAAACTGGAAGATTTGGAGAACCATCAAAGGAGGAATAATCTCTCTTTCCTTGGGATTGAGGAAGGCTTGGAAGGGGACGACATCCGAACCTTCATGCTAGACCATCTCAGGAGCGCCTTTCCCCAACTTACAGGATGGAACTGGGAGTCTGAAGTCCAAAGGGTCCACCGGTTTTGCTAATTCATTATAAGTCTACACAGGCCAGCAGAGATCAAGGGCGGCCAAGAGCAATTCTAGATTTTTTTGGTATTTCCTATTGCGCCAAGCCATTTTTGAGAAGGCTTGCCCAGAAACAAGAAGGAAATACTCAGAGGCCTCCTTTTTGTTTTGCCCTGACTTCTGCCATATAATGGTAGACCGCATGTGGCGTCTACGGCAGGTTATGAAGCCTTATCAAGTTGCTGGATTTGAAGCCTTTCTGCTGGCACCAGCCAGATTAAAAACAGTAGTTAGAGGGGCTGTAACATTCTTTACATCTGAAATAAAAGCTAGAGAACATCTTGGGCAGATTCTGGCAGGCAGAAGTAATGTATAGCCTCTCGTCTGTGTCTTAGATTTCTCTGAGCTATGTTTAATTTTGGGAGTTCTCAAAGCAGAAAGGAGGGAGAGTTCTGAGGTTATTACACTAGTGTGTTTGGTTGTGGAGGTGGGTGTAGGTGGGGACCTCACGGTGATCTACTTTGTCTACATCACACAGACCTGGTGTGTCCAGCTGCTTTCACTGGTGGGAAGGGAAGGGCCTGTTGGGTGAGGGAGGATGGTCAAGGGTGGGGGCGAAGGGTGTAGGATGGTATGGTATTCAAATTGCAGCGAGGTACTCTAAGTATGTTGGAAGTCACAGTGGTATTGAAGGATGAAAGGCAGGTTCATACAAAATTCAGCCTAGCCTGGTAGCACTTTAGCCTGGTTTTTGTCTGACTTAGGTGGGTAAGGCTGATGGTCAAAGCAATATGGGTGGGGAATGGATAAGCCTTGTATAGCCTCTAACAACATCTGTGGGTTAAATGACAGCTCTAAAAGAAGACAGGTTCAAGAGGATGTTACATTTCTAACAGCAGATGTGTGCGTATTGCCTGCAAGAGACACATAAATCCCGGAGTAACAGCGTCATTCTGAATTCTTTAGGGCTTAAGGTGGTATGCCATACTACTCAGGATGTAAGGACTAAGTGGGTAGCTATCTTAGTTAAGTGAAATAGTGTCATACCTGGTTGAACCTCAGCTGATAAACATGGCAGATGGGGTATAATGGAGAATAAAGTAGGCAATAGCTCCTTTACACTGTGTTCAATTTCTGTTCCATTTCTTGATGACTTCGAATTATTTAATTTTCTAACTGTTGAGCTGCCTTCTTGGCCTACACCGTATATAGTATGTAGGGACCTAAACTTAAATGGGTCTAGAGGGGGATGCAGCAACAGCAGAACTCACCATGCTGGGCATAAACTGCAAACTCTGAGATCTTTTGAAAATCTTGTGATTGATGCCTGGCCCAGCCTGAAAAATCTGGAACCTGGTTATACCTATTACTTAGCCCCCCACCTCATCATGATTAAATGCCCATGCAATCTGAGGTATATTGGCATGACCAGCAGGAAGATCAATATAAGGATCGTAGAACATAGAAGCAACATCCTTTGCAAACGCAATGCTAAAATGACGGATCACTTTTTGAAAGCAGGGCATACACCTAATGACATCAAAAGGCTGATTATCGAACAGGTCAACAACACATTAGTCCCATCTGAGAAGGTACTGCTAAATAACGAACAGCCTTCCAACCCACAAACAGGGGTTAAATGATAATATTCTGTGGAATTCTTTAACCTGGACATAACTTTTGTGCAGAAAAATAACCACATTTATAGGACCCTTCCTGGCATCATAAACTCATCCACGACTAAAAACCAAACAATGACTCAGAATAACCTTGGCCTCTTGTCGCAAAACCCATTTATGATATTAGAATATGAACTGGAATAACATTAGTTGTGGGATATCCAACACGCAACTAACACACCGCATATTTGCTGATTTTGATTACACATAATGAAGGGATGTCCCATTCACCGGGATCGCTGTCGAGAAATGTTCTCTTTCATAAAATAATAATTTTCGTAATTTTCGTCATTTTGTAATGTTAATTACACGAATACTAGTCAAGGTCAAGGTCAAGGAAGGCTTTATTCTATTGCCATATAAAACAATCATAAAAGCACAAAGAATAAGACACCAATTAAGTAAGAAGGAGCAACAAATGATGAATGTAAACCCAACTATAGATACATGATTTCTATAAGAAGGAAAATGATAACAGAATTGCGTATCTTTCAATTTTATTTGTTTTAGTTAAATATAATTATTCTTAATTAATTTTCAAAGATAATTTCTTATATCAAGATATAAAAAAAATGTAGTAGTGTCTATTTACAAAAAGTAGTGAAAGGGACAGTTACTTCTACTCATATCATTATTCAAAAAATACATGTACATAAATGATCAATACAATCAATGATACAAAGTGAAGAGATGCAGTATACTCAGTTCACCAGCATTCAAGATGCTGCGCTTAATTGTCTCTGTTTTTGTATATCCCAAGATATTTACAATATATACATAAGGTCTGGAAGAGAATAGATCATCAATAATACGTGATGGAAAAACACATGGTGGAAGAACCAACGCGTTTCGGCAATGCCTTCATCAGGATTCCATCACTGTGATTAATAAGACAAAAGAATGTAAATAAAAGAACGGTGCCATTATGTACATGTGTAAACACAAAAATATGCATTAGCTCCTTCATGCAATTATCCAAAAATTGAATACAGCCATACTAGATGCTATGAACATTACAATTAGATGGTGTGGGAATTTAAAAACTCGTGATCATGGGAACCGTCAGTGAGCAAATACTATGATGAATGCGGTCAATGTCAATCGAAAATTACAATGGCATGCATGATAAAAAAACAGAAATGATCATGAGTTTTTAAATTCCCACACCATCTAATTGTAATGTTCATAGCATCTAGTATGGCTGTATTCAATTTTTGGATAATTGCATGAAGGAGCTAATGCATATTTTTGTGTTTACACATGTACATAACGGCACCGTTGTTTTATTTACATTCTTTTGTCTTATTAATCACAGTGATGGAATCCTGATGAAGGCATTGCCGAAACGCGTTGGTTCTTCCACCATGTGTTTTTCCATCACGTATTATTGATGATCTATTCTCTTCCAGACCTTATGTATATATTGTAAATATCTTGGGATATACAAAAACAGAGACAATTAAGCGCAGCATCTTGAATGCTGGTGAACTGAGTATACTGCATCTCTTCACTTTGTATCATTGATTGTATTGAGCATTTATGTACATGTATTTTTTGAATAATGATATGAGTAGAAGTAACTGTCCCTTTCACTACTTTTTGTAAATAGGCACTACTACATGTTTTTTTATATCTTGATATAAGAAATTATCTTTGAAAATTAATTAAGAATAATAATATTTAACTAAAACAAATAAAATTGAAAGATACGCAATTCTGTTATCATTTTCCTTCTTATAGAAATCATGTATCTATAGTTGGGTTTACATTCATCATTTGTTGCTCCTTCTTACTTAGTGTATCAGCCATACAGCTAAGAATTCTTACTTGCCCTTTTCCAAAGTAGTTTTTTCCTTGGAAGGTTTATCCTGTATCCAGGGGCCCCGTTCTTTTTCAAATTTAAGACAACAATTAATTCATAAGTTAAAATATCAAACATATAAAAATGTCATACATAAAAAGTGGGATGTATTACAGATTATGAAAATAGTCATATTTCATGTCACAGATAAAAAGTAATTAAATAGTCATACATTTCCTTTGACTTAAAACTCGTTTAAAAAAAGTTACAATCCTAAAAACATTATCCACATTCTCCAAGAATTGTAATGCAAGGAAAGCCAGTCGGCATTGACGGAGCCTCAGTGTTTCAAGAATCGGTAATAAACAAACTTTCCTCCCATCAAGATAACATTAGCAAAAAAGAACAACATGTATCGTGGACTGTGCAGAGTGATTGTCACAAGTACACGTATCAAGATCTTGTGCCCAATCATTCATTTTGGGAATGGTAACGAGTCTATGAAAAACCCCCAGCCTGACTCTAGTCGATAAAAATCTATCAAAGACACCTTGTACAAAAGTTAAATAGGGTTGAATATTAAAATAAGTTAAAATCAGCTGATCATACATAACGGTCAACTTTGTAATCTCAGAGAATACTCTAATAGTATCCAATAGCCTCAAAAACTCCTTATTTAGATCCTTCCTCGTTAAGTCAATGGTTCTTGGATTAGTATAATATTCTAAGTGACCTAGATCTTGAAAGAAGTTTCTAACGTATCTCACTCGAGGAATCTTTAGGGCCCCTTCTAGTTTCAAGGTATCTGACAGGATATCTCAATTTAACTTTGTTTCTTCTCTAGTCTAGAGCCTGTGCCATGAGAGAACTGGCTCCAGTTTTATTAGATTAGAAATAAAGGGAAGGCCCAGCTCTGCATGACAGATAAACGATGATGTGCTATTCGGGACAGATAAAATATATCTTAAAAAAGCATTTTCCGCCCTTTGAATTGGAGGCCGATCAGCAAATCCCCAGACCCCTGCCCCATAAACCGCAGTGGAGACACACTTTGCTTTATACATTTTAATCAGTTCTACTGGTGGTCTCCTACCTGTTTTTTTAGCAATATTGGGCAGGGTGTTTATTGATCTTAGTAGCACGAGTTTTTTTGCTGAGACTGCTTTTGCCCAGGTATCATTCTGGTCAAAGAGAATTCCGAAATACGAAAATCTCTTAGTGACCCCGATCTTCTGATCTGCCACAAACATGTACTTAAACTTCTTGATACCATGACCACACCGCATAATGAAAGTCTTCGAGGTATTAACTCTTAATTCAAGATCTTCCATAAAACTTGAAAAAGTATCTAAAATCCTCTGTAGGCCTACTTGTGTACGGGACATCAATACCTCATCATCTGCTTATAAAAGTGCTGGTATGGGACATCCAGCTACTTGGGGAAAGTCCTGATACCTTTCAGGAGTGCCTTGCCCAGACCATTAATATAAAGTTTAAAAAGAAAAGGGACCAGGACACATCCTTGCCTGACCCCCCTCCTTATTTGAAATGGGGCCAAGCACTCACCCTTTAAGCCATAACGTACACGAGCCTTCGCATCAGTATAAAAATGCTTCAAAAAATAAATAATCTGAACATCAACCCCCATAGCTTCTAATGTTGACCAGACTTTACTGTGAATCACGTAGTCGAAGGCTGCTGTGAGGTCCAAAAACACTAAGAACAGCTTTCCCTACTTCGCTCGAGTATATTTCCCCACTAGAATTGAGAGATTTAAGCTCTGCTCTACCGTCCCCATTCCTGCACAGAAACCCTATTGTAGGTCGGACAGAATCAAGTTATCCTCAGCCCAGTCCTGAAGACGTTCTAATAATATGCAGTCTATAATTTTTGTCATAGCATCCAATAAGGAGATTAGTCTATAACATCCAGGATCCTGCCAGTCCCCCTTTAAAAAAATTGGAACTATATTGGATTCCACAAAAGTAGATAAAAAAGGGGTATGGCAGCTAGCAGCAATTACCTGGATGATCATTGGGCCCCACAGGGAAATGTTTGACTTGTATAAATCTACAGGTACCCCGTCTGGGCCGGGAGCCTTACCAGCCTGACTTGCAGAGGGTGCCCGTTTCACCTCATCCAAGGTAAACTGCAGATCTAAGTGGGGGAACAATGGAACCAAAGTGTGTTCCTCTTCAACGTTACTACCCATCGCATCAAGATTAATCTCGCCATTATATAGTTTACAGAAATGTTTAATTCAGTGTTCTTAAATAATGGCAATTTCAATTGACGGTCCCGCTTCGTTGGTCAAAAAAAGTTGCTTTGATTGCCTTCCAGAACGCCAAGCCATCTTTCTGTATAGATGCTTTATGAAGGGCCTTCCAGGCTACGTTCTCCAGTATACTTTACCTGTTTCTAATGGCTCGCTTATAGTCTATTCTGCCTCACTTTGTCCAGATTTCTCAGGGTCTCGTGTAAAGCATCTTTTAGCTTAGAATGTGCCAGGGTATATCCAGAGTCGAACCATCTTCGTGATTGGCCCTTACTGCATTTCTGTCTAAACAAAGATTCTCTTACTGCATCAGTTATCAACTTGAAAGAGGATAAAATAATGTCTGGTGCAGCTGATTCACTCAGACATGTCTCGAAGGCGGGATTGCATTTATCAACCACAGCCTTAGTAATTCCGTCTGGGTCTACCATTGACCAGTGCAAGGTGTATCCATTTGTTTTTTCAATTACCATATTTTCTAACAACTAGTCGTCTTTATCTAAATGAGTGTGTTCACTTGGGAAAATGGTCACTCAGAGAGATGTCATCAACAGCGAATGAATAAGGAGTAGGCACATAGCTATTTGATATTAAAATAAAATCTATTGTAGAGTATAATCCTCTGCCATTAGAAGTCCATGGCATAGGAGCAGGCAATGGGCATAGATTATTCACAAAACCCAGATCAAACCTGTATATTAATTCATTAAACAGCTCTCCCAGCATAGAGTGCCGAAAATGAGAGTTAGTTGTCCCTTCCTCATTTAAGAGACCACATGAATTATCACCTACGTTGGGGCACAGTGCACAGTTAAAATTCCCTAGTCATATCTTTTTTTACTAATAAGTATACAAGTTAGGAATAGTCTCTTTTCACACCAAAGCGAAGTGCCCAAGTCTTTTTTCACTGCCAAGCGCATACTAGGATGCTAAACCATGCCTCAGTGTCACACATCACGGAGGCGCATTACACAAGGACGCTTCCCACCGCCAGCACATAAAAGCAAGCGAAGAAGCAGAAACGCCATCTTCAGGATCCCTGGTAACAGGCCGCAATAGGTAACGATGGTGGGTAGCAGACCTTGATGATGTAAGTAAAGAGCACCCGGTCTCCTCTACTGGGAAACAGCACCAACTCGATTGTCTGTTATGAGAGTCTTCATTTCTCTCTCTTTTGTTTCTAGTGTGTGACTACAGGCACTCCCTGGGATCCATGTTGAGGTATCATTAAGCAACTTAAGTAAGACATACATCACGTCTTAATTTCTTCTCAGTTTGCACTATGTTGGATGAACTATAGCCATCAGCCATACTGCCCTCACCCCATTATAAACATGGGATAGAGTCCAATTTAAAGAGACTGTCACAGTCCAAAAAGATCTATACACGAAAAAAAGAATTTAAAATGTTAATGCCATACACGCATAGCTGTATGATTTGTCCTCACCACTATGATCATTTTGATCAAGCCGGACGCAGTGAGATGCACACGTGAGTGCAAGCATGGCTCATCTATTTGTGAATTTCTATGTGTTGCGTGTGTCTTTATGATTTTTGTTTGTGTCTCGGTTTTCTTCCTGGTAAACAACTTCAGAAAACAAATAGGTTTTCTTTTTGTTATGCACCTTAGCAACTGCGCACTTTTTTTCACCCTTAGACTGAAGAACTCTCCCCAGTCTTTTCACAACCTTTTTGGTCCTGACGAAATCCAGCTAATGGAATTGACTGGTTGGAACTTGTAAACCCTTTTGTTGGATACATAAGTTAAATCCAAACTCGCAAGGCATTCGCTTCAATTAATTTTTAACCCTGAACAGGGCCCCCATATTAAATTTTCTCTTTTCTTGAGGGGCACCCTGTAGACAGTTTTAAATCACAAATCACTACACACACTTCACCACCAAAAACACCCAATGATGAAGCATACCACCAACTAGGTTGATGGGTGGGGGGTTCTTTTAAGAAACCAAGTGTTTTGTTCTGGACACAAACTGATCATTTTTGCAAAGGCCAGTTTTTGTTGATACTTGGACTATTTTTTGGTCTCACAGGTATTGCTTAAGGGACCACAGAACTTTTTCCCAGAGTGATATCCGATTACAACCCCATTGTTTTCAAAATACCCTTTGAAGAATTAGGGAAGGTGGCGAGAAAATCGACCTTCGAGAGGGCTCTCTTGACAGAACTGGAATATGAAACCGCTAGTAGATTCCTGGCTCAAAGTCAGGAGTGTTATGAGTATAGTGAACAGGTGGGGCGGACTCTTGCAGTTAGGTCAGGGGAACAGCAGACTGTAGGGCATATTAGCCAGATAATGAGTTTGCAAGGCAACATGCTAACAGACCCAGTGGAGGTCAGAGAGGCATTTAGGGAGTCTTATTCTGTTCTCTATAAAGCTGCACCTGTACGGTACCTGCAGCCTTCAGAGCAATATGTGGATTTAGTTCCACGTACTAAAGTTACCCAGGTGGAGAGATCGCTATTGGAGGCATACTTCTCATTGGAAGAGTTTCAGGAGGCTGTTCAGGCTCTACCATCAGGGAAAGCGGCAGCAACATATTTGATTCCTTTGGAGTTTTTTAAAGAAATTTATCAGGAAATTCTTGGGCGGTTTAAAGCAGTTAGAGATAGTGCGCCCCCGCCAGGCTTTTGGAATTCTGCTAATATTGCCATTTTTTTTAAAGAAAGGGAAGGACCCTACAGCCTTGGGCTCCTGTAGGCCAATCACATTGTTAAATAGTGATGCCAATTTGTATTCTAAAATCCTTGCGAGTCAGCTAGGTAGTGTAATACGGCATCCTGTTCCGCCCCAACAGCATGAATTTATTCAGGGGAGAGGCACTGCAGACCATGTACAGCGAGTAATAGCATTATTCGATACTACAAAGGTCCTCACGAAACCTATGGGGGTCACCTTACTCAATGCACAGAAGGCCTTCAATAGGGTGTCATGGGACTATCTTTGGCTGACTATGGAGGCTAACGGCCTGGGGTCGTCTTTTATCAATGCAACTCGGGTAATGTATCTGAATCCCAATGCACGTTTTACAAATAATGGAAGCGGAATCTGAGCCTTTCTTGATTGAGATGGGAATGAGACTGGGCTGACCCTCTTCTCCGCTGGTCTTTGCATCGTACATCGATCCCTTTCTCTGGAGACTGGAAGCCTCTCTGTACATACCTCCTGTTATTCTTCAGGGCTGGGACACCAAAGTATTGGCCTATGCCGATTGCATGGCAATAGTCACCACAAATCCAGATGGGGCTCTCCACTCTGTGGAAATGATAGCAGAAGAATTTGGGAATCAGTCAGGGTTTCTTTCGAACAAAGTTAAAACCCAGGTTTTGATAAATAAACATATGACTGCCTCGGATAGTAGGACTGTAGAGGATGCTATCTACTTGGGAACAGTGTCAAAGCTAAGGTGGACTGTATAGTTGATTAAAATGTATCCCCTATTATGGAAAAGATCAAGAAGGATTTGCATTGATGGGATAATTTGAAGCTCTCCAAAATGGGGAAATGCAATCTTGTTGAAATGATGATATTGCCAAAGCTGTTGTATGTTTTTCGTACGATTCCTCTGGAGTTACTTAACGACTGGTTCAAATCAATTGAGAGATTGGTGGTAAGGTTCATATGGTTTTATGGTAGGACTAGGAGGGTCAAAGCATTTCTGTGCCTACTTAGAGATAGGGGCAGGTGTGGCTCCCCAATTTTAAGTTATAGCACCTTGCGGCACCCTTTCATTACTATAACCCGTTATTTAACAACAAGGCAATGGAAAGAGATGTGTTAGGCTCTGTCCCCTCAATGTATGAGCTTTTGAAAGGGACAACTACCAATGGCTGTCTGTTGAAGTTTTTTGAGTTGAGTTACTTAAAAAGAACCCGGTTCAAGACTCAGATTATGGATTTCTTTTCTGAAGTGGGCATGTGTCCAGAGGAAACTTGGGGTAGGCAGATTCAGTGGGTATACTCCTCCACTTAGGAATGATCAGCTACCCAGGGTTTCTCACGATAATTGTTTAGACATATGGGAGCTGGGGGCTTCAGAAGGATTGGAGATTTATTAGCAGAGAAGTAAATTAGGTCTTTTGAAGTGGTTAGAGACAGATTCAATATTGGGCCTCAGGATTTTCTTTTCACATCTACAGCTGAGGTACTTTCTCTTGAGGAAGGCCGGGGGGCAGCGGGCTTTACCCAGATTCCCTTGATGGAAATGTTAACAAAGGGCATAGTTCCCTCAATCTCGCAAATATATGCTTGTTTACTAGGTGGGATCCGGGACGATCTGGAGAAACAATGTGAAGTGGCAGGGTAGGCTTGATGTATCAGAATCCAGCTTCTTTAAATCGCTTGATTTTGATGTGTCAAATTTTGTGTTCACCAAATCTGCAATAACAACATTATAAAACTATTTTCTATCTGTATGTAACTCCAGCAAAAAGTGGGAAATGGGGAGGGGATGTGGGGACTTGTTTTAGATGCTAGGCATCTGTTGCAGACTTGGTTCACATGTTCTCCACCTGCCCTAGTCTAAAGCCTCTTGGCTTGGAATTGGTAGGCTTCCTTGGCGATATTCTTGAAGTTAACATCTCCTTATCTCCCCAGCTCATGTTAGAAGGGGTAGATGATGCTGACAGAGGAGCTGGGGAAGGCATAATATTTTTTGCTATTGCAGTTTTGAAGCTCTGTGTGGCCTCAGCATGGCTAGACGCTCTACCTCCGATGTTTCAGCAAAGGAAGGGGCGCTTCATATATATCTACAATTTAGAAACAGCACTTTATAAACAGAAGGGTAAGAAGGGGAGATTTAAAGGGAGGAGGATCTAGGGGCAAGTATCGACCTGGGTCTCTCTGTTTAAATAAGTCACTGGGTACTCCAAATGAATTTTTTGCACGGCTTCGATGATTCCATGTTCCTATCTATTTATGGCTAATTTAATGAAACTTTTTTTGTAATGTATTTATGAAAATCTTTAACCTGCAATTTTGTATCTCATGAACTAAAATAAAAAATTAAACAATGTGTTTACAAAAAAACAAAAGAAAGAAAACCCATGCGAGTTAGCCAGAACTAGCAAAGAAACTGTTATAGATACACTAAGTTGATTTAAAAGTAATACACAAGGGAGAAAGGAACAGCCTAGTGAAGGTGGGAACAACTTATGGATTGTTCTGAGTGGAATCCAGGGCATAAAAATCCACAGAAACCATGAAATTTCCATTCTATCATTCAGTTCCTTTCATTGAATGTTTGACAATCTTTTAGTTCATATAATTTCCATTTATAAACGTATTGGATTGTTCTCTTGCTCTTGGTTTATTTATATATACTGTACACAATTTGGAAACAAAGTTTTGCTGACTTTCTGGCCCATGCCTTGTAAGTGTTCGGCTATTGCTAACTATTGTTGTTCCTGTTGCAACTCCTATCTTCATGGAGTATGACCTTCACTTTCCAGTTAGGCTTCGATATATAGCTATTTCTGTAAGGGCATTTTAATGTGTGAATGCAGTTACCTGTGTCAAACATAAAGATTTTTTAATTTTGAACTGTTGACATTCATGAATGGCAATGTCCCCAAGGGTGTCTCTGTCATTCTATGGTGAGCTCTGCTACCACCAGTAAAGTTTTAATATAGAGTCTCCTTCAAAGTCTTGTGCCTACTGTGTGCAGAAGGGTCTTTCTGCGAAGACGTAATTGAATTATTGTTCCATTTGTAATACTGGCCAGTGTTTTGGGATTGCTTTTTCAAATGTGTCACTCTGTATAGAGTATATTGATACAAATACTGTTATTTTAGTACTATCCTTAGATCTAGTGACAAGAAGAACACCTCTTTTCTATGGCTTGCATCTTATATTCTGTAGTATGATTGACACTACATTTCATGTGTAATAGTTGGCAGACATGTAACATAATCTTGATGGAAGAAAACTCAATGTAATAAATATAATAGAATTGTTTGTGTAAGCCTGGTAGTAGGTGCAATATGCTGTGCTGTGCTTATTGTCTGTATGACCAGGAACACAGCTTAGTCCAGTCCACAACCAATTTTCATTTTTTAGCAAATACCTGGCTGAGTGAAGTGTTAAATCATGTCATGTTCTTAGTTGTGCTGGGTGACAAGTTTACCACACAAGTCACTTGTCTTCCTTATGTAAGGAGCTATGTTCTCTCACTACTGTCTCTCATGTGGGTGGCCCTATTACATGTGACATTGCATACAGTGCACAGTTTATGCAGTGACTGGACAATACTTTGCATTGGTAAGTTGTGCTTCAACAGTAACATTAGTGTGCAAACATCACTGGTGCCATCAACATTAGTGTCTACATGTTGCCCAATGTACATTTGCCTGTTGTTAGTTCAGCTGCAACACTGTTTCAAACATCATTCACTGACTGGTGGCATGCATCACGGAGAGAGATATACAACTGCAGTGATCATATGTGAGTGTCTACACTCATCCTTATAAAGCAATCTCAGTTTGCAATACCAAAAGGTGCTGAGATGTGCCATCCCATTGGGACTAGTGATCCCATATCTTCATGTCATAGATTCTCACAGACGTACAACAACTTTCAAAGGTGTATAGGGTTGTAGGAATACAATCTATGAATGTGTTATCACCGCTACCTATCAGGATTGGGATGTTCACATAGCTATATGAGGACTTGTGCTGTGTGAAGTTGGAGTATCTATCTCCCAAAACTTTGGGCCTCAATTTGTTAAGGCAACATTCTAAGGTACATGTGATACATAACTATACAACTTCAGTACAGCTTTCATTACGCTTTACAGGTAGTGGACATGTGATGAAGTTTGGAGTCTCATCAGTGTGCAATGTGCATTAGCATGCAACATGATTTATGCCACAACACATATTGATGGTAAATTGGTCTTCAACTTGACCTTCACGGCATCCTGATATGTTATAAGGCAAAAAAAGATCTGTTGTGCACTGAGTCTTGTGT
Organism: Triturus cristatus; assembly: GCF_964204655.1. Classification (NCBI taxonomy): domain Eukaryota; kingdom Metazoa; phylum Chordata; class Amphibia; order Caudata; family Salamandridae; genus Triturus; species Triturus cristatus. The sequence goes on from NC_140582.1 coordinate 130,070,915, forward strand.
GAATAGTGTGTAAATATAATTTGACGTTGGTGTACTACAAGTACCAAAGTATGCAAGGTGAAAAACTATCATAGTATGGAAATAAGGATGGAGTTTTGACAAGTCAATCAATGCATTTGGAGCAGCCTGGAGATTTGACATAAGTGGAACCAACATTTTGCATTTACATAGCATGCATGCATGTGCTCATGCTAACTTTGAAGCCTATAGATAAATCATGAAACTGGTTTGATATGTGCACTTAATAAATGTTTTCTGTTGACTTGTTGATCTGTTTGAATTGTGTGACAGAATGTAATGCACACATCACTATCACTGATTGTGAGATTTAAACACATGTTCATTTATGTACAGTGTGCCTGTACAGTGTCAGTGACTTTGCCAAGAAGGGCATCACACTGATGTATTTGGGTTATACATTTGAAACAATCCCAAACAGAGTCCCACAAAATAGGTTCAACCAAGGGAGCCCAACCCCCTTGCCAGCTCCATGGCGGGGCATTTATTTGCTGAGAAGTCTATGGCAGCACATAGGAGTCTGACTTACCATTTGTTGCATTTGCAATGGTGTCAGTTTTGTACGCGATCAAGCAGGTACAGGAGCGGCATGATGTGGCACGGGCAGCTCCATGGTGGCACTGGATGTGTAGAGTTGAGTACAGGTGAGTTTCGGCCTTATATCCCTCACTTTCTGACAGCTCAGTTTGGGTTGTTTGACCACCACCTTATGCAGGGGATGTATGACGTTACAACGCACACTATTACAACGCATGCACTTACAACGCATTTTTTACAACGCATGATCCATTACAACGCATGACATTACAACGCATGACACTACAACGCATTTTTAAAAAATACCTTTACAACTCACTACCATTACAACGCATACTACCTTTACAACGCATACCATTACAACGCATAATATTAAATTACATTTAAGGTAAGTATTAGATAGTATAGGGGTAAAAATTACTATTCTAACTCCAGGGGGGTGCAACAGTAGGGTAAGTGTTGGATAGTGTAGGGGTAAAAATTACTATTCTAACTCCAGGGGGTGCAACAGTAGGGTAAGTGTTGGATAGTGTAGGGGTAAAAATTACTATTCTAACTCCAGGGGGTGCAACAGTAGGGTAAGTGTTGGATAGTGTAGGGGTAAAAATTACTATTCTAAATCCAGGGGGTGCAACAGTAGGGTAAGTGTTGGATAGTGTAGGGGTAAAAATTACTATTCTAACTCCAGGGGGTGCATCAGTAGGGTAAGTGTTGGATAGTATAGGGGTAAAAATTACTATTCTAACTCCAGGGGGTGCATCAGTAGGGTAAGTGTTGGATAGTATAGGGGTAAAAATTACTATTCTAACTCCAGGGGGTGCATCAGTAGGGTAAGTGTTGGATAGTATAGGGGTAAAAATTACTATTCTAACTCCAGGGGGTGCATCAGTAGGGTAAGTGTTGGATAGTATAGGGGTAAAAATTACTATTCTAACTCCAGGGGGTGCATCAGTAGGGTAAGTGTTGGATAGTATAGGGGTAAAAATTACTATTCTAACTCCAGGGGGTGCATCAGTAGGGTAAGTGTTGGATAGTATAGGGGTAAAAATTACTATTCTAACTCCAGGGGGTGCAACAGTAGGGTAAGTGTTGGATAGTATAGGGGTAAAAATTACTATTCTAACTCCAGGGGGTGCATCAGTAGGGTAAGTGTTGGATAGTATAGGGGTAAAAATTACTATTCTAACTCCAGGGGGTGCATCAGTAGGGTAAGTGTTGGATAGTATAGTGTAATATTATGCGTTGTAATGGTATGCGTTGTAATGGTAGTATGCGTTGTAATGGAATGCGTTGTAAAGGTAGTTTTTAAAAATGCGTTGTAGTGTCATGCGTTGTAATATCATGCGTTGTAATGGATTATGCGTTGTAAAAAATGCGTTGTAATGGTAGTGCGTTGTAAAAGTTGCGTTGTAAAGGTTGTTCCCCTATGCAGGCTGTAAGGCAACTCATAATTGGGATGGCAGTTACAATGGTGGTCTGCCCTCCAACGGGCTCATTGCCATATTCAGGCATTGTCACAGTCAGGATTTAATAGCGATGGTACCGCAGAGGTCTTTCTTCTATGTAATTGCATGTTGCCTAATATGGCAGTCAGACTGCCAGCAGTGCTGCGGTCCGACTGATGCCGACCCCATGGCAGTTCCAAAACCACCAAACTCGTAATTAGGCCCTTAGGCAAGAAAACCCTGCCGGAGGCAGACAGGTATTGTCAGCAGTGCCATAACCTTCATTCCTGCTGTGTCTGACTGTTAACATGAATGCATTAGAAGGGCTTATTAGGCTTAGATGAAAGTATGAATTAAAGTACTAGTAGGGAAAACTGTGCAACCAGGAAGACCAAGGGACTGTAAACACGGAAGTGCACATCTAGCAGCATTGTTCTACAGCAGCTTGTTTTTGAGAAGGCTAGTCACACTGATGAGAGAGAGCTCTGAACTGGAAAGATGGTGAACCTTTGCTCAGGAACGGTGATGTTTATTGGTGTGCTCGTGTTACAAAGGCACTGAGATGTGGAAGGAAATATCGGCACACCAGGCATTAGCCTTGAGAAACACTGAACACGTGCAGTACAATATATTATGCGACAGCTGCGATTGAAAATCTGTCACTGAGGACTGTTTATGCTTATTGAATGAATTCATTTTCTGGTCACAGTGTTAGCTATCATACCAGACAGTTTTTTCTCCGCCCAAAAATATTAATAATTTACATACAGAGTGGAGCTTTTGGTCAGACTGCTTCGCCGATGGTCTGTTAAGCCGTGATTCATAACTTGCTCACCCATCACAGCATGAAACAATGTGCCTTTTCTTGTCTGTTATTTGTTGTTTTTCTCAACCTTCCATTGCTCTGATACAGCGCAATGCACAGATCCTACCTGCTGTATTTAGTATAGTTAATATAATGATGCCAACAGCATGGTGCAAGGGTTCAGCCCACTTTAACTACTGGCTCCCTTCTCTTTCAGTGACTGCATAAAGCTGCTGTGTTCAACATTAATGTAATGTTAGTGCAATCTTTTCTTTTGCTGATGCACTTCTATATTTTCCATTGACACAACCACTGCTCATGTGGTAATAATATTGTGCCCCTCTGCATGCACCCCATGGTACTGAGGCACAAGGGGCCCCTGTAGGGCTGCCTTTGTTTCTTCTCTGTCACGATTTTTATGGAGGAGGAACCGCCATGAGAACCATGGCAGACAGGAAACTCATAATATGCTTGGCAAGACAGCGGCGGACCCGCCAGGCATATTGCTGCCACAAAACCACCACAACACCCCTAGAGAATGGCGGTTCCCTGGCAGCACCTAATTTTAACATGGCAGTCAGAAGACGGCCACTGCAGCACCCCCAAAAGTCTGGCGGTCTGTGAACTTCCAGACCCGTAATCGAGCCTTTAGATATCTCTCTCCATGCCACTGGAATCAAGCATTCCAGGTTGAAGAGGGGTGAAACCCCAAAACCAGTCTTAGGATGCTTGTTTCCAGTCCAGGGGGGACCTGGCTTAGCAGTTCGGACTGGAGTGTTCCCATGAGGCACAGCGTCAAGACTGATTTGCGTATGGCTGGGTTCAAACTGGAATGGCATGGCGTGCAAAAAAACGATGGATTTAGGCCCAGATCTCTGTACTGGGGTGATTGTGTGACATTATTCTGCATTCTGTCCATCAACTGTTGTTTTTGCATTTGTCACCCCGAGTGGGATGGGTATGCCCAGACGTGGGTCCCGTGCTCTACATGCCACTGGAATCAAGCTATTCTGGCTGAAGAGGGGTGAAACCCCGAAACCGGTCCTAGGATGCTTGTTTCCAGTCCAGGGAGGACCTGGCATGGCAGTTCGGGCTGGACTGTTTCCATGAGGCACAGGGTCAAGACTGATTTGCATATGGCTGGGTTCAAACTGTAATGGCATGGTGAGCAAAAAAAATGGATTTAGGCCCAGATCTCTGTACTGGGGTGAATGTATGACATTGTTCTGCATTCTGTCCATCAATTGTTGTTTTTGCATTTAGATATTTACTGTCACATGGTTGTAACAGCTCGGCTGTCCTTGGATTTCAGTTTTATATTATGGCTGCTGTTGGTATCAATTTGATGCATTTGATGAGTGGCTTGATCTTTGACCCTTTTTTAACTTGATTTGTGATGAAATGTAGCAAATGTATCTGTTAGGCTGTGGTACAGCTAAATATAACAATACAGTCAGATTCAAAACTCTGCAATGGAAGCTTTAGGTGTGTCAAGACCTTCAAAAACTATATTTGAAATGTTCAAAGTTTTATCACGCACCCGTCTGTTGGGATCAGCTTTGTCAGAGGAATGCCCAAACTGATAAATGACAAAAGTTTGGTATCCTGCAAAATCATACTTCTTTATCTAGGATAATACCTATGTAACTTGCATGTTTCAGGAAAGTACTTTCCTTGCCTAAATCCGCCTGTCAGAAATACCTTTAAAGCATTCTTTATTAAAAATGCATTACAAATCTAAATTATGATTTTGTCCCAATGATTTATATGATTTATTTGTTAATCTGCCTTATAAATGCCATCCTCATTAGTAATATCAAACTATAACAACACAAGACAGCCTGGCAATTGTGTCTTACTAACTGCAACTGTGATGTCATGCAATGTCCCTCAACAGATTTCAGGACATCATTCAAGCAGCACCAAATCACTAGACATAATGCTGAGGGGTAACCAGGGCACCCCAATGCCATGATCTTTTTGTTTTTGATAGGTTGATATCAGGAGGTTATTAAGAAAGTTACATTGTAGTGAATTATGATTGTCAGTGTGCCCTGGATGCTTTTATTTGTGATGTACTTGTACGACAAAATATAGTTGGCAGTAGGGAGCCATTGGATTGCAATTAAAATAATCAGCAATTTAACATGAATGCATGTTGAGGAGAAACATGTTGAATATAACAAGAATGTTTAGAGAAGTTAAAGTTAAGTTTATTCACAACTATCAATTAATCCATGCAGAGTAAAGACATTTGAAGATACCCCTGATAAGAGCCAATGATTTCTTCTAAACCTAAGGCCCAGATTAACTTTTATTTTGCAGCAAGGTTGCATCACTTTTGTGGCCCAGCCCCGATGCAAAATAATTTTTGGCACTTACTAAGCTACACAAATCCACTTTGCCTGGCTCTGTGGGGGTTAGTAAATACAAAGTAACTTATAGTACTTTGCGTCTGTAGGCATTACATGGGTGGAACATGGGCGTTTTTATGCATCCACCCATATATTTTGATGCAAACCCAGATTTACCCAGACTTCTATTCCCGGGTTTGCACCAAAATGGTGTGCCTAACCAAAAGAGGCGTAACCAGGACACATTTTATTTCTCCTCTTTATGTTCTCTTTCCATGTGTGCTGCATGGATCACTGACACAATAGTGGAAACAAAAATATTGCATGGACAGAATATTGTGCCAAAACATAGAGGACCAAAATATTGAGAAGATCAGTGCAAATAGTTAGATAGAATATTTTTGTCCTCGATTTACTTGACACTATATTTTTCCCACTATATTTTTGTTTCCAATATTCTGTCTAAACACTGTGCTGCATTCTGCAGCACACACAGAAGAGGAATATGCCTCTAAGGATTATTTTTGTGCAGGTCTCTTCCTGCACAAAAACAATCATGTCCCTAACGCAGGCACCCTTAGACTATCCTGCAAGGGTTCCTTTACTGGTGCTAAGCAGCACACAGTGTGCCAGGTCAAGGAGAGAGCAGAAATACGCCATACTTTTGGAAATTCTGCTCTCTACCTTTAACGCAGTGCTGCAGGATTGCTTTCCATCCCGCATTTCGTGAAATAATAGTAAATGTGCCCCTAACAGTCTGTGTGGCAGTTCTCCATTTAAGATGTCTATCCTTCACACTGTTTACTAGAAATCATTTTTGTTTAGAACATGGCATATTTGTATAGACTATTAAAATTATTGATCTGTTACATGGAACATTTTTGGTTCAATTGGCGATTTAAGCTAAAACTGCTGAAATTATTGCTGGATATCCTTATTGCAATTTACTATCCTTTAGAGCCTTGATTTTAACCTGATATGGTGATGATCTGTTGAATAACATCATTACTAGGTTTCACAAAATACTACATACATAATAGACTTTGTTTCTTATCTTATTCTCATATTGACTAACAGGTTTCTCCTCTAAAATGCAATCATTTCTGATTATTCAGATGTAAGTTGCATCCCCACCCACCACAAACACTATTTTATCTTCCTTGTAAAATACCGGGAATGTACCTCGGTTTAAGTGGGTGATAGCAGCACAGAGCATTTCTGTTTCAGTAAACAAATGAACCCTGTCTTGTAAATCTGTAATGCACCAGTTCCATTTATTTTTTATGTCTAGCTGGTTCTAATATTTATTTTATTTAAGCTGTCCATATCTTGCTGCCTTCAGGGTGAATCTTTCCTTCAATAGCATTTCACTAATTTTTAAGCATTCTTTTAATTATTTTTTTAAAATTTTCCTTACACAGTTAACAATCAAAATGTTTGAAACAGTGGGAACCCCAACCTCCAGAGATCCATAATTGTGAACACAATGGGGCCGAACCCTGTTTGGTCGCATCGTACTAGCAGGGCCGTAACCGACGAAAGCAGGTCGGGGCTCCTGACCGATGTCGGACGGACCTGAGTCCATCTGACATCGGAATCGGCCCCAAAGTGTCACTGTTTCTTAATAGGTCAAGCATCAGAGGCTCTATATATATCTACTTCGCTCGCAAAAATGGTGATGATAACATTTGAACAAAATCAAGACTCTAACTAAAATGACCTTTCCTGGCCGGATAGATATTTCTCTCATATAATATATTAAGTACTATTAATCCTACTCTGATGTATTAAAAATATCAAATATGACAATGATGCTATATAGTATTATATTTATATAATTGTTGTAAATCGTTAAGAGGCTAATATTTTTTAACCTGTACTTACTTAATTGCCAATTAATATATTTGGATTGATCCCTCAGTGATGTTGACTGATGTTGCGAGGCAACCCTAGCTTGATATAAGAGAATGTCAGATCATCATGTGGCACTGGATTTCATGGTGTCAGTGGGCTATAGAGTATTTAAGATTATAGCAGGTAATTCCCACAAAAGCGTAATAATTTTAAATTAAATAGCCAGTGTCCACTCTTAAATACACTATGAAGTCTCACTACAAGTCAACGCCCTCTACTTAATTGCATGTTTTGTAAGATCACTATTCCTTATAAGTGTTGTCAGCTATACCAATAATTACTTTCTCCAGCCCATATATATACTTCAAACATTATTTCACCGTGCTCTGTCGCTACTCAAAAATTAACTTAATTCAGTCACACATCAAAGTTTTACAAGCAAATCTGCCTTTTTGCTGAGAACATAGAACATGGTGTTTGGACAAAATATTAAATACAAAATATCATGATACCAAAATATTTCGTCAAGATTATCAGGATGTCAAAAATACAACTGACAACAATATGGAAGGAAAGAATACAGTTTTAAGAGTTTTTTTTAATATTGTTGTAAAAAATATCATGTTCATAGAATATCATCTTTTTAAAAACGTTATTTATATATTTTGCATCAAATACACATCGTATAAGTCATAGGAGGTACATCGCAGCAACATAGAGATCACAAGTAACGGCAGGCAAACAGGTGTTCTGACAGATATAGACAGCGGTGCAGATTCACCATACATATTCAAATTAAGTGGTGAGGTACATTAAACAATACAGTTAGGCCTCATCTTATTGTTTGACTGTGGGAAATAAGCCGGTGTGATTACAGGAGATGAATTCCCCCCCCTTTTTGATATCTGCAGTACGTGAAGCTCTAGTCCACTCTTGTGTAGGGGTGCGGCAGGGGAGCTCTACGAGTAGCCCAATGGGCCAGTGAAGCCGGGCTAGGGCCCAGGTGAAGGTGGTGTGGTATCATTTAGGCTTGTGAGGCCGGGCTCGTGAGTTGTAGGGGTCAGTGGTGCGTTACGTGTAGATGCCCATGTGACAAACGGAGCCCGCATATCCTTGGGCCTTGATGCCATGGGCACTAACTCTCAATATGCAGCCAGCATCTCCTGGCATTAAGAGATTTCCAGTATCCACCTGTTTATGTTGGGCGTGCCTTGTCCTCAGTGTATATCGCAATGCGCCATTTGGCCAGTAGGAGTATCATGGCTGTCAGGCGGCCCGTGCCTGGAGGTGCCTCAGCCACGTGACCCAGTAAAGTTTTGAGGGGAGTGAGGTTAAGCCGAAAACCTGTCACTTCTTCAATAATATCAAATACTTTATGCCAGAATTGTGAGATGGGCCGGCATTTCCATGCTAAATGGGGGAAGGAGGCCTACACTGTAGCGCATCTCCAACATGTGTCATCTGGTGTCAGTCCCATTTTGTGTAGTTGTATGGGCACGTGGTACAGCCTATGTATGTATTTGAAGTGAATGAGCCTGAGCTTGTAGTTGGGTGAGAGGCGTTGGAGCTGGGCACAGCAATATATCCATTGTTTCTCAGTAGGAGTTGGGGTTAGATCTCTGCCCCTTTGCTCCAACGCTGAGGGTGTCGGGACCGGCGAGCTGCGCTGTGTCATGTTGTATATGCGAATAATGAGTTTCTTGAGTGACGGCTGAATCAGGATGTTTTGTAGCGCATATAGTTGCGCCGGCGCAGATGGGAAGGTGGAGTGAAGTTGGCTGCAATGAGCTCTGAGTTGGGAATATAAAAGCAGTTCCAGAATTGGGGCCTGAGCGCTTGTTGGATTGTACAGGTTATCCAGGAATTACAGAATATAATTTTTAAGTGTTATTTTATATATATATTATATTAGTTTGATTGATTTTATATTTTTTGCAATTTCTCTAATTAGTGTGTTTAGGAAAATAATGGATTATGTTTTAAAAATTGTAAAAATATTATTTTAAGTTTTCATAATGTGTAAAATTAATATATATGATATTGTCTTTTAGTAGTGAAATATTGGATTTTTAGGGGTGAGGGTGGGGAGTTTTTTAAAATGTTATTTTTTTTATTTGAATGTAATTTGATTTTATGATATGCACATTTTTGATGAATTGTTCACATTTTGGAATTAAATGTTTCAATTATTAAATATATTAAATATTTTGAATGCTTTATAAATGAAAACAATATTTGAAAATTGGTTTTGTAACATGAATATTATAATATTTGATTTAATAAAACAAATTAGCAAAAATATTTCTTTCAAATTCAAATTGTTTATTGTACATATTTATGCAACTTTAGTTTAATTACAAATTTCAAATGTCTTAAATTAATGTTTTCAAAATTATGTGTAATATTTTATAATATTTGATTGTTTTAAATGATACAATGTTTTCATTTATTGCTAATATGTTAATTAAACAATTTATTTGATATTTTAGAATAAAGTTTCCATTTAAAAATGTCTTCATTCAAAATTAAAATTAATGTAGGAAAATATAACAAATGTGGAATATTTATGATGCATTAATAAAGCATTAAATAGTAGATTTATAACATTACAATTTTAAAACAAATAAGTCTGAAAAATGCAATTACAATTATGTATAATATTGGTATACAATCTATTATTGGGAGTATATATTTGAATATTTTTTATGTTAAATGTAATATATTTTTTTAATGTTTTTGTTTATATAACACATTATTCTTTACTTTGAATTGTGAAATTATTATAATGTTAAGAGTGTGCTCAATTTAGGAATATTATCAAATAATAAGGTTTATTTTTAAATGATGAACATACAATTTTGATACATTGAATGTTCATTTTAAACCCATAGAATTTAGTTTTGGTCATTGCGTTTTGTACTTTGTCTTTTTTTTTAATACAGAAAAATGTAGGTGTTACTATGGAGTATTGATTGTGTATACTATCTCCTTAGTGTCAAACAACTTTCTCAAAATGATTTATATTGGAGTGGGAATAAGTATATCTGGCCTCTTCAGTGTCCAAACCCTTCCCCAGATAGGTATACGCCGGAGTGGTATTAGTAATTCTTTAGTGTCAAATACCTACCCCAACATGGTTTAAATAGAAATGTGAATAGTAAATGTCACTCCTTTAATGTCCAAAACCTTCCCCTAATGGAATGGTTTAGATTGGAGTGGGAATAGTATATGTGACCACTTTGGCGTCAAAAACCTTCTCCAAAATGATTGGAGTGGGAATAGTAAATCTGATCCCTTCAGTGTCCAAAACCTTCCCTAAATAGGTTTGCGTTGGAATGGGATTAGTATATGTAACACTGTTAGTTTTGATAACTTCTTCAAAATGGTGTATTTTGAAGTGGGAATACGTACATTTCTTTGTGAAAATGTAATTCCATGTAGTAGAAGTAGTTTATGTTATTTAATTAGTGTTGCTAATGTTTAGATATAACAGTAACATAGTAGTCTGTTGTGTATTTGTAATAGGCAACAATGGGCCTCATTATGATGTCCGGTGGAAAGCCATGTGACAGCTTGTCAGAGGCTTTCCGCTCAATATCAGAGATTTCCGTCCGACCACCGTATTACGATACCGGCAGTCAGAGGGAAATGTTGTGGGAAACTTCTGCTCTGCTTCAGACTGGTACAAGGAATCTTTTGAGTCAGTAATCCCCAAAATGGAGGCGGTGTCTGCTCAGGCACAGCTATGGGGAATACAAAGTATATTTCCAACAGCCTTTCTATGGCGGTCTGACCTTGTATGGCTGTGTGTGGGTCGACTTTTAAAATTGTTTGAATCATGGCTTGCTTAAAGTCTATTAATATTATTTGTTGGTAGTAGCTGTCCGTTTAATGTTTAATATGGTTTAAGTTGTCCTAGTGAGTGCTACTTTGTTTATTTAATAGTAGGGCATATACAAAAGTTATATTTGAGTTGTGATATTCCCCATTGTAGCGTCCTGCCAGCCCAGGTACTCATCAATAACCACACCACACAGAGTGTAATTTTGCACGTCTTTATTCTGCTGCGTGTATTTCAGAACAAAACATTCTAAGCCTGCCTTCAATACATCTCTCCATCACTTATGTCACAGGCCCACGGTGTACAGTGGGTATCAAAAGAGTTCCAGCATTCTTTTAAATACAAAACACTACATCTCCCCCTTTGTTACACTCAAAGTTACAACTTTTTCAAAATAAATAACTAAATAATAAATACACATAATAAATACATGCATAAATATGCAGATAACCATAGATATACAAGCAATTATAATTCTTCAATTAAGCTTTGTGGCACCTGCATCACACATCCTGATTGGGTCATTGGAAACCTTGGAAACTGTGAACTGGCAGCCCAAGTGTCGGTGATCTGCACAGGTGAGGTGGAATTATCAGCAGATGCAGAGTCATTAACAGTCCGTTGGGATCCAGTTTCCACATTAACATCGATGTTTGGTGAGTAATGGGTCACATGTCAAAAATGAAAGGAATCTCTTGTAAGAGACTTCCCAGGGCTCTGGGCAGTCACTATGTGTCCTTTGGTGATAGTGATAGTAAAGGGTTTAGTCTCAAAACAAGCATCAGAATCTCTTTTTCTGTGTTGTCTGATAAGCACTCGATCTCCTCTTGTAAAGGTGACATCTTTTACATGATATTGTCTGTTAGCATATATTTACATCTTCTGTTTGTGACTAAAGTCCGTAGCATAAATGTCTTCCTCATTCTTGGATCTGAGGTTGTTCCATTGGGGCAGTTTGGTCATCACAGTTCTTCCAAACATAAGAGTTGCATGGCTTTCCCCTTTCTTTGAGTGAGGGGTTGAATGCTAAGCTCAAAGAACAGTGTTCAAAATTAGATTCAGGTTGAGTTTCTCCAATCCAGCACCCTGAACAGCTTTCTTTAGAGTGCATATGAACATTTCTACCAGACCATTGGCCTAGGGCTGAAGAGGAGTGCTCTTTGATGCTTTTTATTAAGGTGATTTAGAAGGTCTTTGAATTCTCAACTATTCAAAGACCTTCTAAATCACCTTAATATAAAGCATCAAAAAAGCACTCCTCTATTGCCCTAGGCCAATGTTCTTTGAATTCTTGATTATTCGTGCCAGGATATGGCTTGAGGAGGGCCGACGTAAAGCTCCCGCCATGCTTCGTGGCTAAGCTTCACCGCTGGAGGAGGAGGGGCAGCAGCTCGGTAGCAGCAGCTTGGGATGAAAACGCGAGTGCGGGAAGAAAATGGTCCTGATGCCGTCCGTTTTTTCATCGTTTTTAGCTGTATTCGGAGAGCAAGTGCAGCAGAGAGAGGTTTACTGCTGGCAGTTGCAGTTGTGTGAAACATCAGAAATGAGGGCTAAAGGCTGCACAATGAGGGATGGAGATAAAAAAAACAATGAAACTGAGGCGAAAAGCCGGGAGGCGTTTTACTGTGATTTTTAAACTTGTAATTGTGTATTGTTTTTAAAAATACCTGATTTGCACACTGCCCTCATCTCCACAGCAGCTGAATATTAGCTGTTAGGGAAAGGAAAACCACTTGTTCTTGGCGCCATTGACCGCCGAGGGAGAACGATAGCCACGCCCACCTCCTGCTGGCCACGCCCCCTCCGTTGTGATAAATAGGGTGCGCTGACTCGCGCGGCTCCATTACACGGCTAACTCCTGAGGCGAAAAGCCGGGAGGCGTTTTACTGTGATTTTTAAACTTGTAATTGTGTATTGTTTTTAAAAATACCTGATTTGCACACTGCCCTCATCTCCACAGCAGCTGAATATTAGCTGTTAGGGAAAGGAAAACCACTCGTTCTTGGCGCCATTGACCGCCGAGGGAGAACGATAGCTACGCCCACCTCCTGCTGGCCACGCCCCCTCCGTTGTGATAAATAGGGCGCGCTGACTCGCGCGGCTCCATTACACGGCCAACTCCTGAGGCGAAAAGCCGGGAGGCGTTTTACTGTGATTTTTAAACTTGTAATTGTGTATTGTTTTTAAAAATACCTGATTTGCACACTGCCCTCATCTCCACAGCAGCTGAATATTAGCTGTTAGGGAAAGGAAAACCACTCGTTCTTGGCGCCATTGACCGCCGAGGGAGAACGATAGCCACGCCCACCTCCTGATGGCCACGCCCCCTCCTACGTCACTAGCGACCACTATTTAATCATGTGTCAATACCGGAAGCGCAGCTGACGAGCGCAGCGGGCTCGCCGACTGCGCGCTGAAGGCGCGCTTAAGGCAAGCTCGTCTGCGCTCGTCCGCGACGAGGACGCGCCTAGCGCCACAAACCCTGCCCTACACAGCCCACTCTTCCCCTGCTATACTCGGGATGCACTGCTTAATCTCCGAGGGTATGCGCACGAAGGTAAGCTTGCCTTTGAAGAAACTGCTTCTCCTGTAACTGACTTCACCCACAAGGACCTAATTGTAGGAGGCCTTTTGAACGTCAGATCCTTACCGAAGCATGCCACTGAAATCAATCTCCTTATAGATTCACACCATCTGGATGTACTCTTCCTAACCGAGACTTGGACACATGCAAACTGTGAGACCGATTTAGCAGCTGCTTGCCCGCTAAATTTTAATATTCTTCATCTCCCCAGACCCAAAGGCCGCGGTGGCGGAGTGGGCGTCATCTTCCGAGCCTCGTGGCAAATGAACACCTTAGACATAGATCCCGTACCCGGAACCGAACTCTTTGGTTTGACTATAAACTGCCACCAAGGAGTCACCTTTACGGTGATTATCTGCTACCGTCCACCTGGGGCCTTTTCTCTCTCGCAACAGCAAGCACTCCTCACGACTATCACCAACATGGCAACCTCTCATAATAAACTTATACTCCTAGGAGATTTCAATCTTTGGCCAAACGGCAGCCTAGACACAGGTCTAGACAACCTTCTGCTGTCCTGTGATAGTGTGGGGCTTTACCAACTGATAAAGGACCCCACTCACTCCGCAGGTAACCGGCTTGACCTTATCTTCTCGACCCCGGGTCTAACTCAAGTAGGCGACATTCTACCCATGAGCTGGACAGACCACTCGCTCATCAAACTGTACATCAATAACGCCACAACAAGTAAGCCCATAAATCACTCACCACCACAATTCACTTATCGGAACTGGAAAGCTTTAGAAAAACTCAGCATTTCCACCAAAGTCTTCGAGGTGGAGGAAAGTTTTTCCTCCACCAGCTCGGTGGAAGACAATTACAGATCCCTTAGCTCGAGAATCACTTCCATCGCGGACTCTGTTGCCCCTACTAAACTCTGTAAACCTAAAGGTAGAGCACCCGCTCCCTGGTACAATGACTCTCTGAAAACCCTCAAATCTACCTGCAAACAGGCTGAGAGAAAGTGGAGACACGGATACTGCAACAACAATAAAATCCTCTGGAAAAAGTCACTCCGTGACTACAAATTCGCCATCGCAGAGAGTAAAGCGAATTACTACTGCTCTACCATAGCCAACGCGGCCAACAGTCCAAAAAGTATATTTCAGATCCTGGACAACATCTTACATCCCGACTGCATTAAGAACCCCATTCCCCCATCTCAGTCCCTTTGTGACAGCCTTGCTCAGTTTTTTACTGACAAAATTGAGAACATCATCATCAATCTGGCAACGCCCCCGTCACACACTTATCCCACCCTTCCCGAAGTCAGCTCCACCAATTCTGACTCTCTGAGGTCAGCCTGCCCTCCTATGAATAGGCTACTGGCTTTCCCCCTTATTTCTCAAACCGAGTTTGAAAAAGTTGCACAGGGCATCACCTCGGGATCCCCCCTTGATCCTCTGCCTCCGAAAATCTGGAAAGCATGTGGGCACGAACTATTTGACACTCTCCGGATGATTTGTAATCAATCCCTCGGCTGCGGTTTCGTCCCCCGCCCCTGGAAGCAAGCGCTTATCACCCCGCTACTAAAGAAACCCACGCTAAACCCAGAATGTTTATCCAACTTCCGCCCCATATCACTCCTACCTTTCCCGGTGAAGGTGCTCGAACGTTGGGTCAGTAAATGCCTCTCAGCCCACCTCGAGCAGCACCACATTCTGGACGAATTCCAATTTGGTTTTCGCCCAGCCCATGGCACTGAAACTGCTGTGCTCACTGCCATGGAGGAGCTTCGAATGCGCGCAGACAGGGGCCAAGCCGTGGCCCTGATTTTATTAGACCTGTCTGCCGCATTCGATACTGTCAATCATGGGATTCTGCTCGAGCGCTTGAGAGAGGCAGGGATCGACGGCACGGCCCTGATCTGGTTTCACTCCTATCTTAGCGAAAGAAAACAGGCTGTATCCCTCCCTCCCTTCCAATCGGTTTTCTCCCCTGTCCCTCACGGTGTTCCCCAGGGTTCCTCTATCAGTCCGATTCTTTTTAATGTTTACTTGAAACCACTGGTCACGTTAATTAAATCACATAACATGACCACAGTAAACTATGCGGACGATACCCAGCTCCTCTTCTCTTGGGAAGGCGAAGATTCCATATCCTTGCAAGCCTTCCATGAATGTCTAAGAGACACTGCGAGCTGGTTGCATCAGAACTCCCTTCAGTTCAACGCCTCGAAAACCGAGGTGCTGTTCTGCCCTGCGAGTCGTATACCCCGCCCTCTGCCCGCTGAATTCTGGCCCCCGGAAAACTCCAACAACCCGTCACCTGTCACCACTGTTCGCAACCTGGGCGTCATGCTTAATCACCAACTGAGCATGGAAACGCAGGTCTCAAGAACAGTCGCTACCTGCTCTGGCCTTATGCGCTCGCTGCGCAAGGTCTTGCCTTTGCTACCTGCCTCCGCCAGAGCACTAGTAGTCAGGTGTACTATTCTTAGTCGCCTCGACTACTGTAATGCCCTGCTGCTTGAATCTCCTGCGACACTACTGGACAGACTCCAACGAGTTCAGTCGGCAGCAGCCAAATTGGCTCTTGGATGGACCAGGAGATCCTCGGCCACCGCTGCACTGGCCGAGCTGCACTGGCTGCCTTTGAAGCAACGCGTTGCCTTCAAGGCCCTCTGCCTGGTCTTTAAGGCACTACATGGTGCAGGACCCAGACCTCTTCAACGTCTGTTCTCTTGGTACACCCCCATCAGAACACTCAGGTCCACAACTGCCTGCCTTGTGAGAGTGCCCAGATGTAAGAAGGCCAGGACGGGGGGAAGATCGTTCAGAGTAACTGCAGCCAAGCTGTGGAACAGTCTGCCTGTCGATATCCGCCAAATCCCCCATCTCCTCCCCTTCAGGAAACGAATCAAAACATGGCTCTTTCCTTCACCCCTTTAGACCGGCCAGCCACAGTCATTTTCCCCCCCCGGCAATAAACCCCCGGAGTAGCTACCAGCGCCAGGATACCTGCCAGGTGACAGCCGCGCTCTATAAATATTTTAAATAAATAAATAAATAAATAATCAGCCGGTGATCAGCCTCTCCTCACAGCATCTGGTCTTTGCCCTGTTGGCTTTAGTTGAAGGAGCTACAAGGAGGAAACAGAGAAGCATGATGCCTGGATTCAACTTGTATCACTTGTTTGGGTATATATGATACACGGCGAGAGGCGACTGAATGCAGGTGTGGATCTTCACCATACGATTTGCGCTGCTAAGTTACCTAGCTATTGCTCTGAGCCTTAGCCAGCAACCAGCAACTAGTGATTAGGATACCTGACTGCATTCCCTATTTGTGCAACCCGTGTGACGGCTTTTGGTGAGTCCCTGAATAGGGAAAATAAATGATCTGCAAACTACTATTATGAAACTATTACACTACTGCATCCTCTCCTGACCCCTTTTTATATTTTTCGTCTATCTTTATTTTTCCTGTTCCTCTCTCTCAAGACACTCAAAGCCCTCTCTATGACGGGGCTTATGCTCAGTGCGCAGCACCTAGTGCCTGGTGCCCGGGGTTGTGCTCTGCTGCGCTACTTAAATATTTAATGGGCACATAGCAACACAGCAATATAGTAACTCAACAGCACAGAGAAGGGGGGTGAAGGGGGAAAGAAACCCTCATGGTGGTTAGGGCTAGTTGGTCCAACAATACCTGCTCAACAATCAATTATCTCAAACTGGCTTTGGTACAACGGAAGACTAGAAGAATAGAAGAGTATAGGAGATGAGAAATTGGAAAACTGGAAACTAGAAACCATTATTAAGGGGGGTCAGACAACTCAGAGAATGAGCTCTAGGCTCCCCCTGAGAGGAGGAAGTCAAGGTGGTTATGTAAGTGGTTCGCCTACTGTGGATGCGGCTTGTGACCAGTTTGTGCTAACTCCACGTCCTCCCAACAAATAGCCACGAACTTTAGAAAGCTACGACAAGTAGCAATAATACACTGTAACGTGCACTCAATAAAGTGCATATCAAGGGATCCCTCAGCAGCAAAAAAGAAAGACAGGAGAGAGGAGGAGAAAATCCCATTCCAAACAAAACACTGCAGACATTGAATCACGCTCCTCCAACCACTTCACTCCGTCTCCATCTCCCGATCGAGCTAGGCACCGAGCTCTGCGGGTTAGAAAGATCAAAATGGATCTGGTGAAAAACATCAATATGGAGAGCCTTTTAATGGACACTACACCTGTAGTAGGACTGGATTCCAGCACTCTATCAAAAGATCTGTAAGCTCCCGGAACTCTGAAGCACCAAGATAATCAAAATAAACAACAGGGCACGACCCAGAGAATTGCAAATAAGGCAATAGGGAAATCAAAGTACCCTCTTTTTTCTTTGGGAGGACCAAAAGTGATGGCAAAATCTAATCTCTAAATACCAGACCCCCCACATTTGATACCCACTGGGGAAGCTTCTAATTATGCGGCAGAAGAACAAGTAGAACAAGATCTATAAGATAATCAAACATTGTCGGCTGCTTTGGCTACGGCCACACTACAATCAACCGTCCCAGATGGAGATACGGCAGCGACAGCAATGTCTGTCTATTCCCTGCAGTCAGCAACTATTGAAATTACTCTAAATCAGATCTTACGTGAGCTTTGCGACATGAGGTTTTCACAGGAATTAGCTTACCAGAAGACCAATGAACAACTAGACCAGCTCAATGAAAATTTTCTTCAGCTTTCAACACCTCTGACTCAGGCCGAAGAGAAGGTATTTTCATTAGAGTCAAAACACAATGATCAGGGAACCAATTTGAGTAACTTGCAAACATCACTAGAGGACATGCAAATGAAATTGAACGATTTGGAAAATCGAGCCAGACGTACAAATTTAAGATTCATCGGGATTCCCGAAGATCCAGAAGTGGGCACATCTCCGGTCCAATTTATAAATGAACTGATACGGAAAGTTGTTCTTCCGGAACCCGCCAAAGATATTGGGGACCTGACCATCAATAGGGCCCATCGGGTACCAGGAATTAGTCCTTCCAATCCCAAATTTCCAAGAACGATACTGGTCAACTTCGGCGACTGCCGAATCAAAGAACAGATTCTATCACAAGCATTTCTAAAGAAAAATGTTCACTTTCCCTGAGAACTTCACTTTCAGAATCTGATATGTCTATTTTAGCAGTGCAAAGGCACAAAAATGTTGTGGGAATGATTAACAAATTCAGGTGCTATAATGCACAGGCGGGTATAATACAGCAATCCAAGCTTAAAGTGTTGTTCAAAAGCAGGTCATATATATTTCAGTCTCTAGAGCTGGCTCGCATCCTCCTTCATTCAATCAAGGAGGGGAAAGAGAGAGGAAATAATCAATATAATTTGGGCCATTATGAGATATAGATGGAGGGGAAATCATGCAAGCCGATGGAAAGATCATAATGTGTCAGGTATACTTATCCATCTTGGTACAATCTAGCAATGATATCCTTAGTTGTTTGCTATTCTGCTCTCCTGGCCGCCATCTCCTCAGTGGTGGGGGAGCTCTTATTACCATGTCAAAGTACAATAGCCAGGGTAAGGGTGTACACGGGGGGATCCAGGACACAGGGGAGGCTAGGGTCCATGATGGGCAAAGGCCCGACTTGTGGGGAGAGGGCACTTCAGGATGGGTAGAGGGGAAAAAAGGAAAAAATAATCACTGATCTAATGAAGAACAGTTTTCACAACCATAGGGTTGGAAATAATGGAACCTACTATCTAAATAGAATAAGAAATATAATATATACAATGGATAGAAGTCAGATAATATTAACCGACATGAATGGCTGAACAAGAGGCGCTACATATTGTTTTCATGCAAATTGAATGGGGGTAATAATATAAAAAAACTTAAGAGCCATACTTCAATGGTTAATGGTAAATCAACCACATGTCATTCTCCTTCATGAAACACATTTAAAAAAAAGTATGCCTCTACCCAAATGGCCACAATTTATAAAACAGGCCTTTTTGTCCTCAGCAGATGCCGGCCTGGGTGTAGTTCGCAGAGTTTTGCTACGCGGAACTCCGCGAAGTTACTAAAGTGGCGGAGTGCAGTGCGAACTGCAGTTGGTGGTGGTATTCCTGCTGCCCGGGTAGAAATTCTACCCGAGTGGCAGGTCTCGCTCGTGAACTTACCATTCGCGATCGCAAACTAACTGTTTGTAATCGCGAGCGGGAAAAAACTGCGCTGAACATCGTGAAGCGGAGTTTTATGCACTCCACGAGCTCTGCGCAGTGCGGAGTGCAGAAAACTCCACAAACTCCGCAAACGGAGTGAAGTTCACCACCCATGCCTAATGCCATCGTTAGGGGGGTTGCAATTCTTATCACCTGCCATTATCAAAGGGAAACCCTGTGGAAATGTGGATTTTCCTAATCAGTTATGTCCCCTATCTTGGACCCCAACGGTTCTATATGCATGTTACAAGTACATGTATGTTCCCTCCAGTTCCAGTTTCTAAGACGCAAACATATGTGTGTCTACCGTCGACATGTTCTCTGTCAGATCCGCCATCGATGGGCTGGATATTCGATTCCTAAGTATGAAAGGCCACCGACTTTATATGGCTAAATTACTACATTTTTACAGTTCAGGCAAGTAGGCCCGATTCTGTCCTCAAAGCCTTTCCCTGCTCTCTGTCTCTGACAGTTTCAGCTTGAGCTCGCATCTGTATCCATGAACTTTGTCCTACTCCCTGTGCAGCTAACGGTGCCTGCCTCGGCCAGTCTTCGCCTGCCTGCCAAGAAGCTGTATTTCACCTTCAAATTATCTATTTTACTCTCCAGCCGATGCATTCCTGTCTAGTGATTTAGGTAAACATTTCCTTTAGCTCACAAGCAAAGGACTCAGCCTTTCCGTCCTCCTGCAAGTGATTCATAGCCCTGTTGCCATGGAAAGTTTTCTGCCCCTCGCATCTCATATAGACACTTAGACGCTTGTACACGCACACACAGTTAGTATAGAATAGATTCTGTCCGAGAGTCCTTCCTTGTGGATAACATAGTTCTCTAAACATAGGATGTTAGATATGATTTGGGATTAGGTTGACTTGACCCCTCAGACTTTTCGTCTCCATATGTAGAGTTAATGTCAAGTCCCCTTCACCCCCTAGTTGCACGTCAATCACACGTCATGCTGCCGCGCGCGCATCTATGCCAAGTATTATCTTATAGATCCACCTATGTCTGATAATCCTAGCCAATCATGTTTCCTTAATTCCTTATTACGCCTAGTTTCGATTACGTACCTGTCATGTCACTTTTCTTATCAAATGTTACGCCTTCTACATTCGTTTCATTGTAATGTACTTATTATAAAAATGCATGTCTGTCAATAAAGTATTGTACTTCACTTCCTGAACCCTCGTGGTGACGGAACCTGAAGGCCGCGACTCGAGTCGGCCATTTTGAATGGAATAAAGCCCATTTAGAAAACCTCCTATACCACGGATTCTGCCTCTTGTTATTCTGAGCTATTTTACTTTATCTTAAGATTCCGTATGAAATTCAGTCCGGTAAAGAAGATTTTATTTACCACATAATGGCGCCCGAACAGGGACACTTTCTCATCTCACGCGCCGGCGGTGCGTTGCAGGCCCGGTCTCCTGCCACAGCTGGACGGATCATAAACGCGTACCAGCAGGATTTCCTGTAAGCTCCCTCCGGTCAAGCGGGGGCGACTGAGGCTGCGATCAACCCAGACGAGGCGGTGAGAAGTGCGAAGTATCCCGACCAGAGCCTAGCTGAGAGAGCAAGATCCGAGGTATACCGAGGCCCACCAGGTTTCTCGAAATCCCGATGTCCAGAGGGTCCGCTGTCCGCAGTCATCGAGTCCTGTCCTTTCTCTGAGGCCTTCCGTTTCAAGGAGCTACTCGGTGAGTACCATCGCCGGGGAGGCGTGTTGACGCGCACATAGGTTGTGCCGGTCAAGACGGATTTGGGTACACAAATCCGGTCTGCACTGTTTAGCAGTGTATATGTACTGTTTAGCAGTATATCAAGTATTCCGAAGTATTCAGTTACTGTCAAGAATTCAGCGTGGTGATTAGTTAGGCAGACTGTCATCATTGTCGGTCGTTGTTAAAATGTTTAATGTTTAATGTTTAAAGTGTTCAAATATTGTGGTATGAATGATTGTTCATTGTTCACTGTTCATTATTGTGGTTTTTCGTATTAAGTGAGTTCAAGAGTAAGTATCAGATCAGTTGTCAATATGCCGCTCTTCTCGAAGTTAAGACAGATTACCACCAGAAAAGGGGTGCTTGAAGAAGCAGCTCCTATTCCTCCTAGGGACACTCCAGGGCATTTTATGTACCATAAGCATGGCTTAGATGCCATATTGTTTCTTGATCTATGGGTAGATTATACCAAGGGATTGCCGGAAAGTCAAAGGTGGCCCGCAGCGGGAACCTGGGATGCAGAGTGCATCATGAAAGTGGAGGAAGAGTTATGGAAAAGAAAGGTCAGACAGTCACAGAAAGACGCTGTTGAGTTATGGCGTAAAGAATCTCATAGACGAACAGAAAAAGCACGTAGACAAGAAGAGAGGAGTAAAGAAAGTTCAAATAAAGTTCAAGAAAATCTATTAATTGAGGAAGGTATCCGAGTGAAATCAGAACAAGTAAATAGACAAAGAAATGCTCTTATGAATGGTATGTATCCCCTTCTAGCCGAAGGACTACCTAAGGCTGCTCCAGAGATACCAAAAGACTTGCCACCCCCATTATTTCCAATTAAGGTACATCCAAAAGGGCATCCCAGAACCGCAGAAGATGTCTTTCTTTCCTCATATCTAGACGACGCAGCTCCCGAGTATGCTAACGCCGCACCACATAGACCGTCTGGCGGAGGGGTTCAACGTCAGGATCAGGTATCTGTACCCGTGCAACAGCAAGTCCCGACGCAAGCTTCGGCAAGCACATCTGTTTCCGCATCTGTCTCCGCAGTCGATTCTACAGGGGCGTCGACGCCCATAGTTGCTGTGTCACGTTCGACGAACCCATTCACACCCGACGCCCCAGATGGGGCCTCGGGAGGTGCTAGCAGTACCTTTACACCACCCAGAATAAATAAACTTGTTTTTCAAGAGTCAGCGCATTCACGTACACCTAAATTCGTAAGTGAACGTACGCTTAAAGAACTCCTTGTAAATTGTAGATATGACCCGGTGGTTGGTAAAGAGGATGAAATGGTCCTGGCATCATTACGTATCAGGCGAGCCGCAGAGTATTTAGCAAGGTTACCAGGAATGACTACGCATCTAGATAACATATATCATTTTGTTCAAACAGGACGAGATCCAGGATGTATTAACAGAGCTATGGAATTCCAGAAAGTAGAGATACAGGGGGAACTGTTACGTTTCCTCATAAACTGTGTGATCAGAAATCAAGACCGTTCGGGGGTAGACCCGAATGCAATGCTTATTCTTACAAGATGGAGTCAGAATATATCAGAAGGGAGACACGATAAGCAAAATTGTATAATAGCCATGTGCCGAAAAATCCGTAAAGAAATAGAACGTATTCATGAAGAGAGATTGGGAACAGACGAGTTCGAGCAAGATGAAGTGTCCGAATCAGGGAATTCCGCAAGACAGTCAGAGACCATAGCCTATGTAGGCAGAGGAAGATCCTGTGAAAATACTAGATGTTTTTCTGATCCCATACACTCTGTATGTCCAAATAATAGCAGAACGTATCCGACGCCTGTAATAAATCTGAAGTCTCCTGAACATTCGTTTCAAGCCGCAGATAAAATACTACGAGAACGAAGGGGTTACCACCTCCTCGATTCCATGGATGAGCAAGAATTAGCCAGATCAGCCGTTCACTGGATTGACAGTCCTGAAAAATACGGTGATGAGACCGTAGCACACACGTTTTTTAATCTCAGTACAGATGAACAACGTTTAGCTGGAATCTATATGATTCAGCAACTCCTCATATTATATAAGAGCCAACATGCTGACCCTGGTCCTTTACCTGATATATTAACGGAACTACTCACAAACAGATGGAGAGGTTCTAGTAACAAGCTAATTAAAGAGATATTAGTGTCACGTAAGCAGTATGTCCTTTTTGTAAGTCCGGATTCTCTCTCGCTGCCCCACAGAGAAAGAGCGCCGTACTATATGGATAGACAAAATCCCTTACGAGAAGTGCACCCAATAAAAGGCGAAGACAATGAGTTTCACCGTGTATTTGTTTACACACCCATATCAAAAATGGAATTATTAGAAATGAAGAAAGTAGTACCTAGTCATGATAAAGACCCAGCGGGTTTCCACCGAGAAATTAAAGACATGTTACTGATGGGAGAGTACACCTTTCCTGATATTATGACGATATTAAAGGTGCTTTTGCCTGCTGGCATTTATGAAAAACTGAAAGAAAAAGAGTGGGAAGTGGGAGACCAAAAGATAGACTGGACAGCATTAGCAGAGGAAGAAAGGGGCCGAACTGCAGGTTCAGGGCTCGGGGATAAAGTTAAACTGTTACCAGGTTTACTAGTACAGGTACTGCCACGTTTATTAACTACAAAAAAGGAAGATTGGGGTGCAATCACAGCCTGCAAACAAAAGCAAGATGAAGACACAAGCGATTATTATGCTCGATTTGAAAAATGTTTTGGTATAAATAGTGGTATAAAAGCAAGTAGTGACTCATATCCACATCTATTTGTGACAAAATTAGTGGAAAATGCATTGCCTCCAGTAAAGAATAGAATATTGAAATTCGAGAGTACCTGGCAAAGTAACACTCCGTCGCAAATGCTACAAATGTTACAGTATCATCACAATAGAATTAGGGATGAACAAGAACACGAGCATAGACGCATGAAGGATACAAAAATGAAAATGCTAGTTTCTCAGACAGTACCAGCAGATGGTCACAAAAAGGGTGTGACACATTCTGGTGATTCTGCAGTTCCTGTAAAAGGAACCTGCAATTACTGTAAACAACTAGGCCATTATGTACACGATTGTCCAGTCCTGAAACGTAATATAGCTACAGGTATTGCAAAGGAGAGACCACGATTAGTTAGACAAGATCAGAATGAACAAGGAGCTATGCAGCATGGACAGTCCATGCCAGTTCAGCAACAGTCCATGCCAGCCTCACAGCAACCCATACAGTTTGTGCCAGCTGCACCACCGTTGCCTGCTACTGCCACACAAACCACAACACGACAAATGTATCAGACTGCACAGTATGAATACCCTGAATATCAGCGCTACGCATGAACCAGCCTAGAGAGGGAAGTTGACTTACCGCTTATCGAGATTCCTGTAGATCAAGAAGGACCTTATGTACATAGTGAATTATTAGGTCAAGATAGAAAATTCTTACTCGATACAGGGGCAAGTCGAACAACTATAAAACGAAGTGAAGTTCCAGGGGCACCCCTCTCAGGCTCTCAAAATGTTTCCCTTGGTTTTTCAGAAAAACCTATTGTTAATGAAGTATCACAGCCTCTACCACTTACGATAGGACCTTTGACACGAACTACAGATTTACTGCTTACTAAATCATGCCCAGAAAATCTGTTAGGAATTAAGACTCTGAAAGCACTAGGAGCCATAATATGTTGTTCTCCGGAAGGAGTAAGGTTGTTTTTACGTGATTTTAAAGGTCACTATGTGTCTAGGGACATGGATCCCCGACTACAGACCTTACCAGTACATCTATGGGCACAAGGCCCTACGGATGTTGGCTGCATGAACATTACACCCTATCGAGTCACACTGAAAGCAGGAGTGGTACTACCACGAATGCGACAATACAAGTTACCGCATGATGCTGTAGTGGCTTTGCTGAAAATCATTGATGAGCTGATT
Organism: Triturus cristatus; assembly: GCF_964204655.1. Lineage (NCBI taxonomy): Eukaryota > Metazoa > Chordata > Amphibia > Caudata > Salamandridae > Triturus > Triturus cristatus. The sequence goes on from NC_140582.1 coordinate 130,096,186, forward strand.
GCCCAGGGAGTAGTTGTAGAAACAGACTCCAATGTATGTAATTCACCGATAATTCCGATTCTTAAACGAACTGATCCTACTGCCCCACCAGTGTACCGATTGGTTATTGATTTGCGTGAACTAAACAAGTGTATTGTACCACAATTCCCTGTGGTCCCTGATATATCATCATTGTTGACAGCAATTGATTCCGAAGCAACATTCTTTACTGTAATCGATCTCAAGAATGCCTTTTTCAGCGTCCCAATAGATCCGGAAAGCCAATACTTGTTCGGATTCAGTTTAAATGGGCGCAGCTTTAAATTCTCACGCGCTCCCCAAGGATTCACAGAAAGCCCCAGCATCTACAGCCAAGCACTGAAACGAGAACTTGACAGTATCCACATGCCAGTCAATACTGCACTGCTTCAATATGTCGATGATCTGCTGATCACAGCGAGAAGCGAGCCAGAATGTGAAAAAGCTTCTCTGACAGTTTTACATTTCCTAGCCGACAAGGGGCACAAGGTGTCCCCTTCTAAGCTGCAATTCTGTGTCCAGCGAGTTATTTATCTTGGTCACTCGCTGTCCAAGGAGGGAAGGCAGCTTACACCAGATCGCATCCAGTTAATTGCTAACATGTCAATACCCCAGACACAAAAGGAGGTGCGGGCTTTCATAGGCCTCACTTCATATTGTAGGCAGTGGATCCCTCAGTACGCATTTCTAGCAAAACCACTCATTCAGTTAACCACACAGGAGGCAGCCATATCGACTGTTCTCCCTTGGACTCAGGAACATACACAAGCTTTTGAAAGCCTAAAGGAAGCTTTATGTCAAGCACCTGTTTTAGCAACACCATGTTATAGCAAACATTTTACACTCTTTGTCACAGAACGCGAAGGTACTGCCTTGTCAGTACTCACTCAGGATCAAGCAGGATCACGCAAGCCATGTGCTTATTTTTCCAGTACATTAGATCTCGTAGCTCAGGCTTTGCCTGCATGCCTGAAATCAGTGGCAGCGACAGCTTTAGCAATCAGACAAAGCGATGCCATAGTATTAGGACACCCATTGACAGTACAAGTACCACATGCAGTAGAGGTTCTTGTGAACCGAACACAAACACAACACTTGACCATAGCAAGACTTACCGGTTATGAACTGACATTGTTTCAACCACACATAGAGATCCGACGGTGTAATACATTGAATCCTGCTACACTATTACCTGTAATTGGAACAGACCCACTAGCTCATGATTGTGTTGAAATCATTGAAATAAAGACGAAACCTAGACAAGACTTGACAGACGTTCCATTGTTAGATCCAGACCTGACGTTGTATGTAGACGGATCGTGCATGAGAACAAGTACAGGAGATTTAGTGGCCGCGTATGCAGTCACAACAGACAGTAAAGTTATTGAGACAAATTGTATAGATACTTTGTCAGCCCAAGCAGCAGAACTTATTGCTCTAACGCAAGCCTGTATTCAAGCCACAAATAAGAAAGTTAATGTATACACTGACTCACGTTATGCATTCGGAGTTGTACACGACTTCGGCGTGCTGTGGCGAGAGAGAGGTTATTTAACTTCCCATGGTGCCCACATTCAGCACGGACCCCTCATTCATGCCTTGTTAGACGCAATACATCTACCCACTGCTATATCGATTATGAAATGTAAAGCACACACGAAGGTTACTGATACCATTTCTCAAGGCAATGATTTAGCTGACAGAACAGCTAAACAGACTGCTCAGAATCGCACATTAGACATGACAAAGCCAATAGTTCAGGCACCAACACAATGTATGACAATTAAGGATCCCGCACTTGACGTAATTGACATACAGATACATGCCACAGCAGAAGAAATAAAGAAGTGGACTGAACTAGGAGGGATCCAGACAGATCAAGGATGGATGACGAAGGAGAAATCTGTATGGTTTCTCCCTGATTCCATGGTTCAAGCCATTATAGCTACAGTTCACAGTCCAGCACATTTAGGAGAGAAGGCTATGCTAGACAGCATTCAGCACATTTGGTTCAACAAACATTTACGAGCAGCAGCTAAACAAAAAGTTCGTACCTGTATGATATGTTGTCAGTTTAATCCAGGAAAGAGTGTTCCCGTAGAGCAGGGTGGATTTCAGCCTCCTGACCATCCTTTTGAAGTCCTCCAGATGGATTATATTCAGATGGAACGTTGTCGAGGATTCAAATATGTTCTCGTAGTTGTCTGCGCTCTCTCCCGTTGGACAGAGGCGTATCCCGTATCAGATTACACTGCCCCGACTACTGCCAAGCAGCTAGTTCGAGAATTCTTCCCACGGTACGGGCTACCACGTGTTGTATATTCAGATAACGGCCAGCCTTTCTCATCCGAATTAATGAAACATGTCTCACTTTTGTTGGGATATCAGTGGAAATTCCACTGTGTCCGACACCCCGAGGCAGCAGGTCTCGTGGAACGACATAATCAAACTTTGAAAATCAGATTGTCTAAAATATGTAAGGAGAAAGGTGTTGACTGGATAGTAGCCTTACCAGTTGCACTATTTTACATGAGAATGGTAGCACACTCTCGAGCAGGGCTATCCCCGTATGAGGTGATCTTTGGTAGACCACCGAATATGTGGGGGACGCCTATACCCCGTAAAATAACTGATGTTGACTGTAATATGCTGACAGATTACCTGGCTTCCTTGATGTCTGCACTACAATCTTGTCGTTCACAGGTAGTCGCAGCTTTTCCCGACAACACCGAGGTGAAACCTCATGACGTAATTCCCGGCGATTATGTTCTCGTCAGGAATTTCGATCGGAAAACCCAACTGGAGCCAAGGTGGAGGCTTCCTAAGTTGGTCCTGCTGACGACCAGAACAGCTGTGAAGATCGAAGGAAGAAAAGGCTGGGTGCATTCCAGCCATATCAAGAAATTTCATGGACTTCCTCCTGACACAAACAGTACTCCCCGTGTGTCTTCCCCCATTGACTCAAAGCTACCCTTGGCTGAGGCCAGTAGCACCGAAATCTATAAGCAGAAACTCAGGTCCAGATCCAAACTGTCGGACGATTTGATTGTTTAAGTCCTCTCCAAGGTGAAGCGGTTGAATCTGTCCCGACATGTATCCCTTAGGTCTGAATGATGTAGAGTCCAGAATCATAATGAAACGACATGCTTATTGTAAATTACTGCGTAGCCACTGTATTGTGACTTTATTAATTTTGTTTTCCTTGAGTTTTTTAATAGTTACTGCAAGTATATTGTTGCATATGTATTATCCTGTTTCTAAACGTGCTTTCAATATAACTGATGAACATTCTTTTAGTGACCTACCCCCACATGAGTTGTCCTATAGACTTGCGCTGCGCAATAACACATTCATTAGTATGTTACATCATTCCCATCAGACTAGTAATGCCACCAATTGTTGGGTGTGTGGCCGACTCCCTCCCTATCAGAATACCAAAGGAGTTCTGCCTTTCTTTCCACATCCGTTCACACACAATGGCTCCTGTGGAGCATGGTTTAGTTTATTAAATTCCATAGACCCAGACACAGCAGTTTATCAACAACATTGGATATGGGGAAATCTGAATCTAGTTTTATTCAAAGTCTGTCACCCCAATAAGGAGGGTCACCCCAGTAGAACAGGAACTGATTTAGAAAATGAAGTGTATAAATTAGGTAATTTTACGCCTAATCTTATGATTTTGAATGTCAAATCCGAAGTTGAACTAATTCTACCCACTATGTCAGTATTTCCAGTTAAGGGTGAATTATGTGTAAGAAAAGTTGGTTCCATACATATGGGCCATAGCCAATGCGTTACTACAGTAGAATATAGCGATCAAGGTAAATCTTCATTTAGAGCTTCTCGCCATTCTTACTTTATATGTGGTCAGACGGCATATATGCGTCTGCCTCTAGATTGGGATGGTACCTGTTACATAGCATTCCTTTTGCCACCTGTTTTCCTAGCTCCCCCTGATTATTATCGAAATGTTCATTTAGTACACAAAAGAGAGCGTAGAGATCTCCCAGTTGTCGATTATACTGAGACGGCATGGGACAAGTATGTAGATTTCAATAAAGGTATCTTTCCCTATATAGGTACAATATCAAATAGTAAGCTGATACGCAGACTCACCAAGACTCTTGAAGCTGTAGTAAACGAGACTATAGCCGCCCTAGGCAATCTGACAGAGGAACAATCAGTGATGAGAATTGTTGTTCTCCAGAATCGTCTTGTCCTTGACGTCATCCTGGCCGATAGGGGCGGAGCTTGCAGGGTCATCGGATCCAGCTGCTGCATATTCATACCAGAAAATTCGCCATCTGTATATAAAGCTATAACACGCCTTCATAAGATTGTAAGCCAGATACACGAGAATCCAGGCACTTGGACGTGGTCCGGGTGGTTTTGGAGTGTGGTATCAGCCTGGGGATGGAAAGTTCTATCCTTCCTAGGTATTGGCCTTCTTATGCTCTTCAGTTGTTGTTTATGCCTGCAATATGGACCAGCGATTTGTGGTCTGTGTGCCACATCATGCATTCCATATCACAGTTCTCGTTCAAAATGCCGGAAGAAGAAGGAAGAAGAAATGATGCTCCATGAGCAAATCGATGGAATGATGAAGATTGATATCTCTTGAAGGGCAAGTAGGGGACAAGGAGGGAATGTGGAAATGTGGATTTTCCTAATCAGTTATGTCCCCTATCTTGGACCCCAACGGTTCTATATGCATGTTACAAGTACATGTATGTTCCCTCCAGTTCCAGTTTCTAAGACGCAAACATATGTGTGTCTACCGTCGACATGTTCTCTGTCAGATCCGCCATCGATGGGCTGGATATTCGATTCCTAAGTATGAAAGGCCACCGACTTTATATGGCTAAATTACTACATTTTTACAGTTCAGGCAAGTAGGCCCGATTCTGTCCTCAAAGCCTTTCCCTGCTCTCTGTCTCTGACAGTTTCAGCTTGAGCTCGCATCTGTATCCATGAACTTTGTCCTACTCCCTGTGCAGCTAACGGTGCCTGCCTCGGCCAGTCTTCGCCTGCCTGCCAAGAAGCTGTATTTCACCTTCAAATTATCTATTTTACTCTCCAGCCGATGCATTCCTGTCTAGTGATTTAGGTAAACATTTCCTTTAGCTCACAAGCAAAGGACTCAGCCTTTCCGTCCTCCTGCAAGTGATTCATAGCCCTGTTGCCATGGAAAGTTTTCTGCCCCTCGCATCTCATATAGACACTTAGACGCTTGTACACGCACACACAGTTAGTATAGAATAGATTCTGTCCGAGAGTCCTTCCTTGTGGATAACATAGTTCTCTAAACATAGGATGTTAGATATGATTTGGGATTAGGTTGACTTGACCCCTCAGACTTTTCGTCTCCATATGTAGAGTTAATGTCAAGTCCCCTTCACCCCCTAGTTGCACGTCAATCACACGTCATGCTGCCGCGCGCGCATCTATGCCAAGTATTATCTTATAGATCCACCTATGTCTGATAATCCTAGCCAATCATGTTTCCTTAATTCCTTATTACGCCTAGTTTCGATTACGTACCTGTCATGTCACTTTTCTTATCAAATGTTACGCCTTCTACATTCGTTTCATTGTAATGTACTTATTATAAAAATGCATGTCTGTCAATAAAGTATTGTACTTCACTTCCTGAACCCTCGTGGTGACGGAACCTGAAGGCCGCGACTCGAGTCGGCCATTTTGAATGGAATAAAGCCCATTTAGAAAACCTCCTATACCACGGATTCTGCCTCTTGTTATTCTGAGCTATTTTACTTTATCTTAAGATTCCGTATGAAATTCAGTCCGGTAAAGAAGATTTTATTTACCACAACCCTGAAGACTATGAGTGATCCCCTAGAAAGTTGGGTGATGGGCAGTCTGAAACTGGGGAAGTAAACTATCCACTTAATCAGCTATTATGGCCCACTTACATGATGAAACTTTGGCATTGGAAAAAATGGCTGTACTTTTAATCCCTCTACTAGGAACTATAATTATTGGAAGGGATTTCAATTTTATTCAGAATTTAGGTTTGGTCTTCTCCCGAAGGAACAAATCCCAAAATAAACCGTTAACCACCAGATACTTGAATAGTATGATGTGGGACTTTGCGCTATTCGATTCATGGCGGTCTCAGCACCTAGCCAGTAAGGAATTCATGTGTTTTTCATAAAAAATAAAACAACATCAAGAATTGACGTCTATTAAATTTCCCATCAGTGTGAAATAGGGGAATATTGGATTATTCCTAATTCCTTTCCTGACCACTCGGACCCAGTATTTGAGATCAAGGCAAAAATGGGTCCTAGGGAGCGACCCAGATGGACATTAGACAAAACCCTGCTCACAGACAATGGCTGGAATAAAAAAACGCAGGCACTACTCGCTGAGTTTACCATCAGAAATCTGAAATCTGCCTCACATTTTGCGGTATGGGATTCCTGCAAGGCTTATATCAGAAGGGAGGCAATTACACGCACAGCCAGAATCATCAAAGAGAAAAAAGAATTAACTAGACATCTTCAATATAGGTTTGAGGTAGCAAGTCGAATCAATCATTCATTCCATTACGAAACAACGGCACTCAATTTAAAACAGGCCACAGCAAATATCATACATTTTTATGAACATCAGGGAATAATAAATCAAAAATCTTGTCTCCAAAATTGGTATGAAGAAAGTGAGCATGCAGGTACATTTTTAGCATGGTGTGTAAATATAAATCATAATAAAGCCATGGTGAAGTCCATCTTTGATGACACAAAAGGTCAAAATTTCCACCATGCCGCTGAAATCAAGAAGGTCTTTTTAAACCATTATGAAAGACTGTATAGAGCTCCGACATCTGAACCACTAGAAGAAATTGAATATTTCGTGAATAGAATCACATTACCACATTTAACTCCTTCTCATAAAACCCAACTGGTAGAACCAATTTCAGAAATGGAAATCGGTGCGACGGTAAGAAACACACCGAGTGGTAAAGACTCAGGCATCGATGGCATACCCATCGAATTCTATAAAATTGGCACAGCTACATAATTTCATAATTTGTTGCTTTCTTTATACAATGTGATTTTGAAAGGTTGCAATATCCCCAAAACTTTTACTGAAGCAGTGCTAGTTAGCTTTTTAATGAAGGGCAAGCCTCCAGATATGCCCGGATCTTATCGACCCATTAGTCTTTTAAATACAGACTATAAAATTCTCACGGAAATAATGGCAACAAGAGTCAGCCTAGTCGACCAAAGTTTGGTTCACAAGGACCAATGTGGTGAAAAGAAAGATCTCTTACCAACAATACAAACTTCTTAACTCAGGGAATCAACTTTTTCTCAAATAGCAATCCTAAATTGGCAATCATTATGAAAATTATTTTCACGGTCCTGAAAAGATTCGATTTCCCTCCAGCTATAGTGGACCTTCTTCAGAAACTATATAACAAGGCCCAGGCAAAAATAGTTACTAATACATACACTGTTGGCTCAGTGGAGATCCGGAATGGAACCCTGCAAGGTTGTCCTATATCCCTGGTCTTATTTGCCTTGTATTGAGCCATTAGCAAATTTGATACGTCAAAACCCCTTAACCACACCTCCAATAACAGGGGCACCCAAATTGAAATTATTCGAGGATGAATTAATACTTCATCTTAAGGTAGAAATGGCAAATATTAAACAAACATTTGACCCGATTGAAGCATTCTCGAAGCTGGGGGGTGGGGTGAAAAAGTAACTTCAGTAAATCGGAGATTTTACTATTTAACTGCCACAATCAGATTATGCCCCAGGCCCTTCAGAGTTGGGTGCCAACACATAATCCTATTTGATATTTAGGTATTTGGGTTTCGAATGATCACAACTTTTCGCACTTAATTATACTACAACACTAAACAAAGTTAGTAAGATTCTTAATAGCAGGCATAATTTACCCTTATCTATAAATGGAAGAGTAGCATTGCTAAAAATGATAGTACTTCCATTATTTATTTTTGTTTTCTCAAATGTTCTTATCAAAATCCCCTACACTTATTTCACAGAAATAAATCAACTAGTTCGGAAATGTATTTGGAGAGGAAAGAAACCATGCACCAAATTAACTACATTGCGATTGAGATCAGAAGAAGGCAGTCTAGGGCTTCCACACATACAGAAATATTTTCAAGCCGCTCTCTTGGATTGGTTTGGACATGCATTATCAGCACAAGATTATGGCCCTAACTTCTATCTACATCAAATGTTATTGGAAAAAATACAGATATAAAATCTTTTATTAAAATCCCTGAGTTACCCAAATGTTACCGATATAAGACTCCCCGCATAATTCAGAATAGACTCAATTGATTAAAAGAGGAGTATCAATTTACACATTTACACCCAGACTGCTACACTGTAGGGAACTGGGAGTTGCAATTGATACACCGACAGTGAAGAACTGGGAAAGGCTGGGCATCTATCAAGTTAAAGATTTAGTAATACAAGGAGAAATTAAATCTTGGGGACAAATTAGACAAGATAAAATAAAAGAGGTCTCTATCCTAATTTTTTCCTATCTTCAAATCTCAAGCCTATCTAAAAAAGTTTAACTCCCGGAGTGTCCACTTTCTGAAGCCGTCACCTATGCGATGTATATCAAACAAATGGTGGGAATCAGAAACTGGTACCACATCTTGCAGAAACATATATATGATTACATAGTTCCAAGCACCCTTCTAAAAATTACGGGCTGTCGCATAGAGGCAACCCAATGGCAGGATTATAATAAATGGCCCAGCAAGGCCATACGTAGGGCAAACTATAAACGAATGGCATTCTTTTCAAAATGGCAATTGTACTATACCCTTGCTAAATAGCATGAATTGTTCCCAGAAACATCATCTGATTGTCCCAGATGTAATCATTCAAGACGGGACTGGTTTCATATGTATTTCTCCTGCCCGAAATTGACCGTCTATTGGACTGGGGTCTTCCAATCTGTTAGTCAACAACTCAAATGTAGCATAGACCCCAATCCTATGGTAATTTTATTTGGGATCACTAACACTACTTTAATGGTGTGACGAAAACAATTTGTTTTTAATGCTTCACTAATAGCTAGATCTTTGATTCTACAAAATTGGAAATCATTGGTTCCACCAAAACACGCACAATGGGTAATAAAAATGAGAAACACAAAAGAAAGGGAATAACTAAATTCCCTCAGGATAGGGGCTATCCGGAAATTTGCACAAATATGGGGAACAGAATAAAATCATAGGCAGCAGGTAGAGCCAAAAATTATAAATGAAAAAATAGATGTTGATAACTGACAGTAGCTACAAGAACCTACAATCTAGTCTGCATGTTTATATGATCCATTGATTGCATTGTATTTATATTTTTACTGAGGTATAGATATCCACCCCTAAATATTAATGAACTGCATTGTATATGATGACTATTTATGGCATTTGAATCATGAATTGTTATGAAACTACCCTATCCCTTAATGTTTTTTTCTCCTTTTCTGTAAAAAAATGTTCTCTGAATTTTATGGAATGGTCTGTGGTTTATAGGACAAATAAAGCATAAACAAAGAGAATGCTTCACTGTTAACATTTGGATCATTGTCAGATTTTAGGATTTCAGGTACAACCCATGTAGCAAACATGCCATCTAACTTTTGTGTAACCTTTTCATGTCAAGGGGATGAAAGGTCTTCTACCAATTGAAAAGGAGAGTATTCATCAACAATAACTAGAAATAATGTTGATTCCACAGAGGACCAAAGAAATCAATAGCACGTTTCCCCCATGCATGATATCGCAATTCTAACATGTTCAAAGGTTGCTGAAAAACTTGAAATGAAAGACCGTTGACATGTCTTCAACTCTTTTTGAACCTTTCGTTGAGATACACAAACCATACTCAATAGCGGGGAGCTCTTAGAGGCAACTATTCCTTTATGTACCTCATGGGCAACGTCAATTACTTGCTGTTGGAGAATTTCAGGAATAGCTATTTGTGTACCTTGCAGAATGAGTCCTTCTTAAGTCACTGAAAGTTCAACTCTTACATTTTTGAATTTCAAATACACAGTGTCATTAGTGAGAGGTATATATTGCTGGTTACACGATTGATGAACAATAATGTCTTTTAACTTTAACATGCCACTGTCTTGGCTCGGGGCAGTGACAATTCGTTCTAAAGACATGGCAGCTGGTTTGCTCAATTTCACAATAAAATTGGTGTAAGCCTCCGCTGTCTTGAATATGATACCAGGGCATTGTAATGACACTTTTGAAAAATAATCAGCAGCATTCTGATATTTCCCTCAACGATGAAGAATCGTGCATTATTATGCTTGTAACCTTAAACCGCAACAATCAATTCTAGAAGGCATTTTGGCTTTGGGATTGCTGAAAATCATCAACAGTGCTCGATGATCAGTTACTACTGTGAAGGGCTTTCCATAAAGAAACACATGGAAATATTAGCAAACATTCTTTATCAGGTTCCATTTGTGACAGGCTTTTACTGGCGTATGCTACGATTTGTCTTTGGCTGTCCGTTGTGCTGTGCAAGGATTGCGTCTAACCTGACAGGGCTAGCATCAACTACAACATCTGAATGAAGTATAGAACGAAATTGTCCCACTTCAGTGGCACTCTCAATAGCTTGCTTGATCTTTTGGAAGCCCTTCTCACATTTGCGTGACCATTGAAAAGTCGCATTCTTTTTAATTAGTTCTTGTAACAGTACACTGTCTGTAGCAGAGTCTTGTATGTATCTAGAACAGTAACTGGCCATTCCAAGAAATCACTGTAACATAGAGATGTCTCATGGGGGATTTGCAGTAGACAATGCTTGTACTGGTTCAGGTTTCATACCCCATCCGAAAAGAAATGACCAAAGAAGTTCAAGCTTTTTTTGTGGAATTCACATTTGTCAGAATTTAGAGATAAGCCTGCATCTTTCAGCAAATGACAAACTTGGATGAGAGCTTTGTCATGCTCTTTCTGTGTAGTTCTGAAAATCAATGTGTCATCCCTATAGATAAATTCATTTACTACAGGCTCTAAAATACATCGAATGATGTCGTGGTACTGTTCTGCAGCAGATGATTTAACAAACTCAATCGCTTGTAGTGAAACAAACCAATTTGGGGAGAAAAGCTTGTAATGTACCAGAATTTTTCTTCATGTTCCAATTGGTAATATCTTTTATTTAGGTTGAGTCGAGAGAAGAACTTTGCACCATTCAATTGAGTTATCATATCAGCAATGTGTCACTGGGATGTGTCTCTCACTAAACTGCCTTTTTGGCCAGACATATGTCAACACATATGAATACAGCTTCTTCACTGTCTCTTTTAGGCACTATTACAATGGGAAAAACCCATGGTGTTAGAGCAGTGGAGCAACAAATTAAGGGCCTCATTTACAACAAAATGCCATTTTGCTGCGCCGAGCGCCATCATTTTGAAAACACAGGTTGTGTTGTAATTACAATGTAACACATCCGTGTGCTTTCAAAATTAGCTGCCATGCGCCAGTACGGGCACCCTTGCATCATGTTGCAAGGGTGGTTTTGTTTCACACTGTATTTATCTTGATGAAAATACATATAAAGGATACTTGCATATGACATATCTGATGTGGATCTTCATTATTTCAAGAACAAGAAAATTCTTTGATTTCTGTGTAATTACCCGTTGGGTACACCTTTAACTTTTACTCCAATATGTGTGCACATGACCTTTGTCTAATTAGCTTCTTGCAAGGTGAACGCAACCGATCCACAAGGCAGGATACACTCTCGGCCCCATCTTCGCTGGAGGTTACAGCGTCCACTTCAGTCACACCACGCAACCCCCTTGGACTGACCACCACTGTGTACACTTCCTCATCAACAAACCCAAGCCACCCAAACCCGCTCCGCGCCCCCATGAAGGAACCCTCAACCTCCACTGCTGCAACCAACGCCAACCTCGCAACCAGGGAATTCCACATATGGACCTCAAACTGCACAGACAAGCTTGACCCGCTACACAACCCCAACAAACAGCGCCCCAGGAGGGCCGCCTAGATCGCCACCAACCTCCAAGAAGCCAGACGCACCTGCAGATGCCTGGAGTCGAACTGGAGAAACGGCAAGACACCTGAAACTACACCAACTACAAGGACGCCATGACGGAATACCATCAACAAATCAGAACCACCAAAAGGACCTTCATCCACAACAGAATCCTCGCCAAATCTAGCAACTCCAAGGAACTTTTCAGCATCATCCAGGAATTCACCAATCCCCGCAGCAAAGCTACAGACATCACCCCCTCCCAGAACCTCTGCGACAAACTCAGATCCTACCTCCACCTGAAGATCAAAAACCGTTGCGACAACTTCAATGACCATATGCCTGACTCCGCAGCCAGCTCACCCTCCGGCAATGCCAGCCAGCCCACCATCTCCTCCTGGACACCTATCACGACCGAAGAGACTGCCTCGACCATGAAAGGCATTCACTCGGGGGCCCCCACTGACCCCTGCCAACCACACATATACTACAGAGCCGCACCTGTACTGCAACGCACCATCAACACCACCTTCAAGACCAGCTCCTTCCCCGATTACTGGAAAGGCACAGAAGTCAGGCCTCTGCTCAAGAAGCCCTCAGCAGACCTGAAGGACCTCAAGAACTACCGGTCCATCTTGCTCCTCCCCTTTGCAGCGAAAGTCGCTGAGAAGACCGTCAATGCAGAACTGACCAGGTTCATCGAAAACAACACCATCCTCGACCCTTCTCAATCTGGATTCCACAGCAACCATAGCACTGAGATCACCCTACTCACGCACCACAGACGAGAGCCGTACCCTCCTCAACCAAGGCCACACCGCAGCCCTGATTCTACTCGACCTGTCAGCAGCATTTGACACCGTCTCCCACCACACACTCACAGCCAGACTACACGATGCTGGCATACAAGGAACCGCCCTCGACTGGATCTGATCATTTCTCACTGGCAGAAGACAAAGGACCAGACTGCCACACTTCCTTTCCAAACCCTCAGAAATCGACTGCATAGTCCCACCGGGATCATTGTTCAGCCCAACCCTCTTCAACAGCTACATGGCCCCCCTCGCCACCATCGTCTGACACCTTGGTCTCAGCATAGTGTCCTACACCGACGACACCCAGCTCATCCTCTCACCAAGAACCCCACCACCACCAAACTCAACTTCCAGAAAGGAATTCAGGAGGTCGCAGCCTGGATGAGCAACAGCTGCCTGAAGCTCAACTTGCAGGAGAAAGAAGTCCTCGTCCTTGGAACCACCCCATCGGCATGGAACAAAAACTAGAGGCCCTCTGCCCTCGGCAGCCCGCCAACCCCCACTGACCACGCCACAAACCTCAGCATTGTACTCAACTTCTCCCTCTCCATGAGCAGACAGGTCAAGGATAGGATAGGATAGGATAAGGATTTATATAGCGCACAAATGCCGAAGCATCTTGGCGCTGGTAGGCACAGAGGGAAGACATAATCCTCAAATACGATCCTCTTGGAAGAGGCGTGTCTTTAACAGTTTTCTAAATGCTTGATGATTTTCTGTTAGTTTTAAAGAACAGGAAAGCTTATTCCAAAGTCCAGCAGAACAGACTGAGAATGCTCTGCCGCCCCATCTGACTTTCCTGATCCGATTGATCTTGATAAGACTCCGAGTGCTGGACCTTAGCACACGGCAAGAAGTATGGGGGATAAATAATTTCTGAACATCCTTGGCTCCCCCACCGAAGACAGCCTTATGTACTAGGCATATAGGCTTGAAGTCTATACGTTGTTGAACAGGGAGCCAATGTAATGTTTTAATTCCCCCTGAGATAGATTGATCTCTTGGGACGTTCAGTAATAGCCTTGCCGCAGCATTCTGGAGAGTCTGCAACCTCTTTATCTGCGTCTTATTTATCCCTAACAGTAAGGTATTGCAATAGTCCAATCTGGACAGCACAAGGGCAACTACAACGGTCTTACGAAGATCTGGTTCGATGAAAGGGAAAATCTTACGCAGAGGAACAAGATGACGCGAGGCTGTTGACATGCGCTGAAAAGTTTAGCTGGTTGTCGAACAACACGCCCAGATTTCTTACTTTGGGCATGGGGCAGGGACACTCCCCGGCCCCAACCGGCCACCATGATCCGTTCCACAGGGGACTCCGCTGGCCAAACTCGATAATCTCCGTCTTCTCGGTGTTGATCTTCAAGAAACTCTCCCGCATCCAGCTTATAATTTCAGACAGGCAGCTATGGAATTTAAAAGCCATGTCATTAGATTGTTTAGTCGCGGAGATTATGAGCTGGGAATCATCAGCATAGGAGACGATCGTGAAGCCATGCTTCCTAATGAGCTTGGCCAGAGGAGTCACATAGATATTAAACAGCATAGATGACAGCGCTGAACCCTGCGGAACACCACATGGCAGATGGAAACTGTCAGGCTGCAACCCATCCCATAGCAGACTATGCTCCCTACCTTCCAGAAAAGAAGAGAGAAGGGACAGCGCAGACCCCTGAATGCCAATTTCCTGAAGCCATCGGATCAGCACCGCATGGTTTACGGTGTCGAAGGCAGCCGACAGGTCCAACATCACAAGGATTGCCTTGCCTCCCCTATCCACTATACTGTGAATTTCCTCTGCTGCCACAAGAAGTGCTGACTCCGTGGAATGTTGTGCACGGAAACCGTGCTGAGAGGAGTCAAGCAAATTGTGGGAGCTTAGATATTCTGTCAATGATCGGTTTAACTCCCTCTCCAAAATTTTGGCTGCAATAGGCAGTGCAGTGATTGGGCGGTAATTCTTTAATATGTGGTGGTCCAGTGTAGGCTTTTTTAACTGCGGTCTGATTATTGCCGTCTTCCAGCTTAGAGGGTAGCTGCCGGACTCGATTACTTGATTGATTAGGGAGGATAGTTCTCCTGCAATCAAATCTGCAGCAAGATGCATAATTGAAGGGGGTAGGGATCCTTGGGTGAGCCTGATTTAGTTAAAGTAACCAGTCTACACGTTTCCTCTCTCGTAATAGGGGCAAAATTCCTAAGGCCAATATGGCACTTAGTACTGGTTGTCAGCCACTGTCCACGACTCTCCGAACTAGGGTCCCGACTCATAAAATCCTTATAAATTACATGCACCTTATCCTGAAAGTACACGGCAAGCTTTTGACATGTTTCTTGGTCTGGCCGATAAGTGTTGTCCTGAGGGGGCTAAGACAAAGCAGTGATTGTCTTAAAAAGCTCCTTGGTTGAATTCCCAGCTTCCCTGATCTTGATCGCGTAGAAAGCACTTTTAGCTGCAATTATTGCATCTCTATATGCTAATAGGGCACGATTGAAGCTGCCTTTACCATCAATACTGTAGTCCACTCTCCAAAGGCGCTCCGCCCTCCTACAAGTGCACTTCAGGGCCTTGAGTTGCCTATTATACCATGGCGTGGATGGTTTGATTCTCCTCGTGCTAAGCAACTTCTCCGGTGCTACTTCCTCAACAGCGGCCGCCAGCCATTTATTGAAGAGCAGTGCCGCCTCTGAGTTATCCCTGCTATGAATAGGACATGAGCATCCCAACGCAGCAGTTAAATTGTCCGCATTCACCTGTGACAAAAGGTCAAATTTTTTGCTTCGCCAGTTTAAGGCAAGGGGGGATACTAGTGATCCAGCCCTGAAATTAAAATGAACTGCACTATGGTCAGACCAAGGAAGAGTCGTGATGTTGACAATCTCCAGGTCCATATTATTCATAAAGATGCCATCTAAGGTGTGTTCCAATTTATGAGTAGGACCCTTGACTACTTGGTTGAAGCCTAATGCTGCCAAATTTTCAAGCAACAAGGCTGCCTCCGGCTGATTAAGGAGTTTCAAGTGGTAGTTGAAATCACCCAAGAGAATAAAAGGATGGGGATCCATCCGGGATTCTAGATGATTCATGAGCCTTGAAGGGAAAGAGGCCTTAGGCCTGGGTGGTCGATAAACTAATAGACCTTGAACCTTAAAAAAGTTTCCTAAATAGATAGTGAAGAAAAGTACTTCAGCGGGGAGATCTAGGGGTGTTTCCACTCGTATTTTTAGATGTGTTAAATGGGCAACCGCTATCCCACCCCCCCTCTTACCTATTCTATCTTGTGAGATGACCACATAGCCACTTGGTAGAGCAGTGTTCCAATCTGGACCGAATGTACTGTCCGTCCAGGTCTCAGTTAAAAAGATTATATCTGGTGAACAGCTCTCAATCAGGTCCTCAATTTGATACCTGTTTTTATGTAGGGATCGGACATTTAAAAGGATACAGCTTATAATTTGGGGCCGATTGGTTCTGGTCACGGTGTGCCCGTTATGTCTACCGTTGTTGGCTACACAAGCTATACGCCTCGTATCCAGCGGATTGCTTGGACCCTCCTCCTCTCGGTGCCCCCTATTCTGATATGAACATTTGGTACAGGCCCAATTCTCTGTAGCTTCATAGGATAAACCCCTATTGTGGGGCCTGCATAGGGCATTATCGAGAGACATCAGCTCTCCTCTATGGTAGAGATATGCCTGTGGAGAGGCAGGGGTCCTGGCGCTGGGCGCGCTCCGGATGCGGACGGGCACAGACGGGCTTGCCTTTGGCGCGCCTTGGGCATGCTGCCAGTGCACCCACTGCATGCGCCCGCTGCACGGACGTCCCAGCACCTCTTTTGTGTGCATCCGGCAACGCCCCCCAGCTGACGCGTCAACCCAGGTGCAATGCGGACCTGCCTACTTCCGGGTCCGCTTAGGTCAAGCATCAGAGAGCAGGCAACAAAGAAACAGGACAACGAGTGAACAGACTCCCCCAATCTGCCAACCGATTAAAAAGTAAGGCAGTATTTTAGCTTTAGATTTCAATTTGTGAAAATGACGCAATGTGCAACGTTTAAGCAGCGATTTTAACAGTAAACAGGAAAAACAGGCTATAAGGAGCAACAAGTTAAAATATTTAAAATACTGATGCAGTTTTCAATTTTTCAAATTCTACATGTGCAAATAACGCAGTGTGCGGAATTCGAGCGGCTCTTTAGAGCAATGCGGGAAAACCAGGCTTAGAGAACCACGAAATGAGGAAAACAACAGCCCCCTCTGCTTAGCCGCTGCGCGGACATCCCAGCGCCCCTTTGTGTGCATCCGGCAACACCCCCCCAGCTGACGCGTCAACCCAGGTGCAATGCGGACCCGCCTACTTCCGGGTCCGCTTGGGTCAAGCGTCAGAGAGCAGGCAACAAAGGAACAGGACAACGAGTGAACAGTCTCCCCCAATCTGGCAACCAATTAAAAAGTAAGGCAGTATTTTAGCTTTAGATTTCAATTTGTGCAAATGACACAATGTGCAATGTTTAAGCAGCGATTTTAACAGTAAACCGGAAAAACAGGCTATAAGGAGCAACAAGTTAAAATATTTAAAATACTGATGCAGTTTTCAATTTTTCAAATTCTACATGTGCAAATAACGCAGTGTGCGGGATTCGAGCGGCGCTTTAGAGCAATGCGGGAAAACCAGGCTTAGAGAACTCCGAAATCAGGAAAACAACAGCCCCCTCTGCTTAGCCCAACACCGTCACTTCCAGCTGCTTCAACACCCTCCCCATCCTCCGTAAAACCTTCAAGTGGATCCTCCCGAGACAAGGATGACAGTCACCCACGCACTCATTACCAGCAGGCTGGATTACAGAAACGCCCTCTATGCCGGCATAAACAAGTCTGTACTCCACAAGCTCCAGACGATACAGAACACAGCCGCCAGACTCATCCTCAGTATCTCGCTACACAAGCACATCAGCCAACACCTACGGAAGCTCCACTGGCTCCCCATTGAGAAGAGCATCACTTTCAAGATACTCACCCTTGCCTACAAATGCCTACACAACACCGGCCCCAAATACCTCAACGACAGAATGAACCTCCACGTACCCAAAGGAAACCGCTGATCCACCAACCTCTTCCTTGCAGAAACCCCACACATCCACAGAGCCAGATCCAGGGGAAGATCCTTCTCCTACATTGCGGCCAAGACCTGGAACAAGCTCCCGACTGACATCAGATGCGCCCGCACCCTGAACACCTTCAGGAAGGCTCTGAGGACCTGGCTGTTTGGCTGAACGGAACTGCTGCCCCCCCCCCCCAGCTCCTTGAGACTCTTGCGGGTGAGTAGCGCGCTTACAATTCCCCTGATGGATTGATTGAACTTGTTTGAGCCTTCTACCAACAGGATGAACATCCTCATTTATGTGTAACTTTACTTTCATTGTTTGGAGTTTTCCTAACCCTTGAAATAATGAGGGAAATTGACTTACAATTTCATGATGTGCATTCACATTGTATCATATCAGTCCAATATCAGCAGCAGTGCTGAAATTCTGCAAACAGGCACTTGAAGTTGTTTCTTGAAGACCATGAATAGATGCTTGTACAACTGTGTTCTTATGTTTCATCGTGGCTACAAATGAACCTTGACTCTTTAGCGGCATTGAGGCAGCCCATGTGTATACTTTAGTCTTACATTGTGGTAATGAGAACATTCTTGATACTTCTCTTCAGGGATGATATTTACCAGTTCACCACTAACAATTATGAATGGTATTGAACACCAGTTTATTTTTAGTGTGATCTTTGTACAATGTTTGTGGGGCTTTTTCATGATGAGTTTTCTTCACTTTTGATTTTTTCATTACATTCAACCAGTCCCACATATACATGCCTTTTGGACGTAAACATTGCCATTGCACAATTGTCATTGTCACTTTCACTGGAAACTGATACTGAGGAACTCTTTGTCGAAGATTTAGATGATGATCGACTTCATTTGGTGCTGATTTGCCTCAGTTGGTGTGCCACTTGGCTTTTTGAGAGCACATCGAATGTCACTGAGGTATCGTTTGCCCCGCCATTTTGTCATCCTGCGGTGACAGATTTCTCGCTTCACCTTGCAAGTTATCACAAAATGGTTGGCTTTACCACAGTCGATGCATATCTGCCCAATGGCTGCACAATTACCTACATGTGGAAATGACAGTCCACATTTGTTAAACATATTCTTTTTCTGTGGAGCCATCGCCTTATGTCCCTTGCCTGGTTTCTTTCATGCCTATGACTGATACACTTCGGTCTTCACGCACTCACTTGACGATCAGCACAATCTTTAGTGTGGGCATCCTTGAGGACTTGTATGTTATGTTACAGTTTCTTGTAAAACGCGTAGCTACCCAGAAACAGACTTCCTAGTGCTGACTGGTAATAAGCTCAGAGTTTCTTTCACATTCATTGTAGAAAGGAATCTGACAGACATCCATAGATTACTCTGAGGCAGATAGCTTTCTCCACATTAAATTCATTGAATTTACGGTGGTTCAACAGAACATCCAGTCTCTCAACAAACTGCTACGGAATTAAATGTGACATTCATGGCTGTTTGATTTGATAGTATGTCACTTCACCTTCGTATGGTAACATTTTTCGTGGCTTCTTTCAATCCTTCACCATACATGCTCTTCAGATACTTTATAATCTTTTCATCAAATGTTTAATCTATTGCATCTATGACATTTTCAAAAGTTTCTATCCATGCCATCCATCTGTTGCCAATATTGTATTTTTGGGAAGTATAAAATGCAGTTGGCAGTATTAAAAATGCAACAGTTGGACATATTTTGGTGGACAGTAGTGGTCTCTCAGGTGTTTCTTGTGGAACTTGATCAAGCAGATTTCCTCTAGCGCCTTGTGATGTGCTGGCTTTGGGGTCAGCCATAATGAGTTCTGGAGCTTGGAGCTCTGCATCAGAGCTCTTTATATTATAGCTGCCTAAAGAGTTGTTCTGGACCCCAATTCGGAAGCTTTGGTGGTGGGGACACTTCTTCGGAGGAACAGCTCCACAAGTATGACTCCCATCTCTCCTTCCAGGGCTGCCGCCAGCACGTTGTCAAATGAATATTTGTTAATGGTTCAGTAAGAAGATAAATCTTTGTACACTACTAGTTCATGAAAGCAGATAATTTTATTATATTTGGTCAGCATTGAGCTTAAACGTTTCTTCACAAACACTTGGTTAATCTCTGTTCCATAGCAAAGGAATTTTCAGTCTGACTTGTACTGAACTATATCTGTGTGCTGCTTTCATAACCTGGTTGCATACACCATTAGCATTCTTACACCATACAGAGTATGGCATTCATTTGTGTAATGGCACAGCACCTTTTATTTGAGGCCGTTCCATTCAGTTCCTGACCACCGACACATGGACTTGCAAAGTCGCTTTCTTTAACTTTAAGCATGTTATACGGGCTGGCATTGCGCTGAGACTCCACTGGTGCCAGCATCCATTCTGCACTTTGACTGCAGCACATGTGGCATGCAAAGTTTTCTGGACCACAGTAAACTCTCTGGAAGAGAGCTTTCAGTGTACTGACTTCATATCCCCTAATGTGTCACCAGTTGTAACCACACCAAACACACAGAGTATTTTTACATGTCTTTATTCTGCTGTGTGTAAGTCAGAAATCAACATTCCAAGCCTGCGTTCAACTCATCTCTTCACATGCTTACATTAAAGGTCTACAGTGTATAGTGAGCACCAAAAGATTTTCTGCATTCTTTTATTTTCAAAAGGCTATTACCATGTATGGTGTATATCTGAGTGAATGGTTTGGGGCACATTTTGAAGGTCTCATCCATCATCCAGGTTTGACAACAGCTTAGTTTTAATAAGTTATCCACTGCAGAAAATATAAGGATTATTTAATATCAGTGGCAAAATGCAATTTCCATATTAAAAATATCACGAACTGCAAAGAGACAAAATAGTATCCATAATTTAAATCAGTCCAGTTGAACAAGCACTCTCACAGAGACAAGCCTAAAGCTAAAGACCTCTCTACAGAGCCCAACTACCAAAGAATATGGTAACTAAACATTTCAACTGAGATAAACAACTGAAATGATACAAGATACAACATCGACTCAGTTGAAATGTCCAATAAAAGAAGCTTTGTTTTAGATGATTGTCTGAGAAGAAAAATCATGCAGTTTTGCAATAAGAAAATCTGGGCCTCTATTATGTAAATGGTGCATTTTCATTTTTTTGTGCTGGGTGCACCTTTTAAAGGGTGTAACCAGTGGAAACAATGAAAATATGCCACATTATGGGGAATGCGCTGCCCCTAGGGCAGCTGTGAACTTGCGCTGCCCGCTGTGAAAAATGGAGTAGCTGCTTTGAAGCCACTCCATGTTTTCACTGAGTAGGCAGCACCCACCTGCACATTCAAAGGGGATTAGAGATCCCCTTACAGGCAGGTGTAGTCAGTGACTGCACCTGCCTGCAAGAGGATGTCTGGGGGGTCCAGAGGGCTGCTCTCATGGGGCACACTGACAGTGCACCACCTTCTTGGTGGTGCACTGTCAGTGTCCCTTCTGAGAGCTTCTTTTCCTCAGTGCCCGCGTCTGTAATACAGAGCAGAGCAGGTGCAGAGGCAAAGGAAATCCCTCATTTGAATTTGGCTCACCCCCATGCAAATGAGGGAACGCCACCTATCGGTATTACAGAAGAGACCAAAACCAAGTATCTGCGGCCCCTTTTGTAGCACCAAAGTGCCCGAGGGGTGTACAAAGTGGGCGCAAATGTCTGTTGCGCCACCAGAGCACTCTCTGTAATTCGGCCCTTGGTGCCTCAAATCTGAACGTTAATAGTTGACAAATGTTTATAGACTGATATCCCAGTTGAATATGTAAAGTGTTCCTGAAACAAAGAAACCAATAGCTTGAAATAAGGAGCCAAAGATACCTAATCCCCCATAGATTAATGCTTTCAATTCAATACTGAAGTGTACACCAATGGCTCACATGAAGAAAAGAAAATGCATGCACCATTGATTGAAAGCCAAATGCTGACGTAAAGTGAAAAACATCTCTTCTTAATACTAACTATATGAGAAAGATTATATTTAATAAGTGTGCTGTGGTAAAAACTCATATTGTCATCTTTCATTTAAGGAAGAAGCACATAAACTGTAAGACGTTTAGCAATTTAGGGTAATGTGGGTTAAGTGCATTACAAATGTGGCACTACTGCATTTGTAATGTGTTGATGTAATCACGCAATACCACACTACAGCTGGAAAAGGCGCGCGATTTAGCTTCAGCTAAAATCAGATGTTACATCTATACTGATAAATGTGGAAATACTGAAGAAGACGCTGTTTCTGCAAGTTATTACACCTTTAAAGTTAAATTCATAGAATGTTATAATTACTTTTTTATTTGGGCACTGGAGCAGACTGCAGCTACTGAACTACTTTACCTTTTATATATAATGTTATTTACTACTGACACCGTAGTGCCACAGGTGCTATTGCATCCTAATAAAAGGACAAGGTATGCTTCATTTCAGCACTTCACTCTCTTATGATAGCTCAATCAATAAGATAAGGCTTACTGCAGGTGTTAGTGGGTTGTAGAGACACAGAGACTGTGCAACACAAAAGATAAGACAAAGAGGGTCATTTACATTCTGGCGGGTGGCCTGACTGCTCTCCAGCGGAGTGGATACGATGGTCTCCGCTCCCTAGTAGGGACCGCCTATCATAGTTGGAGATCAGTGCATGTATGGAGGGGATCTCTATGGGTTTACAGCAACTGCTGCTGCTGTGTTTGCTAAAAGATGAGTGTACTTAGTAGGAGCCATGTTTGATTCCCTTGCTCAGCAATGTTATATGTTTACAAATGAACTCCTAAATCTGTATTTTTGTTTATTTAAAACAGCAAACAAATGGCCCAGATATACTTTTTCCCAGGGTCTGTGGTTCATTTGTGGCTTTTCATATATAGGACCACAATATTCTAACACCTTCTGGACTCCGGCTCCAACCCTAAATGGCTTTACAACCCCCTTCTGCTAAGCGCTAGTTTATCATAAAACCCTGTGGCCAATGCTGTCGTATGAAGGATACTTTGGGCCCGATTTAGATCTTTTTGGCAAGGTTTAGGTCTCTTTGACCTGATGTATGCTAACCCTTCTCAACCCTTCATAACCTGCTTTTATGTTTAACCAAATGCTCTTTTCCTTTTGGCATCGCCCTGACTCCAGAAAATGTCCTATTTAACAACCGTATCTCTTCCCTTTGTATTTCAGCACAATTGTGTTATATGGAGTATTTAATCTGTCTCAGTTCCTCCTGCCCTAGTGTGTTATGCACAACTCCCAATGACACCTATCGCCTGTGTCCAATGGTAAGTTTGCCTTTTTTATTTTCCTTTGGTTGTATTTTTTACTCTATTGTTCTTACCTTTTTGGTACCTGTTTCACATTCCATTTTTTTTACAGTCCCTTTATATCCCTATCATGAAACAACCTATATTTTTCACTATTTTATTTTTCATTATTATCTGTGTTTCCCCCATTCAGAGGATCTGAATCTAGTTCCGGATGCTCCATACTCTCTATATCCTTCAGGATGTCCTCATTGGTCTGTAACTATTATACTGTAACCAAGGATATTTTCTCCTGTGTTGCCTACATGTTTTTCTTACTTTTATGAGATTTTTATTCCCCTTCTCTATTACATCTCTCTCTTCTTTTTTTTTCCTCTTTGTACTGTCTTACAGAAGGATTCTCTCAAAATTTAGCATTAAAATTCTTAAGTTTGCATTGCATGTGCAATGATCACTTTTCCTTGAATGCCTCTCAGAAATAACAACTTGTAATGTGAAAGGTTTCAGAAATCCTATTAAACATCAACGTGTTAGGTCCCATTTATTTAGACAAAAATGTCATCTTGTGCTACTTCAGGAAATGCACCTCACTGATGCTGACATTGTAAAACTTAAGAAACAATGGGTTGGCAAACTTTACTCTTCCTTCTCCATGCTACACAAAATGGTGAGGCAATATTACGTCAGAAACATTTAAATATAGTACTTTTGATGTAAGAAAATGACGGGGCGAGGAGATGGTTATAAGTTACATTGAAAATTGACAATATGTCTTTTACAAGTATGAATGTCTATGATACCACACACCCTGACCCAATTTTCTGGAGAACTATCGCTCAAAAGAAACAACAGTTCGCAGACAATTTTATTTTAGGCAGGGATTGCAATCAAATCATAGATCCCAATCTCGACCGACACTCATTCACGAGATTCCTTCCACATAAAGTCCTCAGAGTTTATAAGCACGCTATAAACTACAATGCCCTATCTCCTGGAGATTGGCCCACCACTCTCACGAAAAAATTTCCATTTGCTCAATCCCTCACAAGTCCCAAACCAGAATTGATTATGTGTTTCTTAGTAGAAATTTGTGCCAATGCCTATTACATTTGGAGATTAACTCAAACTTGATCTCTGATCATGTCCCTGTCTGTACTGACCTGGATATTGTCACAGGAGGGCCGGACTGGGAACCCAAAGCAGCCCTGTCCATTTTGTCAGATCAGCCCCCTAGGGGGGTGCAAGTGTGAAGTGTTGCTGCTTTTTATATTGGGGGCTGATATTGCAGCACTGTGGCAAAACACATCCCCAGTGACAAAACCAGCCCTCAACACTGCAAATCTGGTCCCCACCATTCCAGCCTGCCAGGGAAATTCCTGATGTCCGCTCCGGCCAGTCCGGCCCAGTCTCCGATATAATCTATCTAAATCTAGGTGGAGGTTCAATAACACCTTATTATCTGACAAGGTGTTTTTCAAACCCTACTAAACATTTTTAGATAAATATTTTGATATTAATGGTACAGAAGACACTTTTCATTCTGTTTGGGAAGCCTTTAAAGTCGCCACTAGAGGATTCATTTTAAAGAACATATCTAATAACTGGAGAAATTATGTGCTCTAATTCTTATAGATATTATACAATTAAAACACAAATATTTAATGTCCAAAACTAATAAAACCAATTTAGACATGCTGGTGGCAGCAAAGATTCAATGTAAAGCAACCATGGAAAAAGCATGTGGTACTTTACTTAAGATTAATATTAAATATTACGGAGGTGAAAAGAAGACCGGTACTTTACTAGTTAAGTACTTGCAATGGAGGAGAGAATTATTAGATTTTTTATTAGATCTATATACCCCTGAATCTCAGCCTTTGGAAGAGAACCTTAAGTTTGACTTCTTTCAATTTAAAATGCACAAGTCTGAGCATATTGACTTGGTTCCACTTGACCTAGCATTACAAGTGGAGGAAATGTTTTTGGCAGTTTAACATCTTCCAACTGTATGGCGCTCAGCCCAGATAGGTTTACGGTTGCATTTTTTCTTCATTTAATTTGTCTCATTCCATAAAAAAGATTGTGACTTGTCCCAATACAAAAACTACTTCCCCATATCACTGATAAATACAAACTGCAAGAGTTTCGCCAAAGCATTAGTCCTAAGACTTGGGGCCTGATTTTGACCTTGGTGGTCTGGGAACAGGCCGCCATGCCAGTGCCCCGCTCACAGATCACCAAAGTAAGCTGCCGCCCACCCTCCAGAGGATGGTTTCCTCGTTGTCTGGCGGGCAGGCAGTGCGACGGTCCCATTGTGATCCTATTAAAAAAGCAACAGCCTAAGGCCGTTCCTGCATCAAATGAGCTGTGCAGTCCATGCTGTTCAGGAAAGTGGGTGAATTCATACAGGGGGACAATGGGTCATGTGCCCCTCTGCATGAATCTCCTTGCACAGAGGCAATAGGGGTGCCTGTAGGGCTGTGCCCCCTGCATGCATCCCCTGCACAGGGGGCAACAGGGGGCCCTGTAGGGCCCCCTTTGTTTTCCCTCACCAGCCTTTTCATGGCAGGCTCACAGCCATGAAAAGGCTAGGGGTGGTAAAACTCATAATATGCTTAGTGGGGCCTCAGAGGCACTGCAAAGCATCTTCCTTCCCCAGGCCGCCAGGGATCGTGGATCCCTGGTGGTTGCCGTGGTACCCTGGAGGTCTGACTGCCGTTTTCGTAATAGAGAGGTGAGACCGCTGGTGCAATGGTGCCCGACCACCATCGCACCTCCACCGCAAGTGTGGCAGACCTATTCATTGCCAAACTCGTAATCGGGACCTTAATGATTTGATGCCCAATCTAGTGGGTATTGAACAATCAGGCTTTCTTAACAATAGAAATATAAATGATAACGTATGAATTATTTTTTTTAAACATTTTGATCAAAGCCCCCAAACTTAAACATTCCCTCGCGGCAATAGGCTGAATAAGCATTTGATAGAGTCATTTGATTGTCATTTCCTAGGGCAGTCCTTCCACTGGCATGGGTTTGGTACAAGTTTTCTTCAACTTATTTCATTGCTTTATTCATCTCCCTGTTTTTCTGTCATGGTCAATGGAGGATAATCTCCATACTTCCCTCTTAAGAGAGCCATGAGGAAAGGACGTCCTTTATTGCCTGTGTTATTTATTCATGCTCTTGAACCATTTCTTTATTGACTGAAACTCTCTGAGGGCTTTTCAACTAAAAAGCAAACACACTCAATTCACAGCCTACATGGATGACACGCTTCCTTATATTTCCAAACCAGAAACCTCCCTTTCACATTTATGGAAGTCTTAAGATCATGGGCAACATGTATCATTATTTCAAATAGTGATTACCTAACTGCAAGTCACTGCGAATCACAATTAGGCAAACCCCATTTGAATGTATGACACTCCATGAGTTTCAGTTAGCGCTTCCAATTGGGTCGCAAATCGATCTACCTCATTATTATTAATGAGGCAGGTCATAATTTGCACCCACTAGGAACTGCTAAAATCACAGGGAAGGTGGCCTGTTGGGGTCAGCAGAGCACCATGTCTGTGAATGCTTTTAAATAAAGCAATAATTTTTTTTAAAAATGCAGCCCATATTCTTTAAAGGAAAACAAGTTGCGTTCTAAAATGAAGAATGCCTGCTCTTAAAAAAACATTTTTATGAACATTCACAAAGAAGGAGGGTTCCCTTGTGGACCCCTTCCTGTTTGCAAATGTGTTACCACCTACTTGAAATAGGTGGTAAAATGTGAATGACTTGCGACAGCATTTCAGTTGCAAAACATTCCTTCATACCGCTATGATTCGGTATTTGAAAGGTATGCCCTAAAAATGCTTCTTCCCAATCCCTAATCTGTATGTATTCACAATTCCAAAGTGCGATTCAGTAACACGGTACGGAATCCCAAATTGGAATTCTTTAATACCAAAATGCATTTTACTGGTCGTAAAAGACACGATTCTATGAATCGGGCCATTTGCGACTGCTAAAATGCATGATACATGTGGCTCCATATTTAGAGGTGTTGGGTTATAATCTCAATATTGAAAATTCAGAAGTGATGCCTTTGTCTATGTTTTGTTTAAAATCTTCATTCATAGAAATGGCCTCTCTAAATAAAATATTTGGGAATCTTATACCAAAATATTTTTAGAGACACGTTGAAATCTAATACAGATGGTCTTCTTTCCAAAATCACTAAACTAACACATCGTTGGTCACCATTACTCTTAACATGGTGGGGCTGACTGGACACAAAAATATGATTCTTACTTTCATTCATTTTTACTTTATGATGCTACCCAGTCATCGATGAGCTTCTATCTAGAGTTCCATGGAATGGAAAACCCTCCTGCATATAATTACAATGACTGAAGTTACCCAAGTTTTCAGGTTGAGTAAATTACCCAGATTTTTCCTTGTATCATACTGCCTTTTGTATCAAGCAAAGCCAAGGTTGTTTCTCCGACCCCCTGATGTTTATTTCAAATTGTGTTTTTTGCTGGAGTTAGCCTTGATTTCTCTTTTCTCTCATTTGCACATCCTTCATATGTCTCAACGCCCTAAATTTTGGATTCCCTCAGTTAAATCCCAAGCCTGTTCCATTTTCATAACCCACCTGTCCCAGTACCAAAAATGTGTTCCAAGTCCTATCTGGTACAACACATGGCTCTATAGCAATGGGAAAACGTTATTGGTTCAATCAAAGTTTGATTATTGTTTCACAATTACCACAACATAACAATGAAGTCATTTGCTTTGCATCCCTTTCATCCTCATTTATTCTCTCTCCTAAATGTCTGAAATAGCAATTGCTGATGGTACCATTACTTACCTCCACACTCAGTTCATTCCGTTTCTCTCCCATACGAAGTCAGAACAAACAGATCTCTCCTACTTCCATCATTAACTCATCCAAAGCTGCATCAATCTACAAAGCTTTGAAATTACCTTCAACAGACAGACCAAAATTCAAAATTGAGCTGACATGGGAATCTGACTTACAATTCAGTTTATATCCTTTTGGGAGAAAATATGGGGAACGGATAATACTATGGACCTCCAGCCAATCTTACTCAAAGCTATGCTATTTTTACAATCAACTCTTTTTTACCCCAAAATCCCTTCTCAAATTAAAACTGCTCAAACAAGACACTGGTTGACATTATAATTTAAATGCTGGCACTTACCTTAATTTGTCTTTTTTATTTAAAAAATAATCACAATTCTGGGTGCTTGTCTGGACACGCATAGGGGATATCATTGGGATTCACACTCCATTCTCTAGTGTTACTTTGTTTCTGGGTGGTATGAATAATGTTTTGACCCATTATAAAATGTATGACAAGTTAGTAGATCACTTAATTGTGATTGGCTCATAGGTGGTTACCCCTTATCGGAAATCTACAGAAAATATCACTCTACAATAGTGGTGGAATGTGGTATGTCATAGCCATCAAATACATCCATATAATCTACATTCTACCACTTTACTAGCCAACTGTGAAAAATTGTGGGAACCTGTCAAGAATTCCTGTCATGCGAGGGGAGGAAAACGGTAACCAGCGAAAACGGACTACATCTCCCAGGATGCTTAGCGGTTGAGAGGTTATGTAAACAGGAGAGCTGTTACATAACTCAAGGAAAACACGCCCTTATGTAAACAGGAGAGCTGTTACATAACTCAAGGAAAACACGCCCTTATGTAAACAGGAGAGCTGTTACATAACTCAAGGAAAACACGCCCTTATGTAAACAGGAGAGCTGTTAGATAACTCAAGGAAAACACGCCCTATAAAGGGAGGAACCGGGAGGTACAACGCTGTCGGATATTGTGTTTACACCGACGTACCTGCTTAGTGAAGAGCAGTGTTCCGGAGTGGTGCTCCAGTAAGGCAAGAACGGAGGTAGGTCGAGTCGTTACTCCCTGGGCCGTGTCTTGCCCCATCGTCACCTGTGAAGGACCCGGAAGCTCTACCGGATAACCATTGAGCTTCGCTTTTTGACTCGGCTGAGTCAAAGCGCAGTGGCGCTTATGCTGGTTGGAGTCGTAACTCCCAGCCCGACCAGAGATACAGGGACTGCCAGCTGTAACGCACACCAGGAGGTGTTTGCCGTGTTACAGACTCGGAAGTCCACGGGATCGATCGAGCGGCTGCTCTCGGTTCAGTCTTCTTTGCTTGTGATTGGGGTATCGGTGACGCATCACCAGGAGGTGACTCCGCGTCCCGGTGCAGTCTGAGGAAGAGGTTGAGCGGCTGCTCCCTTCAGGTAGAGACCCCGGCTGGGTGTTTCCCTGACTCCTCGATTCACCCCAACACTCTTCGTGCCCCTCACAGCCTACCGATTGGCATTGTCGGCCATTTCATTTCTGCCCTCTGTTGGCATACGCCGGGATCGGCGTATATGCAGAGGACGGTTAGGACCATCCGTGCTGTGGGCTGGTAACGTACTTAGCCTGGAGGATTCCAGTGACTATAACCTTTGTTTATTCCTTGTATTATTTTTGCCTTCATTAAAATAACTAAACCTTCACAAGTGGTTGCGTTCTCATTATCGTGTCTGTTAAACGATCCTGAGATGTTCAGGGCGTTACAGAACCACTCACCACTTACTTGACTTCACTTGCAAGCAACACAGCCTAATTGATTACATACATGTTTTACAACATTGTTCTTATATTGTTATTTTGCAGAATGTTCATGCTGCTTTTATGGAGTTTTATTATTATAGATATGATAATAATTATTTTCAAGAGTTTTTTTTAATTTTTGAATATTTCCTTTTCTTTCTGTGTCCTTTCTTGTCCCCTTCTCTCATCTCTTCATCTTCTGTCTTTACTTTCTTTTTAACACTTCTCGTTATGGTTTACTAAGTTTGCATTTAGTTTAATGTCAGATCGAGACAAATGCTGAAATCTTTTTGTTCACTAGTGGGTACAGCATGTTAGAATGCTTGCTTTCTCTGTAAAATATCACTTCACTGATGAATTTTTTATTGATATTCTGTACACTCTTCTCTTTACTCAACAAAAACTATAAAACTCACAAACATATGTGACTTTAACATTTAGTCTCTACATACCCTTGTTTGAGATGATTGTTTAGCATTATCTATCAGTACAATAAGTGATATCACTGTATTTCCCACCAGCCATATGCACAGGAAGTAACATCACTGAATTTTCCATCATCTCTCTAACCACAAACCTAATTTACTGCTTTCCTGCCAAAACCACCTTTAAAGGAAGAAGCCAAGCAAAAGGACTTACTTTTCCATCATCCATCTGCACGGGAAGTGACATCACTGGATTTCCCATAATCCATCTGCCCAGGGAGTGATATCACTTTCTGCCTTCTTCCTACTTAAGTCAACTCCTGAGTGTGTCCCATCACCCAGGCCTTCCCAGTAAAAGGTGGGCACAGAACAGGGCATTGCGTGGTTGGGTCTGTTAGGACCTGAAGGGGCATGGGGCAGAACCTTTGTCACAGTGAAATCTACAAGGTAAGATTATTATCATGTTGCTTACTTAGCACCTCATACTGCCTGTCCCCACAATCTCACTGAGATATAGGCAATCCAGACTCTTGCATAGCATTCACACGACAAATAGAACCAACATCATACACATCACACTAACTACCACACACCCTCAAACTACAGAACACACATACCAACACATGACATTAATACTTGATCTGGAGTACTCTGCTCACCATACATAGTAGACTTCATCATCTCGTCCTCACAGAAACATGAGTCACCCCACCTCTTCACATATCCTAGACGTCCTTCTTCCAACAAGCTACTGCATCAAATGTGTGGACTGGGCACATAAGAATGATGAAGGCCTTGCTGTCATCCATATATCCTCCTCCTTCTACACACTAGGCAAGGAAGTAACATTCAACTTCAAGATGCTGCTGATATGCCAATTCCCTCTCTCTGAAACTCAGAACACCACATTCATGTTATTTACAGGCCTTCTGAGTAGAACAAGAACTTTATTGATGGATTCTCAGATCTCCTCATCATCCGTCCAACCAACATGACCACACCACCATCCTGGGTGACTTCAACCTCCTGGACAATACAAGATCGCTAAAAACGAGACACCATCTTCAACCGCATCTAGACACTCACCGTGACACAGCTTGTCACTCAACCAATATACTCCAAAGGACACATGATCGATTTTATCTGTTTAACATCACCAATAATCCAATGCAAACCACCCACACACTTAGACTGGACTGACCATTCTGCTGTCCTTATCTCCCTGCTCAGTGTACTTCCAGCAAACAAATGTCACCACAAAAAAGACCAAACCTTCAGATCCTTTAAAGACTTCTCCATAGAGAACCTAATGCTTGAACTCATCTCTAACCCCATCAAATTCTATTTAATGCCAACATACTTCTAAATTACTTTGGAAATTGGAAAGCTATATGAAGGTATTTGCCTCAATTAAAACACATATGTGCAAGCCGAAGTCTTCTACAACCATGTATTCTAAAGACCCTGCTGACAATAAACAATTCATTTGCAGGACAGAATTGGAATAATCACAGAACCCCCAAGGCCCTCTTGTTATTGAAGGCTTTCTGCACAACATGCCGACACCTATAACACCAGAGCAAAGTATTATATAATCACTATAATGCAACCACCAACAGAACTCTGGTCAAGACATTCAAGCACTCCATCAACCCCCTGTTAGACAAATGCAAGAGCTGGGTGCCACAGCTTCACTGATACCCAACAGAGGACTACTGTTCCCTGTAAATGCCATGATTACCAAATACGATAATGCAATTGGCAGTTCACAGTACAAGTACAAAATGAATGGGAGTGTTGAATCAGGGCCAGAGAAGGGGGTGGTCTGGCGCATCAAAGGCCAAATAAAATATTCCACTGTTCACACATTCTGCTGCCTCAAGGCTTGACATAGTAAAAATTAATAAGCATGTATTATATGAGGGTAAAGATAAAAGTGTGTAAGTCAATACTCCTATACTAATATTCAACTACTTCTTTTAGACCACTGTTTAACTGATCAGTGTTTCAACCTACTTGACCCTACCATTCCGAGTTATTACATTTCTTATTCTGACCCCAGGACTTGCCAATATGAGCGCAAGAACCATTTTGAAATAAAGAACAGGCCAGGTCAAACTAATAGGCAAGTGAAGTAATGGTCCGTTGAGGTAAAGGTGAGGTTCAAGTAATAATAATCAAAGTTGCGGCGGTTAATATAATCAGTGTTCACCCCAGAAACCTCACTACATTTTCAGTTCATTTAACGCATTGTGGCTTTGATACAGGCTGGGAAAATTCTCTGTCTGTATTGCAATAATTGTACCACTAACCCAGATGAGCAATATTTCCATCTGCTCAGCAGAGCTGTCCATTTGGAGACAGGCTACAAGAAGTCATCTTTTGTAATCAATGTGTGGCTGTTCAGCCTGAAAGGGGCAGTGCAGATTATTTTCCACCTCCCTTGTCATTTGATCCCAGTTCTCTTTTGTAGACTGAAAAAGGTCTGCAGGCTGACAAATTACTGTTGACTGATGGGGCTGTGTGCTTTAATT
The DNA here is from genome assembly GCF_964204655.1 of Triturus cristatus. Classification (NCBI taxonomy): domain Eukaryota; kingdom Metazoa; phylum Chordata; class Amphibia; order Caudata; family Salamandridae; genus Triturus; species Triturus cristatus. The sequence goes on from NC_140582.1 coordinate 130,129,075, forward strand.
CCAAGAAAAGCCAAGTTTAGCTGACTGCCTCTCTGTGATTGTAAGCACTCTTTTGTAATGCATGGGCACCGTGTGTGGCATTGCATTCACAACATACAGCCTGCATTTAGATCAACACAATGTTATCAAATGCTAGCACAGTAATATTGATTAATTAACAGTTCTGGTTTGATAGAGGACAAGTTAGTATTGGGAACTTTCTGATCTCAGTTTGTCCGCACCCATCTGCCTACCAGCAACTCTACATTGACTTCAGCCAGAAAGAGTTTCCCAAAAGTTGGAGACTCTATTAGTAGTTGGAAATTGTGTAATAGTCTTATTTCTTTTGTACTGTTCTTGGTCCATTATGTAGATCTTTGCAGCTTCTGGAATTTTCTACCTGGAAAGTGGACGTTTGTACCAATGTTTGAGGTTTGCAAGGTCATCTGGGTAAAAACAATGTCATGGGATCCTTGCAAGTCACAACACTATGAACTACCTCTGTTTTCAGACATTTATAGGTTTCATATTTGTTTGGGTGTCAGTCAAATCTTGGCCCAAAATCTACAGTTACCCACATTACTAAAAAAAGGGTAATTTTTGAGTGGAAAGAACATATTTTAACAACATATGGTCCATCACTTAGGTAAAATAATCTAACTCTATGTAGTAGCCATTTCATCAGGAGGCTGCAAGTAGACTATCTAAGGCTTGCCATGCTAGAGCAGCCAATAACACTAGAGAAAACCTCCATTGCTTGACCTTTGCCACCCCCTTTGGGGAGACAAAGAAATGTATTGGTCTTTTAACCTCACGGCCACCTCAGCGAACTTTACCATTCTACAGGATAAAGTTTCTGGTCAAAATAAGCAGAAAACAGAGAGCAAATTTAAATGTTGCATACGGTGATGTTGAAGAAGATGATGATGATTATTATTATTAATATGATTATCATTAACATCCGTTGTAGTAGTAGTAGTAGTATTTGACACTTAGTCTGTATGTTAAAACATGGAACTGTTTTGATATCTTTTGTGCTTTCGCCACTACTTATGGTGTTAGTGTTTATATTGTTCCCTAGGTCCTGCCACAATGTTTTAGTCATGTTTTAGTCTATGTCGATTCATGTGAGAGATTGCCTTGGTTGGAGGAATAGGCTAAAATCTTACATATTCTACACTCGAAGAGAGCAGGCGTGATGAGTATTTTCCAGAACATTTGCATTTGCATTTGCAGCACAACAAATATATTGAGGGAATACAATTTGCCTTCAGTGACACACTTCAGTTCCATATTCCCTATATTAACTAGGTTATTAAATACAATAAATACATGATTTACAATACTTTCAGGATAATAGAAAAAGCACCTAGGAGAAGTAGACTGATAAATCACTGATCTAAAGTGCACTTTCAGACCCTGAATCACGCATTTACCTGGTGCTGTATCTCATGAGATTCCCCATAAAATGTAGGGCACCATCAGTGAAAAGAAGTCTGAAATGTTGTTCATGCAAAGGGATTGACATTTCCATTGCAGGATATAGGGGGACCTTCACAACCATTAAAAGTAAGCCATATAGGAAATATTTGACTGTGGGATTTATTAGGTATTCCAAATCTGCAGCCATTTCTCATTTTGTTTATGGTGCTAAAAAGAAGGGCACAGATCAATAATTATGGAGGCTCTCCAGAGTGGAGACAGGCTGTGGGTGGCTTTGGCATAGCATACTGGGAATGTACTTGCCAAGCCCAGACTGCACTTTTTATCTTCAGCTCCTTCACAGACTCACACTCAAATATACCACCGTCGGCCCACTGGTTTTCAGAGGAACTGAAACAGGGTAAACTTATTTGTAAACGGCTGGATCGGTTATGGAGGAGAGAATACAAGGAAGCAGATAGGCTGGCTTATAGGAAAGGGTTAGCAAACGACAAACAACTACTGTTTGTTACTAAACAAAATTTTTGGGTGAATAAGATTGAGCTGGCTAAAGACTCAGCCAAAGCTCTTTTCAAAACTGTTCATGATGTCTCCTCCCCGCGTCCTGTTCCACTACAGCCTAGCCTGGAACTCTGTGAAAGGATCGCCTCCTTTTTCTTGAATAAAGTAGAAGTGATCTTTTCGGCCTTGAATGGTCCTTCGGCAGGGGGGAGTGGCCAGGTCCAGGTTGATCAGGGGGGGAATCATGCCCCTATAGTAGTACTCGAGAAATTTGAGGGTCGGCCTCTTGATCAAGTACGTTGTCTTTTGGAAACGGCTAGATCCGGATCACCTTATGACCCCTGTCCGGTGACCATTGCTAAATCAGTAGCTGAACCACTGAGTAAAGCCCTTACCCCAGTGTTTAATGCTATGATTGAGACCGGATGTTTTCCCAGGCTCTGGAAAAAGGCTTCAATCTTACCCCTTCTCAAAAAGCCCAAATTAGACCCAGCTGACCCCTCAAACTTTCGCCCAATATCTAGGCTCCCGTTACCAGCTAAAATGGTTGAAAAGGCTCTTAATATACAACTAGGGGCCTTTCTTCAGAGATCCCAGACGCTGGATGAAACACAGTATGGGTTTCGAAGTGGTCATAGCACAGAATCTGCACTTCTGAAAACCACGGATGAGATCAGAAGGGCTGTGGTTATGGGTGGAAGGGCCGCCTTGATATTATTAGATCTGTCCGCTGCTTTTGACACGGTCCACCATGATCGTTTGGTGGATCAGCTAAGGGCATGCGGACTTCAGGACAAGGCCTGGCTGATAGATCCCAGGTGGTCTCCATGGGTGATTTCTGCTCAAGGCCGTTCAGTCTGCCTTGCGGCGTCCCTCAGGGTTCATCCTTGAGTCCGATCCTGTTTAATGTTTACGTGTCCTCACTTGCCCCCATTGTTAAGACCTTGGGTTTCGATCTGACATCCTATGCAGATGATACCCAAATTGTGGTATCCTTGCAGCCAGGACAGGAGGGCGGCGTGGAAAACAGCTTTCACGATTGCATGATGGCAGTGAGTCACTGGATGGCGGAAAACTGCTTGAAGCTGAACTCTGATAAAACAGAGGTCATCATTTTTGGAAATGCCCCAAATTTTTGGAATGCAAATTGGTGGCCGGTGACTATGGGGAATCTCCCAGTCCCAGTTCAAAAAGTAAAACATTTGGGAGTAATTGTGGATGACAAGCTGAATTTGGGGGCCCAAATTAACTCAGTTTCCTCCTGTACGACGTTTTTTTTGCGGACAGTGAAAAAAATTCTGCCTTTCCTGCCTGCAGGGAGTCAGAAAACAGTGGTCTCTGCCTTGGTGATGTCTAGGCTCGACTACTGCAACAGCCTTTACTTAAACATTCAGGAACGTTTACTGAACAAATTACAAAGGCTACAAAACGCAGCCGCCAGATTGTTGACCGGGACCCCGAAATTTGCGACAATTTCCAAGGAAATTCAGAAGCTACACTGGCTCCCAGTCAGGAAGAGGATACTTTTTAAAACATTGAGTACTGAAGAAGAAATATACTTTTATTTGATTTCATAAAAACCTTAAAAGGGTGGAGAATACCACCATAAATAAAACTTTCAAGAATGTACATTGTGATTGGTAATATAAAAAGTATAAAAAATTTGCATTTGAACAAGAATTTCGAATGATTTTGAAACCAGTTAGTCTAATACAGCGTAAGTTAGTTAGCGGATTCTGTATTGGCCAAATCTTTTGCTGCATTTTTTAGGAAGTTTACGACTCTGCAGGACAGTGGGATGGATGAGACCGTAAGACAGTGAATCACTGCTGCTCTACAAGTTCTTATTTGTTCCGTCCTAAAGATCTCCCGGAGGTCCTTTTTGCGCTTTTCTGCCAGGGCAGGGCAGATGCATAGTAGATGCAGTAACGACTCATCCCAAGCTCCACACAGGCGACATTCCGTTGATTGCCATGCTTGTTTCCATTTTGGGGTCAGGTCCTTTGAGGGGTATGACCCTAGCCTTAGTAAAGTGAGAAAATGTTTTGATCCTGCAAGTAGGGTTGGGGTTGCAGCCTCTGATATGACTGAATCACGGCCCAGGCATGTTTGTTTTTTGCTAAGGCAATTTTATCTAGTGATATGGAAAGCCGTTTTGTGGCTTTATTGACCAATAGTTTGAAGCAGGAGTAGGTGGAGGCTGTAAGCCATGCCTCCTCCAACTTCAGAGCTGAGAGGGAAGCCTTCAGAACTTTGAAAATTGAATTTGTGAAGCTCGCTTGCTTTTCAATTTCCGCCCAACAGTAATGTGCGAGTGTGTTTTCCTCTGCGTCGCGCATCCTCCAGTAATTCTTAACTAGGGTGCCTTGTTTGTCAGGGATCTGATTTTTTAAACCATACTCGAGGCGAATTTGAGCTTGCGGGATGTGTCGGGGAATTGCGAACAGCTTCTTAAAGAGGATTGACTGTTCCAAATTCAGGCCTATAGCATCCTTGCCATTCAAGATTTCTGTGCCATATGAGATGGAGGGCAGGAATTTTGCTGCTATGACCTTTAATAAGTGCCCAGTGGAGCCCCCTGCAAGTTTGTTTTTTAAGGTTTTGAAAGTGAACTGCAGCTGTTTAGTTTTCGTGTGACCTTGAGACATGTGGGTCTTAAAAGTGAGTCTGCGATCAATTTGGAAGCCGAGATATTTGTATGAATCTACCTCAGTCAGAGGTCGTTTGTCCAAAATCCAGGTAAATTTACGGTTAGCGTTATGATGTTTATTAAAGTTCATCACCTTAGTTTTTTTGTGGTTGATGGTCAGATGGACCAAAGTGGTATAGGCTCCGAGTTCAATAATTAATCGTTGCAAACCAATTGGTGTTTGCGCCAGTAAAACGATGTCATCCGCATATTGAAGGCTGGATATAGGTGTTGTACCAAGTTTTGGAGGATCACATTGGATTGACCGAAGATGCTCATCCAAATCAGCGGTATAGATGTTAAAAAGGCATGGTGCCAACACGCACCCTTGTTTTAGCCCGTTAAGTGTGTGAATTTTCTTGGTGATGCTGAGTCAGGGGAAGTTGTTTTTCATTGAGTCTCTTGTGGTGACTTTGTTGCTGAGTTGGGAGCTGCTGTCAGTGGAGCCTGGGGAGAAGATTTCATTGAATAGTGATTCAATGTGGGCTCTCCATGTATCCTCCATGATGTCCGAATTGTGATGGCGATGCCTGCCATTAGTTAGCTGGTTGCAAGAGTAGTGGAGTTTCACCCAAAGATTTTCCTGAAATGCTTTCTTGGCCGCCTTAATATCTTTTTTAAGATCTTTTTAGAGTTAGAGATTAAAAGCAGTTGATCTTTAGTCGGAGGTGAGCCCTGTGTTCTTAATTTTCGTAGGTTTTTGTTCAGTTGTTGTTTTGGGATTCTCAGGCTTTTGGTAAACCATGCTGCCCCCAACGATTTACCTGTTTTTTTGACTATAGCCAATTTGGACCAATTTTGATTTAGTTCAATGGTGAATGTCTCCCAGGCCCGGATGCTGGATGGTTCGAGATTGTATTTCTCCAAGATGCTCATGCATGTAGCCATAAAGTCACTGATATTGTCCTTTTTCCAGATGAGGCGTTTGAGGTTGTAGCATTGGAGTTCTTGAGACTTTGCGTTAGTGGGAGTTGGATTAATGTTATTACTTAGAAGTGTGAAGGATTGCGGTTGATGGTCACTCTCTGCTCTGTCCAAAATTTGGAAATTATTTATCTGAGAAACAAGATTGTGGTCTATGAAGGAGTAGTCGATGATTGAAGCTTACTTTTGAGTGACCCTTGTGTATGCCGCTGGGATGTCAGATGGGCCATGCCCGTTAAGCATACTCAGAGAAAGGTCATACAAGTGAGCTGCGCATTGTTTGCCGAGGGTGTCATGTCGAGATTTAGCTAGAGTATGCCGCCTAGTGGCATTTGTTTCTTGCAATAAAGACATGTTAAAATCACCTGACAAAATGATATTTGCGTCGGGATAAGCAAGTTTTAAGGTGGCAAGTGAAGCTAATAGATGATCGATGCTTGCCCGTTTTTGTTTCGATGCAGGGTGAATATAAGTGTTTATGATCAATAAGCTATTGAAAGGAGGGGTGTCAAGTTTGACGCATAACAGCCAGGGGGAATCAAGATCTATGGACACGGCGGATCCGGAAATCTCAGTTGAAATAAAGGTGGAAAGGCCCCCTTTTGCTCTCCCTCGATTAGTCCCCTTTGAGGCCGGATTCTGGAATTCCTTGTATCCTACTAGGGGAGTGGATTTTGTTAACCAGTTTTCCTGGAAGAGGAGTATTTTGTATTGTAGAATAAACTCCACAAAGTCAGGATCTTCTAGTTTCGTCCCAAGGCCGAACACGTTCCAGGAGCAAATTTGGTAGCCTTTGGATGAATTTGTGGCGGCTTTAGGATTTTTTCATGCCCTGGTTTGGAGAATTCCAGGCTTGTTGAATTGCCGGAGTCCAATGGGCTGACTGACTTCGGGGTGAACAAAGGTGATTGTGATTGACCTTACCGTGGAGTCTATGCCTGGAAAAAGACTTTGGTTTTCTGGGCCTTTTTGCGCCTTTTAACAGGCCCGCTGGTTGTTTGGGCATGTGTAAAGGACTGGGATAACGTGGGGGGTCGATCTTTTTTAACTCAATGCCCCATTTTCCGAATGAAGCCCTCTGCTGCCAGATTTGCTCAGTGACGAGGGAGTCAGTGAACGTGGCGGTGGTTGATTCTTGGAGTTCCACTGAATGCTGATTCTGGTAGAACCCTATGCTTTTGATGTCCCTAGAGTTAATGTGATTCAGGTTAGGTAAAGCCCTGAATAACTTCAACAGGACACTTCTGTTAGAAAGTCATGGTTGCCCCTCGAGACGTAGTGGGGGATGAAATCCAGTTTTTTATTATCTGCGAAGATCTCAGACTGCAGCACACGTTCGGGGCTGTGTTCCATCTTGGGAGCTCCCTCAATAGACCCTAAAGGCATCAAAGGCAGAGGCGGGGAGGCATTAGTGTTGTCTAGTATTGGAGTTTTGTTAATCTTTGTATTAGTGATGACGATGCGTCCCGGACTTGGTTTGTCCTTTTTATTTCCAGTTTTCCCTGAGTTGCTGCAGTCTTTCCGGTCGTTGTCTACAGGCATGTTTTCCGCACTAGTGCTCGTTGTAGTTGGATGGTGCAATTCAGTCCTGGGCATAAATTTGGAGTTGACGGTTGGTTTTGGCAAAGTATCAAGGGGGTGCTTCTCTTTCTTAGGGGGTAGTTTGAATAAACTGTATAGGTTGTCTGGCAGCGTTTGTTGGGTTTTAGTATAATTTGGGCTGCTTGGTGTAATGACAGACTCAAGTTGGGCAATTGGGGAATCCTTGTTGCATATTGCTGCCGGAGTGTGTGGAACCTCATCGTTGGTGATTTGTTTCCTTCCCTCTGCAGGGGGGGCAGAAATTACATTGATTGAATGATTTAATTGTTTACTTTTTCTTGCTTTTCTAAGGCGTTTTTTCTCCCTCTTGGTTAATGGCTTAGTTGGTTTAATCGGCGTTCCAGGAGAATGGTGATGATTGTTGGAAAATTGGGAGGCCGAGGTGTTGGAGTTATCATGAACAGGTGAGGCCAGATGTCCTGGTGTATTTTCTGAAGTTGGCAGCGAAGATTGGCCCATGCTGCCGATTAGTTGGCCTTCCTTGAGCCTAGGATGTGCCGTATCCTTTACCAGCAGGTCCTCTTCAGCTTGCCCTGCCTTGGGAGAATTGTTCAAAAGGGCCTTCTTGGTGGTGTCCAAAAGGTCTGTTAGTAGGATTGGGACCGCAGCACGTTTGTCGATAATTTGAGTACAGTGGCAATGGCGCAATTGGTAGGTAGTCTCTTGGTCTCTCTGAACCTTCATGATCATCTCGTTAAAGCTGTGTATTTTTTGTTCTATCCCCTGGACGTGAATGGCTAAAATATTTAAAAGATCTACTTGGGTATCAAGTTTGTTGGCATGGAGGGTCATGGCTTTGCTTATAGTATCTAGGGTGTTGAGCAGGAGTGGCCAGACAGAAGATGTTGGGGAACAGCTAGTTTCTTCGTTGAAAACTTGATCATGGTAATCCGTGTTACTGGAGGGGGCTGGAAGCCAATTGCTCTGACACTGACTTCTAGGTGGCGTGCAGGATTGGCCCCTTGTACTTAAGCCCTTAGATTGAGGAAGTAACGGGGCAGGGGTGGATCTGTTAGTGTTGGGCTGAAAAAAAGACTTCTCCAGTATTTCGAATTGGCTGGGATATTGGAATTTATTATGTGCAACTTCCAGCTGATGTAATGATTGTACGGGACTGTCTCTGTTATGAGTGTTGTGATTATTAGGCTCATTCGCTACAAAGTGACAACTGCCAGATAGCGTAATCAAGTTACCAAGAGAACTCGTAATATTTGAAGTCGATTGAAAATGGATGGGATCATCATTGAGGCTTTTGGAGTCTTGGAAGCCTAATAGGAGTGGAGGCGAAAGTGGTGACTTCAAGCAGGGGGATACTAAGAGAGACTTAGGTGACTGGGTATGATGGTGGATTTGTGCCTCGGTTACGACAGGTATTGGTTGTGAGTGCAGGTCCGAGGAGTGAAGTACGTTAGAAGATAGAATTTGAAGACTTGGGACTGCAGTGGTTGTTTTAGATGTTACTGTCCAGCCACTCCTGTCGTCCTTGCTCCTTGTAACTGTAGCTGTTCCGTCCCGTGAGGGGCCCATGAGGGCCTCACTTGTGAAGGCAATGTTAGGCTGGGTTAATTTGTTACAATGCGAGGTCTTAGGGTTGTTGTAGTGTTGGTTTTCCGGAGCGGTTATAGTGGCGATTTTTAGAAAATCGGTAATCAGGGCCCGTTTTCTGCTATTTTGGCCTACGTGGGACCTTGGTTGGGTCATGTGAGAAGCTGCGATATCTTTTTTCTGCTCAGCGTCCAAAGCTGGTACGATGTATTTGTTCGGGGTCGCTGTTAGCACAACACTTGACTCAAAGTGGGTTGCGCTCACAGGGCTTCTGAAGGGTTTCAAGAGTGCAGGCTCCCCTGTAAAGTCTGAATCTCTGCTGCTTAGTGGATTGGATTCAGGCGGCGGCCTGCAAAGGAGGGCTACGGTGGAAACTGGGGGTACCTCCTTAGTTTTATGCTTTGACTTGAGTGGAGGCGCACCCCTGGTTTTTCCTGAGCGCATCTCCGGCTTGCTGAGTTGTAGTGCTTGGTGCTCGGTGCTTGATGTTTTATTTTTTACGTCTCTTCGTATTTCTTCGTGTTTGTATTTTCTTCGCACTATTCCTACTGCCGCGTGTCGAGAGGCGCGGAGAGCTAGAACTAGAATCGTGGAAGAGTTGTGGCGGGCAGCGCCATGCACCGCCTCCCAGCCAAGTAGTGATTAGGCGGGGGAAACAAGGGGAAACAAGGGCAGTTAGGGTAGCTACCTGCTCGTATGCTCCTCGCTCTCCCGCTTTCTTCCCGCTGGCGGAATCCAACGAATCCAACGAATCCAACGAAGCAGCAACAAGGTCGACAAGTGACAAGCACGGTCCCCCACAGTCAGGCCGCTGGATGTCCAAGAGCAATAGCTGAAGCCGGGTGAGGAAGGGAACTGTTCCGCCGGGCAGTCAGCAATCAGCGGGGCCACTTTCCCGGCAGCGAGTGAAAGCAATATCACAGGCGGCTGTATGATCTCTCCTCCTCGCTCAGGCTGCACAGGGACTGCAAGGGGGCCACAGGAACCGTGGAACCGCGGAACCGCGGGCTAGGATTAAAGCGCAGCCCGCAAGAGTGTGAGCTGTAAAGGGAGAAAGCCGCGTCCTCCACACTCCTTGCTCTTTGCTCCTTGCTCCTTGCTCCGAGCTCTGCGAGTGACTTCGGCGGTCTGGTGTCAGAAGGAAAACCTGGCAAGTGGAGTCAGATGCAGTGAATTCTCCACTGTTACACCATTGAGTACTGTTTTTAAAGCACTTCATGGGATCGGGTCTGATTATCTGCAGAAGCAGTTAAAGTGGTATACACCTTCAAGAAATTTGCGTTAATTAGGTGCTAAAATGGTAATGGTCCCCAAGATAAAAAGGTCTCCTGGGGAGGCCGAAGATTTGTTTTTGGGGCAGCTAAGGCGTGGAACGATCTCCCGGCTCAGCTCAGAAATTTGCCAGATGTGCTGTCCTTTAGACGGGCATTAAAAACCTGGTTGTTTACTCATTAAAATTGCTCAACTATAGTCTGACTCCTTGGTAATTAGCTAGTAGAAATTGGTAACCAGCGCCAGGACACCCCAGGGTAACCACTGCGCTTTATAAATTAATCACCATAACATAACATAACTTAAATATACCAGCTGCATTTTCTACCCAGTAAAACTGGCCCCCGTATTCAGGCACCCAGTAATTACAGGTACAGAACTGTTCGTCTTCATGAAAGTGGTACACCATATTGTGCAGTTCTGAAAGGGCAATATGTGGAAGCAAAGCCTCTTTCCAACTTTGAGATGCTTGCTTGGCACTGGCATTAGGATTATTCAACCCAGCGTTCCTCTTCATCAATATTGACAAAACATGCAGTCGTACATAGTGACAATCAATGCTCAGAAATGTTTACCCTCAGTAGATGAATATGAAGGTAAGGTACAGCCATTTTGAACAAGCTAAATCAAAGCCATCAATTTGTGACATTGACACATCAGTTGCATTTTAGCACACAGATTTTGTAAGATTTTGCAGTCCTACATGAGCAATGAAGTCAACTTTAAGGTTGAAGATACTGCCAAACTAATCTGTTTCTAAACCAGTGAGGGTCCTACAAGGATTCAAAAAATGTAGTTCATGGTATATCAATGGTTTTTCAGACGCTATTTTTCGCAGCTGGAAACTTCTAAAGGGGCTCATTTTCAAAATGGAAATGCATATATGCAATCCAAAAGTTTAAACAGTGCCCATTGGAGATTTAGGTGCCAAAATTGACCTGCCAATTTTGTCACAGCTGTAACCAGAAACAATACATCAAATCTGGTAGCACATTTAGTAAGCTTGGCAGAAGCAGACCAAACTTTAGTGGGAGCCAATCATTAAAATACCACCTACAAGACATTTGAAACCTACAATTCCTGAACTCTGCAGGACATTTACTGACAAGCAATTACACTGGAATACCTGTTTGAGAACCTATGATATTTTTGATTTTGGGTCTTCCAGGATGTAAGAACAGGAAGGCTCTTGGTTAAGATATCAACGTCATAATATCATTCCAGAAAACAAATATGTGAATTTCTTGTTACTGTAGTACAAGAACAAGTGCCTCTGGCAAACATCTCGGTGTAACTGCATATAGTACAAAAGAGAGATCTAAGAGAGAGTTTATGAATGGGTTAATGGGTTGTCATTCTAATGAATCAATCCACAAATAGATTGCAAATTGAAGATCTTCCAAGGTGATAGTTTGGATTTTTAGTGGATTTTCCTGGTTATGTCCAGATAAGGTCACAATCACACTGTTACCTCTGGCGGCCTAGTCTATTGACGATGACCAAAATCTTCATAAATTATGTGATGCCTGTGTTTATGAAACTCATGATTAATCGCCTTCAAAAATGTATTGCTGCATCATCGTCCTTTACCACCTCTCTTCATATCACATGATTGAAGTATACTTTTTTGTTGAGCTTTATAAAGCAACACAAATGAAGAAAGTGGCGAAGCTTCTAGAAAATTGGTTAGCTTTTTCTTGTATAAGATGTTCATAGGGCTATTATCCAAAATTGTCTGCTTTTTCCGTTTTTGCAGCACTCTGGTGTGGACCATGATTTACACTCATGGAACTTCGGGGCATACTTACAATGGAAATGACAGAGCGTGGCGTTAGCCTCCTTGACTTAACGTTGTGCTCTACCACTTCTGAAACGCAGGGCTGCACCATGTTACAACAATATGGTGCAGTCCTGCATTTCCCCCTGTGCTGGCACTAAATGTAGCTGCCTAGCGCCAATGCAGGCACCCTTGCACCGTAGTCCAAGTGTTTCTGCGTTGCAGGAGAAGATTGTTTATGTGCAGGAAGGTGTCCTTCCTGCACATAAACAATCTTCAAATGGAGTTTTGTAACTTCTATGTGTGCTGCTTCCTGCACATAAACAATCAATAGTGTTTTGCTGTTTCCATGTGTGCTGCACAACACAGCACACATGGAAACAGCAAAACAAAGAGACATTAAACATTTCTCCGCGTGTTCCCTGGTCTAAATTTTGGCGCTGCCCCATATTTACACCACCCTTATAAATATGGGGCAGCGTCAAAATCAATGGGTGTTGCAGTGGAATGACCACCGCAGCACCCATTGCCCTCCCCTTTCACGCTAAGTTTAGCATGAAAGGGTGCCTTATTTACAAGGCATGCATTAAGCCACGTTAAGTGGCTTAATGCTGCCTTCTAAATAAGGCTAAGTCCCTATTGCCACCACAATGTCCAAAAAAGTGACACTGTGGTGGCGATAGGGGCTTGTACAAATGCCCCCTGGTCTTGTGTAAGTGCATTATATTTTTTCACAATAGTTATTGTCAATGGCAAAGTATCAGTAGTGGATTTACATAATTTTATCTAGGAAATGTATAAATGGTAATGCTCATAAAAAGAATGCTACCATTGCTTCTAAGTTGCCTCCCTGGGAGAGGGCACACAAATGTAATATCCTGCAATAATCACCTCGCAGCATTTTCCTCCATTCTCATGAAGAGCGTATGAGAACACCTCAGAATATCATGAATCCTAACAAGGAACTAGACTCATAAATTCCCTAAATCACTCTCTTTTTCAGGTTCAAGGACAAACATGTGTCTTATGATGCACAGCATTCAAATTTAATTTTATGTCGTCTTTACTTGGTAAATATATTAAATACTTCTCTCCCCCTGCAAATTTACCACACTTTCTAACATATAAATATGCATGGTTTTGCCAGTTTTCGCTCAGTGCTTTTTTTTGCAAAATAATGCCTGGCCAAAGATATTTCTGAGGATGCTACTGCTGCTTGTGTCACTTTAGGTCAATGCCAGCGCTGCCAAATACCAGGACTGATAACACATACTTGCTATCACAGTTCTACAAATGTACAATTTAGACTGTACTAGCTGACCCAATGCTATAAGAATGCCATGAGCCTCCAGGTATTGTTATTTTCAATCGTATGTTTAATAATTTCAATACTTTGCTTATGTGTTTTTTCTTAACAAAAATAGACTGACAGTGCCACCAATTAATGGACTAACCTTAAATATGTACCAGTTTACAAAATAAATGCTTAGTTCTGCACACTGGAAAACACAGGCACAAATTAGGCACTGGCTATATTCGACTTATTGCAACATTTTCAAGACCTTTACACTCCTTTATTCAATTTTACAGCATCTGTCACCCCTTTTTTGGGTTTGAGTCAGGGCTTTATAAAACAGTAATTGTAAAAAATATGCACTTAACTGTATATTTAATGAGGTGCCATTAGCCGATTATGAGTGGAGAGTGTCTCCTGTGAAGGGGATAGCACCGTGCCTGACTTAGAGTATGGGCTACTGTCTGGTATTTTTACCTCTGTTTTCAGAAACTCCTGCCACTGAAATTGGCCCTGAAATAACCTTCTATAAGCGAGAGGGCCTCATTTACAATATTTTGCCGCACGTCAGAGCAACAAGCCTTCCTGCTGTGCTGCTGTAAATCAGAAGAAAAGGGCAGGAATGCGCTGTATCTACAAGATGTGGTGCATTCTTGTTCTTTCCCCCTGCTCTGGCACACAATGGGCTGCCTTACGCCAACACAAGCACATTTGCGCCATGGTGCAAGGGTGTCTGCGTTGTAGAGGTGATTGTTTTTGTGCAAGAAGGAACACCTTCCAGGACAAAAACATACACAAGAGGTGTTTTCCTCTTTCTGATTTTGCAGCACACATTGAAAAAGAAAAAACGAGTAGAAATAAAAGTATTTCTCCTCATTGCACCTCCCTTATGTGGAGGCGTAGGAATCTGATGCATTCCCAGGTTTACAAAACCTTGTAAAATCTGCAAATGCATCAAGTTCCATGGATGTTGCGTGGAAACACCAAGAGCAACTCCCATGGTACACCCCTTTCACACAGAGTAATGTGTGACAGCTGGCCATATTTACAAGGCTGTGAAAAGCCACGCAGGGTGACCTTACATGGCGATGTAAATATGGGCTGACACACTGCACCGCAAAAAAATGATGCACCGGCGGTACAATGGACTTGTAAATAAGCCTCAGAAGTTTTTTTGTGTAGAAATAGGGCCAGATGCTCGACCATTGGCAATTGCGACTCGCAAATTGCGCCAAATTGCAAGTCACAATTTGCAACTCATAATTACCAATATACAACTGTGACTGAGACACTGTTTTCGATTCCCAATGGGATCGCAAATTACACGCCTCATGCATATTAATGAGGCTGTCACAATTTGCGACCCCATTGGGAATGGCTGGCACTCCCAGAGACGGTGGCCTGCTGGGATCAGTGCACCTTCATGTCTGAGACTGCTATAAGTAAAGCAGCTTTTGAAAAAAAAGAATGCAGCCTGTTTTCCATTAAGGAAAACGGGATGAATTAAAAAAAAAATGGTTGCATTTTTTAAGGGCAGTTAGTGGTCCCTGGGACCAGTGCCTGCTCTGAAAAAATCTTTGTACACCCATTCACAAAGAGGAAGGCATCCCCTGGGGACCACTTCACATTTGTGAATGTTTTACCACCCTCTTGAGGGTGGTAAACTGCGAATGTTTTGCGACCGCAATTGCGGACGCAAAACATTCTTACATAGGGTTCAGACTCGCTATTAGGAAGGGATGCCCTCGGAACGCCCTCGGAACGCCCCTCCCTAATAGCGAGTCGCTAACCCTATTTTGTGAGTCTCTATTTAATTAGCAACTTGCAAAATACGGTTAGTACAAGGGCCACATGTTTTTTTGCATGCGCAAACGGGTCTAAAACCCATTTGCGCATGCAAAAATCCGTCGTACATCTGGCCCCTAGTCTCCTAACCAGGAGAAACATGCAGGGACTGCAAGTTAGTCCCACATTGCGAGCAAAACGGTTGCAATGATACAATGCATTACTGTATACAGCCTGGAAATATTACTTCCGGTCATTGTATATCCGTGCACCCAGGTCATTAGACTATTCCCTCTACAGTGTTTATGATTAAGGCGTAAGCCCGCCTTATGGGGCAGTAACCAGCATTGGTAATTAGTTTACTAAAATGACGTCAAGTCATTTCTTATCAAATACTAATAAGTATCTGAATGCAGCTTAATTTTCTATATTGAGTCAAGAAGCACGAACTGTACTCCCACTAAAATCTCTACGGGAACGGTTATAAAATGAGAAATGCACATTCTTAAAAGGAATACGAAAGAAGAGGCTTTTTATGCAATACGTTTTTCAGCAAAAAAGAATGGGGGGCATGTCAGAGAAATGCCAAACATTTCCGAATTCGAGTTGGCCATATCCTAATTCACCCTTTTGTGAACTGTGTCTTAAGCTAACGGGAAATTTGAGTATGGAACAAGGTGATGACCTCATCGATTCCTAAATCATTAAAAACTTGCGCGGTTTCTGAGCGTTATAAATGATTGTTACAATTGCTTATTTTATGTTACTCGTTATACCGGTGTATGGAGGATGGAAGACATTCAGATTTCTAAAAAGCTGCACTCATCAGCGGGGCGCGGATAGCGGCTGAGCTGCCACATGCTGACCATATTACAGACTTCACTTCTTAAATATCCACCTTTCCTGCTGCTTTTACGGTGTCAAAAAATAAGTAAGGGCGTCATAAAATATTGAAATATTGATACACACTAACCTTGAGACCCATCCTCATGAATTTATAATATAGATATTCAAATCCTCAGTCAGAAAGGATTTGTTTAGGACTTTGAACATTGATTCCTTTCTATGGAGTTAGGGACTTCTAAGCTAATCCAATAGATCTTTCCATACATCATTATTCATAAGGGGATATAGCCAGTCTTTAAAGAACTCTCTGCTCACCCAGCACACTCTCAAGGTTACCGCAATTTAATATTCATATGCTGAATCTGTTTACTTGTTTGGTTGCTTTTTAAAGTGCAGTCTCAGCTGTACCTTATCTCTCAGAAAAGGCATATCAAATGGATGCAGGAGACTCGGTTTGTTTACATTTTAAACAGGTTCTCGGCAGTTCAAAATTACATGAAACACTGCCCAAGAGGCGTGCAGCGCTAGCTGCCTTCTTCGAAAATAAAGCAATCCTGTAGGGACAGGATTTGTTGATGCTAAGACACAGGACAAGTTGCATAGATGTGGTTAGATCTATAACGCCTTTCCTTTTTCAGCAGAATAGTGTAGTGCAAGCTGCACTCTGATTGGGAGTGTGGGTCCTACTACCCCTCGAGGGTACAATTGAATAGATCAGGAGTGCTATTCACCTTAGAATGTTATGCCCCATGTTGTAGACCACCTAGGGATTGTGGGTCAGATGTACGAAGCCTTTTTGAGGTTGCAAATGTCCCGATTCATAAAAAGTCTTTTCCTGATGTAGCAAATCCAAATTGCAATTCAGTAACACATTGCTGAATCACAATTTGTTTTTACAGCCAAATATCAATTCGGTATTTGGAAGGAGCATCTCTTCCAAGTACCGAATTGGAATGGCGTGTAGAAATGTGTTGCAACCAAATTTCGGACTTGAAACATTAATGTTTCACTACCTCCTCAGACGAGATGGCAAGCTTTCGCAAATGGGAAGGGCTCCCCAAAAAAACCCTGCCCTTTGTGAATGTTGACATTTTTATTCAAGGGTAGAGTATTTTAAAACGTAAAAATATAAATAACTCTTTTCATTTTTTTTTTTTTTTTAGTGCATCCCGTTTCCTTTAAGGAAAACCGGTTGCATTTAACGAAAAAAAATGCTCTATTTAAAAGCAATCACAGAGATGCTGGTGTACTGACCTAAGCAGGTCACCATCCCTGTGATGGCTGCAATTCCAAGTGGGTTGCAATTTGCCAACTACTCATTAATATTCTTGAGGTAGGTTGAATTGCAACCCACTAGGAATCAGTAATTTTCAAACTGACATATTAGTGCATAGGTCGAGTCACAAATTAGAATACTGGTCGCAAATTGCACACAGGCCTGGGACTTTTTCAAGGCTCTGGCTCATGGAATGGGGCATCATTCTGGATTACAATTAGGGCTCCCGGTTTTATGGTATTTATATTTTTAACATGTTTTGCGTGTATTTATCCATATTAACTTTTTGACCATCTTGTTGGTATTTATCCGTATTTTGTGTTTTGAGAATACATGGAGTTGTAAAGTGGTAAATTTCCACATTTATTTAACTGATGAACATGCACTCAGACTTTGATGCCTGTCGCTTTTTCGCAAATTAAGCAGCCAAATATAACAACACACTACACCCACAGGTAAATATTATCATTATACTTCATATGTGCCTTAACATATGCTTAAATTGAAGCAAATCTCATCCGGTTTTTTAACTGGACCTGCTGCCTGCCTGCTCAGCTGTTGGCCTGGAATTCAGGAAAAAGAGCATTGCAGTCAATCACAAGAAGCACAATTTTCAGGATTTTTCCGCTTTTAAAAATAAATTCAGAGAGGAAACATATAGTTTTCTGTCTGTATTTATCTGTAAAAATCAGTAAAAACTGAAAACTGAAAACTGGGAGCCTTAATTACAATTGTTGGCTTTGGTTAGTTGTCAGTATTCCTGATTGGCTTGGGTCTCATCATGAAGTCGCTGTAGTCTCAAGTCAACGGTTGAGTCACATTGCTGAATGGATATTTAAGTATAAAAAGTAAAGGCCCTGATACTGAGAACAGTTGGAGTGAAATTTCTGCTTGGAATTTTGCTGCACCTGATTCCGAGTGGCTCAGTTTTTCCACACCTGTTTTTTCTGGGTGTAGGAGAACCATATATTTCTAGCTAATAAATACAACTGGAAAAAACACAAGAGGCTTTGTCTGCAACAGTAGCAAAGTCTTATTCCCTTTTTTTTTTTTATGGAGAGGCACACAATGCTCCCCACTGCTAAAACATGTTACACTTTTCTCCCCCATGCCCTCCTCTTCTCTACTTAATCCCCCAACCCACAGGTCTCCACCAACTGCTAAGAGAAGACGATAAATGTATTCATTAAAACCATATGGAATTGTGAATTCCATGTGGTTCTACAACTGTAACTATCATTCCTACGTGCTTAATCCCCATTATATGGGCTTTTACTTATAATTGCATAGTACTGGCATGGATTCATAGCACCTTGATGGTAAAAAAGTAAATTGTTACACCTTACCCAAATAAGGTTAGTTGGCGGAAACTAGGGGACCTATTTACAAGCTTGTTTATGTCACTCTTGTATCAAGCAATGTGTGTTCCCACGCAACTCCCATGTTTTTTGACACATTTCCAGATTTACCAGAACTGGTAAACCTGGGAATGAGTCAAAAGGTAATACCATACCAGCAGAGGCGCAACAAGGAGAAATATCTTTATTTCTCCATGTTACTTCCACTTTCTATATGTGGTGTGTTCTGCAGCACACATAGAAAGAGGAATATGCCTGTCAGGATTGCGTTTGTGCAGGAAGGCATTCCTTCCTGCACAAAAACAATCCTGCATGCAACACACGCACCCTTGCACCATGCATAGGCGCTAGGCTGCCAAAGTGTGCCAGCGCAGAGGAAAAGGGAGGAATGCACTATATTGCCTTGAATAGGGTGCATTCTTGCCCTTTCCTGTGCAGCACTGTAAGGTGGCTTGCTGTGCAGCAATGCATGACTAGGCCCCTAGAAGAATTAGATAGCGTATTTTTGTCATGCTCGTTTTACTATAAGTACCATGTACAAAACCTTTTTATCATGATTTGCATTCATACACATTTATGTTTAAATTGTTTATACATGTATTAGTGTTATTGTTTTAGTATAACGTTATATGCATACATTTTATATTGCAATATATTTTTTACACATGGCTTGAAACAATGTTGTTTTAACAAATGTTAGACCTGGCCTCCTTTGCATTGTTTCCTCTGACTTTTTGCCTTCTGACCTCTTTTTGACCGTTTTTGCTGACTTCGATTTTGCTTGCTATAGGTACCCGGGCACTTTACCACTGCTAACCAATGATAAAGTGCATGTGCTCTATACTTAAAACATAGTAACATTGGGTTATCCACAATTAACATATATGATTTAAAGTCCTTAGTAAAATGCACTACATGTCCCCAGGGCCTGTGAATCAAATGTTACCAGTGGGCTTGCAGCACTAATTTTGCCAAGTTGACCTGGTAAGTTAGCCTACTTACCAGACATAAACCTTCATTTTAGGTCGAGCCTAGTGGAAGTGCGCATGCGCTGCTCGCTCTGTAGTAGAGTATGGGAGAGAAGTGCCTACTCCCCTCCCATATTTTTCATTGGCTTGTGTCATTGTCTTTCATAAATACTGCCTTTGGATTCGTTTGTACCCTCCCATGGCAACTGCCCCTTTTGCTTCAGTTGTTAAACAGAACCTGTTATTTAGTCTGCGAGCACTATTTACTACATTGAGCTTCTCTCACAGCAGGCCGGACATGTGCTGCTTTCAGCTGAAACCGCTTGTGTTTTTTTAAGCAGCACGGGTGCCTGCTTTCAATCACTTTAACCCGGCATAATCTCATGTCTGTTTAAACTCCCCAAGTAAAATGGATTAAGAAATGTTTAGCAAATTAATTCATGTGAATTCCAGGTAGCACATAATCCTGTGCTAATGGGCTGAAGCTGACAACAGCACACGTGTACTAAAGCCACCTGACAGGTTGTTTTCAAAAGCCTGTTTTATTAACAACATCACACCCAAGACCACCACCCCCAATACCACCACCACCAATACCACCTCCACCATCAATACCATCAATACCACCATCTCCAGCAGTACCACCACCACCAACACCACCATCAATACCACCACCGCTAATACCACCACCACCAATACCACCACCAATACCACCACCATCAATACCACCACCAATACCACTACTTCCACCACCAAAAATACCACCCCCACCACCAATACCACCACAATCACCACCAATACCACCAGCACCAATACCACTACCACCACCACAATGCCAATACCACCACCACCAATACCACCACCAATACCACTGCCACCACCACCAATATCACCACCTCAACCACCACCAATTCCACCACCAATACCACCACCATCAACACCACCAATACCATCATGAATGCCACCACTACCAATACCACTACCACCACCACCAATACCATCACTAATACCACCACCACCAATTCCACCACCAACACCACCACCACCAATACCACTACCATCAATACCACCACCACCAATACCACCACCTTTACCACCACCACCACCACCATCAATAACAAACCACCTACACTACCGTCAATACCACCAATTTATAATATAGATATTCAAATCCTCAGTCAGAAAGGATTTGTTTAGGACTTTGAACATTGATTCCTTTCTATGGAGTTAGGGACTTCTAAGCTAATCCAATAGATCTTTCCATACATCATTATTCATAAGGGGATATAGCCAGTCTTTAAAGAACTCTCTGCTCACCCAGCACACTCTCAAGGTTACTGCAATTTAATATTCATATGCTGAATCTGTTTACTTGTTTGGTTGCTTTTTAAAGTGCAGTCTCAGCTGTACCTTATCTCTCAGAAAAGGCATATCAATGGGATGCAGAAGACTCGGTTTGTTTACATTTTAAACAGGTTCTCGGCAGTTCAAAATTACATGAAACACTGCCCAAGAGGCGTGCAGCGCTAGCTGCCTTCTTCGAAAATAAAGCAATCCTGTAGGGACAGGATTTGTTGATGCTAAGACACAGGACAAGTTGCATAGATGTGGTTAGATCTATAATGCCTTTCCTTTTTCAGCAGAATAGTGTAGTGCAAGCTGCACTCTGATTGGGAGTGTGGGTCCTACTACCCCTCGAGGGTACAATTGAATAGATCAGGAGTGCTATTCACCTTAGAATGTTATGCCCCATGTTATAGACCACCTAGGGATTGTGGGTCAGATGTACGAAGCCTTTTTGAGGTTGCAAATGTCCCGATTCATAAAAAGTCTTTTCCTGGTGTAGCAAATCCAAATTGCAATTCAGTAACACATTGCTGAATCACAATTTGTTTTTACAGTCAAATATCAATTCGGTATTTGGAAGGAGCATGCCCGGGCATCCCTTCCAAGTACCGAATTGGAATGGCGAGTAGTAATGTGTTGCAACCAAATTTCGGACTTGAAACATTAATGTTTCACTACCTCCTCAGACGAGATGGCAAGCTTTCGCAAATGGGAAGGGCTCCCCAACAAAACCCTGCCCTTTTTGAATGTTGACATTTTTATTTAAGGGTAGAGTACTCTTAAAATATTTTAAAACGTAAACATATAAATAACTCTTTTCAATTATTTTTTTTTTTTAATGCATCCCGTTTCCTTTAAGGAAAACGGGTTGTATTTAACGAAAAAAATGCTCTATTTAAAAGCAATCACAGAGATGCTGGTGTACTGACCTAAGCAGGTCACCATCCCTGTGATGGCTGCAATTCCAAGTGGGTTGCAATTTGCCAACTACTCATTAATATTCTTGAGGTAGGTTGAATTGCAACCCACTAGGAATCAGTAATTTTCAAACTGACCTATTAGTGCATAGGTCGATTCACAAATTAGAATACTGGTCGCAAATTGCACACAGGCCTGGGACTTTTTCAAGGCTCTGGCTCATGGAATGTGGCATCATTCTGGATTACAATTAGGGCTCCCGGTTTTATGGTATTTATTTTTTTAACATTTTGTCTGTATTCATCCATATTAACTTTTTGACCATCTTGTTGGTATTCATCCATATTTTGTGTTTTGAGAATAAATGGAGTTGTAAAGTGGTAAATTTCCACATTTATTTAACTGATGAACATGCACTCAGACTTTGATGCCAGTCGCTTTTTCGCAAATTAAGCAGCCAAATATAACAACACACTACACCCACAGGTAAATATTATCATTATACTTCATATGTGCCTTAACATATGCTTGAATTGAAGCAAATCTCATCCTGTTTTTTAACTGGACCTGCTGCCTGCCTGCTCAGCTGTTGGCCTGGAATTCAGGAAAAAGAGCATGGCAGTCAATCACAAGAAGCACAATTTTCAGTATTTTTCCGCTTTTAAAAATAAATTCAGAGAGGAAACATATAGTTTTCTGTCTGTATTTATCTGTAAAAATCAGTAAAAACTGAAAACTGAAAACTGGGAGCCTTAATTACAATTGTTGGCTTTGGTTAGTTGTCAGTATTCCTGATTGGCTTGGGTCTCATCATGAAGTCGCTGTAGTCTCAAGTCAATGGTTGAGTCAAATTGCTGAATGGATATTTAAGTATAAAAAGTAAAGGCCCTGATACTGAGAACAGTTGGAGTGAAATTTCTGCTTGGAATTTTGCTGCACCTGATTCCGAGTGGCTCAGTTTTTCCACACCTATTTTTTCTGGGTGTAGGAGAACCATATATTTCTAGCTAATAAATACAACTGGAAAAAACACAAGAGGCTTTGTCTGCAACAGTAGCAAAGTCTTATTCCCTTTTTTTTTTTTTTATGGAGAGGCACACAATGCTCTCCACTGCTAAAACATGTTCCACTTTTCTCCCCCATGCCCTCCTCTTCTCTACTTCATCCCCCAACCCACAGGTCTCCACCAACTGCTAAGAGAAGACGATAAATGTATTCATTAAAACC
This sequence comes from Triturus cristatus, assembly GCF_964204655.1. Taxonomy (NCBI): domain Eukaryota; kingdom Metazoa; phylum Chordata; class Amphibia; order Caudata; family Salamandridae; genus Triturus; species Triturus cristatus. Next base: position 130,151,826 of record NC_140582.1, read on the forward strand.
ATATGGAATTGTGAATTCCATGTGGTTCTACAACTGTAACTATCATTCCTACGTGCTTAATCCCCATTATATGGGCTTTTACTTATAATTGCATAGTACTGGCATGGATTCATAGCACCTTGATGGTAAAAAAGTAAATTGTTACACCTTACCCAAATAAGGTTAGTTGGCGGAAACTAGGGGACCTATTTACAAGCTTGTTTATGTCACTCTTGTATCAAGCAATGTGTGTTCCCACGCAACTCCCATGTTTTTTGACACATTTCCAGATTTACCAGAACTGGTAAACCTGGGAATGAGTCAAAAGGTAATACCATACCAGCAGAGGCGCAACAAGGAGAAATATCTTTATTTCTCCACGTTACTTCCACTTTCTATATGTGGTGTGTTCTGCAGCACACATAGAAAGAGGAATATGCCTGTCAGGATTGCGTTTGTGCAGGAAGGCATTCCTTCCTGCACAAAAACAATCCTGCATGCAACACACGCACCCTTGCACCATGCATAGGCGATAGGCTGCCAAAGTGTGCCAGCGCAGAGGAAAAGGGAGGAATGCACTATATTGCCTTGAATAGGGTGCATTCTTGCCCTTTCCTGTGCAGCACTGTAAGGTGGCTTGCTGTGCAGCAATGCATGACTAGGCCCCTAGAAGAATTAGATAGCGTATTTTTGTCATGCTCGTTTTACTATAAGTAACATGTACAAAACCTTTTTATCATGATTTGCATTCATACACATTTATGTTTAAATTGTTTATACATGTATTAGTGTTATTGTTTTAGTATAACGTTATATGCATACATTTTATATTGCAATATATTTTTTACACATGGCTTGAAACAATGTTGTTTTAACAAATGTTAGACCTGGCCTCCTTTGCATTGTTTCCTCTGACTTTTTGCCTTCTGACCTCTTTTTGACCGTTTTTGCTGACTTCGATTTTGCTTGCTATAGGTACCCGGGCACTTTACCACTGCTAACCAATGATAAAGTGCATGTGCTCTATACTTAAAACATAGTAACATTGGGTTATCCACAATTAACATATATGATTTAAAGTCCTTAGTAAAATGCACTACATGTCCCCAGGGCCTGTGAATCAAATGTTACCAGTGGGCTTGCAGCACTAATTTTGCCAAGTTGACCTGGTAAGTTAGCCTACTTACCAGACATAAACCTTCATTTTAGGTCGAGCCTAGTGGAAGTGCGCATGCGCTGCTCGCTCTGTAGTAGAGTATGGGAGAGAAGTGCCTACTCCCCTCCCATATTTTTCATTGGCTTGTGTCATTGTCTTTCATAAATACTGCCTTTGGATTCGTTTGTACCCTCCCATGGCAACTGCCCCTTTTGCTTCAGTTGTTAAACAGAACCTGTTATTTAGTCTGCGAGCACTATTTACTACATTGAGCTTCTCTCACAGCAGGCCGGACATGTGCTGCTTTCAGCTGAAACAGCTTGTGTTTTTTTAAGCAGCACGGGTGCCTGCTTTCAATCAATTTAACCCGGCATAATCTCATGTCTGTTTAAACTCCCCAAGTAAAATGGATTAAGAAATGTTTAGCAAATTAATTCATGTGAATTCCAGGTAGCACATAATCCTGTGCTAATGGGCTGAAGCTGACAACAGCACACCTGTACTAAAGCCACCTGACAGGTTGTTTTGAAAAGCCTGTTTTATTAACAACATCACACCCGAGACCACCACCCCCAATACCACCACCACCAATACCACCTCCACCATCAATACCATCAATACCACCATCTCCAGCAATACCACCACCACCAACACCACCATCAATACCACCACCGCCAATACCACCACCACCAATACCACCACCAACACCACCACCATCAATACCACCACCAATACCACTACTTCCACCACCAAAAATACCACCCCCACCACCAATACCACCACAATCACCACCAATACCACCAGCACCAATACCACTACCACCACCACAATGCCAATACCACCACCACCAATACCACCACCAATACCACTGCCACCACCACCAATATCACCACCTCAACCACCACCAATTCCACCACCAATACCACCACCATCAACACCACCAATACCATCATGAATGCCACCACTACCAATACCACTACCACCAATACCACCACCACCAATACCATCACTAATACCACCACCACCAATTCCACCACCAACACCACCACCACCAATACCACTACCATCAATACCACCACCACCAATACCACCACCACCACCTTTACCACCACCACCACCATCAATAACAAACCACCTACACTACCGTCAATACCACCAATACCACAACCACCATCAAAACCACCACTTCACACACCAATACCACTACCACTACTAATACCACCACCAATACCACAACCACTAATACCACAACAACCAATACCATCACTAATACCACCACCACCAATACCGCCTCCACCATAAACACCACCAACTCCACCACCAACAATACCACCATGAATAGCAACACCACCACCACCAACACCAATCGACCACCATCACCAATACCACCAATAACTCCACCATGACCAATACCACCACCAACACCACTGCCAATACCACCACCACCAATACCACCACCACCATCAATACCACCACCACCATCAATACCAATACCACCAACAATACTAATGACACCACCACCAATAACACCACCTCCAATACCACCACCATCAATACCACCACCTCCGCCAATACCACCGCCACCAATACAACCAGCAATGCCACCACCACCACAAATAACACCACTATCAATATCACCAACACCATCAATACCATCACCAATACCAATACCACCACCACCAATACCAATACTGCCACCACCAATACCACCACCACCACCACCAATACCACCACCATCACCACCAATACCACCACCACCAATACCACCACAACCAATACCACTACCACCACCACCAACAATTCCACCACAAATGCCACCACCAATACCACCACCACCAGCACCACCACTAATACCACCACCAATACCACTACCTCCACCAATACCATCACAAATACCACCACCACCACCAATACCATTACCACCAATACCACCACCACCAATAACACCACCATCAATACCACCACATCCAACACCACCAATACCACCACCACCAGCAATACCACCACCTCCACCACCACAAATACCACCACCAATACCACTACCACCAATACCACTACCACCAATACACCACCATCAACACCACCTGTATCACCACCAATATCACTACGACCACTAATACCACCACCACCACCACCAATACCGCCACCACCAAGACCATCAAAACCACCACAACTATTTCCACTACCACCAATACCACCTCCACCAATACCACTACCACCACTACCACCACCAATACCACTTCCATTAGCACTGCCAATGCCACCACCACCTCCACCATCAATACCATTACCACCAATAGAACCACCAATAGCACCACCACTACCACAAATACCACCACCACCAATACCACTACCACCATGCCACCACCAATACCACCACCACCACCAATACCAATACCACTACGACTACCAATACTACCACCACCAATACCACCACCACCACCCCTAATACCACCACCACCAATACCACCGCCAATACCACCACCAATACCACCACCACCACCAATACTTTCACCACCACCAATACCCAATACCACCACCACAAATACCACCACCACCACCACCAATACCACCACCACTAATACTGATACCAATTCCACCACCACCAATACCACCCCAAAAACCACCACCACCAATATTACCACCACCATCAATACCACCATCTACGCCACCACAAATACCACCAATACCAATACCAATACCACCACAACCACCAAATCCACCAATGTTCCACCACCAATACCATTACCACCGCCAATACCAATACCAATACCATCACCAACAATATCACCACCACCAATACCACCACCACCAATACCACTACCAATACAACCACCACCAATACCACCACTAAAACCACCACCACCAATACCGCCACTGCCACCAATATCTCCACCACTAATACCACCAATAACACCACCACCAATACCACCACCACTAATAACAATACCACCACCAATACCAATGCCAGCACCAATACCAATGCCACCACCAATACCAATACCACTACCAACACCATGACCACCAATACCACCACCACCAATACCACCACCAATACCACTACCACCAATATCACCACCAATACCACTACCAGCACCAATACAACCACCACCACCAAAAGCAAGTACCAGTAACACCATCACCAATACTATCTCCAATACCAATACCACCCCACCAATACCAGTAATGCCGCCACCACCAATACCACCACCACCAATACCAGTACCACCACCACCAATACCAGTACCACCACCAGCAATGCTAATATCACCACCAGTTTCACCACCACTAATATTGCCACGACCAATACCACCACAACCAATACCACCAAAGCCACCACCACCAATACCACCCCCACCAATACTACCACCACCAATAATAATACCACCACCAGCACCAAATTAACCAATACCACCAACACCAATGCCAATACCACCACCACCAATACCACCACCTCAGCGCCTCACACTTACTAGTAATAGAAGGGTCACTGTATGAGGCTGGAGCTGCACCCAAGACCATCCCTTATTCCCTCCTTGCTGCCATAAAGCACAGCCCTGCACCAGGATGTGAAGCCAGGGCTCAGCTACAGCTGGAGTGTATTTTATCAAGGCAAAGATAGAAATGACATTACCCAATGCCACACTGCACACTGAAATCACGGAGAGGGCAGGAAATAGCTCCCCTCACTCTTCCTCCTGAGCCTCAACAGTATAATCACAGAGCAAAAGGTGTTGGAGCACTTTGTTAGTGTTTATAGATCAGATAATATATAACTCTCACTTCACACTTTGTGTCTGTGTAATTAACAACACCTACACATCTTCTTCACTGCATTATTTATTGCTACTTTGAAGATGTTGCAGGCCGGTCTCTTCCTCTGATATTTACAATCTGACAAGTGATGGAAAAGACCCTTCATTGCAATTCAATAGGTTTTGCATTTGCAAGAGTTTGAGCTATTAGTAGTGCAAATGACAATGCCTTTTATTTATGTTTTAAAACCCAAAACATAAATAAAAGGCATTGTCATTTACAATGTCAATAGCTCAAACTCGCTTGAATGTGAGACCTATTTCATCGCAAATGCTTGTTATTGTATATAGGTCACCCCTAAGGTAGTCCATGGACAGCCAATGGACAGGGTGAAGTGCATTTAAAACATAGGACATGTACTTTTTTGCAGGTCTGGTAGTGAAATACTCTTAAATTTGTGTTTCACTGCTGCATGACCTATCTCTCCCATAGTATAACATTGAGATTGCCTTATTAGATCTTATAAGTGTAATTTCCAATTGGGAAGAGATGGGACCACAAAATTTGGTGTCTCTGGAATCACAATTTTAAAGCACAACTTATGGTGAAGTTGACTTTTAAATTGCAATTCTGAAAATGACAGTTTTAGAAAGTTGCAATTTTCTTATTGTACCCAATTGGTGCTTTCTGCCTCTCTCTAGAATATAGGTCTGGGGTGGGTGACAGCTGGCTTCCTGCATTTCCCCAATACAGCCACACACACAGGAAGGGTAGGTGTGAATGAGTTGCTATTTGCATGCTGACGGGTTAATCCTGAGCAGGATGAGAGGGAGGAACTGACAAATACAGCTGAAAGTGCGGCGTTCTGTCTCCACACAAAGGGTTGCATACCCCTGTACTGAGTCTGGAGCAAGGGCAGGAAGGTAAGAGGGTTTTGTGCACTTCATAGCATCTCTTTAAAGGTTTCCCCACTTCAAAGACCCAACTGGATATAAGTACTAGACCTCTGACACCATCAAAACAGAACACTTAAGTAACTGAGAACATTCTACCAGGAAGAAGGACTACTGTGCTGCTGGAGGTACTGCCCTTTTCCTGACCTCCTTTGCTGTGTTGGCCTTCTGCCTGCTGCCTCTTGCCTGGGATTGAGAATGACTGTACCTGCATCTCTAAATCCCAGAATCAAAGTCTCTTCAAGGGATTGTTGGCTTGCATTCTGTTTTCTGAACACTCAGGGATAGCAAAGACTTATTTCTTCATCCTGCAACCAGAACATTAACTTTTTCTGCTGTGAATCCTGCTCTGCCAAGTAGTGTCAATCAAGTCCTGGGCCTTTGGAATTGGGTACCAAGTGCTGCAACTAAGAAAATTCATGCATCAATGACGTGACGCTGACTAGAACTGGTACATTTCCGTCAACCCTGACGCATCGCCGCTGCTGCATGAACCACGGCAAACGCATTGCTGACTGTGTGACGCATTGTCCCCTATTTCCAATGCATCTCCAAACTTGCGTGGCTCTACAGCAATGCATCTCTTTATGCTACTTGCATCGTCGCCTACATCCAGCTGTTCGATGATGACACATCGTCCCAGCCTAGTGTGGCTTCTGAAGCATTTTGCCCTTTTTAATTGCATTGTTTGCTATGGCATGTTGAGTAATGGTGCCTTCCGATATGGTCCACCATGGAATTTGATACTTGGGTTGGAGCCTGTGGCCAAAGTATATTTAAAGTAGTCCATTAGGGCAGTGGTTCTTAACCTGTTATCTGAGGATGCCTGGGAGGGTACACAAGGCATTACATATTTAAAATTAATTAACTAAAAAGTAATCAAGCATATAAAAAAAGCTAAATTAAAAATTCAATTATAATTTTTTTTTATATTTGTTTGTTAATTGAAGAGCATATTTCAATATTTGAGCATTTCTATGGTGTGCACTTGTTTTTGTACTTTTGTGTTTTGTGGTTCAAATCACAGAAACCGCTTAGGCTGGTTGTCCACAGCTTTCAATAATGACACTGTGGAGGTCCCTGGATTGCAGTACTGATTCAGTGGGGGCCCACACAAGTCATAAGATTACGAACTGCTGCATTAGGGGACTTAAGTTGTTTTTTTGTTTGTTAGTGTGGGGATACGATGAGATTGTAGTGGTTAGCTACTTCTGTAGCTGGTACATATGCTAGAACTATCATTTTTTTATCTACTAGGCAAATTAGGCATTTGTAGAGTATTTTACATTTAGCATAGGTTTTTAGAGATTTCTCCAAATACTCTGGTTGAATTGGTAGACACAGCCTTGTATGACTGTGTGTGGATCGATTTTTAATATTGCGATTAACATTGCTAGTTCAAAAACAGTAATAATTTTCCTGGGGAAGCAGATGTTCATTTTTGCTTTGATTTGGGTAAGTAATTAATACTATGTGGCAGTTTGCTTATTATGAAGTAATGTGGAAACTAAAGGTATGATTGAGTGTGTTATTCACAATGTATGGGATATATATGAGTGAATGGCGGATGGAATGATTGAAATGTGCTATGCATCATCGGCATCTAGTATTATAAGGTTAAATACTGTAGTATAACATTTTATTCACATGTCATTGTAATTGTAATCATGGATTCCCTGCATGAGGGAGTGACTGGGTGTCTGTGTCTATATGAGTGAGTGGGTGTATTAGTGCTTGTATAATTAAGTGATTGGTTCTGTTAGTGGCTGTATAGATGACAGCCTGGGTGTGTTAGTGTCTATATTGGTGAATGAGTGGGTGTGTGAGTGTCTGTATGGGTGAGTGACTGGGTGTGTGAATGACTGTATGAGTATGTGACTGGGTGTGTGAGTGGCTATATTACTGTGTGAGTGCATCAATGAGTGAGTGACTGGCTGTTTGAGTGGCTTTTTGGGTGAACATGTTGGAGCATGAGTTGTTTTATGAGTGAGATAATAGGTATGTGAGCAGTTGTATTAGTGAGTGATTGGCTGTGTGAGTGGCTGTATGGGTGAGTGAAAGGGTGTGTGATTGCATATATGATTAAGTGAGTGATTGTATGAGTGGCTGCATAGTTGAGAGATGGGGTGTGTTAGTGCATGTATGAATGAATGACTGAGTGTATGAGCGGCTGTATGGGTGAGTGAATAGCTGTGTGGCTGCATGTGAGATTGAGTGAGTGAGTGTGTGTGTAGCTGTAGAGGTGAGAGGCTGGGTGTGTTAGTGCCTGTATGAGTTAGTGATTGGATGTGTTAGTAGCTGTAGGGGTGACTGACCACAGCACACCTTTATTAATATCATTGAGGCATCAAAGATCTAAAGAGGGCTTGCATCACTTACAATTACCAAAGATGCCAGTTAATTGTTACAGGGTGAACTCTTATCTTAAAGTAGTAGTTAGAGCAAGGAAGACCATGGATGGATACGCACATACGTTTACTCTTATGACTGTATTGTTTTATCCTTTTTAGATATCGTTTTGTTGTTGATTCTGTCATATAGTATTATTATGCACTTTATACTTTATGCTGATGTTGATTATTCTTTGACTTATTCACCGTCGATGGCACCTGTCTACATGTTTATAATTTCTGTTTTATTACCTTTTTTTTTTTATTGTACTGCATTGTTTTTTCTCTTTTATGGCCAGGACAGGTTGAATATGGATTTCTTCAATTGAATTGAATTGAGTACCTCAGTGGGTCTGTGAGTGGGTGCATAAGTGTCTCAGTAGGTCTGTGAGTGGGGGTTTGAGTGTCTGAGTGGGTCTGTGAGTGGGTACACAAGTGTCACAGTGGGTGTGTCAATGGGTGCATAAGTCACTGAGTGAGTCTGTGACTGGGTGCATGAGTACCTCAGTGGGTGTGTGAGTGGGTTCATGAGTCTTTAAATAGGTCTGAGAGTGGGTAGATGATTATCTCAGTGGTTTTGTCAGTATTTGCATGAGTGTCTGAGTAGACCTGGGGGTTCATGAGTGTCTGACAGGGTCTCTTAGTGTGTGCATCCATGTCTGAGTGGGTCTGTTAGTGACTGAATAAGTGTTTGAGCAACTTTGGGAGTGGATGCATGAGCACCTCCGTGGGTCTGTGAGTGAGTGCATAAGTGCCTCAGTGGATCTTTGAGTTGGGGCATAAGTGTCTGAATGGGTCTGTGAGTGAGTGCATCAGTGTCTGAGTAGGTCTGTGAGTAGTTTCATGAGTGTCTGCATGGGTATGTGAGTGGGTCCATTACTGTTTGAATGAGTCTGTGAGTGGGTGTATCAGTGTCTGTGTTTGTCTGTGAATAGGTGCATGAGTTTCTGAGACAGTCTGTAAGTGGGTACATGAGTGTCTGAGTGGACCCATCTTTTACTCTATCCCCACTTGACAGATCACCCCAAAACTTTCCACAAAACCCAAATTGACACTTTTTGGGGAAAATTCCAAGAAGGTTTGTCAAAAGGCACAAAAGTTGTAGGCAAAACAAAAAGGAACAAATGATGGACAGAATGCTGAACAATGCAAACATTCACCCCCAGTCACAAAGGTGAGGGTTTAATCTATCGTACTTTTGCTCACCACACCACCTCAGTTTGGACCCAGCCATATGCAAATCAGGCTTGATCCTGTTCCTCATAGGAACATTCCATATTGAACTGTCAACCCAGGTCCCCCCTGGGTAGGAAACAAGCATCCTGGGACCAGTTTTGGGGCATAAACTCTTATCAGTCAGGCAAGCTTGAATCCAGTGGCTCGGTGAGCACGGCACCCAGGTCTAGGCATACCCTTATCACTTAGGGCTGCAAAAGGAAAAAAGAATGGACGGAATGCTGAACAATGCAAACATTTACCCCCGCTCAAACAGATCAGGGTTTAATCCATTGTTTTTTTGCTCACCACACCACCTCAGTTTGGACCCAGTCATATGCAAATCAGTATTGACCCTGTTACTCATAGTAACAGTTCATCCCAAACTGCCAATCCAGGTCTTCCATGGAACGGAAACAAGCATCCTGGGACCAGTTTTGGGGCATAAACCCTCATCAGACAGGCAAGTTTGAATCCAGTGGTGCAGTGAGCATGGGACGCAGGTCTGGGCATAGCCTTCCCACGGAGGATGACAAAAGCAAAAGGAAAAATGAGGGATGGAATGCTAAGCAATGCAAATGTTCACCCTCAGTAAGAAAGATCTGGGTTTAATCCATTATTCATTTGCTCCTCATGCTACTCAAGATTGGACCCAGCCATATGCAAATCAGTCTTATCCCTTTCCTCATGGGAACAGTACAACCGAAACTGGCAAGCCAGGTCCTCTGTGGACCAGAAACAGGTATCCTGGAACTGGTTTCGGGCATCACCCATCATCATCCAGGCTAGCTTGAATCCAGTGGGCAGTAAGCACGCAACCGTTTTGCTCCATAACCACCCCACAGTGGACTCAGCCATATGAAAATCAGTCTTGGCCCTGTTCATCGTGAGAATAGTTCAGCCTAAATTGCCAAGCCAGGTCCTCCCTTGACCGGAAAGCAGAATCCTTCGACCGGTTTCAGAATCACCCCATATCAGTCAGGCTAGCTTTGATCCAGTGGCGCAGTGAGCAGAGGACCCACATCTGGGCATTCCCTTCGCACTTAAGGTTACATAAGCAACAGAAACAAATGACAGATGGAATGATGAACAATGCAAACACTCACCCCCAGTCAACTGATCTGGGTTTAATCGATCAACATTCTTTATCTCACTCCGCCACCCCAGTTCAGACATGGCCATATGCAAATCAGTCTGACCCTGTGCCTCATGGAAACAGTCCAGCACAAACTGCCAAGCCATGTCTTCCCTGGACTGGAAACAAACATCCTGAGACCGGTTTCTGGCTAATCAGCCATCATCAGCCATGCTAGTTTGAATCCAGTGGCAAAGTGAGCAAGGGACCCACGTCTGGGCATACCCTACCAACTTAGGGCGAACAAAGCAAAACCAAAGTTGAGGATGGGCGGAGAGTTGAACATTGCAAGCACTCACCCCCAGTCAACTGAACTGGGTTTTAATCCATCATCATTCTTTAGCTCACTCCGCCACCCCAGTTCAGACATGGCCATATGCAAATCAGTCTGACCCTGTGCCTCATGGGAACAGTCCAGCACGAACTGCCAAGCCCTGTCTTCCCTGGACCGTAAACAAGCATCCTGGGACCGGTTTCTGGCTAATCAGCTGTCATCCGCCAGGCTAGCTTGAATCCAGTGGCAAAGTGAGCAAGGGACCCACGTATGGGCATACCCAGCCAACTTAGGGCGAACAAAGCAAAACCAAAGGGGATGATGGACGGAGTGTTGAACATTGCAAGCACTCACCCCCAGTCAACTAATCTGGGTTTAATCCATCATCAATCTTTAGCTCACTCTGCCACCCCAGTTCTGACATGGCCATATGCAAATCAGTCTTATCCCTTTCCTCATGGGAACAGTCCAGCCGAAACTGGCAAGCCAGGTCCTCTGTGGACCAGAAACAGGTATCCTGGAACTGGTTTCGGGCATCACCCCTCATCTTCCAGGCTAGCTTGAATCCAGTGGGCGGTAAGCACGCAACCCACATCAGGGCATACCATTCTCACTTAAGGTGACAAAAGCAAAAGGAACAAATGATGACAGAATACTGTACAATGCAAACATTGACCCCCAGTCACACAGGTCTGGGTTTAATCCATTGTTCTCCCGTCTTCACCATGCCACTCAAGTTTGGACCCAGCCATATGCAAATCAGTCTTGACCCTGTTCCTCAAGGAAAAATTCAGACCAAACTACCAAACCAGGTCCTCCCTGGACAAGAAACAAGCATCGCCCTTCATCAGTCAGGTTAGCTTGAATCCAGTTGTGCAGTGCACACAGGACCCAAGCCTGGGCATACCCTTCCCACTTAGGGCGACAAATGCAAAAGGAGCAAATTATGGCTGGAATGCTGACCAAGGCAAACATTCACCCCCAGTCACAAGGATATGGGTTTAATCCATCGTTCTTTTGCTCAATAACCACCTCACAGTGGACTCAGCCATATGAAAATCAGTCTTGGCCCTGTTCATCATGAGAACAGTTCAGCCTAAATTGTCAAGCCAGGTCCTCCCTGCACCAGAAAGCAGAATCCTTCGACCGGTTTCAGAATCACACCTCATCAGTCAGGCTAGCTTTGATCCAGTGGTGCAGTGAGCACAGGACCCACATCTGGGCATACCATTCGTACTTAATTTTACTTAAGCAACAGAAACAAAGCACGGATGGAATGATGAACAATGCAAACACTCACCCCAAGTCACAAAGATCTGGGTTTAATCCATTGTTCTTTTGCTCACCACACCACCTCAGTTTGGACCCAGATATATGCAAATCATTCTTGACCCTGTTCCTCTTGGGAACAGTCCAGCCCGAACTGCCAAGCCAGGACCTCCCTAGAGGCGAAACAAGCATCCTCGGAACTGTTTCGGGGCATCACCCCCTCATCAGCCAGACTACATTGAAACCAGTGATGCAATGAGCAAGGGGCACAGGTCTGGGCATACCCTTCCCACTTAGGGTGAAAAAAGAAACAAATGGTGGACGTAATGCTGAACAATGCAAACATTCTCCCCCGGTCACAAAGCTATGGGTTTAATCTATTGTTTATTTGCTCATCACGCCACCCAAGTTTGGACCCATCCATATGCAAATCAGACTTGACCTTGTTTCTCCTGGGAACAGTCCAGCCTGAACTGCCCAGCCAGGTCCTCCCTGGACTGGAAACAAGCATGAGAAACAGGGTAAGACTGATTTGAATATGGAAGGGTATGCACAGACGTGGGTCCTGTGCTTACTGCACCACTAGATTCAAGCTAGCCTGGCTGATGAGGGGTGATACCCCGAAACCGGTCTTAGGATGCTTGTTTCTGGTGATCACCTCCCAGGGCTAGCTCCAGCAATGTCCCAGTATGCCAACCCCGGGGACATTGCTATTTGCTATGTCCATAGCAAACTCTGCCCTGCTTTGAGTAAGCGAGATCATGTAAAATGCTCTCCCTGTCTCGAAGCAGAGCAGAATTGCTTTTGGACAGATGGAGCTTGTTGGACTTGGCTCTTTTTGCAAGTTCATCCCAGAACGTATTGCCTTCCTCCAGTATTTTTTCTGACCTGTTGTGTGTGGTTTTATGACTGCACACTGCTGATCAGTGCAAAAGTGCATGTGCTCTCAAATGTAAACTTGGTAAGATTGGTCTACACCTGTTTGGCATATTTAATTTACCCATCAGTGCCTTGCACAATGGTATCCGGTAAATTAAATCCTACTGGTAGGCTTGCAGCGCTGCTTGCACCACAGACCAAATTAGCCTTTCAAACCTGTCTCCGGCCTCTGCCACTTCAGGGCCTGTGCATGCAGCTTACTGCCACTGTGATGTGGCACATTAAGTAGTTGCCACGTCTGTGACTTCCCTTCTAACACATATTAGTCACCCCTAAGGTAGACCCTAGCTAGCCTTATGGGCAGGGTGCGGTGTAGGTAAAAGGTAAGACATATGCCTTAACTGTGTGGCATGTCCTGGTAGTGACAAACAGCCTGTTAGACATGGCACCATTAGCAAGGGTCTCTCCTGCATTTTTTGCCTTTACCTCCTGTGTTTTTGATATGTAACAAATCCGATTGGCCGCACTCTGCTCGTCCTACCAGCATGTTGCCCCAAGAAACTGTGGTCCATGTAGTAGTGACTGCGATTACGCCTGTGCCAAAGTGTTTGAAGGAAGTAAGTGTCGCATTAGCCATCCCTGGACACGTGTTTCGAGGTAGTTGCCTCTCGTCAGCAGGGAGTAGGTGAGTGTGTGGGGTTGCCACGTAGACTGCCAGAAAAGTATTATCGGGTAAAGTACCACTCATGGCGCGCAGGTGCTGGTCCAGGGCTCGTCAGCCCAATGGCTCAAGGGAGCTTTAATACAACAAATCCGATTGGCCGCACTCTGCTCGTCCTACCAGCATGTTGCCCCAAGAAACAGTGGTCCATGTAGTAGCGACGGCGATTACGCCTGTGCCAAAGTGTTCGAAGAAAGTAAGTGTCGCATTAGCCATCCCTGGACACATGTTTCGAGGTAGTTGCCTCTCGACAGCAGGGAGTAGGTGAGTGTGTGGGGTTGCCGCGTAGACTGCCAGAAAAGTATTATCGGGTAAAGTACCACTCATGGCGCGCAGGTGCTGGTCCAGGGCTCGTCAGCCCAATGGCTCAAGGGAGCTTTAATACAACAAATCTGATTTGCCGCACTCTGCTCGTCCTACCAGCATGTTGCCCCAAGAAACTGTGATCCATGTAGTAGCGACGGCGATTACGCCTGTGCCAAAGTGTTAGAAGAAAGTAAGTGTCGCATTAGCCATCCCTGGACACGTGTTTCGAGGTAGTTGCCTCTCGTCAGCAGTGAGTAGGTGAGTGTGTGGGGTTGCCGCGTAGACTGCCAGAAAAGTATTATCGTGTAAAGTACCACTCATGGCGCGCAGGTGCTGGTCCAGGGCTCGTCAGCCCAATGGCTCAAGGGAGCTTTAATACAACAAATCCGATTGGCCGCACTCTGCTCGTCCTACCAGCATGTTGCCCCAAGAAACTGTGGTCCATGTAGTAGCGACGGCGATTACGCCTGTGCCAAAGTGTTCGAAGAAAGTAAGTGTCGCATTAGCCATCCCTGGACACGTGTTTCAAAGTAGTTGCCTCTCGTCAGCAGGGAGTAGGTGAGTGTGTGGGGTTGCCGCGTAGGATGCCAGAAAAGTATTATCGGGTAAAGTACCACTCATGGCGCTCAGGTGCTGGTCCAGGGCTCGTCAGCCCAATGGCTCAAGGGAGCTTTAATACAACAAATCCGATTGGCCGCACTCTGCTCGTCCTACCAGCATGTTGCCCCAAGAAACTGTGGTCCATGTAGTAGCGACGGCGATTACGCCTGTGCCAAAGTGTTCGAAGAAAGTAAGTGTCGCATTAGCCATCCCTGGACACGTGTTTCGAGGTAGTTGCTTCTCATCAGCAGGGAGTAGGTGAGTGTGTGGGGTTGCCGCGTAGACTGCCAGAAAAGTATTATCGGGTAAAGTACCACTCATGGCGCGCAGGTGCTGGTCCAGGGCTCGTCAGCCCAACGGCTCAAGGGAGCTTTAATACAACAAATCCGATTGGCCGCACTCTGCTCGTCTTACCAGCATGTTGCCCCAAGAAACTGTGGTCCATGTAGTAGCGACGACGATTACGCCTGTGCCAAAGTGTTCGAAGAAAGTAAGTGTCGCATTAGCCATCCCTGGACACGTGTTTCGAGGTAGTTGCCTCTCGTCAGCAGGGAGTAGGTGAGTGTGTAGGGTTCCTGCGTAGACTGCCAGAAAAGTATTATCGGGTAAAGTACCACTCATGGCGCGCAGGTGCTGGTCCAGGGCTCGTCAGCCCAATGGCTCAAGGGAGCTTTAATACAACAAATCCGATTGGCCGCACTCTGCTCGTCCTACCAGCATGTTGCCCCAAGAAACTGTGATCCATGTAGTAGCGACGGCGATTACGCCTGTGCCAAAGTGTTCGAAGAAAGTAAGTGTTGCATTAGCCATCCCTGGACACGTGTTTCGAGGTAGTTGCCTCTCGTCAGCAGGGAGTAGGTGAGTGTGTGGGGTTGCCGCGTAGACTGCCAGAAAAGTATTATCGGGTAAAGTACCACTCATGGCGCGCAGGTGCTGGTCCAGGGCTCGTCAGCCCAATGGCTCAAGGGATCTTTAATACAACAAATCCGATTGCCCGCACTCTGCTCATCCTACCAGCATGTTGCCCCAAGAAACTGTTGTTCATGTAGTAGCGACGGCGATTACGCCTGTGCCAAAGTGTTCGAAGAAAGTAAGTGTCGCATTAGCCATCCCTGGACACGTGTTTTGAGGTAGTTGCCTCTCGTCAGCAGGGAGTAGGTGAGTGTGTGGGGTTGCCGCGTAGACTGCCAGAAAAGTATTATCGTGTAAAGTACCACTCATGGCGCGCAGGTGCTGGTCCAGGGCTCGTCAGCCCAATGGCTCAAGGGAGCTTTAATACAACAAATCCGATTGGCCGCACTCTGCTCGTCCTACCAGCATGTTGCCCCAAGAAACTGTGGTCCATGTAGTAGCGACGGCGATTACGCCTGTGCCAAAGTGTTCGAAGAAAGTAAGTGTCGCATTAGCCATCCCTGGACACGTGTTTCAAAGTAGTTGCCTCTCGTCAGCAGGGAGTAGGTGAGTGTGTGGGGTTGCCGCGTAGGATGCCAGAAAAGTATTATCGGGTAAAGTACCACTCATGGCGCTCAGGTGCTGGTCCAGGGCTCGTCAGCCCAATGGCTCAAGGGAGCTTTAATACAACAAATCCGATTGGCCGCACTCTGCTCGTCCTACCAGCATGTTGCCCCAAGAAACTGTGGTCCATGTAGTAGCGACGGCGATTACGCCTGTGCCAAAGTGTTCGAAGAAAGTAAGTGTCGCATTAGCCATCCCTGGACACGTGTTTCGAGGTAGTTGCTTCTCATCAGCAGGGAGTAGGTGAGTGTGTGGGGTTGCCGCGTAGACTGCCAGAAAAGTATTATCGGGTAAAGTACCACTCATGGCGCGCAGGTGCTGGTCCAGGGCTCGTCAGCCCAACGGCTCAAGGGAGCTTTAATACAACAAATCCGATTGGCCGCACTCTGCTCGTCTTACCAGCATGTTGCCCCAAGAAACTGTGGTCCATGTAGTAGCGACGACGATTACGCCTGTGCCAAAGTGTTCGAAGAAAGTAAGTGTCGCATTAGCCATCCCTGGACACGTGTTTCGAGGTAGTTGCCTCTCGTCAGCAGGGAGTAGGTGAGTGTGTAGGGTTCCTGCGTAGACTGCCAGAAAAGTATTATCGGGTAAAGTACCACTCATGGCGCGCAGGTGCTGGTCCAGGGCTCGTCAGCCCAATGGCTCAAGGGAGCTTTAATACAACAAATCCGATTGGCCGCACTCTGCTCGTCCTACCAGCATGTTGCCCCAAGAAACTGTGATCCATGTAGTAGCGACGGCGATTACGCCTGTGCCAAAGTGTTCGAAGAAAGTAAGTGTTGCATTAGCCATCCCTGGACACGTGTTTCGAGGTAGTTGCCTCTCGTCAGCAGGGAGTAGGTGAGTGTGTGGGGTTGCCGCGTAGACTGCCAGAAAAGTATTATCGGGTAAAGTACCACTCATGGCGCGCAGGTGCTGGTCCAGGGCTCGTCAGCCCAATGGCTCAAGGGATCTTTAATACAACAAATCCGATTGCCCGCACTCTGCTCATCCTACCAGCATGTTGCCCCAAGAAACTGTTGTTCATGTAGTAGCGACGGCGATTACGCCTGTGCCAAAGTGTTCGAAGAAAGTAAGTGTCGCATTAGCCATCCCTGGACACGTGTTTTGAGGTAGTTGCCTCTCGTCAGCAGGGAGTAGGTGAGTGTGTGGGGTTGCCGCGTAGACTGCCAGAAAAGTATTATCGGGTAAAGTACCACTCATGGCGCGCAGGTGCTGGTCCAGGGCTCGTCAGCCCAATGGCTCAAGGGAGCTTTAATACAACAAATCCAATTGGCCGCACTCTGCTCGTCCTACCAGCATGTTGCCCCAAGAAACTGTGGTCCATGTAGTAGCGACGGCGATTACGCCTGTGCCAAAGTGTTCGAAGAAAGTAAGTGTCGCATTAGCCATCCCTGGACACGTGTTTCGAGGTAGTTGCCTCTCGTCAGCAGGGAGTAGGTGAGTGTGTGGGGTTGCCGCATAGACTGCCAGAAAAGTATTATCGGGTAAAGTACCACTCATGGCGCGCAGGTGCTGGTCCAGGTATCGTCAGCCCAATGGCTCAAGGGAGCTTTAATACAACAAATCCGATTGGCCGCACTCTGCTCGTCCTACCAGCATGTTGCCCCAAGAAACTGTGGTCCATGTAGTAGCGACGGCAATTACGCCTGTGCCAAAGTGTTCGAAGAAAGTAAGTGTCGCATTAGCCATCCCTGGACACGTGTTTCGAGGTAGTTGCCTCTCGTCAGCAGGGAGTAGGTGAGTGTGTGGTTGCCGCGTAGACTGCCAGAAAAGTATTATCGGGTAAAGTACCACTCATGGCGCGCAGGTGCTGGTCCAGGTATCGTCAGCCCAATGGCTCAAGGGAGCTTTAATACAACAAATCCGATTGGCCGCACTCTGCTCGTCCTACCAGCATGTTGCCCCAAGAAACTGTGGTCCATGTAGTAGCGACGGCGATTACGCCTGTGCCAAAGTGTTTGAAGAAAGTAAGTGCCGCATTAGCCATCCCTTGACACGTGTTTTTGATATGTGTCGGACTCCGTTTTGCTGGCCTAGATGCTTTGGGCACTTTGACACTGCTGTTCAGTGCCAAAGTCCAAGTGCTCCCTTTCTAAATTACTGTTATAGATCGGTGATTCCATGATTGGCTATTTGATTTACTAGTCAGTCCCTAGTACAATGCAGCGTGTGTGACCGGGGACTCTAAATCGAATGCTGTCGGTGAGCTTGCGGTACAAAAGGGGGTGGTGATGGACGGAGCATCAGAACCAATCAAACACTCACACCCAGTCAACAGATCTGGGATTGATCCATCACTGTTCTTTAGCCCACTCTGCCACCCCAGTTCAGACATGGCCAAATGCAAATCAGTCTGACCCTGTGCCTCATGGGACCAGTCCAGCCCGAACTGCCAAGCCATGCCTTCCCTGGACCGGAAACAAGCTTCCTAGGACCGGTTTCTGGCATTTGAGCCATCTTCAGCCAGGCTTGCTTGAATCCAGTGGCAAAGTGAGCAAGGGACTCACGTCTGAGCATACCTTGCCAACTTATGGCAAACAAAGCGGTACAAAAGGGGGTGGTGATGGACGGAGCATCAGAACCAATCAAACACTCACACCCAGTCAACAGATCTGCAGCACTGATTGTGCCACCCACAGAAGCAGCCTGTAAATGTAACTCTGGCCTGCCATTGCATTGCCTGTGTGCAGTCTGGTACTGCCATGACGACTTGGCAAGTGCACCCACTTACCAGGCCCTAACCTTCCCTTTTCTCACATGTCAGACACCCCCTAAGGTAGGACCTAGGCACCCTTGCGGACAGGGTGCAGTGTATGTGAGAGGTAGGACATGCCCTGATGTGTGAGACATGTCCTGAGAGTGAATTACTGGCAATTGTGTTCTTCACAATTGCAAGGCTACCTGTTCCAATAGGATAGAATGGGGAGTTTGTATATAACATCTTATAAACACAACTGGCCCTGGAAACAAGGTAGGAAAATTAAGTTTAGTATGCCTGAACTCAAAATGTCTTTTAGTGAAGGGGATTTTTACATTCTGTGTTTGAAAATACCACTTTTAGAAAGTAGGTCTTTTCTTGCCTAACCATCCAGTGTGCTTCTGCTAGGTTTGTGTTTTGCATGTCTGGCTTTGGAGTGTCAGGGTCTGGAGAGGAGCAGTGGCTCCGGAGAGCCTGATGAGTCAGGGCTGGGCTGAATATTCCTTGACTGCATTTGGCGTGGTGGGAGGAGTAGCACCTGCACCTGAATAGGGCTGTGCCTGTCTTCCACAATGATGGCTCTTCCCCCCTGTGGTTTGTCTGGAGCCAGGGCTTACACTGACATTGGAGGTTGTCATGCACTTGCAAAGTGCCCCACAGGACTGGTTTTGGCTTGGTACAGACACTCTCTGCCTCCAGAGACCAAAGTTTTGGGTATAAAAAGAGGAGCCTTTTCCAAGGAGAAGAGCTGGAGTAGCTGAGGAGGAATACTCCCCCTGTGCGGTTTGCTGTCTGGGGTTGGCCTGCAGTGGCTACTTGCTGCCAAGGAAAGGAGAAAAGGACTTTGCTGTGTCCCCTGCCTGAGGAAGATCTTCATGGGCTTAAAACTGAGCTTGCCTCCTGTTCTGAAGTCTTGGGGACACAGAGACTTCACCACTAGCTCCCCTGAACTTCCTTTCTGGGAGTTCTGACCTGCAAAGAGGTGACTGCTGTTGTTTTGGCCCTTTAGAGACTGTGAGCTGGAAGAATCCACACATCGTCCCGGATCGTCACATCGTATCGAAGTTTCAAGTTTGTCGCATCGTTGGGGACGCAGTAAGAAACCAACGCATCACCTTCCCACGCAGTAAAAAACCGACACATCACCTCCTCTCCAGTAAGGAACCGGTGCATCACCTCCCCAGTGCAGCAGTAAGGAACCAACGCATCACCTCCCCCAGAGCAAGGAACTGATACATCACCTTCTCTGAGTGTGAGGAACTCACGCATCACCTTCCCTGCGGCCCATTTTGTTTGTTTGTGTGACGCATCCCAGGTACTTTGTGTGAATGGTGTCACATCTACAGTTTGCTTTGAACTGAACTATTTCTACCATCTGGGGTTATTTCAGAAGTGTTACTCCCTTATCCTGACTAGGAAGAAGGGTCCCTATGTGGACAGGGTAACAACCTGCCAACTAGAGAACCCATTTTTACATTCTCACTTGCAGATTTTCGCCACCAAAATGACCAGCTTCACCAGAATGCAGCACACATAGAAAGAGGAAGTAACAAGCAGGCGTAAAGATATTTCTCCTCACTATGCCTCTCCTGGAAAGGTGCATCTTTCTAGTGCATTCCAAGGTTTACCAGTTCTGGTAAATCTGGGAATGCATAAAAAACCATGGGAGTTGTGTGGGAACAGCCACACAATGCCCGTAAAATGCCTTCCTAGGGCAGAGTAAAGCAACACAAAGCAATTTGTACTGCATTGCATTACTCCAGATTTATGAAGACACTCATCGCCATGAAAGGTGGTCTTGCATGGCTTCATAAATCTGATTTTTGAATTGCATCGCACTTGCACCACATTGCGTGATGCAACATGACTCATAAATATTTCCGTGAGTGCTAAGGTAAAACCTCTAATGGGGTGAAACCTGGTTGCTGTATCAAACCCACATTCCATTGTGGTTGGCCTGAAATTGTGTCTAGGTCTATGACAATCAGTTGACCTGCATTGATATAGTTAGTGTTTTTTGGTGCTATTCTTATTCATATTGCCAGTTCCCATCATAGGAATTTTGTCACCTGGTGCCGTTTATTATTTAAATTGGACTGGAATTGTGTTGTTTTTTTGACTTTTTAGCTGTTTTGGTATGTTTAAATGTTTTACATATTTTCTCAATGTTAAGCCTGCATGCTCTTGTTCATTAGTTATCAGGGGTTGAGCTCAGATTTAAATTACTGAAACTTTAACTGATTTTAAAGGATAATGACTTTATTACTTGTGGTGGACTACTACACTTATATCCACTTTCTCACTGGCAGGATAGGAAAATCCCTGCAAATTGGCAATTATCCAGATGAGCCAAACCTGCAATTCCCCTACCTAATTTGGAGGCCAGGGAACAACTGGGTTTCCAGTGGTGTAGTCTTGGCCTCTCTGACAACGGAAAACTTAAGAGACTCGGAAGACCCGCATTTCTCACACTCCAACACTTTTTCATGTCTCTGTACTAGCTGAGGAATCTGACCCCTTGATTTCCAACAGTGACAGATCTGTGCTGATTTTTATATGTTGATCTTCCTAGTCTTCCCCATCTCATCCATGTTTGTTTCTGAACAGGGTAGGGGTGGTGAAAATGAAACTGCCACCAAAGAAATTGTCTGCTCTAACAGGGTTCGACTGGCCTATAGGGCAATCAGGCAGTGGCCAAAGGGATGGTCTGACAAGTGAGTGCACGAGCCGGTTTTCTGACTGTTAGTGGGCCTGTTTTATGGTCTGCTGCCTGTTAGTGGGCCTGTTTTATGGTCTGCTGCCTGTTAGTGGGCTTGTTTTATGGTGTGCTTGGCTGGTTTTTACTATTAATTTCCATGATATTAAAACAAGCATTTCCTGCTGCTGCAGCAAACTCAAATTCATGTAATCTTCCATACCACACCAATTAGATAGCTTGTCATTACGTGTTAAAAACAACCCCAATTATCAGGCATGGACCACTTTTTTAGCTTTCTAATTCATCAGTAGGGTCTACATTTACTCAGGTGCCCGGCCCTATTTTCTGTGCCATTCCAATCCTGTCCACTAATGCTGTTTGCAAAGTCAATGAATATAAATAAAGTCTGCCTTTGGAAAAAACAATAATAACGTCTTCATCCAAACATTTTAAATTCATCTTGTGCTCCTTTGAAAGTCCCACATGTGTTTTAACATGGCACTGTCAAATGAAAACTTTTTCAAGAATATAAACAAAGAACAGAAAGATGATTTGTAATGTAACTGAGAAACAATGGATAGAATGTGTCGCAGAGGGAATGCAGCCTGTTAGTGTGATATATAGGCATTATTCTGTTGCACTGTGTTTTACTTTATCATGGAGTACAAAGCAATGTAAGAATAGCAATAAAGAAAGCAGTGCTGATTATACACTTTACTGAAATCCCGTTACTGTATTTCAAGATAATTTATGTTTGTTCAAATGCATATAAACATATGTGTTGTTATGTGTGACTCTATTTTCATTGGTTCACGATTTGCTTAAGCTTCAGAACACTTAAGGCACATTCATCAAGAAATCACACAGCGCAACACAGCAAGCCACCTTGCTGTGCTTCACTGCGATGTAAGGGAAAGGGCAGCAATGTGCCGTATTCAACACTATAAGACCAACTGCTGTCTTTTCCTTGCGCTGGTGCACAATGTGTTCCCTAGCGCCAACACAGGCACCCTTGAACCATGGCTTGATAAATCTAACTTGGTAGTTGCGTCACCCTTCCGTCTACTTCTGTGGGCAACAAAACTCTTTGTTTCAATATGTCCTCGTGTCTGCGTGACAGACATGACTTTACACTAGGTTTAGTCAATCCTGCTCATGCACATTAGTACACACAATGTTCCAATGTACAATGCTTCATTAGGGCCTCAAAGTTCAGCAAAACAAACCAGTCAGATACTTGGGAATGGGCGCGTGAGACACACATTCCAAAACCTACTACACATTTGAGTGTCCAGCATTATTTTGATTCAGTCAGAGGGGTTGGGAAAGAATGCATGTGCACCTGAGGATGACTATGGTAAAATAATTATGACTCACATTATTCTTTTACAGTTATGGATTATTTTTTGTTTTTCAATAACAAACTATGGCGTCGGGAGATTCTTTAAAAAATTACTTTGCAGAGCAGGCCTTTAAACATGTAACAAAGCTTCAGGGGTTTCAACAGAATTAGGTCAGCAGAGACTCTGCCGTAAGCATATATATCTCTGTCATCCTGGAGGAGATCAATGAGTATGGTGGAAGACATCCCTCCACAGGCTTGAGAGACCAGAAGACCATCAGCCATACTCTGAATGGCACCATAAAGAATTTAGCACTATAAAGTACAATGAGGTATGGTCATGCCTTCATTGTTTGTTAAGTCTGTTCTTTATGGTTATTGTAGCTGTTCATTGTTTCCTCATTTTAAAAACTCATAAACTGTGGCGTGATGAAAGAATAGTTCATTTGACACATGTTCATGCATTTCAGGACTCGATGTTAATCTCAAGTCAACACATCTAAATCAAGCATCAAGAACATTCATATCTGAAGCTGGAAGACCTGAGGCCAAAAACAATATTCAGGGCATAATCCTGTCTCTATTTCTCCACTTCTTGCTCGACTCTTTGCTGACTGACTCGTGCAATAACATGTAGGAATGTGCCTATTCAAATATAAATCAGGATTCTGTGGTTTGCATTTAACTGTGCATTGATAGTTTGCTGTGTAAACTATGTAAACTGCAAATCAGGCCCTAAGTTTCAAAGCTACAAATCCACTTTACCCATATTGAGAATACAAGAAAAGAACATTCACGTGACAAATATCAAGCCCAGATTTACAAATGACTTGCTCTGTCCTTGTTGATTGATTTATTTATTTGTTGATTAATTAAAACCATTACAAAAAGGACAAAATAAATACAAACCACACACTTTATCTAATTGAACATTCCTGGATACAATGCATAAAATTAACCACAATCAATTCACTTTTTCCAGTTTGGGATACTCCAAAATTATTAATTCAATTTTTAAAATAGTTTACAGGACTTGACAATTTTCAGGGATAAAGTGCACGTGTGCCACTTGGTAAAAATAATAAACATTATAAATTGAACATCATCTAAGAATAATACTCTAAAAACAGACAATTAATACATTATCTTAAAGTAGTATTATGAAAGCAAACAATTAAAAAGTGCCATAAAATTAATTCATCATCACCTTAAAAGCAACAACATCAATTATTCACAGTCTTAACAAATTTAACATTTACTTTGGGTGTCAACCTTACATAATTTCTTTTCTACTATAAACATACATTTTTCAAATTGGTGAATAATATAAAGATAGACACCACTTAGGCAAAATATTAATGCCGATCTACAAGTCCTAAGTCCCATTTTTTTAAAGATAGGTTTTAAAATTATTTTCCGTTCCTTCGTCATTTTTGGGCACAGTGTTACTATATGCAGCAAGGTTTTGTCATACTGCCCACAAAGCCGACAAATATTTGATGCCCATTTGGACTCCCATTTAGGGGTTCCATCTTTGGTTGGATAGATTCCAAACCTTAATAACATAAATTTCTTCTTAATTAAGGGTTTTTGGTGATAAAAAAGTAAATAAGGTTGGGCCATCATTTTGTCGAAGCAATTGGCAATAGACCAAAATTTTTTTTTTCTCAACTCATATTTATCCAACAATTCTGACAGCAAGGCGACGGTTGAATTAATTATTTTTTTATAATCCATTTTACTCCTTGTTTCGTCTTCCAATTTGTGTCACATGTCCTTAAGTGATATTTACTAAGTCATGAAAGCGGCAATTTGCGGTGCCTTGACAACTTTGTAAAGAAATGTATTGCAATACTGAGGCTTGCGCTGCATTGCGTTACATTTCATACTGGTAGAAGTTCCATGGGAAGTTCATGGGCGCTCCCTAGTTAGTATCCTCCCATGGAATCTGATGTAATCCCAGATTTATTTACATCAATAAAGCTGGGATTGAGCCAAAATGGTGTGCCACACAAGGATGACCTAAGGAGGAGAAATATTTGTATTTCTCCTTGTTATTTGTTCCTTCCATCGGAGATGTATTCTGGATCGCACATAGAAAAAGTAATATGCCGCTTAGGATAGTTTTTGTGCAGGGAGGATTCCCTTCCTGCTCAAAAGCAATTGTGCCTGTAATCCAGAAATCCTTCCAGCATAACACAAGGATACCTGCATTGGTGCTAGGCAACAAACAGTGCACCAGGAAGCCAAGGAGTGAGCAGAAGTATGCCACATCTTAGGAGATATGGCAAATATCACCTTTTTCTGTCTCGCTCAAAACAGTGCAGCACGTTTCCTTGCTGTGTTGTGTAAAACTTTTGTAAATCTGGCACCTGATTTACAAGTTGTGACTGTGCTGTTCATGTGCAGTATCTTAAACGTGTTAATTTAGAAACAGAGATTATGCTAGTCTGAGACCAATATATCTCAAAAAATATTTCTGAATCACTTGTCTTATATCGGGACAAAGCCACTGTCACTGAGCTACAAATCAGCATTGCCTATATTTTTAATTATTACAACGTTTGTTCTCATGATAAAATTCCATCGTAGTGAAGTGTAGTTATTCAAATGCAATCTTTCTCTCAAGTGCAGCAATTTATTAGTGTGAATTTGAAAACAGTGCCCGCATCATACTTATTATGTCCTGATTATGGCCAGATTTGGGGTTTGGTGCATGGGATAAAGGCAGAGAGTTTGCTTTAGATATATAAAAAATAAGTCTCTCACACCATGTGAATTTTCTCTCAGAATGTGGGGCAAATGTTTTTTTTCCTGTCCCTCACTGGCGGTGACAGACAGGAAAAATAAAATACATAACCCCTTCCACCTAAAATAGTGTAGACTGTGTTATGTGCTTCCTCCAAGGGCCCTTGGATTGTCTTGTGAGTTAGAGATGACGGGACCCTTTTACTTCCTGATGGACTCGGTAGAACAGAGGCTTAAATGCTAGGTTGTTGGTGATAGAACTCATGATGTAGAATGTTCAGTTGATGGTTATACACGGAGGAATAAAGACATGTAATACCAAGCTCTGTGTGTGGCATGGTCATATGCAAGTACCCTGGCTGGGGTAGGACGCTACAACTGGCAGCATTATAGGAGATTACCTGAAACCTGCAACTCAAAGAACCAAGAGTGCTCTTAAGGAGAGTTTGCTGTGGTCCAGCAAACTACTTGTGGATGTCACGTGTGCCTCATTCGAAGTGTAAAACGACGGTTGGTGTATGTGGAGTCAAAGCAACACTTCAGCCAGTGCAAGAACGTGAAGGACTTATAGAACGTGTGAAGAACGTGAAGGACTTATAGAAAGTGTGTTTGTCGTTAGCTAGAAATTTGCTGAAAAAGTCAAGACAAGAGGTACTGTGCCAAAACATGACACAGAGCCGTCATTCATACAGTACGAAAATTTTAAAGGCCAGAGACAATCAGGTACAGAGAAGCAGCAGAGGCTGTGCTAGCCAAATGTACAGAGGCATTAAAAGCAGAAATATTTTGAAGACCAAGAAACTCTAAAGGCAGTGACAACCAGGTACAGAAAGGGCAACAAGTGGCAGCAGTCAGTTGCAAGAGAACACGGTGAGCAGAAGCAGGTAAAAGAAGAGAAAACATTAGAGATGGTGAATCACAACTGATGGCCTAATGGCCATGAGCAGAGATTAAAATATTGAAATTTTTTAATGACTGCTGAAAGGAGCACAAATAATGGTGCTGCCTTCTTCTTGAAACCACCGCCTCCCTTTGATACCGCCAAAAAGCAAAATATTGGCAACAGATGGACTACCTGGGTCAAAACGTTCGAAGATTTCATTGATGCCCTTGCAGAAGCAAATGAAAAAATGATCATTAAATATCTAAAGAATTTGGCAGGTGACAGAGTAAAAGAAGTGACAAGAAAATACTGGAAAAATGTTATTGTGCAGTTCCTAAGGTGGAGGAGTTTTCAGGTCTCTTATGGATTGCCCTCACACACCCTGAAGGATGTCATGCTTCATGATAGGGTTTGTGCTCCTCATCGGGCAAGCGCTGCAATGCCCAACGGGCACCCGCAAAGGGTCCTTTGCCGGAGATCTTTTTTGAAGAAGCTGTATGGTGTGTGAGGGTATGTGGTCAGGGTAGTGAGGTAAGTGTGTGCTGTGATTTAAAATAGTACTAGTACTACCCTGTGTTATAAATAGTTTTTATTCACAGGGTGCACTATCCTAGCTAAAATGAGTGAGCCCTATCTGGAGAAAATGGTCCTACATGGTCTGATTGGTGAAATAGTCGACATGTTTCTTGCCTTACAATCCCTAAAGGGGTTTAGCGCCAATTCATCAGGACCGGTATCTAGAAGGAAGAGAAGGTGATCCTAACTATTACACTACCGCAATGCTGGTGCTAGGCATCCTGGTGTCACCAGCATTGATTATAGGGTACCATGACGTTTAGCCTGGAATTTGTTGAGACCCCAAGATTTGAGGTCAAACGCTGACGGGATTTAACAGAGCACTTTGTTGCTCGGTCGTGAGGGTGGCGTGCAACTAGCGATCATCCTGCCCCTGCTCTGGGTCCCGTGGACAGCGTTGAATTGCTGCTCGACCCGTTAGGGGCTGTAAGGCAAGAAACATGTCGACCATTTACACCAATCAGACTGCCACGAGTACAGACAGGTATTTGCTAATACTCAAAGGTATTATTATACACCAGTCATGACGAAAACATATTTGACCGCTTCATGATGACCTTGAATACCAGAAAGTTGAAAATGTGCAAGAAGAACTTTCAGTTACTCCCAGCGGCATCTTCTTAAAAGGGTCGATAATTGTCATACCCGACAGTCCAAGACAACAAGTCATTGAACTAGCCCATGAGGGACACCTTGGAATTGTTGGTAAGAAACAAGCTTTAAGGGATCAAGTGTGGTTCCAGTGTCTTGATGAAAGAGTTGAAAAATAGTTAAAGGCATGCCATTTGTGCAGCTGTTTGTCATCTAAGACAGCCCCCTCATCCTTTAAACATGTCTGATCTCCAAAAGCAGGCATAGGAGAAGATTGCGATTGATTTGTTTGGACAACTGGGCCATTGGACAATAGACATCATCTACTTGTAATTGTTGACGAATATACCCATTTTCCTCTGGTGGAAGATCTGTCATCTACTACTACTAGAATGTATTTTTGCAAATGAGGGTGTTCCATTGATTTTGAAATCTGAAAATGGCCTGCCTTTTAATTCTCAGGAATCTAAAGACTGTCTCATGCATTTAAATATCAAGCATAAGAAAAGAACACTTGTCTGGCCACAGCAAATGGTGTGGTCAAGAGATTTATGAGTACCCTCAAGAAGACTGTTCAGTGCACTGGAAAAGTTTTAACTCAAATCAGTGCTTCAATCTACACTTCATGCATACAGGTCAACTCAACATTCAACTACAAGTGAGAGCCTTGCCACCTTAATATTAGGGAACTCCAAACAAAACAAATTGC
This sequence comes from Triturus cristatus, assembly GCF_964204655.1. NCBI lineage: Eukaryota > Metazoa > Chordata > Amphibia > Caudata > Salamandridae > Triturus > Triturus cristatus. The sequence goes on from NC_140582.1 coordinate 130,180,225, forward strand.
CACAATGGACCATTGAGAGATCTATTGACATTGATAAATTTACAATCACTGTTTCGTCTCACAAACGCAAAATGGAATCCCTTGCAGACAGACGCCTCTGTGCTCAAATCACTATGTTCAACAGAGAAGACAAGCCATCATCAGGCGGAAATGGAAATTCAAGACTGATGCTCCTTTTGATTGGTTGTAGTCAGTAATGGACACAAGGTGACTGCTCATCGTCCTGGAACGTCCATTACATGAGATTCTTTGCATTTTAAGCACCTGCCTCACTCGCTGCCAACCTCATATGTCAGGAGTGAGACCCCAACTGAGGCTCCAGAGAGCCCAATGACTGTACCATTGTCTCTGTCACCAATGCCAGTCACGAACACTGCTCCAATATCTCTGCGGCCTCACATGACCAGATAAGGGCTATTGATTAGAGCACCAAAATTATTTATTGAAGAGTTGTAATGTATATATGTGTTATTAGTACATTGTATTTAAAAAAGAGGGAGATGTAGTGTCTTGTGCATTATATGTGACAAGACACTTTTGGTTCCTGACGAAGTTCCTGACATAAGTGCGTGGGTGATGGAATTTATGATGTAGAATGTTCAGCTGAAGGTTGCACACTGAGAAATAAATGTGTAATATCAAGCTCTGTGTGTGTCGTGACAATTTGCAAGTACCCAGGCTGGGATTCGATGCTAAAGCCTTCACTCTGTCGGAGGAACGTTTACACTGACAGAGTACATTTTATGCTGCGGGTGTAATAAACCTGGCTACCAATCCAACTCAAATTTGAACAGGTGAAACAAAAATGTGGCGAGAAGGGTACTCTCTTAATCAGGCCTTTAGGTAGATATATCTTTAAAAACTGTTTTGAATTACCTTGTTTGTAGAGGCATGGCTATCAATAATATGGCTCCAGGGGCTAGGCATATCAGGGTCCCATTCATCCTAATTAGGGGCTGTTTGTAAAGTAAAAACCCAGGGTAAGGGGTCTCAATTTCCTGAATTGTTTACGGGCGCATGACACCCTTGCTATCCCATGACATGTGTTATTTCGAGGCAAAGCTGTGTCATGTTTGGAGATCCCACTGGTTAAAATGAATGGAACCAACACCATCTTTATTTATTATCCCAGATCGAATAAAACTCCATTCTGGATAACCTCCAGAAAGTACCTGTATTTTTGAAAAAGCTAGCAACACCATTCTTCACTTTATTTATCTAAGTATACCACTGCCTTCTTGGAGACATCTATGCTTCACAAATGCCAAAGTGACATTGTAACTATTACAGCATGTCATTGTTTGAAGACATGTGATGTGTGAAAAACTTCACCTTTGGATTTTGATATTAGATTATTTTTGGTAAGAACATAAGTTCCCTGGTGCTAGATTTTTGAGGAGATAAGCTATACAAAGTGGATTGATGCCTAGATTAATGGGTAGTGTACATTTAAGCAATCTAAAAATCAGGTTCTGTCTGATAATTTAACCTGTGTGAGGCTAGCTTAGGTTTATCAAACAGAAGTTGTACACTATGAAAACACTGTCCTAATGCACATTTGTATGTGTCATGATCATGTGCTCACATGATGCAAATTGGTCTGAGTGTTAGAAGCGATTTGAGAGGGAGAATAGTGAAATGACTCGGGCAAAAGTGGATTCAGTCAAATGTGGGATAGTGATTTCTCGCAGTCATAGATATTCTTGCGCTCATCTGAGATCCATGCCAGAATCTTATTTGAGTGCTCAACAGCATTGATAGGAAAGGACCTGTGTCTTCCTAAGGGCATAGTGGACCTGAAGGATTCTTGTTGAGGATGGGTAGATTCCTAAGGCCTATTGATGTCCTTTGGGCCATCCTGGCAGCTTCTCCAAATGGCAGTGGATCTCCAGGGTTATGTCATCTGATTAGAATGTCCTAATAGGGATCCAGAGTGTTCGTAGAATAGATGCTATTCACATATTTGTGAAATACCCATGCTTGAATGTTTAATGAACTGCTTATATAACACACATACACAAACACATACATGTGTTACCATCCTTGTGGGGACGATGTGTGGATACCAGCCGTGTGTGGACTAACCTTTCCCAATGTTTTTAAAATATACTAATGACATAAAATATTAAGAAAACATACAAGATATAGGATACAGCTTCAAATTTGTAAATACATTGTTATATTTTTTCACACACAGAACCATCCCTGTGGGGACTTCAAAATCTGCTACGATCCCTATGAGGACCTACTACATAATTACCATTTGTGACTGAATACCATCAAAGGCACATAGCTAATTATTTATTTTAGCATCAATATATACAAATCACCTCAAAATCTGTTTATACCACAGTGGCACATGAGAGATAGGTTATGCTATTAATGTATCAGAGTACATAATATATCATGATAACAGAAGCAATCTTAAACAGCATTTAACCGATCGCTTAATGCTCAGAATATTAGGAGAATAGAAAGTTAACCCATGGAGAAATGAACAGATAGAGTCAAGTAATGTGGCCAAGTGGAGTCCGAATGTGAACAGTTACTTACATTTTTTGTCAAAGTAGCTGTTAGTACACATCTTCCTAGGCATTGCATGTAATGCTGATATCTGCATAAAGATGATGTGTGATGATGCTCACAGAGGTGGTATATGCTCACCATGTAGGGATGGCATGACATGATGCCCACAGAGATGGTATGTGATCACCACATAGGAATGCTGTGCGATGATGCCCAAAGAGGGGGTATGCGATCACTGGATAGGGATGTTGTGTGATGAGCCCCACAGCTGTGGTATGTTATCACTATAGCACCATACTCTCTACAGAGCAGGTGTCTACAGCTGTAATGAAAGTTCCCACAGAGGTAGAGGGTGAAGCAAATTTTATTCACGTATCCACATAGATAATGTGTAACAATTGGAATGTCCAATTCCTCATAGAAATGTTGTGCAAAGGTAATTACATCCACTTCCCTCCAAAGATATTGTGTGATTACAATGTGTAATGATAACTGTGTTCAAACCTTCACTGAAATATTTTCTCAAGACAATGCTTGAGTTCCCACACAAAGAGTGTGAAAATAGTGATGTTTAAGTCCAAACAGAGACAATGTGTTATTATGGTATGTTCAAGTCCTCAGAGAGATAGTGTGTGAATATAGTGGTGTTCAGGTCTCCAGAATGACACTGTTTGATTATAGTCGAGTTTAGGTCCTCACAGACATAATGTGTGAATATAGTGGTGTTCATCCCCAGAGAGACAGTGTTAAATTATAGTGATGTATAGGTCCCCACAAAGATAGTGTGGGATTATAGTAGTGTGTAAATCGCCAGAGATATAGTGTTATTATAGTGGAGTTTAAGTTCCCACAGAGATAGGATGTGAATACATTGGTGTTTAGGTCCTGACAGAGACAGTGCGTGCTTATAGTGGTTTTCAATTCCCCAGAGAGACAGTGTGTGATTATAGTAGAGTTTAGGTACCCACATAAATAGTGTGCGATTATAGTTTTGTTAAGGTCCCCACAGAGACTCTGTGGGATTATAATGTTGTTTAGGTACCCACAGAGACAGTGTGGTATTATAGTGGTGTTCAAATGCAATGAAAGACAGTGTGTGATAGTGGAGTGTAGGTCCCCACAGAGATAGTGTGTGATTATGGTGGTGTTCAAGTCCACAGAGAGATAGTGTGTGATTATAGTAGAGTCTCGATACCCACAGAGATAGTGTGTGATTAAAGTGGTGTTCACATCCCCACAGAGATTGTGTGTCCATGATTATAGTGGTGTTCATGTAATTATGTAAATGATATGCATGTCTGTGGAAGACAGCAATCAGTGTAAATAACTGGATTCAAATCCAGTAACTTACTGCTATGACATAGCAATAGTTTTTAACAAAAACTGTTACGCACTGTTTCTGGGTCATTAGGTAATTCTGGCTGCTCTGGCAGATTCTTCAATAGACCTGCACAGAATTTCAATTATGCTGAAGTAATTTGATTAATTTCAGTAATTTCACATTATTCTTGACACAGATTTACTGAAAATACCATTACGCCCACTCAAAATCAAACTACATTCTTATCCTTTAAAATTTTCAGAAGAACCTCCGAAGCTAGATTTTGTCTCTTCAATATTATAAAAAATCTGTTCCATTTCTCATTCTGTTCTAGCAAATTGACTCATGGACTCTTGCATGTGACTAAGTAAGGTTACTATAAGAGTTATTTTGCTTATGACCATTCAAAGTATGCCTTCTCTTGTCTTTGTGACAAATTCATTAACTTTGCAACCTAAATATTCTTCTTTCTTTCTCAATGCCACCCCACCTCTTTCCATCAACTGTGGGTCAGCTAGCTCTCACCCGAAACCAGAGGAGCATTATGTTGCTAATTTTAGCTTTCAAGGCAATTCACATGACATGTTTTCTGTTAACTGAAATTCTAACTCGCCACTCAACATTTTGAAAAGTGAGCCCCCCCTCTACATAACATGCTTCAATAAAGGGGATCCACTGTAACATAACCAAATAAAGACTATTTAGCAGATGTGGATACAGTGATAAGATACAGTTATAAGATGTTAAGTGGCTCTGGTTGAGGAAAAGAGGACAGAAGAGGTTAAAAGAACAAACTGTGAAATTATGGAAGAACGCCAATATTAATAATAATAATGTAGATCATACTCTGCTTCTGAGATCCCTAGAAAGATTGGCATTTTGTATATAGCGAGCAACAACAAATCTTGAATCTTTGCAATGGAATCCTTTAAACCATTGTTGATGTATTAATTGTTGTCACCATACATTACCCCTACCCCATTATACCATTCACAATCCTTTAGGGCAGTGATATTCAAAGTACAGCTTTCAGCCAAATGCAGCCCTTCTCACCTTTACATGTGGGCCCCTGGTTAACAGCAGCACTCGGTTGCTGTTTACTGGACTCAGCACTAACATTACAATTATCTTAAACCGGTAAGCATTTATTTAAAGGTTAAATGCAGTTAAAGAAAGAAAGAACTAGGGTTTCCTTAACCAGCTTAACTTTAGGAAAATGTTAGTTTTCAAAGACCCCTTGCAGCAAATGTACAATCCAGCCACTAGATGTGCATGCTTCCCTTACCCTGCACCCACCTTACACCCCCATTACGGTTTCACAGGACCACACCCTGCTTGCATCAGTGTGCCCTCGGTCACACCACAGACCACACTTTTTGGCTCCTGGGAAAATGTTTGCTTTTACCCATCCTCTAGGGTATAGTTATACTATGTATATGTGGAATAGACAAGATAATTGTGTTCATATATCTTAAGGGCACACACAAGGAGACACAAATGTAGTCCTGATTGTTTTTGTATCATTGATGGATAGAAAAGGCAAGCAGGGCAAGCCTGATACATGTTCCAGCATGATCAAATACATACAAAAGTGTTGGTAGGGTCTGATGACGGGAATGTGACAGTAGTTTGTCTGGCCAATAGTAGGTTTTTCGGATGAAGAAATTCTGATTCTTTAACCAGTTTAAGAAAGGAAACACATTTTCAGTAAAGTGTATTTGTATTTTCACAATAGTGTAACTCAGCAAGGGGCACTCAACATACCTTTTTGGGCATTAGCCTGTAGGTCCTTTCTGTAACCAGTCAGAGATTTTGAAATATTGCTGGTAAGGGGTTAAATGGACTCTCAAGAGGGATGCCACTACCACTGCCAAAAACTTTAGGCTGCAGAACAAATTGAGTGCCAGACATAGTATCCTGTATTGATCTGTACTGATCGGATGTATGACGTTACAACGCATGCTATTACAACGCATACCTTTACATCGCATTTTTTACAACGCTAGTACTACTACAACGCATTACTTTACAACGAATTCAGTTACAACGCAAAACCTATAACAATAAAGAAAAGAGCTGTTACAACGAAGTATATTACAACGCATACCATTACAACGCGATTTTTTTTTAATTTTAAATTAAAAGTACAATAAAATCTGGCACGGGATGCAGGGAAATTAGGGGTTTTAGGGTGGGGAAGTGTATTAAAATGTGGAGAAGAACTGTACGTAAATCGACTAAAATGCAGTACCAAATTAATACTCGGGTATTAAAATTAATACTCGAGTATTAAAATTAATACTCAAAATTCCCCATAAAAATCAGTTTTAAGACATTTGTAAGTTTTTAAATAATAAGGAAAAAATAAATTACAGTGCATACACATTTTTAACATGAATAGATCGCCAAGTAAGTAAACTAACGAAAACATAACACACATACACGTAGGCGCCATTTTACCCATCTCACTTGTAAAACTTGTCCTACCACAGTTTCTATGTAAACAATACCAAAAGACATGTTCCAAAATGGATGCCAAAACGGATCAAATGATTAAAAACAATATTTCTTTAAAAGCATTTTTAAATTATCATTTTCCACAGTAAAACAAAGCATTAAAAAAAACACAACGAACGCAGTTTTTAAAAAAATTAATAGAGACACAGAGTAAAACTTATAAATACAAGTGAGACACCATTTTGCACTCAGTTGATTATCAACTAGCAGAGAGAGCAGACGTAATAAGCTGACCCTCTGTCACCTGCACTGCGACCTCCTCAGAGAGAGCACGGAATTCACTCGAGAAAGCCTAACAACAGAGCAATTACTAGTAAGTTATTAATATATATCTAAACGTTAGTTTTTTGAAAAATATATTTTCTTAAGCCACAAAAAAAATTTTTTCAATTAAGAATAAAAACTGAAGAAATGAACTGTTTCCAATATATTATCAATAAAATAAAACACAAAAATAAAACAAGTAATTTATTTCCCTCAACCAGAAAATCGGAAGATTTTTACATTTCACAGCAGCTGAACCTATTTGGGCATCCCCACCACGTAAACGACTGACAAACTCAATTGTTAAGGTAAATGTTATTTATGTGTCATGGTTTTACTTGTAAAATTTATTTTTAAAAATTTCAGAAAGTCATGTATGCCAATGATTTATTTTTAAAAAACTCAATCTCACCGCATAATAATCTAAATATTACCATGATGCTGGCGTAACAATTTCTACTAAGACTTCAGTTAGTTAGCACATCAGCAAAAGCGTTACATATTACTTTGAGAAATATTTCTAATCTAAGTCCAAGAATGTACAGTATTTTACTAGTTTAGGAATAGTTTGGAAATTACCTCTAATATTTTTGTTGAAAAAAGCATTAAATATGTAGTATATTTTCCCTCACCAATTGTTACTCATACTCCTTTTTCTTATTCCAAATCGTTTTTTTTTTTTTTTTTTTTAACAACGTTGACAAAGGATCAATTATTTATCTTTTTTTTTTCTCAAACAGTGAACATCTTTTCCCCAAAACCTTTTAACCTCACGCAGGCATCAGGATAAAGGCACGATAACAAAAAACCTACTAGAAAAGGTATGTTATTTTTTCCATTTTTTTTAAACGATACATTACTCATTCTTCCTTTTGCAATAAATCCTCCAGTATCGTACCTAATTTGAAAACTAATTGATAGTTTTGAGAAACAATATTCAATTTCTTCTCTAGGACAGAGCACCATCAGTGATATTTTTGTGTATGGTAGGGGTACATATCTCTATTCCTACTGCAGTAAGGTGCATTGATTAGGACAGTATCATGTAGTACTAGTTATATTGTATATCTGTTTAATTTTAAAGATACTCAGGTACTACATTTCGAATCACCGTTAATTATCTTTTTATCCTCTTTTTTCCCCCACAGAAAAGAATTTTTTTCACAAAACTAAAATTTGGAGCCTACAAAGAAAAACATCTTCAGCGACCTCATCCACAAAAGCAAATTCTCCAAAACAAGGTATATTTTTACAGCACAGATTCTTTACCTCCTAAATATTTGACTAACTATCACATAGCTAATTTTCAAATAATTAATCAATGTAATTATGATTAAAATTTCCCTTTTTAGATTTATATTTCATGTCTAAAGGATGGTTTATCATTACGGAAATAATTATGTCCAGCAACTTATATCACATGTGCAATTTTTGTGGAATAATTGTACAAAACACATTTCTCAACATCGTACTGTTTTCTAATTTTTTTCTTTTTCCACATTTCCAGACATTTATTTATCCATTCCCCAACAAATCACCTCAAAAGTGTCTACACAAGCCTACTTACCAATACCACTGAACAAGAGTCTGCCAGAAAACCAATTCGGAAAAAAAGGTAATTTAGACCAACATTGTAAGTTGCAACAATTTTTAAAATGTACGATGCTGTAGAGGTAACAATTTACTTTTCCAAAATCTGAAAGGTGCAGCAGTAGAATAATTGTTGAATAGTGTAGGGGTATTAATTTTCTATTCTAACTCCAGGAAGGTGCATCAGTAGGGAAAGTGTTGGATAGTGTAGGGGTATCAATTTACTATTCTAACTCCAGGAAGGTGCATCAGTAGGGAAAGTCTTGGATAGTGTAGGGGTATCAATTAACTATTCTAACTCCAGGAAGGTGCAGCATTATTGAAAGTGTTGGATAGTGTAGGGGTAACAATTTACTATTCTAACTCCAGGAAGGTGCATCAGTAGGGAAAGTGTTGGATAGTGTAGGGGTATCAATTTACTATTCTAACTCCAGGAAGGTACATCAGTAGGGTAAGTGTTGGATAGTGTAGGGGTATTAATTTACTATTCTTACTCCAGGAAGGTGCATCAGTAGGGAAAGTGTAGGATAGTGTAGGGGTATTAATTTACTATTCTTACTCCAGGAAGGTGCATCAGTAGGGAAAGTGTTGGATAGTGTAGGGGTATCAATTTACTATTCTAACTCCAGGAAGGTGCATCAGTAGGGTAAGTGTTGGATAGTGTAGGGGTATCAATTTACTATTCTAACTCCAGGAAGGTGCTTCAGTAGCAAAAGTGTTGGATAGTGTAGGGGTATTAATTTACTATTCTAACTCCAGGAAGGTGCATCAGTAGGGTAAGTGTTGGATAGTGTAGGGGTATCAATTTACTATTCTAACTCCAGGAAGGTGCAGCAGTAGAGAAAGTGTGGGATAGTGTAGGGGTATCAATTTACTATTCTAACTCCAGGAAGGTGCTTCAGTAGGGAAAGTGTTGGATAGTGTAGGGGTATCAATTTACTATTCTAACTCCAGGAAGGTGCTTCAGTAGCAAAAGTGTTGGATAGTGTATGGGTAACAATTTACTATTCTAACTCCAGGAAGATGAATCAGTAGGGTAAGTGTTGGATAGTGTAGGGGTATTAATTTACTAATCTTACTCCAGGAAGGTGCATCAGTAGGGAAAGTGTTGGATAGTGTAGGGGTATTAATTTACTATTCTTACTCCAGGAAGGTGCATCAGTAGGGAAAGTGTTGGATAGTGTAGGGGTATCAATTTACTATTCAAACTCCAGAAAGGTGCATCAGTAGGGTAAGTGTTGGATAGTGTAGGGGTATTAATTTACTATTCTTACTCCAGGAAGGTGCATCAGTAGGGAAAGTGTTGGATAGTGTAGGGGTATTAATTTACTATTCTTACTCCAGGAAGGTGCATCAGTAGGGAAAGTGTTGGATAGTGTAGGGGTATCAATTTACTATTCAAACTCCAGAAAGGTGCATCAGTAGGGTAAGTGTTGGATAGTGTAGGGGTATTAATTTACTATTCTTACTCCAGGAAGGTGCATCAGTAGGGAAAGTGTTGGATAGTGTAGGGGTATTAATTTACTATTCTTACTCCAGGAAGGTGCATCAGTAGGGAAAGTGTTGGATAGTGTAGGGGTATCAATTTACTATTCTAACTCCAGGAAGGTGCATCAGTAGGGTAAGTGTTGGATAGTGTAGGGGTATTAATTTACTATTCTTACTCCTGGAAGGTGCATCAGTAGGGAAAGTGTTGGATAGTGTAGGGGTATTAATTTACTATTCTTACTCCAGGAAGGTGCATCAGTAGGGAAAGTGTGGGATAGTGTAGGGGTAACAATTTACTATTCTAACTCCAGGGAGGTGCAGCAGTAGGGAATGTGTTGGATAGGGTAGGGGTATCAATTTACTATTCTAACTCCAGGAAGGTGCTTCAGTAGGGAAAGTGTTGGATAGTGTAGGGGTATCAATTTACTATTCTAACTCCAGGAAGGTGCATCAGTCGGGTAAGTATTGGATAGTGTAGGGGTATTAATTTACTATTCTTACTCCAGGAAGGTGCATCAGTAGGGAAAGTGTTGGATAGTGTAGGGGTATCAATTTACTATTCTAACTCCAGGAAGGTGCAGCAGTAGGGAAAGTGTTGGATAGTGTAGGGGTATCAATGTGCTATTCTTACTCCATGTAGATGCATCAGTAGGCAAAAGAAAGGATTGAGTACATGTTATGTTTTGTATACATATATTTTAAAATATCAGGCTAAATTTTTTAACTTTTCTCCTTTTTCAGATAATGTCTAGCCTTGGAGCAGCAAACTTCATTAAATCCAGGAAGGGCAAAAATTTGTTAAACCATGGTGGATACATATATAGTAAGGAAAGAATAAGTTTAACTAGAAATCATTGGAGGTGCGTGCAATACTACACTACCCATTGCAGTGGCAGAGCGGTTACTGTTGATAATTTGGTTGTGAAAACCACAGAACATAACCACTCTGCCTCTGCAATGGATGTAGAAATCAGAGAGACAATAAATGAGATGAAAGCTATTGCAAGCACCTCCAATGATTCTACAGGATCCATTTTAAGGGAGGTTGCACAGCATGTCCCCAGTCATGTTGCTAGCAACATGCCTATAATACCCAATTTGAGAAGAATTATTCAGAGACAAAAGCAGGCAAGTAATATTCAATTGTCTACACCACATACATTTTCTGACATTAGAATTCCTCATGATCTTTCTATTTCTTTTTCTGATGAACCTTTCCTTCTGCATGACAATGAAAACCCTCAGAAACGAATTTTAATTTTTAGTACCCCCCGTAACCTTGCTAAGTTAGAAAGTAGTGAAATTTGGATGATGGATGGGACGTTTAAAAGTACACCCCATCCTTTCACTCAAATTTACACTATACATGCGAAAATTAACAATAGTGTAATTCCCTTAGTGTATAGTTTGCTACCTGATAAGACTTCTGCAACATACACTGAACTTTTATCAGTGATTAAAAGCAAAACATCTGCAAGTCCTCGAAAAATAATTATTGATTTCGAATTGAGCATGATCAATGTGATCACTAAAACGTACACGGATACCCAAATTCAGGGATGTTTCTTCCATTTTTCGCAGGCATTTTGGCGTAAACTACAGAAAACATCCCTAGTTGCAGAATATTCTCGGGATAGCAAATTACAGTTTGAACTTAAAAAATTAACTGCACTTTGTTTTGTTCCTCCCGATAGTGTGGACGAGTACTACACTGCAATTATAGAATCTGTTTATTATACGAGTAACGAGGAAAAATTGGCACCCATTCTAAATTATTTTGAGGACACATGGATTGGACACCTAAGCAGATCGGGTCGCAGGAGGAAGCCACGATTCCATGTGGAGTGGTGGAACTGCTACACGAGTTGTTTAGAGGGAGAGGCCAAAACAAACAATGCCATTGAGGGGTGGCATAACTCCTTCAATCATACAATTGGAAAACCACATCCTAACTTCTACTCATTTTTGGAAACTTTGAAGAAGGAGCAAAGTTTCCAAGAAATGAGATTAGCACAAACACTCGCAGGTAGTCTAAACCCACGAGTAACAGTCAAAACAAGGGAAATGTCTGAGAGACTATTGGCAATTCTACAACAGTTTTCGTTGTGTGTGGCTATAGACTACCTGGAAAATCTTTCTAACATTCTTTCTTTTTAAAACAATGAATTTGCTTACTTTCCTGCTTTGCCAAAAATTAAACTAATTACAATAATTCAATTTGCATATTAAGTTTTTTTTTTACAAAATTTTTACAAATTAACAAGTCGGGTTTTTACCATTTTTTAAAACAAATCTTCATTTCATCCAAAATAAACAAATGATGACAAATTTACTGTTCCATAGTATTTGAACCATTTATCATTATCGGTACGCCATTTTTCAAATTACCGAAAAAATCCAATTTCAATTCCGTCAAAACCAATCACCAAAACTCAATCCGATGTATAAAATACAAATAAAACCATATTCCTTAATGCACATTGCAGCTGAATCATCATTTGTATTTCAACGTTAGATATTCTAAATATAAAAGTACGCACAATTTTTGAACAAAGAAATGAAGATCGACAGTACATTTTTTTCTTCGAAAACAAACAAATCAACTGTCTGAACCGTAACTTTTTATTTAGAAAGAGTTACATACTTTTTTAAAATAACTAACTTACTTTTAATGACCCGACATAGGCCTGTATTAATGACATTAATGTGGACATGCTTTCCAACTTTTAAAACATCTATTAGTTTTCCAGCAACCTCCCCTTATTCTTTCCATACTATATATCTATCCCTTTAAAAGGTTTAATCTATAATATCAACTGAAAATATTTCCTACCTGGATGCAGATCAGCTTCCTGCTGCTTCCTCCTCCGATGCTCTGCAAAATGGCGCATTACGTCGACGCACACGTCCTTACGTCATCGCGTGCTTCTCTATTTATGGCGGACTACTTTTTTACATTCAACTGTAAATAAATGTTAATATATGTTATTAAAATATTTTTATTTTGTTATAAAAATGAAACTTACTTTGAAAAATTAATGAAAAAATATGTTTATTTTTTTCATGTTTTTTAAATCAAATAAAATTTGTGAAATAAATAATTGTTTGCTGTCATTATTTTTAATTAAGTTTTATAAACTCCAATATTGTAATGTAATAAAAGTAAAATTACTAAATATGTTCCTTACCTTGGCTCTATTGTCTTTTCCTTTCAAAACTTCCTCTTACTTCACTTTCTGTACCTTCTTTTCTTGTTCCGCGGGTTGCATATACTGAGGCTGCCAAAATAAATGAAGGACAAACACGCTCATAGACTTAAATGGAAAACCGTGGGAAATAAATTTAAACAGTAAGTTATAATTGTTATTTCTTATTTTAAAATTTTAATAATGTTAAATTGTTATATTTATTACTGTAAATATTTTTAAATGTTTGTGTTAATATTTGTAATATATTATTATTTTATTTATATATTAAATAATTCAAAAATTCAATTCCATTTCTATATAAAAGGACACTTTCTTTTCAACATATAAATACTCTTGTCTTTTCATATGTGTTAAAAATACTCTAGTATTTAAAATTAGGTACTCAAACATTTTTCTTAAAATTTTAATATTATATACTCTTTAATGTTTTTTAAAACTTATTTTTTAGTAGATAAAACCAAACTAAAAATTCTAAAGTATTAATTTATCAGCAAACAAACCAAACTTTTCTACTAGTCACAATACTCAAGTATTAATATTTTAATAAACTACTCACTTATTTCAAATCAATATTGCATTTTTTAAAATTATTTTAATACTCAAGTATTTATTTAACTGCTAACCAACCAAACATTTCTACCACACAAAATACTCAAGTATTAATATTTTTATTAACTACTCACCTTTTTTAAATTAGAATTGCAAACCAAACATTTCTACCACACAAAATACTCAAGTATTAATATTTTTATTAACTACTCACCTTTTTTAAATTAGAATTGCTATATTAAAAAAATGATAATACTCTAGTATTAATTTTACTGCTACCCAAGTAATAAACAAGATAAATATTTTGCAAAAAAAATGCGTTGTAATAGTATATGCGTTGTAAAAGTACTTACCATATAACATCTTGCGTTGTAAATGCATGCGTTGTAAATGCATGCGTTGTAAATGCATTTTCAAATAATGCGTTGTAAAGGTATATGCGTTGTAACAGTACTTACCATATAATGGAACGCGTTGTAAAAGCATGCGTTGTAAAAGATTTTGCGTTGTAAAAAATGCGTTGTAATAGCACAGCGTTGTAAAAGTTGCGTTGTAAAGGTATTTCCCCGTACTGATCATGTAGATGCCTTCAATAGGTAATCACTGCCATGTCGTGAAAGCATTTCCGTAATGAAGCCAGGATTAAGTACAACACTACTTGCATCATTTATCCTCTTGAGGGTTGTGCCAACATTTTTATACAATATGCCCAACTGGTCAGAATGCAGAAAGGAAGTTTGGCAGGCAGACATAAAACAATACAACTTCTTGAGAATTGGAGTCCCTTCAAATACACACTAAACGATGTTCATAGCTCCAGCCATTTCTATGATGAATGGCTCTAGGTTTAACAAGCCACAAGAACAAGGAGGAAGATTGATTATCAGACATTAAACAGAACTTCTTTGAGTCCTTCAAGCAGTCCCCAAAAGGCTTTGTCCAGCTTAAGCTGCCTACTGCTGAGTGGTATTGCCCCTAACAAGTCAGTGGAACATCAAGGAGGGTGGGCAGACAAGGAAGGAATAGAGAATGCTACTGGGATTCGAGGTCCCTCGATTCAGTGATGTCAAAAGATGTTAATGAGCTGGATGGATGCAGATGTTGTTGACTCCACCATAACATACTTTGTCCACGGACAAAACATCAAATTGATGGAGGAATTCTTGTGCACTAGGATCAAGTATGATTTGCACCAAGAACACATGCTAGCCAGGCTACCCACAAAGGAGACATACTACCAGATGAGAAAACGTTTAATCTCCAAATCAAGGAAGTGTCATTAATTTTACTGAAACTGATATAGATATCACATCATATTAATCACAGAGGATCACCCATCAGTGCCAATCTTCCAGAGTTCAGCTGATAACCCAGTTAAATGGGCTGCAGCCCAGTTTCTGACCTGCAAACTATAAAAAGTGAGAAAAAGCAGAGCCCCTGCATCCACTGAAGGAACAGTGGCAGACGTTCCATATCCTGCAACGTCACGACGTCTTGGAACTTCCCCGTCCTCCAGCTCCGGACCTTACCTTCTCTTCAGGAATTCAGAAAGGACTCAAGACTTGGTTGTTTAACTGATTCCACCCAAGCATCATGGGTCTCGGTACCTGGATACCCAGGTGGGTGAATAGCAGTGCTTTACAAATCCTGTTTGATTGATTGATTGACCCTCAAATTGAATAGGTTTGCAACACCATTGACAGTAATGGCAATCTGAACAAAATATCTATGGGTTGCTTTGTTGACTGAACTTAAGAACTCTTCGAGCAAAGGAAGACAAGGATAGAAAGACACAGAGAGACAGAGAAAGAGGTCAGTAAAGATGAGAGACACGTGGAAAGTGAGTGAAAGGCATGGACAGACATAGAAAGTCATAGAAAGGCATTGAGAGAGTCAGGGGGTGAGAAAAAGCTGGAGAGAGTGGGGAAAACAGGAGAAAAAGCAAGAAGATCAAGAGAGACAGAGAATTTGAAGACAGTGACATAGAAAGTTTGAGAAAGACAGTGACAGACAGAGAAAGAAAGAGAAAAGGGCAGAGGAATAGTAATATAGATAAAGAGACAAAGGGAGTAACACAGATAGTGAAAGAGACAGGGAGCAATTAAACCAGGTAAGAACAGATGGAGAGAAGACGAGAAAGGGAGAAGAAGAATGAATGAATTAGGAGTGGATGTGACTCCTGGGCGTTCTGCTGACCAACTGAGTGGATATGTCTTGATTGCCACTTATTTGTTTCATCCAAGTGGGGGAAGTGGGAAGAAAAAGGAACAATTTCCTGGGCCTACGGGATAGGTGGGAAGAAGCCCGAACCGACTAAAGAGATGCAGATCATTGTTTATTTCAGAGTGGGTGGGAGCCTTACCTACCTTGAGAACTGTCAAAATAAAACTGAGTATTCCCAGATTCTTGAAGTGTGTGAGACTGGCACCAGAAAAAGGGATAATGGCACCAGGATGTGATCTGACCAATCTACTGGAATGGGGTTTTTATCTTCATCGATTAATTATTACCAATTAGGATGGACAAAGCCCCAAATAATTGAATTCAAGTAAAACCTGACACATATCGTATTGGGAATTGCACATATTTTAATTTCGAGCCACTCAGAATGTGAAAGACTTGCACCATTTGCCTGCTAGTTTGTATTCCGAAGTCTGACTTTTGGAATTGTATTGTAAATGCACAACCACAAATTACAACACCTTTTCAAGTAACAAAATTGGGGCTGTACAAATACTGTACCAAAGTGATAAGAATGTGGTGTTTCTGCTGGGGTCTGCATGGACTATGTTGGATAATATTATATTAAAATATTGCTGGCCTTAATGTGGGTGAAATTTAAATATGGTAGCTCACTGTCAGTTATCTTTAGCAAAACACCACCATTCATGCTGTGATGCTCTGTTGGGTAAACAACCCTTACAATGACTGTGTTACAAGGCAGTCCATTACCCTGCATTTCTTACTCCGCAAAATCTTTTACAACACAGGGCTTTACACTGCAAACCATTACAACGCATTCCCCATTACAACGCACCGGTGGAGTTACAATATTAAATTGCCTTGTAATGGACAATTCGGCGTGATGGATTGCAGTGTAAAGCCCTGCATTGTAAAAGATTTTGCGGAGTAAAAAATGTGGGGTAATGCCACGCATTGTAAATATGTGTGTAGTAACTGCTTCATGTCTTGACACCGGTTTTTATCAAGCTGAGAGTCAAATACACTTAGGCTCTCATTACGAGTTTGTTATTCACCATTTGGCTTGTAAGCAGAGTTGCGAGCCAGTTTGGGATTACAAGTTATGAGGTATCATCACTCCATTACTACCTGGTGGGATAATTCTGCATTTTATACTGTGGAGAAATGCCCCAGAAAATACACAGAGGTTTCATCCAAGTTAAAAGACTGGAATTGCGCATTCACTATTGGACTCATTGTGACAACACTGAACTGTCCATACTAACACCTATTCCATACTGGGCTGTAGGAGAACAACATAGGACCCTATATTTCTCATACCCATGGTATTAGTAATACCAGATTGAGTATTCCAAGCCCATAAATCTGACCACTTATTTAATATAATGATCAGTCAGTAAAACAGTTTTTGTAACTGCACAGGCAAACAGGAAGGTTTTCCTTTATATGCATACCTCACATTCATATGGTGTGCTATGTACTCAGACAATATACTCACTGGGCCCGATTTACAGAACTACCTGAAGACAAAATCCTAAACTTACTACCATTTGCTCATTTTGGTATTCACAGAAGGCACTTACTCATTTTGGTATTCACAGAAAGCACTTACTCATTGATGATTAAGTGCTTTCTGTGAATACCAAAATGGTAGTAAGTTTAGGATTTTGTCTTAAGTTAGTTCTGTGAATCCGGCCCACAGTTTCCAAGTGATACATTTGAAGATGACCCTGGAGAGCAGAAAACACATCAGACTTATCCTATGAAAACATGAGTTAAGAGCTGCACATTCAAATTGTCAACATCAGTGTCAGGTGGCGAGAACCGGTAGTACACCGCTCGCATCCCCGCCACGCGGGGGAACTACGTTTCCCAGGACGCCCGGCAGAACACGCCCCACGTGTTCGGCGCCGAGCGCGACAGCGGTTAAAACCGCCACCAGACACCAAGCGGTGCCGATGATTCCAGCCAGTCCTGTTCGCACTCTTGTTTCGGAATCAACGTTCCAGCCTTGCGTCCTCGGCCTTACCCTCGTCCTTGTATCCAGACTCTCCGTCTCCAGCAGTGTTACCTCGCCGCCTTCCCTGAAGCAAGGAAGACCGCGGGGAGCTCCCAAGCTTCAATGTTCCAGACTCCAGGGAAACCCCATCAGCGCTCCTCTGCCCAAGGATTACCGGGTCCAGAGTGGTAGCGCGAAGGTGAAAACCTCGCCGGTGAGCCCTGACGCGGGTACGCGTCGGAACAACTTTCCACGTTCCTGTTTTCGTCCCTCATCCATTCCACGCGCTCCTCTGCCCACGGAGTTCCGGGTACAGAGTAGTAGCGCGGACTGGTGCGCTCCTCTGCCCACGGAGAACCGGGTCCAGAGTAGAAGCGCGAACTGGGGCGCTCCTCAGCCCATGGAGTTCCGGGTTTAGAGTAGCAGCGCCCGTTCCTTTTTTCAGCACTGCACAACTGTGAGTACTGTTCTTTCCTTTAGCCTTCAGGGAGGCGATTTCCTCGTTCTTTTGGAAGTGACCCTGATCCAGGACGCGCTCTGGGGGGCATCAAGCACTGCCGTTCAAGTGCTGGCTTTTGCTCCCAGGGGGCAGCGTCCCTCTGCCCGTCCGGTACGATCCCAAGGGTTCGCCCGGGCTCTGCGGTGATACGTCAGTGCTAACCTCAACTGAGCGTCACGCAGGCCAGGCCAGAGAACCCTCAAAACCCCGGGTTGGAAGGTGACAGGTGAGGAACCACTGCAAAGTGGGAGGGGGGAGGCAACAAGTGGGTCACTACTGACGGGTGTCTGACGGTGTGCTTGTTTCGTTCCAGATCCCTTTCCCAGCTGCTCCTTCCCTTCCTTCCCTCGCCCACCTGTCTCCATAGTCCGTGTGTGTTACACGTTCTCCGGACTGGGGACGGATGGGAGGTGGACCCCATTAACTTCAGCGTCATCCTGAGGAGAGAATTCCCCGGCCATCGTGACAGAATCATCGGCCCACGAATTACCGCTCCTCCCGATCACGCTGTCATAAGGGATGACCACCTTAGAGGACGTAGTGGCGGCCCTGGCTCTTGTCCAGGGTAAACTAGCCGCCTCACGTCAAGAAACCGCTGCCCTACACTCCCGGATGGACCGTATCCAACGGAATCCCTTTGATGCCGGGAGTATTGGCCCAGCCTCCACGCCCCAGGTAGTGGTAGAGATGCCCGCACATGTTCCCCTGGCCCCTTCTGAACGGTTCCATGGGGATATGCAGAAAGTACAGGTCTTCATGACTCAGGTCCTCCTCAACTTCCATTGTAAACCCAAGCTGTTCGCTACTAACCAGGCTAGGGTAGCGTTCCTCATCTCGTACCTGTCAGGAGAAGCGGCCCAATGGGCGGTTCCTATCGTCAGGAGGGACAACGCCCTGCTCTATGATTGGGATACGTTCCGCGAAGAGTTCGAGAAAACCTTCGACCGAAGAGCCGATACCTTCTCCGCGGATCGCGATCTTCTCGACCTCAAACAGAGCAGTTCCAATTTTCTCGGATACCTCAACAGTTTCAGGAGGCTGGTAGCGGAAACTGACTGGCCTGAAGCAAAACAGTCAGCCATCTTTTACCGGGGGTTGACGGAAGAATTGAAGGACGTCATTGCACAAATAGATCCCCAACCACGCTCCTGTGCCGCGATGATGGAACTTGCCTCGCGGTTGGAATACCGCCTCCGAGAAAGGAAAGGAGACCACAGGAGAAAGGAAAGGCCCCCTCCGTCCTCGGATCTGTCACGAGCACCTGATCACGGGCCGGCCCGGCCCGGCCCGAACCCATGGAAATAGGGGCAGTGAGAGCGTCCCTAACCTCGAGTGAGAAGGATTACCGCCGGAAGCAGGGCCTCTGTCTGTACTGCGGCAAGAAAGGCCATTACCTCAGAGAATGTCCCGTTCGTCCTAAGGTCGGGAGGCCTCGCGTAGGCCAAGCCGCGGCAGTGACGGGAGAAGTGGAGGCGGGAAACGCCCGGGCTTGAAGGACCTCGAAGGGAAGCCTTCAAGCCGCCACTCCATCCCTTCGGTGGAAGCCGATGCTGAGGCAGAGCCGGACCACTTCTTCCTCTAGCTTCAAGTCGTGATAGACCATACCACACGGACCATTCGGCCCATGATTGATTCTGGGGCCACAGGATGCTTTTTGGACGAGACCGAAGCCCAGAAGCTGGGGGTCACTCTTCTCCCCAAACACACGCCTGAACTCGTCTATGCTGTAGATGGGAAAGAGTTGGACTCGGGGCCCATCCGTTATGTTACCCCAGCCCTCTGGATGACCATCGGGGAGACCCACTGCGAATGGTTGGCCTTAAACATCATCAAAGCTCCCCGGTGCAAACTCATTCTGGGGCTACCCTGGTTAAGAAAACACGAACCTACCATAGAGTGGTCCGCGAACACCATTTCCTTTTGCTTCACCTTTTGCCGTCAACACTGTACGGTGCCTGACTCGCCTCCACCCACTCTGTTGGTCTCTCAGCAACATATCGCCACGGCGGCGGAGAAAGACGTAGTGCTCCCGGCTTGGTATAGCGCCTATGCGGATGTTTTCGACAAACGGAAGGCCGAAGAGCTGCCACCCCATCGGGCTTATGACTGCCGCATCGACCTGGAACCTGGAGTTGTCATCCCCTGTTGCCGTGTCTATGCTCTCACTGGACCCGAAACGAGCCACCTCCGAGAGTATCTGGACACATACCTCGTGTTGGGTTTCATTCGCCCCTCTCGATCGCCCGCAGCCTCTCCGCTCTTCTTCATCCCAAAGGCCAACGGTGAGTTGCGTTGCTGCATTGACTATCGTGCGCTCAACGCAGTGACAATAAAGAACCAATACCCCTTGCCGTTGATCCCGGTGCTGCTCGAGCAGGTCAGGGAGGCAGCCCTGTACACCAAGCTGGACCTCCGTGGGGCATACCACCTGGTTCGAATGAGAGAAGGAGACGAATGGAAGACGGCATTCAAGACGCGGTATGGGTTATTCGAGTACCTCTTGATGCCCTTTGGGCTCTGCAACGCCCCTGCCGCCTTCCAGTTCTTCCTCAACGAGGCCTTAAGAGACTACCTGGATAAGTCCGTCATTGTCTACATCGACGATATCCTTATCTATTCGGCCAACGAGAAAGAACACGTCGTCCACGTGAGACAGGTCTTGCAAGCCCTCCGCGCGCACCGTTTATACTGCAAGCTCACGAAATGTGAATTCCACGTGACGACAGTGGAATTCCTGGGTGTTCTCCTGACTCCCGCCGGACAAGTCATGTCGGAAGGTGCAAGCAGTGGTGAAGTGGCCGCCACCTACAACTGTCAAGGAAGTGCAAAGCTTCCTCGGCTTCTCCAACTTCTACCGGCGCTTCATCCATCATTTCTCCCAACTGGTGGCACCTCTTACGAAACTGACTCGCAAAGACGTTCCGTTTTCCTGGCAACCCGAGACACAGAGAGCGTTCGAGCAGCTCAAGACCGCATTCACCACCGCGCCGGTCCTACGCCATGCCAAACCTGAACTCCCGTTCATAGTGGAGGCAGACGCTTCTGACATCGCAGTCGGGGCGGTTCTGTCACAGCGGCATCCAGACACTGGCCACCTCCATCCAGTGGCCTACTTGTCCAGGAATCTCAACCCCGCCGAAAAGAACTACACGATCGCCGAAAAGGAACTGCTAGCAATTCGGGAAGCCTTCCTGGAATGGAGACACTGGCTGAAGGGGGCACAACACCAGGTCACGGTCTATACCGACCATCGCAACCTCCAGTTTTTGCAGTCTGCTAGGCATCTCACCCCCAGACAACAACGGTGGATGCTCTTCTTCGCGGAGTACCACTTCCTCGTCACGTTCCGACCAGGAACCCAGAACCAAAAGGCGGATACCTTATCCCGCCAGGGTATGACCTGTCTCCCCTTGGCAGATGCCGAACGAGCCATCATTACCCCCGACAACGTGGTGGGGAGAGTGGAAACCGGATCGTTCCTCGACGGAGTGAAACGGGGTATCAAATCGTTCGCCTGGTCGTCCTGGTTGCGCAGCCACAAGGAGTGGCGTTTGTTGCAAGGCATCCCCTTGTGTGGCTCCCGAGTTCTGGTCCCTACACTCCGCCTCCGAAAGCTCGTGTTCAGCTGGTGTCACGACGCCCCCAGCGCCGGTCACATGGGTATCTCCAAGACCCAGGAAAAAGTACTGCGACAGTTCTGGTGGCCGTCGGTTCGACCGGATGTCCTACGATGGGTCAAGCACTGCACCGTCTGCGCTCAGATGAAAACCGACCACTGCAACCAACAAGGCCTCCTACGGCCACTACCGACCCCTATGACTCCGTGGGAAAAGATCTCCGTCGATTTCATAGTGGGACTGCCGAAAGATCAGAGCTGCACGGCTATAGTGGTCGTCATCGATTACCTCACCAAAATGGGGCATTTCATACCGTGCAGGCAGATACCCACAGCGGGGGCCTTGGCGAAACTCATGTTGAAGGACATCGTAAGGCTACACGGCCTTCCATTGGAGATCGTGTCGGACAGGGGGTCCCAATTCACAGCCCGCTTTTGGAAGGTCTGGTGCACCGAGCTGGGGATTCAATCGTCCCTGTCCACCAGCTTCCATCCCCAATCCGATGGTCAAACCGAGCGCCTCAACCAAACCCTGAAGCAGTACCTCCGTTGCTATGTGAACAAAGCCTCGGAAGCCTGGGTGGAGTGGTTATGGGTGGCTGAGATAGCTTATAACAGCACCGTTCATGCATCCACAAAACACACTCCCTTCTACCTCTCCTCTGGGTTTCACCCTCGTTTCACCCCTTTTTTGCTCCCTCGCTCTGGCGTCACTCTGCCCGATCTCCAACACCGACTCGCGCAGATACGCTCGACCCTCACAACGGCCCGCGAAAACCTCCGCATAGCAAAGGACAGGTACAAGGCGCAGGCCGACAAGCACCTTAGGCCCAATCCTGTGTACCGTAAGGGGGATAAAGTATGGTTGTCCACAAAACACATCACCTTCAAGAAACCCAGTGTGTTCAATCCCAAGTTTATAGGCCCCTATGCGGTGGTTCGCCACGTCAACCCCGTGGCCGTACAGCTCCGCCTCCCACCACACATGCACATACACCCCGTGTTCCACGTCTCGTTGCTCAAACCCTCCTTTTGTCTTGTGAAACGTGTTCCTCCTCCGGTTTGGGAGCCGCAAGAGCGGGAGTACGTGGTGGAGAAGGTGCTGGACTCCAAGCTGGTGCGGTGCAGGGTGTGGTACCTCCTGGCGTGGAAGGGGTATGGGCCGGAGGAGCATTCCTGGGAGCCAGCGTCGGCGATCCACGCCCTCCGCCTGGTGGCTGCCTTCCACCGCCGCTGTCCCGGGAAGCCCGGTGCTCCTCGCGGCGCTTGACTCGGTGGGGAGGGGGGTGTACTGTCAGGTGGCGAGAACCGGTAGTACACCGCTTGCATCCCCGCCACGCGGGGGAACTACGTTTCCCAGGACGCCCGGCAGAACACGCCCCACGTGTTCGGGGCCGAGCGCGACAGCGGTAAAACCGCCAACAGACACCAAGCGGTGCCGATGATTCCAGCCAGTCCTGTTCGCACTCTTGTTTCGGAATCAACGTTCCAGCCTTGCGTCCTCGGCCTTACCCTCGTCCTTGTATCCAGACTCTCCGTCTCCAGCAGTGTTACCTCGCCGCCTTCCCTGAAGCAAGGAAGACCGCGGGGAGCTCCCAAGCTTCAACGTTCCAGACTCCAGGGAAACCCCATCAGCGCTCCTCTGCCCAAGGATTACCGGGTCCAGAGTGGTAGCGCGAAGGTGAAAACCTCGCCGGTGAGCCCCGACGCGGGTAAGCGTCGGAACAACTTTCCACATTCCTGTTTTCGTCCCACATCCATTCCACGCGCTCCTCTGCCCACGGAGTTCCGGGTACAGAGTAGTAGCGCGGACTGGTGCGCTCCTCTGCCCACGGAGAACCGGGTCCAGAGTAGAAGCGCGAACTGGGGCGCTCCTCAGCCCATGGAGTTCCGGGTTTAGAGTAGCAGCGCCCGTTCCTTTTTTCAGCACTGCACAACTGTGAGTACTGTTCTTTCCTTTAGCCTTCAGGGAGGCGATTTCCTCGTTCTTTTGGAAGTGACCCTGATCCAGGACGCGCTCTGGGGGGCATCAAGCACTGCCGTTCAAGTGCTGGCTTTTGCTCCCAGGGGGCAGCGTCCCTCTGCCCGTCCGGTACGATCCCAAGGGTTCGCCCGGGCTCTGCGGTGATACGTCAGTGCTAACCTCAACTGAGCGTCACGCAGGCCAGGCCAGAGAACCCTCAAAACCCCGGGTTGGAAGGTGACAGGTGAGGAACCACTGCAAAGTGGGAGGGGGGAGGCAACAAGTGGGTCACTACTGACGGGTGTCTGACGGTGTGCTTGTTTCGCTCCAGATCCCTTTCCCAGCTGCTCCTTCCCTTCCTTCCCTCGCCCACCTGTCTCCATAGTCCGTGTGTGTTACACGTTCTCCGGACTGGGGACGGATGGGAGGTGGACCCCATTAACTTCAGCGTCATCCTGAGGAGAGAATTCCCCGGCCATCGTGACAATCAGTGTGACATAAGAGACATAAAAACCCAACACAACCTTTGAATTTGTGAATGAGAAGGGAAAACTCAACGAATCCAAACAGAAAATTGCACACATGTATCCAAATGCACCAATCAGCAATAGTTTATGTCAGTCAAAAGATTTCTTAAGGTAACAATGAAGTGGCATCCCACAAAGTAGCGTGTCACACTGTAAAAACGGCACATGCTTTTCAAAAAGCCCTCTTTTCCGGTGTTAGTCTGCCTAAGGACAATACACCCAGTACCCATCTCCAGTATGTCTCCACCACTCTGTCCACATCACTGAAGCAGCTCTCCAATTATGCAGGAAAATAGTTTGTTCATGCCACGGAGCTTCAAAGTAACACTTAGCAGACCGTAAATAAAATTTACAAGCAGCTATGTGCTGAACTTGAGGTTACAATACCTCACAATGGCTGGTTTCCAAATGCAAAATTAAAGAAGAAAAAAGGCACAGCAAACAATCTACGGACACAACAAATCTTTATTCCATCTAACGGAGGAATTCAATTCTTCTCAGGCAGGGGGAGCCTCCAGCCCCCACTCTCCCAGCTGGCTCCTCGTTCAGGGTTTTCGACAACTTTGAAAAGTGATTCGAGCTCTCTTCTCGTGCAAGGTCTCCTAGCTCAGGCCTCTTGTGCCCTTGATAAGATTGCTGCTCCTAGCACCACTCTGAGCCTGGAAGCTCATTGTCAACCGTTTATTTTTTTATTAGAGACTGTTGTTTGTGCAGGGCTTTCCTGATAATACATACATTACACACAAGCCAGCCCTGACTGTATGCCAACACGAGGACAATACCTCTTTAGAATATGTGTTTGTGCGCAAGACGTAGGGCCTTGAAAGCTAGCCTTCTGAATGGCAATGCAAACAGTGTGTGTGAGAGAGAGATCTCCATATTATTTCCAGATATTATTTTAAGTAGTGTAAGTTGACATTATTCCTGATAACAATACTGAAAGCTGCATGACTATGTGCAGTGATTACAAGCTGCAAGGTTATCCAGCCTCTCACAAATCGTACTTGCATGAAAATCAAAAAGGCAGCATTTGTTTGCCTTCTCTATGCTGCTGTAACAGAGGCACTGGGCTGATGATATGAGAAGCTATGCAGAGTGGCTCCTCCCCTCTCAATGGAGAAACATTGGAGGAGGAGACATAAGGCATATCTAGGATTTGGGCAGTGCAGACATATGCACTGATTGCTAAGGGGGCATGCTAAAGTGCTATACCACTTCATAGCGCATGACTTTCTAAGGTATGTGGGGATATTTATATGGCTAGGCATAAACATAGGAAGAATATTCTAATAACCACAGAGCCAATACAATAACCAGAAGGCTCATAACATATATGTAGCTATTAGGAGGGGGTTAGGCTAATCTAATTGAAATAGAAGGAATCTGTGGTGTAACATGCTCTAGGTATTGTTACTGTTCACCCTGTTTTATAAAATAACTGCTGACATTACTGTAATATTTACCATCATTTTGATACAGAAAAGTTTTGTACAAATAGCACATAATAAATAACATTTTATTGGAAAATGCGAACTGTTTGTCTACTGTTTCTAGTGGCCAGGTTAGAGAAGGAGATTCACACCCACAATCTGCATGATACTTGGCAGCTAATAAATTGAAGTAGCGTAAAAAGTGGCGGGCGGAAAGCTTAAATTAATTTCAGCCACTGGCAATTGGACCGCATTTCAATTCATCATTAATTTCCACACTATGCAGTTTGGTCCCAGACATATGCAAATCAGTCTTGACCCTGCTCTAATGTTAATAGTATAGCCCAAATTTCCAGGCCAGGTCCTCCATGAACCAGAAAACAAACAAACCTAGACAGGTTTTGCCTTTAATCAGGGCTCATTGGTAGGGTATATATTGGTTCCAGTGCTAAAATGTGCACTGACCCACGTCAGGGCATCTCTGTCCTACTTAGAATTTCACACCTAAGTATACAAAAAGGTGATGGGTAGAAGACTTGAATTAATCTCAGCCACTGACAATTACTCAGGCATCAGCCTAATTCATCATTAGTTTGGACCCAGCATTATGACAACCAGCCTTGACCCCGCTCCAGTGGGAATAGTCCAGTCAGACCTTCAAGGCCAGATCATTTGCTAAACTGAATCACAAGCAACCCAAGACTGATTTCTTGCCTTATTGAGGCTCATCAGTCAGGTATAGCTTGATTCCAGTGGCACAGTGTGCATGGGACCCACATCTGGCCATACCTGTCCACTTAGGGAGTCACACCTAAGTATACAAAAAAGTGATTTGTGGAATGGTTGAATTTATCTCAGCTACTAGTAATTCTCTGGGGCTGTGTCCCAGTCCATTATTATTTGGCACACCATGCCAACGAAGATTAGACACAGGCAGACGCAAATCGGTCTTAGCCATCCTTCAATGAGAATAATCCAGCCCAATTGCCATGAAAGGTCCTCCCTGAGCCGGAACACAAGCAACCCAGGAAAAAATGGGTTGGAATGCCCCCCGAGCCATTGTCAGTGGTTATACTTATTGCAAGCATTCCTCCCATCATATTTGGCATGTTTTCCGTAAGCAAATTAAGCCTGGGCCTAGATTCAGCTCCATCAGCTCATAGCCAAAGGTCGTGCAATGAAGGGTAGGGTGGCCACGCTCGTTTGGGAGCATGGCCTGGCTGTAGGCCCACTGTGCACTGCCTTTGGAACTGTGCAGCAGGAGTTTAAAATAGAGTATATAAAAAACAGTGAGATTCTCTGAAATACACAGTTATTGTTCTGACTTAAACTAGTCAAACCACAAAAATGTACCTGTTATATAAGCACTGCACACAAAACACACTGCAACTTGTGCCACCTGTGATGGTTCCATATCATTCTCTTGTTCACTTTTTTGTCTGTTTGTGTACCTTTGCTAAATTGGTGTTTTTAGCATGGTAGGTTGCACAAGTTATGGCCAGGAGCTTGTCTGACTCCTAACACTCCTTATCTGACTGAGCCTAACACCTGCCCATGTTTCAGGGATTCTGCTCTAAAACAGAAACATATTTGGGACCATGGAACATCAGCACGCAGGAGACTGAGTCATCATACTAACTCAGTATCCATGAGCCCGAGTGAGACTAGCTGTGGGTCCTCAATTGCCCTTCTAGCCATACCAGAGAAACAAGTGAATTGGCATCCCCAGAACACAACACTCTTGACTCTCCCAGGGATCAAGGTGACAAGACACACCTTTTTGCTCTCTCACTTGTACTTGTCCACAATAAGATAAACAAGAGACACGAAGGGAGTTTTTAATATTTTTGATACTATTTTGCTCTGTATGCAGTATACGTGCCACAATTAGAAAAAAAATGCATAATAATAATACTGTTAGCTTGGTCAATAATCCAGATACAATGAAAAGTGCTGTCATTTTATAAGACAGAGTAACATAACCGCCCACACCTGCTAATAAATCTAAATGATTATATGAAAGATCTCTTGGATTATGGGCAGACCCTGTACCTTAGCATACACAGATGAACACTCTACATCTCAGCAGATGCAGTGTTCTTGTCACAGAATTGACATTCAATGTGGGTGTTTGCAGCTCATGTATTAATCGATAGGCCATGACATGCGTACAGGTAAACAACTGTAAATTGTAAATTGATACTTGTAAATTGTAAATTGATACTTGTATAGCGCACTACTCACCCGCAAGGGTCTCAAGGCGCTTGTACGAATACCGCTGTGGAACCCATCCTGGCTTTCCCTGTGAGGCGTCCACTCCTGGGCACCCCCAAGGTGGAGGCCAGGCATCCTTAGCGTTGTGGAGATTAAGCAAGCTATTGCCCAGAGTTGCAGAGTGGGACTCCATGATTGGAATATGCACCAAGGCGAGAATTATCAGGTCCGTGGAATTTTTTGAGCCCAAGACCCGCCGAGGCGTGGAATTGAACCCTGGTCCTGGGCCAGACCTCTGCATCAGGGTCTGCCGCTCTAACCATTGAGCCACACTTCTCCAACAGCTGCATTCCCGTGTTATATCTAGGTGCTAGTGCAGGCCAGAATGAATAAAAAAGAGACATTGTTGCTTGACCTTGTCAGTGATGCTCAGACTGAATCCAAGGAAAAGAACACAGAGCGAAAACATGCAGGTTCCATGTGGAAATACAATGCGGCACAAAAGCAAGCATGTATATATTGTAACATGTGCAATGGAAAATGAGGCCTACAATGTGCACAGTTAGGCTAACACTGGTAAAACTACACTGGCCATGAAGAAAACACACAACACCCATTCTTTCCTCTGCAGAGAATACCTTAAGTATAAATCCTGATTGGGCTTAGGAGATCTATGCCGGTGTGCCACTCCTGAATAGTGGTTTATGACAAGACCTCCCACCTCTTAATTCAATAGCAACTAATGGCTAGCATCATAGCCTGCATACCTTCTAACTGTCTCTGAGAGACATATGCTCTGCTAAAGTAATTATGTCATTATTTTATTTTTGTAAAATGAACTTTGTCCATTTATAATAACTCCCAGGGTATTAAATCTATCATGATGTGGAAGTCCAAAGTAGTGAAGCTAATGCTAAAAAGCCTAAGTTAGTTCTGCTGATGCTAACAACTTTTAGTTCATTTCACTACTAACGCTCCTGGGTGTGTTTTTTTTAGTTGTTTTTTTTAGAACTTTTTTTGATTAGTCTATGGAAAAAAATGCAAATCCAGATAGAACATAATACATTAAGCAAATCTTAATAAACAGATATATCACACTATTGGTAGCAGAACACATATACCAGAATCATCCATTAAAGCATACCCCCTAACTCCAACACTGCATGAAGAGACACGGCCATCTCAAATGTCTTCAGTGCATCAGGTGGCATTAGTTCCCAAAGTTGTCTGGTTTTCCATCGATAAGGTTTCTTTTCCAGAATCAGTGAACTGTGCATCTGTAGAGCAGCTTAATAAATACATTTGAAAAGGTGCCCATATATCTATGGGTCCGGACACCCTGGGCTGCGGTGAACCATTTGTCTCAAAGTGCTAATTTCAAAAGGCACTGTCAAATAACCACATAGCATGTGCAGGTGACTTTCTGTTGCCCCAGTATCTAGCAACAACATCTAGACAGAGTATCCTTCTAGATATTATCCTGGAGAGTGAGACTGATCAAATATTCAGGCTAATCACTAGTTTTTTAAAAGATGCAGGAGCCATAAATACCATTATTCATAAAAACTGGCATATTCTGAAAACGGATCCTGTAATTGGAGTAGACATACAAGACCATCCTAGCATCACATACAGAAAAGGGAGGTCTATAAAAGATCAAATAGTCCAATGTTATTTGTCTGTATAAGACACCAATATGACGTTAAGTGGCATTGCGGGATTCTCCACCTGCAGTATTGCAAAGCGTGTAAGAACAGCAAAAATGTACTCACATGCTAAGCTCCAGGATGTGAAAAGTAAAAAAAAATCAAAAAGTTGATAAATTTCAATACCTCCTATGCCGTTTACTGTATTCTATGTCCATGTCAAATTAAATATATTAGCAACACTATACACCAGGCAAAAAAACTGATTCCTAAATGTTCACAAGCCATTGCCAATAAAGATCAATCATATTCTATTACAAGACACTTTGAGACACATCACAATAGCAACAGAAATTTGTTGCAAAATTCACATGCCCCAGGATGTAAGAGAGGAGGGTTGTGTGTCCAATCTCAGATGTCTAGAATTCCATTACATATTGGACTTACAAACAAAAGTGCTATTCGGTCTGGACACAGAAGAGGAACTGGCAGCACACCTGGCAGTATAGTCTTCCTCACAGAAGCTCCCTCTACCCTACAGATAGGTAATCCATCTATGAGATAGCAGTCCTTTTGTCTTTCAGTTTCTTTTGTATCTTGGTTGCAAAGGGAAATAACATTAGTTTATTACACATCAGTGAGTGTTGTGAATTTAATGTTCATGTTGTCTTTTAACATTATATCACAATGATGAGTCCTCATTCAGGGCCCAATCTTTTGAAGGTGTAAAGTGGAAATATTTTGGGGTTGACATTTAGATTAATTAGATTATCTTGTAATGCTATCATCTATTTATTATGCAGATTTGTGCATGTATAAAATTGAATCATGTGGAAATCTTACAGGTTAAACTGAAGATTATACCCTAACATTATTTTCCACTTTATCTCTGGCCTCCTGTTTAGGTGTGAATACAATCATCATTAGGATGTATTTTATAGTGTGTGATGTTAAATACAGGAATGCCAGATAGGATTATCCTAACTCTGTAGTCTTTGTCCTGGGGTCTCAGAAGGACCCTGCCAAGGCAAAAAAGCTTTTTTTTCACATTCTTGCCACAAAATCACAACAAATTGTGAATTTTGCTTGGTGGGAGCTGACAGCTCACACCAGGCAAAACCAAACACCCCGCTTCCAACAAGTTGGAGTTTTCAAACTGCTCCTGCTTGCTGGAAGCAATGTTTTCTTCTCTTTCCCTGTCCGCAGACAAGCGAGCAGGGAAGGAGGTGAAAATATTGCTCACACACACAGGGAGCTGCCTTTTTAGCAGCTCCCTATGTGCAACAACAATGACAGCTCCCACAGGAGACGAGGAGCCAGCTGGGAGAGTGGGGGCTGGAGGCTCCCCCTGCAGCCCCCATTCTGCACACTGGTTGCCCTGAGTGGGACCAGGGCACTCAGTGACACACAGCTGGGCTGCAAGGATGGGGTCCCTGGGGATATAATTTGCCCAGGGAAGGAGGCTACAGGGCCCCCTCCCCCATTTGTTTGTGGCCAGGCCCCAAAGGATGGGATTGGCAGAGTTGAAACCGGCCTGTGGAGGTGGACCACCGGCCCTACTGCCCCATTAAATTTCAGCCAGGCCTCGGGGTATGGGGTCCCAAGGGCCAAAATCGTCCTCGTATTCTTTAGTACTATTCAAAGGTCTTCCCACCATTTTCCACATTGATGGGCTGCTTAACAAAAGCCCCCTAAGTGCATTTCCAGCAATTTTGGTGAAGCGTTATTAATGCAGCGGAATACAAGGACATTTCCACCAAACAAAAAAGCACTTACTTAATTGAGTCAAGAGGAAGTACCCCTGTTTGGTGAAGATTCACCTCTTTGCAGCCTCATCATCTTCTTTTGACGAGGATTAATGTTTTCACAGAATTGTGGATGAAGACGCTGGAGGATTAATCATGTTGCTGAAATTGCATGCACACAAGGTCACTGGAAACATTACACTGTGGTCCTTTGTAGTGCAGAATTTGCTTTAGACATTTACCCAACAAGGTAGCACTTACTAATTAACCAGATAAAAGTGATCCAGTTGAGAAGACATTTTCGGCAAATCTGGGGACTGTGTGACACATTGTCCCCTATTTCCAATGCATCTCCAAATTTGCGTGGCTCTACCCCAATGCATCTCTTTATGCAACTTGCATCGTCGCCTACATCCAGCTGTTTGATGATGACACATCGTCCCAGCCTAGTGTGGCTTCTGAGGCATTTTGCCCTTTTTAATTGCATTGTTTGCTATGGCATGTTGAGTAATGGTGCCTTCCTATATGGTCCACCATGGAATTTGAAACTTGGGTTGGAGCCTGTGGCCAAAGTATATTTAAAGTAGTCCATTAGGGCAGTGGTTCTTAACCTGTTATCTGAGGATGCCTGGGAGGGTACACAAGGCATTACATATTTAAAATTAATTAACTAAAAAGTAATCAAGCATATAAAAAAAGCTAAATTAAAAATTCAATTATAATTTTTTTTTATATTTGTTTGTTAATTGAAGAGCATATTTCAATATTTGAGCATTTCTATGGTGTGCACTTGTTTTTGTACTTTTGTGTTTTGTGGTTCTAATCACAGAAACCGCTTAGGATGGTTGTCCACAGCTTCCAATAATGACACAGTGGAGGTCCCTGGATTGCAGCATTGATTCAGTGGGGGCCCACACAAGTCAAAAGATTAAGAACTGCTGCATTAGGGGACTTAATTTGTTTTTGTGTTTGTTAGTGTGGGGATACGATGAGATTGTAGTGGTTAGCTACTTCTGTAGCTGGTACATATGCTAGAACTATCATTTTTTTTAATCTATTAGGCAAATTAGGCATTTGTAGATTATTCTACATTTAGCATAGATTTTTAGAGATTTCTCCAAATACACTGGTTGAATTAGTAGACACAGCCTTGTATGACTTTGTGTGGATCGATTTTTAATATTGCGATAAACATTGCTAGTTCAAAAATAGTAATAATTTTCCTGGGGAAGCAGATGTTCATTTTTGCTTTGATTTGGGTTAGTAATTAATACTATGTGGCATTTTGCTTATTATGAAGTAATGTGGAAACTAAAGGTATGATTGAATGAGTGAGTGGTGGATGGAATGATTGAAATGTGCTATCCATCATCGGCATCTAGTATTATAAGGTCAATTTCTGTAGCATAACATTTTATTCACATGTCATTGTACTTGTAATCATGGATGAGGAACGGTTATTCCTTATGTGCAGTAGTAGAATTAGGTGGTATGTCTATGTCAAGAACATTATGTTAAGATATTTCTTGAAATCATTCCTGTGGGTTTTTGTAAACTAGTCCTAGCCTTTCTAAGATCTAGCAAAACATTTCTCACTTCTATTTCTGTCAATTTGAGTGGGTGATTATGCTCTCTAATGTTAATTAGTATATGATTTCTGGTAGTAGCTCTCCCTTAACAAGTATTAGCATAGTATTGCATATTTCCAATGTATATGTTGTTTGCTTGTGCTCTCATGACTGTAGGTATATCCCGTTTGCGACACTAACAGTTTTTCTTTTTGGGGAATAATACAAGTGGCTCTTTATGTGAGTTTAAAAATATATTTTAGGAAACATAAATATTTTTAACAAATTTATCACAGTTTTTACTTTACGCTTATATTTTTGCTGTCATTTTAATTTGTAGAATTGTTTCTTCAGGTTTTTCTAAGTATTGCTTACTTGAGGGACTGGCGAATGATGTTAGCCTGATTAAAATAAAACATTTTTTGTAGTTAAGTGCATACAACTGTTTCGTTTAGTTTAATACAAGCTTTGTGTTAGTTTTAATAACATTTACAGGGTTTTGCATTTTTTTATATTCAATTATATATACTTACAATTAAAGGTTTCTTAGCAAAGTTCGCAGTATAGAAAGGTGGCATTTTATTTTGCTATTCATTTCTTCTTATTCTCTTTATTACGGTTTCCTATATTTGGGAAACATAAATAAAAAGCATTATGTAAATGGTTGTTTTTAATTTTAAAGTTAGGCAGTTGATATTAGTTCTTTGCTAATAAGTATGGTTTATATAAATTATTTTTATAAAATAGAGTGCTGTTTTCTTATACTTTAAAGCTAATTTCTTCTTAATTTTAATTACTACTTTATGAATACCTATGGCTTATTTTGGGGACACAGAGCTGTATATGTGAAATAGTGGGTATGTGAGTGGCTGTATGGGTGACTGACTAGGTGTGTGAGTGGGTGTATGGTTGAGTGTCTGGGTGTGTGAGTGCCTGCATGAGGGGGTGACTGGGTGTCTGTGTCTATATGAGTGAGTGGGTGTATTAGTGCTTGTGTAATTAAGTGGGTGGTTCTGTGAGTGGCTGTATAGATGACTGGCTGGGTGTGTTAGTGTCTATATTGGTGAATGAGTGGGTGTGTGAGTGTCTGTATGGGTAAGTAACTGGGTGTGTGAATGACTGTACGAGTATGTGACTGGGTGTGTGAATGGCTATATTACTGTGTGAGTGCATTAATGAGTGAGTGACTGGCTGTGTGAGTGGCCTTTTGGGTGAACATGTTGGAGCATGAGTTGTTTTATGAGTGAGATAATAGGTATGTGAGCAGTTGTATTAGTGAGTGATTGGCTGTGTGATTGGCTGTATGGGTGAGTGAAAGGGTGTGTGATTGCATATATGATTAAGTGAGTTGTTGTATGAGTGGCTGTATAGTTGAGAGATGGGGTGTGTTAGTGCATGTATGAATGAATGACTGAGTGTATGAGTGGCTGTATGGGTGAGTGAATAGCTGTGTGACTGCATGTGAGACTGAGTGAGTGAGTGTGTGTGTAGCTGTAGAGGTGAGAGACTGGGTGTGTTAGTCCCTGTATGAGTTAGTGATTGGGTGTGTTAGTAGCTGTAGGGGTGACTGACCACAACAAACCTTTATTAATATCATTGAGGCATCAAAGATATAGAGAGGGCTTGCATCACTTACAATTACCAAAGATCCCAATTCATTGTTACAGGGTGAACTCTTATCTTAAAGCAGTAGTTAGAGCAAGGAAGACCATGGATGGATAAACACATGCGTTTACTCTTATGACTGTATTGTTTTATCCTTTTTAGATATTTTTTTGTGGTTGATTTTGTCATATAGTATTATTATGCACTTGGCACTTTATGCTGATGTTGATTATTCTTTGACTTATTCACCGTCGATGGCACCTGTCTATATGCTCTTAATTTCTGTTTTCTCACCTTTTTTTCTTGATTATACTGCATTGTTTTTTCTCTTTTATGGCCAGGACAGGTTGAATATGGATTTCTTCAATTGAATTGAATTGAGTACCTCAGTGGGTCTGTGAGTGAGTGCATACATGTCTCAGTAGGTCTGTGAGTGGGGGTTTGAGTGTCTGAGTGGGTACACGAGTGGGTACACGAGTGTCACAGTGGGTGTGTCAATGGGTGCATAAGTCACTGAGTGAGTCTGTGACTGGGTGCATGAGTACCTCGGTGGGTGTGTGAGTGGCTTCATGAGTCTTTAAATAGGTCTGAGAGTGGGTAGATGATTATCTCAGTGGTTTTTTCAGTATTTGCATGAGTGTCTGAGTAGACCTGGGGGTTCATAAGTGTCTGACAGGGTCTCTTAGTGTGTGCA
This sequence comes from Triturus cristatus, assembly GCF_964204655.1. Classification (NCBI taxonomy): domain Eukaryota; kingdom Metazoa; phylum Chordata; class Amphibia; order Caudata; family Salamandridae; genus Triturus; species Triturus cristatus. The sequence goes on from NC_140582.1 coordinate 130,215,397, forward strand.
TCCATGTCTGAGTGGGTCTGTTATTTATTTTTATTTATTATTTTAGGTTTTTATAGAGCGCGTGGTCACCCTCGAGTATCCCAGCGCTGAAACCTCGGACTCCTAAGGGGGGGGCACAGGAAAGCTTCGAATAAATCAGGGAAAAAGGAGGGTTTTGAGGGACTTCCTAAATCGTAGGAGGTTTGGTTCAGCTCTGAGATTCGAGGGGAGAGCGTTCCATTTTCTGGCCGTGTTTACCGAAAATCTACGGCCGCCGATGCGGGTTTTCTTCACCCTAGGGACAACGATAAGGTTTCCCTGTTCAGACCGGAGCGCTCTCGGCGGTCTGTATGGAGTGATCCAAGTGCTCAGAATGGGGGGACCAGCGTTGTGCAGGACCTTGTGTGTCAGGCAGAGGGCCTTGAAGGCGACTCTTTCCCTCACGGGGAGCCAGTGAAGTTTCCTCAGAGCAGGTTTGGCCGATGTTCTTGCTGGGGTGTTTGTGAGCAGGTGGGCTGTGGCATTTTGGGTTTTTTGTAGTATTTGGAGGGTGGCTTCCGGCGCCCCGAGGTAAATAGCGTTGCTATAATCTAGCCTTGCTAGCTCTAAGCCTTGAATTAGCAGGAGGCGGGACAGGAATGGTAGTAGGGGGAGCACCTTTCTGCATGATCTAAGTAGCCCATAGCAGATGCCGGCTGTTTTCCTAGCCTGTGTCCTAAAGGTGAGATCTGTCTCCAGCCACACTCCCAGACTCTTAACCTCTGTCTTAGGGGAGGGGGGGTCACCCATACAGGTGGGCCAGATGTTAGGGGGGAGACTCGAGGTTATGTGACCGAGGAGCAGGATCTCTGTTTTTGACCCGTTAAGCTTTAGGTCAGAGTCGCCCATCCATTGATGGACGGAGGAGAGGCAGTCTCGCAGGTTGGAGGGCTTTAGCTTGGGGTGTGAGAGGGTCACCACCAGCTGAGTGTCGTCAGCGTAGCTGACGATCGTGACTCCGAATGGGGCGACCAGCTCCTCCAGTGGGGCCATATACACGTTGAAAAGCGTGGGGCTCAGTGACGAGCCCTGAGGCACTCCACACCGGAGGGGGATTGAGGGTGAGCGGCTTTCTCCTTCCCAGACTTGGAAGGAGCGTCGGGAGAGAAAGGATGTGAGCCATCTCAGCGCACTGTCTTGTACGCCAGTGTTCTCTAGGCGCTGGGCTAGGACCTGGTGGCTGACAGTGTCGAATGCCGCGCTAAGGTCCAGGAGGACCACTGCCACTGATCCTCCTGTGTCCATGATTTCCCTCGCGTTTTCTACGGCCGCCAGGAGGGCGGTGTCTGTGCCCTGACCTGGTCTGAAGCCTGTTTGGGAGTTTTTTAGCAGATGGTTTGCCTCTAAGAAGTGGGACAGCTTTTTATTTGCAAGCTTCTCCGCGACCTTACCTATCCAAGGGAGGAGCGAGATGGGTCTATAGTTGGATAAGTCCGCGGGGTCTAGCGACGGCTTTTTCAGAAGACCTTTAACAACGGCTACTTTAACAACTGTTAGTGACTGAATAAGTGTTTGAGCAACTTTGGGAGTGGATGCATGAGCACCTCAGTGGGTCTGTGAGTGAGTGCATAAGTGCCACAGTGAATCTTTGAGTTGGGGCATAAGTGTATGCATGGGTCTGTGAGTGAGTGCATAAGTGTCTGAGTAGGTCTGTGAGTAGCTTCATGAGTGTCTGCATGGGTATGTGAGTGGGTCCATTACTGTTTGAGTGGGTCTGTGAGTGGGTGTATCAGTGTCTGTGTTTGTCTGTGAATAGGTGCATGAGTTTCTGAGACAGTCTGTAAGTGGGTACATGAGTGTCTGAGTGGACCCACCTTTTACTCTATCCCCACTTGACAGATCACCCAAAAACTTTCCACAAAACCCAAATTGACACTTTTTGGGGACAGAATGCTGAACAATGCAAACATTCACCCCAGTCACAAAGGTGAGGGTTTAATCTATCGTACTTTTGCTCACCACACCACCTCAGTTTGGACCCAGCCATATGCAAATCAGGCTTGATCCTGTTCCTCATAGGAACATTCCATATTGAACTGTCAACCCAGGTCCCCCCTGGATAGGAAACAAGCATACTGGACCAGTTTTGGGGCATAAACCCTTATCAGTCAGGCAAGCTTGAATCCAGTGGCTCGGTGAGCACGGCACTCAGGTATAGTCATACACTTATCACTTAGGGCTGCAGAAGGAAAAAAGAATGGACAGAATGCTGAACAATGCAAACATTTACCCCCGGTCAAAAAGATCAGGGTTTAATCCATTGTTCTTTTGCTCACCACACCTCCTCAGTTTGGACCCAGTCATATGCAAATCAGTATTGACCCTGTTACTCATGGTAACAGTTCATCCCAAACTGCCAATCCAGGTCTTCCATGGAACGGAAACAAGCATCCTGGGACCAGTTTTGGGGCATAAACCCTCATCAGACCTTCAAGTTTGAATCCAGTGGTGCTGTGAGCATGGGACGCAGGTCTGGGCATTGCCTTCCCACTGAGGGTGACAAAAGCAAAAGGAAACATGAGGGATGGAATGCTATGCAATGCAAATGTTCACCCTCAGTAAGAAAGATCTGGGTTTAATCCATTGTTTGTTTGCTCCTTCTGCCACCCAAGATTGGACCCAGCCATATGCAAATCAGTCTTATCTTTTTCCCCATGGGAACAGTCCAGCCGAAAGTGGCAAGCCAGGTCCTCTGTGGACCAGAAACAGGTATCCTGGAACTGGTTTCGGACATTACCCCTCATCATCCAGGCTAGCTTGAATCCAGTGGGCAGTAAGCACGCAACCCACTTCAGGGCAAACCATTCCCACTTAAGGTGACAAAAGCAAAAGGAACAAATGATGACAGAATACTGAACAATGCAAACATTGACCCCCAGTCACACCGGTCTGGGTTTAATCCATTGTACTCCCGTCTTCACCATGCCACCCAAGTTTGGACCCAGCCATATGCAAATCAGTCTTGACCCTGTTCCTCAAGGGAAAAATTCAGACCAAACTACCAAACCAGGTCCTCCCTGGACAAGAAACAAGCATCGCCCTTCATCAGTCAGGTTAGCTTGAATCCAGTGGTGCAGTGCGCACAGGACCCAAGCCTGGGCATACCCTTCCCACTTAGGGCGACAAATGCAAAAGGAGCAAATTATGGCTGGAATGCTGAACAATGCAAACATACACCCCCAGTCACAAGGATATGGGTTTAATCCATCGTTCTTTTGCTCAATAACCACCCCACAGTGGACTCAGCCATATGAAAATCAGTCTTGGCCCTGTTCATCATGAGAACAGTTCAGCCTAAATTGCCAAGCCATGTCCTCCCTGGACCAGAAAACAGAATCCTTAGACCTGTTTCAGAATCACCCCTCATCAGTCAGGCTAGCTTTGATCCAGTGGCGCAGTGAGCACAGGACCCCCATCTGGGCATACCCTTTGCACTTAAGGTTACATAAGCAACAGAAACAAATGACGGATGGAATGATGAACAATGCAAACACTCACCCCATGTCACAAAGATCTGGGTTTAATCCATTGTTCTTTTGCTCACCACACCACCTCAGTTTGGACCCAGCTATATGCAAATCAGTCTTGACCCTGTTCCTCTTGGGAACAGTCCAGCCCGAACTGCCAAGCCAGGACCTCCCTAGAGGTGAAAAAAGCATCCTCGGAACTGTTTCGGGGCATCACCCCCTCATCAGCCAGACTACTTTGAAACCAGTGATGCAATGAGCAAGGGACACAGGTCTGGGCATACCCTTCCCACTTATGGTGAAAAAAGAAACAAATGGTGGACGTAATGCTGAACAATGCAAACATTCTCCCCCAGTCACAAAGCTGTGGGCTTAATCTATTGTTCATTTGCTCATCACGCCACCCAAGTTTGGACCCATCCATATGCAAATCAGACTTGACCTTGTTCCTCCTAGGAACAGTCCAGCCTGAACTGCCCAGCCAGGTCCTCCCTGGACTGGAAACAAGCATGAGAAACAGGGTAAGACTGATTTGCATATGGAAGGGTATGCACAGACGTGGCTCCTGTGCTTACTGCACCACTAAATTCAAGCTAGCCTGGCTGATGAGGGGTGATACCCCGAAACCGGTCTTAGGATGCTTGTTTCTGGTGGTCACCTGCCAGGGCCAGCTCCAGCAATGTCCCAGTATGCCAACCCCGGGGACATTGCTATTTGCTATGTCCATAGCAAACTCTGCTCTGCTTTGAGTAAGCGAGATCATGTAAAATGCTCTCACTGTCTTGAAGCAGAGCAGAATTGCTTTTGGACAGATGGAGCTTGTTGGACTTGGCCCTTTTTGCAAGTTCATCCCTGAACCTATTGCCTTCCTCCTGTATTTTTTCTGGCCTGTTGTGTGTGGTTTTATGACTCTGCACACTGCTGATCAGTGCAAAAGTGCATGTGCTTTCAAATTTAAACTTGGTAAGATTGGTGTACACCTGTTTGGCACATTTAATTTACCCATCAGTGCCTTGTACAATGGTATCTCATATACTCAGGGCCGGTAAATTAAATCCTACTGGTAGGCTTGCAGCGCTGCTTGCACCACAGACCAAATTAGCCTTTCAAACCTGTCTCCGGCCTCTGCCACTTCAGGGCCTGTGCATGCAGCTTACTGCCACTGTGATGTGGCACATTAAGTAGTTGCCACGTCTGTGACTTCCCTTCTACTACATATTAGTCACCCCTAAGGTAGGCCCTAGCTAGCCTTATGGGCAGGGTGCGGTGTAGTTAAAAGGTAAGACATATGCCTTAACTGTGTGGCATGTCCTGGTAGTGACAAAAAGCCTGTTAGACATGGCACCATTAGCATGGGTATCCCCTGCATTTTTTGCCTTTACCCCCTGTGTTTTTGATATGTGTCGGACTCCGTTTTGCTGGCCTAGATGCTTTGGGCACTTTGACACTTCTGTTCAGTGCCAAAGTCCAAGTGCTCCCTTTGTAAATTACTGTTATGGATCGGTGATTCCATGATTGGCTATTTGATTTACTAGTCAGTCCCTAGTACAATGCACCGTGTGTGACCGGGGACTCTAAATCGAATGCTGCCGGTGAGCTTGCAGCACTGATTGTGCCACCCACAGAAGCAGCCTGTAAATGTAACTCTGGCCTGCCATTGCAGAGCCTGTGTGCAGTCTGGTACTGCCATGACGACTTGGCAAGTGCAGCCACTTGCCAGGCTCTAACCTTCCCTTTTCTCACATGTCTGACACCCCTAAGGTAGGACCTAGGCACCCTTGCGGACAGGGTGCAGTGTATGTGAAAGGTAGGACATGCCCTGATGAGTGAGACATGTCCTGATAGTGAATTACTGCCAATTTAGTTTTTCACTATTGCAAGGCTACCTGTTCCAATAGGATAGAATGGGGAGTTTGTTTATAACATCTTTTAAATACAGCTGGCCCTGGGAACAAGGTAGGAAAATTAAGTTTAGTATGCCTAAACTCAAAATGTCTTTTAGTGAAGGTGATTTTTACATTCTGTGTTTGAAAATACCACTTTTAGAAAGTAGGTCTTTTCTTGTCTAACCATCCAGTGTGCCTCTGCTAGGTTTGTGTTTTGCATGTCTGGCTGTGGAGTGTCAGAGTCTGGAGAGGAGCAGTGGCTCCGGAGAGCCTGATGAGTCAGGGCTGGGCTGAATAGTCCTGGACTGCATTTGGAGTGGTGGGAGGAGTAGCACCTGCACCTGAATAGGGCTGTGCCTGTCTTCCACAATGATGGCTCTGCCCCCCTGTGGTGTGTCTGGAGCCAGGGCTCACACTGACATTGGAGGTTGTCATGCACTTGCGAAGTGCCCCACAGGACTGGTTTTGGCTTGGTACAGACACTCTCTGCCTCCAGAGACCAAAGTTTTGGGTATAAAAAGAGGAGCCTTTTCAAAGGAGAAGAGCTGAGGAGGAATACTCCCCCTGAGCGGTTTGCTGTCTGGGGTTGGCCTGCAGTGGCTACTTGCTGCCAAGGAAAGGAGAAAAGGACTTTGCTGTGTCTCCTGCCTGAGGAAGATCTCCATGGGCTTAAAACACAGCTTGCCTCTTGTTCTGAAGTCTCAGGGACACAAAGACTTCACCACTAGCTCCCCTGAACTTCCTTGCTGGGAGTTCTGACCTGCAAAGAGGTGCCTGCTGTTGTTTTGGCCCTTTAGAGACTGGGAGCTGGAAGAATCCACACATCGTCCCGGATCGTCACATCGTATCGAGGTTTCAAGTTTGTCGCATCGTTGGGGACGCAGTAAGAAACCAACTCATCACCTTCCCACGCAGAAAGAAACCAACGCATTACCTCCTCTCCAGTAAGGAACCGGTGCATCAGCTCCCCAGAGCAGCAGTAAGAAACCGACACATCACCTCCCCCAGAGCAAGGAACTGATACATCACCTTCTCTAAGTGTGAGGAACTCACGCATCACCTTCCCTACGGCCCGTTTTGTTTGGTTGTGTGACGCATCCCAGGTACTTTGTGTGAATGGTGTCACATCTACAATTTGCTTTGAACTGAACTATTTCTACCATCTGGGGTTATTTCAGAAGTGTTACTCCCTTATTCTGACTAGGAAGAAGGGTCCCTACATGGACAGGGTAACAACCTGCCAACTAGAGAACCCATTCTTACATTCTCACTTGCAGATTGTTGCCACCAAAATGACCAGCTTCACCAGAATGCAGCACACATGGAAAGAGGAAGTAACAAGCAGGCGTAAAGATATTTCTCCTCACTATGCCTCTCCTGGAAAGGTGCATCTTTCTAGTGCATTCCAAGGCTTACCAGTTCTGGTAAATCTGCGAATGCATCAAAAACCATGGGAATTGTGTGGGAACAGCCACACAATGCCCGTAAAACGCCTTCCAAGGGCAGAGTAAATCAACACAAAGCAACTTGTACTGCATTGCATTACTCAAGATTTATGAAGACACTCATCGCCATGAAAGGTGGTCTTGCATGGCTTCATTAATTTGATTTTTGAATTGCATCGCTCTTGCACCACATTGCGTGATGCAACATGGCTCATAAATATTTCCGTAAGTGCCAAGGTAAAACCTCGAATGGGGTGAAACCTGGTTGCTGTATCAAACCCACATTCCATTGTGGTTGGCCTGAAATTGTGTCTAGGTCTATGACAATCCGTTGACCTGCATTGATATATTTAGTGTTTTTTGGTGCTATCCTTATTCATATTGCCAGTTCCCATTATAGGAATTTTGTTACCTGGTGTCATTTTTGGTTTTAAAATTAGCGTTTATTTTTTAAATTGGACTGGAATTGTGTTGTGTTTTTTACTTTTTAGCTGTTTTGGTATGTTTACATGTTTTACATATTTTCTCAATGTTAAGCCTGCATGCTCATGTTCATTAGTTATCAGGGGTTGAGCTCAGATATAAATTACTGAAGCTTTAACTGATTTTAAAGGATAATGACTTTATTACTTGAGGTGGACTACTATACTTATATCCACTTTCTCACTGGCAGGATAGGAGAATCCCTGCAAATTGGCAATTATCCAGATGAGCCAAACCTGCAATTCCCCTACCTAATTTGGAGGCCAGGGAACAACTGGGTTTCCAGTGGTGTAGTCTTGGCCTCTCTGCCAACGGAAATCTTAAGAGACTCGGAAGACCCGCATTTCTCACACTCCAACACTTTTTCATGTCTCTGTACTAGCTGAGGAATCTGACCCCTTCATTTCCAACAGTGACAGATCTGTGCTGATTTTTATATGTTGATCTTCCTCTTCTTCCCCATCTCATCTGTGTTTGTTTCTGATCAGGGTAGGGGTGGTGAAAATGCCACTACCACCGAAAAAATTGTCTACTCTAACAGGGTTCAACTGGCCTGTAGGGCAAACAGGCAGTGGCCAAAGGGATGGTCTGACGAGTGAGTCCACGAGCCGGTTTTCTGGCTGTTAGTTTGTCTGTTTTATGGTCTGCTGCCTGTTAGTGGGCCTGTTTTATGGTCTTCTGCCTGTTAGTGGGCCTGTTTTATGGTGTGCTTGGCTGGTTTTTACTATTCATTTCGATGATATTAAAACAAGCATTTCCTGCTGCTGCAGCAAACTCAAATTCATGCAGTCTTCCTTTTTTTTTTTATTTTTTATTTTTTATTTGTAAACAGGCTGACAAAAGGCAAAAGAGACAATATACATTGATGCATACATTTGTAAATATAACAAAAAATAAATAAATAAAGAAGAATGTTTCGTAGTACTAAACAAATCACAATAGCCGGATCATTCCATAAAAGTTCCCCAATTCTTTTCGTATTTGCTCAAGGAGCTTATCCCTCTTAAATTTGCTAATGCTAACTCCATCGAGTGAATCTCAGTTACCAATGTCCACCAATCCCATACCGTAGGATCAGGGCGAGTCCAAGCTCTTGCCAATGTTAACTTAGCGCAAGACATGAGGATTGAGGCCAGGCCTGCCTGTGGAAAAGAGATGGGATATATATCCAGCAAGACCGAGGCAGCGTTGAATGAGGGTAGTTGAACCATCTTAATTTTTAAAACTCTTTGAATGTCCCCCCAAAAGGTCCCAAAAGTAGGGCATGAGAACAGCATGTGTACCAGATCAACGGCCTCGGCCGAGCATTTAGGGCATTTTGTTCGATCGCTATATAAATTGTTGTGAGACCACTTAGCTATTATTTTGGGCGTATAATATAACATACAGCTCGTTCTGAACTGTTGAAGTCTTAAACTAGATGAGCGGACCCTTTTATTGATATTTGACAAGGAACACTCTATCTCCCTCGGTGTAATATTTACGCCTATTAACTTTCCCCATTTATCAGCTAATTTAGAGCAGTCATTTGCTTTAAAGCTGGTTAGAAGACGATAAGTGTCACTTATTACTGATTTATTTTTAGCTGAATATAGGTAGTTCAATATATCGCTATCTAAGACCGTCGTAAGATGTTTTTTATTAATCAAGTAGTCATGTATCTGTAAATGTTTATATCTCATAGTTTCAGGAATATCATATAGCATCTTAAGGGTATTAAAATCTAAAAACCCATGTGTTCCATAAAGGTCTCCTAATACACTGATACCCGCCCTAGCCCAGCTATAAGCACTGTTATCGTTGAATATTCCCGGCAGACCCGGGTTGCCCCATAATGGTAACTTTGAATGAAAATAGGTGATTTTACAGTGTTTTGATATATTGCCCCAAATCTTTATTAGAGCTTTAGCAGTCTTAAATTTCACTCTTTTGTAGTAATTCGGGTCGTTAGCTCGTAGCAGAAACATATTTGAATCCTGTTTTAACATAAAAGTGTGAAAAAAAAGTGTTCCTTCTTTTTTAAGTAGAGAGCGAATACGCAACACAAAAGCGGACCAAAAATACATCTTAAAATCAGGAAAGTCAAGACCTCCCATGTTTAAGTTGTTTTTCAGAAGATTCAGCGATCTTCTTGCTTTTTTAAAGCCCCAAATAAATCTACTAAATGCAGCATCTAATTGTTTAAAGAACATATTATTTAAAATCAGTGGAATAGAACGAAATAATTACAAATATTTAGGTAATATTTTCATCTTTATCAAATTGATTCTCCCAATTAGATTCAAGGGTAATCTGTGCCATTTTTTTAGTAATAAGATAGTCGATTTTGTAAGTGTATTATAATTCAAATTGTTGATTTCTTGAATTTTAGCTGTGAGTTTAACACCTAGGTATGTAGCATTTTTGCAAATCTCGGGGACCGAAGAGGCTGGGGTGTAATTAGCGATAACCTGAGTTTTTTGATAGTTAAGTTTATACCCAGATATATCCCCAAATGTATTAGCCTCGAAAACAATACCTTTCAATGCTTCCTTAATATCTTGTGAGTAAACTGCGATATCATCAGCGTATGCGGTTATTTTAAGCGTTTGTAAGCCGGAATTAAAAAGTGCAATTTGGGTTTGGGACTGAAGAGCAGACAAAAACGGTTCTAATGAAAGGGCGAATAGCAGAGGTGATAGAGGGCATCCCTGCCGTGTGCCACGAAGTATTAAAAACTCTTAAGTGGTCAAACCCCCGTATCCAATACAGGCCGTTGGGTTGTCATATAAAGCCTGTACACCCCTTAGAAATTGACCCCTGAACCCCATCTTAGACAAGACGGACCATAAGTAGTCCCACCCCACTCGGTCAAAAGCTTTCTCCGCGTCTAGCAGGATCATACCGAGTGGGGTGGACTCCTGCTCTGCTACATCGAATGCCGTGATAGCCATATTAACATGTATGGTAGTGTCTCTCCCAGTTATAAATCCGTGTTGTTGTGGATTGATGATTTTGGGGAGAATAGGGGCCAGTCTCAGTGCCAGAATTTTAGCATATATTTTTGCGTCAGAGTTTATCAAGGATATGGGTCGGTATGACCCCCTCTCCTCCTTTGGTTTATCTTTCTTTAGAAAAAAAATGATTTTCGCCCTATTCCATGACTTAGGTGTTTTCCCATTGAGCCCAACTGATTGCAATACCTTCAAAAAGAGACACTCCAGTTCAGCTAAGCATACTTTGTATATTTCCAGAGGTATTAAGTCCTCCCCCGTCGCCTTCCCTGCGGGTAGCACAGATATAGCCTGATGTAGTTCTGCCATTGTGATGCTGTCCGACAGAGAGTCAATCCCCGGTATGAGTTGTAAGTTAATTATATGTTTGTCCAGATAGTCCCTAATTGCATCTGGGTTGGGGGTGTTTTCTGGAGTATATAACTTTCTATAATAGTCAGCAAATTGTTTTATTATATCTGTTGGTTGATTATACATTTTATTATCATCCCCTCGAATTCCTGTAATCAGAGTACGGGCTCTGTCCTCAGCAACTTTATAAGCCAAAATTTTCCCGATTTTGTCCCCTCCCTCATATTGTGCTATTTTTAATTTATGTATATTAATGCTGCTCTTTTGAATAAGCTTAGTTTTAGCTTCGTTTTTTAAAATTCCAAGTTTTAGTCCTACTTCTGTAGTCAGTGGTGAGTTTGATTGAAGCGCTGAAGCCAATAATTCTTCTTGGGTGGTTATTTTTAATATGAGTTGGGCGTTACGATTTTTACGTTCCAAATTTTGTCTAAATGTATATGCTTGAGTGAAGCCCCTAATACTTGCTTTACAAGCATCCCATACCGTACTGCACGAGGCTGAGTCTATATTAATGTCTATGAATTCTATGAGATGTAGTTTAAGCTGTGTCAAATATTGCGAGTCTGAGATCAAATATCTGGGAAAAGAGAACGGTCTAGGTAGAGTCTTATTGTGTGGTTTGGCAATTGTAAGAATTATCGCATTGTGATCAGAGGAGATGCGAGGGCATAAAATCATAGTGGTAATCTTTAACAAATTATCACTTATTAGTGCCATGTCCAATCTTGAGCACATTTTGTGGGGTGCTGAGTAATATGTGTAACCTGGTAATTTTGGGTATAAGTGTCGCCAAGCATCTTTGATGTTATGGATACGACATAGGTCAAGAATAGATGACCTAGTTTAACGCATCCTTTGAAAGGAGCCGGGCCTAGTTGTGTCTATTTTATAATCCATTATGCAATTAAAATCACCCATAACGATAAGTTCTCCCTCCCAGTCCAAGAGTTTAATATTCAAATGATCAAAAACCCTTGGTTCATCTGTATTAGAGCCATAGACCACACATAGGACATATTTAAAATTCTCGAAACAAAGCTGGGCAATCGCCCATCTACCATCATTATCACTAAGAGTCTGTAATACCTCAGCTCTGAAGCGTTTATCCTTTAGAATAGCCACTCCTCTAATAGAATCTCCCAGGCTCGAATAGGTCACAGTATCATAACCCAACTGATTAAGTAGTTTCTTGTCTTTCCTGGCTATATGTGTCTCAGAAAGAAGAACGATATGAGGGTTGTGTAATTTTAATTCTTCTGTGATTAGGGATCTCTTATTTCTGCTATTCAGTCCTGCTACATTCCAGGCTGAACACTTTATTTCATTCATTGTTTAAGAGAGGAGCAAAGCCTACCTTCCAGCGCAAGATCAGGCATGAGATACCCCAATACATTTCCTATTACTTGTAATATGAGCAAAAATAGAGAAGAAAAGAAAAGAACTGATATAAATTCACAAAATCCATCTTCGTCAGCCTGCATACTTTTTTTAATGTGTTTCCTCCACCCCCCAACCTCCCCCCCCCCTCCTTCCCCCCCCCTGGTTCCTACCCCTGCCGGGGAAGAACTGCCCTTGAGTAACAGCTGCCGCTGGAAGGGCAGCCGCAGTGGCTGGGCACCCAAGAGGCTCCCCGCTGTCGTCAGGACAGCACTGCACCAGAACGCACCCCCAAGGGCCCCCCCCCGCATCCAACCGAGAACCGACATCCAAACATAAAACTAAATGTGTATTACAAGAGTCCCCACCAAAAAAGTACCACATATATCTTAACTCCTGAGGGCGAGATCCAGAAAAAGAACCCCCCCATATGCATTAACCATTACAAATCCCACTTTCATTTCTTCGAGGGATGTTGCCACTTGAGTAAACTTATTTTAGCCTCCTGTTCATTAAAGAAAATGTGCGAGTGACCATCTTTGATCACTTTGAGGCGGGCAGGATCCTGCAAAAACACTGACGCACCGACAGCCTTAAATGGATCCATGAGCTGCCTTAACTGCCACCTTCTGTCCATAGTTTGTTTACACAGGTCGGAGCGGACAAAAATCAACATGGATTCATATTGTATTGGAGTAGTTGGTCTAGCCTTAAAGAAAATGGCTTGCCTCAACAAAAAGTTCCCTATATAAACCAGGATTGGTCGAGGAAATTTTGAGGACCGGGAAGTGCTTGCTGAGAGAGGGAGCCGGTGCGCTCTTTGTACTTGCGAATCCATGTCCCAGTCAGTGAGATCTGTAAATACTTTAGAAAAGAGGTTGACAATAAATGCCCGAGCGTCATTTCCCTCTCTCCCCTCAGGTACCCCAAAAACCCTCAGGTTTTGACGTCTCTGTCGGTTCTCCAAATCCTCGACTTTGGATTGCATGGTCAACATCAGCTGCTCCTGAGCTTTAATTGAGGCGCATGTAGCGATATTAACCTCCTCCACTTCAGCGACCCGTTGTTGAAGGTCTGTTACTTCAATACCAAGATTAGTGACTTTCGTGACAACCTCTTCCAGGGCATGTTTGATCTCCTGCCTGTCTGTACTGGCCTGTTGAAAGTAGTGCTGTGTCTTCTCATGTTGAGCTGCCAGTACTGAGAGAACAGTAGAGAGAGTAGGCTCCGGTTGCGGGGTTGTCAAACAATCCGATACGGCACCACTAGAGTCCTTGGTTGGTCCAAGGACCGCCGCCAGACACGCGGGTGATAGGCCGGGAGTAATTAAGGTGGTTGAGGAAAGTTGTAGTGCTATTGCTTCGTTCAGCTGATCTTTTTTTCGTTGTAGAGGAGCAGCAGGAGGCCTATCACGTTCCGGTTCTGCGCAATAGGTAGGGGGTGATACACCATCAGTGACGTTGTTACTAAGTTGGTCATCCGTCGGAGAGCAAAGTGCTACCGAGGAGTCCGGGGTAGCAGGAGCTGAGCTAGACTTCTCAAGCCTAGTTGCCAATCCTGCCGATCCTGTTGATAGATGGCTCTGTCTGGCAGGTAAGCCGATATTGGAAAGTCTGGCAACCAGGGATTTCACCTCGCCTTTAGTAGAGACCCATTTACGTAATGGACTTACTCCTAGATCTTTATTCGGGGTGTTGGCAGATAGTTTTCTAGAGCTTTTAGCCCCGAGAGTGAATCCTGCTGCCTGGACCTTCCCCTGCCCGCGGCCCCTTCCGCCCCTGCCTCCGACGCCATGAGTTTTTGAGCTTTTACTTTTATGTATTTTTGACTCCATAGGCTCCGTTGGTGGTAGAGCTGGATTTTTCGCTCCCCCAGTCGCTCCCCCATCTGCTCCTGGTGATTCAAGGCACTCGACATCAGCACCAGCGCCATCCAGCATTGCGTCGCAAAGCGGGGACAAGCCAGCGTTTTCCACATCTACGCTCCCGGACAGTGGACTTGCTAGAGTGTGACCGTTATCTGTACTTTCAGGACGCACAGTACAGGGTTCACCCCTATCTTTAGCCATCCCGCACTCAATAGCGGCATTAAGAGTCTCGGCTATTGGAAATCCCGGAGTGGAGGCTTCCAAACCGACAGCTTGAAATAAAACTGAGGCTTGCCCAGACTTTAAGAAATTCACAATGGGTTTGCCAAGGTTGCCAAGGTTGCAAGTAGTGCTAATGTTTGAAGGAGGGCAGCCAGCGGCTCCAATGAGACCCCCCCTGCCTTCTCTAAGGGGCCCCACAGGACTATGTAATGCAGTGGTGCTTACCGCCTCTGAGTCTTCCTCCTCGTTAATCTCCGTAGCGGGCTCATGAGGAGGTTCTTGACCGGCCCGGATTCGTCGAGTATTTCGAGGGGGGGCCATCCTGAAATGGAGAAATGCACTCCGCGCTTCCCCTGGTAGAGTCTTCGTAGGTCCGCGACCGGACCGCCACCTCGCGCTGCGAGCACCAAAAACTGTAGCGCTAGCTTGTGTCTGGCGGCACATTGGAGACAGCTGGGAACAGCCTCAGTATCCTTGCGTCTTAGCCTCGCGTCTCAACCTTTTCGGCTCGCACCACTCTCCTGCTTCAGAGGACGTCAGGTGGGGGAAAATGTGCATAGCCGTCAGTCGGCCATCAGTCGGACGCGGAGAGAGAACCCCTTAGGCAGCGCGCCTCAGCAGCGGAGCCGCGTCCGCCATCCTGCCGGCCAAATTCATGCAGTCTTCCATACCAAACCAATTAGACAGCTTGTCATTACGTGTTAAAAACAACTCCATTTATCAGACATGGGCCACTTTTTTAGCTTTGTAATTCATCAGTAGGGTCTACATTTACACAGGTGCCCGGCCCTATTTTCTGTGCCATTCCAATCCTGTCCACTAATGCTGTTTGCAAAGTCAATGAATATAAATAAACACTGCCTTTGGAAACAACAATAATAACGTCTTCATCCAAACATTTTAAATTCATCTTGTGCTCCTTTGGAAAGTCCCACATGTGTATTAATATGGCACTGTCAAATGAGAACTTTTTCAAGAATATAAACAAAGAACAGAAAGATGATTTGTAATGTAACTGAGAAACAATGAATAGAATGTTTCGCCGAGGGAATGCAGCCTGTTAGTGTGATATATAGGCATTATTCTGTTGCACTGTGTTTTACTTTATCATGGAGTACAAAGCAATGTAAGAATAGCAATAAAGAAAGCAGTGCTGATTATACACTTTACTAAAATCACGTTACTGTATTTCAAGATAATTTACGTTTTGTTCAAATGCATATACACATACGTGTTGTTATGTGTGACTCTATTTTCATTGGTTCACGATTTGCTTATGCTTAAGCTTCTGAACACTTAAGGCACATTCATCAAGAAATCACGCAGCGCAGCACAGCAAGCCACCTTACTGCGCTTCACTGCGATGTAAGGGAAAGGGCAGCAATGTGTCGTATTCAACACTATAAGGCCAACTGCTGTCTTTTCCTTGCGCTGGTGCACAATGTGTTCCCTAGCGCCAACACAGGCACCCTTGTACTTTGGCTTGATAAATCTAACTTAGTAGTTGCGTCACCCTTCCGTCTACTTGCGTGGCGCAAGGGCAACAAAACGCTTTGTTTCAATATGTCCTCGTGTCTGCGTGACAGACATGACTTTACACTATGTTTAGTCAATCCTGCTCATGCACCTTAGTACACACAATGTTCCAATGTACAATGCTTCATTAGGGCCTCAAAGTTCAGCAAAACAAACCAGTCAGATACTAATGTCAACCCCAGGCCCAGCCTTGGTAACGGGCGCATTCCAAAACCTACTACACATTTGAGTGTCCAGCATTATTTTGATTCAGTCAAAGGGGTTGGGAAAGAAAGCATGTGCACCTGAGGATGACTATTGTTAAAAAAAAATTGTGACTCACATTATTTTTGTACAGTTATGGATTATTTTTTGTTTTTTACTAACAAACTTTGGCTTCAGGAGCTTCTTAAAAAATTACTTTGAAGAGCAGGCCACTAAACATGTAACAAAGCTTCAGGGGTTTCAACAGAATTAGGTCAGCAGAGACTCTGCCGTAAGGACATATATCTCTGTCATCCTGGAGGAGATCAATGAGTATGGTGGAGGACATCCCTCTGCAGGCTTGGGAGACCAGCGGACCATCAGCCATACTCTGAATGGCACCATAAAGAATTTAGCACTATAAAGTACAATGAGGTATGGTCATGCCTTCATTGTTTGTTAAGTCTGTTCTTCATGGTTTTTGTAGCTGTTCATAGTTTCCTCATTTTAAAAACTCATAAACTGTGGCATGATGAAAGAATAGTTCATTTGACACATGTTCATGCATTTCAGGACTCGATGTTAATCTCAAGTCAACACATCAAGCTGAGATTGAGCCAAAATGGTGTGCCACACAAGGATGACCTAAGGAGGAGAAATATTTATATTTCTCCTTGTTATTTGTTCCTTCCATCGGAGATGTATTCTGCATCACACATAGAAAAAGTAATATGCCGCTTAGGATAGTTTTTGTGCAGGGAGGATTCCCTTCCTGCTCAAAAGCAATTGTGCCTGTAATCCAGAAATCCTTCCAGCATAACACAAGGATACCTGCATTGGTGCTAGGCAACAAACAGTGCACCAGGAGGCCGAGGAGTGAGCAGAAGTATGCCACGTCTTAGGAGATATGGCAAATATCAGCTTTTTCTTTCTCGCTCAAAAGAGTGCAGCAAGTTTCCTTGCTGTGTTATGTAAAACTTTTGTAAATCTGGCACCTGATTTACAAGTTGTGACTATGCTGTTCATGTGCAGTGTCTTAAACGTGTTAATTTAGAAACAGAGATTATGCTAGTCTGAGACCAATATATCTCAAAAAATATTTCTGAATCACTTGTCTTATATCGGCACAAAGCCACTGTCACTGAGCTACATTGCCTATATTTTTAATTAATACAACGTTTGTTCTCATGATAAAATTCCACCGTAGTGAAGTGTAGTTATGCACATGCAATCTTTCTCTCAAGTGCAGCAACTTATAAGTGTGAATTTGAAAACAGTGCCTGCATCATACTTATTATGTCCTGATTATGGCCAGATTTGGGGTTTGGTGCATGGGATAAAGGCAGAGAGTTTGCTTTAGATATATAAAAAATAAGTCTCTCACACCATGTGAATTTTCTCTCAGAATGTGGGGCAAATGTTTTTTTCCTGTCCCTCACTGGTGGTGACAGTCAGGAAAAATAAAATACATAACCCCTTCCACCTAAAATAGTGTAGACTGTGTTATGTGCTTCCTCCGAGGGCCTTTGTATTGTCTTGTGAGTTAGAGATGACGGGACCCTTTTACTTCCTGATGGATTCTGTAGAACAGTGGTTTAAATGCTAGGGTGTTGGTGATAGAGCTCATGATGTAGAATGTTCAGTTGATGGTTATACACGGAGGAATAAAGACATGTAATACCAAGCTCTGTGTGTGGCATGGTCATATGCAGGTACCCTGGCTGGGGTAGGATGCTACAACTGGCAGCATTATAGGAGATTACCTGAAACCTGCAACTCAAAGAACCAAAAGTGCTCTTAAGGAGAGTTTGCTGTGGTCCAGCAAACTACTTGTGGATGTCACGTGTGCCTCATTCGAAGTGTAAAACGATGTGGAGTCAAAGCAACACTTCAGCCAGTGCAAGGCCTGTGAAGAACGTGAAGGACTTATAGAAAGTGTGTTTGTCATTAGCTAGAAATTTGCTGAAAAAGTCAACACAAGAGGTACTGTGCCAAAACATGACACAGAGCCGTCATTCATACAGTACAAAAATATTAAAGGCCAGAGACAATCAGGTACAGAGAAGCAGCAGAGGCTGTGCTAGCCAAGTGTACGGAGGCATTAAAAGCAGAAGTATTTTGAAGACCCAGAAACTCTAAAGGCAGAGACAACCAGGTACAGAAAGCGCAACAAGTGGCAGCAGTCAGTTGCAAGAGAACACTGTGAGCAGAAGCAGGTAAAAGAAGAAAAAACATTAGAGATGGTGAATCACAACGGATGGCCTAATGGCCATGAGCAGAGATCAAAATAGTGAAATTTTTTAATGACTGCTGAAAGGAGCACAAATAATGGTGCTGCCTTCTTCTTGAAACCACCGCCTCCCTTTGATACCGCCAAAAAGCAAAATATTGGCAACAGATGGACTACCTGGGTCAAAACATTTGAAGATTTCATTGATGCCCTTGAAGAAGCAAATGAAAAAAAGATCATTAAATATCTAAAGAATTTGGCAGGTGACAGAGTAAAAGAAGTGACAAGAAAATACTGGAAAAATGTTAATATGCAGTTCCTAAGGTGGAGGAGTTTTCAGGTCTCTTATGGATTGCCCTCACACACCCTGAAGGATGTCATGCTTCATGATAGGGTTTGTGCTCCTCATCGGGACAGCGCTGCAATGCCCGATGGGCACCCGCAAAGGGTTCTTTGCCGGAGATCTTTTTTGAAGAAGCTGTATGGTGTGTGAGGGTATGTGGTCAGGGTAGCGAGGTAAGTGTATGCTGTGATTTAAAATAGGACTAGTACTACCCTGTGTTATAAATAGTTTTTATTCTCAGGGTGCACTATCCTAGCTAAAATGCGTGAGCCCTATCTGGAGAAAATGGTCCTACATGGTCTGATTGGTGAAATGGTCGACATGTTTCTTGCCTTACAACCCCTAAAGGGGTTTAGCGGCAATTCATCAGGACCGGTATCTAGAAGGAAGAGAAGGCGATCCTAACTATTACAATACCCTAATGCTGGTGCTAGGCATCATGGTGTCACCAGCATTGATTATAGGGTACCATGACGTTTAGCCTGGAATTTGTTGAGACCCCAAGATTTGAGGTCAAACGCTGACAGGATTTAACAGAGCACTTTGTTGCTCGGTCGTGAGGGTGGCGTGCAACTAGCGATCATCCTACCCCTACTCTGGGTCCCGTGGACAGCGTTGAATTGCTGCTCGACCCGTTAAGGGCTATAAGGCAAGAAACATGTCGACCATTTACACCAATCAGACTGCCACGAGTACAGACAGGTATTTGCTAATACTCAAAGATATTCTTATACACCAGTCATGGCGAAAACATACTTGACCGCTTCATGATGACCTTGAATACCAGAAAGTTGAAAATGTGCAAGAAGCATCTTCTTAAAAGGGTCAATAATTGTCATACCCGACAGGCTAAGACAACAAGTCATTGAACTAGCCCACCTTGGAATTGTTGGTAAGAAACAAGCTTTAAGGGATCAAGGGCCATATGTAGGTAGCATACAAGTTACCACTTCTTAAATACCGAACTTTACCGATTCGGTATTTAAGAAGTGGTAACTCGTATGTAGGTAATCATTCGGTAAATATTACCGAATCGGAGAAATTCGGTAATTACCGAATCGGCCCATAGGAATCAATGGGAAGGTATGCCTCATTACCGAATCGGTAAATACCGATTCGGTAATGGGGGGAGCACATTCAAGGGTGGCAGGGTGTCACATTGACACCCTGTTGCACCCCTGATTCCTGCATGTGTGCACATGTGGCGCACATACATGCCCTAAGGGCATGTATGTCTGCCACATGGCACTGTTAGTTCAGCAAAATATTGCTTTTTGCAATGAATTCGGTATTTAGCACCAACATATATTTGGTGCTAAATACCGAATTATTTTCCCTACACATCACTCATTTGAGTGTCACCTACATCTCATTTCAGGATTCGGTATTTACCGAATCGGTAATTTTACCGATTCGGTAAATTACCGAATCCTGAAATGATCCCCCTACATAGCACAAGCCTAAATACCGGTCGGTAACGGGATATTTACCGAAAATCGGCCGTTACCGACCGGTATTAGGCTACCTACATATGGCCCCAAGTGTGGTTCCTCTGTCTTGATGAAAGAGTTGAAAAATAGTTAAAGGCATGCCATTTGTGCAGCTGTTTGTCATCTAAGACAGCCCCTCATCCTTTAAACATGTCTGATCTCCAAAAGCAGGTATAGGAGAAGATTGCGAATGATTTGTTTGGACAGCTGGGCCATTGGACAATAGACATCCTCTACTTGTAATTGTTGGCGAATATACCCATTTTCCTCTTGTGGAAGATCTGTCATCTACTACTCATGACAGAGTCATTGAGGCACTAGAAAGTATTTTTGCAAATGAGGGTGTTCCATTGATTTTGAAATCTGAAAATGGCCTGCCTTTTAATTCTCAGGAATTGAAAGACTGTCTCGTGCATTTAAATATCAAACATAAGAAAAGAACACTTGTCTGGCCACAGCAAATGGTGTGGTCAAGAGATTTATGAGTACCCTCAAGAAGAGTTTTAACTCAAATCAGTGCTTCAATCTACACTTCATGCATACAGGTCAACTCAACATTCAACTACAAGTGAGAGCCTTGCCACCTTAATATTAGGGAACTCCAAACAAAACAAATTGCCACAATGGACCATTGAGAGATCTATTGACATTGATAAATTTACAATCACTGTTTCGTCTCACAAACTCAAAAATGGAAACCCTTGTGGACAGACGCCTCTGTGCTCAAATCACTATGTTCAACAGAGAAGACAAAGCCATCGTCAGGCGGAAACGGAAATTCAAGACTGATGCTCCTTTTGATGCTAACCCACTAAGGGTTGTAGTCAGTAATGGACACAAGGTGACTGCTCATCGTCCTGGAACGTCCATTACATGAGATTCTTTGCATTTTAAGCACCTGCCTTGCTCGCCGCCAACCTCAGATGTCAGGAGTGAGACCCCAACTGAGGCTCCAGAGAGCCCAATGACTGTGCCATTGTCTCTGTCACCAATGCCAGTCACGAACACTGCTCCAATATCTCTGCGGCCTCACATGACCAGATAAGGGCTATTGATTAGAGCACCAAAATTATTTATTGAAGAGTTGTAATGTATATATGTGTTATTAGTACATTTTATTTAAAAAAGAGGGAGATGTAGTTTCTTGTGCATTAAATGTGACAAGACCCTTTTGGTTCCTGACGAAGATCCTGACATAAGTGAGTGGGTGATGGAATTTATGATGTAGAATGTTCAGCTGAAGGTTGCACACTGAGAACTAAATGTGTAATATCAAGCTCTGTGTGTGTCGTGACAATTTGCAAGTACCCAGGCTGGGAGTCGATGCTAAAGCCTTCACTCTGTCGGAGGAACGTTTACACTGACAGAGTACATTTTATGCTGCAGGTGTAATAAACCTGGCTACCAATCCAACTCAAATTTGAACAGGTGAAACAAAAATGTGGCGAGAAGGGTACTCTCTTAATCAGGCCTTTAGGTAGATATATCTTTAAAAACTCTTTTGAATTACCTTGTTTGTAGAGGCATGGCTATCAATAATATGGCTCCAGGGACTAGGCATGTCAGGGTCCCATTCATCCTAATTAGGGGCTGTTTGTAAAGTAAAAACCCAGGGTAAGGGGTCTCAATTTCCTGAATTGTTTTCGGGCCATGACACCCTTGCTATCCCATGACATGTGTTATTTCGAGGAAAAGCTGTGTCATCTATGCTTCACAAATGCCAAAGTGACATTGTAACTATTACAGCATGTCATTGTTTGAAGACCTGTGATGTGTGAAAAACTTCACCTTTGGATTTTGACATTAGATTATTTTTGGTAAGAACATAAGTTTGCTAGATTTTTGAGGAGACAAGCTATATAAAGTGGATTGATCCCTAGATTAATGGGTAGTGTACATTTAAGCAATCTAAAAATCAGGTTCTGTCTGATAATTTAACCTGTGTGAGGCTAGTTTAGGTTTATCAAACAGAAGTTGTACACTATGAAAACACTGTCCTAATGCACATTTGTATGTGTCATGATCATGTGCCTACATGATGCAAATTGGTCTGAGTGTTAGAAGCGATTAGAGATGGAGAATAGTGAAATGACTCGGGCAAAAGTGGATTCAGTCAAATGTGGGATAGTGATTTCTCACAGTCATAGATATTCTTGCGCTCATCTGAGATCCATGCCAGAATCTTATTTGAGTGCTCAACAGCATTGATAGGAAGGGACCTGTGTTTACCTAAGGGCATAGTGGACCTGAAGGATTCTTGTTGAGGATGGGTAGATTCCTAAGGCCTATTGATGTCCTTTGGGCCATCCTGGCAGCTTCTCCAAAAGGCAGTGGACCTCCAGGCTTATGTCATCTGATTAGAATTTCCTAATTGGGATCCAGAGTGTTCGTAGAATAGATGTTATTCACATATTTGTGAAATACCCATGCTTGAATGTTTAATGTACTGCTTATATAACACACATACACAAACACATACATGTGTTACCATCCTTGTGGGGACGATTTGTGGATACCAGCCTTGTGTGGACTAACCTTTCCCAATCTTTTTAAAATATACTAATGACATAAAATATTAGGAAAACATACAAGATATAGGATGCTGCTTCAAATTTGCAAATACATTGTTATTTTTTTGCACACGCAGAACCATCCCTGTGGGGACTTCAAAATCTGCTACGATCCCTGTGAGGACCTACTACATAATTACCATTTGTGACTGAATACCATCAAAGGCACATAGCTAATTATTTAAACGATCGCTTAATGCTCAGAATATTAGGAGAATAGAAAGTTAACACATGGAGAAATTAACAGATAGAGTCAAGTAATGTGGCCAAGTGGAGTCCGAATGTGAACAGTTACTTACATTTTTTGTCAAAGTAGCTGTTAGGCCACACCTTCCTAGGCATTGCATGTAATGCTGATATCTGCATAAAGATGATGTGTGATGATGCTCACAGAGGTGGTATATGCTCACCATGTAGGGATGGCATGACATGATGCCCACAGAGATGGTATGTGATCACCACATAGGAATGCTGTGCGATGATGCCCAAAGAGGGGGTATGCGATCACTGCATAGGGATGTTGTGTGATGAGCCCCACAGCTGTGGTATGTTATCACTGTAGCACCAAACTCTCTACAGAGCAGGTGTCTACAGCTGTAATGAAAGTTCCCAGAGATGTAGAGGGTGAAGCTAATTTTATTCAAGTATCCACATAGATAATGTGTAACAAATGGAATGTCCAATTCCTCATACAAATGTTGTGCAAAGGTAATTACATCCACTTCCCTCCAAAGATATTGTGTGATTACAATGTGTAATGATAACTGTGTTCAAACCTTCACTGAAATAATTTCTCAAGACAATGCTTGAGTTCCCACTCAGAGAGTGTGAAAATAGTGATGTTTAAGTCCAAACAGAGACAATGTGTTATTATGGTATGTTCAAGTCCTCAGAGAGATAGTGTGTGAATATAGTGGTGTTCAGGTCTCCAGAAAGACACGGTTTGATTATAGTGGAGTTTAGGTCCTCACAGAGATAATATGTGAATATAGTGGTGTTCATCCCCAGAGAGACAGTGTTAAATTATAGTGATGTATAGGTCCCCACAAAGATAATGTGGGATTATAGTAGTGTGTAAATCGCCAGAGATATAGTGTTATTATAGTGGAGTTTAAGTCCCCACAGAGATAGGATGTGAATATTTATTTATTTTATTTATTTATAGGCTTGTAACGCGCTAGACTCGACTCCCGAAGGAGTATCTCCGCGCCGTTGGTCGACCATCCTACAGTAAAAGAGGGCTAAGCGGTGTGTCATAATAATTAGTTCTGAAATAGGTATGATTTTAATTGCTTCCTAAAAGGGAGATAATAATCACAGAGTCTTAGGGTTAATGGGAGGTTATTCCAAAGAGTGGGCCCGGCAACTGAAAGGGCTCTAGCTCCCTGTCTTGTTCTTTTTACTCTGGGTACACACAGCAAAGCCTGTGCACTGGATCTCAGAGGACGCAATGTTACATAAGGGGAGAATTTCTGAGACAAATATGCAGGGCCCATCCCATGCAGGCATTTGTGTATAATACAACAGACCTTAAACTTCACCCTCTGTCTGATGGATAGCCAGTGAAGCTTCGTTAACAGAGGTTTGGAGGGAGTGCGAGGGGGTTGATTTAGGACAAGGCGGGCAGCAGTATTCTGGACCACCTGGAGTCTAGAAATTACTCCCTCATTTGCTGCCAATAGTAGCCCATTACAATAGTCCAATCGACTCATTACTAAAGCCTGCACCAAAGTCTTTCTAGCAGAATCTGGCAGCAAAGGGAAGACTTTCCGTAACATACCAATAATGTGGAAACAAGAGCCCACCACTTGGTTGCCATGGTGTTTTAGGGATAACTCCTGATCCAGTCTTACCCCAAGATTTTTCACTACGTGTTTGGGTTCAGGGACTGGACCCAGATCTTGGGGCCACCAATCCGGTGACCACAGGAGTTTAGCCTCCCCGAATAGCATCACTTCTGTCTTAGCAACATTGCATTGCAGGAAGTTAGATGCCATCCAGTTAGCTACCGCTTTCATCCCCCGGGAGAAGGAGTTTCGAACTTCCACAGAGAGGCTTTTAAAAGGAAAGAGGAGTTGGGTGTCATCCGCATATGACACTGGGATAAAACCGTGGGACCTCATGATGTCAGCTAGGGGGGCCACATAGATGTTAAAAAGAGTAGGGCTCAAACAAGAGCCCTGTGGCACCCCTTTAGAGATCCCTACCTCCTCTGACCGATATTCACCCAGAATGACCCTTTGGGTACGCCCTGTTAAGAAGCTCCTCAGCCAGGCAAGAGCCTTGTCTTCCAGGCCGATGTTAGCTAGCCTGGTGACCATGGTGCTATGTGACACCGTGTCAAACGCCGCAGACAGATCTAACAGAACCAGGACAACAGAATAACCTTTGTCCTGGAACATGTGTAGATCGTCCGCGACTGACAGCAAGGTGGACTCAGTACTATGTCTTGGCCTAAAGCCCGACTGGGAAGAGTCTAGCCCGCCTGTCATTTCGATGTAGTTTGACAAGTGTCGATTTACGAATTTCTCAATCATTTTACCCAGAAAAGGGAGGAGCGAGATGGGTCTTAAGTTAGACAGTTCCGTCCAGGGGATCGTAGAGTTTTTTCTCAGCGGTCTTACCAAGGCCCTTTTCCATTCTGGAGGAACATCCCCTGTGCTAAGGGAAAGATTGACTAAATTTAGCATATCTGGTCCCAGAACATCTGCCAACATAGGCATAATGCGTGCAGGGATGGAGTCTAAAGGACTACCACTCTTGATTTGAGAGATCAGAGAGATTA
Organism: Triturus cristatus; assembly: GCF_964204655.1. Lineage (NCBI taxonomy): Eukaryota > Metazoa > Chordata > Amphibia > Caudata > Salamandridae > Triturus > Triturus cristatus. The sequence continues at coordinate 130,240,643 of NC_140582.1, forward strand.
CCTCCTCTAAGGAGATAGGGGGAAAGCTCTTAAGACAGTGAGTACCTTGCGCTTGCTGAATCGCATTCTGGGAGGTGTAGTTTTCTCCAGCAGCAATTGCATTTGAGGCTATAATCCTATCATAAATTCCATCTATCTTTTTCATAAAGAAGAGAGAGATCTCATCACAGAGGTCCTGAGAAGCAGCCTCCATAGTATCGCAAGCTACTGGTTTGGTGAAAGTTTGTAGTATATTATACAATACTTTTGGGTCTTTCCCTGCTGCAATAAGTTGTGCATTGGTGTTTAGGTCCTGACAGAGACAGTGTGTGCTTATAGTGGTTTTCAATTCCCCAAAGAGACAGTGTGTGATTATGGTAGAGTTTAGGTACCCACATAAATAGTGTGCGATTATAGTTTTGTTAAGGTCCCCACAGAGACTCTGTGGGATTATAATGTTGTTTAGGTACCCACAGAGACAGTGTGTTATTATAGTGGTGTTCAAATGCAATGAAAGACAGTGTGTGATAGTGGAGTGTAGGTCCCCACAGAGATAGTGTGTGATTATGGTGGTGTTCAAGTCCACAGAGAGATAGTGTGTGATTATAGTAGAGTCTCGATACCCCCAGAGATAGTGTGTGATTAAAGTGGTGTTCACATCCCCACAGAGATTGTGTGTCCATGATTATAGTGGTGTTCATGTAATTATGTAAATGATATGCATGTCTGTGGAAGACAGCAATCAGTGTAAATAACTGGATTCAAATCCAGTAACTTACTGCTATGACATAGCGATAGTTTTTTACAAAAACTGTTACGCACTGTTTCTGGGTCATTAGGTAATTCTGGCTGCTCTGGCAGATTCTTCAATAGACCTGCACAGAATTTCAATTATGCTGAAGTAATTTGATTAATTTCAGTAATTTCACATTATTCTTTGACACAGATTTACGGAAAATACCATTACGCCCACTCAAAATCAAACTACATTCTTATCCTTTTTAATTTGCAAGAGAACCTCCAAAGCTAGATTTTGTCTCTTCAATATTATAAAAAATCTGTTCCATTTCTCATTCTGTTCTAGCAAGTTGACTCATGAACTCTTGCATGTGACTAAGTAAGGTTACTATAAGAGTTATTTTGCTTATGACCATTCAAAGTATGCCTTCTCTTGTCTTTGTGACAAATTCATTAACTTTGCAACCTAAATATTCTTCTTTCTTTCTCAATGCCACCCCACCTCTTTCCATAAACTGTGGGTCAGCTAGCTCTCACCCGAAACCAGAGGAGCATTATGTTGCTAATTTTAGCTTTCAAGGCAACTCACATGACATGCTTTCTGTTAGCTAACTGAAACTCTAACTCGCCACTCAACATTTTGAAAAGTGACCCACCCCTCTACATAACATGCTTCAATAAAGGGGATCCACTGTAACATAACCAAATAAAGACTATTTAGCAGATGTGGATACAGTGATAAGATACAGTTATAAGATGTTAAGTGGCTCTGGTTGAGGAAAAGAGGACAGAAGAGGTTAAAACAAATAACTGTGAAATTATGGAAGAACGCCAATATTAATAATAATAATGTAGATCATGCTCTGCTTCTGAGATCCCTAGAAAGATTGGCATTTTGGATATAGCGAGTAACAACAAATCTTGAATCTTTGCAATGGAATCCTTTAAACCATCGTTGATGTATTAATTGTTGTCACCATACATTACCCCTACCCCATTATACCATTCACAATCCTTTAGGGCAGTGATACTCAAAGTACAGCTTTCAGCCAAATGCAGCCCTTTTCACCTTTACATGTGGGCCCCTGGTTAACAGCAACACTCGGTTGCTGTTTACTGGACTCAGCACTAACATTAAAATTATCTTAAACCGGTAAGCATTTATTTAAAGGTTAAATGCAGTTAAAGAAAGAAATAACTAGGGTTTCCTTAACCAGCTTAACTTTAGGAAAATGTTAGTTTTCAATGACCCCTTGCAGCAAATGTACAATCCAGCCACTAGATGTGCATGCTTCCCTTACCCTGCACCCACCTTACACCCCCATTAAGCCCCACAGGACCCCACCCTGCTGGCATCAGTGTGCCCTCGGTCACACCACAGACCACACTTTTTGGCTCCTGGGAAAATGTTTGCTTTTACCCATCCTCTAGGATATAGTTATACTATGTATATGTGGAATAGCCAAGATAATTGCGTTCATATATCTTAATGGGCACACACAAGGACACACAAATGTAGACCTGATTGTTTTTGTATCATTGATGGATAGAAAAGGCAAGCAGGGCAAGCCTGATACATGTTCCAGCATGATGAAATACTTACAAAAGTGTTGGTAGGGTCTGATGACGGGAATGTGACAGTAGTTTGTCTGGCCAATAGTAGGTCTTTCGGATGAAGAAATTCTGATTCTTTAACCAGTTTAAGAAAGGAAACACATTTTCAGTAAAGTGTATTTGTATTTTCACAATAGTGTAACTCAGCAAGGAGCACTCAACATACCTTTTTGGGCATTAGCCTGTAGGTCCTTTCTGTAACCAGTCAGAGATTTTGAAATATTGCTGGTAAGGGGTTAAATGGACTCTCAAGAGGGATGCCACTACCACTGCCAAAAACTTTAGGCTGCAGAACAAAGTGAGTGCCAGACATAGTATCCTGTATTGATCTGTGCTGATCATGTAGATGCCTTCAATAGGTAATCACTGCCATGTCGTGAAAGCATTTCCGTAATGAAGCCAGGATTAAGTACAACACTACTTGCATCATTTATCCTCTTGAGGGTTGTGCCAAAGTTTTTATACAATATGCCCAACTGGTCAGAATGCAGAAAGGAAGTTTGGCAGGCAGACATAAAACAATACAACTTCTTGAGAATTGGAGTCCCTTCAAATACACACTAAATGATGTTCATAGCTCCAGCCATTTCTATGATGAATGGCTCTTGGTTTAACAAGCCACAAGAACAAGGAGGAAGACTGATTATCAGACATTAAACAGAACTTCTTTGAGTCCTTCAAGCAGTCCCCAAAAGGCTGTGTCCAGCTTAAGCTGCCTACTGCTGAGTGGTATTGCCCCTAACAAGTCAGTGGAACATCAAGGAGGGTGGGCAGACAAGGAAGGAACAGAGAATGCTACTGGGATTCGAGGTCCCTCGATTCAGTGATGTCAAAAGATGTTAATGAGCCGGATGGATGCAGATGTTGTTGACTCCACCATAACATACTTTGTCCATGGACAAAACATCAAATTGAGGAATTCTTGTGCACTAGGATCAAGGATGATTTGCACCAAGAACACATGCTAGCCGGGCTACCCACAAAGGAGTCATACTACCAGATGAGAAAACGGTTAATCTCCAAATCAAGGAAGTGTCATTAATTTTACTGAAACTGATATAGATATCACATCATATTAATCTCAGAGGATCACCCATCAGTGCCCATGTTCCTGAGTTCAGCTGATAACCCAGTTAAATGGGCTGCAGCCCAGTTTCTGACCTGCAAACAATAAAAAGTGAGAAAAAGCAGAGCCCCTGCATCCGCTGAAGGAACAGTGGCAGACTTTCCGTATCCTGCAATGTCATGACGTCTTGGAACTTCCTCGTCCTCCAGCTCCGGACCTTACCTTCTCTTCAGGAATTCAGAAAGGACTCAAGACTTGGTTGTTTAACTGATTCCACCCAAGCATCATGGGTCTCGGTACCTGGATACCCAGGTGAGTGAATAGCAGTGCTTTACAAATCCTGTTTGATTGATTGATTAACCCTCAAATTGTATAGGTTTGAAATGCCATTGACAGTAATGGCAATCTGAACAAAATATCTATGGGTTGCTTTGTTGACTGAACTTAAGAACTCTTCGAGCAAAGGAAGACAAGGATAGAAAGACACAGAGAGACAGAGAAAGAAGTCGGTAAAGATGAGAGACACGTGGAAAGTGAGTGAAAGGCATGGACAGACATAGAAAGTCATAGAAAGGCATTGAGAGAGTCAGGGTGAGAGAAAAAGCTGGAGAGAGTGGGGAAAACAGGAGAAAAAGCAAGAAGATCAAGAGAGACAGAGAATTTGAAGACAGTGACATAGAAAGTTTGAGAAAGACAGTGACAGACAGAGAAAGAAAGAGAAAAGGGCAGAGGAATAGTAATATAGATAAAGAGAAAGAGGGATTAACACAGATAGTGAAAGAGACAGGGAGCAATTAAAACAGGTAAGAACAGATGGAGAGAAGACGAGAAAGGGAGAAGAAGAATGAATGAATGAATTAGGAGTGGATGTGACTCCTTGGCGTTCTGCTGACCAACTGAGTGGATATGTCTTGATTGCCACTTATTTGTTTCATCCAAGTGGGGGAAGTGGGAAGAAAAAGGAACAATTTCCTGGGCCTACGGGATAGGTGGGAAGAAGCCCGAACTGACTGAAGAGATGCAGATCATTGTTTATTTCAGAGTGGGTGGGAGCCTTACCTACCTTGAGAACTGTCAAAATAAAACTGAGTATTCCCAGATTCTTGAAGTGTGTGAGACTGGCACCAGAAAAAGGGATAATGGCACCAGGATGTGATCTGACCAATCTACTGGAATGGGGTTTTTATCTTTATCGATTAATTATTACCAATTAGGATGGACAACGCCCCAAATAATTGAATTTACAGCAAGTAAAACCTGACACATATCGTATTGGGAATTGCACATATTTTAATTTTGAGCCATTCAAAATGTGAAAGACTTGCACCATTTGCCTGCTAGTTTGTATTCCGAAGCCTGAATTTTGGAATTGTATTGTAAATGCACAACCGCAAATTACAACACCTTTTCAAGTAACAAAATTGGGGCTGTACAAATACTGTACCAAAGTGATAAGAATGTGGTGTTTCTGCTGGGGTCTGCATGGATTATGTTGGATAATATATTAAAATATTGCTGGCCTTAATGTGGGTGAAATTTTAAATATGGTAGCTCACTGTCAGTTATCTTTAGCAAAACACCACCATTCATGCTGTGATGCTCTGTTGGGTAAACAACCCTTACAATGACTGTGTTACAAGGCAGTCCATTACCCTGCATGTCTTCCTCCGCAAAATCTTTTACAACACAGGGCTTTACACTGCAAACAATTACAACGCATTCCCCATTACAACGCACCGGTGGAGTTACAATAGTAAATTGCCTTGTAATGGACAATTCGTTGTGATGGATTGCAGTGTAAAGCCCAGCATTGTAAAAGATTTTGTGGAGTAAAAAATGCGGGGTAATGCCACGCATTGTAAACATGTGTGTAGTAACTGCTTCATGTCATGACACCGGTGTTTATCAAGCTGAGAGTCAAATACACTTAGGCTCTCATTACGAGTTTGTTATTCACCATTTGGCTTGTAAGCAGAGTTGCGAGCCAGTTTGGGATCACAAGTTATGAGGTATCATCACTCCATTACTACCTGGTGGGATAATTCTGCATTTTATACTGTGGAGAAATGCCCCAGAACATACACAGAGGTTTCATCCAAGTTAAAAGACTGGAATTGCGCATTCACAATTGGACTCATTGTGACAACACTGAGCTTTCCATACTAACACCTATTCCATACTGGGCTGTACGAGAACAACATAGGACCCTATATTTCTCATACCCATGGTATTAGTAATACCAGATTGAGTATTCCAAGCCCATAAATCTGACCACTTATTTAATAGAATGATCAGTCAGTAAAACAGTTTTTGTAACTGCAAAGGCAAACAGGAAGGTTTTCCTTCATATGCATACCTCACATTCACATGGTGTGCTATGTACTCAAACAATATACTCACTGGGCCCGATTTACAGAACTACCTTAAGACAAAATCCTAAACTTACTACCATTTGCTCATTTTGGTATTCACAGAAGGCACTTACTCATTTTGGTATTCACAGAAAGCACTTACTCATTAATGATTAAGTGCTTTCTGTGCATACCAAAATGGTAGTAAGTTTAGGATTTTGTCTTAAGTTAGTTCTGTGAATCGGGCCCACAGTTTCCAAGTGATACATTTGAAAATGACCCTGGAGAGCAGAAAAAACATCAGACTTATTGTTGTATATGTATGAATCGCATTGTTGATGTAGCGTGACCTTATCCTATAAAAACATGAGTTAAGAGTTGCACATTCAAATTGTCAACATCACTGTGACTTAAGGGACATAAAAACCCAACACAACCTTTGAATTTGTGAATGAGAAGGGAAAAGTCAACGAATCCAAACAGAAAATTGCACACATGTATCCAAATGCACCAATCAGCAATAGCTTATGTCACTCAAAAGATTTCTTAAGGTAAAAATGAAGTGGCATCCCACAAAGTAGCGTGTCACCCTGTAAAAACAGCACATGCTTTCCAAAGAGCCCTCTTTTCCGGTGTTAGTCTGCCTAAGGACAATACACCCAGTACCCATCCCCAGTACTTCTCCACCACTCTGTCCACATCACCGAAGCAGCTCTCCAATTATGCAGAAAAATAGTTTGTTCATGCCACGGAGCTTTAAAGTAACACTTAGCAGACCATAAATAAAATTTACAAGCAGCTATGTGCTGAACTTGAGGTTACAATACCTCACAATGGCTGGTTTCCAAATGCAAAATTAAAGAAGCAAAAAGGCATAGCAAACAATCTACGGACACAACAAATCTTTATTCCATATAACGGTGGAATTCAATTCTTCTCAGGCAGGTCAATGCAGAATTCAGGGTTTTCTACAACTTTGAAAAGTGATTCGAGCGTTCTTCTCGGGCAAGGTCTCTTAGCTCAGGCCTCTTGTGCCCTTGATAAGATTGCTGCTCCTAGCACCACTCTGAGCCTGGAAGCTCATTGTCAACCGTTTATTTTTTTATTAGAGACTGTTGTTTGTGCAGGGCTTTCCTGATAATACATACATTGCACACAAGCCAGCCCTGACTGTATGCCAACACGAGGACAATACCTCTTTAGAATATGTGTTTGTGCGCAAGACGTAGGGCCTTGAAAGCTAGCATTCTGAATGGCAATGCAAACAGTGTGTGTGAGAGAGAGATCTCCATATTATTTCCAGATATTATTTTAAGTAGTGTAAGTTGACATTATTCCTGATAACAATACTGAAAGCTGCATGACTATGTGCAGTGATTACAAGCTGCAAGGTTATCCAGCCTCTCTCAAATCGTACTTGCATGAAAATCAAAAAGGCAGCATTTGTTTGCCTTCTCTATGCTGCTGTAACAGAGGCACTGGGCTGATGATATGAGAAGCTATGCAGAGTGGCTCCTCCCCTCTCAATGGAGAAACATTGGAGGAGGAGACATAAGGCATATCTAGGATTTGGCCAGTGCAGACATATGCACTGATTGCTAAGGGGGCATGCTAAAGTGCTATACCACTTCAGATCACATGACTTTCTAAGGTATGTGGGGATACTTATATGGCAAGGCATAAACATAGGAAGAATATTCTAATAACCATACAGCCAATACAATAACCAAAAGGCGCATAACATATATGTAGCTATTAGGAGGGGGTTAGGCTAATCTAATTGAAATAGAAGGAATCTGTGGTGTAACATGCTCTAGGTATTGTTACTGTTCACGCTGTTTTATAAAATAACTGCTGACATTACTGTAATATTTACCATCATTCTGATACAGAAGAGTTTTGTACAAATAGCACATAATAAATAACATTTTATTGGAAAATGCGAACTGTGTGTCTACTGTTTCTAGTGGCCAGGTTAGGGAAGGAGATTCACACCTACAAACTGCATGGTATTTAGCAGCTAACAAATTGAAGTAGCGTAAAAAGTGGTGGCGAAAAGCTTAAATTCATTTCAGCCACTGGCAATTGGACCACATTTCAATTCATCATTAATTTCCACACTATGCACTTTGGTCCCAGACATATGCAAATCAGTCTTGACCCTGCTCTAATGGAAATAGTGTAGCCCAAATTTCCAGGCCAGGTCCTCCATGAACCAGAAAACAAGCAAACCTGGACAGGTTTTGCCTTTAATCAGGGCTCATTGGTAGGGTATATATTGGTTCCAGTGTTAAAATGTGCATTGACCCATGTCAGGGCATCTCTGTCCTACTTAGAATTTCACACCTAAGTATACAAAAAGGTGATGGGTAGAAGACTTGAATTAATCTCAGCCACTGACAATCACTCGGACATCTGCCTAATTCATCATCAGTTTGGACCCAGCAATATGACAATCAGCCTTGACACCACTCCAGTGGGAATAGTCTAGTCAGACCTTCAAGGCCAGATCATTCACTAAACTGAATCACAAGCACCCCAAGACTGATTTTGCCCTTATTGAGGCTCATCAGTCAGGTATAGCTTGATTCCAGTGGCATAGTGTGTATGGGACCCACATCTGGCCATACCTGTCCCCTTAGGGAGTCACACCTAAATATACAAAAAAGTGATTTGTGGAATGGTTGAATTTATCTCAGCTACTAGCAATTCTCTGGGGCTGTGTCCCAGTCCATTATTATTTGGCACACCATGCCAACGAAGATTAGACACAGGCAGACGCAAATCGGTCTTAGCCATCCTTCAATGAGAATAATCCAGCCCGAATTGCCATGAAAGGTCCTCCCTGAGCCGGAACACAAGCAACCCAGGAAAAAATGGGTTGGAATGCCCCCGAGCCATTGTCAGTGGTTATACTTCTTGCAAGCATTCCTCCCATCATATTTGGCATGTTTTCCGTAAGCAAATTAAGCCTGGGCCTGGGCCTAGATTCAGCTCCATCAGCTCATAGCCAAAGGTCGTGCAATGAAGGGTAGGGTGGCCACGCTCGTTTGGGAGCATGGCCTGGCTGTAGGCCCACTGTGCACTGCCTTTGGAACTGTGCAGCAGGAGTTTAAAATAGAGTATATAAAAAACAGTGAGATTCTCTGAAATACACAGTTATTGTTCTGACTTAAACTAGTCAAACCACAAAAATGTACCTGTTATATAAGCACTGCACACAAAACACACTGCAACTTGTGCCACCTGTCATGGTTCCATATCATTCTCTTGATCACTTTTTTGTTTGTTTGTGTACCTTTGCTAAATTGGTGTTTTTAGCATGGTAGTTTGCACAAGTTATGGCCAGGAGCTTGTCTGACTCCTAACACTCCTTATGTGACTGAGCCTAACACCTGCCCATGTTTCAGGGATTCTGCTCTAAAACAGAAACATATTTGGGACCATGGAACATCAGCATGCAGGAGACTGAGTCATCATACTAACTCAGTATCCATGAGCCCGAGTGAGACTAGCTGTGGGTCCTCAATTGCCCTTCTAACCATACCAGAGAAACAAGTGAATTGGCATCCCCAGAACACAACACTCTTGACTCTCCCAGGGATCAAGGTGACAAGACACACCTTTTTGCTCTCTCACTTGTACTTGTCCACAATAAGATAAACAAGAGACACGAAGGGAGTTTTTAATATTTTTGATACTATTTTGCTCTGTATGCAGTATACGTGCCACAATTAGAAAATAAATGCATAATAATAATACTGTTAGCTTGGTCAATAATCCAGATACAATGAAAAGTGCTGTCATTTTATAAGACAGAGTAACATAACCGCCCACACCTGCTAATAAATCTAAACGATTATATGAAAGATCTCTTGGATTATGGGTAGACCTGTACCTTAGCATACACAGATGAACACTCTACATCTCAGCAGATGCAGTGTTCTTGTCACAGAATTGACATTCAATGTGGGTGTTTGCAGCTCATGTACTAATCGATAGGCTATGACATGCGTACAGGTAAACAACTGTAAATTGTAAATTGATACTTGTATAGCGCACTACTCACCCACAAGGGTCTCAAGGCGCTTGTACGAATACCGCTGTGGAACCCATCCTGGCTTTCCCTGTGAGGCGTCCACTCCTGGGCACCCCCAAGGTGGAGGCCAGGCATCCTTAGCGTTGTGGGGGCCGTTGTGGAGATTAAGCAAGCTATTGCCCAGAGTTGCAGAGTGAGACTCCATGATTGGAATACGCACTAAGGCGAGAATTATCAGGTCCGTGGAATTTTTTGAGCCCAAGACCCGCCGAGGCGTGGAATTGAACCCTGGTCCTGGGCCAGACCTCTGCATCAGGGTCTGCCGCTCTAACCATTGAGCCACACTTCTCCAACAGCTGCATTCCCGTGTTATATCTAGGTGCTAGTGCAGGCCAGAATGAATAAAAAAGAGACATTGTTGCTTGACCTTGTCAGTGATGCTCAGACTGAATCCAAGGAAAAGAACACAGAGCGAAAACATGCAGGTTCCATGTGGAAATACAATGCGGCACAAAAGCAAGCATGTATATATTGTAACATGTGCAATGGAAAATGAGGCCTACAATGTGCACAGTTAGGCTAACACTGGTAAAACTACACTGGCCATGAAGAAAACACACAACACCCATTCTTTCCTCTGCAGAGAATACCTTAAGTATAAATCCTGATTGGGCTTAGGAGATCTATGCCGGTGTGCCACTCCTGAATAGTGGTTTATGACAAGACCTCCCACCTCTTAATTCAATAGCAACTAATGGCTACCATCATAGCCTGCATACCTTCTAACTGTCTCTGAGAGACATATGCCCTGCTAAAGTAATTATGTTATTATTTTACTTTTGTAAAATGAACTTTGTCCATTTATAATAACTCCCAGGGTATTAAATCTATCATGATGTGGAAGTCCAAAGTAGTGAAGCTAATGCTAAAAAGCCTAAGTTAGTTCTGCTGATGCTAACAACTTTTAGTTCATTTCACTACTAATGCTCCTGGGTGTGTTTTTTTTAGTTGGTTTTTTTAGAACTTTTTTTGATTAGTCTATGGAAAAAAATGCAAATCCAGATAGAACATAATGCATTAAGCAAATCTTAATAAACAGATATATCACACTATTGGTAGCAGAACACATATACCAGAATCATCCATTAAAGCATACCCCCTAACTCCAACACTGCATGAAGAGACACAGCCATCTCAAATGTCTTCAGTGCATCAGGTGGCATTAGTTCCCAAAGTTGTCTGGTTTTCCATCGATAAGGTTTCTTTTCCAGAATCAGTGAACTGTGCATCTGTAGAGCAGCTTAATAAATACATTTGAAAAGGTGCCCATATATCTATGGGTCCGGACACCCTGGGCTGCGGTGAACCATTTGTCTCAAAGTGCTAATTTCAAAAGGCACTGTCAAATAACCACATAGCATGTGCAGGTGACTTTCTGTTGCCCCAGTATCTAGCAACAACATCTAGACAGAGTATCCTTCTAGATATTATCCTGGAGAGTGAGACTGATCAAATATTCAGGCTAATCACTAGTTTTTTAAAAGATGCAGGAGCCATAAATACCATTATTCATAAAAACTGGCATATTCTGAAAACGGATCCTGTAATTGGACATACAAGACCATCCTAGCATCACATACAGAAAAGGGAGGTCTATAAAAGATCAAATAGTCCAATGTTATTTGTCTGTAGAAGACACCAATATGACGTTAAGTGGCATTGCGGGATTCTCCACCTGCAGTATTGCAAAGCGTGTAAGAACAGCAAAAATTTACTCACATGCTAAGCTCCAGGATGTGAAAAGTAAAAAAAAATCAATAAGTTGATACATTTCAATACCTCCTATGCCGTTTACTGTATTCTATGTCCATGCCAAATTAAATATATTAGCAACACTATACACCAGGCAAAAAAACTGATTCCTAAATGTTCACAAGCCATTGCCAATAAAGATCAATCATATTCTATTACAAGACACTTTGAGACACATCACAATAGCAACAGAAATTTGTTGCAAAATTCACATGCCCCAGGATGTAAGAGAGGAGGGTTGTGTGTCCAATCTCAGATGTCTAGAATTCCATTACATATTGGACATACAAACAAAAGTGCTATTCGGTCTGGACACAGAAGAGGAACTGGCAGCACACCTGGCAGTATAGTCTTCCTCACAGAAGCTCCCTCTACCCTACAGATAGGTAATCCATCTATGAGATAGCAGTCCTTTTGTCTTTCAGTTTCTTTTGTATCTTGGTTGCAAAGGGAAATAACATTAGTTTATTACACATCAGTGAGTGTTGTGAATTTAATGTTCATGTTGTCTTTTAACATTATATCACAATGATGAGTCCTCATTCAGGGCCCAATCTTTTGAAGGTGTAAAGTGGAAATATTTTGGGGTTGACATTTAGATTAATTAGATTATCTTGTAATGCTATCATCTATTTATTATGCAGATTTGTGCATGTATAAAATTGAATCATGTGGAAATCTTACAGGTTAAACTGAAGATTATACCCTAACATTATTTTCCACTTTATCTCTGGCCTCCTGTTTAGGTGTGAATACAATCATCATTAGGGTGTATTTTATAGTGTGTGATGTTAAATACAGGAATGCCAGATAGGATTATCCTAACTCTGTAGTCTTTGTCCTGGGGTCTCAGAAGCTTTTTTTTCACATTCTTGCCACAAAATCACAACAATTTGTGAATTTTGCTTGGTGGGAGCTGACAGCTCACACCAAGCAAAACCAAACACCCCGCTTCCAACAAGTTGGAGTTTTCAAACTGCTCCTGCTTGCTGGAAGCAATGTTTTCTTCTCTTTCCCTGTCCGCAGACAAGCGGGCAGGGAAGGAGGTGAAAATATTGCTCACACACACAGGGAGCTGCCTTTTTAGCAGCTCCCTATGTGCAACAACAATGACAGCTCCCACAGGAGACGAGGAGCCAGCTGGGAGAGTGGGGGCTGGAGGCTCCCCCTGCAGCCCCCATTCTGCACACTGGTTGCCCTGAGTGGGACCAGGGCACTCAGTGACACACAGCTGGGCTGCAAGGATGGGGTCCCTGGGGATATAGTTTGCCCAGGGAAGGAGGCTACAGGGCCCCCTCCCCCATTTGTTTGTGGCCAGGCCCCAAAGGATGGGATTGGCAGAGTTGAAACCGGCCTGTGGACGTGGACCACCGGCCCTACTGCCCCATTAAATTTCAGCCAGGCCTCGGGGGATGGGGTCCCAAGGGCCAAAATCGTCCTCGTATTCTTTAGTACTATTCAAAGGTCTTCCCACCATTTTCCACATTGATGGGCTGCTTAACAAAAGCCCCCTAAGTGCGTTTCCAGCAATTTTGGTGAAGCGTTATTAATGCAGCGGAATACAAGGACATTTCCACCAAACAAAAAAGCACTTACTTAATTGAGTCAGGAGGAAGTACCCCTGTTTGGTGAAGATTCACCTCTTTGCAGCCTCATCATCTTCTTTTGACGAGGATTAATGTTTTCACAGAATTGTGGATGAAGACGCTGGAGGATTAATCATGTTGCTGAAATTGCATGCACACAAGGTCACTGGAAACATTACACTGTGGTCCTTTGTAGTGCAGAATTTGCTTTAGACATTTACCCAACAAGGTAGCACTTACTAATTAACCAGATAAAAGTGATCCAGTTGAGAAGACATTTTCGGCAAAACTGGGGACTGTGTGACACATTGTCCCCTATTTCCAGTGCATCTCCAAATTTGCGTGGCTCTACACCAATGCATCTCTTTATGCTACTTGCATCGTCGCCTACATCCAGCTGTTTGATGATGACACATCGTCCCAGCCTAGTGTGGCTTCTGAGGCATTTTGCCCTTTTTAATTGCATTGTTTGCTATGGCATGTTGAGTAATGGTGCCTTCCTATATGGTCCACCATGGAATTTGATACTTGGGTTGGAGCCTGTGGCCAAAGTATATTTAAAGTAGTCCATTAGGGCAGTGGTTCTTAACCTGTTATCTGAGGATGCCTGGGAGGGTACACACGGCATTACATATTTAAAATTAATTAACTAAAAAGTAATCAAGCATATAAAAAAAGCTAAATTAAAAATTCAATTATAATTTTTTTTTATATTTGTTTGTTAATTGAAGAGCATATTTCAATATTTGAGCATTTCTATGGTGTGCACTTGTTTTTGTACTTTTGTGTTTTGTGGTTCTAATCACAGAAACCGCTTAGGATGGTTGTCCACAGCTTCCAATAATGACACAGTGGAGGTCCCTGGATTGCAGTATTGATTCAGTGGGGGCCCACACAAGTCAAAAGATTAAGAACTGCTGCATTAGGGGACTTAATTTGTTTTTGTGTTTGTTAGTGTGGGGATATGATGAGATTGTAGTGGTTAGCTACTTCTGTAGCTGGTACATATGCTAGAACTATCATTTTTTTTATCTATTAGACAAATTAGGCATTTGTAGATTATTCTACATTTAGCATAGATTTTTGAGATTTCTCCAAATACACTGGTTGAATTAGTAGACACAGCCTTGTATGACTGTGTGTGGATCGATTTTTAATATTGCGATAAACATTGCTAGTTCAAAAATAGTAATAATTTTCCTGGGGAAGCAGATGTTCATTTTTGCTTTGATTTGGGTTAGTAATTAATACTATGTGGCATTTTGCTTATTATGAAGTAATGTGGAAACTAAAGGTATGATTGAATGAGTGAGTGGTGGATGGAATGATTGAAATGTGCTATCCATCATCGGCATCTAGTATTATAAGGTCAATTTCTGCAGCATAACATTTTATTCACATGTCATTGTAATTGTAATCATGGATGAGGAACGGTTATTCCTTATGTGCAGTAGTAGAATTAGGTGGTATGTCTATGTCAAGAACATTATGTTAAGATATTTCTTGAAATCATTCCTGTGGGTTTTTGTAAACTAGTCCTAGCCTTTCTAAGATCTAGCAAAACATTTCTCACTTCTATTTCTGTCAATTTGAGTGGGTGATTATGCTCTCTAATGTTAATTAGTATATGATTTCTGGTAGTAGCTCTCCCTTAACAAGTATTAGCATAGTATTGCATATTTCCAATGTATATGTTATTTGCTTGTGCTCTCATGACTGTAGGTATATCCCGTTTGCGACACTAACAGTTTTTCTTTTTGGGGAATAATACAAGTGGCTCTTTATGTGAGTTTAAAAATATATTTTAGGAAACATAAATATTTTTAAAAAATTCATCACAGTTTTTACTTTACGCTTATATTTTTGCTGTCATTTTAATTTGTAGAATTGTTTCTTCAGGTTTTTCTAAGTATTGCTTACTTGAGGGACTGGCGAATGATGTTAGCCTGATTAAAATAAAACATTTTTTGTAGTTAAGTGCTTACAACTGTTTCATTTAGTTCAATACAAGCTTTGTGTTAGTTTTAATAACATTTACAGGGTTTTGCACTATTTTTATATTCAATTATATATACTTACATTTAAAGGTTTCTTAGCAAAGTTCGCAGTATAGAAAGGTGGCATTTTATTTTGCTATTCATTTCTTCTTATTCTCTTTATTACGGTTTCCTATATTTGGGAAACATAAATAAAAAGCATTATGTAAATGGTTGTTTTTAATTTTAAAGTTAGGCAGTTGATATTAGTTCTTTGCTAATAAGTATGGTTTATATAAATTATTTTTATAAAATAGAGTGCTGTTTTCTTATACTTTAAAGCTAATTTCTTCTTAATTTTAATTACTACTTTATGAATACCTATGGCTTATTTTGGGGACACAGAGCTGTATATGTGAAATAGTGGGTATGTGAGTGGCTGTATGGGTGACTGACTAGGTGTGTGAGTGGGTGTATGGTTGAGTGTCTGGGTGTGTGAGTGCCTGCATGAGGGAGTGACTGGGTGTCTGTGTCTATATGAGTGAGTGGGTGTATTAGTGCTTGTGTAATTAAGTGGGTGGTTATGTGAGTGGCTGTATAGATGACTGGCTGGGTGTGTTAGTGTCTATATTGGTGAATGAGTGGGTGTGTGAGTGTCTGTATGGGTAAGTGACTGGGTGTGTGAATGACTGTACGAGTATGTGACTGGGTGTGTGAATGGCTATATTACTGTGTGAGTGCATTAATGAGTGAGTGACTGGCTGTGTGAGTGGCTTTTTGGGTGAACATGTTGGAGCATGAGTTGTTTTATGAGTGAGATAATAGGTATGTGAGCAGTTGTATTAGTGAGTGATTGGCTGTGTGGTTGGCTGTATGGGTGAGTGAAAGGGTGTGTGATTGCATATATGATTAAGTGAGTTGTTGTATGAGTGGCTGTATAGTTGAGAGATGGGGTGTGTTAGTGCATGT
Source organism: Triturus cristatus (assembly GCF_964204655.1). Classification (NCBI taxonomy): domain Eukaryota; kingdom Metazoa; phylum Chordata; class Amphibia; order Caudata; family Salamandridae; genus Triturus; species Triturus cristatus. The sequence goes on from NC_140582.1 coordinate 130,256,773, forward strand.
ATGAATGAATGACTGAGTGTATGAGTGGCTGTATGGGTGAGTGAATAGCTGTGTGACTGCATGTGAGACTGAGTGAGTGAGTGTGTGTGTAGCTGTAGAGGTGAGAGACTGGGTGTGTTAGTGCCTGTATGAGTTAGTGATTGGGTGTGTTAGTAGCTGTAGGGGTGACTGACCACAACAAACCTTTATTAATATCATTGAGGCATCAAAGATATAGAGAGGGCTTGCATCACTTACAATTACCAAAGATCCCAATTAATTGTTACAGGGTGAACTCTTATCTTAAAGCAGTAGTTAGAGCAAGGAAGACCATGGATGGATAAACACATGCGTTTACTCTTATGACTGTATTGTTTTATCCTTTTTAGATATTTTTTTGTGGTTGATTTTGTCATATAGTATTATTATGCACTTTGCACTTTATGCTGATGTTGATTATTCTTTGACTTATTCACCGTCGATGGCACCTGTCTATATGCTCTTAATTTCTGTTTTCTCACCTTTTTTTCTTGATTATACTGCATTGTTTTTTCTCTTTTATGGCCAGGACAGGTTGAATATGGATTTCTTCAATTGAATTGAATTGAGTACCTCAGTGGGTCTGTAAGTGAGTGCATACATGTCTCAGTAGGTCTGTGAGTGGGGGTTTGAGTGTCTGAGTGGGTACACGAGTGGGTACACGAGTGGGTGTGTCAATGGGTGCATAAGTCACTGAGTGAGTACCTCGGTGGGTGTGTGAGTGGCTTCATGAGTCTTTAAATAGGTCTGAGAGTGGGTAGATGATTATCTCAGTGTTTTTTCAGTATTTGCATGAGTGTCTGAGTAGACCTGGGGGTTCATGAGTGTCTGACAGGGTCTCTTAGTGTGTGCATCCATGTCTGAGTGGGTCTGTTAGAGACTGAATAAGTGTTTGAGCAACTTTGGGAGTGGATGCATGAGCACCTCAGTGGGTCTGTGAGTGAGTGCATAAGTGCCACAGTGAATCTTTGAGTTGGGGCATAAGTGTATGCATGGGTCTGTGAGTGAGTGCATAAGTGTCTGAGTAGGTCTGTGAGTAGCTTCATGAGTGTCTTCATGGGTATGTGAGTGGGTCCATTACTGTTTGAGTGGGTCTGTGAGTGGGTGTATCAGTGTCTGTGTTTGTCTGTGAATAGGTGCATGAGTTTCTGAGACAGTCTGTAAGTGGGTACATGCGTGTCTGAGTGGACCCACCTTTTACTCTATCCCCACTTGACAGATCACCCAAAAACTTTCCACAAAACCCAAATTGACACTTTTGGGGGAAAATTCCAAGATTTGTTAAAGTTAAAGGGCACAAAAGTTGTAGGCAAAAGAAAAAGGAACAAATGATGGACAGAATGCTGAACAATGCAAACATTCACCCCAGTCACAAAGATGAGGGTTTAATCTATCGTACTTTTGCTCACCACACCACCTCAGTTTGGACCCAGCCATATGCAAATCAGGCTTGATCCTGTTCCTCATAGGAACATTCCATATTGAACTGTCAACCCAGGTCCCCCCTGGATAGGAAACAAGCATCCTGGGACCAGTTTTGGGGCATAAACCCTTATCAGTCAGGCAAGCTTGAATCCAGTGGCTCGGTGAGCACGGCACTCAGGTATAGTCATACCCTTATCACTTAGGGCTGCAGAAGGAAAAAAGAATGGACAGAATGCTGAACAATGCAAACATTTACCCCCGGTCAAAAAGATCAGGGTTTAATCCATTGTTCTTTTGCTCACCACACCTCCTCAGTTTGGACCCAGTCATATGCAAATCAGTATTGACCCTGTTACTCATGGTAACAGTTCATCCCAAACTGCCAATCCAGGTCTTCCATGGAACGGAAACAAGCATCCTGGGACCAGTTTTGGGGCATAAACCCTCATCAGACCTTCAAGTTTGAATCCAGTGGTGCAGTGAGCATGGGACGCAGGTCTGGGCATTGCCTTCCCACTGAGGGTGACAAAAGCAAAAGGAAAAATGAGGGATGGAATGCTATGCAATGCAAATGTTCACCCTCAGTAAGAAAGATCTGGGTTTAATCCATTGTTTGTTTGCTCCTCATGCCACCCAAGATTGGACCCAGCCATATGCAAATCAGTCTTATCCCTTTCCTCATGGGAACAGTCCAGCCGAAAGTGGCAAGCCAGGTCCTCTGTGGACCAGAAACAGGTATCCTGGAACTGGTTTCGGACATTACCCCTCATCATCCAGGCTAGCTTGAATCCAGTGGCCAGTAAGCACGCAACCCACTTCAGGGCAAACCATTCCCACTTAAGGTGACAAAAGCAAAAGGAACAAATGATGACAGAATACTGAACAATGCAAACATTGACCCCCAGTCACACCGGTCTGGGTTTAATCCATTGTACTCCCGTCTTCACCATGCCACCCAAGTTTGGACCCAGCGATATGCAAATCAGTCTTGACCCTGTTCCTCAAGGGAAAAATTCAGACCAAACTACCAAACCAGGTCCTCCCTGGACAAGAAACAAGCATCGCCCTTCATCAGTCAGGTTAGCTTGAATCCAGTGGTGCAGTGCGCACAGGACCCAAGCCTGGGCATACCCTTCCCACTTAGGGCGACAAATGCAAAAGGAGCAAATTATGGCTGGAATGCTGAAAAATGCAAACATACACCCCCAGTCACAAGGATATGGGTTTAATCCATCGTTCTTTTGCTCAATAACCACCCCACAGTGGACTCAGCCATATGAAAATCAGTCTTGGCCCTGTTCATCATGAGAACAGTTCAGCCTAAATTGCCAAGCCATGTCCTCCCTGGACCAGAAAACAGAATCCTTAGACCTGTTTCAGAATCACCCCTCATCAGTCAGGCTAGCTTTGATCCAGTGGCACAGTGAGCACAGGACCCCCATCTGGGCATACCCTTTGCACTTAAGGTTACATAAGCAACAGAAACAAATGACGGATGGAATGATGAACAATGCATTCACTCACCCCATGTCACAAAAATCTGGGTTTAATCCGTTGTTCTTTTGCTCACCACACCACCTCAGTTTGGACCCAGCTATATGCAAATCAGTCTTGACCCTGTTCCTCTTGGGAACAGTCCAGCCCGAACTGCCAAGCCAGGACCTCCCTAGAGGTGAAAAAAGCATCCTCGGAACTGTTTCGGGGCATCACCCCCTCATCAGCCAGACTACCTTGAAACCAGTGATGCAATGAGCAAGGGACACAGGTCTGGGCATACCCTTCCCACTTATGGTGAAAAAAGAAACAAATGGTGGACGTAATGCTGAACAATGCAAACATTCTCCCCCAGTCACAAAGCTGTGGGCTTAATCTATTGTTCATTTGCTCATCACGCCACCCAAGTTTGAACCCATCCATATGCAAATCAGACTTGACCTTGTTCCTCCTAGGAACAGTCCAGCCTGAACTGCCCAGCCAGGTCCTCCCTGGACTGGAAACAAGCATGAGAAACAGGGTAAGACTGATTTGCATATGGAAGGGTATGCACAGACGTGGGTCCTGTGCTTACTGCACCACTAAATTCAAGCTAGCCTGGCTGATGAGGGGTGATACCCCGAAACCGGTCTTAGGATGCTTGTTTCTGGTGGTCACCTCCCAGGGCCAGCTCCAGCAATGTCCCAGTATGCCAACCCCGGGGACATTGCTATTTGCTATGTCCATAGCAAACTCTGCTCTGCTTTGAGTAAGCGAGATCATGTAAAATGCTCTCACTGTCTTGAAGCAGAGCAGAATTGCTTTTGGACAGATGGAGCTTGTTGGACTTGGCCCTTTTTGCAAGTTCATCCCTGAACTTATTGCCTTCCTCCTGTATTTTTTCTGGCATGTTGTGTGTGGTTTTATGACTCTGCATACTGCTGATCAGTGCAAAAGTGCATGTGCTCTCAAATTTAATCTTGGTAAGATTGGTCTACACCTGTTTGGCATATTTAATTTACCCATCAGTGCCTTGTACACTGGTATCTCATATACTCAGGGCCGGTAAATTAAATCCTACTGGTAGGCTTGCAGCGCTGCTTACACCTCAGACCAAATTAGCCTTTCAAACCTGTCTCCGGCCTCTGCCACTTCAGGGCCTGTGCATGCAGCTTACTGCCACTGTGATGTGGCACATTAAGTAGTTGCCACGTCTGTGACTTCATTTCTACTACATATTAGTCACCCTTAAGGTAGGCCCTAGCTAGCCTTATGGGCAGGGTGCGGTGTAGGTAAAAGGTAAGACATATGCCTTAACTGTGTGGCATGTCCTGGTAGTGACAAAAAGCGTGTTAGACATGGCACCATTAGCATGGGTCTCCCCTGCATTTTTTGTCTTTACCTCCTGTGTTTTTGATATGTGTCGGACTCTGTTTTGCTGGCCTAGATGCTTTGGGCCCTTTGACACTTCTGTTCAGTGCCAAAGTCCAAGTGCTCCCTTTGTAAATTACTGTTATGGATCGGTGATTCCATGATTGGCTATTTGATTTACTAGTCAGTCCCTAGTACAATGCACCGTGTGTGACCGGGGACTCTAAATCGAATGCTGCCGGTGAGCTTGCAGCACTGATTGTGCCACCCACAGAAGCAGCCTGTAAATGTAACTCTGGCCTGCCATTGCAGAGCCTGTGTGCAGTCTGGTACTGCCATGTCGACTTGGCAAGTGCAGCTACTTGCCAGGCCCTAACCTTCCCTTTTCTCACATGTCTGACACCCCCTAAGGTAGGACCTAGGCACCCTTGCGGACAGGGTGCAGTGTATGTGAAAGGTAGGACATGCCCTGATGAGTGAGACATGTCCTGATAGTGAATTACTGCCAATTTTGTTTTTCACTATTGCAAGGCTACCTGTTCCAATAGGATAGAATGGGGAGTTTGTTTATAACATCTTTTAAATACAACTGGCCCTGGGAACAAGGTAGGAAAATTAAGTTTAGTATGCCTGAACTCAAAATGTCTTTTAGTGAAGGTGATTTTTACATTCTGTGTTTGAAAATACCACTTTTAGAAAGTAGGTCTTTTCTTGCCTAACCATCCTGTGTGCCTCTGCTAGGTTTGTGTTTTGCATGTCTGGCTTTGGAGTGTCAGGGTCTGGAGAGGAGCAGTGGCTCCGGAGAGCCTGATGGGTCAGGGCTGGGCTGAATAGTCCTGTACTGCATTTGGAGTGGTGGGAGGAGTAGCACCTGCACCTGAATAGGGCTGTGCCTGTCTTCCAAAATGATGGCTCTGCCCCCCTGTGGTGTGTCTGGAGCCAGGGCTCACACTGACATTGGAGGTTGTCATGCACTTGCAAAGTGCCCCACATGACTGGTTTTGGCTTGGTACAGACACTCTCTGCCTCCAGAGACCAAAGTTTTGGGTATAAAAAGAGGAGCCTTTTCCAAGGAGAAGAGCTGGAGAAGCTGAGGAGGAATACTCCCCCTGTGCGGTTTGCTGTCTGGGGTTGGCCTGCAGTGGCTACTTGCTGCCAAGGAAAGGAGAAAAGGACTTTGCTGTGTCCCCTGCCTGAGGAAGATCTCCATGGGCTTAAAACTAAGCTTGCCTCCTGTTCTGAAGTCTCAGGGACACAATGACTTCACCACTAGCTCCCCTGAACTTCCTTGCTGGGAGTTCTGACCTGCAAAGAGATGCCTGCTGTTGTTTTGGCCCTTTAGAGACTGGGAGCTGGAAGAATCCACACATCGTCCCGGATCGTCACATCGTATCGAGGTTTCAAGTTTGTCGCATCATTGGGGACGCAGAAAGAAACCAACTCATCACCTTCCCACGTAGAAAGAAACCGACGCATCACCTCCTCTCCAGTAAGGAACTGGTGCATCAGCTCCCGAGAGCAGCACTAAGAAACCGACGCATCACCTCCCCAGAGCAAGGAACTGATACATCACCTTCTCTGAGTGTGAGGAACTCACGCATAACCTTCTCTACGGCCCGTTTTGTTTGGTTGTGTGACGCATCCCAGGTACTTTGTGTGAACGGTGTCACATCTACAATTTGCTTTGAACTGAACTATTTCTACCATCTGGGGTTACTCCCTTATCCTGACTAGGAAGAAGGGTCCCTACATGGACAGGGTAACAACCTGCCAACTAGAGAACCCATTCTTACATTCTCACTTGCAGATTTTCGCCACCAAAATGACCAGCTTCACCAGAATGCAGCACACATAGAAAGAGGAAGTAACAAGCAGGCGTAAAGATATTTCTCCTCATTATGCCTTTCCTGGAAAGGTGCATCTTTCTAGTGCATTCCAAGGTTTACCAGTTCTGGTAAATCTGGGAATGCATAAAAAACCATGGGAGTTGTGTGGGAACAGCCACACAATGCCCGCAAAATGCCTTCCTAGGGCAGAGTAAAGCAACACAAAGCAATTTGTACTGCATTGCATTACTCCAGATTTCTGAAGACACTCATCGCCATGAAAGGTGGTCTTGCATGGCTTCATTAATCTGATTTTTGAATTGCATCGCACTTGCACCACATTGCGTGATGCAACATGGCTCATAAATATTTCCGTAAGTGCCAAGGTAAAACCTCTAATGGGGTGAAACCTGGTTGCTGTATCAAACCCACATTCCATTGTGGTTGGCCTGAAATTGTGTCTATGTCTATGACAATCAGTTGACCTGCATTGATATAGTTACTGTTTTTTGGTGCTATCCTTATTCATATTGCCAGTTCCCATTATAGGAATTTTGTTACCTGGTGTCATTTTTGGTTTTAAAATTTGCGTTTATTTTTTAAATTGGACTGGAATTGTGTTGTGTTTTTTACTTTTTAGCTGTTTTGGTATGTTTAAATGTTTTACATATTTTATCAATGTTAAGCCTGCATGCTCTTGTTCATTAGTTATCAGGGGTTGAGCTCAGATTTAAATTACTGAAACTTTAACTGATTTTAAAGGATAATGACTTTATTACTTGTGGTGGACTACTATACTTATATCCACTTTCTCACTGGCAGGATAGGAGAAACCCTGCAAATTGGCAATTATCCAGATGAGCCAAACCTGCAATTCCCCTACCTAATTTGGAGGCCAGGGAACAACTGGGTTTCCAGTGGTGTAGTCTTGGCATCTCTGCCATCGGAAATCTTAAGAGACTCGGAAGACCCGCATTTCTCACACTCCAACACTTTTTCATGTCTCTGTACTAGTTGAGGTATCTGACCCCTTCATTTCCAACAGTGACAGATCTGTGCTGATTTTTATATGTTGATCTTCCTCTTCTTCCCCATCTCATCCGTGTTTGTTTCTGATCAGGGTAGGGGTGGTGAAAATGCCACTACCACCGACAAAATTGTCTACTCTAACAGGGTTCAACTGGCCTGTAGGGCAAACAGGCAGAGGCCAAAGGGATGGTCTGACGAGTGAGTGCACAAGCCGGTTTTCTGGCTGTTAGTTGGCCTGTTTTATGGTCTGCTGCCTGTTAGTGGGCCTGTTTTATGGTCTGCTGCCTGTTAGTGGGCTTGTTTTATGGTGTGCTTGGCTGGTTTTTACTGTTCATTTCGATGATATTAAAACAAGCATTTCCTGCTGCTGCAGCAAACTCAAATTCATGCAGTCTTCCATACCAAACCAATTAGACAGCTTGTCATTACGTGTTAAAAACAACCCCATTTATCAGACATGGGCCACTTTTTTAGCTTTCTAATTCATCAGTAGGGTCTACATTTACTCAGCTGCCCTGCCCTATTTTCTGTGCCATTCCAATCCTGTCCACTAATGCTGTTTGCAAAGTCAATGAATATAAATGAACACTGCCTTTGGAAACAACAATAATAACGTCTTCATCCAAACATTTTAAATTCATCTTGTGCTCCTTTGGAAAGTCCCACATGTGTTTTAATATGGCACTGTCAAATGAGAACTTTTTCAAGAATATAAACAAAGAACAGAAAGATGATTTGTAATGTAACTGAGAAACAATGACTAGAATGTTTCGCCGAGGGAATGCAGCCTGTTAGTGTGATATATAGGCATTATTCTGTTGCACTGTGTTTTACTTTATCATGGAGTACAAAGCAATGTAAGAATAGCAATAAAGAAAGCAGTGCTGATTATACACTTTACTAAAATCACGTTACTGTATTTCAAGATAATTTACGTTTTGTTCAAATGCATATAAACATATGTGTTGTTATGTGTGACTCTATTTTCATTGGTTCACGATTTGCTTAAGCTTCAGAACACTTAAGGCACATTCATCAAGAAATCACGCAGCGCAACACAGCAAGCCACCTTGCTGCGCTTCACTGCGATGTAAGGGAAAGGGCAGCAATGTGCCGTATTCAACACTATAAGGCCAACTGCTGTCTTCTCCTTGCGCTGGTGCACAATGTGTTCCCTAGCGCCAACACAGGCACCCTTGAACCATGGCTTGATAAATCTAACTTAGTAGTTGCGTCACCTTAACGTCTACTTCTGTGGGCAACAAAACGCTTTGTTTCAATATGTCCTCGTGTCTGCGTGACAGACATGACTTTACACTATGTTTAGTCAATCCTGCTCATGCACCTTAGTACACACAATGTTCCAATGTACAATGCTTCATTAGGGCCTCAAAGTTCAGCAAAACAAACCAGTCAGATACTTGGGAATGGGCGTGTGAGACACGCATTCCAAAACCTACTACACATTTGAGTGTCCAGCATTATTTTGATTCAGTCAGAGGGGTTGGGAAAGAAAGCATGTGCACCTGAGGATGACTATGGTAAAAAAATTGTGACTCACATTATTCTTTTACAGTTATGGATTATTTTTTGTTTTTCAATAACAAACTATGGCGTCGGGAGATTCTTAAAAAAATTACTTTGCAGAGCAGGTCTTTAAACATGTAACAACGCTTCAGGGGTTTCAACAGAATTAGGTCAGCAGAGACTCTGCCGTAAGCAGATATATCATCGTCATCCTGGAGGAGATCAATGAGTATGGTGGAGGACATCCCTCCACAGGCTTGAGCAACCAGCGGACCATCAGCCATACTCTGACTGGCACCATAAAGAATTTAGCACTATAAAGTACAATGAGGTATGGTCATGCCTTCATTGTTTGTTAAGTCTGTTCTTCATGGTTATTGTAGCTGTTCATTGTTTCCTCATTTTAAAAAATCATAAACTGTGGCGTGATGAAAGAATAGTTCATTTGACACATGTTCATGCATTTCAGGACTCGATGTTAATCTCAAGTCAACACATCTAAATCAAGCATCAAGAACATTCATATCTGAAGCTGGAAGACCTGAGGCCAAAAACAATATTCAGGGCATAATCCTGTCTCTATTTCTCCACTTCTTGCTCGACTCTTTGCTTTGCTGTGCATTGATAGTTTGTTATGTAAACTATGTAAACTGCAAGTCAGGCCCTAAGTTTCAAAGCTACAAATCCACTTTACCCATATTGAGAATACATGAAAAGAACATTCACGTGACAAATATCAAGCCCAGATTTACAAATGACTTGCTCTGTCCTTGTGTCACGTGTCCTTAAGTGATATTTACTAAGTCATGAAAGCGGCAATTTGCGGTGCCTTGTCGACTTTGTAAAGAAATGTAATGCAATACTGAGGCTTGCGCTGCATTGCGTTACATTTCATACTGGTAGAAGTTCCATGGGAAGTGCATGGGCGCTCCCTAGTTAGTATCCTCCCATGGAATCTGATGTAATCCCAGATTTATTTACATCAATAAAGCTGGGATTGAGCCAAAATGGTGTGCCACACAAGGATGACCTAACGAGGAGAAATATTTGTATTTCTCCTTGTTATTTGTTCCTTCCATCGGAGATGTATTCTGCATCACACATAGAAAAAGTAACATGCCGTTTTGGATTGTTTTTGTGCAGGGAGGATTCCCTTCCTGCTCAAAAGCAATTGTGCCTGTAATCCAGACATCCCTGCAGCATAACACAAGGATACCTGCATTGGTGCTAGGCAACAAACAGTTCACCAGGAGGCCGAGGAGTGAGCAGAAGTATGCCACATCTTAGGAGATATGGCAAATATCAGCTTTTTCTGTCTCGCTCAAAACAGTGCAGCAAGTTTCCTTGCTGTGTTGTGTAAAACTTTTGTAAATCTGGCACCTGATTTACAAGTTGTGACTATGCTGTTCATGTGCAGTGTCTTAAACGTGTTAATTTAGAAACAGAGATTATGCTAGTGTGAGACCAATATATCTCAAAAAATATTTCTGAATCACTTGTCTTATATCGGGACAAAGCCATGTCACGGAGCTACAAATCAGCATTGCCTATATTTTTAATTAATACAACGTTTGTTCTCATGATAAAATTCCATCGTAGTGAAGTGTAGTTATGCAAATGCAATCTTTCCCTCAAGTGCAGCAACTTATAAGTGTGAATTTGAAAACAGTGCTGGGTCATACTTATTATGTCCTGATTATGGCCAGATTTGGGGTTTGGTGCATGGGATAAAGGCAGAGAGTTTGCTTTAGGTATATAAAAAATAAGTCTCTCACACCATGTGAATTTTCTCTCAGAATGTGGGGCAAATGTTTTTTTTCCTGTCCCTCACTGGCGGTGACAGACAGGAAAAATAAAATACATAACCCCTTCCACCTAAAATAGTGTAGACTGTGTTATGTGCTTCCTCCGAGGGCCTTTGTATTGTCTTGTGAGTTACAGATGACAGGACCCTTTTAATTCCTGATGGACTCGGTAGAACAGAGGCATAAATGCTAGGGTGTTGGTGATAGAACTCATGATGTAGAATGTTCAGTTGATGGTTATACACGGAGGAATAAAGACATGTAATACCAAGCTCTGTGTGTGGCATGGTCATATGCAAGTATCCTGGCTGGGGTAGGATGCTACAACTGGCAGCATTATAGGAGATTACCTGAAACCTGCAACTCAAAGAACCAAGAGTGCTCTTAAGGAGAGTTTGCTCTGGTCCAGCAAATTACTTGTGGATGTCACGTGTGCCTCATTCGAAGTGTAAAACGACGGTTGGTGTATGTGGAGTCAAAGCAACACTTCAGCCAGTGCAAGGCCTGTGAAGAACGTGAAGGACTTATAGAAAGTGTGTTTGTCGTTAGCTAGAAATTTGCTGAAAAAGTCAAGACAAGAGGTACTGTGCCAAAACATGACACAGAGCCGTCATTCATACAGTACGAAAATATTAAAGGCCAGAGACAATCAGGTACAGAGAAGCAGCAGAGGCTGTGCTAGTCAAGTGTACGGAGGCATTAAAAGCAGAAATATTTCGAAGACCAAGAAACTCTAAAGGCAGTGATAACCAGGTACAGAAAGCGCAACAAGTGACAGCAGTCAGTTGCAAGAGAACACTGTGAGCAGAAGCAGGTAAAAGAAGAGAAAACATTAGAGATGGTGAATCACAACTGACGGCCTAATGGCCATGAGCAGAGATCAAAATAGTGACATTTTTTAATGACTGCTGAAAGGAGCACAAATAATGGTGCTGCCTTCTTCTTGAAACCACCACCTCCCTTTGATACCGCCAAAAAGAAAAATATTGGCAACAGATGGACTACCTGGGTCAAAACGTTCGAAGATTTCATTGATGCCCTTGAAGAAGCAAATGAAAAAAAGATCATTAAATATCTAAAGAATTTGGCAGGTGACAGAGTAAAAGAAGTGACAAGAAAATACTGGAAAAAGGTTAATGTGCAGTTCCTAAGGTGGAGGAGTTTTCAGGTCTCTTATGGATTGCCCTCACTCACCCTGAAGGATGTCATGTTTCATGATAGGGTTTGTGCTCCTCGTCGGGCCAGCGCTGCAATGCCCGACGGGCACCCGCAAAGGGTTCTTTGCCGGAGATCTTTTTTGAAGAAGCTGTATGGTGTGTGAGGGTATGTGGTCAAAGTAGTGAGGTAAGTGTATGCTGTGATTTAAAATAGGACTAGTACTACCCTGTGTTATAAATAGTTTTTATTCTCAGAGTGCACTATCCTAGCTAAAATGAGTGAGCCCTATCTGGAGAAAATGGTCCTACATGTTCTGATTGGTGAAATGGTCGACATGTTTCTTGCCTTACAACCCCTAAAGGGGTTTAGCGGCAATTCATCAGGACCGGTATCTAGAAGGAAGAGAAGGTGATCCTAACTATTACACTACCGCAATGCTGGTGCTAGGCAGCATGGTGTCACCAGCATTGATTATAGGGTACCATGACGTTTAGCCTGGAATTTGTTGAGACCCCAAGATTTGAGGTCAAACGCTGACGGGATTTAACAGAGCACTTTGTTGCTCGGTCGTGAGGGTGGCGTGCAACTAGCGATCATCCTACCCCTACTCTGGGTCCCGTGGACAGCGTTGAATTGCTGCTCGACCCGTTAGGGGCTGTAAGGCAAGAAACATGTCGACCATTTACACCAATCAGACTGCCACGAGTACAGACAGGTATTTGCTAATACTCAAAGATATTCTTATACACCAGTCATGGCGAAAACATACTTGACCGCTTCATGATGACCTTGAATACCAGAAAGTTGAAAATGTGCAAGAAGAACTTTCAGTTACTCCCAACTGCATCTTCTTAAAGGGGTCGATAATTGTCATACCCGACAGTCCAAGACAATAAGTCATTGAACTAGCCCACCTTGGAATTGTTGGTAAGAAACAAGCTTTAAGGGATCAAGTGTGGTTCCTGTGTCTTGATGAAAGAGTTGAAAAATAGTTAAAGGCATGCCATTTGTGCAGCTGTGTGTCATCTAAGACAGCCCCTCATCCTTTAAACATGTCTGATCTCCAAAAGCAGGCATAGGAGAAGATTGCGATTGATTTGTTTGGACAGCTGGGCCATTGGACAATAGACATCATCTACTTGTAATTGTTGGTGAATATACCCATTTTCCTCTTGTGGAAGATCTGTCATCTACTACTCATGACAGTCATTGAGGCACTAGAAATGATTTTTGCAAATGAGGGTGTTCCATTGATTTTGAAATCTGAAAATGGCCTGCCTTTTAATTCCCAGGAATTGAAAGACTGTCTCACGCATTTAAATATCAAGCATAAGACAAAAACACTTGTCTGGCCACAGCAAATGGTGTGGTCAAGAGATTTATGAGTACCCTCAGAGAAGACCGTTCAGTGCACTGGAAACGTTTTAACTCAAATCAGTGCTTCAATCTACACTTCATGCATACAGGTCAATTCAACATTCAACTACAAGTGAGAGCCTTGCCACCTTAATATTAGGGAACTCCAAACAAAACAAATTGCCACAATGGACCATTGAGAGATCTATTGACATTGATAAATTTACAATCACTGTTTCGTCTCACAAACTCAAAAATGGAAACCCTTGTGGACAGACGCCTCTGTGCTCAAATCACTATGTTCAACAGAGAAGACAAAGCCATCGTCAGGCGGAAACGGAAATTCAAGACTGATGCTCCTTTTGATGCTAACCCACTAAGGGTTGTAGTCAGTAATGGACACAAGGTGACTGCTCATCGTCCTGGAACGTCCATTACATGAGATTCTTTGCATTTTAAGCACCTGCCTTGCTCGCCGCCAACCTCAGATGTCAGGAGTGAGACCCCAACTGAGGCTCCAGAGAGCCCAATGACTGTGCCATTGTCTCTGTCACCAATGCCAGTCACGAACACTGCTCCAATATCTCTGCGGCCTCACATGACCAGATAAGGGCTATTGATTAGAGCACCAAAATTATTTATTGAAGAGTTGTAATGTATATATGTGTTATTAGTACATTTTATTTAAAAAAGAGGGAGATGTAGTTTCTTGTGCATTAAATGTGACAAGACCCTTTTGGTTCCTGACGAAGATCCTGACATAAGTGAGTGGGTGATGGAATTTATGATGTAGAATGTTCAGCTGAAGGTTGCACACTGAGAACTAAATGTGTAATATCAAGCTCTGTGTGTGTCGTGACAATTTGCAAGTACCCAGGCTGGGAGTCGATGCTAAAGCCTTCACTCTGTCGGAGGAACGTTTACACTGACAGAGTACATTTTATGCTGCAGGTGTAATAAACCTGGCTACCAATCCAACTCAAATTTGAACAGGTGAAACAAAAATGTGGCGAGAAGGGTACTCTCTTAATCAGGCCTTTAGGTAGATATATCTTTAAAAACTCTTTTGAATTACCTTGTTTGTAGAGGCATGGCTATCAATAATATGGCTCCAGGGACTAGGCATGTCAGGGTCCCATTCATCCTAATTAGGGGCTGTTTGTAAAGTAAAAACCCAGGGTAAGGGGTCTCAATTTCCTGAATTGTTTTCGGGCCCATGACACCCTTGCTATCCCATGACATGTGTTATTTCGAGGCAAAGCTGTGTCATGTTTGGAGATCCCAATGGTTAAAATGAATGGAACCTACACCATCTTTATTTTTTATCCCAGATCGAATAAAACTCCATTCTGGATAACCTCCAGAAAGTACCTGTATTTTTGAAAAAGCTAGCAACACCATTCTTCACTTTATTTATCTAAGTATACCACTGCCTTCTTGGAGACATCTATGCTTCACAAACGCCAAAGTGACATTGTAACTATTACAGCATGTCATTGTTTGAAGACCTGTGATGTGTGAAAAACTTCACCTTTGGATTTTGACATTAGATTATTTTTGGTAAGAACATAAGTTCCCTGGTGCTAGATTTTTGAGGAGACAAGCTATACAAAGTGGATTGATGCCTAGATTAATGGGTAGTGTACATTTAAGCAATCTAAAAATCAGGTTCTGTCTGATAATTTAACCTGTGTGAGGCTAGCTTAGGTTTATCAAACAGAAGTTGTACACTATGAAAACACTGTCCTAATGCACATTTGTATGTGTCATGATCATGTGCCCACATGATGCAAATTGGTCTGAGTGTTAGAAGCGATTTGAGAGGGAGAATAGTGAAATGACTCGGGCAAAAGTGGATTCAGTCAAATGTGGGATAGTGATTTCTCGCAGTCATAGATATTCTTGCGCTCATCTGAGATCCATGCCAGAATCTTATTTGAGTACTCAACAGCATTGATAGGAAGGGACCTGTGTCTTCCTAAGGGCATAGTGGACCTGAAGGATTCTTGTTGAGGATGGGTAGATTCCTAAGGCCTATTGATGTCCTTTGGGCCATCCTGGCAGCTTCTCCAAATGGCAGTGGATCTCCAGGCTTATGTCATCTGATTAGAATTTCCTAATAGGGATCCAGAGTGTTCGTAGAATAGATGCTATTCACATATTTGTGAAATACCCATGCTTGAATGTTTAATGTACTGCTTATATAACACACATACACAAACACATACATGTGTTACCATCCTTGTGGGGACGATGTGTGGATACCAGCCTTGTGTGGACTAACCTTTCCCAATGTTTTTAAAATATACTAATGACATAAAATATTAAGAAAGCATACAAGATATAGGATACTGCTTCAAATTTGCAAATACATTGTTATATTTTTGCACACACAGAACCATCCCTGTGGGGACTTCAAAATCTGCTACGATCCCTGTGAGGACCTACTACATAATTACCATTTGTGACTGAATACCATCAAAGGCACATAGCTAATTATTTATTTTAGCAGCAATATATACAAATCACCTCAAAATCTGTTTATACCACAGTGGCACATGAGAGATAGGTTCTGCTATTAATGTATCCGAGTACATAATATATCATGATAACAGAAGCAATCTTAAACAGCATTTAAACGATCGCTTAATGCTCAGAATATTAGGAGAATAGAAAGTTAACACATGGAGAAATGAACAGATAGAGTCAAGTAATGTGGCCAAGTGGAGTCAGAATGTGAACAGTTACTTACATTTTTTGTCAAAGTAGCTGTTAGGCCACACCTTCCTAGGCATTGTATGTAATGCTGATATCTGCATAAAGATGATGTGTGATGATGCTCACAGAGGTGGTATATGCTCACCATGTAGGGATGGCATGACATGATGCCCACAGAGATGGTATGTGATCACCACATAGGAATGCTGTGCGATGATGCCCAAAGAGGGGGTATGTGATCACTGCATAGGGATGTTGTGTGATGAGCCCCACAGCTGTGGTATGTTATCACTGTAGCACCATACTCTCTACAGAGCAGGTGTCTACAGCTGTAATGAAAGTTCCCACAGAGGTAGAGGGTGAGGCTAATTTTATTCAAGTTTCCACATAGAAAATGTGTAACAATTGGAATGTCCAATTCCTCATAGAAATGTTGTGCAAAGGTAATTACATCCACTTCCCTCCAAAGATATTGTGTGATTACAATGTGTAATGATAACTGTGTTCAAACCTTCACTGAAATAATTTCTCAAGACAATGCTTGAGTTCCCACACAGAGAGTGTGAAAATAGTGATGTTTAAGTCAAAACAGAGACAATGTGTTATTATGGTATGTTCAAGTCCTCAGAGAGATAGTGTGTGAATATAGTGGTGTTCAGGTCTCCAGAAAGACACTGTTTGATTATAGTGGAGTTTAGGTCCTCGCAGAGATAATGTGTGAATATAGTGGTGTTCATCCCCAAAGAGACAGTGTTAAATTATAGTGATGTATAGGTCCCCACAAAGATAGTGTGGGATTATAGTATTGTGTCAATTGCCAGAGATATAGGTGCCAATTACGATCCGGTAAAAAAAAGGCCCATACGACTCGTATCCGGTCTTTTTACCGTATGAGTCGTACAAGTGCCGTACAAACTGCCAATTACGATTCGCATGGGAAAAAGACCATACGAATCGCATTGGGAATAATTCCCCACACGTCCTCGGGTCAGAAAACGTGTCCGACACGTCCCCGGACGAATTACCGTACAAATGTGAAAAGTGAAGTCCGACCGCGGAATCACGATCCATCCCGTGCGCCCGATGTTACAACCGTATGGAAAAAACACCGTCCGCACCGAACTCCCATAGCAACCATGGCGACATGTTCCCGCATACGCTCCGAACACCCCCCCAGCCCCCGTACGTTCAAGTCGTACCCCCACCCGTGTATGTACACCCGTGTACGTTCGAGTCGTACCCCCACCCGTGTATGTACACCCGTGTACGTGTCACACCCCCGTGTATGTACACCCGTGTACATGTCGTACCCCCTGTGTATGTACACCCGTGTACGTTCGAGTCGTACCACACCCGTGTACGTTCGAGTCGTACCCCCGTGTATGTACACCCGTGTACGTGTCGTACCCCGCGTGTATGTATACCTGTGTATGTGTCGTACCCCCGTGTATGTACACCCGTGTACGTTCGAGTCGTACCACACCCATGTACGTTCGAGTCGAAGCCCCCACCCATGTATGTACACCCGTGTACGTGTCATACCCCCACCTGTGTATGTACACCTGTGTATGTGTCGTACCCCCACCCGTGTATGTACACCCGTGTACGTGTCGTACCCCCCGTGTATGTACACCCGTGTACATTCGAGTTGTACCCCCACCCGTGTATGTACACCCGTGTACATGTCATACCCCCACCCGTGTATGCACACCCGTGTACATGTCATACCCCCCGTGTATGTACACCTGTGTACGTGTCAAACCCCCGTGTATGTACACCCGTGTACGTGTCGAACCCCCCCGTATATGTACACCCGTGTACGTGTCGAACCCCCGTGTATGTACACCCGTGTACGTTCGAGTCGTACCCCCACCCGTGTATGTACACCCGTGTACGTGTCGTACCCCCCGTGTATGTACACCTGTGTACGTTCGAGTCGTACCCCCCGTGTATGTACACCCGTGTACGTTCGAGTCGTACCCCCACCCGTGTATGTACACCCGTTTACGTGTCGTACCCCCCGTGTATGTACACCCATGTACGTTCGAGTCGTACCCCCACCCGTGTATGTACACCCGTGTACGTTCGAGTCGTACTCCCACCCGTGTATGTACACCCGTGTACGTGTCATACCCCCCGTGTATGTACACCCGTGTACGTGTCGCACCCCCCGTGTATGTACACCCGTGTGCGTTCGAGTCGTACCCCCACCCGTGTATGTACACCCGTGTACGTTTGAGTCGTACCCCCACCCGTATACGTGTCTTACCCCCGTGTATGTACGAATGTACCCTCACCCGCGGACGTATGGAGCGTACCCCAGGCCCCAACACCAGCACCTTCACACAACATCGCGCATGTACGAGTCGTACCAAGCCAGACACAAGGACAGCACTGTACAACAAAATGCCCGAAGTACACACCGTACACACGTTAAAAACGCACGTACACAACCAGGACAAAGCACAACAACACAAGAATACACCATTCGAATGGCACAAAGTCACTAAACATGTCCAACAAGCTCAAAAACAACACAATCACTGACCTGCAACTGCCAAAATCCAAAACAGAGGCCCAAAACACAACCACTCCTTATAACACACCCACCCAAAGTTCAAACACAGCCACACCCACCAATGGACCAATAAAAAGGGACCACACACACAAACCATGAGCCTTTGCAACAGACTCACTGCTGCCAGACCCCACAGACAAACTACAGCACCATATTAGAAGCTTTACCACACCTTACACTTGCACACCTTCACACACACACCTTCACAAACACCCCCACATCACATTCACACACACACCCAAAAAACCACTCCCACACACCCACAACCATCCACACCACCCCCCCACCATCCACACCCACACCCCTCACCATGCCCACTAACAAGAATCCAAAGTTCACTAGCCGAGAGTTGGAGGTCCTTGTCGATTAAATCCTCAGAGTTGAGCCACACCTCTTTGGAACATTGGTCAGACAGACCAGCATTTCAGAAAAAACATCCATGTGGCAGACCATCGTCGATGCTGTGAATGCTGTTGCGGACACCAGAAGGACCAGGCATGAATGCCAAGCCAGGTGGTACGATCTGCGGAGGAGGGTCCGAGCCAAAATGACGGACGAACACAACCAGGCCAACGTCACTGGAGGAGGGCCGCCCCGCAGAGGCGTAGAATACCATCCCTGGGAGGAGAGGGTGATGGCCATACTGCCGGTGGTGGCAGTGGACGGATTAGAAGGACTCCGAGACCCGGGTGAGTACACAAACAATTCACCTCACATGGGGGGAACGTCATCCACAACCAAACTCACAAACAGGCACGCGACCACCCCAAGCTATCGCATGACTCAACCACACTCCATGAACACGCACATGCCACTGGCGCCACCATGCCCCATGCACCCAGCTGGACAATGTCAAGTCACAGGCCACAGAAAACACCAACACATGACACGGTAAGCCAGATGGCGGGAGTGTGGGCCCAAAAAATCACATAGTGCAAATCAGAAGCAGACAACAATGCCCTCTGCCCATATGGCCTAGGTCACAGCCAGACAAACAGTGTGTCCCCACACAGGAAAGACTCGCCAGCAAATGGCGGACACCTTGCATCAACACATGGGGGTGACGGCACGTTCTTGCACATGACAGCAGCCAATGAACAGCCAACACTGTGAAAGAGTGGCAGCACACACCACCACAGCAGCAGTGCAGACACACACACTACACCCAATGGGTGCCTGGAGATCAGAAACAAACTCACATCAACAATCCAAGGGCCATTCAAAGATCTGCTAACAGTGTGTGCCCAGGAAGCTGGGCTGAGGTGACAGAGGGTGACACACAGAGGGAGGGAGAGGGGGACAGAGAGGAAGGGAGACAGAGGTGGACACAGGGAGACAGACAGAGGGAGGGAGGAGGGTGACAGAGGGAGGGAGAAAGGGAGACAGAGGGAGACGGACAGAGGGAGGAGGTTGACAGAGGGAGACGGACAGAGGGAGGAGGCTGACAGAGGGAGGGAGAAAGGGAGACAGAGGGAGACGGACAGAGGGAGGAGGTTGACAGAGGGAGGGAGAAAGGGAGACAGAGGGAGACGGACAGAGGGAGGAGGCTGACACACGGAGGGAGGGAGAGGGGGACAGAGAGGGAGGGAGACACAGGGAGACGGACAGAGGGAGGAGGCTGACACACGGAGGGAGGGAGAGGGGGACAGAGAGGGAGGGAGACACAGGGAGACGGACAGAGGGAGGAGGCTGACACACAGAGGAAGGGAGAGGGGGACAGAGAGGGAGGGAGACACAGGGAGACGGACAGAGGGAGGAGGCCGACACACAGAGGGAGGGAGAGGAGGACAGAGAGGGAGCAAGAAAGGGACACACAGGGAGAGCAAATCAGCCTTGTGGGGCGTGGGAATGTCTGCTCATCAGCAGGTGGACTGCGTGCATGTAGACAAGGGTGGCCAGTGCCAGAACCCCCCCTCTTCCCCATGGCAAAACACAGAGCCATGTCACAACCTGTGCACGAGCACAACGACAGCTACCTGCATTATCTAAGTGTGTGGAACCGCTCCATGTGCCCACGTACAGTGCAACACGGAAGGCGCCAATGCATGGCTCGCCACACCTGCCCACTCCACTGCTGACTGCAGTCACAATTGACGCAGCAAGTAACACTGTGCCACACATAGGTAAAGTCGCAAAAGCTGTGGCCAAGGGACCTACCCATGTACAAGTGCACTGTGAGTGGAATGCAAGACATATCCAAATTCCCAGAGGAAATGTGCCTACTTAGAAACCAATGAAACATGGATGTTGCATGGAACAAAATTAACATTGTCTCTCTCACACACAGGTCAACGTCGTGGATCACCCCCCAACACTTGGGGGGAAGACTCACAGGACCCGGCTCGGCGGGATGACGGAGCCACCGGCAGCGACGACTCTCACCACTCTGTGGACGAACCCGCCCCCGACCAACCTGGCCCCTCTGGTGTCCAACAACCTGCAGCACCTGCGTCAGGTACAACTGGGCCAACCACCACCACCACTCCTGCCACATCCCAGGAGACACCCAGGATCCCTGCCCCACTACCACAATGCAGCCAGGCTGGCCAGGAGGGACACGGTGTCCCGGGCACCCAGGAGGAGGCAGGCGGCAACGCAAATGCCACCCCTCAGGGGTCCCGGAGACCCGATGTGCCCACAACGGCAGGCCAGGTGCAAGTGGGCAGAGGTGGTGGGAGTGGAGGACGGCGGAGGCGCGAGCCTGACCAGTTGGCTGGGGAACCGGTATATTCCCATGTCCGAAACATCCTGGACACATACCGGCAGGACACCACTGGCATGGCCCAGGTTGTGTCCATCCTCGAGGGGATCAAGACCCAGCAGGCCCAGCAACATGCGGAGCAACATGCCTGTCTACTGCAACACCAACGGAGGATGGAGGACAGACAGGCTGAGCTCGTGACGGTGTTCACGGGAATTCACAGTACACTCCGTCAGATGGCTGACAACATGGGCAACCCTCACTGTGCCAGCAGGCGTAGAACATCACCACCCACAGGGAGGGATGAGGAGGAGGAGGAGACATCCGACAGAGCATCCCAAACATCGTCACGGCCTGCTTCTGAGGGTCCCCGCAGGAGGGCGGGTCGTCCACGGAAAAGACCGTGAGGGTCGGCGCAACAGCACCATCTCCCAGGACACCTGGCCTGGCACCTGGCCCACTGGAGCAACAGCAGCACAGCAGCAAAAGACATTCTCTGCCACATGGACTTGCTGGTCACTGTCTGACCAATGTTGACAAAGACTGTGGCATGGACTCTGAGGATTTCAAATGGCAAGGACACCAAGTCCCCTAGTGAACTTTGGATTCCACACACCCGGAAAGCCCCTCATGTCAAACCCCCCCCCCCACCCCAACCAAAATAAAAAGTCACACCATAAAGATAAGATGCTTACTGATTGCATTATTACCTTACTTGTGTCTTGTAAAGTCTAACTATGCCTGAGTGCTCATTTGACTTCAACCATCTACACCCTGGGGCCTGAGTCTGGCACAGGACACACATGGGTCACATTGTATTAGGCAAGACAGACAAGGAGCACCATACACACCCGTGATGGGCCCAACCAGCTGAGGGGGTGGCCGCACAACCGTACCGACAGACATATTGAGTACAGCGACAGCCATGCGCAGAGGTCAGGGATCATGTGGAGTGTCCTGGGGGGCACCCAGGTATGTGTGGACAGGTGGCAGAACCATGTCCTGCAAGCTTGAGTCAGGTGGATGCAGTGAATGGTGGCCTGGCCAATGTTGGATGCATGGGGATGGCACATGTCACAATACCCACACAGTCATTGACTACATGCACAATACACAGTCTAATCCCACACAAACAGCTTGCATCTTGCTACTCTACACATAGACACATAGCCACTATCACGGAAAACCATGCCAGACATGCCGGATGCACCGTGGCAACACACCAGCATTGACTGAGAAGAGGCACCTTGGAGGCATAGGGACACCTTTATTAGTCATGTATTTGGGATTGCAAAGGCAACTCGGAGTACACATGAAGGGGTCATGTGGAGTAACATGTGGGTCCAACACTGGAACCCCCCTTCTGCAGCACAAATGCGTGATAGCCATGGAACTGGCACACAAGTGTCGGCTAACAGCTAAACACCCCCTGCTGCTCACGGAGAGACTGCCATACACCATTGATCCACTGATGTGGAAGTCCCACAGCATGTCAAGCCAAGGCAAACCGTATGTGTCCGAGGGCAGTGTAACACACATTGATGCCATCATCACATTCCACAATCCCATCACTGATGACTGTCAACAAGTCTGACCATCTATTCAGGTGTACCCAGCTGCATGTAATGTGTTCCATGGTGATGCGACATGTCTGCAGAGGAACCAAACATCGACAGGGGCAGTGTGCATACATCGTGAACAACTGCCACACCCAATACACCCCTGATGCATCCCTTACCCTAAGGAGACTTCCAAACTTGTCCGAGCGTGTAACGCTGAGTCAGCACACGATGACGTGTCCATGAGGAATAGCAGCGCCACAACAATGCAACCAGCAGACGGCATGCGCAAGTACCTGGGGATGAGAGACACACAAGAAGTGAGCCACAAAAAGCACAGCCACTTGCATGTGCATGTACTCGACACATGTAAGGAAGACAACATGCCAGGTCACAATTATGACTGGGGAAATACACATCACTGCCACCATCACTCCAGTGACACATCCACACACACCTCTGACTCACGTGGCATACATGCAGATGGACACACACATCGCAACACATGCCACACGGGAACCAATGCGTGCACACACAGACACTGGTACTCACCACTAAGCAAAGAAGTCGCGTATGAGCCGAGTCCGGATGTCCTCTTGCGGAACCACGTCCTCCACATCACTAGCCCCATTGCCAAGCCCTTTGTCCTCCACGGGTGGATGGTCCTGATCATCTTGATCCAGGATGAGTGGCACAGCTTTCTCAACTGCCATGTTGTGCAGCATGCAGCAGACCATGAAGATTTTGCAGACCTTCGCCGTGGCATATGGGAGCGCGCCGCCGGTCTTGTGGAGGCATCGGAATCGGCTCTTCAGGAGGCCAAACGTCCTCTCTATCACTCGCCTTGTCCGGCCATGGGCGGTGTTGTAGCGGAGCTGGGCCGGTGTGATGGGGTTGCGGAGAGGTGTGATCAGCCATGGCATGTTGGGATAGCCATTATGAATATATGTTTGCCTCTGAACCCATAAATCGAAACTATATTTGATCTTCAGTCCTTTTTATTGACTGAGAATAACAATCTCATTTTTCTTTTTTCACAATTTTCTGCAAACAGAGTAAACTCTTCAACAATAGACTACTTTGTTCTTTACAATATTCACACATATATCCTATACATAATATTTACATTTTTTACAAAGACATATACATAAAACAAATAATATGACGTTATGTAACTAAATTCTCCACTATTAGTTTTTTCAATTCTTTATGAAAATGTCCGATATTTTTCACCTTTGGGACCTTAAACTAATTGTTCCTCAAAACAGTTGGCTTTTACTGGTCCTAAGCAGAGTCAGAAACAATCGTTATAATGTTTTTACACGGGGGAACCTTGTATTTATTGGATTCCTTTTCTTAGGGAAGCAAAAACACTTTTCACGCTATCCCTGTTTGTTCTGGATCTCTGCTTGTCTAATTTTTATAGCCTACGCGTTTCGACCTTTGTATATGGACCTACAAAATCTTGGCAAGGTCTTCTTCAGGGCTGGCTTTACTGGAATGTGGACATCTTTCTCCATAAACTTTACTGGTCTCCTAAATCTTTGTTGTGCCTGTGTGGCTCGAACCAATAATGTTCTTTGTCCCGGCTGTGTTCCAATTTGATGGGAGATGCCTGTTCGATTCTTTACTGGTTTGCACTTGTGTTGTTTTAGTGAGTTCCAGTGCCTTTTGAAGTTTTGATTTTTCAGGAAGGAGAAGGCTTGAATTTCCTTTTCTTGTTCTTCGTGACCTCCGCGTCTTCGCCACTGTGGAGCTGTCGTTCCCCCGTGTAAAAACATTATAACGATTGTTTCTGACTCTGCTTAGGACCAGTAAAAGCCAACTGTTTTGAGGAACAATTAGTTTAAGGTCCCAAAGGTGAAAAATATCGGACATTTTCATAAAGAATTGAAAAAACTAATAGTGGAGAATTTAGTTACATAACGTCATATTATTTGTTTTATGTATATGTCTTTGTAAAAAATGTAAATATTATGTATAGGATATATGTGTGAATATTGTAAAGAACAAAGTAGTCTATTGTTGAAGAGTTTACTCTGTTTGCAGAAAATTGTGAAAAAAGAAAAATGAAATTGTTATTCTCAGTCAATAAAAAGGACTGAAGATCAAATATAGTTTTGATTTATGGGTTCAGAGGCAAACATATATTCATAATAGTTAACTGATTCTGGCCTCTGTTACCCTTATCGAATCAATCCCCAACTTTCTTATTCCATGTTGGGATAGCCAGCGTCCCCTACATGGAAACCACATGGACATAAGTAGGACAGGAGAAGCGGTCGTGCTGGAAGTCTACGCAAAATACAGGACAGACAGACTGTACCCACCAACAACACATGCTCGTTCGTTGCGCAGCTGCGTCATCATTTCTGGCTTCCTGCTACGCCTCATGATGTAGGCATCGTGTGCTGATCCTGGAAAACGAGCAAAAGACATGTGAAATCACCATGTTGGACAGACACACCACAAGGGCATTGATGGAGTGGTAGTGCTTGCGATTCCTGTACGCTACCTTCTGTGCCTGTGGTGGTACCAAAGCCACATGTGTCCCATCTATGGACCCAATGACATGGGGCATCCCTCCCAGGGCATAGAATCCACGCTTGACCCCAGTCAACATTGCAGGGGTTGGGAAATGGATGAAGTCATCCAGGTGAATCAACATGGCCTCTAAGAAATCATGCAGCACACGGCAGAACATGCTCTGGGACATGCCACCAACATGAGCTATGGTATTTTGAAAGGTACCCGTGGCAAGAAAATGTAGGGCTGCCATTACCTTCAGCTTGGGTGTCAGTGCCGTAGGATACCTGTGCAGCGGTTGCAGGTGTGGTGCCAGTCTCGCCGTCAACTCCAGAATCAACCGTTGGGGGAAGCGGTAGCACCGGATACAGTCATTCTCCCGCATGGCAGCCAAGTCCGGAATTGGTCGGGGAAGAGGCGGCGCTCTGCAGTAATTTGGAAGTGACAAGGAAGAGTGAGTGCACCACAACAACAATTTATTTGTACTGAGCACATGTTAATCTGTCAATACACATATGCTACATACGGAGTCAGGTATGTGCCACATGCCCTGGACACGTATGGCTGCCAGGTGACACCCCTACCAAGACCCAGCTACACACGGAGATTGTGAACCTCCACATGCCATGGCATGGGATTAGCTGTGTCCCAGTGTAAGTGAACAGCCAGACGCAACACAGGAGTGACATACATCCACACATCAGCAGAAGTAGGATGTCGATTGCAGAGACTGGTAGCGGAACACTAGAGCCACAGGTCACATGACATTACACTAGGACAGCCCACACACCTTGCCATGAAGGTGTACATGTGATGACTCACCACACATTCATAGACAGGATGCAGACATGTCCTTGTTACGCTACTCCGTGTCCCATGCATACATACGCACCTCACATCCAATACCACATGTGGCATGGTGTGCGGAACAGTGTGCCATGTCAATCTACACACAGACACATGTTGGTTGCTGCAACAGCTGCTGCTTTTGAGGGAGCTCCAACATCAACCTAATGGGAACCTCCCACACATACATGACATAGTCACATCGTGCACCGTGGGTAGTGACATGTCAGGTGTGGTAACCCCTGTACCGGGCCTCAGGGGACACTTGTGTGTGTTGTTGTCCGTGCCATGCCAGTGACGCTCATCCCAAGTGTGCAGTACGACATGCACACATGTCAAAGGAGTCAAGGGCATGCCTGGCACACATTGCACCGTCACACATTACATGTGTACACATCTCATCATACATCTGGTGCGTTCTCGACTCAGGAGTAATGTGCCACATCACTGCCTTTCACACTTGTGCCCCACACATGTAGTACTGCACAGACAATGCCTTGATGTCCATCCATGGACAAGTATGTCAGCCCTATTCCTTCCTGTGTGCTGCCTGTCACCACTGTGATGTGTGAAAAGCACCGTACTTTCGCAAAAAGGGCCTGTGTACGTTCCCTTATCACTATGGGAGTGCTGCCGTATGTGTACCCCTAGGGATAGTGAGCGTACGCACGCATGTACGCTCCGTCTCACTATGGGTGTTCTCGCGTATGCATACACATAGTGATAGTGAGCGTACAGGCATGTGTACGGTCCGTACCACCATGAGTACGCATACACGAGAACACCCATAGTGAGACGGGCCGTACACGCGTGTGTACGCTCCGTCTCACTATGGGTGTTTTCGCGTATGCGTACTCATAGTGATAGTGAGCGTACAGGCGTGTGTGCGGTCCGTACCACCATGAGTATGCATACGCGAGAACACTCATAGTGAGACGGGCCGTACACGCGTGTGTACGCTCCGTACCACTATGGGTGTTCTCGCGTATGCGTACTCATAGTGATAGTGAGCGTACAGGCGTGTGTACGGTCCGTACCACCATGAGTACGCATACGCGAGAACACCCATAGTGAGACGGGCCGTACACGCGTGTGTACGCTCCGTACCACTACGGGTGTTCTCGCGTATGCGTACTCATAGTGATAGTGAGCGTACAGGCGTGTGTACGGTCCGTACCACCATGAGTACGCATACGCGAGAACACCCATAGTGAGACAGGCCGTACACGCGTGTGTACGCTCCGTACCACTATGGGTGTTCTCGCGTATGCGTACTCATAGTGATAGTGAGCATACAGGCGTGTGTACGGTCCGTACCACCATGAGTACGCATACACGAGAACACCCATAGTGAGACGGGCCGTACACGCGTGTGTACGCTCCGTCTCACTATGGGTGTTCTCGCGTATGCGTACTCATAGTGATAGTGAGCGTACAGGCGTGTGTACGGTCCGTACCACCATGAGTATGCATACGCGAGAACACCCATAGTGAGACGGGCCGTACACGCGTGTGTACGCTCCGTCTCACTATGGGTGTTCTCGCATATGCGTACTCATAGTGATAGTGAGCGTACAGGCGTGTGTACGGTCCGTACCACCATGAGTATGCATACGCGAGAACACTCATAGTGAGACGGGCCGTACACGCGTGTGTACGCTCCATACCACTATGGGTGTTCTCGCGTATGCGTACTCATAGTGATAGTGAGCGTACAGGTGTGTGTACGGTCCGTACCACCATGAGTACGCATACGCGAGAACACCCATAGTGAGACAGGCCGTACACGCGTGTGTACGCTCCGTACCACTATGGGTGTTCTCACGTATGCGTACTCATAGTGATAGTGAGCATACAGGCGTGTGTACGGTCCGTACCACCATGAGTACGCATACGCGAGAACACCCATAGTGGTACGGAGCGTACACACGCCTGTACGGGCTGTTGCTATGCATTTGGGGTGCCCTAGGGCCCCAAAACGCACCGTACCTGTGTGTGAAGCTCCAAATTACATAGGGGACACATGAGGGACAAGTATAAAGGCCTACATGCATGCTGGTTGTCATGGAGACCAAGTTTAAATTTTGAATTTTTTTCCGGAAGGTGCACAGCAGAAGTCAGTTGGAATGAATCTACTTTGTTGCAATGTGGTTCTGGAGTTGACATCATGCTCAAGAAAAAAACACATTAAGAACCCACTGACTGCTAGGTTTGAAGGGATTGGAGGAAACATAGGATGCAAATGTGAGTGACCAATCACTCTGTACTCCTGTGCATGAAACAGGCCAGCAAGGCAGATATAAGGCAGCCAGGTCCCATGAGGGAGCACTTGCCTGCACATCTTTGTATTCCACGACCCAGCTGCTGCATCTGATTCCCTGCAACCATGTCAAGGGCTGTGGAGAGGTCACAGCCATTTACCCTGGAGGAGAACCTGGCTTTGCTGGATGTGATCCTCCCACAGTACCCCATACTGTATGGGCGAGCAGGTTATCAGGTGAGTGCAGAGTCCGCTAGCACAGACTGTGTCCCTTTTTTGTGACTGTGACTTCTGCCATTGTGTCCAGGTGTGACACACATGCTATGTACTGTAGGGGGGGTTCCAGGGGGGGGAATGCCTGATGTCTCACAGCCAGAGCATGCTGTGGTGCATGTCTGCCGTCCTCACTAGCATTGTGTTTACTGTGACAATCACTGCATGGTGCATGCCACATTCTGCCTGTCTTGTCCTCCTGGGAATGTAGCCTCTACAGTCCTCATGTGATTCTGTGATCAGCCCAGTGTGACAGGTGACTGTACCCACAGATGTGTGTTAGTTCTGTGTACCTGTGCTGAGAGTGTCCACATGATGTGTTCGTACCCTGGACATCGGTGTGTGTGTAAGTCCCCTGTCATGTGGGTGGGTGCATATGTGGAGTGTAGCACCCCAGCTGCATGAGGGATGGATATACCCTGGCCATGTGATGTGAGCAGGGAGCAGTGTTGTGTGTCTGACGTGCAGAGCCAGCCCCACACCTGTGAGCCCCACCCCCGTCTAGTGGCACATGTGCAGAGTGAGGTATGTCGCTGCATTTGGCAATGGCAGGTGAATGTCCTGTGCCTGTGTGTGTCTGTGTACTCTGCAGCGGTAGCGTCAGTGGCCTGTGGCATGTGACTGCTTAGAGGTGCTGCACATTATCCTGGTGTAGCTTGTGATGCACAGTGTGAGCCTGGATCATTGATTGTGTAGTTGCCCTCATTCCACCTGTGTCTTTTCAATGGCACGTACTGCTTTTGCCCTTCCCCAGAGGATCATGTCCCGATGACAAAGGTGCAATGCGTTGGATGCATACTATGCCTTGTTGTAAACAGCAAATGTGTTCTAATATGTGTCTCTGTGACATGTGCCAGGTGTATTGATGTAGTGTCACTTGTTCATCCTCACAGGTAGGCGCCTCTGCCAAGGAGCAGATATGGCTGACCGCCGTCAGCGCCGTGAGGAGTGCGGATGGTCGGAAGCGGCGCCTGTCCCATGTGAGGAAACGCTGGCAGGATATCCGGTGCTGGACGCGGAGGATCGCACGGGTCCTGCTGGGGGACTCACCTGAGAGCCATAAGAACCGCGGGTGCCGCCGACTGACCCACATCCACAAGCGTGTGCTGCCGGTGGTATTTCCAGACTTGGGGAGGCGCTTACAGGAGAAGCAGCAGCAGGAAGGGGGTAGGTACATGTGTGTTTGTTGTGTTTCACCAGCATTTGTAAGTGCACAGTTGCATGGATACACTGCCAGGGTTTAAAGGTGCTGTGCAGATCCAGTTACCCACAGTATAGCTGTGCTCTCCTGCCTCCCTTCCCCTCCTTGCAATGTGTTCCCTGGTCTGTGTGTAGTCACTTCTTCACAAGGTAATGTAGGCTGGCGCTTTCTCCACGTGAACTATGCCTGTAGCATCATGTGTGGGGGTGGTGTGTAACAGGTTTGGTGACCTTGGCTGTGCCCTGTCCAGTTCAGTACATGTGGGTTCCATGTCAGTTGGCACTGATGCAGAGTCCAGACATGGGAGTTAGTCTCACAAGTGTCATGCCTTACAGCGCGCATGTCCTATGTAGTGGCCTGTGACATGATGTGCATGAGTGTGCGATACGCATAGTGCAGGGATGGTGGCGTGTGTTGCAGTCATTCCCATTGAGGACCATGGAGTTGTGTTGCCACTACTGTCCCCTGGGGCATATTTTCCTAGGTGTCATGTGTGTCAGCACAAAACGTGGACACTCTCAGTGTCTACAGCATAGGTTGTGCACTGTGCCATTGTCCCCTGGCACCATGTATATTGACGTGAAATGTAGTACTAGTGTCCACTGTACAGCCTGACCTGATTTTCCTTGTTCAGAGTCACAGTGGCCAGTGCCTGTGTGTCTTGTTACAATCATCTGATGATGGCCATTTGTACATGATTATTTGGACAGGCGCACCTTGGGTATTTGGCGTCCAATCTTGCATTCATGCAGCCCCTGTGTATTTCACCCAGACTAAGAGATGTAAGTGCCACCTGTGTCTCAACAAATTGTCTCATGTAGGGGGTGGTTGGTGCGGGCCAAGCCTACATGTCAAAACCAGAATTCTCCTTGCTAGGTCTGGCCAGTGTGTGATGTTTGTCTGGACATACGCTCAAGGTGCAGTTAGCCAGTCATGGTGGGCATGTTTTCAGTATTACCTATGCAGCATGTGCCTCAAGTTCATGGATTTGGTCCCTCCTCATCCCTATTGTCGGCAACGCTGTGTGGTGCAGATGCAGTGCTGGATTGTCCCCAGGGCCTGGCTTCTATGTCAAACTCCATTTCATGTCATTTGCTATTGTGTCATGCTCTCCATGGATTTGCATTGGCATGGTGGGTCAACCAACTGTGTGTTGCATGCCCTACATCTGTACCTTGTTTTGTAGATGTTACTCCGTCTCACTATGGGTGTTCTCGCGTATGCGTACTCATAGTGATAGTGAGCGTACAGGCGTGTGTACGGTCCGTACCACCATGAGTATGCATACGCGAGAACACCCATAGTGAGACGGGCCGTACACGCGTGTGTACGCTCCGTCTCACTATGGGTGTTCTCGCATATGCGTACTCATAGTGATAGTGAGCGTACAGGCGTGTGTACGGTCCGTACCACCATGAGTATGCATACGCGAGAACACTCATAGTGAGACGGGCCGTACACGCGTGTGTACGCTCCGTACCACTATGGGTGTTCTCGCGTATGCGTACTCATAGTGATAGTGAGCGTACAGGCGTGTGTACGGTCCGTACCACCATGAGTACGCATACGCGAGAACACCCATAGTGAGACAGGCCGTACACGCGTGTGTACGCTCCGTACCACTATGGGTGTTCTCACGTATGCGTACTCATAGTGATAGTGAGCATACAGGCGTGTGTACGGTCCGTACCACCATGAGTACGCATACGCGAGAACACCCATAGTGGTACGTAGCGTACACACGCCTGTACGGGCTGTTGCTATGCATTTGGGGTGCCCTAGGGCCCCAAAACGCACCGTACCTGTGTGTGAAGCTCCAAATTACATAGGGGACACATGAGGGACAAGTATGAAGGACTACATGCATGCTGGTTGTCATGGAGACCAAGTTTAAATTTTGAATTTTTTTCCGGAAGGTGCACAGCAGAAGTCAGTTGGAATGAATCTACTTTGTTGCAATGTGGTTCTGGAGTTGACATCATGCTCAAGAAAAAAACACATTAAGAACCCACTGACTGCTAGGTTTGAAGGGATTGGAGGAAACATAGGATGCAAATGTGAGTGACCAATCACTCTGTACTCCTGTGCATGAAACAGGCCAGCAAGGCAGATATAAGGCAGCCAGGTCCCATGAGGGAGCACTTGCCTGCACATCTTTGTATTCCACGACCCAGCTGCTGCATCTGATTCCCTGCAACCATGTCAAGGGCTGTGGAGAGGTCACAGCCATTTACCCTGGAGGAGAACCTGGCTTTGCTGGATGTGATCCTCCCACAGTACCCCATACTGTATGGGCGAGCAGGTTATCAGGTGAGTGCAGAGTCCGCTAGCACAGACTGTGTCCCTTTTTTGTGACTGTGACTTCTGCCATTGTGTCCAGGTGTGACACACATGCTATGTACTGTAGGGGGGTCCCAGGGGGGGGAATGCCTGATGTCTCACAGCCAGAGCATGCTGTGGTGCATGTCTGCCGTCCTCACTAGCATGGTGTTTACTGTGACAATCACTGCATGGTGCATGCCACATTCTGCCTGTCTTGTCCTCCTGGGAATGTAGCCTCTACAGTCCTCATGTGATTCTGTGATCAGCCCAGTGTGACAGGTGACTGTACCCACAGATGTGTGTTAGTTCTGTGTACCTGTGCTGAGAGTGTCCACATGATGTGTTCGTACCCTGGACATCGGTGTGTGTGTAAGTCCCCTGTCATGTGGGTGGGTGCATATGTGGAGTGTAGCACCCCAGCTGCATGAGGGATGGATATACCCTGGCCATGTGATGTGAGCAGGGAGCAGTGTTGTGTGTCTGACGTGCAGAGCCAGCCCCACACCTGTGAGCCCCACCCCCGTCTAGTGGCACATGTGCAGAGTGAGGTATGTCGCTGCATTTGGCAATGGCAGGTGAATGTCCTGTGCCTGTGTGTGTCTGTGTACTCTGCAGCGGTAGCGTCAGTGGCCTGTGGCATGTGACTGCTTAGAGGTGCTGCACATTATCCTGGTGTAGCTTGTGATGCACAGTGTGAGCCTGGATCATTGATTGTGTAGTTGCCCTCATTCCACCTGTGTCTTTTCAATGGCACGTACTGCTTTTGCCCTTCCCCAGAGGATCATGTCCCGATGACAAAGGTGCAATGCGTTGGATGCATACTATGCCTTGTTGTAAACAGCAAATGTGTTCTAATATGTGTCTCTGTGACATGTGCCAGGTGTATTGATGTAGTGTCACTTGTTCATCCTCACAGGTAGGCGCCTCTGCCAAGGAGCAGATATGGCTGACCGCCGTCAGCGCTGTGAGGAGTGCGGATGGTCGGAAGCGGCGCCTGTCCCATGTGAGGAAACGCTGGCAGGATATCCGGTGCTGGACGCGGAGGATCGCACGGGTCCTGCTGGGGGACTCACCTGAGAGCCATAAGAACCGCGGGTGCCGCCGACTGACCCACATCCACAAGCGTGTGCTGCCGGTGGTATTTCCAGACTTGGGGAGGCGCTTACAGGAGTAGCAGCAGCAGGAAGGGGGTAGGTACATGTGTGTTTGTTGTGTTTCACCAGCATTTGTAAGTGCACAGTTGCATGGATACACTGCCAGGGTTTAAAGGTGCTGTGCAGATCCAGTTACCCACAGTATAGCTGTGCTCTCCTGCCTCCCTTCCCCTCCTTGCAATGTGTTCCCTGGTCTGTGTGTAGTCACTCCTTCACAAGGTAATGTAGGCTGGCGCTTTCTCCACGTGAACTATGCCTGTAGCATCATGTGTGGGGGTGGTGTGTAACAGGTTTGGTGACCTTGGCTGTGCCCTGTCCAGTTCAGTACATGTGGGTTCCATGTCAGTTGGCACTGATGCAGAGTCCAGACATGGGAGTTAGTCTCACAAGTGTCATGCCTTACAGCGCGCATGTCCTATGTAGTGGCCTGTGACATGATGTGCATGAGTGTGCGATACGCATAGTGCAGGGATGGTGGCGTGTGTTGCAGTCATTCCCATTGAGGACCATGGAGTTGTGTTGCCACTACTGTCCCCTGGGGCATATTTTCCTAGGTGTCATGTGTGTCAGCACAAAACGTGGACACTCTCAGTGTCTACAGCATAGGTTGTGCTCTGTGCCATTGTCCCCTGGCACCATGTATATTGACGTGAAATGTAGTACTAGTGTCCACTGTACAGCCTGACCTGATTTTCCTTGTTCAGAGTCACAGTGGCCAGTGCCTGTGTGTCTTGTTACAATCATCTGATGATGGCCATTTGTACATGATTATTTGGACAGGCGCACCTTGGGTATTTGGCGTCCAATCTTGCATTCATGCAGCCCCTGTGTATTTCACCCAGACTAAGAGATGTAAGTGCCACCTGTGTCTCAACAAATTGTCTCATGTAGGGGGTGGTTGGTGCGGGCCAAGCCTACATGTCAAAACCAGAATTCTCCTTGCTAGGTCTGGCCAGTGTGTGATGTTTGTCTGGACATACGCTCAAGGTGCAGTGAGCCAGTCATGGTGGGCATGTTTTCAGTATTACCTATGCAGCATGTGCCTCAAGTTCATGGATTTGGTCCCTCCTCATCCCTATTGTCGGCAACGCTGTGTGGTGCAGATGCAGTGCTGGATTGTCCCCAGGGCCTGGCTTCTATGTCAAACTCCATTTCATGTCATTTGCTATTGTGTCATGCTCTCCATGGATTTGCATTGGCATGGTGGGTCAACCAACTGTGTGTTGCATGCCCTACATCTGTACCTTGTTTTGTAGATGTTACTGATCTTTCTTTTCAGGCTATGCACTGTAACCTATGTAGATTGGACTCATGTGACATATGTATACAGGTGTGTGATTAATTGCTGTCTCTTCACCTTGCCCACAGCATCGTCGGGGGACACGGAGGGAGACATGAGCACAGACGGAGCGGAGGGACCGAGCACCAGTGCCAGCGTTGACATCATGGCTGGCACATTGAGTGGTACAGAGGCGGAGGAGAGTGAGGCCGAGGACCTGTCCACTGGCACCACCGAATATGAAGCGGACGGGTCCGAGGATGATCTCTCCGAGTGGGCGGAGGCTGCACCACCAGCTGACAGCGGCACAACATCGCACCCCGCCCCCTCCATTGCCATCAGCCGCCTCCCACTTGCTCGTGTCCCTTCCCAATGTGCCCGGTCACCACATGTCTCCTTCCTGCCAGGCACCGCACCCCCTGCCCCTGTCTCCACTGCTGCCGCCAATGCCGAGTCTGTGGACATCCAGCGGCAGTTGCAGATTGGTCAGGCTGCGATCCTTAATGTCCTCCATGGCCACAGCCAGGTCCTCAAAAACATGGAGGCATACTTGGAGGGCATTCTCTCATCGCAGGCTGACCAACGCAGCTTGCTGAGGTCGATAGACTCGACACTGAATGCAGCAGTGGGTCTCCTGCAGCGCTTCATCCAACCCCCTACCCCTGCCCCATCCACACTTCCCACTCCCATGCCTGTCCCACGTACACCCAGACGTCATCATGCACCCACCACGACGGACACAGGCACCACACCAGCAGGGAAGGTCACACGCACACACAGGGTGAAGTAGGCACACCCACTGGGTCGGGGGGCAAACGTAAGACACGCAGCCAGAGTGGGAGTCCGCATTCCAC
The DNA here is from genome assembly GCF_964204655.1 of Triturus cristatus. Taxonomy (NCBI): domain Eukaryota; kingdom Metazoa; phylum Chordata; class Amphibia; order Caudata; family Salamandridae; genus Triturus; species Triturus cristatus. The sequence continues at coordinate 130,292,032 of NC_140582.1, forward strand.
CAAATCCACTCCCTCCAAATCCCCTCCCCTCAGCTCTCCTGGCCACATATCACACAAAGACTCCTTCATGGCCGCTCTGTCCCTGAGCCCCACAGTGACACCACCCCGCAAGCGGTCAAGGGAGTCCCCGGTCAGGGTGGTTGAGTCCCCCCCCTGTCTACACCCTCCCCCAGTGGCGCTGCGACCCATCCCTCTGACCCCCCCCACCTTGGGGCCTGTGGTTCCTTCGGGTGCAGGGGATTCCCTGGAGGACCTTGCTAAGGTGTGCAGCGAGATCCTGGCCTCCGCCTTTGGCCCTGCCCCACCCCCTGTGGTGGAGTCCTCGATCCCTGCACCCACGACGCCTACCCTTCGCCCTCATGTCCCTGCGGTGCCTGGTCCTTCCCCCCACATGATGCCCTCACCACTGTGGAAGACGACGGTATCTAACTGTGCAGGCAAGCTAGGGGACACGCATCCCACTGTGTCCCCCATCCAGCTGTGACTTCTGGACTGCCCTATGGGCTTTGTAAGTATTGAACTTCCTACAAACAAGATTTTTTGGATCATGCTGAATAATTCAATTTATTTTTTTCCCTTGGAACACTACTGCTTTGCTGGTATTGCTGTTGGTGGGGCTGCTACATGGTTTTGGGTGGTGTTCATGTGTTGGGTGTGTGGGAAATGTAGTAGTGTGCTGCTCATAGGGGGGACCCTGGGATCTGTGTGCCATCACATGGTGTTAGCTAGGTTTCTCTGTTCATGTAAGCAGTTGCTGCATGGTGAAATTGTCCCAAGGTGTATTCCTTCCTCTGTGTACCCTGACATCTTCCCTGCAGGGTGTTCCCAATATTTAGCGCTGAGCTGTGTGTACATTAGCTGGGTGTGTGACGGACTCCTTCAACTTTGCACATGCATGCTGAGCGATGTCTCCACCTGCATCATTCGTGGCATCCTTGGTGGTCACTGTACTTGTGTATGTGGACTATTGACATGACTTCATGTGGACATGTTTTCTTTTCGGCGCTATGCATGCGTATACTCCCAGCCTCGCAAACATGTGGTACATGTACTGCAGGGTCTTTGTGCACCTGACTGACATTTGTGGGCATGGTATCTGTGGCTACTCCACCCTTTGCGTTCCATGGGCACTGCTGGGAGTGTTAGGCACCCACCCCTCCTGTCTCTGGGCACTGCTGGGAGGACCCTGCACACACCCCTCCTGTCTCTGGGCACTGCTGGGAGTGTTAGGCACCCACCCCTCCTGTCTCTGGGCACTGCTGGGAGTGTTAGGCACCCACCCCTCCTGTCTCTGGGCACTGCTGGGAGTGTTAGGCACCCACCCCTCCTGTCTCTGGGCACTGCTGGGAGGACTCTGCACCCACCCCTCCTGTCTCTGGGCACTGCTGGGAGGACTCTGCACACACCCCTCCTGCCTCTGGGCACTGCTGGGAATGTTAGGCACCCACCCCTCCTGTCTCTGGGCACTGCTGGGAGGACTCTGCACACACCCCTCCTGTCTCTGGGCACTGCTGGGAGTGTTAGGCACACACCCCTCCTGTCTCTGGGCACTGCTGGGAGTGTTAGGCACCCACCCCTCCTGTCTCTGGGCACTGCTGGGAGTGTTAGGCACACACCCCTTCTGTCTCTGGGCACTGCTGGGAGTGTTAGGCACACACCCCTCCTGTCTCTGGGCACTGCTGGGAGTGTTAGGCACCCACCCCTCCTGTCTCTGGGCACTGCTGGGAGTGTTAGGCACACACCCCTCCTGTCTCTGGGCACTGCTGGGAGTGTTAGGCGCCCACCCCTCCTGTCTCTGGGCACTGCTGGGAGGACTCTGCACACACCCCTCCTGTCTCTGGGCACTGCTGGGAGTGTTAGGCACACACCCCTCCTGTCTCTGGGCACTGCTGGGAGTGTTAGGCACACACCCCTCCTGTCTCTGGGCACTGCTGGGAGTGTTATGCACCCACCCCTCCTGTCTCTGGGCACTGCTGGGAGGACTCTGCACACACCCCTCCTGTCTCTGGGCAGTGTAGGGAGTGTTAGGCACACACCCCTCCTGTCTCTGGGCACTGCTGGGAGTGTTAGGCACCCACCCCTCCTGTCTCTGGGCACTGCTGGGAGTGTTAGGCACACACCCCTCCTGTCTCTGGGCACTGCTGGGAGTGTTAGGCACCCACCCCTCCTGTCTCTGGGCACTGCTGGGAGTGTTAGGCACCCACCCCTCCTGTCTCTGGGCACTGCTGGGAGTGTTAGGCACTCACCCCTCCTGTCTCTGGGCACTGCTGGGAGTGTTAGGCACACACCCCTCCTGTCTCTGGGCACTGCTGGGAGGACTCTGCACCCACCCCTCCTGTCTCTGGGCACTGCTGGGAGGACTCTGCACACACCCCTCCTGTCTCTGGGCACTGCTGGGAGTGTTAGGCACCCACCCCTCCTGGCTCTGGGCACTGCTGGGAGGACTCTGCACACACCCCTCCTGTCTCTGGGCACTGCTGGGAGTGTTAGGCACCCACCCCTCTTTTCTCTGGGCACTGCTGGGAGGACTCTGCACACACCCCTCCTGTCTCTGGGCACTGCTGGGAGGACTCTGCACACACCCCTCCTATTTCACAATATGTACGCTTAGAACATACACGTGTGTGGGTTCGCTCCATGCATACGAGGTGGGGGTATGTGTCGTACATACACGGTTGGGTTGGGGGTACGCTCCATACATACGTGGGTGTGGCTATGGGTCGTACTTACACTGTTGGGGTGGGGGGTATGCTCCATACATACGCGGGAGAGGGTACGTGTCGTACTTACACTGTTGGCATGGGGGGTATGCTCCATGCATACGCGGGTGAGGGTACGGGTCGTACTTACACTGTTGGGGTGGGGGGTACGCTCCATACGTACGCGGGGGGTACGGGTCATACTTACACTGTTGGGGTGGGGTGTATGCTCCATACGTACGCGGGTGAGGGTACGTGTCGTACTTACACTGTTGGGGTGGGGGGTACGCTCCATACGTACGCGTGTGAGGGTACGTGTCGTACTTACACTGTTGGCATGGGGGGTACGCTCCATGCATATGCGGGTGAGGGTATGGGTCATACTTACACTGTTGGGGTGGGGGGTACGCTCCATACGTACGCGGGGGGGTACGGGTCATACTTACACTGTTGGGGTGGGGGTACGCTCCATGCATACGCGGGTGGGGTTACGGTCTGTACGTACACTGGGCATGGGGGGTACGCTCCATGCATACGCGGGTGAGGGTACGGGTCGTACTTACACTGTTGGGGTGGGGGGTATGCTCCATACGTACGCGGGTGAGAGTACGTGTCGTACTTACACTGTTGGCATGGGGGGTATGCTCCATGCATACGCGGGTGAGGGTACGGGTCGTACTTACACTGTTGGGGTGGGGGGTACGCCCCATACGTACGCGGGGGGGTACGGGTCATACTTACACTGTTGGGGTGGGGGTACGCTCCATGCATACGCGGGTGGGGTTACGGTCCGTACGTACATTGGGCATGGGGGGTACGCTCCATGCATACGCGGGTGAGGGTACGGGTCGTACTTACACTGTTGGGGTGGGGGGTACGCTCCATATGTACGCGGGGGGAGTACGGGTCGTACTTACACTGTTGGGGTGGGGGTACGCTCCATGCATACGTGGGTGGGGTTATGGTCCGTACGTACACTGTTGGCATGGGGGGTACGCTCCATGCATACGCGGGTGAGGGTACGGGTCGTACTTACACTGTTGGGGTGGGGGGTACGCTCCATACGTACACGGGTGAGGGTACGCATCGTACTTACACTGTTGGCATGGGGGTACACTCCATGCCTACGCGGGTGAGGGTACAGGTCGTACTTGCACTGTTGGGGTGGGGGGTACGCTCCATACGTACACGGGTGAGGGTATGCGTCGTACTTACACTGTTGGCATGGGGGTACGCTCCATGCATACGCGGGTGAGGGTACGGGTCATACTTATACTGTTGGGGTGGGGGGTATGCTCCATACGTACGCAGGGGGGTTGGGTCGTACTTACACTGTTGGGGTGGGGGTACGCTCCATGCATACGCGGGTGTGGCTACGGGTTGTACTTACACTGTTGGGGTGGGGGGTACGCTCCATATGTACGCGGGGGGTACGGGTCATACTTACACTGTTGGGGTGGGGGGTATGCTCCATACGTATGCGGGTGAGGGTACGTGTCGTACTTACACTGTTGGGGTGGGGGGTACGCTCCATATGTACGCGTGTGAGGGTACGTGTCGTACTTACACTGTTGGCATGGGGGGTACGCTCCATGCATATGCGGGTGAGGGTATGGGTCATACTTACACTGTTGGGGTGGGGGGTACGCTCCATACGTACGCGGGGGGGTACGGGTCATACTTACACTGTTGGGGTGGCGGTACGCTCCATGCATACACGGGTGGGGTTACGGTCCGTACGTACACTGGGCATGGGGGGTACGCTCCATGCATACGCGGGTGAGGGTACGGGTCGTACTTACACTGTTGGGGTGGGGGGTATGCTCCATATGTACTCGGGTGAGAGTACGTGTCGTACTTACACTGTTGGCATGGGGGTATGCTCCATGCATACGCGGGTGAGGGTACGGGCCGTACTTACACTGTTGGGGTGGGGGGTACGCCCCATACGTACGCGGGGGGGTACGGGTCATACTTACACTGTTGGGGTGGGGGTACGCTCCATGCATACGCGGGTGGGGTTACGGTCCGTACGTACATTGGGCATGGGGGGTACGCTCCATGCAGACACGGGTGAGGGTATGGGTCGTACTTACACTGTTGGGGTGGGGGGTACGCTCCATATGTACGCGGGGGGAGTACGGGTCGTACTTACACTGTTGGGGTGGGGGTACGCTCCATGCATACGTGGGTGGGGTTATGGTCCGTACATACACTGTTGGCATGGGGGGTACGCTCCATGCATACGCGGGTGAGGGTACGGGTCGTACTTACACTGTTGGGGTGGGGGTACGCTCCATACGTACACGGGTGAGGGTACGCATCGTACTTACACTGTTGGCATGGGGGTACGCTCCATGCATACGCGGGTGAGGGTACGGGTCGTACTTACACTGTTGGGGTGGGGGGTACGCTCCATACGTACACGGGTGAGGGTACGCGTCGTACTTACACTGTTGGCATGGGGGTACGCTCCATGCATACGCGGGTGAGGGTACGGGTCATACTTACACTGTTGGGGTGGGGGGTATGCTCCATACGTACGCGGGGGGGTTGGGTCGTACTTACACTGTTGGGGTGGGGGTACGCTCCATGCATACGCGGGTGTGGCTACGGGTTGTACTTACACTGTTGGGGTGGGGGGTACGCTCCATACGTACGCGGGGGGTACGGGTCATACTTACACTGTTGGGGTGGGGGGTATGCTCCATACGTACGCGGGTGAGGGTACGTGTCGTACTTACACTGTTGGCATGGGGGGTACGCTCCATGCATACGCAGGTGAGGGTACGGGTGGTACTTACACTGTTGGGGTGGGGGTATGCTCCATACGTACGCGGGGGTATGGGTGCTACTTACACTGTTGGGGTGGGGGTACGCTCCATGTATACGCGGGTGGGATTACGGTCCATACGTACACTGTTGGCATGGGGGTACGCTCCATGCATACGCGGGTGAGGGTACGGGTCGTACTTACACTGTTGGGGTGGGGGGTACGCTCCATGCATACGCGGGTGGGGGTACGGTCCGTACGTACACTGTTGGCATGGGGGTACGCTCCATGCATACGCGGGTGAGGGTATGGGTCGTACTTACACTGTTGGGGTGGGGGTACGCTCCATGCATATGCGGGTGAGGGTACGGGTCGTACTTACACTGTTGGGGTGGGGGGTACGCTCCATGCATATGCGGGTGGGGGTACGGTCCGTACATATCCGTACCCATGCTGTGGAATGCTTGTGCGGGCCGTACCCAGGCCTTTGCCACGTGGGTACGAGCCGTCCTGCCATTGTTGGGGTGACGTAGGTGTGGGCGTGGTATGACTCGTACCCACGCTCTTAAGGCGTGGGTACGGGACGTACCTGTATTGTTGTGTTGCCGGTTCACGTCATCAAGAACTTCCGTTGTGGCGGTCGCTGGCTTAGCTGGACACGCCCCCACCCCCTCGTAGTGACCAGGGCCTGAGGGTCAGGTATGTCCAGGGCATGTGTGCTGTGTGACTTTGGTGGGGGTTTTGTGGCCTGCCCCTGGTCCTGCCCCCCCCTTTCCCCCCTCCCTTTGTTGTTCTGACCTTCTGCGGCGTCTGCGTCCGAACCTGTAGAGGTGGTCAGCTGCTATGAGGGCCGGGATGACACGTAGGTTCGGGTCCATGTCTGTCCGTCGCGTACAGGTACTCCTTGTTCGCGTCGTCCTGTCTGTCCGTCGCGTACAGGTACTCCTTGTTCGCGTAGTCCTGATTTCCCGGCAGTTTTTGGCAGCCGGAAAATATTCACCGTGCGGGATGACGTCGGTGCGAATCGTGATTCCTGGTTCGTGAATGGCAGGCTGCGTGCGTCCCGACGTCACGTCGGCGCTTTCCCGGTTCGCATTTGTAGGTTTATTTTCGTCGGTCAGGGTTTTGTACGATTCGTACAGAAATAGTATTTCCGTGCGAATCGTAATTCCATGTTTGTATATTTTGACGACCGGGTACGCGTCGGACGGAGAATATGCTCCGTCCGACGGCTCGTACCCGGTTTTTACAGGATCGTGATCGGCACCTCTGTGTGATAGTGGAGTGTAGGTTCCCACAGAGATAGTGTGTGATTATGGTGGTGTTCAAGTCCACAGAGAGATAGTGTGTGATTATAGTAGAGTCTCGATACCCACAGAGATAGTGTGTGATTAAAGTGGTGTTCACATCCCCACAGAGATTGTGTGTCCATGATTATAGTGGTGTTCTTTTCATTATGTAAATGATATGCATGTCTGTGGAAGACAGCAATCAGTGTAAATAACTGGATTCAAATCCAGTAACTTACTGCTATGACATAGCAATAGTTTTTAACAAAAACTGTTACGCACTGTTTCTGGGTCATTAGGTAATTCTGGCTGCTCTGGCAGATTCTTCAATAGACCTGTACAGAATTTCAATTATGCTGAAGTAATTTGATTAATTTCACATTATTCTTTGACACAGATTTACTGAAAATACCATTACGCCCACTCAAAATAAAACTACATCCTTATCCTTTTTATTTTTCAGGAGAACCTCCAAAGCTAGATTTTGTCTCTTCAATATTATAAAAAATCTGTTCCATTTCTCATTCTGTTCTAGCAAGATGACTCATGAACTCTTGCATGTGACTAAGTAAGGTTACTATAAGAGTTATTTTGCTTATGACCATTCAAAGTATGCCTTCTCTTGTCTTTGTGACAAATTCATTAACGTTGCAACCTAAATATTCTTCTTTCTTTCTCAATGCCACCCCACTTCTTTCCATAAACTGTGAGTCAGCTAGCTCTCACCCGAAACCAGAGGAGCATTATGTTGCTAATTTTAGCTTTCAAGGCAATTTACATGGCATGCTTTCTGTTAGCTAACTGAAACTCTAATTCGCCACTCAACATTTTGAAAAGTGACCCACCCTCTACATAACATGCTTCAATAAAGGGGATCCACTGTAACATGACCAAATAAAGACTATTTAGCAGATGTGGATACAGTGATAAGATACAGTTATAAGATGTTAAGTGGCTCTGGTTGAGGAAAAGAGAACAGAAGAGGTTAAAAGAAAAAACTGTGAAATTATGGAAGAACGCCAATATTAATAATAATAATGTAGATCATGCTCTGCTTCTGAGATCCCTAGAAAGATTGGCATTTTGGATATAGCGAGCAACAACAAATCTTGAATCTTTGCAATGGAATCCTTTAAACCATCGTTGATGTATTAATTGTTGTCACCATACATTACCCCTACCCCATTATACCATTCACAATCCTTTAGGGCAGTGATACTCAAAGTACAGCTTTCGGCCAAATGCAGCCCTTCTCACCTTTACATGTGGGTTCCTGGTTAACAGCAGCACTCGGTTGCTGTTTACTGGACTCAGCACTAACATTAAAATGATCTTAAACCGGTAAGCATTTATTTAAAGGTTAAATGCAGTTAAAGAAAGAAAGAACTAGGGTTTCCTTAACCAGCTTAACTTTAGGAAAATGTTAGTTTTCAATGACCCCTTGCAGCAAATGTACAATCCAGCCACTAGATGTGCATGCTTCCCTTACCCTGCACCCACCTTACACCCCCATTACGCCCCACAGGACCCCACCCTGCTGGCATCAGTGTGCCCTCGGTCACACCACAGACCACACTTTTTGGCTCCTGGGAAAATGTTTGCTTTTACCCATCCTCTAGGGTATAGTTATACTATGTATATGTGGAATAGACAAGATAATTGTGTTCATATATCTTAAGGGCACACACGAGGACACACAAATGTAGACCTGATTGTTTTTGTATCATTGATGGATAGAAAAGGCAAGCAGGGCAAGCCTGATACATGTTCCAGCATGATGAAATAAATACAAAAGTGTTGGTAGGGTCTGATGACGGGAATGTGACAGTAGTTTGTCTGGCCAATAGTAGGTCTTTTGGATGAAGAAATTCTGATTTGTTAACCAGTTTAAGAAAGGAAACACATTTTCAGTAAAGTGTATTTGTATTTTCACAATAGTGTAACTCAGCAAGGGGCACTCAACATACCTTTTTGGGCATTAGCCTGTAGGTCCTTTCTGTAACCAGTCAGAGATTTTGAAATATTGCTGGTAAGGGGTTAAATGGACTCTCAAGAGGGATGCCACTACCACTGCCAAAAACTTTAGGCTGCAGAACAAATTTAGTGCCAGACATAGTATCCTGTATTGATCTGTACTGATCATGTAGATGCCTTCAATAGGTAATCACTGCCATGTCATGAAAGCATTTCCGTAATGAAGCCAGGATTAAGTGCAACACTACTTTTATACAATATGCCCAACTGGTCAGAATGCAGAAAGGAAGTTTGGCAGGCAGACATAAAACAATACAACTTCTTGAGAATTGGAGTCCCTTCAAATACACACTAAATGATGTTCATAGCTCCAGCCATTTCTATGATGAATGGCTCTTGGTTTAACAAACCACAAGAACAAGGAGGAAGATTGATTATCAGACATTAAACAGAACTTCTTTGAGTCCTTCAAGCAGTCCCCAAAAGGCTGTGTCCAGCTTAAGCTGCCTACTGCTGAGTGGTATTGCCCCTAACAAGTCAGTGGAACATTAAGGAGGGTGGGCAGACAAGGAAGGAACAGAGAATGCTACTGGGATTCGAGGTCCCTCAATTCAGTGATGTCAAAGGATTTCAATGAGCCGGATGGATGCAGTTGTTGTTGACTCCATGATAACATACTTTGTCCATGGACAAAACATCAAATTGATGGAGGAATTTTTGTGCACTAGGATCAAGGATGATTTGCACCAAGAACACATGCTAGCTGGGCTACCCACAAAGGAGTCATACTACCAGATAAGAAAACGGTTAATCTCCAAATCAAGGAAGTGTTATTAATTTTACTGAAACGGATATAGATATCACATCATATTAATCACAGAGGATCACCCATCAGTGCCAATGTTCCTGAGTGCAGCTGATAACCCAGTTAAATGGGCTGCAGCCCAGTCTCTGACCTGCAAACAATAAAAAGTGAGAAAAAGCAGAGCCCCTGCATCCGCAGAAGGAACAGTGGCAGACGTTCCGTATCCTGCAACGTCATGACGTCTTGGAACTTCCTCGTCCTCCAGCTCCGGACCTTACCTTCTCTTCAGGAATTCAGAAAGGACTCAAGACTTGGTTGTTTAACTGATTCCACCCAATCATCATGGGTCTCGGTACCTGGATACCCAGGTGGGTGAATAGCAGTGCTTTACAAATCCTGTTTGATTGATTGATTGACCCTCAAAATGTATAGGTTTGAAACGCCATTTACAGTAATGGCAATCTGAACAAAATATCTATGGATTGCTTTGTTGACTGAACGTAAGAACTCTTCGAGCAAAGGAAGACAAGGATAGAAAGACAAAAAGAGACAGAGAAATAGGACGGTAAAGATGAGAGACACGTGGAAAGTGAGTGAAAGGCATGGACAGACATAGAAAGTCATAGAAAGGCATTGAGAGAGTCAGGGGGAGAGAAAAAGCTGGAGAGAGTGGGGAAAACAGGAGAAAAAGCAAGAAGATCAAGAAAGACAGAGAATTTGAAGACAGTGACATAGAAAGTCTGAGAAAGACAGGGACAGACAGAGAAAGAAAGGGAAAAGGGCCGAGGAATAGTAATATAGATAAAGAGACAGAGGGAGTAACACAGATAGAGAAAGAGACAGTGAGCAATTAAAACAGGTAAAAGTGGGAAGAAAAAGGAACAATTTCCTGGGCCTACGGGATAGGTGGGAAGAAGCCCGAACTAACTGAAGAGATGCAGATCATTGTTTATTTCAATCAATCAATCAATCAATCACTGCATTTGTAAAGTGCGCTACATACCCGAGAGGGTCTCAAGGCGCTGAGGAGGGGGGGTGCTACTGGTCGAAGAGCCAGGTCTTGAGGAGTCTTCTGAAGGCCAGCAGATCCTGGGTCTGTCGTAAGATGGTGGGGAGAGTGTTCCAGGTCTTGGCGGCGAGGTAGGAGAATGATCTGCCGCTGGTGGTGGTTTTTCGGATGCGAGGGGCTGTGGCGAGGGCGAGGTTGGCTGAGCGGAGGCTTCGGGTGGGGGTGTGGAAGCTGAGACGGTTGTTGAGGTAGGTGGGTCCGGTGTTGTGCAGTGCTTTGTGTGCGTGGATCAGGAGCTTGAAGGTGATCTTTTTGTTGACGGGGAGCCAGTGCAGGCCTCTCAGGTGGAGTGTGATGTGGCTGCGGCGGGGGGCGTCGAGGATGAGTCGGGCCGAGGCGTTCTGGATGCTTTGGAGTCGTCTCAGGAGCTTGTTTGTAGTTCCTAAGTAGAGGGCGTTCCCATAGTCGAGTCTGTTGGTGATGAGGGCCTGGGTAACGGTTTTTCTTGTGTCGAGGGGGATCCATTTGAAGATCCTGCGGAGCATACGGAGGGTGTTGAAGCAGGACGCGGAGACGGCGTTGACTTGCCTGGTCATGGAGAGAGTGGAGTTGAGGATGACCCCCAGGTTGCATGCATGGTCCGTGGGTTCCGGGGCTGTGCTGAGTGTCGTAGGCCACCAAGAGTCGTCCCAGGCTGATGGGGTGGGTCCGAGAATGAGGACCGCTGTCTTGTCTGAGTTCAACTTCAGTCTGCTGTTATTCATCCAGTCGGCTACGGCCTTCATTCCTCTGTGGAGGTTAGCTTTGGCAGTGTGGGGATCTTCGGTGAGGGATATGATCAGCTGGGTGTCATCGGCGTAGGAGATGATGTTGAGGTTGTGTTGTCGTGTGACGTGGGCGATGTGGGTCCATGTAGATATTGAACAACGTCGGGCTGAGGGAGGATCCCTGTGGGACGCCGCAGATGATCTCTGTGGTTTTGGAGCGGAAGGGTGGGAGGCGGACGCTCTGGGTTCTGCCGGAGAGGAAGGATGTGGTCCAGGCCAGGGCCTTCTCTTGGATACCGGCGTCATGGAGGCGTGCTGATAGGGTGCGGTGGCAGACCGTGTCAAAGGCTGCTGATAGGTCCAGGAGGATGAGGGCGGCTGTTTCTCCTTTGTCCATCAGGGTCTGGATGTCGTCAGTGGCGGCGATGAGGGCGGTCTCGGTGCTGTGGTTGCTGCGAAAACCGGATTGGGAAGGGTCCAGGATGTTGTTAACTTCGAGGTAGTGGGTCAGCGGTTTGTTGACATGCTTCTCGGTCACTTTTGCCGGGAAAGGGAGCAGGGAGATGGGCCGGAAGTTCTTGTGGTCCTTGGGGTCCACCTTGGGCTTCTTCAAAAGGGCGTTGATCTCGGCGTGCTTCCAGCTTTCTGGGAAGGTTGCTGTCTCGAATGAACAGTTGATTGTTTTCCAGAGGTGGGGCGCGATGGTTGCGCTGGCTTTGTTGAAGACGTGGTGAGGGCAGGGGTCCGATGGGGATCCGGAGTGGATGGAGTTCATGGATTTGATGGTGTCTTCGTCGCTGACGCTGGACCAGACGGTCAGGCGACTGGTGCGAGTGGTAGTCGCAGGGGTGGTGGATTCGGTGGTGGGTGCGGGGGGGTCAGAGTTGAAGCTGTCGTGGATGTCGGTGATCTTGCGGTGGAAGAAGGTGGCCAGGGAGTTGCACAGGTCTTGAGATGGCGGGATGTCATTGGTGTTGAAGCTGGGGTTTGGAGAGTTCTTTCACGATGCTGAAGAGCTCTTTGGTGTTGTGTGCGTTGTTGTCTAGGTGGTCCTTGAAGGCGGTCTTCTTGGCAGTTCTGATGAGTTGGTGGTGTCTGCGGGTGGCGCTCTTGAGGTCTGTGTGGTTGTCTGGTGTTCGGTCGTGGAGCCATTTCTTCTCCAGCTTCCGACAGGTGTGCTTGGAGATCCGGAGGTCCTCGGTGAACCAGGCGGCTTTCGTGTTGGTGTGGTTGGTTGTAGAGGTCTTGAGAGGGGCGAGGGTGTTGGCGCAGTCGTTGATCGCGGCGGTGTCTGGGTCGGTGGGGTCCGTGGTTGGTCTCAGGGAGAGGGCGGTAGTCAGTTGGTCCTCGGTGACCTTGCCCCAGCAGCGGCGTCGTAGCTGTTGGGTGCGGTGGTGTGTGGTGGGTTTTCTGAAGGTGAAGTGGACGCATCTCTGGTCGGTCCAGTGTGGTTCGGTGGTGTGGTTGAAGGAGACGTGGGGGCTTGCAGAGAAGATGGGGTCGAGCGTGTGTCCAGCGGCATGAGGAGGTGTCATTACGAGCTGTTTGAGTCCGAGGTTGGCGAGGATGTCGATCAGGGCGGTGGAGTTGGCGTCATTGTTGTTCTCGAGGTGGAAGTTCAGGTCCCCGAGGAGGATGTAGTCCATGGAAGCGAGGGCGTGGGTGCTGATGAGGTCGGCGAAGGTGTCACTGAACTGTGGACGGGGTCCGGGAGGTCTGTAGATGAGAGTTCCTCTGAGGGTGGTGTTGGGGTCGGTGTGGATCTGGAAGTGCATGTGCTCGGCGGTGGTGAGGGTGCCATCGGTGTTCGTTGAGATTTTGATGGAGTCTTTGTGGATGATGGCGATTCCTCCTCCCACTCCGTTGGTGCGGTCTCTGCGGGAGATCTTGTAGCCCTGTGGGATGGCTATGGCGATGTCTGGTGCTGAGGTGGCGTTCAGCCAGGTCTCCGTCAGGAAGGCGACGTCGGGGGCGGTGGAGTCTAGGAGGTCCCAGAGTTTGATGGCGTGCTTGCGAGCGGAGCGTGTGTTGAGGAGGATGCAGCAAAGGTGGTTGGGTTCTCTGGCTGGTGGTGTGGAGGGTTGGATGCTGGTGAATCTGCAGTTCCGGCAGGTGAAAGGCCCCTGGGTGCGTTTCGGGGTGGCCCGGTAGCAGGGGTGGTCTCGTCTGGTTTGGGTGCGTGGAGGGTGCTTGCGTCGTAGTGCAGTCTGGTATTGCGAGGGGTGCGGGGTCCAGGGGCTCTGGCGCTGGGTGCGTTCCAGGCGCGGACGGGCGCAGACGGGCTTGACTTAGGCGCGCGTTCGGTGCGCCAGCGCCGCGGCCGCTTCGCGGCCTCCATTTGAGGGCAGAGGAAGGGAGGAGCAGCTGGGAGGTGGGAGCGGGGCTGCAGGGGCTCAGCGGCGGGGGAAAACCCGGGGAAAAAACGGCAGGAAACGACGGCGGGAGAGGGACAACAGAGCACAGGGGTACAGAAAGCAAAACACAGGGGCACAGAATGAAAAAACAAAGTGGCACAGAAAGCCAAGCGCAGGGGTACAGAATAAAAAAGGGAGCGAGCAGTCAGGCGGCAAAAGCGGCAACGGAGGTTCAACCCACAGGGGGCTGCATGGTGGATGGGGGGAGCGACCTGCCTGGTGACAGGGTCAAAGGTCGCTCCCCCCAGAGTGGGTGGGAGCCTGACCTACCATGAGAACTGTCAAAATGAAACTGAGTATTCCCAGATTCTTGAAGTGTGTGAGACTGGCACCAGAAAAAGTGATAATGGCACCAGGATGTGATCTGACCAATCTACTGGAATGGGGTTTTTATCTTCATCGATTAATTATTACCAATTAGGATGGACAAAGCCCCAAATAATTGAATTTACAGCAAGTAAAACCTGACACATATCGTATGGGGAATTGCACATATTTGAATGTCGAGCCCCTCAGAATGTGAAAGAATTGCACCATTTGCCTTCTAGTTTGTAATCCGAAGTCTGAATTTTGGAATTGTATTGTAAATGCACAACCGCAAATTACAACACCTTTTCAAGTAATAAAATTGGGGCTGTACAAATACTGTACCAAAGTGATAAGAATGTGGTGTTTCTGCTGGGGTCTGCATGGATTATGTTGGATAATAAATTAAAATATTGCTGGCCTTAATGTGGGTGAAATTTAAATGTGGTAGCTCACTGTCAGTTATCTTTAGCAAAACACCACCATTCATGCTGGGATGCTCTGTTGGGTAAACAACCCTTACAATGACTGTGTTACAAGGCAGTCCATTACCCTGCATTTCTTACTCCGCAAAATCTTTTACAACACAGGGCTTTACACTGCAAACCATTACAACGCATTCCCCATTACAACGCACCGGTGGAGTTACAATAGTAAATTGCCTTGTAATGGACAATTCGTTGTTATGGATTGCAGTGTAAAGCCCTGCATTGTAAAAGATTTTGCGGAGTAAAAAATGCGGGGTAATGCCACGCAATGTAAACATGTGTGTAGTAACTGCTTCATGTCATGACACCGTTGTTTATCAAGCTGAGAGTCAAATACACTTAGGCTCTCATTACGAGTTTGTTATTCACCATTTGGCTTGTAAGCAGAGTTGTGAGCCAGTTTGGGATCACAAGTTATGAGGTATCATCACTCCATTACTACCTGGTGGGATAATTCTGCATTTTATACTGTGGAGAAATGCCCCAGAACATACACAGAGGTTTCATCCAAGTTAAAAGACTGGAATTGCGCATTCACTATTGGACTCATTGTGAAAACACTGAGCTTTCTATACTAACACCTATTCCATACTGGGCTGTAGGAGAACAACATAGGACCCTATATTTTTCACACCCATGGTATTAATAATACCAGATTAAGTATTCCAAGCCCATAAATCTGACCACTTATTTAATATAATGATCAGTCAGTAAAACAGTTTTTGTAACTGCACAGGCAAACAGGAAGGTTTTCCTTCATATGCATACCTCACATTCACATGGTGTGCTATGTACTCAGACAATATACTCACTGGGCCCGATTTACAGAACTACCTTAAGACAAAATCCTAAACTTACTACCATTTGCTCATTTTGGTATTCACAGAAGGCACTTACTCATTTTGGTATTCACAGAAAGCACTTACTAATTGATGATTAAGTGCTTTCTGTGAATACCAAAATGGTAGTAAGTTTAGGATTTTGTCTTAAGTTAGTTCTGTGAATCGGGCCCATAGTTTCCAAGTGATACATTTGAAGATGACCCTGGAGAGCAGAAAAAACATCAGACTTATCCTATGTAAACATGAATTAAGAGTTGCACATTCAAATTGTCAAACTCAGTGTGACTTAAGGGGCATAAATACGCAACACAACTTTTGAATGTGTGAATGAGCAGGGAAAAGTCAACGAATCAAAACTGAAAATTGCACACATTTATCCATATGCACCAATCAGCAATAGTTTATGTCACTAAAAAGATTTCTTCAGGTAAAAATGAAGTGGCATCCCACAAAGTAGCGTGTCACACTGTAAAAGCGGCACATGGTTTCCAAAGAGCCCTCTTTTCCGGTGTTAGTCTGCCTAAGGACAATACGCCCAGTACCCATCTCCAGTACTTCTCCACCACTCTGTCCACATCACTGAAGCAGCTCTACAATTATGCAGAAAAATGGTTTGTTCATGCCACGGAGCCTTAAAGTAACACTTAGCAGACCATAAATAAAATTTACAAGCAGCTATGTGCTGAACTTGAGGTTACAATACCTCACAATGGCTGGTTTCCAAATGCAAAATTAAAGAAGAAAAAAGGCACAGCAAACAATCTACGGACACAACAAATCTTTATTCCATATAACGGAGGCATTCAATTCTTCTCAGGCAGGTCAATGCAGAATTCAGGGTTTTCTACAACTTTGAAAAGTGATTCGAGCGTTCTTCACGGGCAAGGTCTCTTAGCTCAGGCCTCTTGTGCCCTTGATAAGATTGCTGCTCCTAGCACCACTCTGAGCCTGGAAGCTCATTGTCAACCGTTTATTTTTTGTATTAGAGACTGTTGTTTGTGCAGGGCTTTCCTGATAATACATACATTACACACAAGCCAGCCCTGACTGTATGCCAACACGAGGACAATACCTCTTTAGAATATGTGTTTGTGCGCAAGACGTAGGGCCTTGAGAGCTAGCATTCTGAATGGCAATGCAAACAGTGTGTGTGAGAGAGAGATCTCCATATTATTTCCAGATATTATTTTAAGTAGTGTAAGTTGACATTATTCCTGATAACAATACTGAAAGCTGCATGACTATGTGCAGTGATTACAAGCTGCAAGGTTATCCAGCCTCTCACAAATCAAAAAGGCAGCATTTGTTTGCCTTCTCTATGCTGCTGTAACAGAGGCACTGGGCTGATGATATGAGAAGCTATGCAGAGTGGCTCCTCCCCTCTCAATGGAGAAACATTGGAGGAGGAGACATAAGGCATATCTAGGATTTGGGCAGTGCAGACATATGCACTGATTGCTAAGGGGGCATGCTAAAGTGCTATACCACTTCAGATCGCATGACTTTCTAAGGTATGTGGGGATACTTATATGGCTAGGCATACACATAGGAAGAATATTCTAATAACCATAGAGTTAATCCAATAACCAGAAGGCTCATAACATATATGTAGCTATTAGGAGGGGGTTAGGCTAATCTAATTGAAATAGAAGGAATCTGTGGTGTAACATGCTCTAGGTATTGTTACTGTTCACCCTGTTTTATAAAATAACTGCTGACATTACTGTAATATTTACCATCATTCTGATACATAAGAGTTTTGTACAAATAGCACATAATAAATAACATTTTATTGGAAAATGCCAACTGTGTGTCTACTGTTTCGAGTGGCCAGGTTAGGGAAGGAGATTCACACCTACAAACTGCATGATATTTAGCAGCTAATAAATTGAAGTAGCGTAAAAAGTGGCGGGCGAAAAGCTTAAATTCATTTCAGCCAGTGGCAATTGGACCGCATTTCAATTCATTATTAATTTCCACACTATGCAGTTTGGTCCCAGACATATGCAAATAATTCTTGACCCTGCTCTAATGTTAATAGTATAGCCCGAACTTCCAGGCCACGTCCTCCATGAACCAGAAAACAAACAAACCTAGACAGGTTTTGCCTTTAATCAGGGCTCATTGGTAGGGTATATATTGGTTCCAGTGCTAAAATGTGCACTGACCCACGTCAGGGCATCTCTGTCCTACTTAGAATTTCACACCTAAGTATACAAAAAGGTGATGGGTAGAAGACTTGAATTAATCTCAGCCACTGACAATTACTCGGGCATCAGCCTAATTCATCATTAGTTTGGACCCAGCATTATGACAACCAGCCTTGACCCCTCTGAGAGACATATGCCCTGCTAAAGTAATTATGTCATTATTTTACTTTTGTAAAATGAACTTTGTCCATTTATAATAACTCCCAGGGTATTAAATCTATCATGATGTGGAAGTCCAAAGTAGTGAAGCTAATGCTAAAAAGCCTAAGTTAGTTCTGCTGATGCTAACAACTTTTAGCTCATTTCACTACTAACGCTCCTGGGTGTGTTTTTTGTTGTTGTTTTTTTTAGAAATTTGTTTGATTAGTCTATGGAAAAAAATGCAAATCCAGATAGAACATAATGCATTAAGCAAAACTTAATAAACAGATATATCACACTATTGGTAGCAGAACACATATACCAGAATCATCCATTAAAGCATGCCCCCTCACTCCAACACTGCATGAAGAGACACAGCCATCTCAAATGTCTTCAGTGCATCAGGTGGCATTAGTTCCCAAAGTTGTCTGGTGTTCCGTCGATAAGGTTTCTTTTCCAGAATCAGTGAACTGTGCATCTGTAGAGCAGCTTAATAAATACATTTGAAAAGGTGCCCATATATCTATGGGTCCGGACACCCTGGACTGCGGTGAACCATTTGTCTCAAAGTGCTAATTTCAAAAGGCACTGTCAAATAACCACATAGCATGTGCAGGTGACTTTCTGTTGCCCCAGTATCTAGCAACAACATCTAGACAGAGTATCCTTCTAGATATTATCCAGGAGAGTGAGACTGATCAAATATTCAGGCTAATCACTAGTTTTTTAAAAGATGCAGGAGCCTTAAATACCATTATTCATAAAAACTGGTATATTCTGAAAACGGATCCTGTAATTGGAGTAGACATACAAGACCATCCTAGCATCACATACAGAAAAGGGAGGTCTATAAAAGATCAAATAGTCCAAAGTTATTTATCGGTAGAAGACACCAATATGACGTTAAGTGGCATAGTGGGATTCTCCGCCTGTAGTATTGCAAAGCGTGTAAGAACAGCAAAAATGTACTCACATGCTAAGCTCCAGGATGTGAAAAGTAAAAAAAAATCAATAAGTTGATGAATTTCAATACCTCCTATGCCGTTTACTGTATTCTAGGTCCATGTCAAATTAAATATATTAGCAACACTATACACCAGGCAAAAAAACTGATTCCTGAATGTTCACAAGCCCTTGCCAATAAAGATCAATCATATTCTATTACAAGTCACTTTGAGACACATCACAATAGCAACAGAAATTTGTTGCAAAATTTCTGTAAAGATCACATGCCCCAGGATGTAAGAGAGGAGGATCATGTGTCCAGTCTCAGATGTCTAGAATCCCATTACATATTGGACTTACAAACAAAAGTGCTATTCAGTCTGAACACAGAAGAGGAACTGGCAGCACACCTGGCAGTATAGTCTTCCTCACAGAAGCTATCTCCCTCTACCCTACAGATAGGTAATCCATCTATGAGATAGCAGTCCTTTTGTCTTTCAGTTTCTTTTGTATCTTGGTTGCAAAGGGAAATAACATTAGTTTATTACACATTAGTGAGTGTTGTGAACTTAATGTTCATGTTGTCTTTTAACATTATGTCACAATGATGAGTCCTCTTTTTTAGCATCGCCACACTGAGTTAGTATGATGACTCAGTCTCCTGCATGCTGATGTTCCATGGTCCCAAATATGTTTCTGTTTTAGAGCAAAATCCCTGTAACATGGGCAGGTGTTAGGCTCAGTCAGATAAGGAGTGTTAGGAGTCAGACAAGCTCCTGGCCATAACTTGTGCAACCTACCATGCTAAAAACACCAATTTAGCAAAGGTACACAAACAAACAAAAAACTGATCAAGAGAGAGATATGGAACCATGACAGGTGGCACAAGTTGCAGTGTGTTTTGTGTGCAGTGCTTATATAACAGGCACATTTTTGTGGTTTGACTAGTTTAAGTCAGAACAATAACTGTGTATTTCAGTGAATCTCACTGTTTTTTATATACTCTATTTTTAACTCCTGCTGCACAGTTCCAAAGGCAGAGCACAGTGGGCCTACAGCCAGGCCATGCTCCCAAACCAGCGTGACCACCCTACCCTTCATTGCACGACCTTTGGCTATGAGCTGATGGAGCTGAATCTAGGCCCAGGCCCAGGCTTAATTTGTTACGGAAAACATGCTAAATATGATGGGAGGAATGCTTGCAATAGGTATATTCACCGACAATTGCTCGGGGGGCATTCCAACCCATTTTTTCCTGGGTTGCTTGTGTTCTGGGTCAGGGAGGACCTTTCATTGCAATTCGGGCTGGATTATTCTCATTGAAGGATGGCTAAGACCGATTTGCATCTGCCTGTTTTTAGCATCGCTCATTCAGGGCCCAATCTTTTGAAGGTGTAAAGTGGAAATATTTTGGGGTTGAAATTTAGATTAATTAGATTATCTTGTAATGCTATCATCTATTTATTATGCAGATTTGTGCATGTATAAAATTGAATCATGTGGAAATCTTACAGGTTAAACTGAAGATTATACCCTAACATTATTTTCCACTTTATCTCTGGCCTCGTGTTTAGGTGTGAATACAATCATCATTAGGATGTATTTTATAGTGTGTGATGTTAAATACAGGAATGCCAGATAGGATTATCCTAACTCTGTAGTCTTTGTCCTGGGGTCTCAGAAGGACCCTGCCAAGGCAAAAAAGCTTTTTTTTCACATTCTTGCCACAAAATCACAACAATTTGTGATTTTTGCTTGGTGGGAGCTGACAGCTCACACCAAGCAAAACCAAGCACCGCGCTTCCAACAAGTTGGAGTTTTCAAACTGCTCCTGCTTGCTGGAAGCAATGTTTTCTTCTCTTTCCCTGTCCGCAGAGGTAAAATTATTGCTCACACTTACAGGGAGCTGCCTTTTTAGCAGCTCCCTATGTGCAACAACAATGACGGCTCCCACAGGAGACGAGGATCCAGCTGGGAGAGTGGGGGCAGGAGGCTCCCCTTGCAGCCCCCATTCTGCACACTGGTTGCCAGGGCACTCAGTGACACACAGCCGGGCTGCAAGGATGGGGTCCCTGGGGATAAAGTTTGCCCAGGGAAGGAGGCTACAGGGCCCCCTCCCCCATTTGTTTGTGGCCAGGCCCCAAAGAATGGTATTGGCAGAGTTGAAACCGACCTGTGGAGGTAGGCCACCGGCCCTACTGCCCCATTAAATTTCAGCCAGGCCTCGGGGGATGGAGTCCCAAGGGCCAAAATCGTCCTCGTATTCTTTAGTACTATGCAAAGGTCTTCCCACCATTTTCCACATTGATGGGCTGCTTAACAAAAGCCCCCTAAGTGCGTTTCCAGCAATTTTGGTGAAGCGTTATTAATGCAGCGGAATACAAGGACATTTCCACCAAACAATAAAGCACTTACTTAATTGAGTCAAGAGGAAGTACCCCTGTTTGGTGGAGATTCACCTCTTTGCAGCCTCATCATCTTCTTTTGACGAGGATTAATGTTTTCACAGAATTGTGGATGAAGACACTGGAGGATTAATCATGTTGCTGAAAGTGCATGCACACAAGGTCACTGGAAACATTACACTGTGGTCCTTTGTAGTGCAGAATTTGCTTTAGACATTTACCCAACAAGGTAGCACTTACTACTTAACCAGATAAAAGTGATCCAGTTGAGAAGACCTTTTCGGCAAAACTGGGGACTGTGTGACGCATTGTCCCCTATTTCCAATGCATCTCCAAATTTGCGTGGCTCTACACCAATGCATCTCTTTATGCTACTTGCATCGTCGCCTATATCCAGCTGTTTGATGATGACACATTGTCCCAGCCTAGTGTGGCTTCTGAGGCATTTTGCCCTTTTTTAATTGCATTGTTTGCTATGGCATGTTGAGTAATGGTGCCTTCCTATGCGGTCCACCATGGAATTTGATACTTGGGTTGGAGCCTGTGGCCAAAGCATATTTAAAGTAGTCCATTAGGGCAGTGGTTCTTAACCTGTTATCTGAGGATGCCTGGGAGGGTACACAATTAATTAACTAAAAAGTAATCAAGCATATAAAAAAAAGCTAAATTAAATATTCAATTATAATTTTTTTAAATATTTGTTTGTTAATTGAAGAGCATATTTCAATATTTGAGCATTTGTATGGTGTGCACTTGTTTTTGTACTTTTGTGTTTTGTGGTTCAAATCACAGAAACCGCTTAGGATGGTTGTCCACAGCTTCCAATAATGACACAGTGGAGGTCCCTGGATTGCAGTATTGATTCAGTGGGGGCCCACACAAGTCAAAAGATTAAGAACTGCTGCATTAGGGGACTTAATTTGTTTTTGTGTTTGTTAGTGTGGGGATACGATGAGATTGTAGTGGTTAGCTACTTCTGTAGCTGGTACATATGCTAGAACTATCATTTTTTTATCTATTAGGCAAATTAGGCATTTGTAGAGTATTATACATTTAGCAGAGATTTTTAGAGATTTCTCCAAATACTCTGGTTGAATTAGAAGATACAGCCTTGTATGACTGTGTGTGGATCGATTTTTAATATTGCCATAGACATTGCTAGTTCAAAAATAGTAATAATTTTCCTGGGGAAGCAGATGTTCATTTTTGCTTTGATTTGGGTTAGTAATTAATACTATGTGGCAGTTTGCTTATTATGAAGTAATGTGGAAACTAAAGTTATGATTGAATGAGTGAATGGTGGATGGAATGATTGAAATGTGCTATCCATCATCGGCATCTAGTATTATAAGGTTAATTTCTGTAGCATAACATTTTATTCACATGTCATTGTAATTGTAATCATGGATGAGGAACGGTTATTCCTTATGTGCAGTAGTAGAATTAGGTGATATGTCTATGTCAAGAACATTATGTTAAGATATTTCTTGAAATCATTCCTGTGGGTTCTTGTAAACTAGTCCTAGCCTCTCCAAGATCTAGCAAAACAGTTCTCACTTCTATTTCTGTCAATTTGAGTGGGTGATTATGCTCTCTAATGTTAATTAGTATATGATTTCTGGTAGTAGCTCTCCCTTAACAAGTATTAGCATAGTATTGCATATTTCCAATGTATATGTTGTTTGCTTGTGCTCTCATGACTGTAGGTATATCCCATTTGCGACACTAACAGTTTTTCTTTTTGGGGAATAATACAAGTGGCTCTTTATGTGAGTTTAAAAATATATTTTAGGAAACATAAATATTTAAAAAAAAAATCATCACAGTTTTTACTTTACGCTTATATTTTTGCTGTCATTTTAATTTGTAGAATTGTTTCTTCAGGTTTTTCTAAGTATTGCTGACTTGAGGGACTGGCGAATGATGTTAGCCTGTTTAAAATAAAAATAAAAATTGTAGTTAAGTGCTTACAACTGTTTTGTTTAGTTTAATGCAAGCTTTGTGTTAGTTTTAATAACATTTACAGGGTTTTGCATTGTTTTATATTCAATTATGTATACTTACATTTAAAGGTTTCTTAGCAAAGTTCGCAGTATAGAAAGGTGGCATTTTATTTTGCTATTCATTTCTTCTTATTCTCTTTATTACTGTTTCCTATATTTGGGAAACATAAATAAAAAGCATTATGTAAATGGTTGTTTTTAATTTTAAAGTTAGGCAGTTGATATTAGTTCTTTGCTAATAAGTGTGGTTTAAATAAATTATTTTTATAAAATAGAGTGCTGTTTTCTTATACTTTAAAGCTAATTTCTTCTTAATTTTAATTACTACTTTATGAATACCTATAGCTCATTTTTGGGACACAGAGCTGTATATGTGAAATAGTGGGTATGTGAGTGGCTGTATGAGTGACTGACTAGGTGTGTGAGTGGGTGTATGGTTGAGTGTCTGGGTGTGTGAGTGCCTGCATGAGGGAGTGACTGGGTGTCTGTGTCTATATGAGTGAGTGGGTGTATTAGTGCTTGTGTAATTAAGTGAGTGGTTCTGTGAGTGGCTGTATAGATGACTGCCTGGGTGTGTTAGTGTCTATATTGGTGAATGAGTGGGTGTGTGAGTGTCTGTATGGGTGAGTGACTGGGTTTGTGAATGACTGTACGAGTATGTGACTGGGTGTGTGAGTGGCTATATTACTGTGTGAGTGCATTAATGAGTGAGTGACTGGCTGTGTGAGTGGCTTTTTGGGTGAACATGTTGGAGCATGAGTTGTTTTATGAGTGAGATAATAGGTATGTGAGCAGTTGTATTAGTGAGTGATTGGCTGTGTGAGTGGCTGTATGGGTGAGTGAAAGGGTGTGTGATTGCATATATGATTAAGTGAGTGATTGTATGAGTGGCTGTATAGTTGAGAGATGGGGTTTGTTAGTGCATGTATGAATGAATGACTGAGTGTATGAGTGGCTATATGGGTGAGTGAATAGCTGTGTGACTGCATGTGAGATTGAGTGAGTGAGTGTGTGTGTAGCTGTAGAGGTGAGAGACTGGGTGTGTTAGTGCCTGTATGAGTTAGTGATTGGGTGTGTTAGTAGCTGTAGGGGGGACTGACCACAACAAACCTTTATTAATATCATTGAGGCATCGAAGATATAGAGAGGGCTTGCATCACTTACAATTACCAAAGATCCCAATTAATTGTTACAGGGTGAACTCTTATCTTAAAGCAGTAGTTAGAGCAAGGAAGACCATAAACACATGCGTTTACTCTTATGACTGTATTGTTTTATCCTTGTTAGATATTGTTTTGTGGTTGATTCTGTCATATAGTATTATTATGCACTTTGCACTTTATGCTGATGTTGATTATTCTTTGACTTATTCACCGTCGATGGCACCTGTCTATATGCTCTTAATTTCTGTTTTATCACCTTTTTTTCTTGATTATACTGCATTGTTTTTTCTCTTTTATGGCCAGGACAGGTTGAATATGGATTTCTTCAATTGAATGGAATTGAGTACCTCAGTGGGTCTGTGAGTGAGTGCATAAGTGTCTCAGTAGGTCTGTGAGTGGGGGTTTGAGTGTCTGAGTGGGTCTGTGAGTGGGTACACGAGTGTCACTGTGGGTGTGTCAATGGGTGCATAAGTCACTGAGTGAGTCTGTGACTGGGTGCATGAGTACCTCAGTGAGTGTGTGAGTGGCTTCACGAGTCTTTAAATAGGTCTGAGAGTGGGTAGATGATTATCTCAGTGGTTTTGTCAGTATTTGCATGAGTGTCTGAGTAGACCTGGGGGTTCATGAGTGTCTGACAGGGTCTCCTAGTGTGTTCATCCATGTCTGAGTGGGTCTGTTAGTGACTGAATAAGTGTTTGAGCAACTTTGGGAGTGGATGCATGAGCACCTCAGTGGGTCTGTGAGTGAGTGCATAAGAGCCACAGTGGATCTTTGAGTTGGGGCATAAGTGTCTGCATGGGTCTGTGAGTGAGTGCATAAGTGTCTGAGTAGGTCTGTGAGTAGCTTCATGAGTGTCTGCATGGGTATGTGAGTGGGTCCATTACTGTTTGAGTGGGTCTGTGAGTGGGTGTATCAGTGTCTGTGTGGGTCTGTGAATAGGTGCATGAGTTTCTGAGACAGTCTGTAAGTGGGTACATGAGTGTCTGAGTGGACCCACCTTTTACTCTATCCCCACTTGACAGATCACCCCAAAACTTTCCACAAAACCCAAATTGACACTTTTTGGGGAAAATTCCAAGAAGATTTGTTAAAAGGCACAAAAGTTATAGGCAAAAGAAAAAGGAACAAATGATGGACAGAATGCTGAACAATGCAAACATTCACCCCAGTCACAAAGATGAGGGTTTAATCTATCGTACTTTTGCTCACCACACCACCTCAGTTTGGACCCAGCCATATGCAAATCAGGCTTGATCCTGTTCCTCATAGGAACATTCCATATTGAACTGTCAACCCAGGTCCCCCCTGGGACCAGTTTTGGGGCATAAACCCTTATCAGTCAGGCAAGCTTGAATCCAGTGGCTCGGTGAGCACGGCACCCAGGTCTAGTCATACCCTTATCACTTAGGGCTGCAAAAGGAAAAAAGAATGGACGGAATGCTGAACAATGCAAACATTTACCCCCGGTCAAAAAGATCAGGGTTTAATCCATTGTTCTTTTGCTCACCACACCTCCTCAGTTTGGACCCAGTCATATGCAAATCAGTATTGACCCTGTTACTCATGGTAACAGTTCATCCCAAACTGCCAATCCAGGTCTTCCATGGAACAGAAACAAGCATCCTGGGACCAGTTTTGGGGCATAAACCCTCATCAGACAGGCAAGCTTGAATCCAGTGGCTCTGTGAGCACGGCACCCAGGTCTAGGCATACCCTTATCACTTAGGGCTGCAAAAGGAAAAAAGAATGGATGGAATGCTGAACAATGCAAACATTTACCCCCGGTCAAAAAGATCAGGGTATAATCCATTGTTCTCTTGCTCACCACACCTCCTCAGTTTGGACCCAGTCGTATGCAAATCAGTATTGACCCTATTACTCATGGTAACAGTTCATCCCAAACTGCCAATCCAGGTCTTCCATGGAACGGAAACAAGCATCCTGGGACCAGTTTTGGGGCATAAACCCTCATCAGACCTTCAAGTTTGAATCCAGTGGTGCAGTGAGCATGGGATGCAGGTCTGGGCATAGCCTTCCCACTGAGGGTGACAAAAGCAAAAGGAAAAATGAGGGATGGAATGCTAAGCAATGCAAATGTTCACCCTCAGTAAGAAAGATCTGGGTTTAATCCATTGTTCGTTTGCTCCTCATGCCACCCAAGATTGGACCCAGCCATATGCAAATCAGTCTTATCCCTTTCCTCATGGGAACAGTCCAGCCGAAAGTGGCAAGCCAGATCCTCTGTGGACCAGAAACAGGGATCCTGGAACTGGTTTCGAACATCACCCCTCATCATCCAGGCTAGCTTGAATCCAGTGGGCAGTAAGCACGCAACCCACATCAGGGCATACCATTCCCACTTAAGGTGACAAAAGCAAAAGGAACAAATGATGACAGAATAATGAACAATGCAAACATTGACCCCCAGTCACACCGGTCTGGGCTTAATCCATTGTTCTCCCGTCTTCACCATGCCACCCAAGTTTGGACCCAGCCATATGCAAATCAGTCTTGACCCTGTTCCTCAAGGGAAAAATTCAGACCAAACTACCAAACCAGGACCTCCCTGGACAAGAAACAATCATCGCCCTTCATCAGTCAGGTTAGCTTGATTCCAGTGGTGCAGTGCACACAGGACCCAAGCCTGGGCATACTCTTCCCACTTAGGGCGACAAATGCAAAAGGAGCAAATTATGGCTGGATTGCTGAACAAGGCAAACATTCACCCCCAGTCACAAGGATATGGGTTTAATCCATCGTTCGTTTGCTCAATAACCACCCCACAGTGGACTCAGCCATGTGAACATCAGTCTTAGCCCTGTTCATCATGAGAACAGTTCAGCCTAAATTGCCAAGCCATGTCCTCCCTGGACCAGAAAACAGAATCCTTCGACCTGTTTCAGAATCACCCCTCATCAGTCAGGCTAGCTTTGATCCAGTGGTGCAGTGAGCACAGGACCCACATCTGGGCATACCCTTTGCACTTAAGGTTACATAAGCAAAAGAAACAAATGACGGATGGAATGATGAACAATGCAAACACTCACCCCAAGTCACAAAGATATGGGTTTAATCCATTGTTCTTTTGCTCACCACACCACCTCAGTTTAGACCCAGCTATATGCAAATCAGTCTTGACCCTGTTCCTCTTGGGAACAGTCCAGCCCGAACTGCCAAGCCAGGACCTCCCTAGAGGCGAAACAAGCATCCACGGAACTGTTTCGGGGCATCACCCCCTCATCAGCCAGACTACCTTGAAACCAGTGATGCAATGAGCAAGGGACACAAGTCTGGGCATACCCTTCCCACTTATGGTGAAAAAAGAAACAAATGGTGGACGTAATGCTGAACAATGCAAACATTCTCCCCCAGTCACAAAGCTGTGGGCCTAATCTATTGTTCATTTGCTCATCACGCCACCCAAGTTTTGACCCATCCATATGCAAATCAGACTTGACCTTGTTCCTCCTAGGAACAGTCCAGCCTGAACTGCCAAGCCAGGTCCTCCCTGGACTGGAAACAAGCATTAGAAACAGGGTAAGACTGATTGGAATATGGAAGGGTATGCACAGACGTGGGTCCTGTGCTTACTGCACCACTAAATTCAAGCTAGCCTGGCTGATGAGGGGTGACACCCCGAAACCGGTCTTAGGATGCTTGTTTCTGGTGGTCACCTCCCAGGGCCAGCTCCAGCAATGTCCCAGTATGCCAACCCCGGGGACATTGCTATTTGCTATGTCCATAGCAAACTCTTCTCTGCTTCGAGTAAGCGAGATCATGTAAAATGCTCTCACTGTCTCGAAGCAGAGCAGAATTGCTTTTGGACAGATGGAGCTTGTTGGACTTGGCCCTTTTTGCAAGTTGATCCCTGAACTTATTGCCTTCCTCCTGTATTTTTTCTGACCTGTTGTGTGTGGTTTTATGACTCTGCACACTGCTGATCAGTGCAAAAGTGCATGTGCTCTCAAATGTAAACTTGGTAAGATTGGTCTACACCTGTTTGGCATATTTAATTTACCAATCAGTGCCTTGTACAATGGTATCTCATATACTCAGGGCCGGTAAATTAAATCCTACTGGTAGGCGTGCAGCGCTGCTTGCACCACAGACCAAATTAGCCTTTCAAACCTGTCTCCGGCCTCTGCCACTTCAGGGCCTGTGCATGCAGCTTACTGCCACTGTGATGTAAGTAGTTGCCACGTCTGTGACTTCCCTTCTACTACATATTAGTCACCCCTAAGGTAGGCCCTAGCTAGCCTTATGGGCAGGGTGAGGTGTAGGTAAAAGGTAAGACATATGCCTTAACTGTGTGGCATGTCCTGGTAGTAACAAAAAGCCTGTTAGACATGGCACCATTAGCATGGGTCTCCCCTGCATTTTTTGCCTTTACCTCCAGTGTTTTTGATATGTGTCGGACTCTGTTTTGCTGGCCTAGATGCTTTGGGAACTTTGACACTTCTGTTCAGTGCCAAAGTCCAAGTGCTCCCTTTGTAAATTACTGTTATGGATCGGTGATTCCATGATTGGCTATTTGATTTACTAGTCAGTCCCTAGTACAATGCACCGTGTGTGACCGGGGACTCTAAATCGAATGCTGCCGGTGAGCTTGCAGCACTGATTGTGCCACCCACAGAAGCAGCCTGTAACTGTAACTCTGGCCTGCCATTGCAGAGCCTGTGTGCAGTCTGGTACTGCCATGACGACTTGGCAAGTGTAGCCACTTTCCAGGCCCTAACCTTCCCTTTTCTCACATGTCTGACACCCCCTAATGTAGGACCTAGGCACCCTTGCGGACAGGGTGCTGTGTATGTGAAAGGTAGGACATGCCCTGGTGAGTGAGACATGTCCTGATAGTGAATTACTGCCAATTTTGTTTTTCACTATTGCAAGGCTACCTGTTCCAATAGGATAGAATGGGGAGTTTGTTTATAACATCTTTTAAATACAACTGGCCCTGGGAACAAGGTAGGAAAATTAAGTTTAGCATGCCTGAACTCAAAATGTCTTTTAGTGAAGGTGATTTTTACATTCTGTGTTTGAAAATACCACTTTTAGAAAGTAGGTCTTTTCTTGCCTAACCATCCAGTGTGCCTCTGCTAGGTTTGTGTTTTGCATGTCTGGCTTTGGAGTATCAGGGTCTGGAGAGGAGCAGTGGCTCCGGAGAGCCTGATGAGTCAGGGCAGGGCTGAATAGTCCTGGACTGCATTTGGAGTGGTGGGAGGAGTAGCACCTGCACCTGAATAGGGCTGTGCCTGTCTTCCACAATGATGGCTCTGCCCCCCTGTGGTGTGTCTGGAGACAGGGCTCACACTGACATTGGAGGTTGTCATGCACTTGCAAAGTGCCCCACAGGACTGGTTTTGGCTTGGTACAGACACTTTCTGCCTCCAGAGACCAAAGTTTTGGGTATAAAAAGAAGAGCCTTTTCCAAGGAGAAGAGCTGGAGAAGCTGAGCAGGAATACTCCCCCTGTGCGGTTTGCTGTCTGGGGTTGGCCTGCAGTGGCTACTTGCTGCCAAGGAAAGGAGAAAAGGACTTTGCTGTGTCCCCTGCCTGAGGAAGATCTCCATGGGCTTAAAACTGAGCTTGCCTCCTGTTCTGAAGTCTCAGGGACACAAAGACTTCACCACTAGCTCCCCTGAACTTCCTTGCTGGGAGTTCTGACCTGCAAAAAGGTGCCTGCTGTTGTTTTGGCCCTTTAGAGACTGGGAGCTGGAAGAATCCACACATCGTCCCGGATCGTCACATCGTATCGAGGTTTCAAGTTTGTCGCATCGTTGGGGACGCAGTAAGAAACCAACTCATCACCTTACCACGCAGTAAGAAACCGACGCATCACCTCCTCTCGGGTAAGGAACCGGTGCATCAGCTCCCCAGCGCAGCAGTAAGAAACCGACGCATCACCTCCCCCAGAGC
This sequence comes from Triturus cristatus, assembly GCF_964204655.1. Lineage (NCBI taxonomy): Eukaryota > Metazoa > Chordata > Amphibia > Caudata > Salamandridae > Triturus > Triturus cristatus. The sequence goes on from NC_140582.1 coordinate 130,322,180, forward strand.
AAGGAACTGATACATCACCGTCTCTGAGTGTGAGGAACTCATGCATCACCTTCCCCACATCCCGTTTTGTTTGGTTGTGTGACGCATCCCAGGTACTTTGTGTGAATGGTGTCACATCTACAGTTTGCTTTGAACTGAACTATTTCTACCATCTGGGGTTATTTCAGAAGTGTTACTCCCTTATCCTGACTAGGAAGAAGGGTCCCTACATGGACAGGGTAACAACCTGCCAACTAGAGAACCCATTCTTACATTCTCACTTGCAGATTTTCGCCACCAAAATGAACAGCTTCACGCAGCACACATAGAAAGAGGAAGTAACAAGCAGGCGTAAAGATATTTCTCCTCACTATGCCTCTCCTGGAAAGGTGCATCTTTCTAGTGCATTCCAAGGTTTACCAGTTCTGGTAAATCTGGGAATGCATCAAAAACCATGGGAATTGTGTGGGAACAGCCACACAATGCCCGTAAAACGCCTTCCTAGGGCAGAGTAAAGCAACACAAAGCAATTTGTACTGCATTGCATTACTCCAGATTTATGAAGACACTCATCGCCATGAAAGGTGGTCTTGCATTGCTTTATTAATCTGATTTTTGAATTGCATCGCACTTGCACCACATTGCGTGATGCAACATGGCTCATAAATATTTCCGTAAGTGCCAAGGTAAAACCTCTAATGGGGTGAAACCTGGTTGCTGTATCAAACCTACATTCCATTGTGGTTGGCCTGAAATTGTGTCTAGGTCTATGACAATCAGTTGACCTGCATTGATATAGTTAGTGTTTTTTGGTGCTATCCTTATTCATATTGCCAGTTCCCATTATAGGAATTTTGTTACCTGGTGTCATTTTTGGTTTTAAAATTAGCGTTTATTTTTTAAATTGGACTGGAATTGTGTTGTGTTTTTTAATTTTTAGTTGTTTTGGTATGTTTAAATGTTTTACATATTTTCTCAATGTTAAGCCTGCATGCTCTTGTTCATTAGTTATCCGGGGTTGAGCTCAGATTTAAATTACTGAAACTTTAACTGATTTTAAAGGATAATGACTTTATTACTTGTGGTGGACTACCATACTTATATCCACTTTCTCACTGGCAGGATAGGAGAATCCCTGCAAATTGGCAATTATCCAGATGAGCCAAACCTGCAATTCCCCTACCTAATTTGGAGGCCAGGGAACAACTGGGTTTCCAGTGGTGTAGTCTTGGCATCTCTGCCAACGGAAATCTTAAGAGACTCGGAAGACCCGCATTTCTCACACTCCAACACTTTTTCATGTCTCTGTACTAGTTGAGGTATCTGACCCCTTCATTTCCAACAGTGACAGATCTGTGCTGATTTTTATATGTTGATCTTCCTCTTCTTCCCCATCCCATCTGTGTTTGTTTCTGATCAGGGTAGGGGTGGTGAAAATGCCACTACCACCGAAAAAATTGTCTACTCTAACAGGGTTCAACTGGCCTGTAGGGCAAACAGGCAGTGGCCAAAGGGTTGGTCTGACGAGTGAGTGCACGAGCCGGTTTTCTGGCTGTTAGTTGGCCTGTTTTATGGTCTGCTGCCTGTTAGTGGGCCTGTTTTATGGTCTGCTGCCTGTTAGTGGGCCTGTTTTATGGTGTGCTTGGCTGGTTTTTACTATTCATTTCGATGATATTAAAACAAGCATTTCCTGCTGCTGCAGCAAACTCAAATTCATGCAGTCTTCCATACCAAACCAATTAGACAGCTTGACATTACGTGTTAAAAACAACCCCATTTATCAGACATGGGCCACTTTTTTAGCTTTCTAATTCATCAGTAGGGTCTACATTTACACAGGTGCCCGGCCCTATTTTCTGTGCCATTCCAATCCTGTCCACTAATGCTGTTTGCAAAGTCAATGAATATAAATAAACACTGCCTTTGGAAACAACAATAATAACGTCTTCATCCAAACATTTTAAATTCATCTTGTGCTCCTTTGAAAGTCCCACATGTGTATTAATATGGCACAGTCAAATGAGAACTTTTTCAAGAATAAAAACAAAGAACAGAAAGATGATTTGTAATGTAACTAAGAAACAATGAATAGAATGTGTCGCAGAGGGAATGCAGCCTGTTAGTGTGATATATAGGCATTATTCTGTTGCACTGTGTTTTACTTTATCATGGAGTACAAAGCAATGTAAGAATAGCAATAAAGAAAGCAGTGCTGATTATACACTTTACTAAAATCACGTTACTGTATTTCAAGATAATTTACGTTTTGTTCAAATGCATATAAACATATGTGTTGTTATGTGTGACTCTATTTTCATTGGTTCACGATTTGCTTAAGCTTCAGAACACTTAAGGCACATTCATCAAGAAATCACGCAGCGCAACACAGCAAGCCACCTTGCTGCGCTTCACTGCGATGTAAGGGAAAGGGCAGCAATGTGCCGTATTCAACACTATAAGGCCAACTGCTGTCTTCTCCTTGCGCTGGTGCACAATGTGTTCCCTAGCGCCAACACAGGCACCCTTGAACCATGGCTTGATAAATCTAACTTAGTAGTTGCGTCACCCTTCCGTCTACTTCTGTGGGCAACAAAACGCTTTGTTTCAATATGTCCTCGTGTCTGCGTGACAGACATGACTTTACACTAGGTTTAGTCAATCCTGCTCATGCACCTTAGTACACACAATGTTCCAATATACAATGCTTCATTAGGGCCTCAAAGTTCAGCAAAACAAACCAGTCAGATACTTGGGAATGGGCGTGTGAGACACGCATTCCAAAACCTACTACACATTTGAGTGTCCAGCATTATTTTGATTCAGTCAGAGGGGTTGGGAAAGAAAGCATGTGCACCTGAGGATGACCATGGTAAAAAAAAATTGTGACTCACATTATTCTTTTACAGTTATGGATTATTTTTTGTTTTTCAATAACAAACTATGGCGTCGGGAGATTCTTAAAAAAATTACTTTGCAGAGCAGGCCTTTAAACATGTAACAAAGCTTCAGGGGTTTCAACAAAATTCGGTCAGCAGAGACTCTGCCGTAAGCATATATATCATCGTCATCCTGGAGGAGATCAATGAGTATGGTGGAGGACATCCCTCCACAGGCTTGGGAGACCAGCGGACCATCAGCCATACTCTGAATGAGGCACCATAAAGAATTTAGCACTATAAAGTACAATGAGGTATGGTCATGCCTTCATTGTTTGTTAAGTCTGTTCTTCATGGTTATTGTAGCTGTTCATTGTTTCCTCATTTTAAAAAATCATAAACTGTGGCGTGATGAAAGAATAGTTCATTTGACACATGTTCATGCATTTCAGGACTCGATGTTAATCTCAAGTCAACACATCTAAATCAAGCATCAAGAACATTCATATCTGAAGCTGGAAGACCTGAGGCCAAAAACAATATTCAGGGCATAATCCTGTCTCTATTTCTCCACTTCTTGCTCGACTCTTTGCTTTGCTGTGCATTGATAGTTTGTTATGTAAACTATAAACTGCAAATCAGGCCCTAAGTTTCAAAGCTACAAATCCACTTTACCCATATTGAGAATACATGAAAAGAACATTCACGTGACAAATATCAAGCCCAGATTTACAAATGACTTGCTCTGTCCTTGTGTCACGTGTCCTTAAGTGATATTTACTAAGTCATGAAAGCGGCAATTTGCGGTGCCTTGTCGACTTTGTAAAGAAATGTATTGCAATACTGAGGCTTGCGCTGCATTGCGTTACATTTCATACTGGTAGAAGTTCCATGGGAAGTTCATGGGCGCTCCCTAGTTAGTATCCTCCCATGGAATCTGATTTAATCCCAGATTTATTTACATCAATAAGCTGGGATTGAGCCAAAATGGTGTGCCACACAAGGATGACCTAACAAGGAGAAATATTTGTATTTCCTTCCATCGGAGATGTATTCTGCATCACACATAGAAAAAGTAATATGCCGCTTAGGATAGTTTTTGTGCAGGGAGGATTCCCTTCCTGCTCAAAAGCAATTGTGCCTGTAATCCAGAAATCCTTCCAGCATAACACAAGGATACCTGCATTGGTGCTAGGCAACAAACAGTGCACCAGGAGGCCGAGGAGTGAGCAGAAGTATGCCACGTCTTAGGAGATATGGCAAATATCAGCTTTTTCTGTCTCGCTCAAAACAGTGCAGTACGTTTCCTTGCTGTGTTGTGTAAAACTTTTGTAAATCTGGCACCTGATTTACAAGTTGTGACTATGCTGTTCATGTGCAGTATCTTAAACGTGTTAATTTAGAAACAGAGATTATGCTAGTCTGAGACCAATATATCTCAAAAAATATTTCTGAAACACTTGTCTTATATCGGGACAAAGCCATGTCACGGAGCTACAAATCAGCATTGCCTATATTTTTAATTAATACAACGCTTGTTCTCATGATAAAATTCCACCGTAGTGAAGTGTAGTTATGCAAATGCAATCTTTCTCTCAAGTGCAGCATCTTATAAGTGTGAATTTGAAAACAGTGCCTGCATAATACTTATTATGTCCTGATTATGGCCAGATTTGGGGTTTGGTGCATGGGATAAAGGCAGAGAGTTTGCTTTTGATATATAAAAAATAAGTCTCACACCATGTGAATTTTCTCTCAGAATGTTTGGCAAATGTTTTTGTTCCTGTCCCTCACTGGTGGTGACAGACAGGAAAAATAAAATACATAACCCCTTCCACCTAAAATAGTGTAGACTGTGTTATGTGCTTCCTCCGAGGGCCCTTGTAGTGTCTTGTGAGTTAGAGATGACGGGACCCTTTTACTTCCTGATGGACTCGGTAGAACAGAGGCATAAATGCTAGGGTGTTGGTGATGGAACTCATGATGTAGAATGTTGAGTTGATGGTTATACACTGAGGAATAAAGACATGGAATACCAAGCTCTGTGTGTGGCATGGTCATATGCAAGTACCCTGGCTGGGGTAGGACACTACAACTGGCAGCATTATAGGAGATTACCTGAAACCTGCAACTCAAAGAACCAAGAGTGCTCTTAAGGAGAGTTTGCTGTGGTCCAGCAAACTACTTGTGGATGCCACGTGTGCCTCATTCGAAGTGTAAAACGACGGTTGGTGTATGTGGAGTCCAAGCAACACTTCAGCCAGTGCAAGGCCTGTGAAGAACGTGAAGGACTTATAGAAAGTGTGTTTGTCGTTAGCTAGAAATTTGCTGAAAAAGTCAAGACAAGAGGTACTGTGCCAAAACATGACACAGAGCCGGCATTCATACAGTACGAAAATGTTAAAGGCCACAGACAATCAGGTACAGAGAAGCAGCAGAGGCTGTGCTAGCCAAGTGTACGGAGGCATTAAAAGCAGAAATATTTCGAAGACCAAGAAACTCTAAAGGCAGTGACAACCAGCTACAGAAAGCACAACAAGCGGCAGCAGTCAGTTGCAAGAGAACACTGTGAGCAGAAGCAGGTAAAAGAAGAGAAATAATTAGAGATGGTGAATCACAACTGACGGCCTAATGGCCATGAGCATTGATCAAAATAGCAAAACTTTTTAATGACTGCTGAAAGGAGCACAAATATTGGTGCTGCCTTCTTCTTGAAACCACCACCTCCCTTTGATACCGCCAAAAAGCAAAATGTTGGCAACAGATGGACTACCGGGTCAAAACGTTCGAAGATTTCATTGATGAACTGGAAGAAGCAAATGAAAAAAAGATCATTAAATATCTAAAGAATTTGGCAGGTGACAGAGTAAAAGAAGTGACAAGAAAATACTGGAAAAATGTTAATGTGCAGTTCCTAAGGTGGAGGAGTTTTCACGTCTCTTATGGATTGCCCTCACACACCCTGAAAGATGTCATGCTTCATCATAGGGTTTGTGCTCCTCGTCGGGCCAGCGCTGCAATGCCCGATGGGCACCCACAAAGGGTTCTTTGCCGGAGATCTTTTTTGAAGATGCTGTATGGTGTGTGAGGGTATGTGGTCAGGGTAGTGAGGTAAGTGTGTGCTGTGATGTAAAATAGGACTAGTACTACCCTGTGTTATAAATAGTTTTTATTCTCAGGGTGCACTATCCTAGATAAAATGAGTGAGCCCTATCTGGAGAAAATGGTCCTACATGGTCTGATTGGTGAAATGGTCGACATGTTTCTTGCCTTACAACCCCTAAAGCGGTTTAGCGGCAATTCATCAGGACCGATATCTAGAAGGAAAAGAAGGTGATCCTAACTATTACACTACCGCAATGCTGGTGCTAGGCATCATGGTGTCTGTATGTGTAAGAAAGGGTTCCCCTAGTTTCTTTTAGGTCCAAGAGGAGGGGAGGGAAAACATATAAAGAAAACAACCTCTTATCTGACCTTTCTTAATTTTCAATAGTAGTCATTTATACATTTAGAATTCCCCAGGGCAACAATACATTTCAAGAACAACTTACTCTTAAATCTTTTTATTATTTTATTTTTTATAACAAATCATTTGTATAATTTCTTTTAGTGTGTAGTTTATATACAGTATAGATATTTCAATAAAGATGTTTCCACATTGAATTGGGTAACAACAATATGTAAAGTTAAAAGACACAAAAATAATTTTTTGGTTCAACTTTTGAGTTTAGAAAAACAGTTTAGAGATACAATTAGAAAGAGACCTCATGGGACATACCATCACACTATCATTCTCACCTATCACTCCACTCTTGCATACTATCAATCATACCACAAAAAGGTTTTCTTTTAAAATGAGAAACAGGCATCATGGTGTCACCAGCATTGATTATAGGGTACCATGACGTTTAGCCTGGAATTTGTTGAGACCCCAAGATTTGAGGTTAAGCGCTGACGGGATTTAACAGAGCACTTTGTTGCTCGGTCGTGAGGGTGGCGTGCAACTAGCGATCCTCCTACCCCTACTCTGGGTCCCGTGGACAGCGTTGAATTGCTGCTCGACCCGTTAGGGGCTGTAAGGCAAGAAACATGTCGACCATTTACACCAATAAGACTGCCACGAGTACAGACAGGTATTTGCTAATACTCAAAGATATTCTTATACACCAATCATGGCGAAAACATACTTGACCGCTTCATGATGACCTTGAATACCAGAAAGTTGAAAATGTGCAAGAAGAACTTTCAGTTACTCCCATCGGCATCTTCTTAAAAGGGTCGATAATTGTCATACCCGACAGTCCAAGACAACAAGTCATTGAACTAGCCCACCTTGGAATTGTTGGTAAGAAACAAGCTTTAAAGGATCAAGTGTGGTTCCTGTGTCTTGATGAAAGAGTTGAAAAATAGTTAAAGGGATGCCATTTGTGCAGCTGTTTGTCATGTAAGACAGCCCCTCATCCTTTAAACATGTCTGATCTCCAAAAGCAGGCATAGGAGAAGATTGCGATTGATTTGTTTGGACAGCTGGGCCATTGGACAACAGACATCATCTACTTGTAATTGTTGACGAATATACCCATTTTCCTCTTCGAATATACCCATTTTCCTCTTGTGGAAGATCTGTCATCTACTACTCATGACAGAGTCATTGAGGCACTAGAAAGTATTTTTGCAAATGAGGGTGTTCCATTGATTTTGAAATCTGAAAATGGCCTGCCTTTTAATTCTCAGGAATTGAAAGACTGTCTCATGCATTTAAATATCAAGCATAAGAAAAGAACACTTGTCTGGCCACAGCAAATGGTGTGGTCAAGAGATTTATGAGTACCCTCAAGAAGACCGTTCTGTGCACTGGAAAAGTTTTAACTCAAATCAGCGCTTCAATCTACACTTCATGCATACAGGTCAACTCAACATTCAACTACAAGTGAGAGCCTTGCCACCTAATATTAGGGAACTCCAAACAAAACAAATTGCCACAATGGACCATTGAGAGATCTATTGACATTGATAAATTTACAATCACTGTTTCGTCTCACAAACGCAAAATGGAAACCATTGCGGACAGACGCCTCTGGGCTCAAATCACTATGTTCAACAGAAAAGACAAAGCCATTGTCAGGCGGAAACGGAAATTCACGACTGATGCTCCTTTTGATGCTAACCCACTAAGGGTTGTAGTCAGTAATGGACACAAGGTGACTGCTCATCGTCCTGGAACGTCCATTACATGAGATTCTTTGCATTTTAAGCACCTGCCTTGCTCGCCGCCAACCTCAGATGTCAGGAGTGAGACCCCAACTGAGGCTCCAGAGAGCCCAATGACTGTACCATTGTCTCTGTCACCAATGCCAGTCACGAACACTGCTCCAATATCTCTGCGGCCTCACATGACCAGATAAGGGCTATTGATTAGAGCACCAAAATTATTTATTGAAGAGTTGTAATGTATATATGTGTTATTAGTACATTTTATTTAAAAAAGAGGGAGATGTAGTGTCTTGTGCATTAAATGTGACACGACCCTTTTGGTTCCTGACGGAATTCCTGACATAAGTGCGTGGGTGATGGAATTTATGATGTAGAATGTTCAGCTGAAGGTTGCACACTGAGAAATAAACATGTGTAATATCAAGCTCTGTGTGTGTCGTGACAATTTGCAAGTACCCAGGCTGGGATTCGATGCTAAAGCCTTCACTCTGTCGGAGGAACGTTTACACTGACAGAGTACATTTTATGCTGCAGGTGTAATAAACCTGGCTATCAATCCAACTCAAATTTGAACAGGTGAAACAAAAATGTGGCGAGAAGGGTACTCTCTTAATCAGGCCTTTAGGTAGATATATCTTTAAAAACTATTTTGAATTACCTTATTTGTAGAGGCATGGCTATCAATAATATGGCTCCAGGGACTAGGCATGTCAGGGCCCCCTTCATCCTAATTAGGGGCTGTTTGTAAAGTAAAAACCCAGGGTAAGGGGTCTCAATTTCCTGAATTGTTTTCGGGCCCATGACACCCTTGCTATGCCATGACATGTGTTATTTCGAGACAAAGCTGTGTCATGTTTGGAGATCCCACTGGTTAAAATGAATGGAACCTAAACCATCTTTATTTTTAATCCCAGATCAAATAAAACTCCATTCTGGATAACCTCCAGAAAGTTCCTGTATTTTTGAAAAAGCTAGCAACACCATTCTTCACTTTATTTATCTAAGTATACCACTGCCTTCTTGGAGACATCTATGCTTCACAAACGCCAAAGTGACATTGTAACTATTACAGCAAGTCATTGTTTGAAGAACTGTGATGTGTGAAAAACTTCACCTTTGGATTTTGACATTAGATTATTTTTGGTAAGAACATAAGTTCCCTGGTGCTAGATTTTTGAGGAGACAAGCTATACAAAGTGGATTGATGCCTAGATTAATGGGTAGTGTACATTTAAGCAATCTCAAAATCAGGTTCTGTCTGATAATTTAACCTGTGTGAGGCTAGTTTTGGTTTATCAAACAGAAGTTGTACACTATGAAAACACTGTCCTAATGCACATTTGTATGTTGCAAATTGGTCTGAGTGTTAGAAGCGATTTGAGAGGGAGAATAGTGAAATGACTCGGGCAAAAGTGGATTCAGTCAAATGTGGGATAGTGATTTCTCGCAGTCATAGATATTCTTGCGCTCATCTGAGATCCATTCCAGAATCTTATTTGAGTGTTCAACAGCATTGATAGGAAGGGACCTGTGTCTTCCTAAGGGCATAGTGGACCTGAAGGATTCTTGTTGAGGAGGGGTAGATTCCTAAGGCCTATTGATGTCCTTTGGGCCATCCTGGCAGCTTCTCCAAATGGCAGTGGATCTCCAGGGTTATGTCATCTGATTAGATTTTCCTAATAGGGATCCAGAGTGTTCGTAGAATAGATGCTATTCACATATTTGTGAAATACCCATGCTTGAATGTTTAATAAACTGCTTATATAACACACATACACAAACACATACATGTGTTACCATCCTTGTGGGGACGATGTGTGGATACCAGCCTTGTGTGGACTAACGTTTCCCAATGTTTTAAAAATATACTAATGACATAAAATATTAAGAAAATATACAGGATACAGGATACTGCTTCAAATTTGCAAATACATTGTTGTATTTTTGCACACACAGAACCATCCCTGTGGGGACTTCAAAATCTGCTACGATCCCTGTGAGGACCTACTGCATAATTACCATTTGTGACTGAATACCATCAAAGGCACATAGCTAATTATTTATTTTAGCAGCAATATATACTAATCACCTCAAAATCTGTTTATACCACAGTGACACATGAGAGATAGGTTATGCTATTAATGTATCAGAGTACATAATATATCATGATAACAGAAACAATCTTAAACAGCATTTAACCAATTGCTTAATGCTCAGAATTTTAGGAGAATAGAAAGTTAACACATGGAGAAATTAACAGATAGAGTCAACTTAAGTAATGTGGCCAAGTAGAGTCCGAATGTGAACAGTTACTTACATTTTTTGTCAAAGTAGCTGTTAGGCCACACCTTCCTAGGCATTGCATGTAATGCTGATATCTACATAGAGATGATGTGTGATGATGCTCACAGAGGTGCTATATGCTCACCATGTAGGGATGGCATGACATGATGCCCTCAGAGATGGTATGTGATCACCACATAGGAATGCTGTGCGATGATGCTCAAAGAGGGGGTATGCGATCACTGCATAGAGATGTTGTGTGATGAGCCCCACAGCTGTGGTATGTTATCACTGTAGCACCATACTCTCTACAGAGTGGGTGTCTACGGCTGTAATGAAAGTTCCCACAGAGGTAGAGTGTGAGGCTAATTTTATTCAAGTATCCACATAGATAATGTGTAACAATTGGAATGTTAAATTCCTCATAGAAATGTTGTGCAAAGGTAATTACATCAACTTCCCTCCAAATATATTGTGTGATTATAATGATGTTCATGTTTCCACAGAGACAATGTGTAATGATAACTGTGTTCAAACCTTCACTGAAATAATTTCTCAAGACAATGCTTGAGTTCCCACACAGAGCATGTGAAAATAGTGATGTTTAAGTCCAAACAGAGACAAGGTATTATTATGGTATGTTTAAGTCCTCAGAGAGATAGTGTTTGAATATAGTGGTGTTCAGGTCTCCAGAAAGACACTGTTTGATTATAGTGGAGTTTAGGTCCTCACAGAGATAATGTGTGAATATAGTGGTGTTCATCCCCAGAGAGACAGTGTTATATTATAGTGATGTATAGGTCCCCACAAAGATAGTGTGGGATTATAGTAGTGTGTAAATCGCCAGAGATGTAGTGTTATTATAGTGGAGTTTAAGTCCCCACAGAGATAGGATGTGAATACATTGGTGTTTAGGTCCTGACAGAGACAGTGTGTGCTTATAGTGGTTTTCAATTCCCCAGAGAGACAGTGTGTGATTATAGTAGAGTTTAGGTACCCACATAAATAGTGTGCGATTATAGTTGTGTTAAGGTCCCCACAGACACTCTGTGGGATTATAATGTTGTTTAGGTACCCACAGAGACAGTGTGTTATTATAGTGGTGTTCAAATGCAATGAAAGACAGTGTGTGATAGTGGAGTGTAGGTCCGCACAGAGATAGTGTGTGATTATGGTGATGTTCAAGTCCACAGAGAGATAGTGTGTGATTATAGTCGAGTCTCGATACCCACAGAGATAGTGTGTGATTAAAGTGGTGTTCACATCCCCACAGAGATTGTGTGTCCATGATTATAGTGGTGTTCATGTAATTATGTAAATGATATGCATGTCTGTGAAAGACAGCAATCAGTGTAATTAACTGGATTCAAATCCGGTAACTTACTGCTATGACATAGCAATAGTTTTTAACAAAAACTGTTACGCACTGTTTCTGGGTCATTAGGTAATTCTGGCTGCTCTGGCAGAATCTTCAATAGACCTGCACAGAATTTCAATTATGCTGAAGTAATTTGATTAATTTCAGTAATTTCACATTATTCTTTGACACAGATTTACTGAAAATACCATTACGCCCACTCAAAATCAAACTACATTCTTATCCTTTTTAATTTTCAGGAGAACCTCCAAAGCTAGATTTTGTCTCTTCAATATTATAAAAAATCTGTTCCATTTCTCATTCTGTTCTAGCAAGTTGACTAAGTAAGGTTACTATAAGAGTTATTTTGCTTATGACCATTCAAAGAATGCCTTCTCTTGTCTTTGTGACAAATTCATTAACTTTGCAACCTAAATATTCTTCTTTCTTTCTCAATGCCACCCCACCTCTTTCCATAAACTGTGGGTCAGCTAGCTCTCACCCGAAACCAGAGGAGCATTATGTTGCTAATTTTAGGTTTCAAGGCAATTCACATGACATGCTTTCTGTTAGCTAACTGAAACTCCAACTCGCCACTCAACATTTTGAAAAGTGACCCACCCCTCTACATAACATGCTTCAATAAAGGGGATCCACTGTAACATAACCAAATAAAGACTATTTAGCAGATGTGGATACAGTGATAAGATACAGTTATAAGATGTTAAGCTGCTCTGGTTGAGGAAAAGAGGACAGAAGAGGTTAAAAGAAAAAACTGTGAAATTATGGAAGAATGCCAATATTAATAATAATAATGTAGATCATGCTCTGCTTCTGAGATCCCTAGAAAGATTGGCATTTTGGATATAGCGAGCGACAACAAATCTTGAATCTTTGCAATGGAATCCTTTAAACCATCGTTGATGTATTAATTTGTGTCACCATACATTACCCCTACCCCATTATACCATTCAAAATCCTTTAGGGCAGTGATACTCAAAGTACAGCTTTCGGCCAAATGCAGCCCTTCTCACCTTTGCATGTGGGCCCCTGGTTAACAGCAGCACTCGGTTGCTGTTTACTGGACTCAGCACTAACATTAAAATTATCTTAAACCGGTAAGCATTTATTTAACGGTTAAATGCAGTGTAGTAAGGACTCCCTTAATACGTACATACATTGTTAAGTTAGCATAACCACGTTAGAGGTTAGAAAGCCATCTTGATGCTTTTGCGCACGACACTACATTCACATGTTATTGCTTAAACAAACTGCTGACTCGAGTTTTGCCTCACACGAGAGCAATCTGTTGTTACCATCCCGAGCTCTGCGCAGCGACCTTGGTCTGCACATGATGTGACAAACAGTCTGAGTTGTTAGACAATGCATGTTTTCCACTCTAGGTTGATCGACCCACTATTTAGCCATAACACACGAGCAGCTGCAAATACCTGAAAGTTGGTGCTTTTAATATCACAGACATCATGTTTATTATTCAGACCGAAGACGAGCCTTCCTGCGAGAAGACTCCTGATGCTCCTGTGATGTGATTTCACTAAGCTGATCTTTGAGGTATGGGGTCCCCTATTCAAGCCTAAGAGACCTTCTACTAGTCTAATAATAATATTAGCTTCTTAGTAAAGGGAAGGTGGTAGTATCCACTGTCATTATAACATGATCACCCCTTTTATATTCTATGGTATTGTAACGATGTTGATGGTTTTGATTTTAATCATTTGTCTGCTTGTATTAGCCAAAGTACTGCATCTTAGGACACGTGGTCTATAAAAATAAACTCTTTTTATTTACACCGTGTCTCTGTTGATTATTGTTGTGGACTGATGTGAGAATAATATACGAACAGGTATTTCCGATTCCCACCATTACTGAGAGTATACTGAGTCGCTTGTTCTGGGTTGTCTTTTCATTGGGACCGCCGAGCTAAATCTCGGATAACGAATGGGACACTTATGCTAGCCGGATACTGGGTTCTGGGTTCTGAGGTGAGTTTCTGGTACACCACAATTCACTGAGGTCCTGGGGTTCTACGCATAGTTCTGTGTATAAACAGAATCCCTGCAACATGGTGCACCTAACGTTTGGTCTATGAGTTGAAACGCCTTAGTAGTGCTTATATTAGTCCACAACACCCTCATTCTTGTTTCCGGATAACAAGTCTGACGGATTTAAACCTACCTATTTCTGTTGATATAGGTTTCTTCAAGCTTGATCATTAAAAAGGTTATTGAACCCTTGTGCTACTGAATACTTCAAGTGTAGCTTGTCCTTATGGCGGTAGATATTGCGGCGCATAGCCGTGCAGCTCTGAAACGTCATTTGACGCAGTATGGGGTGCCGGACACTGGCATGAACGTCATCTTTGTGGTGGGAGCCGATGCGGCTCATCCCTATGAGTTGTTCTACTCTTGGGTGACGATTCCGGCGGTGAGTGAGGATGATAATACCTTTCATTCTTACACTGCCACTGCCGTGCCAGCGAACTATACACCATACAGGACACAAGAAATACCAATATCTGCTTGGCAGCATCTTATTTGGTTTAATGGCGCCCTTCCCCATGTGGTTATACCGCCAAGAATGGGCCCTTTGTCAATTGCAGGGGCCACTTGGCCGGTACTAGTCGGATTTACGCCTCATCCCCGTTAACTCACGGTGACAGTGGCTGAGTTGCGTGTACTACACACTGCCCTTATTACGGTATATAGGGCGTTAGTGCAGTACGTGTCGCGCAATGTGCAGGCGGGGGCACCTGCTGTTGCGGGGCAGCCTACTGACCACCACGCGGTGGTCATTAGTCCTGTTATGGTTAATTCTGTTATGGGCAAGCGCCCCCAAACTAGGGATGATTTCCCCTTTTGGCTTGCTGAAAAATTTGACCAAATAGAAGCGGTATACCCGAATACATCTCCTGTGGAGAAACACAGGATCCTCACCATTAGTTTGCCTAAAGACTTGGTCCCCCACATAGATGATTGTGTAAATTGGGGCAAGGTCTTTGCAGCGACGTACGCGCAGTGCTTTGGCACTCCGTCTATGTTGCAGCTGCCCTCCGTTATCAAACGTGTTCAAGAGAACCATGGTGCGGAGTCTGCGATAGAGTTAGGGATGCGGCTCCTCGGACAATTTGACCTGGTGGCTACCATGATAATGGGAAACCTTAAGGGTGATGCTTTGCATTTCCAGGTTCGTAATGAACTGAAGCGAGTTGCTGAAGAGGATAAACTGCAGGAATTTGCGAAAATAATCGCAGAGGCATACCGGGATTTGGGTCGTAGCTCTTTAGGAGTTAAGCCTGTAATCAAAATTCCCGATCTAAAACAGCAGGGTAAGGCAGAAGCCTCTGGTAAGGACAACCGGCCAAGTTTTCCAAAACAGAATTGGCGGTCTAAACAACAGGGAAAGCAGCAGCAACAGAAACAGGGCTCTCGGCCTGCCTCTCCCGTACAGTCAAGTAGTGAACGCACTTATGATCTGCGCGATCGTGCTACTATTAAGTCTCCTGATAGATTTCAGGTTTCTGAACAGCGTTCTCCTCGTTCTTCACAGGAAACATCGGCTACACAGTCCGGTGGCGGAGGCGGTGGCAAAGGTCGGGGTGCTCCACAACAGCGTGACCAACCCCGACAGACTGAGGGTAAAGGCAAGCAGGACGGATTTGCACGACAAAGACCCCCGTTTCAGAAGAAGAAAGTGGCGGCTCTGACGGCAAGGTATGCCTCAGATAGTGCGGACACAGCTTCGGAACCGGACATGGGCGCTGACTCTACTGGACAGCGCAGCGGAAATTACCATAGTCCGTCAAGCTCTGCGTCCATTTCTGGCGGTGACAGCAACTGATATATTGGTTACTGTTGAAACAGCTGACACCAGAGTGGCTCCCCCTGACAGACTTTATGAAATAGTCTTATTAATTGAGGGTGACATACAACGTACAATAAAAGGGATTTTTTGGGATAATCTGACCACCACCTATGATATCCTCCTAGCGGAGGCAGATTGGCCTCCAGCTTTCATTTTAGAGGCTCCTAGAGGGGAGGAGGTAATCCTCCCGTCCTTTGCGCACACAGTGCCTAAGGACCAAGCTGAAGTGTATGCTGGGGAGTGGGCGCTTGCGCTTGCGCCGGCGGTGTATCGTACTCAGGTGGGATGGGACCGATTGTCCCCCTGCCATGAGATTCCATTGCGGTCTATGCCCCAGCCTCAACCACAATATCCCATGCGTCGTGAAGCTAGACCCCACGTCGCGGCAATCCTTTATCAATTGGAATATCAGGGTGTTATTGAAACTTGTGTGTCCCCTATGAATAACCCTTTATTCACTGTAGCGAAGCCTGATGGCTCGTACCGTTTAGTTTTGGATTACCAGCACCTAAACTCCCATTGCCGGACCTGCGCGGTACAAAATACACATAGCTCGGCTTTAGTCGACAGTCTCGTGCGTAAAAGGTTTAAAACGACACTTGACATTTCCAATGGCTTTTTTAGCCACAACCTGTCCACACTGAGTAGCCAGTGGACGGCGTTTACTTCGGGCGGCAAACAAAAACAGTTTACAAGATTAGCCATGGGTTACAAAAATAGCCCTGGCGTCTTTTCTGCTCGCGTGGTTTCTCTCTTAGAAAGAATTGACCCCGATGCATACTCCTATGTTGACGATATCTATCTTACGGATGATGAGCTGATGCCACATCTGTCTCGAGTCGACAATATTATCGTGAGTTTTGCTGACTATGGCTACAAATTCAATTTTGCGAAGTCTCACATCGCAGAATATACGGTGTTGTTTTTGGGCTACGAGCTCAACAATGAAGGTAAGGGGTTAGCCCCCCACTTTCTGGAGAAGTGTGCACGCTTAAGTGCTCCTACGACACTGAAGAAATTACAGTCTCTGCTGGGCTTTCTGAATTTCGGCCGTACGTACATTCCTGATTATGCCCAGCGTATCAAGCCGCTTTACGCCTTGGTACAACCTTCGTTTTCGAAGTCTAGCTGGCAGCTAGAACACTCTGCAATTTTACAGTCTTTACAGGCTGACCTTCTTGCTTCACAATACTTGCTGACACGTGATAACCGCACTAACCTGGTAATAAGAATAGTACCAGGCGCCGTGGGGTTCACGTATTTGACGTTTAATGAGGGCGATACAGTCCCCATTGCGTACAAATCCCACTTGTACACCTCTGCTGAATTACGTTTTTCCACTGTCGAAAAAGTTCTGACTGCTGTGCAGATGGCGATCCTCAAGGAACGCGCACTGTCGCATGGGAACCAGATTCTGGTTGTAACACCATATCCTGCCTTAGAGGCAGTGACTAAGGCTAGTGTACCAAATTCTAAAGCTTTGCATCCACGGTGGATACAATGGGCCACAACACTGACGTCGCCAGATGTCACTTACATCTTTGATGCCTCATTACAGACTCAAGAGTACTTGCAGTATGAATTCATTCATCCGGCACCTCTGTCTTTGCGCCCGCTCGAAGAATACCATTGTGTCATATACACTGACGGGTCTGCGCAGCCCGCAATTGGATCAAAGCACACTTATTCAGCGGCTTGCGCAATTGTCGTAGGTACATTCGTAAATGGTGAATTCCAATCTGATGCTGTGCATACGCAGTCATTGGGTGATTGTACCGC
Organism: Triturus cristatus; assembly: GCF_964204655.1. Taxonomy (NCBI): domain Eukaryota; kingdom Metazoa; phylum Chordata; class Amphibia; order Caudata; family Salamandridae; genus Triturus; species Triturus cristatus. Next base: position 130,339,550 of record NC_140582.1, read on the forward strand.
GCAATTAGCGGAGCTTCGGGCTCTGGTGCTTGCACTGGAGTTTGCTGATCCCCGAGTCACTACTCTCATAGTGAGTGACTCCTTCTACTGTGTCCAGTCCTACAATGACAATTTACACTTCTGGTCTCAGAATGATTATCGAGACACGAAAGGTAGCACAATTAAGCATAAAACGCTTTGGGTTCGAGTGGCAGACTTTAAAGAACGTCTCCCTCTCGTGAATGTTATTCACACTCTTGGTCACCAACGACTTGGTGTCCATGCTGTCGGCAACAGCTTAGCTGACGAGGCAGCGAAAACAGCAGTGGCTACATACTTAGTGGCAGCAGTTACAAGATCCAAAAGTAAGATTGATGATGACATCTTGGCAGCTATTGCTGCTACAGAGAAGGGGAGTGATTACCCGAAGGGTTTTCCCTCTCGTTATATTTATCATTTAAGTCCTGATAACGTCCCATTAGTGAGGATTAACGACGTTGGTGACAGAATTATTCCCAACGCGGACTGCAGACCAGCACTGCTATTAGCTGCGCACGAGGGGTTGGCGTCAGCCCACGCCGGTGTGTCAGCTACAATATCTCTGCTACAACAACGTTACTGGTGGTTTGGTTTATATAAACAAGCGCGCGCATATGTTCTTGATTGTGACATTTGCCAACAGATTAAACCTTCTACTGTTGCGCGCCCACCACAGACACAGCTGTACATCTCTAATAAGCCATTTGGTTGTGTTTATTTAGATCACTGCGGTCCTTTTTCTTCTGATACTGCGTACAAGTATATCTTGGTTGCAGTGGATTCGTGCACACGTTTTCTTTGGGTATGGCCACAAAGGAGTGCTGACTCGCGGACTGTCATCAGGGATTTGCGTGTCTTTGTGGGAACTTTTGCGTGTGGTACCTTCCATTCTGATCAGGGCCCTGCGTTCGCCTCAAAGGCTTACAAGGAGGCTATGAGAAATTTGGGGGTCCTAGTCAAATTTTCGTCCCCCTACCGACCTGAGGGTAATAGTGTGGTGGAGCGAATGAACCGTGACTTAAAGCAATCATTGACAGCACGTGTTTTAGGCACAGGCCGGAACTGGCTAGCCCATTTGTATAGCGTCCAACGTGCACTTAATAATCTCCCTAGAAGGTCTCTGGGTGGGCGGACCCCGTACATGATGCTCTTCGGAATCAGAATGTTTGTTCCAGACCTTGATGGTCTAGACATTGCGGCGTCGACCGCACCCTTTGACGTAGATGATCACTGTGCTGTTTTGCAGACTCTACAAGAAGCCAGAGACTCTCTTTCGAAAGAACACTTGCCCTCCACATCTGAAGCTGAGGTTCAGATTCCGGTAGTCGGCTGGCTACCCCGAGTTGGAGACCTGGTCCGTGAGAAGGTGGAGAACAAGAAGGAGTTCGGCCCCTCTTATTGTGCACCGGTTCCAGTGCTTGGAGTGCAGGGTACAAGAACAGTCATTTTACCTCCACTTCCTGGTCGCAAAGAAAACAGGTACATCTCTATTGACAATGTCAAACTTCAGCGAGAGGCCGATACTTCTTAGTATGACTCCGGCAGTTTCATGCCAGACGATGCAAAGAAATTCAATGTTGGTTCCTGCTTCCAACACCTTGTCTGTTGTTGCCATCGAGATGCAATCAGTTACTGATCCCTTGCTGATACCACCGGCTGGTGGTTTGCCCGAAGAAACTGAGTATGCTTATCCTACACGTGGACCCTCGCCTGTTTTACAATCTACAGCACTTGGCCAGTCCCGTTTCTCCTTTGACACTAACTCTTTGCCCTCAACTCCCCCATCGAACATTGCTGTTTTTGTAAGCTGGTTTAAGAGACATTTTTTGATAGCCCCTTGGACATACATCTGGTTGCTGCTTTTCAGCATTTTTTTGTTTATGTCCATTGGATTTGTTATAGTTTTTTTCCGTTTGGTGGATGGCCACTATCTCAAAGAGAGATCGACAATTATACTTATCAATGGAACTTTGGCCCCCCACTCCTCGTCCCACATCATGAAAAGGGACCAGACTTTTGTGAATATTACTGCCTGGCCCGTCATGGATGGAATCGCATGGGATGCTGTTAAATTTCAAATTCATGGGCCTACAGAGGTCATTAATGTACCTAATGTATTTCGTGTTTCTATGGGTGATGTAGTTAAACAGAACATACGTTCTGATGATTGGGATGTACACGCCATTGAGGCACTGTTTTCAGATTTGAAATATTATGCCGCTTTTGATGCTGAGGATTTGTATGAAAATGCGGCTAATTATGCAGAACAGTATTGTTTTCAACATTATGGCAATCACTTCCTGCATAAAGCGAATACATTTAGAAATTTTGTAAATTTTACCCAATGGGAACACTGTCCCACCCCCTCGTTTGGCAGTTCACATACATTAGTTGATAAGTATACTTATTTTACTTGATTTCAGTGTTTCAGCCCCGGCATCCTTTTATTTTAAAGTTAAGCCTGAGTCTGCCTCCAAGGTTAGACTGACACACACCAAATTGCTTTATTCTAAGTCCTTTATGGATGAGTTGTCAATCAAAGGTTATGATCTATGGAAGGCTACTATTGATCTTAAGTCGGTTTGGGGTTCCAAACCGTGGCAGGTTCAGGGAACTGAAGCTTTACACCGTGCCTGTCTAGTACCAAATCATATGTTGCTTTTAAATTCAACCATCTTCCAAACCACCTGTTTCGGATTGGCCACTTCAAAAAAACTAAATTCGCCTTCTGTGCCGGATCTGGGCGCTTACCCAAATTGGGATAACCACACAGATCTGTCCCTTCCTGCTTTGCAGTCATTAGTTTCTAATTCATCTTTCAATATTTCGAAATTTAGTAGTGAGGGATGGTTAATTTGGCAAAGCAGTTCTGATACCTGTCAACGTCGTTTTCTGGGACTGAAACCGGGGTATACTCAGGAACGCGTAGACCCACGGTTTGAGTCGTCACATACAGTAACTACGTACTCTGTAGGGAAATTATGTCAGTCCTGGCTGCGACATTCCACCTTGGCATCTGTCAAAGTTCATTTATCAAAATTACATGACAAAATAGATTTGAATGATTTTGTTAAAGGTCCTGTGGGTGGCAGATCCAAAAGATGGGCGTATGCTATTTACAACGAAGTATGGAAACTGTCGCAAATTGAGGCAGCTTCACGATTGAGAGCTATTGATCAGGCTAATATGGAAAAAGTATAAGCAGTTATTGATAACAGCATTAGCACTCTTTCTTCTCGAATTTATACATTAGATAATATTGTTTCTTCAATTGTTGATATTGTGCATGATGATATGTCTGTATTGTATCATGGTCAAAACCAGTTGCGTTCTGTTATGCAGTTTGCATGGACATTACAAACATTGAAGGCAGGGAAGGTCCCTTGGGACTATTTGAATACAACATCTTTATTTCTTCCCTTTAACCTTACTGACAAACAGCAGTTCATGTCCATGAAAGATGCTTCATATTCCTTGTTACATATTGAGAAGTCGGAGCCGTTACCTTTCTCTGTAGCGGAAGTAGATTCAGCAGTGTGGTTATTACACGGATTGATAACTCTCCCGTTCGCACTTTTTAAGTTTACCTCTTGTATGAAACACTATGCTCTGGGTAGATATGAACAGCTGGGCATCGCTTTCATACATGAAGTCTGGTCCCTCCCTTTTATGTATAGATGTACAAGGGACGGTACTGAGGTTTATCTGAAGGGTGAGGAATGTACAACAACACCTGATCATTCTGTTGTATGTAGGCACATTCAGTTGCACGGTGCTTGTAATGTACACGCCCCGAATTTGGCCTGCGTCCTCAAAGGTATCCCGGTACCAGTGATTACGCCATCTTTCACGCTGCTTGCAAACGGTAGTTATTTGATTTTAAATAATGAAGCTAGCTGCGGGATGTTAGTGGGAATCCCATACATAGTAACTGTATCGCAGAGGGTTGTCTGCTGCAATAATGTTCTGTTTCCTCCCCCGCATGGGCGGCTGGATGCTTCCATCTGGCCTTCGATTCCAACCTTGAAAGCAGAGTTCAACAAGATGAGCAGAATAAGAGCGCTATTGTCCCAAAAGGAGGTGCCATTGACTTCCTCCCGGGAAACATTTGTCCTTCACGTAGCAAATACGCGCACTGAGGTACAGGCGCTTTTGAATACTGACCTCCCCCTGCATTTTGGAGCTTTGATCCAAACAATTTTCAATGCCTCGTCCACGACTGGCCTGGCTCATTTTTTTTAACTTGTGGGCTCGGGCCTCGTGACCTCTTTCCAAACTATTTTTGGTGTGATTCCGGCATTTTTTCATTCTATTTTCTCGAGCATCTTTGGAGGTGTCCCGTTAATTCTGGCGCTAGTGGCAGGTGTGCTACTTTTACTTTTCATCCTACGGAATGGCTGCTCTTTCTGTGCCACACGACAGCCTGTCCCGTCTGCAGCTTCTTCGTGACAGGATGCTTGAATACTATGGCGTCCTGCCATTGGCGACTTTGCACCTGGCATATGGATTATCCTTCCGGTATTCCTACTTCACCTGCGTGCAACCTGTCTTCCACTGCCTAGATTGTCCCTTTGAATGGCCTATGGATTTGTGCTTAACCAACATGGTGTCTCCGGACCCGGATTATGATCGACTGATGAGGTCCTTAGTGTCTCACGAGTTCGCCTGTTCTGGTGTTCGGATTATGGCCTGCGGTGCGGCGCATGGTATCCTGGGTAATTGGGACATCGCGAGAGCGGCATATGACTTCTTGGATATGAGTTATTTGGAAGTACACGCTGGTTGCCCTCTGATGGTGCTAGAGGCTCCGCTAATGGAAGAACATGTATGTTCCTTTTCTTTGATTAACTGGATGGCTGAAACCTTCAGTGGCCGTGCAAATGATTTTCTGCTGGAAGCAGTGGCCACATATGCTGCATATACATTCAGCTTGAGTGAACTGTCGTCCACTGTGTTTTCCTCACGTGTCTTGAACAGTCCCTGTGCGTCTGCACTTCTGCCCGGTGAGGCGTTTTTTCATTTTTTTCACCCCCCACTGCACGTTTGAGGTTTTTTGTGTTTTCTTTCCACTTTTGGTTTTTTCATTCTCGGACTTTGCCTGAACTGACCCTTGTTTTTTAAGTTGAATACGCCTTGTTCTGCTCTGTCGCACTTGAACTCTGCGTTCTCTCTTTTCTTGCATACTAAGTAGTGCTTCGATCAAGGGGGCATGTAGTAAGGACTCCCTTAATACGTACATACATTGTTAAGTTAGCATAACCACGTTAGAGGTTAGAAAGCCATCTTGATGCTTTTGCGCACGACGCTACATTCACATGTTATTGCTTAAACAAACTGCTGACTCGAGTTTTGCCTCACACGAGAGCAATCTGTTGTTACCATCCCGAGCTCTGCGCAGCGACCTTGGTCTGCACATGATGTGACAAACAGTCTGAGTTGTTAGACAATGCATGTTTTCCACTCTAGGTTGATCGACCCACTATTTAGCCATAACACACGAGCAGCTGCAAATACCTGAAAGTTGGTGCTTTTAATATCACAGACATCATGTTTATTATTCAGACCGAAGACGAGCCTTCCTGCGAGAAGACTCCTGATGCTCCTGTGATGTGATTTCACTAAGCTGATCTTTGAGGTATGGGGTCCCCTATTCAAGCCTAAAAGACCTTCTACTAGTCTAATAATAATATTAGCTTCTTAGTAATGGGAAGGTGGTAGTATCCACTGTCATTATAACATGATCACCCCTTTTATATTCTATGGTATTGTAACGATGTTGATGGTTTTGATTTTAATCATTTGTCTGCTTGTATTAGCCAAAGTACTGCATCTTAGGACACGTGGTCTATAAAAATAAACTCTTTTTATTTACACCGTGTCTCTGTTGATTATTGTTGTGGACTGGTGTGAGAATAATATACGAACAGGTATTTCCGATTCCCACCATTACTGAGAGTATACTGAGTCGCTTGTTCTGGGTTGTCTTTTCATTGGGACCGCCGAGCTAAATCTCAGGTAACGAATGGGACACTTATGCTAGCCGGATACTGAGTTCTGGGTTCTGAGGTGAGTTTCTGGTACACCACAATTCACTGAGGTCCTGGGGTTCTACGCATAGTTCTGTGTATAAGCAGAATCCCTGCAACAGCAGTTAAAGAAAGAAAGAACTAGGGTTTCCCTAACCAGCTTAACTTTAGGAAAATGTTAGTTTCCAATGACCCCTTGCAGCAAATGTACAATCCAGCCACTAGATGTGCATGCTTCCCTTACCCTGCACCCACCTTTCACCCCCATTACGCCCCACAGGACCCCGCCCTGCTGGCATCAGTGTGCCCTCGGTCACACCACAGACCACACTTTTTGGCTCCTGGGAAAATGTTTGCTTTTACCCATCCTCTAGGGTATAGTTATACTATGTATATGTGGAATAGACAAGATAATTGTGTTCATATATCTTAAGGGCACACACAAGAACACACAAATGTAGACCTAATTGTTTTTGTATCATTGATGGATAGAAAAGGCAAGCAGGGCCAGCCTGATACATGTTCCAGCATGATGAAATACATACAAAAGTGTTGGTAGGGTCTGATGGTGACAGTAGTTTGTCTGGCCAATAGTAGGTCTTTCGGATGAAGAAATTCTGATTCTTTAACCAGTTTAAGAAAGGAAACACATTTTCAGTAAAGTGTATTTGTATTTTCACAATAGTGTAACTCAGCAAGAGGCACTCAACATACCTTTTTGGGCATTAGCCTGTAGGTCCTTTCTGAAATATTGCTGGTAAGGGGTTAAATGGACTCTCAAGAGGGATGCCACTGCCACTGCCAAAAACATTAGGCTGCAGAACAAATTGAGTGGCAGACATAGTATCCTGTATTGATCTGTACTGATCATGTAGATGCCTTCAATAGGTAATCACTGCCATGTTGTGAAAGCATTTCCATAATGAAGCCAGGATTAAGTACAACACTACTTGCATCATTTATCCTCTTGAGGGTTGTGCCAAAGTTTTTATACAATATGCCCAACTGGTCAGAATGCAGAAAGGAAGTTTGGCAGGCAGACATAAAACAATGCAACTGCTTGAGAATTGGAGTCCCTTCAAATACACACTAAATGATGTTCATAACTTCAGCCATTTCTATGATGAATGGCTCTTGGTTTAACAAACTACAAGAACAAGGAGGAAGATTGATTATCAGACATTAAACAGAACTTCTTTGAGTCCTTCAAGCAGTCCCCAAAAGGCTGTGTCCAGCTTAAGCTGCCTACTGCTGAGTGGTATTGCCCCTAACAAGTCAGTGGAACATCAAGGAGGGTGGGCAGACAAGGAAGGAACAGAGAATGCTACTGGGATTCGAGGTCCCTCGATTCAGTGATGTCAAAAGATGTTAATGAGCCGGATGGATGCAGATGTTGTTGACTCCACCATAACATACTTTGTCCACGGACAAAACATCAAATTGATGGAGGAATTCTTGTGCACTAGGATCAAGGATGATTTGCACCAAGAACACATGCTAGCCGGGCTACCCACAAAGGAGTCATATTACCAGATGAGAAAACGGTTATTCTCCAAATCAAGGAAGTGTCATTAATTTTCCTGAAACTGATATAGATATCACATCATATTAATCACAGAGGATCACCCATCAGTGCCAATGTTCCTGAGTGCAGCTGATAACCCAGTTAAATGGGCTGCAGCCCAGTCTCTGACCTGCAAACAATAAAAAGTGAGAAAAAGCAGAGCCCCTGCATCCGCTGAAGGAACAGTGGCAGACGTTCTGTATCCTGCAACGTCATGACGTCTTGGAACTTCCTCGTCCTCCAGCTCCGGACCTTACCTTCTCTTCAGGAATTCAGAAAGGACTCAAGACTTGGTTGTTTAACTGATTCCACCCAATCATCATGGGTCTCGGTACCTGGATACCCAGGTGGGTGAATAGCAGTGCTTTACAAATCCTGTTTGATTGATTGATTGACCCTCAAAATGTATAGGTTTGAAACACCATTGACAGTAATGGCAATCTGAACAAAATATCTATGGGTTGCTTTGTTGACTGAACTTAAGAACTCTTCGAGCAAAGGAAGACAAGGATAGAAAGACACAGAGAGACAGAGAAATAGGTCGGTAAAGATGAGAGACACGTGGAAAGTGAGTGAAAGGCATGGACAGACATAGAAAGTCATAGAAAGGCATTGAGAGAGTCAGGCAAGTTTCCAGAGGGCCTTATCCCTCTCGGTATAACCTCTGCGCCATCTCCTTTCTGCTTGTTTGCAGCTGAGTTTCAGGGTTCTAAGATTATCTGTGAACCAGGGGGCAGACGGTCTACCAACCTTTTTATGAGTCTTTAAGGGGGCCACTCAGTTTAACTGGGAACTGATATTATTACAATAATCTATATAATTCTCTTCCACTGTCTTATCGTAGTCAAAAGTCTCAATTGGTGCAAGAACCGGGATGATCTGTACCCTCTTTAAGAGGCCCTTCCAGTTCCTGCTTTGAAATACCCGATCAGTCTTTTGATGTAGTTTATTCAGTCCCAGATTAAACAGCTGGAAAATGATCAGACAGTGGTCTGACCAGCATACTGGTAGAACTTCAAGAGGTCCCATCAACTGTTCATTAGTGAACACCAGGTCCAACATGTGTCCTCCTTTGTGGGTGGATTCCTTCACCCATTGCTGTAAATTAATGAGTTCGCAGGATTGGACGATATTGTAAAAGGCTGTATCCAGTGTCCCATTTGGCCATAAGTTAAAATCTCCTACAACTAGTAGCCTTGAATGACACAGGGCCAGGTTATTCAGGATTTCAATGAAATCTCGTTGGAATGCAAGGTCGGCGGCTCCCGGTGGTCTATAGCCTACCAAGCCGGTCAAAAGCTGTCCCTTGGGTTCTTTAATGACAAAGCCCAGGGTCTCTATTCCTTCCATGCCCTCAATATCAAGATGTGAGAGATCCCAGCTGTCCCTAAAGATAATTCCAACCCCTCCACCCACCTGACATTGAGCAGCCCACATTTCAGACCATCCTTCCTCATGAAATCGGTCTTCAACCCTGCCGTCCTCTCTATTGTAATCCTACGCTTCTTGCCTCCATCTGCTCTCAGATCTAGCAGTTCGTTTCTAGTATATACGAGCCCCACATTACCTCCAGTATCCCCCACGAACGGAGCAGAATGGCTGGCGCTGAGCGTGGCCGGAGCGTGGACGGGCGCAGATGGGCTTGGCTTGTGCGCGCCATTGGCGCGCCCGCGGCGCGCCCGCTGCGCGCGTCCGCTGCGCGGCCACGCCATTGCGTCGCTTTTAAAGGCGTAGGAACAACTAGACCGAGAACCTTCACCGGCGGCTCCGCTGTGAAATGCGGACACCGCGAGAAGAGAACCGGCAAGCTCAAGTCGGATTTTGCAGTAAAAACAAACTTTTATGAGCTGTATCTCAAATTATTAAAGCAATGTTTCCCCACAATTCAGTTTTTAAAAAGCACACGTCTCCTAAGGTGCAAATAGTATTAGCAGCAACTTGGTCAGCTTACATACAGTACAGTTTGTTTTAAAAATATGTATCCTAAAGTGCAAAGAGGTGCGAGCAGCAACTTATTCAGCTTATACACAGCAATTGTATCTCATAACATGTGTCATTACGATCTGTTTGAGTCCGAGGTTGGCGAGGTTGCCGATCAGGGTGGTGGAGTTGGCGTCGTTGTTCTCGAGGTGGAAGTTCAGGTCCCCGAGGAGGATGTAGTCATGGAAGCGAGGGCGTGGGTGCTGATGAGGTCGGTGAAGGTGTCACTGTACTGTGGACGGGGTCCGGGAGGTCTGTAGATGAGAGTTCCTCTGAGGGTGGTGTTGGGGTCGGTGTGGATCTGGAAGTGCATGTGCTCGGCGGTGGTGAGGGTGTCATCGGTGTTCGTTGAGATTTTGATGGAGTCTTTGTGGATGATGGCGATTCCTCCTCCCACTCCGTTGGTGCGGTCTCTGCCGGAGATCTTGTAGCCCTGTGGGATGGCTATGGCGATGTCTGGTGCTGAGGTGGCATTCAGCCAGGTCTCCGTCAGGAGTCTAGGAGATCCCAGAGTTTGATGGCGTGCTTGCGAGCGGAGCGGGTGTTGAGGAGGATGCAGCGGAGGTGGTTGGGTTCTCTGGCTGGTGGTGTGGAGGGTTGGATGCTGGTGAATCTGCAGTTCCGGCAGGTGAAAGGCCCCTGGGTGCGTTTCGGGGTGGCCCGGTAGCAGGGGTGGTCTCGTCTGGTGTTGAGTGCGTGGAGGTTGCTTGCGTCGTAGTGCAGTCTGGCATTGCGAGGGGTGCGGGGTCCAGGGGTTCTGGCGCTGGGTGCGGTCCAGGCGCGGACGGGCGAAGACGGGCTTGCCTTAGGCGCGCGTTCGGCACGCCAGCGGCGCGGCCGCTTCGCGGCCTCCATTTGAGGGCAGAGGGAGGGAGGAGCAGCTGGGAGGTGGGAGCAGGGCGGCCAATGGGAGTGAAGGGGGCGGGGCCGCAGGGGCTCACGGCAGGGGAAAACCCAGGGAAACCCGGGGAAAAAACGGCGGGAAAAGACGGCGGGAGAGGGACAACAGAGGACAGGGGTACAGAAAGCAAAACACAGGGGCACAGAATGAAAAAACAAAGTGGCACAGAAAGCCAAGCGCAGGGGTACAGAATAAAAAAGGGAGCGAGCAGTTAGGCGGCAAAAGCGGCAACGGAGGTTCAACCCACAGGGGCCTGCATGGCGGATGGGGGGAGCGACCTGCCTGGTGACAGGGTCAAAGGTCGCTCCCCCCAGAGTGGGTGGGAGCCTGACCTACCATGAGAACTGTCAATATGAAACTGAGTATTCACAGATTCTTGAAGTGTGTGAGACTGGCACCAGAAAAAGGGATAATGGCACCAGGATGTGATCTGACCAATCTACTGGAATGGGGTTTTTATCTTCATCGATGAATTATTACCAATTAGGATGGACAAAGCCCCAAATAATTGAATTTACAGCAAGTAAAACCTGACACATATCGTATGGGGAATTGCACATATTTGAATGTCGAGCCCCTCAGAATGTGAAAGAATTGCACCATTTGCCTGCTAGTTTGTAATCCGAAGTCTGAATTTTGGAATTGTATTGTAAATGCACAACCGCAAATTACAACACCTTTTCAAGTAACAAAATTGGGGCTGTACAAATACTGTACCAAAGTGATAAGAATGTGGTGTTTCTGCTGGGGTCTGCATGGATTATGTTGGATAATATATTAAAATATTGCTGGCCTTAATGTGGGTGAAATTTAAATGTGGTAGCTCACTGTCAGTTATCTTTAGCAAAACACCACCATTCATGCTGTGATGCTCTGTTGGGTAAACATCCTTTACAATGACTGTGTTACAAGGCAGTCCATTACCCTGCATTTCTTACTCCGCGAAATCTTTTACAACACAGGGCTTTACACTGCAAACCATTACAACGCATTCCCCATTACAACGCACCAGTGGAGTTACAATAGTAAATTGCCTTGTAATGGACAATTCGTTGTGATGGATTGCAGTGTAAAGCCCTGCATTGTAAAAGATTTTGCAGAGTGAAAAATGCGTGGTAATGCCTCGCATTGTAAACATGTGTGTAGTAACTGCTTCATGTCATGACACCGGTGTTTATCAAGCTGAGAGTCAAATACACTTAGGCTCTCATTACGAGTTTGTTATTCACCATTTGGCTTGTAAGCAGAGTTGCGAGCCAGTTTGGGATCACAAGTTATGAGGTATCATCACTCCATTACTACCTGGTGGAATAATTCTGCATTTTATACTGTGGAGAAATGCCCCAGAACATACACAGAGGCTTCATCCAAGTTAAAAGACTGGAATTGCGCATTCACTATTGGACTCATTGTGACAACACTGAGCTTTCCATACTAACACCTATTCCATACTGGGCTGTAGGAGAACAACATAGGACCCTATATTTCTCATACCCATGGTATTAGTAATACCAGATTGAGTATTCCAAGCCCATAAATCTGACCACTCATTTAATATAATGATCAGTCAGTAAAATAGTTTTTCTAACTGCACAGGCAAACAGGAAGGTTTTCCTTCATATGCATACCTCACATTCACATGGTGGGCTATGTACTCAGACAATATACTCACTGGGCCCGATTCACAGTACTACCTTAGGACAAAATCCTAAACTTACTAACATTTTCTCCTCATTTTGGTGTTCACAGGAGGTACTTACTCATTTTGGTATTCACAGAAAGCACTTATTCATTGATGAGTAAGTGATTTCTGTGAATACCAAAATGGTAGTAAGTTTAGGATTTTGTCTTAAGTTAGTTCTGTGAATCGGGCCCACAGTTTCCAAGTGATACATTTGAAGATGACCCTGGAGAGCAGAAAAAACATCAGACTTATCCTATGTAAACATGAATTAAGAGTTGCACATTCAAATTGTCAAACTCAGTGTGACTTAAGGGACATAAATACGCAACACAACTTTTGAATGTGTGAATGAGAAGGGAAAAGTCAACGAATCCAAACAGAAAATTGCACACATGTATCCAAATGCACCATTCAGCAATAGTTTATGTCAGTCAAAAGATTTCTTAAGGTAAAAATGAAGTGGCATCCCACAAAGTAGCGTGTCACACTGTAAAAACGGCACATGCTTTTCAAAAAGCCCTCTTTTCCGGTGTTAGTCTGCCTAAGGACAATACACCCAGTACCCATCTCCAGTACTTCTCCACCACTCTGTCCACATCACTGAAGCAGCTCTCTAATTATGCAGGAAAATAGTTTGTTCATGCCACGGAGCTTTAAAGTAACACTTAGCTGACCATAAATACAATTTACAAGCCGCTATGTGCTGAACTTGAGGTTACAATACCTCACAATGGCTGGTTTCCAAATGCAAAATTAAAGAAGCAAAAAGGCACAGCAAACAATCTATGGACACAACAAATATTTATTCCATATAACGGAGGAATTCAATTCTTCTCAGGCAGGTCAATGCAGAATTCAGGGTTTTCTACAACTTTGAAAAGTGATTCGAGCGTTCTTCTCGGGCAAGGTCTCTTAGCTCAGGCCTCTTGTGCCCTTGATAAGATTGCTGCTCCTAGCACCACTCTGAGCCTGGAAGCTCATTGTCAACCGTTTATTTTTTGTATTAGAGACTGTTGTTTGTGCAGGGCTTTCCTGATAATACATACATTACACACAAGCCAGCCCTGACTGTATGCCAACACGAGGACAATACCTCTTTAGAATATGTGTTTGTGCGCAAGACGTAGGGCCTTGAGAGCTAGCATTCTGAATGGCAATGCAAACAGTGTGTGTGAGAGAGAGATCTCCATATTATTTCCAGATATTATTTTAAGTAGTGTAAGTTGACATTATTCCTGATAACAATACTGAAAGCTGCATGACTATGTGCAGTGATTACAAGCTGCAAGGTTATCCAGCCTCTCACAAATCAAAAAGGCAGCATTTGTTTGCCTTCTCTATGCTGCTGTAACAGAGGCACTGGGCTGATGATATGAGAAGCTATGCAGAGTGGCTCCTCCCCTCTCAATGGACAAACATTGGAGGAGGAGACATAAGGCATATCTAGGATTTGGCCAGTGCAGACATATGCACTGATTGCTAGGGGGGCATGCTAAAGTGCTATACCACTTCAGATCGCATGACTTTCTAAAGTATGTGGGGATACTTATATGGCTAGGCATACACATAGGAAGAATATTCTAATAACCATAGAGCCAATCCAATAACCAGAAGGCTCATAACATATATGTAGCTATTAGGAGGGGGTTAGGCTAATCTAATTGAAATAGAAGGAATCTGTGGTGTAACATGCTCTAGGTATTGTTACTGTTCACCCTGTTTTATAAAATAACTGCTGACATTACTGTAATATTTACCATCATTCTGATACATAAGAGTTTTGTACAAATAGCACGTAATAAATACAATTTTATTGGAAAATGCGAACTGTGTGTCTACTGTTTCTAGTGGCCAGGTTAGGGAAGGAGATTCACACCTACAAACTGCATGATATTTAGCAGCTAATGAATTGAAGTAGCGTAAAAAGTGGCGGGCGAAAAGCTTAAATTCATTTCAGCCACTGGCAATTGGACCACATTTCAATTCATCATTAATTTCCAAACTATGCACTTTGGTCCCAGACATATGCAAATCAGTCTTGACCCTGCTCTAATGGAAATAGTATAGCCCAAATTTCCAGGCCAGGTCCTCCATGAACCAGAAAACAAGCAAACCTGGACAGGTTTTGCCTTTAATCAGGGCTCATTGGTAGGGTATATATTGGTTCCAGTGTTAAAATGTGCATTGACCCATGTCAGGGCATCTCTGTCCTACTTAGAATTTCACACCTAAGTATACAAAAAGGTGATGGGTAGAAGACTTGAATTAATCTCAGCCACTGACAATTACTCGGGCATCTGCCTAATTCATCATCAGTTTGGGCCCAGCATTATGACAACCAGCCTTGACCCCGCTCCAGTGGGAATAGTCCAGTCAGACCTTCAAGGCCAGATCATTTGCTAAACAGAATCACAAGCAACCCAAGACTGATTTCTTGCCTTATTGAGGCTCATCAGTCAGGTATAGCTTGATTCCAGTGGCATAGTGTGCATGGGACCCACATCTGGCCATACCTATCCACTTATGGAGTCACACCTAAGTATACAAAAAAGTGATTTGTGGAATGGTTGAATTTATCTCAGCTACTAGTAATTCTCTGGGGCTGTGTCCCAGTCCATTATTATTTGACACACCATGCCAACGAAGATTGGACACAGGCCGACGCAAATCGGTCTTAGCCATCCTCCAATGAGAATAATCCTGCCCTAATTGCCATGAAAGGTCCTCCCTGACCCGGAACACAAGCAACCCAGGAAAAAATGGGTTGGAATGCCCCCCGAGCCATTGTCAGTGGTTATACTTATTGTAAGCATTCCTCCCATCATATTTGGCATGTTTTCCGTAAGCAAATTAAGCCTGGGCCTGGACTTAGATTCAGCTCCGTCAACTCATAGCCAAAGGACGTGCAATGAAGGGTAGGTAGGGTGGCCATGCAGGGTTGGGAGCATGGCCTGGCTGTAGGCCCACTGTGCACTGCCTTTGGAACTGCGCAGCAGGTGTTGAAAATAGAGTATATAAAAAACAGTGAGGTTCACTGAAATACACAGTTATTGTTCTGACTTAAACTAGTCAAACCACAAAAATGTACCTGTTATATAAGCACTGCACACAAAACACACAGCAACTTGTGCCACCTGTCATGGTTTCATATCATTCTCTTGATCACTTTTTTGTCTGTTTGTGTACCTTTGCTAAATTGGTGTTTTTAGCATTGTAGGTTGCACAAGTTATGGCCAGGAGCTTGTCTGACTCATAACACTCCTTATCTGACTGAGCCTAACACCTGCC
The DNA here is from genome assembly GCF_964204655.1 of Triturus cristatus. Classification (NCBI taxonomy): domain Eukaryota; kingdom Metazoa; phylum Chordata; class Amphibia; order Caudata; family Salamandridae; genus Triturus; species Triturus cristatus. The sequence goes on from NC_140582.1 coordinate 130,355,011, forward strand.
CATGTTTCAGAGATTCTGCTCTAAAACAGAAACATATTTGGGACCATGGAACATCAGCATGCAGGAGACTGAGTCATCATACTAACTCAGTATCCATGAGCCCGAGTGAGACTAGCTGTGGGTCCTCAATTGCCCTTCTAACCATACCATAGAAACAAGTGAATTGGCATCCCAGAACACAACACTCTTGACAGTCTCAGGGATCGAGGTGACAAGACACACCTTTTTGCTCTCTCACTTGTACTTGTCCACAATAAGACAAACAAGAGACACGAAGGGAGTTTTTAATATTTTTTATACTATTGTGCTCTGTATGCAGTATACGTGCCACAATTAGAAAATAAATGCATAATAATAATACTGTTAGCTTGGTCAATAATCCATATACAATGAAAAGTGCTCTCATTTTATAAGACAGCGTAACATAACCGCCCACACCTGCTAATAAATCTAAATGATTATATGAAAGTTCCCTGGGATTATCGGCAGACCCCGTACCTTAGCATACACAGATAAACTCTCTACATCTCAGCAGATGCAGTGTTCTTGTCACAGAATTCACATTCCATGTGGGTGTTCGCAGCTCATGTACTCATCTGTATGCTATGACATGCGTACAGGTAAACAACAGCTACATTCCCGTGTTATGTCTAGGTGCTAGTGGAGGCCAGAATGAATAAAAAAGGGACAATGTTGTTTGACCTTGTCGGTGCTGCTCAGACAGAATCTAAAGAAAAGTACACAGAACGAAAACATGCAGGTTCCATGTAAAAATACAATGTGGCACAAAAGCAAGCATGTATATATTGTAACATGTGCAAAGGAAAATGAGGCCTACAATGTGCACAGTTAGGCTAACAATGGTAAAACTACACTGGCCATGCAGAAAACACACAACACCCATTCTTTTCTCTGCAGATAATACCTTAAATATAAATCCTGTTTGGGCTTAGGAGATCTATGCCGGTGTGCGACTCCTGAATAGTGGTTTATGACAAGACCTCCCACCCCTTAATTCAATAGCAACTAATGGCTAGCATCATAGCCTGCAGACCTTCTAACTGTCTCTGAGAGACATATGCCCTGCTAAAGTAATTATGTCATTATTTCACTTTTGTAAAATGAACTTGGTCCATTTATAATAACTCCCAGGGTATTAAATCTATCATGATGTGGAAGTCCAAAGTAGTGAAGCTAATGCTAAAAAGCCTAAGTTAGTTCTGCTGATGCTAACAACTTTTAGCTCATTTCATTACTAACGCTCCTGGGTGTGTTTTTTTTAGTTGCTTTTTTTAAAATGCAAATCCAGATAGAACATAATGCATTAAGCAAAACTTAATAAACAGATATATCACACTATTGGTAGCATAACGGATATACCAGAATCATCCATTAAAGCATACCCCCTAACTCCAACACTGCATGAAGAGACACAGCCATCTCAAATGTCTTCAGTGCATCAGGTGGCATTAGTTCCCAAAGTTGACTGGTGTTCCATTGATAAGGTTTCTTTTCCAGAATCAGTGAACTGTGCATGTGTAGAGCAGCTTAATAAATACATTTGAAAAGGTGCCCATATATCTATGGGTCCGGACACCCTGGGCTGCGGTGAACCATTTGTTTCAAAGTGCTAAATTCAAAAGGTACTGTCAAATAACCACATAGCATGTGCAGGTGACTTTCTGTTGCCCCAGTATCTAGCAACAACATCTAGACAGAGTATCCTTCTAGGTATTATCCTGGAGAGTGAGACTGATCAAATATTCAGGCTAATCACTAGTTTTTTAAAAGATGCAGGAGCCCTAAATACCATTATTCATATAAACTGGCATATTCTGAAAACGGATCCTGTAATTGGAGTATACATACAAGACCATCCTAGCATCACATACAGAAAAGGGAGGTCTATAAAAGATCAAATAGTCCAAAGTTATTTGTCTGTAGAAGACAACAATATGACGTTAAGTGGCATTGTGGGATTTTCAGCCTGCAGTATTGCAAAGCGTGTAAGAACAGCAAAAATGTACTCTCATGCTAAGCACCAGGATGTGAAAAGTAAAAGAAAATCAATAAGTTGATGAATTTCAATACCGCCTATGCAGTTTACTGTATTCTATGTCCATGTCAAATTAAATATATTGGCAACACAATACACCAGGCAAATAAAAATGATTCCTGAATGTTCACAAGCCATTGCTAATAAAGATCAATCATATTCTATTACAAGACACTTTGAGACACATCACAATAGCAACATACATTTGTTGCAATATTTCTGTATAGATCACGTGCCCCAGGATGTAAGAGAGGAGGATTGTGTGTCCAATCTCAGATGTCTAGAATCCCTTTACATATTGGACTTACAAACAAAAGTGCTATTGGGTCTGAACACAGAAGAGGAACTGGCAGCACACCTAGCAGTATAGTCTTCCTCACAGAAGCTATCTCCCTCTACCCTACAGATAGGTAATCCATCTATGAGATAGCAGTCCTTTTGTCTTTCCGTTTCTTTTGTATCTTGGTTGCAAAGGGAAATAACATTAGTTTATTACACATTTGTGAGTTGTGTGAATTTAATGTTCATGTTGTCTTTTAACATAATGTCACAATGATGAGTCCTCTTTTTTAGCATCGCTCATTCAGGGCCCAATCTTTTGAAGGTGTAAAGTGGAAATATTTTGGGGTTGACATTTAGATTAATTAGATTATCTTGTAATGTTATCATCTATTTACTATGCAGATTTGTGCATGTATAGAAGTGAATCATGTGGAAATCTTAAGGTTAAACTTAAGATTATACCCTAATATTATTTTCCATTTTATCTCTGGCCTCCTGTTTAGGTGTGAATACAATCATCATTAGAATGTATTTTATAGTGTGTGATGTTAAATACAGGAATGCCAGATCTGCTATAGGACCGAAAATCCATCGGATATACCAAGATTTTGTATTTTAGGACTGTTAAATAATTTTCTGAATTTCATACTTTGACAAATGTTTATGGTTCAGATTTTTTGAACTATTAGATACTAGTTTGATTTTTCTCTATGAATTGCATAAAGTAACATTGATGCATTAGTCACTTTAATATGGCAGCTGGCGAAACAGTAAGAGTGAATGCCATATACATGTTGTCGTTTATCAATGGATTGTAATGTCATGGCCAACACCCAATAGACATTGTTTATATTAACATGTATGGCAGCTAACTCACTGATATATATGTATAGGTTACCTACTGGCAGTCCCCAGTGGGTAGTTATAGTTAGAACCATGTTTCCATATGAAAAGCATTTTTTGAGTTGCCTATTTCTTCGGCGCAGTTTGACAAATCTTCCCGAAATTTTTCAGAAAACTGTTCCAGTCCTTCTAGTTGTGCATGGAACATTTTGGGGCAATCCGTCAAATGGGGCAGAGAAAAAGTGGGGGTAAAAAAAGTGTTTTTCCCATGTTAATTCCCATAGTGGCTTTGAGCACAACTACCACCTGAAACGCTGGACGGAATTCCTCTGAAGGGAGGTTTCATTCTATACTTTAAATCTGTCCAGTAGTTTTAAAGAAATAAAAAGAAATCCAGATTTGTTTATTTTTGACCTCAAAGTCTCCATGAATAATGACAAGCTCATGCAGAAATCTGCAGAGCTCTGATTGGCTGCCAACTCTTTCAACCAGGAAGTGCTGGCAACCATCTTGGGACTCGGCTTCAGCCGAGTCCTTAAACAAAACACAAAAAATAAAGAAAAGGGGGGTGGTAGGATTATCCTAACTCTGTAGTCTTTGTCCTGGGATCTCAGAAGGACCCTGCAAAGGCAAAAAAGCTTTTTTTTCACATGATTGCCACAAAATCACAACAATTTGTGAATTTTGCTTGGTGGGAGCTGACAGCTCACACCCAGCAAAACCAAACACCCCGCTTCCAACAAGTTGGAGTTTTCAAACTGCTCCTGCTTGCTGGAAGCAATGTTTTCTTCAGACAAGCAGGCAGGGAAGGAGGTGAAAATATTGCTCACACACAAAGGGAGCTGCCTTTTTAGCAGCTCCCTATGTGCAACAGCAATGACGGCTCCCACAGGAGACGAGGAGCCAGCTGGGACAGTGGGGGGTGGAAGCACCCCCTGCAGCCCCCATTCTGCACACTGGTTGCCCTGGGTGGGACCAGGGCACTCAGTGACACACAGCTGGGCTGCAAGGATGGGGTCCCTGGGGATAAATTTGGCCCAGGGAAGGAGGCTAGAGGGCTCCCTCCCCCATTTTTTTGTGGCCAGGCCCCAAAGGATGGGATTGGCAGAGTTGAAACCGGCCTGAGGAGGGGGGCCCCCGGCCCTAATGCCCCATTACATTTCAGCCAAGCCTCGGGGAATGGGGTCCCAAGGGCCAAAATCATCCTCGTATTCTTTAGTTCAATGAAAAGTTCTTCCCACCATTTCCCACATTGATGGACTGCTTAACAAAAGCCCCTAAGTGCGTTTCTAGCAATTTTGGTAAAGCGTTATTAATGCAGCAGGATACAAGGACATTTCCACCAAACAAAGAAGCACTTACTTAATTGAGTCAAGAGGAAGTACCCCTGTTTGGTGGAGATTCACCTCTTTGCAGCCTCATCATCTTCTTTTGATGAGGATTAATGTTATCACAGAATTGTTGATGAAGACGCTGGAGGACTAATGTTGCTGAAATTGCATGCACACAAGGTCACTGGAAACATTACAATGTGGTCCTTTGTAGTGTAGAAGTTGCTTTAGACATTTACCCAACAAGGTAGCACTTACTAATTAACCAGATAAAAGTGATCCAGTTGAGAAGACATTTTCAGCAAAACTGGGGACTTTACTTGGAAAAAATGAGGTTCCATTCACACCTCAGTACAAATTTCACAGAAATTGAACCTCAACGGTAAGCACTTACAAATATAAACAAAGCATGTGCCTCAGTGAAAGCCCAGCTTCAATAAAGCGCACATGATCCTAACATCTTGAGCTTGGCAAAAGCAAAGCAAGTGTGCTTCCTCAAAAATTCCATGTGGAAAACCAATTTGAAATCCTTAATGGAGGAGACTGCATCATTGATCTATTGGAGCACAATCTGATGTGGGGAGACTATGAAGACTGATATGGCTTGGCAGTTCGGGTAGGCTGTTCCCATGAGGCACAGGGTGAAGACTGATTTGCATATAGCTGTGTCTGAACTGGGGTGGTGAAGTGAGCTAAAGAATGATGATAGATTCAACCCAGATCTCTGACTGTGGGTGAGTATCTGAAAAGTTTCAGTACTCCGTCCATCATCCCCTTGTGTTTGCTTTGTTCACCCTAAGATGGCAGGGTATGCCCAGACGTGGGTCCCTTGCTCACTTTGCCACTGGATTCAAGCTAGTCTGGCTGATGAGGGCTGTTTGCCCGATACCGGTCATAGGATGCTTGTTTCCAGTCCAGGGAAGATATGGCTTGGCAGTTCGGGCTGGACTGTTCCCATGAGGCACAGGGTCAAGACTGATTTACATATAGCTGTGTCTGAACTGGGTTGGTGAAGTGAGCTAAATAATAATGATGGATTCAACCCAGATCTGTGATTGGGGGTGAGTGTCTAAAAAGGTTTCAGCGATCCGTCCATCATCTCCTTGTGTTTGCTTTGTTCGCCCTAAGTTGGCAGGGTATGCCCAGACGTGGGTCCCTTGCTCACTTTACCACTGGATTCAAGCTAGCCTGGCTGATGAGGACTGTTAGCCTAAAACCGGTCCCAGGATGCTTGTTTCCAGTCCAGAGAAGATATGGCTTGGCAGTTCGGGCTGGACTGTTCCCATGAGGCACAGGGTCAAGACTGATTTACATATAGCTGTGTCTGAACTGGGCTGACGAAGTGAGCTAAAGAATGATGATGGATTCAACCCAGATCTGTGACTGGGGGTGCGTGTCTGAAAAATGTCAGCGCTATGTCCATCATCTCCTTGTGTTTGCTTTGTTCGCGCTAAGTTGGCAGGGTATGCCTAGATGTGGGTCCCTTGCTTGCTTCGCCACTGGATTCAAGCTAGACTGGCTGATGAGGGCTGTTAGCCCAAAACTGGTCCCAGGATGCTTGTTTCCTGTCCAGGGAAGATGTGGCTTGGCAATTTGGGCTGGACTGTTCCCATGAGGCACTGGGGCAAGACTGCTTTGCATATAGTTGTGTCTGAACTGGGGTGGCGAAGTGAGCCAAAGAATAATGATGGATTCAACCCAGATCTGTGAATGGGGGTGAGTGTCTGAAAAGTTTCTGTGCTCCATCCATCATCTTGTGTTTGCTTTAAGACTGATTTCTATCTCATCATCTCCTTGTGAGAGCAGAGTTCATGATTCTCCCTTTTAAATACTGTATGTATTTGAGTGCTCAAAATGCATAGCACGACTCACACACCCACTCACAGACATAATCAGGCACTCACACACTCCCTCACAGACCCACACAGGCACTCACAGACCCAGGCACAAAGCCACAAAAACACTTATACACCCACCCAGACACTTGCACAGGCACTCACAGACTTACTCACAGACCCACACAGGTACTTACACACCTACTCATAGACACATGCAGGCACTTACAGACCCACTCACAGAGCCACACAGGCATTCACACACCCACTCAGACACTCACACAGGTATTCCCACACCCACTTACAGACCCACACAGACAATCACGGACCAACTCACAGAGCTACACTGGCACTCATGCACCAACTGAGAAACTCACACAGGCACTCACAGACCTACTCATAGACCCAAACAGCCACTCACACATACCCACTTTTGAAGGGACAGGTTACATTTAGGAATAAAAAAAAGTAAAAATTCACAGAACAAAACAAAGGTTACAGGGATGTTATAGTTGGAAAACAGATTTGATAAAACTTAGGAATTCACTTAACAAAGCAAAGGTTACACAGATGTTATAGTTAGTATCATTTTTCACTCATACAAAACAAGTTAAATTCTGAAGTTATAGTTGTCTGAGCTAACTCTAATTTCCATCCCACAATGCACTGCTTATGACCTCACATAATACATAACGTATCACATGGTAAATGACATCCCTGATCACATCACTGATCACATTGCAAAAGACATCACTGATGACATCATCAATAGAACCACTCAGACATCCACTTACACCCATATAGAATGTCTTATACACCCACCCTCACTCCCACACAACCACTCATATAACCATTCATAGACCCATAAAAGTAGTCACACACCCAGTCACTGGCCCATAGAGCCACTCACATATCCACTAACTCATACAACCACTCACACAACCACTAACTCACCCATCTAGCCACTCACACACTCACTTACTCGCCCATCAAGCCACTCACACACTGAGTCAGTCACTTATACATCTATTCACACACCTACTCACCCAACCATACAGTCACTCACACAGCCACTCACTCACCCATATAGTTACTCACACACCCACTCACATATTTATACATATACTAACACTTGCACTCATTCACTGATAGTCATTAACACAAGAACACACTCACTCATACAGCCACTCTCATATTTACTCACTCACACATACAGTCACTCACACCCCCCCTAACCTGTACAAAATGTATGCACCCACTCACTCACTCATACAACCACTCCCACACCCCATCACTCTCCTATACAGCCTCTCACATACCCACTCACTCACCCATACACCACTGACACACCCACTCAGTCCCCAACACAGTCACACACAGCCAACTCACTCACCTATACAGGCACATACTTACCCACTCACATACAAATACAGCCACTCACTAACCCATACAACTGCTCACACACCTCTAGACCCACTCAGACACCTACTCACATATGGATACACACAGTTACACAGCCACTCAGATAATATTTGTAATAGTGTCACTCATCAGTAGTACACAACATATACTAATTTAACATTCATAGTATCTTTCTAAATATCTTTAACACTCAAAAACATTTAGAAAACACTCACAATCACTGAATGATGTCATCAGTGATGTCATTTGAGATGAGAAGTCATAAGCAGCGCATTGCAGGGGCATAATTTATAGTTAGCTCAGGTAACTATAACTGTGGAATTTAACTTGTTTTGTACGAGTGAAATCTGAGCATAACTGTTTTTTTCAGAAAAATATATATATAATATATATATCAATAGATAGATAGATATAGATATATATATGCGAAGAATGTATCCACACAGCATCAGAAGGGATACAGTGGAACTCCTTGGTGGGTATTCAAAAAAACTATATTAAAGTGCTCGTGGGCTACAGACTGTCAATGCGTTTCTGTTGCACCCAGCAACCTTGTTCACCTTATATATATTGGGTTAAAATAAGTATGAAAATAGAATTTACTCTACCATCCAACAGCGAATAATCAATGAAAATCTCATGTGTGCGTCTCAGATTGAGCTGTTTTTACTTGAAATACTCACAATGGGGCAGATTTATGTTCCCTGGCGCATCCCTGCAAATCAGCATGGATGCGCCAGGGAAAATGCGTCACGCAAGATTGCCCTTGCGCCACCGCAGATGCGCCGCATTTACAATGCGGTGCATCGTGGCGCAAGGACAAGCAGATGCGTGATGTATCTGCCGGCGTAAGGTTGGCGCAGTGCTGAAGTTGTGTCGCAAGCGACACAACTTCAGCACTGTTCCAACCTACCCCATACCTAACATGGTGCGTCAAGCCTTACGCCTGCTTCAAGCAGGCGCAGGGTTTTGACGCATCAGCGTTGGGAAAGTGACTCAGTGAAATCTTATAGATTTCACTGAGTCACTTTTCAGGGGCGTTCCTGCGACGGAACGCCCCCCCCTGAGTAGAAACGCCCACATGAAACCTGACGCAGGTTTCATGTGGCGCAGGGCTTTACACCATGTCGCATCTCCATAGATGCGTCACGATGTAAATAGGGCGCACCGTGGCGCAGGGTTTACGCCGCTGCTGCGTCACAAAAGTGACGCAACGGCGGCGTAAAAGTGGCGCAACTCCAACATAGATCTGCCCCAATATATTTATATCGTTGTTTATTTCGAGTGCAGTTATGGTAGATTGTAATTGTTACTTTTCTTTCGTTTGAGGTTAATTTTCTTACACACGTTGAAACACATCACTTTGAGAACATTTGTTTCGTGTTAAAGGTAAAGCAAAAACTATTTCAGCAAATTAAGGCCATCGTGAATGCTTCCATCTTTGACCTGAGGCCTTCGGTACTGCTTTTAAGTGCTGGGATATGAGACAGGGTAGGCACAATTTGTGCTTCATACAATTATAACTCCTGTTATTCATGCCGCGACTAAGCAGCTAAATGTGGGCTAACAGGAGCTACTTGAAAGCAATCCTTTTTATTATAGCGTATTATTAATATTGTGACCTAAATGTAAAGTTCTGCACTGAGAATCTGAATTTGTGTCACAAACTAACATGAATGTAAAAGCACAAAGTCTGTGGGTTTCCTAGTGAGATAATTAAACCCTCTAACTTATATTTCAGATTATTGGGAATGAAATGTTCTGAAAGAGTTGTTCAGTAAGTTGGGATATTAAAAATCAATATGAATTAATTATAAATCATTCAGCCTTTTAAATCCCCACTAGCTGCAATTTGGCAGTCCTGCTTTCTCATATATCCTTGCCAAAACTCGGTTGTGTGTGATAGCGTCAGAGTCATCTGTATGCGGGTGTGCATGTTTTAACAGTAGGAGGTCAGTTCATCTCTTTTTAATGTAAATGGAGTTTTACAGTCAATGTGAAGAAATTGTATTTTCATTATGTTCATTTCAAAGAGTCCAATCAATCAAGGTTCGCATTTCAAAGCCAGTCTAGAAGACAAATCTTCCGTAAAGATATTTCTGCGTCAGTTCCGCATAGCAGCTCTGCATTTCCACAACAATACACATCGTGATGTATTGTATTAATAAGCAGGAGTAACCACTCATAAAAACATTAACTCAGCTTGTAGGAGTGGACACATATTTCATCAGCTCACCCGGATATTAAGCTCTGTTTATTAGTCAACTGAATCCAGTATTAGGCATTATAGTATTTCACTGTGATTTTTCATTTTTATTTGAAAGCTATTGAGCATGGCACCGCTGAATGGTGCATTCAAAGGGGCAGATTTACAAGCCCCTTGCGTCACTTTTGCACCGTCGTTGCGTCAATTTTGTGACGCAGCGACAGTGTAAAAGTTGCGGCCCATTTACAACGTGACACATCTAGGGAGATGCGTCACGTTGCGAAGCCCTGCTCCACATTAAACCTGCGTCAGGTTTAATGTATGCAGGGTGGGCGTTCCGTCGCCAGAAGCCCTGTAAAAGTCGCAGTGAAATCTACTAGATTTCACTGAGTCACTTTTACGTCCATGCTGCGTCAAAACCCTGCGCCTGCTTGAAGCAGGCGTAAGGAGTGACGCAGCATGTTAGGCATAGGGCGCCCCTGAGCATTGCTGGATTTGCGTCGTGCTAGCGACACAACTCCAGCAATGCGTGACTTTTCCGTCAACAGATGCGTCAGAATTTCTGACGCATCTGTCAATACTTGCGCCATGGTGCGCCGTATTATAAATACAGCGCATCCATGGTGACGCAAGGATTTAGCATGTTGGCGCAGGGAAAGTGACGCATCTCTACAGATGCGTCACTTTCTTGTAAATCTGCCCCAAAGTATTTATAGGCAATTGCTGAACACATTGGCAATTTGACATGTATCTCTCACCTTTCTCTAAATCTTTCACCTCATCAGTCTTGACTACTTAGCATTCAATTTAATCTCATCATCTACATGAATGTGTCTGATCTCACTCTTTCTTCCCATATGACCTTTAAACAATCCCAAAATATTTGTTACCATTTTTTTGTGTGTTTTTGACAGAAACAGTCCAATTCAAGTAGCCATTTAATTTAGCAGAACGCTCCGATGGTTTTGTAGTTAATAATAATAAAGCAAAGGGAAGGACATTTTTCGGGAATGGAATTCAAAATGGACTGTGTGGAATTCACAAGCCAAGTTGGAAAGCAGAGGGTGAGGATGACAGAACTGATGCAGATAAATGTTGATGGGGGTCATCATGAACCCAGAAGTAGGAGAAGCTGTAATTGCTCACTAACTGAATCCCACCTCGAGACGGACACTCCTCAAGGCTGCTGAAAATGCAATCCCTGCCCACTGGTTCTGGGTATGGGTGTGTGTGGTTGCGCTGTGAACGGCACATACGGACGGGATTTGACTTGATCTCTACCTTGGTATTGCTGGGAGCAGCCATTCTTTATGTTATCCTGATATTTCATCTATAACCTTTCTCAAAAGGTGGCTTTCTTGGATAGTCTTCCACTGTCCTGATCTGTGTTGACATTGGCACATACACAACGCAGCAGGTGACTCAGTTCTGCCAATGATGCTTCACGATGTGATAGTCGTGTTAAAAAGGCAGTAAAGGTGAGTATTGGTGTGCTTCTAATTTAGTTATATTCAAATATATTCTGCATTGCTATGCTTTTGTGACCAATTGGAGCACATTCACAAATATGGTGTTATATGGAGCCTCCTTCTTCTGCCTTGATCCCTCGTCTTTTTCGCCCTCCTCTCTCCACATCAAAGATAATCATAGCCAGAATGATGGTGGTGATGACTGTGATACTGATTTGAGCAGTATGGTGGCAGAGACTGGGGTTGCTCTGCACAAATAGTTGTTGGCTGTCCCCTTCAGTGGTTTGAGCTTATTCTGGATAGGGGCGCTGGCTCCGACTGCACTGATTTTGATTCTGACTTTATTGGGTATGAGGTTGCTCATGAGGATTAGAATGCCAGGTTTATTGATAATAAGCTGCCCACCTGGAAACGATTGCCAGACTCCAGGTAAATATGCATCTTTTGAGTAGAAGGGTCCTGATTGGCTCAAACACAAGGCTGTGTTGTACAACTGTACCCATCGATGGAAATGGAAAAGCATCTGCCCCTTCAGTTCTCTTTGATTCTTTGATGTTCAATTTTATTGGACATACCTTGATGGCGAGACTACAATTCACAGGGGTCCTGTGGACAAGAAGATGGATTCCTCCAAGTAGAAGCCATATTCATCATTGCAACTTGCTCCTAAAGTGGGGTACAAGCTGGGCCTATACATCAGTGTTGCATCCTGACTTTAACAAGCTGTTCAAAGCTATGGACTAATGAACACTGCTCTCGTCTTCTGGTAGGGATGGAGTAGCATGACAAATTTCTCTCTGATGTCTCCTTCAATGTGGTCCAGGATTTTGCTTTGCCTCTGTAAAAGATCGGCATAATCTGCTCCTAATGGACTGTCAGACCGTTCCTGCCAAGAAGTTTGCTTTCCTTCCTTTGACATTTGTGGATACTTTGCTGTTTGGGCTTGAATTTGTAAGGATGAAATATATCCTCAAAACAAGAATGCATGCATCATTCTTCCTTCCAACTATCCAATAGCAAATTATTCAGTGTTATACTATAACTGGCTAATTCTCTTTACGTTTTCCATAGCCCTCTAGGAGACAGTCAATAGCACCATTTTACTATCAGATGGGAGGGGGTTTGTCGGGTACTAGAAGTAGAAGTCTAAACAGAGCTCAGCAGGCCAATCACAGAATTCCTGACTATACTGGGCCAGGCCCAGATAGGATGTTTGAAAGGCATGAACCTCCAATGCCTGGAAGCTTCCATTCATCTGGAAACCTATTGCATCAAGTTTGTCTCTCTCATCACTGCCTTCTGTGCATTCTAAATCATGTCCATGGCGTCCATGCAAGAATGGGACACTGTTTCAGGACATCAAGGCACTGGTGGAAAAGGAGGCTTCAGTTTGAGGGAAAGGTGTTTACATCATCATCTTTCTGGTTCCCAAAACCATGGAATGCCTCCAGATAGTAATTGACCTGAAGTAGGTAAATGAGACATGCCCTTCATAATGGAGACACTGCAGCGCATTGATATCCTGATCCTGTCTGAAGCCTTTATGGTTGCCACCATTTTTTAGCTGCTTATGTTCACATCATGTTGCCATATCTGCATCAGCAGTCTGATTACTTCTTCAACAGGGGTGCATTAACAGGCCCCTCCTACAGTCAGAAACTGTTTTGACCATGGTGGCTCTGAAAATTGCTATCTTCCATTTGCAAGGATATTATCTGTACCCCTACCTGGCCCCTAGTATAGCATGTTAGTGCATATATCATTTGGTATCACATATAATCCTCTACCACACCAATCCCTTTCTACAAAACGTTAAATTATGGAAGCGACATGTTGATGATGTCCTGGTAATTTGTGAAGGAAATGAGACAACAGCGAACAACTTCTAATCTGTCTGGACAGATAGAACAAGTTTCTAAAATTCACAAATACAATGAGCAGGATTGCACCAGTGTTCTTGGACCTGAACAGAGTGGCACCCTCAAAACCAACACCCATGAGAAACCCACCACAAAGAATTGTCTTCTAAGTGAAAATCCGCCTTTTGGACAACTCCTAAGGTTGAGGAGGAATGGTTCAGAGCTAAACGATTTTAAAGTACAAGCCAACTACCTAGCTAAGAAACTGGAAGCCCAAAAGTAGCCGAAGAAAATTGTGTCCAAAGCTAAAAAATGAGCTAAAAAAATAATAGGGACGCCCTGTTGGAACCTGCCAACAACAACCCAATAATGAAACGAGTCCAATTTGCATTACCACCTTTAGCATAGTGTCCAATTTGGTAACAAAAAACATTTAGAAACATTGGTGCAAACTAAATAGTGGGACCCTAATGATACTGCGCACCATGTTCTCCCACAGACAAGGAAAGAACCTGAAGGACATGTTAGTACATACCTGCCACTGTGCAATCCAGAGGGGAACTCCTCAGAGCTCTATGACACCAACTATGGGTCACTACCCTTGTGGTACTTGCAGTGTATGCCATTTGACCAAAGCAACGAAAACAGTGGTTTTTAACAATAACATGACTTGGCAGCTTAGGAACCTGATGAATTGTAACACTCAAAGAGTGGTGTATCTGATAACTTGCCCATGCAACTTATATTTATGTGTGTATGAGTACGAGAAAAATAAAAACAAGAATCCACGAGCAACGCAGTAATCTCAGGTGCGGTCGCACAATTACAAAGATGTTCTCGCAATACATAGAAATGAAACACAAAGCCTGTGATTACCAGTGGTTGATCATAGAACAGATAAAGGACATGACAAATTCAGAAAGAAGGCTTTTTGAGAGAGAACAATGTTGGTTGTTTAAGCTTAAAACATATGTCAATAGCTTCAATGACAATATCACATGGGGCAGTTTCTCTTAAGTAAACAACCAGGGTAGTGAACACATTGCTAACATAGGTCACACACCCCCAACAATTGTCATCCCACATTTAATTTTATCATCACTTCACAATCGTTTTGTTTTTCCTTAATTCATTGCCATGACTAAAACAAACAAGAATGGTAAACAATAATAGACTATTTGAGCCCTACTTTTTTGATAGAATAAAAATTATTTTTCCCTTTTAGACAATGTACTATGCCAGGCTATCTTTATCTAAAAAAATCTCTCAAATGAGGAATCCCTGAATGACATCCAACCTGTGCCCCATGGAAGACGGCTTTTTTAGACACAACGGTCTAGTTATTTTTGACTATGTGAGAATGGACATAGCATCGGAACGTCCTCCCTCATAACAAAATACCCCTGAAGAGCACACATTGGTAAGATAGATCCCCGGGACAGAGTCCACAGTAGGTGTACACAGTGAGGGTTCACCTAGATGAGGTAAGTCCTTTAAAAAACTTAGTGATGTGAGATACCTGACCCTACCAGTAACTATGGTTCCAAAGCATTGTTTTGATTAATACTGGCATGATGCATGGCTGGATACAAATCACGATTCATCTAATCAGAATTGGATAAAAAAAAACATACTGATCCGTTCAGTCTTAATATACTGTTCTAACAATATTGGCACAGTACACAACTGGCTCCACACTATGATTAGTATCTTTTATGGATCTGAATTGGATCTCAGAAAATGTACTGACTCGTATGGCCTGAAAATTGTTTCCTCCCCCTACAGAGTGTGACAATAGGCCACCCTCTCCCTGGGAGGAACCATGATGCAGTATTAATGCATCCTAAATGTATGTGGATGTCAAATGTTCTATTTTTGCAATTCCAATCTATGCATTTGTTCAAACAGGCATGATTTCCTACTACTGTCACAATATTTATCCTTGCACTAATAGTCCATTGGTAATGCTTTCCCTCATTTCAGCAGAACTACACTAGAAGTGCTCACCCAATGTTTTAATAATAATCCTATATTTTCCTTACACGTTTGTCCACGCAATGATGCAGAAAAAAACATGCAAAAAGATTATTTGCACCCAATTCTCGTTTTTATATCTCCACAGAGAGACAAAAAAAGAAGAACAATTTGGTGGTATACACATCTATGTTTCACAAATGTGGCATGGCATGCAAATAGTGTGTTTCCTGTGATTAACATTCAGGAGTGGTACCAAGTGACTAGTTTTGCATGGTCCTGAAGAAGAGCCATAGGGGCACAGCTTGAAACGTGTTGATCCGTAGGATCGTAGGTAGATTATAACCTCGTCTTTCTAACTACCCCCTATTTTTTAATCATACAAACTAAAGGGAGAATAAAACAGATATACCTACTAGCCAGGTATTTTTAAACTACACTGTAACAGAGCTCTATTCTCCACCTCCCACCTTTTATAAACACCTTCTTTGTCATCTAATAAAGACCAATACGTGTTCCCATGTGCAAGGATAACTATTGTGACAGTAGTAGAAAAACATGTCTGTTTGAAGAAATGCATAGATTGGAAAGTTGCAACATGCCCCAATCAGCAGCGGATTGGGATGGACCGATGATGAAGCATGCCACAAAGGATTAACTCTGGTGGTGAGGGTTTTACAAGAAATGCTGGTAAGAGAACAAAGACATTTCTTAAAATAGTATGTGGTCAACTGGAAAGACAGCAAAATCATGGAAATAAAAAACAAAGTTTGAGATCAAGTAAGAAAGGACAAAATGTCCATGATATGAACAGTAACCAATCCTACAAAAAAGTACAGAGTTTAAACAGAAGGTAGAGCCAGTTTATGGAAATCAGAGGTTGAATGTTCGGTAGTAGCGTAATTCAGAATCTGATAAGAACTATGAAGAAGTACAAAGAAGGAGAGAAACAGTCAGACAAAAGGAATGTGTTGAGTGTGTAGTCGATAAGGACTTTGTCCTCAAAGGGACGCTATTTCTTTTGATTCTAAACAAAATGATGACACTGAATAAAATAGTTTTATGTATGGGGAGAAAAAGCCAAAAGAAGCAGCTTGTCAATAGAACTAACTTTGCAAAGTTTTCAATAGTGAATGGATACATAGTTCCAGTACTGAGCCTTTCTCTAAGGAAGAAAGCTACTTCCAAGAGAACACATTGGTTCATCCAATTGCAGTATCTGGATGATGTTATGAGATAAAAGATGGTTCTCCTATTCCAAAAGAGTTAATGGTACCTATAAATGTAGAGTAAGTCATAGCTGAAGAGGTACAGGAAAGATGTAGACAGGCCCCTGTATATAAATGGTACTGTACCAGTATTTGTAGTGCCAGGCAAGAATCAATTGATATATTGAAAGGTTTCCTATGTAATCTTCCATGCGAAAGTGTGAAACAGGAGATAGGGATTTTGCAAGGATTAGATCCATGTAAAGTAAGAAAGCATACTATTTTACAAGGACATTCCCTAGCATGTCTATCGAAGAGTGCAGAAACAACCTTTCATCACTTTAGACTGTTAGCTGCTCACCACACTGAAATGCGAAAAATTATTTATAAGGCTTTACTATGTTAAAACTACTGACCTATGTTTAGTATAAATGAATAGAACTCTTTTGGATGGTACAGTAGCAGAGGTAGAAAATATTTGTGATGACGTTCAGTTGTGTTTTTTTGTTCCTGAAGGAGTGTAAGGAAAATGAGGTCTTGGTATCTGCAGGTGTGGTGGAACAAGACACAGGTATTACTGTTGATAACTTTAAAGACGAGATTAGAAAGCTTACACAGTCTGTTCAGAGACACCGAACTGCATTTGTATATGTTGTCAAAGTACTCACTACAAAAGGCAAACTCGTAATGTTACTGTGTCCAAAAACTGAAGCAGACAACAGAAATACGTGCCAAGAATTTGCAGCTTATTTATTTGCAGAGGAACGCTTTGATTGTTCCAGACGACAAATTATATGTAAGTACTGTTATAATAAGTTGGAGGGTAATAAAATGCCAGCTAGAGCAGTCCACAATAAAATAGAATTAGTTCCAATCCCACAAGAACTTGAAAATGTTTATGAATCAAGTCTTATACAATATATACATCCCTTCCACACTATAGTCCGTATGGAGTCTAAGACAGAGAAGTAACTCCAATTAATCTCCGGAAAGGTCTTAAGGTAGAGTTGTATACTTGCCATTAGATTCCAAACAGAATATTGAAACTTTAGGGATGCAGAGAGATTTGGAAGAAGCACTTATTATTCTAGTCAATGGTGTCCCTGCCAAGAGCAAAACAAATGGCAAAAGTTAGTGGATATTAGTAAAGTGAAAAAGGCAACATTATATCTGGTGCAAATTAATATTTATTATAGAAAACTAGATCTTCTTCAAGATCTAATACATATGGAGGATGACACTTCATCATCAAGAGGTCAGATTGAAAAGGTTGATGAATGCATATTCGAAAATATTTATGAACACTACAGTATTTATCCTCTGCATTCTAGAGAGATTGTTGGTGAATGTATTGGTCTATTTCAAAACAAAAAGCAGAAGGAGCTCCCTTGAGCGTGTGGGAGAAACATTTAGAAGCTTGCTGTTTTCCACATCTGTTTTCAACCAGAGTAGGTGGTAGATATGATGACCAGCCTGTACAAATACCAGCAGCAGAGTACAGATCAACTAGACTATATTCACAGGATCCTAGATTTCGTCAGTGTATTCCCTATATATTTAAACTACCATTTCAGAGTGACTTGTCAGGGCTATCTTGTGCAGTAATTTCCATTCACAAAACAGGAGTGAATCTGCAAACTCCCAGCAAGGAATTTATTGCTAAAGTTCAAGGAAAAGACAAAAACTGGAATGTAACTTGATTAATCTCTGGCATGCCAACAGGGCACCAACGAGCATTGGTATTTTTGTCAAGATGAGCTGAAATTCATGTTGAGAATGCTACGAACACCCACTTGGTTTTTAACACTCAGTTGTGCTTAGTATGCATTAGATGACCTGCTTGAATTCTTGTGAGAAGCAAACTCAAAAATAAAATACATCAATCTGAAGACAGCAGGAGAACGTTGCCTGTTAGACCCTACAAATATTTGCAGATATTTCAATCATAGGTTTTAAGCCATGATGTCTTTCATCTGCAACAAAACAAATCCTCCTCTTGCTGAAGTAGCGGATTTATTTTGGCATAAAAAGTACCAAGCAAGAGGTTCTCCTCATATTCACATGCTGTTATGGGTAAAAGATGCACCAAAATTAGGGACAGACAGTAATGCATCTGTCTTGTCTTTCATGCAAGAGTATGTGACATGCACCATCCCAAGAGACAGTGCTGACAAGGGGTTGAGACAACAAGTTCTACAATTTCAAACTCATAGATGTGGCAAATACTTTAGTTGGAAATACAGATGGAAAGGACATTTTTATACAAGATGTCGTTTTGGATTGCCACGACCTTTTATTTCTGAAGAAAGAGCTAACAGCTTTTTGTCTACAGTTATAAATACACTGACACGGAAATCACCCAAAAATACATACAACCTTAGAAGAACAGAGGCTTACAAGTATATAAATGACTAAAACCCTGTGATACTGAAGGTGTGGAATGAAAATATGGATTTACAATTTGTTGCAGACAACTCCATCGCTGTTGCTCCCTATGTGACTTTATATATAACAAAATCAGAGAAGAAAAAGATGTGAGAGGCGATTTCTTCAGAGAAGATTCTTACTAAGATATTGTACAGTTTCAACTTGAAAATGTTTCCCCACAGAGAAATCGATCCTATAAGTGCTTAGACCGATTGAGCTAGTCTAGTTTGTTCTCAAAGTCAAGAGGAATTGTGTGGGTGAGCCTAGGCCTCGCAAGCAGATGAAATAGAGTATTAAAGTCTTACGCAGAAATTCAGTACCTAGCAGAATTTGATCCAGAAAGTAGAGCCACTCTGAAAACTAATATATTTGATTAATACTACCCAAGAAGGAGTCCCCGTCTTCAAAACATGTGTCTCTATGAAGTACTTCAACACAATACATATCGAAGTAATGTAACTGGAAATGTAGAAGAAAAGAGCTAGGCTGTACTTGGATGTGATGGTTGTTTGGCAAGACACAACTAAGGACATCTAATTAACCACAGAACATTTAGGGGCCGATTTACAAGCCCCTTGCGAGACATTTATGTCGCCGTTGCATCACTTCTGTGACGCAGCAGCGGCGTAAACCATGCGCCATGTTGCGCCTTATTTACAGTGTGACGCATCTAGGGAGATGCGTCACGTTGTAAAGCCCTGCGCT
The DNA here is from genome assembly GCF_964204655.1 of Triturus cristatus. Taxonomy (NCBI): domain Eukaryota; kingdom Metazoa; phylum Chordata; class Amphibia; order Caudata; family Salamandridae; genus Triturus; species Triturus cristatus. The sequence goes on from NC_140582.1 coordinate 130,374,628, forward strand.
ACATTAAACCTGCATCAGGTTTAATGTATGCAGGGTGGGCGTTCCGTCGGAAAAAGCCTCGGAAAAGTGACGCAGTGAAATCTACAAGATTTCACTGAGTCACTTTTCCGACGCTGCTGCGTCAAAACCCTGCGCCTGCTTGAAGCAGGCATAAGGCATGACGCAGCATGTTCGGTATGGGCAGCCCCTGAGCATTGCTGGAGTTGCGTCGTGCTTGGGGCACGACTCCAGCAATGCGCCGCCCTTATGCCATGAGATGCGTCACGCATCTGTTTATCCTTGCGCCATGATGCGCTGCATTGTAAATGTTGCGCATCTGTGGTGGCGCAAGGGTAAACTTGCGTGACGCATCTTTCCTGGCGCATCCCTGCTGATTTGCAGGGATGCGCCAGGAAACATAAATCTGCCCTGTTGTTGCCAAACTCTGGAGAGAAGAGATTTTTCTACTTGCCCATTGCTCAAATCATGATATGCTGAATTAGAATTACTGGAACACTATGACTGTTATGAAGACTCAATATAATTGAGTGTTCAGTCTTTCCAACTTACTTGCAATTATTGAAAGATGAGATTGAACAGGAAGAAACCATTGCTGGTGAGATAACCAGGTGATGGTTCACAAAGCAACCAATGTTCTGTACCAGTGAGTCACAATCCTCTTAGAGAAGCAATAATTTAAAATGATTCATCTATAGCTATGAATGAGGTGGAGAATGCAAAGTGGCAAGCTAGAGGTGAAATTGTGGAATTCTATAACTTAGTAGAACAACTGAACAATGAACAAAAAGACATTTACAACAAATTTAAAGATAAAATAGAGCAGGGATTTCTCCACAAGAGGAAAACAGTATGATTGTTCTTCTTCAATGAGCTGGCACTGTAAAATGCTTCATAATAAAAGTTCTCACAGGTTAGCTAAAGAAGATTACAGATTCAAATGTGTCATGTGTCGTAACAGCAGCAACAGAATGAGCGGCACATAACATTAAAGAAATTACTCTATATTGACTACTATTGCTATCTGTTGAACATGACAACAAACTAGAATCCCAGAAATGAAATGGTGGTGATGTTTGTCATGATGTATCAAGAGTATTGAAAAAATGGAAGCTTCTAATCATTGATGATGTGAGCATGGTATTAAACATAATGCTTACCTTTATACACTTAAGAATACAGTAGATTTTAAGAACACACTACAATGTACTTTTGGGAGGAAAGCATTAAATTGTGTTTGGTGACCTGCTGAAGCTTATCCCTGAATAAGGACAACCTGTTTTCAAAACACTTATGAATAATGAAACAAGAACTTCCCTGGGAAGTAGTGGTAACGTAACAATTGGGTTAAACTTTAAATACAAGGAACTAGTAAAAAATATGTGTCAAGCATCTGAGGTGAATATGGAGATATACTGATTGACTTTAGAGTAGGATTTCTGACAAAAGAGGGGAATCATTCTTTGGAAAGTTACTTTTCAAGAAACTATTTCCATCTAATATTACAGCAGCAGAACTAATGTACAATTTCATTGAAGAACAGAAAACTATAGCTTTTTTAATGCCAACTCTTCAAGAGTGCTCCAATTGACAATTACTTCAACTGGAGAAAGAAGATAGTTTGGAAATTACATCTATTCATAAAATGGACCATCAGTTTTGTACGTTGTTTGCTAGTGAAAGACTAATATATGAGGCATCATTCTCTCTCTAGCGTATGCTGTAACTATCCATAAAATGCAAGGTTTAAGTGTAGATGCAGTGTTTGTTAATATTGGAAGTTCTGTATTTAAAGAAGTAATGTCATATGTAGAATTGTTGCGAATTAGGAAATATTCTGGTTTGTTTTTGATTGACTTTTATGAGTAGAAAGTTAGTGCTGATACAAGCTGTGTAAGAGAGTACAATTGATTAACAAGTCTATGCGCTTCTCATTAAGACCAGTAATAGTAAGTAAAGAAGTAAATATTGATGATTTATTTAGATAGGTTTGGGCTACGTTGCAAATGGAATCATGGCTGTGTAGCTTGTTCTTTCACATCTACCACTGAAACTATTCTGAATGATTGCTCTACTTTACATTACTGGATTCTAAAACTGCCTTTTGAGAAATCGTTGAAAAAGGGTAAACAAAATATGACCTGTCCAAACAGCAAATCAGACGTTATGTCTACATTGTTTCTAGGACCAACTGAAAACTACCTTATAGAAATGCTACAATGATGCAGAGTAGATGGTTCCAAATTGGAAACACAAATTACAATCTTCAAAGATTAACAAATATCGATTTCGGGAACAACTTTTACTGCTTTGGCTATCACCTTTCACAAAGGAGTTAATACAACCTCTGTTTGTTTAAAGAGCGAATCTGGATTGACAGAATATAATGACATCAATCTTAAATTCAAGCCAAAACTTCCTTTCAAATTAACAAATTCATAGCTTTTCTTACTTCAACCAATGTTCTAACGAGGAATTGCAGATAGAAAAGTGGTGCACGGTGTTTCTTCTACATGGTTCATCTGTGTGTTAGACATTATTTGGCCTACTGGAGGTAATGTCTGCAGAAGGTTTGTCAAAAATTCAAGAGCCCGTTTATCTTCCAGAAAGGAGTCAATATAACATCTAAATACTACACTCTCTAATGCATCTCTGAAACTGAATGGACATACACCAAATATAGAAGCCTTAAGTTGAAAGCAAAAACTGCTTTCAAAACAAATAAATTGTCCCCTTTTGTTTCTTCAGTGCAAACTTCTATGTATTATTTGTGAAAAAGAACTACTGTGGGGATTTTGTCTACATTGATCATCAACAGTTTACAAGTCATTTGGCATACCAGGGGTGATGGGTTCAAGAGGATCTCCAAAATTAAAGAGCGGTTTAAATTTAATGGTAGCATTGTACCAGATAGAATAACTTTAAAAAATATTTTTTACATAGGTTTGTTTAAGTTAATATAGTAAATACTGATTCATGAATTGTAGTGAGTGCATTGCATAGTGTCATTTATCTATAGTGAATTTCTGTATTTTTTTTATGATCAATTGATTTTCAAACAAACCATCATTTATGGTGAAGAAGTATGAAAGCTGAGAACAGTAGAAAAGGAAAAATGTAATGCTTTAATGTAATATGAGATACTATTACAGCATACGAAATGTCTACAGTTTTGTATGTATTTTGAATGCTTTCATTGTAGAAAATGATACTTTATTGTGTAAAATGAAATATTAACTTACATTTAGGCTTCTTTTCTTATTATACAGATGTATGGCAACATCTATTGGAGTAATGTAATGTCCTAATTAGTTATTCCTGTGTTGTTCAACAAACTTATATTGTCAAGGTACACACAAAGTCAGAGAGTGATACAGGCACTGACACATCTAGACATAGTTCAATACAGTCACTCATACAATAGTACATGCACTCACACAACCACTTACTCACCCATGCAGCCACTCATGTACCCTTTCACTCACCCATACAGTCACTGACACTGACACACCCATTCACTCACTCACTCACTCACTCACTCACTCACTCACTCACTCACTCACTCACTCACTCACTCACTCACTCATATAACTACTCACACACATACACACTCAACCACCCATATTGTCACTGACACAGCCACTCACTCACCTATACAATCATTGACAAACCCACTCACTCACCCATACAGCCATTTACATACCAACTCACTTATCCAGATAACACTCATGCATCTACTCACTCACACATACACCAATTCATGTACATTCTCACCCATTCATATAACCACTCACATCCCCACTCACTCACCCATACAGATACTCACACACCCACTCAATCAACCATAGAGCCACTTACATGCACTCACTCACCCTTATTCCACTAATGCATTTGCTCACTCACCCAGACAGCGATTGGCACACCCATTCACTCAACCATATTCCAATCACACAACCTCTCACTCACTCATACAGCCACTCATACAGCTACTCACATACCCAATCAGCCTCACAGCTTCTCACACACCCACTGACTCACCCATACATTTACTCACACACCCACTCAGTCACCCATACAGCACTCATGCATGCACTGACTCTCTCATATATCACTCATGTACTTATTCACTCACCCATACTCTACTCACGTACCCTCTGACTCACTCACACACCCACTCACTCACCCACACAGCCCCTAGGATACCCAGTCACTCACACACCCACTCACTCACCCACATAGCCACTGAAACACCCACTCCGTCACTGACACGGCTACTCACAAACTCACTCAATAACCCATAAAGTTATATACACACATAATCACTCACCCATATACCACTCATGTACCTACTCACTCACCCATACAGCTACTCACACATCATGTCACTCTCTCATACAACCACTCAGATATCCAGCCACTCACTTATACAAATACGCACCCACCTAATCGTTCACTCATGCAATCACTCAGTCACCCACTCACTCCCTTATACAGCCACTTTACACAGCCAGTCACTCACAGATGAAGCCATTCACACAGTGATTCACTCACCCATAGAGGCACTCACGCATTGATTTACTCACTCACCTATATATCCTCCCATGCACCCTCTCACTCACTTATACAAGCACTCACACACTCACTCATACAACCAGTTACATACTAATAAAGGCAGTCATTCATCTAATTGCTCACTCATGCAGCCACTAACAGACTCAGTCACACACTTATACTATCACTCCTTTTAATATATAACCAGACATACAGTTTATCTTTTTTTACCATAGAAGTGTTTCTGACAAGAACCTTGTTTCTTCTTTTTTGATTTTGTAAATTCTTTGCATTTTTTATCAAATAAAATGGAAACGAGCGGAAAAGAAATTGTAACTACAAACACAAAAACAGTGGGAAAACTGGAGTAAAAAAAAGAAATACCAGGTAAGTTGCCTTGCTGCCTCCAAAATCACATTGAAAGACTGTTCACCGGCTGTGAGGGGGGTGTTGCATTCAAGGCAATATATCCCAATGCACCTTAAATCAATAGATATGTTTGGCTTCCTCCCCTCCAAATTTGCTGGCACTCTCTCTCCAGGAGCAGGTAGTGTAGCTCTCGAGGTGGATGGTCCCTCTCCAGCTCTCTCCTTCTATACCCTTTTAAGATAGTTTTTATGGTAAGCTTTTAAGTTGTACAACATACTTGTTGTACCACATATACATATTTTTTGGCAATGCCCCTTGATAGCATTCTATCACATAAGGTGTTCTTTGCAAACTTCGGCAATATTTTAGATTTACCAGATGACATGGTGAAACAAGATATACTTTGCTTCCTCACTGGTGGTTCTTCATCAGGAGAGTTTTCTGCTGGTGCTGGTGCCTCCTGCTTCTCAGCATCTTGATGGAGCTCCTCCTACTCTTCAGCTCTTACTGATGCCATTTCTTTTCAGAAGAAATGACCCCAAAAAGACAGGAACCTCAGTTCTACACTCCAAGTACAGCACAACTCCAAGAATGAACCAAATAGCATTTGGAACTTTCAAGAAGGAAGCAATTTGTGGGTACCTTCTTTGAAGGTTAATTAAAAGTGTCTCCTCCAATCATTTCTCTTTGTTTCAAGGAGACATGATCTTCACAAATGCCAACAACATTTAAAAAGTGCTATATAGTAATATTAATTAAAGAAATACAAGTTTAAACACTATATTAGCAAACAGCTGTTGTCAAACATTAATTATAATATGTGTCAATATGTGTTCTACACTTTGTAAAAAAGCACAATCTTCATGATTTTTATGAGTAACCAGAACACACATGTAGCATATTTTGTGGTGAATTTTCAATCCATTTGCAGCAAATAAAAAGTTGAGAAAATAAAAAATACATAGTTATTAACTCACTGAAACAAATGGCAAGGAGAGGCACAGGGTAATACATAAATAGCTGGTACATTACGCAGCTGCAGTGTACAATATACAATAAGCATTCACACAATGGGGAACCATTTACTAATTTGCAGGTAGAAAGTACCGCAGTTGTATAGACATCCTTTAGGCAAAACTGTAGACTATTTTTCAAAAAAATGAGGTTACATTATGGCCCTGATGCTCATTTCAGATCAATTTAACCTCAATGGGAAGGTCTTACAAATATAAACAAAGCATCTGCCCAAGGTGAAGTGGAAATTATCCTCACTTCTTAGGCTTGGTGAATGCTAAAAAAATACGTTTCTTGTAATTCTCTACATTGAAACATGATCTGAAATCCTTAATTCAAGTGAATGCATCATTAATCTATTGGAGCACAGTTGCAACTAGGACGGCTGTTGTGATGGGTTTCTTTACTGACATGCCCATGTAAGAGCAGAGTGCATGGTAGTCCCTTTGCATCCTGTCCAAGTAGGGACCATTGCTTCTAGTCAGGATAAGGGGATTAACCACCTATGATAACCCCTGCTCACCCCCTTCATAGCTTGGCCTGAGCAGTCAAGCCTATCTCAAAGGCAATGTGTAATATATATATACATAACACACACACAGTAACACAGTGAAAACTCCACAAATTGACATCACACCAGTTTAGAAAAATAAAATATCCAAACCAAACAAGACCGAAATGACAAAAATCCAAAATACATGTAAAAATATCACTTTTAAAAGAGTTAAAACAGTTCAGTCCGTATAAAACTATAGATGCATCACTTTCTGTGCAAAGTACCTGCGATGCATCAAAATCACAAGAAAAAAAGGGACGGTGACACTCCGGAAAGCACAGTGATGCATCTGTTCCTTACACGCAGGCAAGGGGATGCATTGGTTCCTTACTTGTTGGGAAAATGATGCTTCGGTTCCTTGCTCCAGGGGAGGTGATGCTCTGGTTCCTTATTGCTATGCAGGGGAGCTAATCCATCTGTTCTCTACTGGAGATAATGTGATGCATCAGTTTCTTACTACAAGGAGAGGTGATGCATCAGTTTCTTACTGCGTGCCCAGGTACTGTGTCAATTCTCCAGACGTGGCCTCGGTTCATTACTGAAGGTAAGTGCGGTGCAGCGGAGGAGAACCAAGTGCTGCGTTGATTCCTTCAACCGCGGTCCAAAGATGCATTGATATTCTTAGTTGCTTGGCAGGGCCTGCGTCGGAGTCAGTCCAGTGGTCTCGGACTTCGGAGAGCAGTGCGCTGAGCTCAGGCAGAAGCCAGTCTTCTGGCTGTGGGCAGGTGTTGCATAGATTTCTTTGGCTGCACGGTGACGGATCATGGAACTTTCTCCAGCTCGGCAGTGCATCATAGGAAAAACAGGTGCTGGAAGGGCGAAGTGTCAATTTAGCAGGGTGTTTCAGCTTTCTGTAGCAGGAAACACCTTCAAGGACCCAGGACTGGAATTGGCACTACTTGGCAGGACAGAACTATCAACATTGGAGTTCAGGCAAGCTGGAGATGAGGTCTTTGATGGCACTTGGACTTCTTAACAGCAGGCAGGCACACACAAGCCCTTCGAGAAACTTCACAAGCAGGATACACAGCAAAGTCCAGTCCTTTTCCTCTCCACAGCAGAAACAGCAACTGCAGGCCAACCCAGCAAAGCAACACATAGCAAAGGGGCAGTGCTCCTCCTCACAGTTCTTCAGCTCTTCTCCTTGGAAGAAGACCCTCCTGATCTAGAAGTGTTTTAAAAGTCTGGGGAATTAGGTCCAATACTTATACCCCTTTTATCCTTTGAAGTTTGAAGTAGGCATTCTTCAAAGGATTGTCTTTGTAGTTCTTGGCCTGCCTGGTCTTGGCTCCAGACACACTCCGGGGTGGGGGTGGAGACAGCATTGTGAGAGGCCAGGCACAGCCCTATTCAGTTCTAGGTGACAACACCTTCCACTACTAGAGCTAAGGAAGGCCCATCTGCCTGACAATGGGCAATCAGGATATGCAAGGCACACCTCAACTCCATTTGTGTGATTGTCTAGAGTGAATGCACTAAAAGGCCCCTGTCAATCTAGACCAGATGTTGATTCAGAGACACACAGAGGCACAGGATGGTTAATCAAGAAACTGCCCACCTTCTAAAATTGGCATTATCAAACTCACAATTTAAAAAACATCTTTACTAAGAGATGCATTTTTCTGTTTTTTCATTCTGAGCTCAGAAAGTCCAAACTCCAATTCTCTTGCTGTTCCCAATTGAAAGCTACCCTTGTAAGATGTTGCAAGGCAGCTCCAATGATAGCCTAGTCCTTGCAATAGGTAAAAATGAAATTGGCAGTATTTCATTATTAGGACATGTAAAACACAACAGTACATGTCCTACCTATCACATGCACTGCACCCTGCCCACAGGGGGTAGCTTTGGGCCTACCTTAGTGGTGCCTAACATCTAGTCAAAGGGAAGGTTTAGGCCTGGCAAGTATATGCACTTGTGAGGTCAACGTGGCAGCCTAAAACTGCACTCACAGGCACTGCAATTGCAGGCCTGAAACAAGTTTCCTGGGCTACTCATGTGAGTGGCCCAAACAGTGCTGCAGGCCCACTAGTAGCATTTGATTTACAGGCCCTGGGCACACCAAGCGTGTTTTACTAGGTATTTACCAGTAAATCAAATTTGGCAATCATGGATAGCCAATTAGAATTATAATTTACTCAGAAAGCGTAGACTCTTCAGCACTGATCAGCAGTGGCAAAAGTGCCCAGACTCCTAAAGCCAAAAAAAAGGTCCAAAAAATAGGATGCAAAAGGTTAGGGGATAGCCCTGCAAAAAAGGGCAAGGTCGAACAATGCAAGAGCCAGAAATCAATTGCGCAGCTCAAACACATGCACTCATAGACCTATACAATCACTGACACACTTACTCATAGACCCATAGCAGCACTCACACAGCCAACCAGACATACACAGGCACTGACACAACCACTCACACACCCACATAGCCACTTGCTCACCCACAGACAGACCCAAAGTGACACTCACAGACCCAGTCACTGAACACACAAAGGTACTCACACACCCACTCACAGACATACACATACACTTACAAACCCATAGCACCACCCATAGACCCACAAACACAGTCATAGAGCCATTCATACACCCACTCACAGATCCATACAGCTACTCATACACCAACTCACTGACCTATACAGCCTCACACACATCCATTCTCAAACTTTACAGGTTACAGTTAGGAAATACAATAGAAAACAAAATATACATTCATTGAAAAAAAAGGTTACAGGGATGAAATAGTTAAGAAATAGATTTTAAAAAACCCTATAAATTCACTGAAAGAAACCATAGGTAACAGGGACATAATATTTGGGAAATAGAATTAAATTAACCATAGAAATTCACTGAAAAAAACAAAGGTTAGAGGGACGTCACATTTAGGCTCAAATTTCACTTGTACAAAACCTTAGATATTCAGCAGTTATAGGTACCTGAGCTAGCTATAACTTATGCCTCTGCAATGCAGTGCAAATGACCTCACATATTACATCACTCATGGCACGGTCAGTGACATCACTGATGACATCATTGATGCCATGTCAAATGACATCACCAATGTCAGAAAACAACAAGCTTGTGGCTTCATGGGGTTTTCTAATTGTATAATCTGTGCTTCAAAGGTGCTCAATCATTGTAATTATGTTTGTCTCCCTCAACCTCTAGAAAAAGACTGATAGATTGTCATTGTTTGTTTCCCTATTTTCTTTCGTTGTATTTATATTTGGAGGGAAAGCAATCCTCTTCCGTTTGTTGCTTTCATCTTGCACGTGTTTGATACACACTTGCGGGAGAGACGCTCTTGCTGGTTGCTTGGAAACCAGCTGAAGGAACGTGCGCTCGGGAAACGCCCTGCCGCGGCTATAAATAACCGCGTGGCTTTTCCATACTGCTTGACTTTCGTTAAATGAAGCCCGCAGAAGCAGTTGTCAAGAGGGAGGAGCCGTCTGCAACCGGCCTATTCAGGAAGCTAAGTCCAGAGAACTCTTCGGATTTTATTTCTTTTGTGTGTATTCAAACAATAGACACTTTGCAAGAGTATTTGTAAGATCCTGTCATCGCGTATATGCGAGCAAGCATTATCTGATACTTCATTCTTCCGGAATTCTCGCATTGATTTCAGAACGACTTTTTGGGACTCTTGCAAAAGATTTGATACAATGTTTAATCGCGCTCAGGTTTATGTAGAAAGACTTTGAAAGGGTATTAGTGCTGTTACGAAATATTTTTTGAATGTTCAAAAGATCTGTAACGTAAGCGCTCGTACTAATGTTGATACCTTGAGTTTTAAGTAACAACACAGTGTGTTTATGTGCTTCGCGCTTGGTTGTGAGATGTTATGTGCCTAAGATTTCAGTAACAAGAACGATTTTGCTATTATGTGTTTATTGTGGTAATAAGTGTTTTGAGTTCAGATCATATATAAACCTTTGGGTGAAACTATTGTGTTCATTATATTTATGGAGCTGGTAATCTTTCCCGGACATTAGTTTAATCCAATTATATAAGGACAAGAGTCAACTACTGAAGATTTCTCTTTCTGCTGTCCAACCAATTGGGTTATTCATCTATAATATTGAAATGGTGAGCTAAAGTACAATCTGTCTTAATGTTCCATTATTCAGTATAATACACATGCTCATTTTGAAGTGATGATTTTGTCCCTCTTTTACGTAGAATCGTAGTTATTCCTGAAATCCAATTGCAGAAAGGAGACACATCTGCTTGAGCTGGGACGTAATAAGCTTGCAGGTTATTCATGCGATATCCAAAAGGAATATTGATTCCAGTCACTTATCTTGTTGATATAATAGAAGGTGTGTTTGTTTATTGTATTTGCCTCCAGCACAAAAGAACGTAAGTGACTTCCTATGTAAGAACCCCGCTGGCCCAGGAGTGGAGTTGCAGTGTCTTCTTTTTCTTGTGTTGTTAGTCGTCCCAATCCCCTTCCCTTTTGGAGTATTTGCCAGAATCGCTGTCACAGTCAGTGAGGTTGAGAAATATTCCGGACGGGTTTGGGAGAATTCTTCAACATCGCCCCTGCCAACTACCTGGTTTTCAGGTGAGTGGTTCGACAACACCAACAACCAAAGACATCTTCCACAGTACCACTCACATACCCACTTATACCCCATAGAAAGTCTCATATACCTAACAACAGACCAACACAACCACTCACATACCCATTCACAGACCCATATGAGTATTCACACGACCATTCATTCATCTACACAGCCACTCACATACCCACTCACTCACTCATACAGACACTCACAAAACCACTCTGGTACCCATACAGCTACTCATACAATCAGTCACTCATCCATACAATACTCACACAACCATACACTTACAGATGCATCTACTCACATACCCACTTATTCAGGTACACAGTCACTCACACACCTGATTACTCACCTATGCAACCTCTCAACACAACCATTCACTCATCCATATAAGCACTCACACACTCACTCACATACTCACAAAGCCACTTACATTCCCATGCACATAGCCAAACAAGCACTCTCACATCTGCACACTCCCCCATACATCCATTTACACAGACACTCTTTCTCTAATACAGTCACTCACACCCCAACTCACTTGATCAAACACCCACTCAAACAGCCACTGACTCAGCCATACATCAACTTACACACCGAGAGACTCGTTCATACAGCCATTTAGACACCCACTCACTCACCCATAGAGTCACACACACACTCTATCCGTCATTTAAATAGTGTGTTTGTTTGTTATATAGTTTGCATAGCAGCAGGTAACTATCATATTTCTTTTTACCTACTAGTGTACATCCTGCGTTCAGCTAATGGGTGTAATTGTTTGCAATACGTATGTGCTTCATACGTATCATAGGTGTGTAGAGGTATTTAACACATTATAAATCTTTGTATTGAAGGGTAACTCTGTGTGAAGGGGACAGTTGGAGTCTTGTGGTCAGCATGTTCCACACAAGGATTTTGGCTCTGCAGAAAAAGTTTTCAACAGAGCAAACGAATGTATAAATTAATTAAAAGAGATATGCATAGCGCATTTCTACTCCAATGAGTGTCTCAGCGCTCTGCTCATAGGTAGCTTTGCAGGATTTGCCAAGACCACTTATTGTGGTGTGAAAAACGATGTTTTCATCCTTTTCAGGGAAGTAGAGTTCTCAGAGTATAACTCAAGAGGCAGCCTAATCCATGCAGACGGTCGTATAAAAAAGAAGTCAGCATCCCCAGCTCTGGCACAGCATATCTTGGGAATGCCTGCCTGGGGGCTGTTGGCACATTGCAAGTTCCTAGTGGGAACGTGAGAGCTGATTCTTGCCCTTAGGTAGGCTGCACCTATGTGATGGAGCACTTTGTGTACTAGAACCATTGCTTTAAACATGATCCTCTTCCTTATTGGAAGCCAGTTGAGGGCATGAAGGTGAGGGGACACGTGCGTTCTTGGAGGTAGGCTGAGAAGAATGCAGGTTGCTGTGTTCTGGACTCCCTGAAGTCTACTGGTCAGTTAATCCTAGATACAAGGTATTCCCATAATCCAACCTCGAATTTATGAGTTCTTGGAAAACCAACATCCTAGTAGAAAAAAGAAGAAGTGCAAAAATTGTTTTAGAATGAGCTACAAAGCATGCACCAACTACAAAATTAATTTGTGGTTGGCAAGTTAGATGGCTGTCAAATTTGACACCCTGATTATTGACTATTCACCCCTGAGGGCCTGAAGGGGGGCGTCCTCAGGCCAGAAGGTCAGTCATGTTTCCAGGGGGATTTTGACTGAGGTTAGCGGATGGCACACATGTAACGCTTGGACCCTGAAAAATGTGTGACTAAGGGAGACGTTCCCATCACTACCCCGTTTTCAGACTGATGCAATGAAACTCAGCATGTTCCCAAGATAAGAGAGAAAATCAAAGGAGAGAAAAATAAGAAATATATCCCCATATCAATATGTCAAAATTAAGATACTGCACATAGGGGAGGGTAACAAGGAGCCCAAAGAAGTACAAGGTGTCGTAATCCTGAAGAAGGCAGGTAGACCCTTCAGGGGCTCATGGAAGGCTGAAGCATGTTGATATAATAACACCGAATGCAAGGGGGTTATGGGTACCAAAAAACAGTATATCCCCAAGGTACTGATTTCAACCCTGCCAGGGGGAAGTTAAGAATAAAGATTAATTGAACATTCTCCTAAGTAGTTTTAATCTTCATTTTTGTGTTGAAAGATTATTTTTTTCCGCTCCATCAAATGACAGACTGGTCCCACTAAATCCTCCCACTTACCGTTTCTTTGTGTGTGTGGAAGCTTAGTAGGGAGACTGAAGGGAAAGGTAGAGAATCTCGTCCCCACCCCGGAAGGGTGTTTGTGTGTTGGAGATTTTGATTGAATAACGTAAGTTTGGTTGTGTCTGCATTACGCTTTAGTTGATTGATGGTCATTGCAATCAATTCTCTCTTTTCACAGGAGAACAGCAGCTGTGTGTCATCAGCGTATGAGATTGCTTTTGCCCCCAAGGCCTGCACTAGCTTACTAGTGGCGTGAGATAAACGTTAAACAATATGGCGGCATATTATCAAGGACGGCGTTAAAATTATCGCCAGTTTAGCGGCAGAAAGCTGCAGCTAAAGTGGTGATAATGGGCTTGATAATATGCCCTGGAGAATTCCAATAGAAGCCCAGGTTCACACCAGAACATGGGCTTCTATTGGAATTCTCAAGGGCATATTATGAATCCCATTATCGCTGCTTTAGCATCAGTTTCCTGCCGCTAAAGCGACGATAATGTTATCGCCGTTCTTTGATAATATGGCCCATGGATCTCAAAGCAGAGCCCTGAGACATCTCCACTGTCAGCTCCAGTGATTTTGAAGATAAAGGAGGGACCCCTACCACCTGTCCTCTGACCTCCAGGAAGGGAGCAAGCCAGTCCAAGGCCTATCTAACTACTGCAATAGATTGGAGACATGATAAAAGCCTGGAGGGGAGGACTATGCCAAAAGCTGCTGACAGATCTAGAATAATCAGCCCAGCATTCAGGGTGCCTCTAATGAATTTGGTGACCTTCATTAGCACAGTCTCCATACTAAAATGTGGTCTGAAACCAGACTGGCTAGGATAAAGCAGGTTGTTGTCTTCCAGATAGTGGGAAAGTTGCTGATTTATAAACTTTTTTCAGCACTTTTGAGAGAGCTGGAAGCAGAGACATTGGTCTGTAGTTAGATTGCTCTCTGGGGTCAGCCATGTTTTTTTTTAGCAGGGGAGAATTTTTGCCTGCTTCCAGGAAAGGGTACTGTTGCAATGGATAGCAAAGCAATTAGCACCTTGTTAGCCAGTGGGTTGATGGTAGTCGCCCCTAATGCTAACAAGTAGGGAGGGCAAGTATCTGTGGGAGATCTGAATTTAAGGCTATGTATGGCTGTTAATTACCCCTCCAAGGGAATGTGGTAGAAGCTTAATATTGTGGACTCCACCACAGTTGCTGTACTTGAGTTCATTGTGTCCATAAAACCCTCTCCTAAATTGGTGGCTGAGGTTCTACATAATATGTTATGTTATGTTATGTTATATTAAATTTGTATAGCGCACGTACACCGGATTGATTTCTTGGCGCTTCTTAGGTAGGTGAGGGAGGTAATATGAGTCAATGGTTTAATCGAAAGCTTGTTTGAAAAGCCATGTTTTTTGCAATCTACGGAAGATCGTGAGATCTGTACAGCTTTTGATCTCTAGGGGCAGAGAATTCCAGTATCTCGAGCCCAGAAGGGCGAACCTAGAGCCGCCGAACCGTTTCTGTTTAAAAGAGGGTATTGTCAGAAGATGCAAGTGAGTAGATCTCAAGTTTCGATTTGGGATGTATCTGGTAATTAAGCTGTCGATGAATTTAGGGTTTTTGCCATTCAGAGATTTGAATATGATGCAGCCCATCTTAAAGGCGCACCTTTGTGATATAGGAAGCCAATGTAGTCTTCTGAGAAGGGGGGAGACGTGTTGGTGTTTGTTTTCCAGCAGGATCAATCTAGCTGATTGGTTCTGTATCAGTTGTAAATGGTAGGTGAGATAAACTGGGATGCTGAAGTATAAGGAGTTGGCATAATCTATGTGCGAGATCACCATGGCGAGGATAGCTTGTAATTTTGCTTCTTGTGTTAGGAACCGGCTAATTTTCTTTATTTTCCTTAGTTGGAAGAAGCATGTCGAGGACACTGATCCTATTTGGGTTTTCATGGAAAGATCGTTACAGATTGTCACTCCTAGAGTTTTGGCATGCTTGGAGGGAATTGGTGGTTGTCCCAATTCATTAGGTCAGAATTGGGGGCTCCAATGGTTTAATGAACCACCCGTGAGGATCAGCTCAGTCTTATCTGGGTTTAGTTTCAATTGGTTGCTGTTCAACCAGTCGCGTATGAACCGCATAGTGGTTTGGAATTCGAGGATGGATGCTGGAGAGTCTTTTATAGGAAATATCTATTGAAAGTCGTCTGCATAATTAAAGGTTTGGATATTTCTTTCTTTTAGTGCATGGATCAAGGGGAGAAGATATAGGTTAAAGAGATGAGGAGATAGATAGGATCCCTGGGGGACTCCGCATGTATTTTTAATCATAGGAGTTGAGAAGCCGCCAAGGTGTACAGCCTGTGATCGGTTTGTTAGGAAGGATCTAGTCCACTCTAGGGCCGTTCCTTCAATGCCCGCATCTCTGACACGATCGATCAGGATGTTATAGTCGACCGTGTCGAAGGCAGCAGAGAGATCCAGCAACACCAATGCTTGGGGGGAGCCCTTGTCAGCCTTTTCTCTCAGGGTGTCCAACACAGCTAATACTACTGACTCTGTGGAGTGGGCTGGGCGGAAACCTGCTTGATGGGCTTCCAGGTAATCAGAATGCTCCAGGAAGGCGGACAGATTTTTGGCTATGTGTGCTTCGAGCACTTTATAATACATACATAATACATACTAATTACATACTACATATTGAGGGGTCCATTAGGATAATGGGCGGATCGCCACCGCCCGCCACCGCCCGTATGGCGGCGGTGATCCGCCCGCCAAAAACCTCCAACCGCTGCAAATTTCCCCCCACCACATTACTATGGCGGGGGGGACCCGGGCAGACAGGAAGACCGTCCGCCGGTTTTCTGCTGGTAGGCAATCCGCCCGATTGTCTACCGGGCGGAAAAGCAGTTTATATGGTGACGGTGTCTGATAGACACCGCCATTCATATTACTATGCAGGCGGGGACCTGCCTTTCCGTGGCGGCAATGCCGCCACAGAAACGCAGGTGTGTTTTACCATTGGGGGCCCGTAGCGGGCCCCCAGGGATTCTGGGGTGTGCACATGGGGGGTACCTATGGTACCCCCCTGCAGCTCCATGCACAACGTGCCTGCCACGTTGTGCATGGAAGTTCATGACATGCCTTCTTGGCATTGTGGCGGGCAGTGCTGAGAGCACCGCCCGCCGCAATTTCAAGTATGCAGGATGCGCCCGCCAGTGTGGCGGGCGCATCCTAATACCACCAATGGGACCCCCACACCGATGGCGGGCAGTCCCATTCCCCGAGAGGATGGCGGGCGGACACTGTTTGACCTTGGTTACTTTATGTGGACAGTGTCTTTTTTGACAAGTGCTGCAGAGAATGTACATTGTTCTTACTAGACACTTTTTAACACTCTGGAGTGTATTTCTAATGAGAATTTCACTGTCCGCAAACAGTGTGGTACAGAGTAGATTCTCTCCATAGAGTAAACACTGTTTACAGTACCCACATTTCTACTCATATCAACTTCATTTCACAATGTAGGTTTGGTGACTGGGAGGGGTTTGATACAGATAAAGGTTGTCCATAGTAGGGCATTAATTTTGTAACAGACGTTGAATATCTTGAGGAATTTGGTCTTCTCTGAACACTTGTAACTATCTGTGGTTGATTTCTAATGTGACCTCGGCTAGCCATGAATTGTATGTTATAGGGTCAATCTTGCACAAAAATGTGCTCGCTACACCTAGCAAGTTGTATCTGTTGTGGCACTAATGATGCTTCATATTATTCTGAGCTCTTTTATACTGACTTTCACGCCTTTAGTGCCATACTAGTTTATACAGTAACATGTACAAAAAAAAGTGGATAATGTAATCAATGATGTAATTTGAGATGTCATCAGTGAAGTCATAAATAATGTCATAGAACATGTCATGCGTGATGTAATAAGAGTGAATTGCGGGGCCGCAAGTTATAGTTAGCTATGCTGAACGTTAATGCTGCAACATATTTGCCTAATTATAACACCACTTTAACCTGTATTTGTTTCAGCGAATTTATAAGAGTTTTTAAAAACAAAAACTGATTTTTTTCACACCTAATTATAATGTCATACCTTGTTATTCTTCATTGTATATGTGTGTGGAGTTGAAGTTATTATTTTAAGAGATTAACAAATGCACATTTTAAAAATATTACAATAACTTGCACTATTAAGAATGTATAATCTTTTGTGCATTGGCACTTTACAAATGGTGATGAAAGTGGTTCCTTTTAACACAAACTCTTTGTCAACTTGTTAGTTATAGAGGAAAGTACTTCACTATACTTGTAGTTCTTCTTTAAATTGGCAGTTTATTTGTGTGTAGCTCTCTGAACTGAACTTTCCTGACTTAAATCAAACCATTTGCCGTAAGGAGAGATCAAGTACTTTACTGTAATATGTACACATGTGCATAATTCGCTAAATGGAATTGGGAAAAAGAAGTCCATTGTTTAAATTTGAATTGTTTTCAAATATTCCATCCACAGAATCTAAGAAAATGTGAAATGAAAGAATAAGAGTACTTTACAATGAAAGCATGAGAAAAAAGAAAGGTTTTTCAATGGTGGACAAAAAAATGATGTATTATATATAATGCAAAAAGGGGAGCAAGGAACTCCAGGTAGTTCCCAAGTTTAGGAAGAGAGCAGATCCTATATAGAGCACCTTGCAATACCAGTGACACTCTGAATCTGCTCACCTCAAATGTCTGTTTTTCTAGCAAGGTTTTTAGCCATATGATTAGCGCAGTGCCATCCACGTCGAGCTAGTAAGTGACAAAGTATTTTACCATTTTTACATCAAAGTCTTTAAGCATAGATTAGCTTGTGAAAAATGGTAAAAGCCTTTTACTACTCCAAGCACAGTATTAAAGTTCTGGATTGGTAAAATACCATCCAAGTCAACATGGAATGAATAAAAGAAACCCCTGACATGTGTTTTGCTAATGTTATGAGCTCTTCAGGGAGGTATACATTTGTCCAGCCACAAGGGAGCACCACGTATAGGTCAAAACAATACCCTTTCAGGCTTAGAGTACAGCATAAATTATGCAAACATGGAAGCAAGGAACTCTGCATAGCTCACACGTTAAGATGGAGAGCAGCTCCTGTGTAGAGCAAAACCAGATAAATTGACCATTTATAGTTATAGTCATCTCAAGTAACAATAGCTTGTACCCTAAATTACTTATAACTTGTGCCTCCACCATGCACACACGTTGTTGTCATCAATTATGTCATTTCAGAAGTCGCAGTCATGTTATCAATGATGTCATTGAACATGTCATGAGTGAAGTATTTAGGGAAGTAATTAGCAGTGCATGGGCAGGGCTTGTTATAGTTACTAAAGGCACAAGATTCTTGGTGGTGCCCTTACCTCTTCTACGGCCACAGCTAAGAACTAAAAATAATATTAAATGTCATCGCAAAGCATTATAGGGAGCTCTTTGCACCGAGCAGGGAATAACGAATCAGTGTCTCCTGCGGCTCATTTGTTATTCTTTCTATACATTTTTAAAAATTATTTTTGGGATACCTCGGTGCCCACCTGTGGCACCCACAACATATACCAATATTGGGGGCTCCAGGGGAAGCCCCTAATCCCATGTGGTTCTTGCCGGCAGCCCACCATAGCAGGTGCTGGTAGGAGCCGGAAATTTTGTTTTTAAAGTAGGCCCACCTTTGCCCACCCAGGGCACCATAACTTCCCAACTCATTGGAGATGGCTGTGGGAGTCTAAGTCTGTTTCCCTGATGGAAACTACCGACTTTTCGTTTTTTGGGTGGGTGGGTGCCTCGGTGCCAAACCGGAGCCCTCACATCTTATCAATACGTTGCGGGCTGGTGGAGAAGCCCTTGGGCCCCTGTGGCCCCTGCTAGGTCCCCTGACAAGAGGCAGCATTTTTTTTTGTAGGTCGCCTATGCCCACTTGTGGCACCCATAACTGGGCCATATGGTGGGATATGTAGGGAAGCCCCACGGCCCTTGTGGCCCAAGCTGTATCTGCAGCCTGCACTCATTGTGGTGGTGGAATGAGCCAGCTCTGTTTCTTTACTCCTGCCCATGTGGGAGCAGCATTTCTCGACTTCCTCCTGGGTGGACATGCCCATGGAAGTGTGGGCATGTAATAAAGTTTCTATTCCCTGTCTGCACTGTCATGGGCAAGAACACCAGTGACCTGAGGTATGGGGTCCCCAGGAATCTACACCTGTATTGTGTGCCAGAGGACATGATGGGGTCCCCGGGGCTTCAAAGATGCTTGGGGATGGGGCCTGCAGCTTCCTCCCCTAAAAAAGAATCAGGTGGGGGATGGAATCCCTGGAGAGTAAAAAGATTCAGAGAGCAGGGTGTGCATGCCTTCCACACAATAGCAATAAAAGCAATGCTGGGGGATGTGGCCCCAGGACCTAAAGAAAGGATGGGTAGGGGGCCATACATCCCCTGCACACAAAACTTAAAACCACCTCCCCCCAGGCGGACCTGTGTGTTTATTTTATTGGAGCTCCTGATCTGCAGATACTCCACAGATATGCAGCACAAATAAAAAAACAAAAAACAGTTTTGGCAACTCTGGGACATCCCCACCAGGCCTGTGGGAGCAGTGTTCTAAAAGCACTGCCACCACATCCTCCTATGCCTGATATATACATATATATACACACGTATGTATTGATAGATAGATAGATAGATAGATAGATAGATAGATAGATAGATAGATAGATAGATAGATAGATAGATAGATAGATAGATAGATAGATAGATAGATAGATAGATAGATAGATAGATAGATAGATAGATAGATAGATAGATAGATAGATAGATAGATAGATAGATAGATAGATAGATAGATAGATAGATAGATAGATAGATAGATAGAAAGATAGATAGATAGATAACTCTCAGCCGTCCAATGGTTTGTTCTTGGGTCATTCACATTTTTATTTTGCCCACAACAGCCTACAGCATGAGGCAATGGGTCAGCGCACTTAAGCCATTGGCTAACTTCATTGTGAGTGAGGGCATCCAGCCCCTTCACAAGGAGAACATCTACACATAAAGAAGTTCCCTTTAGTACCAGGGACTACTATGGGAATGTATACTTATTGAGACTGAGTAAAATTTTTTGCTTTTTACCAATGATTTTTTGGTGAGGACCCAGAAGCTCCTGCTGCAATCTTTTCTATAATTCCTGGAAAAACAAAACCAACGTTGACAATGCCAAAAGGCTGGCAGCAAATGCCAGAATGAGTGGTTTAGCCAGTGCTTGTTTGTCTTTGAGGCAAAAACCAAACATTTGCATTGTGTTTTGAGTTTATAAATGTCATAATTACTTACCTATGGCAGATCAGGCAGTTCAGGTCCGCTATGTGGCACCTTGCAATGCATTGTCATTGTCAATTTGTTGTGGTCAGCAGAGATTTTCTGTTTCCTGTACAAAAAATATTCTTTAATGCACTTTCCTCTTTTTGTGTTTGATTTGGAATGCAATACGCATGCAAAGAGAACAAGCATTTGCAATGCAATAGGTCGTGCATTTACAGGAGTTTAAGCTATTGGCATTGGAAATGACAATGCCTTTTATTTCTGTTTTCTGCCCAATCGAAGTGAAAATGACCTGTGGTAGTTGAGTCCATGCCTTCACCGATAGCAAAGTAGCTTGTTGTTAAAAATGTGGGGCAGCGGCTCGTGAGAGGGCGTTCAAAGGAGAAGCATTCGTGCTCGCTGGTTCTCATCAGGGAGCGGGGGCCGTTACCGCTGGCAGCCTTTAATGAGCGCAGGTGCAGGCTGCAGGGTCCCGATGTTTGCTTAACATAACCCGGTTATCGCGCGCTGTTATTGATTCCCACGCACTGTGCCTTCGCCTTCATTACATATATTTATGGGCTTTATGATAAGCCCAATTTGTCAGTGGAGCAATATTCCCAAACGGCACGGCTCTTGCTCGACTTCACGTCTCAGGAAGACAATGTGAAAGCTGCGCGGGTCATTTGACTTTAATAGTAAAACCTTAATTACGAGTTAAATAAAAAAAATCAGTCGCAGTTAAAACACGCCCGCGAGTGGTGCGCGCGCCACTGCGAGGCATATGTTTTCAATTATTGCGCCCGTGTCTGGGCACGATAATTGAAAACATATGGGCTTTGGTGCTCAAAACAGACACCAATAGGCCATGGGCCATGGGCGGAGCAATGCCCCCGCCTTTGGCCTATTGTGTGCTCTGTTACAAAAAACACACACGCAATGCCCAATAGCGGAACCCAACAGGAAAAGCACACGCACGAGCGTGTGCGATTTCAGGGTCCATTTTCAAACCCCAGACAAATGGGCTCTCACCTGCACGAGCACTGCTACGCAGTGCAACGCAGGGCGCGAGCCCTAAAAATTACAGAGAAATGAAAACATTTCTTCTATTACACCTGCCTCAGAGTGGCACCGGAGTTTTGATGCAAATCCTTGTCAACAAATCTTTGTAAATAGGGAGCTGTGTCAAAGCCCATGGGTGGTTCCATTAGAATGCTGATGCACCACCCATGGATTGCCCCCTTGATGCAAAGTAATGCAAGGCAGTGCATTGTGTCTGTACTTTGGGGTAACATCCAAGCAAATAACATTTTACGTTGAATTGTAAATCTCACCAGTAGACTTTGCATCAGGTCTGCGTTAAAAATGTATCTACGCAAGACACAAAATATTTGTATTTCTGTGCCTTGGGGTTAAAGGACCCAGGAGAAGATTTTCAAAGAAGTGTCACAACGCAGCACAGTAGCCAAATATGCTGTGCTGCGTTGCATGATAGGGAGGGAGCAGGAGAGTGCCATATCTACAGAAATATGGCTAACTCCTCCCCTCTACCTAGCGCCAGTGCTGAATTCAGCTGCTGTGCACCAGGCACACACATTAGCGCCATAGCACTAAGGTGCACACCTGATTTTAGCATAGGTTTTGTACAGGAGGGGTATTCTTTCCGTACAAAATATTGCCTGGACAAGTCCAAACACTTTTCCCACTTTGTATGTGGGCCTCATAGTGCAGCACACATGCAAAGTAGGAAAAGAAAGAAGAAATGAAAACAATTGTCCTCCTAATGCCTCCTTTCAGATGGCATTGACTTTTGGTACTAAACCTTGTCTACTATTGTTTGTAGATAGGGTTTTCATCAAAAGGCATGGTTGGTTACATGGGAACAACCAGATACCACACATTAAATGAGCCCCTGGAGCCAGCTAATGCAAAGCAATGTTTTGCCCTACTTTGCGTTACTTAAAGGGAACTTTCCAATGCAAAACAAGATTTGCGCTGGAAAGTAAATTGGTAAAAAAAACAGTTTGTGTTAACCAAGCACAAAATGTTCAAAAATCTACCCCATAGTGTACTAAGTGAGTGAGTCACACATGACTCACTGAATGAATCACACTTAGCTTTGTGACATGTTGCGGCTATGGCTATACCCTATGGGCCAGTGACCATAGAAGATTTTTAACAATATTTTGCAGAAGATTGACAGATTTAGAAATGTGGCTGTTAAACACTGAGTGAAGAAACGTACAGAAAAATGAAGATAGAGAAAAACTGTAAAGAGGAATTTAGCATATGTATTACCTGAAAAATGTAATAAATAAAATACTTTTTTTCTTGTTGGAAGTGGGGAGAGGCCACAAATGTACGAAATCCAAGGGTTTCGCGGGCAGCGACAGGATTGACCTAACTAGACTCAAGGGGCCAAATCACAAAACATTTCTGACTGGTGCTACTTTTAAAACCTTGGTGGTAAATTAAGTCAGTGCTTGCTCCAAACATCTTCTACCACTCATTTATGAAAGACAGTAACGTGCATATTGGATCTATGGTAATTTATTGTGGAGGAGATGAGTTTTGTTGCTTTTTATGCTGCTATGTTTTTGTGTTGCATGATTGCAATGTGATTTTGTTGTGTGCGGAAGTAGTTTTGTTGCATTCTGATTTTACTGTTTTGATCCGATATGCCATGTTATGATTTAAATCTGTTTCATGTTGCTTTGTAGATTTTATTGTGTTTTGGTTGCCTGATTACTTTAGATATGTCTGCATTTGCTGCTGTATTCCAGCTAAAGGAAGCAACAATAATGTACCTGTATTGCAGGTGATTAACTGAAGCTCCTCCCCTTCTTCAAATACCTAAGGGCCTGACTATGAGTTTGGCTGTGTGGAGTTGGGCAGCATGCAACCACCCCGCTTCACACCACCAAACCTCACTGTTGGCCACCCACCAGATTACGTGTTTTCTCGTGGTCTGGTGGGCGGTCCTTTGACCTTCCTTTGGTGATGCCTATTAAAAAGGCACCACAATGGGACCACCATGGTAAACAGATAATTGCAGCTTCTCTCATCTGCCACAAGCAGTTAGATGTTGTGCAAATCCAACATCCACTTCAGAATTCACCTTTCCGGACCCAGGGGCCACTTGAAATGTGTTCATCATCCCAACTAGCCACCCGCTGGCACTACAGGGGTCTGACCGTACAGAAGAAAGAGAAGTTTGGCATTCATCATCCATCAAGCACCATCTGATCAGCCTGACCTCAGCGCTCCCTCCTCCATTAAGCTTCATGAGCAGGTAGATGAACCCTCACCAGCTGCAGAAGCAGGAAGCCACAGTCACCATTTAGTCTTTTCAGGGTCTCTGGTGCAGACACACAGCTGTGCGCACCAGCAAAATCCTGGCCTGTCTGACATGGCAGAATAGGAACATCATTTCTGAAGGCTCACCCTCAGTTCCCTTAACCCTCCAGGTCTACCTGGAAATGGACTGCAGATGAAAGGCTTCACCTCTCCAAGGGTCTTCACTCACCTGCTTGGCCCCCTCATTCTTGCCCACACAATTAGGGAGGCATGGTAGTTAATCTACCAGTAATTGAAGTTCTGAGTTCTGAGGGATGGAGGTCTACATAGAGATCTTTCTACCAGGAAACAAACCTCTTTAAAGAATAACCATCTTGACCAAGGACAAATTGTGAAAAGAAGATTCAAATGAAGGAAAACATTACTATTTCATTGACTAATAATATTTTCTGGGGTATCGCCTAACAGATAATTAAAATAATATAACACACGATCGAACTATGCAATTATCGTTAAGGCTCTATCCATTGGTGCATAACTGGGATGCCCATTCGGATACCATAGCATACAAGGCATCTTACAACATCCTCTATTCAAAGCAAGCTGGAAGCTTACTCAACCTGTGTCATATTTTGACTCAAGCCAAATCAAACCAAAGATCCAATAGAAACTTCACCATAAGTGTCATTGACTGTGGAAACCTATTGACCAATAATTTTAAACTGAAATGCATCCTATCATAAAGTCCTATTCACATCATTGGTCAATCATGTTGACAGCCTGGATCATACCAAACCAGTTAAGTGTCAATAAGACTGGAAAATATAGATAAAGTCAGAGTATCTCCATAAGTAAGTACAAAACTGCTTGCCTGCTCCAGTATTCAGTAGTATTTTTTTCCACAAAGACAAGCGTTATTAGGAATGGCTTTCATCCCAAACTAATCGTGAATATCCATTTAAGGCAAGGGTACACGACTATGCCTCCAATCCGACACCCCGAAAGCGATAACATTTAAAAGGGAACGAATACATACACAAAGCACCTTTGGGAGATCCATTGCTGAACTTAATGATTCTTTAAATAAGCAGATGCCAAAAGCAGACACTGAAGTTAGGGTGCCTGCTACATTTCCGGCTCCAGATGGTGGTCAATACATTGTTCACAGCCATGCATGAACACAGCCATCATCAGCCAGAACAGCAACCACATGAAATGTGGAAAGGAGAAGTCAAACAGACACCACTGGAGCTACACCTTCCTAGAAATTATGGTGAGTTAAGAAGGCTGCATTATCCCTAGGATATGTCACATATATATCAGGGAAGAAAGCAACAGGCCCATATTATTGCTGATGTGGACACAGGGAGTTGTGGAGTCCTTTTTGATATCCTGACATTTACCACCATATACCTAGCAACACCTATAACTACAGAGAGCATGACATCCACTAGTACATCATGACACCTGAGCCCTATTAAATAGCTAAGTCATTAGTAGGTATGTCATGGATTGCTAGGAATGTCATGATAAGGTGGGAAGCATGTGCATTGATAGAAAACATAATAGTTTTTTTTAAATTTATAAATAAAAATTAGGTTTTCACAAAGGGTACAAAGAAAAAGATAGCCTTAATTTCATACATGTAAATTGTAATCCCCATCCAAAAAAGGATAAAGAAAGTGAAAGAGAGAGCAAAAGAAAAAAAAGAAAAAAAGAAGCAAGAACAAAAGGAAGAAGCAGAAAAATAAAAAGCCAAAAAAAGGAACAAGAAAGAAAGTGCATATATAGGATAGATCAAACAAATCGGTCCCAAATGCAGTCTAATTTTTGTAAGGACCATATGCCTCTGACTTCATCCAATGCGCCCTCCCTCTTGTATATGTCTTTCATGGTGCCCCACCATTAAGAAAGGAGGGGGTTTGGCGCGATCCATGCTCTTGCAACGCAGAGGCGAGCTGCGACTAAAGCAATAGAAAAAAAGATCTCAAGCCTTGATCAGCACTTTCTTTAAGACCTAACATGATCTCTTCGTTAGTAGGGAGAAATTCGTAGCCTAGACAATGACCAATAAATTGTGTTACTTTCCCCCAGAAAGTACTTAACATGGGACAGGTACAGAGCATATGGATGATGTTAGCTGCGACCAATCTGCACTTTGGGCACCATGTCCTGTCTCTCCCACACCCCTGTGCCCTTTGTGCCCATTTCCCAATCCTGTCAGGAGTGTAATACAGCATGCAAATAGTTCGAAATTGTTGCAGCTTTAAACTGCTAGAATGGATAGAGTTATATAAAAAATCTAAAGCAGAGACGATTTCTGTGTCAGCGGTATTTATGCCAAAAACTTGACTCCATTTAACAGCTAGACATTGATAGACAAAGTTGTAAATACATTGTACTAATTCGTGATTTCAGCTTAAAATTTAACAAACTTAGTAAATCGTGAGAGTGTGGTGTTTGTATCGGTTGTCTTCCGTAAGGGGTAAGTAATCCCTTATTTGTAAGTATTTAAAAAAGGGTTGTTGCGGCAGATTGTAAAGACGCGAAAGTGCGAAAGCCATCGGAATTGTAGAGTAGACCTAGCCTTTGAATCCCGTGGTTTGCCCACGTCCGAGCAGTAGAGTCATGGAATATTTTGGGAGAGTAGGGTTATTCCATAGATGGAAACAAACATGTTGCACTCGATCTTCAGAGGACAGTGAGCAGTGATGAAGAATTTCATGCCATATACGTACCATGTCCCTAAGAGTCTTAAGTTGGACTTTTTGTAGTAATTTGGATCATTGATCCTGTAGAGAAACATATTGCTGTCCACACCAAGTGCAAAGAAAAAGCAAAAGTATGGTTTCTTGTCAGTTAGTAAACTTTGGAATTGCCCATTGAATGCCGCTCAGAAATAAAGTTTAAATACAGGGAGTTGGAGTCCTCCTTTCTTGAATGGGAACTTAAGAAATCAAATCATGCGGTGTGATTGTTTATATCCCCATATAAGGCTAATATTTGCACCTTCCAGTTTACAAAAAAAAAGGTTGGGGACGCGGAGAGGGATAGCTCAAGACAGGTATAGAAACTTAGGCAAAATAGTCATTATAATGATGTTGCAACTGCCAATTATGGTAATCAAACGTTTTTTCCATTTCTTTAAGCTTTGGATGGTCCAGTGTAGCAATGGTTCATAGTTAAGTTTCGATACGTGTTCGACAAGGGGGGAGATCCGTACCCCCAAATAAGTTGTGGTAGTGCAGACACCTGTTATAGGTGTGGCTGGATCTAAATTATGGAGGATTTGAGTTTTGTGAGTGTACAATTCATGCCCTGTAAAACAGCAGAAATGTTCCTCCTCTCCCAGTATTGAAATCCGTGCCGTTACCGGATCGGAAGAGAAAAGCTCAATGTCGTCAGCATAGGCGATAACGTTCAATCACGTGTCCCGTTGCTAAATGGAACAATGTGGGCATTCCGATTTAGTGATTTGATGAACGGCTTGATGTATAATGCAAACAGCATGGGGTAAAGTGCCACGATGTATCTGGAAAGGGGCGGCGTATAAATTAGTGTATATAAGTTTAGCCAGCGGATTAGTGTATAGTGCACGGGCCCATTTAGTAAATCGACCTTGTAATCCAATAGTACTTAATGTTGCCCATAGTGCGTCCCAAACCACTCGATCAAATGCTTTTTCAGCGTCTAATAGGACCATCCCCAAACTGCAAGATGACCTATTAGCGATGTCAAACGCCATTATGGCTGTATTGACAAAATCAGTAGTGTCTCTGCCTGTTATGAACCCATTCTGTTGGTCGGATACTAGATCTGGCATAAAAGGCACTAAATGGTTAGTCAATATCTTGCCAAAGATTTTAGCATCAGAGTTGATAAGAGATATTGGACGGTAGGACCCGCAGTTGCCAGCTGAATTCCCAGTTTTAAGAAAAAAGACAATGTTAGTCATATCCCATGATGTGGGCACTTCCATTCGGTCCCCTATCTGATGTATAGCATCACTCAGTAGTGGTAGGATAGAAGTTTTGAGAATGTTATCAAATTCAATTAGCTGGGTATCATCCCCAGCAGCCTTGCCAGATGGCAATGTGCCTCGAGCGGCCGTAATCTTTTCATTAATGATATCCTGATGATGAAGGTCAGCTGCATCTTTATTCAGAAATGGGAGATCACAAAGTTTTAAGTAGTCTTCGAGTCTCATTTTATCCAAGTTACAAGATGAGGTATAAAGTCCCTTGTAAAATTGAGTAAATAGCTCTAAAATTGAATTAGTGGAAGTATGTAGCCTACCATCTCGGCCCCTTGTCACATCTATCTTTCCTTTAGATTCTTTGTCCACCACCTGGTATGCCAAAATTCTCTCAACCTGATCACCGTATCCATATTGTAGAGAACGGTTCTTAATATAAGCAGCCACAATCTTTTCTTTTAATATCCTGCCCAAAAGTAGGCGCAAATATATTAATGAGGCATATATTTGATCTTGATTTGGCCCTTCCAGCCTAAGTTCCTCCACATGCAGGCTTTCAAATTGTATTAATGCATTGCAAGATGACCGTACATTATTTTCATTCATTTTATTTAAGTGATAGACATACTGTTTGGTGGTGCCACATATGTAAGCCATCATTGTGTCCCAAACTCTGGTAGGAGAGGCGGTATCAACATTCGACTGTAAAAACTTGGTTAGAGTTACTTGGGAAAATGATTTAAATTCTGGGTCCATCAGCAAAAATCTAGGAAATGAAAAAGGCTGCTTAGTCTTATCTGCGACTGCTAGAAGGCTAAACAGAATAGGCATGTGGTCAGAGGTTATCCAGAGGCACACCTCAATTTTGTCTGTTGTTAAAATACTATTGTTAGCCATGGCCAGATCTATTCTAGAATAATGCTGATGAGGGTCAGAATCATGTGTATATCCTGGTGATGTGGGGTGAAGCATCTGACATACGTCAGAAAAGCAGTGTATCCGAGCCAGCTCGTAGATTGATTTTCGAACCCTCCGCATTCTCGTATTGGCCGTCCTATCAATAGAATCAATATCGTAAATTAATGTGCAATTGAAGTCCCGCATAATGATCAGTTCCCCGTGCCAGTCAAGCAGTTACAGCTTTAAGTTATTGAAAATAGTGGGATAGTCCATATTTGGGACATAAACTGCACAGAATACAAACTTTGTATCATGAATTTTCAATTGTGCAATGACCCATCTACCACGTTGGTCGGAAGAGATTTAAGAAATTTGCAGATTAGCCACTTGTCCTTGAGTATCGCTACTCCTTTAATTGCTACTCCCTGTGATGTACATTCAACAATTTAAAAGCCTAGTTGTTTTAGCAAGCCTCTGTCCTTGTGAGCCAGATGCTTTTCCGTGAGAAGTACCACATGAGGTTTATAAAGCTTAGCCTCTTGGCTGCAGCGCAAATTCTTCCGCAGCGCTGCTGCGGTGCTGGACATTCCAATCTCGGGCGTGGTCATGACGTCTCCCGGCCGTCGTCCGCACACGCCCATCGTGACTCATGACGGACGGGAGACGTCATGAGCATGGAAGAGGTTAAGCTTCTCCCTGACCAGCTGGCACTTAGATGCCGCATTCAGCCCGGCTACATACAAACCTCTACATCTAATTCTCCCAATCATAAAGTATAAACATTTTCAGAAAGTGCGAAAAACAAATTACAGGTTTTTTTTGCAATTCACTATTATAATGACCCCTAAGAAAATTCTGAGAGAAAGAACTTTGAGAGAACAGATACATAAAAACAGTGAGAATTTGTAAGATACCAGATTCATTTGGAACTAATGCTGTTAGTACCCCTTGTGTTTTAAACCCGAGTACCTCCCTGTCCTGCGTGCAAACCACCTGAGAACCCACCCCCCTTTAACCACATGCCACTCTCCACCCACCCTCCCAGTGTTCTAGAAAAGGAATTACCCCCTGACTCGGCTGTCGATCACTGACAGCCATAAGGGAGCATGTCCCTCGAGAGCATCCCCTTAGTGGGTATCAGTTGTATGGAAAGTGATAAAATGTTAGAGCCCAAAAGATGAGAAGAAAGGCAGCCTAGCATCGGGAGAGAAGGGAAGAACAGAAGAAAAGTCGGAAGTGGCGACTATATTTAGCAAGTGCTAAATGTCATTTTTGTGGCAGTGATAGCAGAAAGTCATGGCAAATGTCTGCTGATCTTCTTTGAAAAGAGGTCTTTCATTTGCTCATTTCCTTCTTTAGGATGCTGCTGCCATCTAGAGAGCACCAGCTTTGACTCCTGGCTTGAGTGAAAGATCAGTGAGTGACCATCTTTGATGACCTTCAGGCTAGCCGGTTCCTGCTGATCCACCTGGGCCCCAATTGCTTTACAAGGATCGATTAGCTTCTGCATCCTCCACCTCTTGTCCATCGTAATTTTTCAGTGATCCGATCTTACAGTAAGGGAAACTGATTCCACGACAACTGGTGTCATTGGTCATACTTTAATGGCGATAGCCGATCGTAAGAGGAAGTTGCCTACAAAGACAAGGATTGGGCGTGGCCATCGTAAGTTGGTCTGGTCTGCTTAGTTCAAAATGATTGCCAGCCTGTGAGCCCTTTGAATCAGCTAAATCAGAAAAGTCCTTCTGGAACAGCTGAACAATAAAAGCCTGTGGATCAGAGCCATCCTTGCCTTCCGGGACCCCAAACAATCTTAAGGTATTCCGGCACTGCCGGTTTTCCATGTCCTTGATTTTCCCTTGCAAGGCTGAAAGTTGATTATCATGATCCCGGACAAGGCTAGTGGAGTGTGTTACTGCTTCTTCATTATCTGCCAGACGTTGCTGTAGTTCCATCATTTCATTTGTAAGTATAGCCACCTTGCTGGGTACTGCTGTTAAGGATTGCTGGATCATGGCATTGTTTGCGCCTCAGTTCTTTGTGCCTGTAATGCCTGCTGGATTGATCGGAGTGATGGTTCTAACATCCCTGGTTTTGCAGTTACTACAGATGCCTCTGGTGCTGCACATTTGGATGTGAGAACTTCCTTTGCTGTTGGCATGGAATTGACAGATAGAAGAGGAGGGCCAGATGTGAGCAGATCCGCTTTCGATGGGGGTGGAGTGGTGTTGTCTGCTGTTAGAGGGGGAGAGGGATTTTGACTAATACTAAGTCCACCAGCCAGTCGGGTGTTAGACAGTCTTGAAATGACAGTCTTGACCTCTCCCTTTAAAGTAACCCATTTACATAGAGGGCTGCCCTCTGTCCTCACTTTTGAATGTGATGGAGCGGTACCTTGAGGTTGCGTCCTACTAAAAGGTTTGGCAGTCTTTTTAGGAGACCTGGCAGATTTAGAGGGCTTGTGATTGTGCTTTTTTTAACTGAGGGAAGGCTAGCTGAGTCCCCTAAGAGATATGATGATAGATCATTCATGCTCTGCAAAGGTAAAGATGAGGAGGGTGAGATGTCCACCTCGGCAGATTGCTCAGTAGATAGATCTTTAAAATGTTCATCAGCCCTAGATCCGATGTATCAGCAGTTTGAGAGAGCTGCGACAGCTCTGGAAGGAGAGTATCTGCCCACGCATTAGTTTTGCACAACCCTAGTCCTCCTCAGGCAGTAAGATGACTACCTTGTTGCCCACTGTTTCATCCAAAGCAGGCGGTAGTGATAATGTCAGTGATTGCAAAGGTGATAGCAAGCCAGCAGTATTCAAACAGATAACAGAAGTGCCAGCACTTACCTCTGTCTGGCAGACCTGCAGAGCGGATGGTTGTTCCTGTATAAGATGTGATGTAGGGACTGATGCCCCCTTAAAAAGCACGCCCTCCAAGTGCGCTGTATCCATACTTGTATGGGCAGGGAGTTCATCACTGCTGACAGAATCTCCGTCATCTCCGTCAGGCCTCCCCCAAAGCCCGAGCTGCACTGCCCCAGTATAATCTCAGCCATGGTCGATTCTGGAGCAGCAGAGAGGATATTGGCACTTTTCCCAAGTGGAGCAATTTCAGAACTGGTCTCCCCATATGGGGTGCACTTTTGTTACTCGCACCCCCCACCGTCACCTGCGAGTGCGGTTCTGTGATCGTGTTGGCTTCAGCATTTCTCCCTCCCGGCAGAGCACTAGCCGAGTTCGGAGCAGCACTACTGCTCCTCGGTGCACTGACCTTAGGCAGAGCCATAGCGTGTGACGTCAGCTGACAGGGCCAGTGGAGAGCGGAACAGCCCTCAGAGAGCAGAACAGTGCCTTCTCTCCCAGGGCTCAGGATGCAAGAAGTAGGCGAAAAGTAACGCTTGCCAGCCTTGTGATCAGAGGAGCTCTCGGAGCCTGCTCCTCACTGCGGCGTTAATCCTCCATCTTCCTTTTTCACCCACCTCAATTTTCAAGTTATGTGGAAAGTAATTCAATAGCCATATTCAATAACTGTGTCATTAGTAGGTATGCCATGGAAAGCTAGGAATGTCAGGATAAGGTGGGAAGCATGCATATTGATAGAAAACATAATTGCATGACCATGACCTGTGTGTTAGCTGGTACTGCCTGATGCATCCCTTGGAGCTTCCTCTCAATGGATTTTTGAAAATGACTCTTAAAAATGTGCCTACATGATTTGTCTGTATTGGATTTCCGAAAGCTGTATTGGGTTGCCCACTGCTGCCATAATATGCCTCCTTAACAAATGTGGTGATGCTCAAAGTAATGCTATCTGTGAGCGATTTCACTAAGCTTCCTTTCCACCTAAGCAGTGTGTTAATTATCAAGCCTAGTCCACTAAAATGCAGCTTTTCTTTCTGACTTCACAACACCATTATTATTCATATTACCAAATACCCGAACACCATTATTATTCATGTCACCAAATTGACATTTTTTTCCCTGACATAACCCTCAAATGATGTCCTTTGGCCCTGATCTCCTTGCATGCGAGTTGCACAATCTTCTGCTGTGACCATATCAAGGGAATTAGGATTGAGCCACTGATGAATGGGAAGTACCATGGTCAATACCCATCAAATTGCCAATCTTAAATGTTTACTCTGTTGATGGTCAAACTCAACCTACTCAAATCTCATAGCATGCAAATCCTGATGGCCTTTTGCAGAATGTTCACTTCCGTCATCAGATAACGTAGCTAAGGCTTCCAGGTCAGTCCTGGGTGTGAGTGCTGCCTATATGTGAATAATTATGATATTACGTATCCCTGAAAGATATGGGTGAATGGGTCATATATGGGCATATATTGTGTAATTATGGCAATAGTTCTACTCATACAGCACATACAATGACCTCCTCTTTTCATAATACCTTCATTCTCAGCTTTTCCAAGACTTTATGACTATGTTTTTTTGAAACGCATCTGGAGATAAGAAGATAATTCTGCTCACAGTGCAGAGCAAGTCACAGCAATAAAAAAGCTTCAGTTGTGTCAGAATGTAAATTGAGAGTGATCATTGTGCAAGGAGTAGATCATGCATGCTGTTGCAAATTTGATTTTGGCATCAAAGAAAACAAGTATAGTGTTTTTGTTATGGGTATAATGTTACTGACACTTTTTTTGTGCCTGACACTACTCTGGCTGCGGAGTAGAGAATTGTTTAGGGGATCAAGGGTTGCTCTAGTTGCTCCAGAAAGGTTGCATTCCATAGTGAATCCTGGAAACAATGGTCTCTTGTGCATCTAGTCAGAAGTTGGATTGTAGTAAAGAGAGTTTTTTTCTTTTTTTAAAAGTGTGCCATTGTTCTAGCAGCCATAGCTTTATGGCCTTCGTGAGGAAACGTGGTTCACAGGGAATTAAGCAAAATGTTCAGAGATTTTAGTCCCGATGAGGGCAGAGGTTTATAAATGACTACATTATAATAAAGTCAGGTTACATACTTATTGATTCTGTTTTGCTTGAGCAAAATGATAGGTTTGTTTATTTCATGGTTCAGTATCTGGAAATATGGGGGCATGCAGTGTTGGGGTTTTGCAAGTCGTGTTTTTGAGAGTGTAAGTGTCATGAAATGTGAAAACCTTTAGATTCAGCTGGATATCATCTACGTTTTGGCTCACTGCTATACATTTCTTCTCAATCAAGATTCTCAGTGGTTACTAGCAAATGTTGAACAGAGTAAGAACTAGAAATAAGCCTTGTGGGCACTGCTAAGGACGGGCATAGGGTAGACTTCTATGCCAGATACCCTAGAGCCAAGATGTAGTCCAAGGTGCCCAACTCAAGCCTAAAGCCTCCGTTTGATGAATGAGTTCTGAATTTACCAATCCTACAAGTGACATTGAAAAATGCAGGCAAATATATCAGCGGATTTAATCTAAGAATGAAACCGGACAGAAAACTACAAAGTCCAATCTGTCACCTATTTTAAAGATTGGCCTTACATTAGAGCCCGTCAATAATGCTGGCAGAAGGACAGCATAGGCAGCAAATTAAATATGGCACACCTAAAGGGGACTTTTTTGCATTGCAACACTCAGTACAAGTGCATAAGTGGCCGTTCACATTAATACTAAGTCTCACTTGTGAAGAAGCTTAAACCACTACTCAGTTAGTGACCAGAACAATGCAGGAACATTCATTTTTCTTTTGGCAGGACCTTCCATCCTAAAATTGTTTCTTTCAAAGTGTTACCAAACCTTTGCAGCAATCTACTTATTTCAGTGTTAAAGGCAGGGCCTGCTTTAGTGCTGGTGGTGCCCGGTGCAACAATCTTTTTTAATGTCCCCCTATTACTTCCTTTACCATGGATACCCTCACTACCTTTCTCAACCAGTGCCCCTCGCACATGCACTTAATTTGTTGCTCATACCAGTGTAGGGTGTCAGAGCACATTACATCACACAACATTACACAGCGATATCAAATCATATGTGTGTAAATCAGTCTAAAAAACTTTACATAATACAATGAGGGCTTTTGTATGGAGAAAAACAAATTCATGATTTAAAAACTTACCACAGTGACAGAGTTCACTTTACTATTTTTATTTCCAAGTGACTTTTTATTGTATATTAGATGAACAAAGTAAAAAATTGCACAAAACATGCCAATGACTAAGACATCACATAATGAAATAATCTCATCAGCAAGAGAGCACTGGTAATAAGGATATAATAAACGTCCATCATTGGGCTAGTGCCTGCGAAATGTCAAAGATGTCCCACCAACTAATGTCACACCAAATAACAGCTGGCATAACTCCCACCAATGTGTTGTGGATTGCATGAACCACAAAGAAACCTCTATCTCGACCCTAATGTCCTTGCAGGGGGAGGAGGAGACCCCACATAGGTTTGTATAGCAAGGGCAGTGGGACATGGGAAAGGAGGGTTAACAAAAAACTAGAAAGCAAACCAAATATAGCTGTGGCAGACTAGGGTATTCCGCTTGGTGACACGTTTGAAAGTGCGAAGGCGCTGGGTGCCCGGAAAACAAATCTAAGCACCAAGCCTTCTGAGCAATCGGAGATTCAACCCCATGGGGGAGCAAGCCACAGAGCAGAGGAGGGCTGAAGGGTGAGAGGGAACATGTAGTCCACAATATTCGTTTCTGACAGGAGGCGGGGGTCACGCAGAACATAGGTGCTATAGGTCGTTTTTGGCCCCGGGCTCGGTGGTCATCTAGGGAAACCTACCAAACCCACACATTTCTGAAAACTAGACACCCAGGAGAGTCCAGAGAGGTATGGCTTGAATAGACCTACCTTTTTCATAAATGTGTGGGTTTGGGCCTGGGGTCAAAAACCCAGGTTACCCCATTTGCAAAACCAGGCCGTATTGTGATAGGTAATTTTGATGTCTCCTCAATATGTTTTGGGCCCTTGATTGTCGCGGGTACTTGACCCACCCACGCAAGTGAGGTATAATTTTTATGGAGAGACCTGGAGGAACGCTGGGTGATAGGAAATTTGTTTCAGCCCAGTGATCCCACAACTTTCCCAAACATAAATTTGAGAAAAAATTGATCTTTTCAGCTAAATCCGAGGTTTGTAGGGGATTCTGGGTAGGAAAACGTTGGGGGGTCATGCAAGCCATACCTCCCTGGACTCCCCAGGTGTCTAGTTTTCATAAATGTGTGGCTTTGGTAGGTTTCCCTAAATGGCCGCCGAGCCTGGGGCCAAAAACCCAGGTGACCCCCCTGCAAAACCAGGTTGGTTTGTGATAGGTTATTTTAATGTCTCCACAATACTTATTGTGCCCTTCCCTGCCGAGGGAACTAGGCCTGCCCACAGAATTGAGGTACTATTTTTATTGGAAGACTTTGCGGAATGCGGGCTGGGCGGAAGTTTGTGGACCCACGCAGATTCCAGAACTTTCCAGCACAGAAATTTTAGGAACATTTGTTTCTTTTTACCAAAGTTTAAGGTTTGCAAGGGATTCTGGGTAATAGAACCTGGTGAGAGCCAGACAAGGCACCCCCTCTTGGATTGCCCTGGGTGTCTATTTTAAAAAAATGGATAGGTTTGATAGGTTCCCTGGGTGCCAGCAGAGCTAGGGTTCAAAATCCACAGCTAGGCACTTTGCAAGAAAAGGGTCAGTTTTCAATGTAAAAATGTGGTGTGACTACAATGCGTTTTGGGCTGTTTTCTGTCACGGGCACTAGGCCTACCCACACAAGTGAGGTACTGTTTTCATTGGGTGACATTGGGCAATGCGGGGTGGGTTGAATTTTGTGGATCCACACAGAATCCGGAACTTTCCATCACAGAAATGTGAGGAAATTTGTTTTTTTTACAACATTTGAGGTTTGCAAAATATTTTGGGTAATAGAACCTGGTGAGAGCCACACAAGTCACCCCCTTATCGATTCCCCTGTGTGTCTAGTTCTAAAAAATTTATAGTTTTGCCAGGTGTCCCTTGGTGCCGGCAGAGCTAGGGTTCAAAATCCACAGCTAGGCACTTTGCAAAGAAAGGGCCAGTTTTCACTGTAAAAATGTGGTGTGTCCACGTTGCAATTTGGATCATTTCCTGTTGCTGGCACTGGGTCTACCCACCCAAGTGAGGTGTCATTTTTATTGAAAGACTTTGGGGAATGCGGAGGGGGTGGAATTTTGTGGATCCATGCAGATTCCAGAACTTTCCTTCATAGAACTGTGGGGGAAATGTGTATTTTTTTACAGTGTGGTTAGCAAGGGATTCTCTCTAACAGAACCTGGTGAGAGCCACACAAGTCACCCCCTCCTGGATTCCTCTGGGTGTCTAATGTATAGGTTTGATAGGTTTCCTAGGTGCCAGCAGAGGTAGGGTTCAAAATCACCAGTTAGGCATTTTGCATGAAAATAGACAGTTTTCACTGTAAAAATGTGGAGTGTTCACGTTGCGTTTTGGCCTGTTTCCTGCCGTGGGCATTAGGCCTACCCACACAAGTGAGGTACCGTTTTTATCAGGAGATGTTGGGGAATGCAGGGGGGTGGAATTTTGTGGATCCATACAGAATCCAGAACTTTCCATCACAGAAAAGTGAGGAACATGTGTTTTTTTACAACATTTGAGGTTTGCAACTGATTTTGGGTAACAGAACTTAGTTAGAGCCACACAAGTCATCCATCCTGGGTTCCCCTGTGTATCTAGTTTTTAAAAATGTTTAGGTTTACTAGGTTTCCCTAGGTCCCGGCAGAGCTAGAGTTTAAAATCCACAGCTAGACACTGTGAAAAAAGGGTTAGTTTTCACACTAAAAATGTGGTGTGTCCACGTTGCGTTTTGGCCCATTTACTGTTGCGGGCTCTAGTCCTACCCTAATAAGTGAGGTACCTTTTTTTTGCAAGACTTTGAGGAATATGGGGTGGGTGGAATTTTGTGGATCCACACAGATTTCAGAACTTTCCATTTCAGAAATATGAGGAAAATTTGTTTTTTTGACAAAGTTGGAGGTTTGCAAGGGATCCTGGGTAACAGAACCTGGTTAGAGCCACTCAAAACACCCCATCCTGGATTCCTCTGGATGCCTAGTTTTCAAAAATGTATAGGTTTGCTAGGTTTCCCTAGGTGCCGGCTGAGCTAGGGTTCAAAATCCACAGCTAGGCACTTTGCAAAAAAAGGGTCCTTTTTCACTGTAAAAATGTGGTGTGTCCATGTTGCATTTTGGGCCATTACCTGTTGCGGGCACTAGGCCTACCTACACAAGTGAGGTATCGATTTTATTGGGAGCATTAGGGAAACACAGAATTGTAGTGCAACTGTTATTCACTATTGACTTTCCCAGCATTTTTGCCTTGCAAATGTAAGACAATGTGTAAAAAGGAACACACTTAAAAAAATGTCTTATAATTTACATGCTAGCATGGGTACCCACAATTTCGGAGATGTGCATACAGCTACTGTTTCTAAACTCTAAATTTTGTTCCCATTTTGGAAATACATAGGTGTCTTTGATAACTATTTTTCACTCTCTATATTTTACCAAATGAATTGCTAAATACCCGGTACACAATGAAAAACCATTGCAAGTTGCTGCTCAGTTATTGGCTCTGGGTTTCTCGGGTTCTTGTTGAACCTACAAGTCCCATATCAACCAGAAGGGTCCAGCGGATGTAATGGTATACAGCTTTCAAACATCTGTCAAACTTAGAAGAGAATTACAGGTGAAAACTTTGGCCCAAGTGCCTGTTTTTTTCAACTAATTTTCAATGTATTTATTTTAAAAATAAACGTGAATGATCTACACAAAAGACCCCTTGCTGAATTCATAATTTTGTCTCCTTTTCAGAAATGTATAGCTTTCTGACCCATTTCTAATATTAACTGGAAGGCGGTTGAAAGCACAAAAAGTAGCAAAAATAGGCTATGTCCCAGTAAAATGCCAAAACTGTGTAAAATAGTCTGCTTGTCCCTAAAAGCTGGGATGATGATGATTTTTTGTTGATACCATTTGCAGTGAAAAATCCAGATGCTTACTTCTGCAGCAATTTTTCCCCATTTTTCCACAAAAAAAATTTAGCTGTATTTTGGCTAATTTCTGGGTCCCTTCAAGGGGAATCCACAAGCCCTGAGTACCTTTAAAATCCCCCTGATGTTGGATGAAAAGGATACAAATGTGGCATGGATAGCTTATGTGGATAAAAGGTTATGGGGGCCAAAGAGCAAACTACCCCAAATAGCCAAACATAGGCCTTGCACGGAGGAGGCCTAGCATCAAAAGGGTTAAGGCACAGATTGTTCAGCCCGGTCCAGTCCCCAATTCACCCGATGGCCACCACCATTGCATTATGAGTCAGGCATTGAACCTCTGGCAGTTTGTATCAATCCTGCAAGTCCAAACAGGGTATCAATAGCTTGTGACTGTAAAGATCCCCCTGCGTGGTCCACACCCTCAAACTGTGATTATTGGCTATATTACGAAATACCAGTAGCATCGATATAGACATGGTTGGAGCGTATGGGACTTGCCTGCGATCACTTAGCTATCCAGAGCAGATGGGCCGGTTGCCTGGTGCCACCTCCTAGTGTCATTAGGTAGCCCAATATATCACAGTAGCCCAGCGCATGCCATCCACACATCCACACATCCACATGGGGTTGGGGTCTTCTCCGATCTGCCGCATGGGCCACTTCAGCTGGGTAGCGGCATAATATACTTGGGAATTAGGTGGACACAACCCCCTTTCTCTCCAGAGGAGCAAACAGCTTTATGCAGCATAACTTTCTTCCTTCCTGTTAGAAATAAGGTTTCTGGTTGGCTAGGGTATGCACCTAAGCCAGCAAAACCCACATCTCTTGTCAGGGCAAGTAAGTTACACACCAAAGATAACCTGTGCTCACCCTCTGATAGTTTGGCGCGGAGTAGTCAGGCTGATCATCAGAGACAATGTGTAAAGTGTTTGCACAATACACTTACACCAGTGACACAAGGAATACACCACAAAAGAGACTCCATACAGGGTTATATAAAAATATGTTCCTGTATCATATGTATAACTTAAACCAAAAGCAACAAGAAGCATAAGTAGTGCGCATATCAGGGAATTACTGAAATAATACTTGTTGCCCTGATACTGCAAAAAGTCAAAATGGTACACTTTATGATATCATGTTATGAAATGTAGTAATTGGATTAGGAACATAAATTCGTAGATCACCAATGGCCATTGATGGAGCAGGTAGTGCAAAATTTGGTATATCTCTTCTATTTTGCATGAAAGTATTAACTGAATAACCTACTTATTATAATTTTCTAATTGTGTGCGGTAATATATTAAGATTAACCAACCTGCATACATGAATTATACGTGGGAACTTGCTATTTGCATGGCAAAATAAATTTAATATCGAAAATATATACGCATATTAACAGTAGTATATGTGATAATTAGATATTGCATGCTTTATGTTGCTTTTGTAACATTTGCATCTTCGTGGAGGACCGTAAAGGTGAATATACTGCTTTAACCCCTTCGCTGTTAGGCCTTTTCCCCTCCTGTGGTAAGCCTTTTTTGGGCTATTTGGGGTAGTGCGCGCTTAGGCCCCTGTAACTTTTTGACCACATTAGGTATCCACGACAAATTTGCATCCTTTTCTTCCAACATCATGCGGATTCTAAAGGTACCCAGGGTTTGTGGATTCTCCTAGAGGGTTCCCAGAAATTAGTCAAAATACAGCAAAATGTTGTTTTTTTTGTGAAAAATGGGGAAAAGTGGCTGCAAATGAAAGCGTCTGGGTTTTTCTCTGCAAATGTTATCAAAAAAGGGTTTGTGGGGCTGAAATCACCATTTCTCCAGCTTTTAGGGAATTACAGATTTTGTCAGAAATCCAACATTTTTTACACAGTTTTGACATTTTTCTGGGACATAACCTATTTTTGCAATTTTTGTGCTTTCAACCTCCTTCCAGATAATGATACAAATGGGTAGAAAAGCAATATTGGATCCTGGAAAGCTATACATTTTTAAAAAGTAGACAAAATTCTGAATTCCGCAAGGGGTCATTTGTGTAGATCCATCAAGGTTTCTTTATAGAAACTAACAGTTAAATATAGGAAAAATTTTAAATTTGTTGAAAAAAGCAGCCTTTTGTGACAACGTTTTCACCTGTAACTTCTTCTAATTATGACATCTCTTTGAAAGCAATGTACCGTTACATCCGCTGGACCCTCCTGGTTGTGGGGATATATAGGACTTGTAGGTTCACCAAGAGCCCAACGAACCCAGAGTAAAAAACTGAACAGCATTTTGTAATGTTTTTTTTTTTTGTTCCGGTTATATAGCAATTATTGTATGAAAATGTATACATGGAAAAATTGGCATGAAAGACACCTATGTATTTCTGAAATGGGAACAAATTACAGATTTAGAAACAGTGCATATTTGCACATTTTCGAAATTGGGAATACTCATACTTGCATGACAAATATTGGTCATTTACACAATGTCTTTCATTTGGAAGGGAGAAATGCATAAAAAACTCAATAGGTAATAACAGTTGCTTTACAAATCTGAACTACCCTAAGTCTCCCGATAAAAATGGTACCTCACTTGTGTGGGTAGGCATAGTGCCCACGACAGGAAGTGGCTCAAAACCTAAGGTGAACACACCACATTTTCACACTGAAAATTTACACATTTTTTGCGAAGAGTCTAGCTGTAGTTTTTTAACCCTAGCTCTGCCGGCACCTAGGGAAACCTAGCAAACCTATACATTTTTGAAAACTAGACACCCAGGGGAATCCAGGATGGGGTGACTTGACTGCCTCCCTCCCACCATGATCTGTTACCCAGAATCCCTTGCAAACATAAAAATTGACCAAAAAAAACCACTTTTCCCCCACATTTCTGTGGTGGAAATTTCTGGAATCTATGTGGATCCATAAATTTCCACCCACCCTGCATTTCCCAAAGTCCTACGAGAAAAATGGTACCTCACTTGTGGGGGTCGGCCTAGTGCCCGCGACAGGAAACGGCGCAAAATGCAACGTGGTCTCACCTCAATTTTGCAGTGAAAAATGACCCTTTTATGGCAATGTGCCTAGCTGTAGTTTTTGAACGCTAGCCCTGCCGGCACCTAGGGAAACCTAGCAAACCTATATATTTTTGAAAACTAGACACGCAGGGGAATCCAGGATGGGGTAACTTGACTGCCTCCCACCATGGTCTGTTACCCAGAATCCCTTGCAAACGTAAAAAATTGACAAAAAAAACTAATTTTCCCCACATTTCTGTGATGGAAAGTTCTGGAATCTGCGTGGATCCACAAATTTCCACCCACCCCGCGTTCCCCAAAGTCCTACAAGAAAAATGGTACCTCACTTGTGCGGGTCGGCCTAGTGCCCATGACAGGAAACGGCGCAAAACGCAACGTGGTCACACCTCAATTTTGCAGTGAAAAATGACCCTTTTTTAGCAAAGTGACTAGCTGTAGTTTTTTAACCCTAGCCCAGCCAGCACCTAGGGAAACCTAGCAAACCTATATATTTTTGAAAACTAGACACCCAGGGGAATCCAGGATGGGGTGACTTGAGTGCCTCCCACCATGGTCTGTTACCCAGAATCCATTTCAAACGTAAAAAATTGACAAAAAAAACACATTTTCCCCACATTTCTGTGATGGAAAGTTCTGGAATCTGCGTGGATCTACAAATTTCCACCCACCCCGCGTTCCCCAAAGTCCTACGAGAAAAATGGTACCTCACTTGTGCAGGTCGGCCTAGTGCCCGCGACAGGAAACGGCGCAAAACGCAACATGGTCACACCTCAATTTTGCAGTGAAAAATGACCCTTTTTTGGCAAAGTGCCTAGCTGTAGTTTTTGAACCCTAGCCCTGCCGGCACCTAGGGAAACCTAGCAAACCGATATATTTTTGAAAACTAGACACCCAGGGAAATCCAGGATGGGGTGACTTGAGTGTCTCCCACCATGGTCTATTACCCAGAATCCCTTGCAAACATAAAAAATTGACAACAAAAAACATTTTCCCCACATTTCTGTGATGGAAAGTTCTGGAATCTGCGTGGATCCACAAATTTCCACCCACCCCGCGTTCCCCAAAGTCCTACGAGAAAAATGGTACCTCACTTGTGCGGGTTGGCCTAGTGCCCGCGACAGCAAACGGCGCAAAACGCAACGTGGTCACACCTCAATTTTGCAGTGAAAAATGACCCTTTTTTTGCAAAGTGACTAGCTGTAGTTTTTGAACCCTAGCCCTGCGGGCACCTAGGGGAACCTAGCAAACCTATATAGTTTTGAAAACTAGACACACAGGGGAATCCAGGATGGGGTGACTTGAGTGCCTCCCACTATGGTCTGTTACCCGGAATCCCTTGCAAACGTAAGAAATAGACAAAAATAACACATTTTCCCCACATTTCTGTGATGGAAAGTTCTGGAATCGGTGTGGATCCGCAAATTTCCACCCACCCCGCGTTCCCCAAAGTCCTATGAGAAAAATGGTACCTCACTTGTGCGGGTCGGCCTAGTGCCCGCGCCAGGAATCGGCGCAAAACGCAACGTGGTCACACCTCAATTTTGCAGTGAAAAATGACCCTTTTTTGGCAAATTGACTAGCTGTAGTTTTTTAACCCTAGTTCTGCCGGCACATAGGGAAACCTACCAAACACACACATTTCTAAAAACTAGACACCCGGCGGCTTTCAGGGAGGTATGGCTTGCGTGGATCCCCCAACGTTTCCTTACCCAGAATCCCCTGCAAACCTCAATTTTAGCAGAAAAGTTTGGTGTGGGAAAGTTGTGGCATCACCGGGCTCACACAAATTTACCACCACCCAGCGTTCCCCCAGGTCTCCCGGTAAAAATGGTGCCTCACTTGTGTGGGAGGCCCAAGTACCCGCAGCAGGCTAGGGCCCAAAACGTAGTTAGGCGACATCAAAATGGCCTATCGCAAAACCACCTGGTTTTGCAAGGGGGGTCACTTGGGTTTTTGGCCCGGTGCTCGGCGGTCATCTAGGGAAACCTACCAAACCCATGCATTTCCCGCATGTTCTCGAGATTTTCTGCATGGTTGCGGGTCGCCAACTTACCCATGTGGTTGCTTGCGGGCGCGGCCATCTTGTTTTGAGTTGTCTCGCGGTGCATGATCGCGAGAAGAAAGACGTGATCGCGCAACGCATGACGTCACTGCGGGCGCGAACTGTCGCGAGACAGCGCAAATGGCTAAAAACAATACAACATCTCATGGAGAACGCGACCGGATCAAGAAAACTTGACGGCGAACGCAGGGATTCAGGTAAGGCGATCGCGCACGCCCGAGAATGTATTATTTTACAGCGCGAGC
Organism: Triturus cristatus; assembly: GCF_964204655.1. Taxonomy (NCBI): domain Eukaryota; kingdom Metazoa; phylum Chordata; class Amphibia; order Caudata; family Salamandridae; genus Triturus; species Triturus cristatus. The sequence goes on from NC_140582.1 coordinate 130,418,709, forward strand.
AAGAAACAAATTATCGCCAAGCTGCGGAAACCGGAAATTTTGACATTTTCGCGCTCTCCGCGGAACGCGAAAATGTCAAATTATCACAATTTCCGCGAACGGAACGAAATTTTCGCCCAGGCCTAGTACAAATGGTGCCTCACTTGTGTGGGAGGCCCAAGTACAAACAGCAGGCAAGGGCTCAAAACATTGTGAGGCAAAATCAACATTGCCTATCAAAAAAATGTTTGGGCCCTTTCGTGCCGCGGGTACTTGGGCCTCCCACACAAGTGAGGCACCATTTTTACCGGGACACCTGGGGGAATGCTGGGTGGTGGTAAATTTGTGTGAGCCCGCTGATGCCACAACTTTCCCACACCAAAATGTGTGAAACAAGTGATTTTTTTCAGCTAATATTGAGGTTTTCAAGGGGATTCTGGGTAAGGAAATGTTGCGGGATACACGCAAGCCATACCTCCCTGGAAGCCGCCGGGTGTCTAGTTTTCAGAAATGCATGGGCTTGGTAGGTTTCCCTAGATGGCCGCCGAGCACCGGGCCAAAAACCCAAGTGACCCCCCTTGCAAAACCAGGTGGTTTTGCAATAGGCCATTTTGATGTCGCCTCACTACGTTTTGGGCCCTTGCCTGCCGCGGGTACTTGGGCCTCCCACACAAGTGAGGCACCATTTTTACCGGGAGACCTGGGGGAATGCTGGGTGGGGGTAAATTTGTGTGAGCCCGGTGATGCCCCAACTTTCCCACACCAAAATGTGTGAAAAAAGTGATTTTTTTCAGCTAAAATTGAGGTTTGCAGGGGATTCTGGGTAAGGAAATGTTGGGGGATCCACGCAAGCCATACCTCCCTGGAAGCTGCCGGGTATCTGTTCTCAGAAATGTATGGGTTTGGTAGGTTTCCCTAGATGGCCGCCGAGCACCGGGCCAAAAACCCAAGTGACCCCCCTTGCAAAACCAGGTGGTTTTGCGATAGGCCATTTTGATGTCGCCTCACTACGTTTTGGGCCCTTGCCTGTCGCGGTTACTAGGGCCTCCCACACGAGTGAGGAACCATTTTTATCGGGAGACCTGGGGGAACACTGGGTGGTGGGAAATCTGTTTGAGCCCAGTGATGCCACAACTTTCCCACACACAAATTTGTGAAAAGAGTGATTTTTTCAGCTAAAATTGAGGTTTGCAGGGGATTCTGGGTAAGGAAACGTTGGGGGATCCATGCAAGCCATACCTCCCTGGAACTCCCCGGGTGTCTAGTTTTCAGAAATGTGTGGGTTTGGTAGGTTTCCCTAGATGGCCGCCGAGCACAGACCAAAAACCCAGGTGACCCCCCTTGCAAAACCAGGTGGTTTTGAGAGAGGCAATTTTGATGCCGCCTCACTATGTTTTGGGCCCTTGCCTGTCGTTGGTACTTGGGCCTCCCACACAAGTGAGGCACCATTTTTACCGCTAGACCTAGGGGAACACTGGGTGGTGGGAAATTTGTGTGAGCCCATTGATGCCACAACATTCCCACACAAAAATATGTGAAAAAAGTGTTTTTTTCAGCTAAAATTGAGGTTTGCAGGGGATTCTGGGTAAGGAAACGTTGGGGGATCCACGCAAGCCATACCTCCCTGGAAGCCCCCGGGTGTCTAGTTTTCAGAAATGTGTGGGTTTGGTAGGTTTCCCTATGTGCCGGCTGCGCTAGGGCCCAAAATCCACAGGTAGGCATATTGCTAAAAACAACTCTGTGCCTAGTTGGCTTTCTGCCACCCGGGGGGGCATCGGGGGGGAGGGGGTTGCCCCGATATGCCCCCAAGGGGGGTAGAAATACTGTAGCTATTTTTTGGGGGGTGGGGCATTGGTATGCCCATTCTGGGCAGCCCCCACCCTAACACATAAAAAAGCCAGCATAATCGTTGGCGTCTAGTGGGCTTTTGCCCCCAAAGGGGGGCAGATTGAGGGCTACTGCCCCTACCTGCCACCCCAGGGGGTAGAAGGTCCACTAGATGCCAGGGATTTTTTTGGGCAAATTTTAATTAGGGTGGGGGCTGTTCAAAACGGGCATGCCAATGCCCCCACCCTAATTAAAATTTTCCTAAAGAGATCCCTGGTGTCTAGTGGGCTTTTTGCCCCCCAGAGGGGCAGATTGGGGACTACTGCCCCATCTGTCCCCCGGGGGGGGCAGGAAGGCTGTAATTTTTTCGGGGAGGGGGTGGGGGCATGGGCATGCCCGTTTTGGGCAACCCCCACCCTATTTCAAATTTTCCCCAAGACACTCCCTGTCGTCTAGTGGGCTTTTTGCCCCCCCCGGTGGGGCGGATTGGGGGCTAATGCCCCCATATGCCCCCCAGGGGAGGCAGAAGGTCTACTAGGTGCTAGAGTTTTTTGGGTAAATTTTAATTAGGGTGGGGGTTGCCCAAAACGGGCATGACAATGCCCCCACCCTAATTAAAATTTGCACCGAAAAAAAAATCCCTGGCGTCTAGTGGGCTTTTTGCCCCCCAGGGAGGGCAGGTTGGGGGCTACTGCCCCATCTGTCCCCCACAGGGGGCAGGAAGGCTGTAACTTTTGCAGAGAGGGGGTGGGGGCATGGGCATGTCAGTTTTGGGCTACCCCCAACCTAATTAAAATTTGCCACAAATTAATTCCTGGCGTCTAGTGGGCTTTTTACCCCCCCAACAGGGCAGATTGAGGGCTGATACCCCCATCTGCCCCCCCAGGGGAGGTAGAAAATCCACTAGATGCCAGGGAGTTTTTGGGGCAAATTTTAATTAGGGTTGGGGCTGCCCAAAACGGGCATCCCAATGCCCCCACCCTAATTAAATTTTGCCCAAAAAAATCCCTGGCATCTAATGAGCTTTTTGCCCCTCGGGGGGGGGGGCAGATTGGGGGCTTCTTCCCCATCTGTCCCCACGGGGGGCAGAAAGGCTGGAATTTTTGCAGGGAGGGGGCCTGAGCATGTCCGTTTTAGGCAAACCCCATTCTAATTCAAATTTGCCCCAAAATAATCCCTGGCGTCTAGTGAGCTTTTTGCCCCCCTGGCAGGGCAGATTGGGGGCTGATGCACCCATCTGCCCCCCAGGGGAGGCAGAAAGTCCACTAGACGCCAGGGAGTTTTTGGGGCAAATTTTAATTAGGGTGGGGGCTGCCCAAAACGGGTATGCCAATGCCCCCACCCTAATTAAAATTTGGCCCAAAAAATCCCTGGCATCTAGTGGGTGTTTTGCCCCCTGGGGTGGCACACTGGGGGCAACTGTCCCATCTGCCCCCCAGGGGGGCAGGAAGGCTGTAATTTTGGTGGGTGCATGGGCATGCCCTTTTTGGGACCCTCCACCCTAATACAAGTTTGCCCCCAAAAAATCCCTGGCGTCCAGTGGGCTTTTTGCCCCCCCGGTGGGGCAGATTGCAGCTAAAGCCCCCTTCTGCCCCATGGGGGGGTAGAAAGTCCATTAGATGCAGGGAGGTTTTTGGGCAAATTTTTATTAGGTTGGGGGCTGACCAAAACGGGCATGCCAATGTCCCTACCATAATTAAAATTTGCAAAAAACATCCCTGGCATCTAGTGGGCTTTTGCCCCCCTGGGGGGGCAGATTGGGGGCTACTGCCCCATCTGCCCCCCAGGGGAGCAGGAAGGCTGTTATTTTTGTGGGTGGGGGCATGGGCATGCCCGTTTTGGGAGCCCCACCCTAATTCAAATTTGCCCCCAAAAAATCCCTGGTGTCTTGTGGGCTTTTTGCCCCCCCCCCCGGCGGGGCAGATTGGGGGCTAATGCCCCTATCTGCCCACCAGGGGGGGGCAGAAAGTCCACAAGATGCCAGGGAGTTTTTTGGGCAAATTTAATTAGGGTCGGGGCTGCCCAAAACGGGCAGGCCAATGCCCCCACCCTAATTAAAATTTTCCTAAAATATCCCTGGTGTCTACTGGGCTTTTTGCCCCCCCCCCGGGGTGGCAGATTTGGGGCTAATGCCCCCATCTGCCCCCGAGGGGGGCAGAAAGGCTGTCATTTTTGCAGAGGGTGGGTGGGGGCATGGGCATGCCCATATTGGGCAGCCCCCACCACAAATTACAAGAAAAAATAAATCCCTGGCGTATAGTGGGCTTTCTGCCCCCGGGGGGGCAGATTAGGGGCTTCTGCCCCCAACTGCCCCCCAGGGGGGCAGATTAGGGGCTACTGCCCCCAACTGCCCCCCAGGGGGGCAGAAAGGCTGTAATTATGCCGGGTGGGGGCATGGACATGCCCTTCATGGGCAGCCCCCACCCTAATAAATTGTGTGCGCCAAGTAAATATCCCTGGTGTCTAGTGGGCTTTTTGCCCCCCCGGGGGGGCAGATTGGGGGCTACTGCCCCATCTGCCCCCCAGGGGGGGCAAAAAGACTAAATGACATGCCAAATATTTCGGGGGAGCAAAAGCTCTTGCCTAAGGGGCCGCTCCCCCCTCCCTGGTGTCAAGTGGGTGGATCCCTGCTTGGGGATCGCCCTCCTGGGGGGCTGAGATAGCCCCCTGAGCACATACAAAGTGAAACTGAAATGAGCCTAAAGGCTCATTTCAGATTCGTTTCTGCGTAAAGAAGACAGCGCGACGTGCGCGCTGATCTTCATTGCACAGAAACCAGGGAGGGGGCCTCGGGAGCTGGGGAAGCTCTTCCCCAGCTCCCAATGTCAAAGGCATGAAATAGAAATCCCTCTGCTGTCTGCAGCAGAGGGATTTCGTGCCCCTGGCCTCATGACGGAATGGTTCCGTCATGAGCACAGGGGCACCGATGCTCATGACGGAACCATTCTGTCATGAGCATCGAAGGGGTTAAATCTCGCTATAAGCTAGGAAAATAATAATACAAAAAGGGATTAGTGAGGGTATAACATTAGAAGGATTATTTCTTTGTATTAATTACTCTTTTGTGTTTGTTTCGCTTATGTTGACATCTTGGCCTAACAAAAAATGGCGGCAGATTACAGATTCAGAAGTGGCCACTGTCTCGTGATGCGCGAAGGCTAGTGCGCAGACTCGGATGGTACCATGAATTCCCTAACGACCTCTGTACACGCCGTTCCTGTCAACGATAGGTTACTGGGGCGCTGCCAAAGACCCCGGAAGACAAGAACTGTTAGAAATGAACAATGAATGAATTTTTAAATTGCAACATTCGGAAATTTGCTCATAGCTGGAGAACTCATCAGCAAAAACCCTGTGAAACCAGACAATACAAAATCGGATGATTTATCTTGGCTAATCATCTCTCTTCTCCGCCCAAAAATGTTTCATGTTATTTCGAAATTTATTATAAAAGAATAGTAGAATAGGGAGGTCATATAGATGAGAGGGAGGTTGTCGCTACGCTATTCGAGACCTTTCGATGACGGATGATGTCATGATTTCTGGTCCTTTGATGATCTTTGGGACTGTAACATGCTGAGCGAAGGACTTACGGACTCTGAGATCTGGCCTGATCCTTTGACAATTTAACGACAAAATTCGGTTATGCTGAGCCACTGAATTAGAGAAAACCTAGATAGCCAGAATAGGTAAATATGGTGTTCTGTGATTTAATTAAATTGATCTAGAAATTCTAAAATCTGAAGAGACAAATGCTAATTTAATGGAAAATTTAGATAAACAATTATTAATTAACAGAAAATATGAGTTTGTCGTTCTTTCAAAGAGAATAGAGGATTCTAAGTCTTAAATGTGTTTTAGCTGGTTCTATAATCACCATCAACCAATCCAACTATTTGGTCCGATCGACCAAGTGGGAGGAGTGCCTTGATGTTTAGGATTAGGAATCTATAGGTGGCGAAGATTAATGTATATGACGTAAGATAACTTTTCTTTCCCTATATGTTATAAGGTACTCCCACCCACATGTCCGGCGCATCATTCCCCCTCCTGTGTGCAGACCTGTGAAAGATAGAAACGTGTGAATGTTGGTGTTATGGGCCCCACCAATGGATGCGTGTGTGAATGAGTTAGTGTGACGGCGGGTCTGCGACGCAGGAAGGACAGTTGTGTTCTCACCTTTTCCCGAGTTGTTGTTTGTGCTGGATCAGTTTTTCCTGGTAGCAGAGTTATGGTTTTATTGCATTGGTTTGGTGATTATTACTAGTAAATTGCTTATTGATTATTGACTCTGGATAAGTATAGGTTTATGTATTAACACTCTATGTTGAGTCACGTTGCGTTCCATGTTGTTTGACGACTTCTGGGATGTAGGAAGTCGGAGGTTTGTAATGATTCCGTAGTAGAGCAGAGGTAAGCGCTGTTCTCGGGAAAGACGGGATTGTTGTTGCCCTGTAGGTACACAGGGAAAATGTGTGACGATTGAAGTTTCACAACGCATTGTCTGGGTTCGATTGGTAACATCGTCGTGTGTTGCCATTAGGGACATTTTCTGTATGAGAGAAATGTATGGTAGCGAAAGGTCATCCGTGAAATTTTGGTCTTAAGTACCAAGAGTCCAAAAGGAGCTCTGATTACGCTTATCACTGGAAAGGTAATAGGTGTTCCCTAAGCTTGTTGGAAGGATAAGGTAGAGGGAAGTGCTACTTTATTAACGAATGAAATAATTCTGTAGTAGGGCAGAGGTAAGCGCTCCTCTCGGGAAAGACAGGATTCTGTGTGAATGAACTACATTTTCCATATGAATGTGTGTAAATGAAATGGCATTCAGGTTAATTGTGAAACTCTGGCTTTAATTCTCAGGGGCAGTGGGTCTCCAACAGGTGTTTTATTTCTGGAGAAACGGTTAGCTAATGCTTGCTAGAAGGGTGAAGTAGAGGGAAGTGCTACTTTATCAACGGAAGTAACGATTCCGTAGTAGGGCAGAGGTAAGCGCTGCTCTCGGGAAAGATGGAATTCTTGTGAAAAAGGTCAAGAGTATCCTTTCTTAGCGAAACAGATAATGGTGGCATTTTTATGTCATTACTAACAGAATTTAGTGAGAAAGTGAATGTAAAAAGTTTGCAGATACATTTTGTAAAGGAGGGGTCAGCAGGAGCAGGAGCAGCGACGGCAAGAAAAGCTGACGTCAGAAAGACCGTGCTGAGATTGGTCAATCAGTAAGAGACGTAGACGCTCCAGATTGGTGCATTAGTGTGCGCCGCGCTAGGGGTGGAGAATTACAGGATGACGTAAACGCTCAGGATTGGTGCGTTAGTGTGAGTCGCGCTACAATTGGATAGAACAAACAAAACAGTCGTAGGAGAAATCTAGCGAGACAGAAAAGAGAAAATTATGTATTACGATCCACCAGAGAAGGAGAAAAGGTCCTGGTTCGGTAAAATCAAGAACTTATTTAAAAAGGACAAACCGATTGTGACCCCTCCAGCAAAATCTCCTGCGTCTTTTATGATTGCGAAATACGGTTATCATACATCTATATGGTTAGACAATTGGGCAAAATTTACTAAAGATGATGGAGTTTTGGCATTTCCGGAACATGGTTCATTTAATTTGGCGGTTTTGAGAAATCTGAGAGAAAGAATGATGAAATTAGAACCAAGACCTAGACCTACACAGTTTGAAGCGTTGACAGAATGGGAAGATGAGATTTATGACAGAGAATGAAAACAGAGTGGCGGAAGGTATAAATATATGTTTGGTAGATCATATGGACAAGAAAATCATGATGATAGAATGATGAGATGGCGAAGTGCAAATATGACTGATGGGTTGTTTCCTATGAGAAATGTGGAGGAAAGCACTAGCAGAAAATGTACGGAAAAGAGAAATAATACAGGATCAGAAGGATATAAGTATGGTGTGCATGAGTCGGAGGATGATGTGCTTGAGGATATGTTTTATAAAAAATCCACCCCCATATCAATCAAATTCCACATTGACACCGAGTGCTCCAGTAAAAGAATCAGCACAGAATATAAAATTTGAGACAGTACCACATGAGGCAGGAAGAAATAATCCTTTTAGAGAAACAGAAAATACCCAAGTTAGTAAAATGGCTAATGAAAATTCAGCTGCATTGGCTAGAACTACTTAAAAATTGACTGAGAAGATTAGAGAATTAACTGTTCCGATAACAATAGGTCCTGTAATGCCGATTTTTGATAAACAGAAGGATAGTGAGCATTGTCCGACGATTCCTTATAATGAAGACAGAGAAAATGAAATACAAAGACGAAATACAAGAGAAAATTTGTGGGAAAAACGGTAGGAATTTCTGAACAAAGTACTCCTAAAAATTTGACAGTAAATCAGAGTTTAGTAAATAGAGCAATAATGACGACAGAGTCAGTACCAGGATCACCAAAAGGATTAGAACAGACACGAAATGAAATGATTCCTGTAGGTCCTACTTCTGATGAATTAAGTGATTGGCTAAGAAGTTTACAACAAAGAGATGCTGAGCCTAAACCTTTAGATGTGTCCAAATTAAAAACAGTATTAGAGGAATTAAAAGTAGTGACATTTCCTACAGAAAAATTAAAAAGTTATCTGGATGAAGAATTAATGTTTCTATGTAAAAGCATAACATGGAGAGCTAAGAATTTACATGAAAGACTAGAAGAAGTGGCAAATGAAATGGGTATTGATTTTGAAAAGGTAAAGTCATTACAAAAACCATATAGAGTAGATTTTTCTGAAAAAGACATTGAAAATCTAAACACAACAGGACGAATAATTCAGATTAAAGATTTAATCATATTATTGAGAAAATGGGGCGATGTAGACAAATGGAAGAGTAGATGGTTTTGAAAACGAGATGATGCAATGGATAAAATGTTTGCAGCCTACCCAGTAAGAGAGAAAGAAAAGCGGCGATAATTTTATCGCCTAAATAGCAAGGCCACGCTAACGCGTGAAACCTTGCTTTAGCATGGGCATTCCTAATGCCCAGCTTTCAATCTCTAATGAGATGCAAAGTGGGCATTCCTGACCTAACTTGACAGGAGAAATGTCGCTAAGCGACATTTCTCCTATCATCAAGCCCCACGCTATGAAGCATAGCGGTAGGAAAAGTAGCGATAACTCCTGTTATCACTACTTTCCTTACGCCTGCTTAAGGACTGACTTAGCCATGATATCCTATGGAAGGTGGATATCATGGCTAAGTTTGTGAGTCCCTATCAGCAAGCTAACGCCACACTATGTTATAATCTCACGTTAGGCAGTTAGCGTGAGGATTTTTATCGCTGAGGAGATAAGCGTTGCTAATAGCACGCTATCTCAGCGATAAAAATCCACGTTACCCGGTGATAATTATCCTCACGCTAAGAGCGTTGAACGATAATTATCGCCGGGTGTTGCTGATATGCCCCTGAATGTCCTATGAGAGAGATTCCAGGTGGAGGATATGTGCATGTCCCCTGGACTAGACAAGATATTTTGTCATTTACCAATGGTTTTCCTCGACTGCGCGAAAAGCCAGTTGAGTGGTACAGGCAGGTAGACAGGTTTGTGAAATTATCAAAAGTCCTATGGATTGATTTGAATAGTCTTTTCGACATAATAGTACCTGCAGATTTATGGACAGAGTGCAAGGTAATGATCAGCTGGCCTACACAAGAATACCCTAGAGATCCAAAAACAGGTGCCCCAGATCCAGAAGTAATGAGAAAATATGAACTAGTAATTACCTTTTTGAAAAATAAAGTACCTCCTAAAGAAACTGATTGGGTAAAAATTGATAGAACTCATCAAGAAGCAAAAGAATCGGTACATGCTTACTATGAAAGGCTGATTCTTGCCTTTAAACAGTATAGTGGTGACGAAAACTTAAGCGAAAAGGATTTGAGCCATTTTGTATATAGATTTGTGTACGGATTGCGACCTGAAGTAAGCAAAATGATTAAACAGCATACAGTTGATTGGCAGAACAAAAAGATAGATGAAGTACTGAGACATGCAAAATATTTTAGCGATGAGATTGAAGCAAAGCAGCGAAAATTAAAAGAGAAAGCGATGTGGGCTCAGGTAAAGGTAGCAGAAAGACAGGAAGCTCAATTGATTGAACAAGCAACTGGTATGGGTATGAAATCAAAATGTAATAATGGAAAAGGGAAAGAACAATTTAATATAGACGAAGCCAAAAAGAAATGGCCATGTCATAATTGTGGAAGAATGGGACATTGGAAATCCGAGTGTAAATTTCCCCCGAATACTAATGGTGATAATGCATCATTGAATCCGCAGGTGCAGAAAGAGGTGAGTTGTCAACTGCAGCAACAGCAGCAGGTTGTTCCCCAACAGAATCAGGTGCCAAAACCGCCTTTTCCACAGAGAATAAATCATCAGAAATACAGTAATGAGACAGGATTCTACAATGAAGGACAGGTAACTAAGCTGGCGCGCGCTAGTGCTGTTTCGTAGTATTGGCTACAACGCGAAGAGAGTGAGTCTGAAGAAGGTTATTGACGGTGCCGAGGGGAGGAAGAGGAGTGCGTACTTGGCGCAACTCTAGAAGTAGACCAGACAGGCCCATTTGTGAATGGAAAGGTAAATGACGAAAACATTACTTTCCTAGTAGATACTGGTGCTACTCGTTCAACTGTTAGATCAGCTGATGTTAAAAATCTTCCTCTCTCGGACGAAACAATCCAAGTAGTTGGAGTATTCAACAGACAAATAAAAACGTACCTCACTGAACCAGTAAAAGTTAACATAGGGACATTTTCTGAAATGCACCGCTTTGTCGTGTGCGACTCAAGCCCTGTAAATTTGTTAGGAAGATATTTACTGTGCAAAATGAATTGCACTATACTTTGTACTCCCGATGGTATAGCATTCGATACCACAGATGAAGATGTACTGTATAAAATGACTATGGCTAATATGGAACCTGAGATTACTGAGGCATTTGCTGTATTTAACCCTGAAAAACTACTCCAAGAGCTGAAAAAGACAGTACAAGCGGAAGTCTGGGATTTCACAGGAGAAGATGTGGGATTAATGAAAAATGTAGATCCCGTAAAAGTTGCTGTAAAAGAAGGAATAAGTTACCCAAATATTCCTCAGTACAAATTGACGCCCGAGATAATTGAAGGAGTTACTCCTATAATAGACAGAATGATCAAACAAGGTATTTTGAGAGAAATAATGAGCAGTCCATGTAATTCACCAATTATGGGCCTGAAAAAGCCTAATGGAATATTTAGAAAAGTACAGGATCTGAGGAAAATAAACACAATTGTAGTATCATGTTGTCCCATTGTACCAAATCCGTCCGTGATTTTATATCAGATTCCTCATGATGCAGAATGGTACACAGTGATTGACTTGTGTCATGCTTTCTTTTCTATCCCATTGCATCATGATAGCCAACCAATTTTTGCATTCCGATTTGGCGAACGTATCTTGGCATGGTGCCGAATTCCACAGGGGTACACGGAGAGTCCCTCAATATTCAATCAGATATTGAAAAAGTCTCTAGAAGATTTAAAAATGCCTGAAATTTCAGTTCTGGTACAGTATATGGATGATCTGCTTGTGGCTTCAAGAACTAGAGAAACGTGCGTTATAGATACCATTGCACTGTTGAATCATTTGGCTGATGGAGGACTTGAAGTATCCCCATCGAAATTGCAATTCTGTCAGAAAGAAGTGCAATATTTAGGCCACAAAATCGAAAAAGGACTGAGAAAAATAACTGCAGACAGAATCAAGATAATAAAAGGAATGAGAGCACCAATGACACAAAGAGAAGTAAGAATGTTTCTTGGAATGGTTGGATACTGTCGTCAGTGGATAAGTAACTTTTCACTGATTGCAAAACCTTTGGTACGCTTAACAAGAAGTGATGTAAAAGACCCCATTGAGTTAAGCAAAGAGGAATTAACAGCTTTTAAACAATTAATTGAGAGACAGTTTATGTGAAGCACCAGCCCTTGGTTTGCCTGATTATGAAAAGGAATTTGAACTTTATTGCAGCGAAAGAAACGGATGTGCACTTTCTGTATTAATACAGAAACATGGAAAACTAAGGAGACCAATTGCAAATTTCTCAGCTATATTAGATCCCATAGCTGTAGCATTGCCAGGTTGTCTGAAAGCTGTAGCAGCTACTTGCAAGAGTTTGAAACAAAGTGAAGGAATTGTGATGGGATATCCTGTGAGAGTGTTTGTACCTCATGATGTGGAAATCCTTTTAACAAGGAACCGCACCCAGTTCATGACACACAGTCGTCTGACTAAATATGAGAAAGTTATCCTAGGTGCGACAAATGTGAGCCTGGTGAGATGTCTGAATGTGAATCCTTCAACGTTACTGCCTGATGCTCAGAATGTGGAATTCAGAGATGATGTGGATCATGACTGTTTGGAAGTGCTTGATTTCTGTACCAAACTCCGACCTGACATAAAAGATGTACCTTTGACAGAAAGTGACCATGTGATGTTTGTGGACGGATCATGCTTGAGAACAGATGAGGGAATTCTGAGTGCAGCATATGCAGTATGCACAGTAGCAGCGGTTTTGGAAGTGTCATGTCTAAAAGGAGTAAAATCAGCCCAAGTTGCTGAACTATTTGCCTTAGCAAGAGCATGTAAGTTGGGAAAGAATATGAGAGTGACAGTGATAACCGATAGTCAATATGGCTTCGGTGTAGTGCATGATTTTGGCCAGCTCTGGTCGCAAAGAGGATTTTTGACATCAAGTGTAACTCCTATAAAGAATGCTGAAGTGGTTGGAAAATTGCTTGAGGCAATTGTGAAGTGTGCAGCACACACAAAGTCTAATGACTATGTGTCAGCTGGTAACCAATTCGCAAATGATATGGCTCAATATTGCGCACGAAATCAGAATTCAATCAATAGGGGAAAAAAAAGGGAAATTAATTCATGCCCTTTGTTGTTTACTAACACTGTGAATACATGGGAGGAAGTGAGACAGTTGCAAGAAGAAGCAGGAGATGAGGAGATGAGACAGTGGGTAAAAGCAGGATGTGCACCACGGGAAACAGATCATGTGTGCCATGGCACGAATGTATCATGGACAAGCACATGTAGGAAGAGACGCAATGATCAGACTCTTTAAGCAGACATGGTATAACACACAATTTAGACTTGTAGCTGAAAGACTTTGTCAAAGATATCTTATATGTCAACAATTCAATCCTGGAAGAAAAACAGTGGTAAGTTTGGGAACAATAGGTTGAGAGGGAGGGCCTTTCACCAGAATGCAGATTGACGTCATTGAAATGTCCCCCGTAACAGGTTGAGGTATGTTTTAGTGATGGTCTGTCTATTTTCACGATGGGTGGAAGCATACCCAACGAGAAGAAGTGATGGCATTACAGTAGCCAAGCTATTACTAAGAGAGTTAATTCCTAGATTCGGTTTTCCAGTCACAATTGAGTCAGATAGAGGAAAACATTTTCATAATGAAATCATGAAGTTGATTTGTGAAGCATTGAATGTACAACAAAATCTGCATTGTGCCTATCGCCCAGAGGCTTTTGGTGTGGTGGAACAAGTAAATGGCACTATTAAAAACAGGCTGGGAAAAATGTGTTTAGCCACAGGTTTGAAATGACCTGATGACTTGCCTCTGGTACTCATGACTATTAGATCAATTCCAGATAGGAATGCAGGTCTGAGTCCCCATGAAATCGTCATGGGAAGAGCAATGCGACATTTTTTCATACCAGTCAACAAGCTTTTGCCTATATCTGATGACTTGGTGTTGGATTATTGCAAGGGGTTGGCTGATTCCATTCATTCTGTGTTCCATCAGGTTGGATCGGATGCCACCACTCTTGAAAAGAAGCCAGCTCATGATTTGAGCCCAGGGGACTGGGTGAGAATAATAGTGCACCAAAGACGGAACTGTTTGGTCCCACGTTGGGGAAAACCACGCCAGGTGATCTTGACTACAACAACAGCAGTAAAATGTGCAGGAGTGAAGAACTGGATTCATGCTAGTCACATCTTGCGAATTCCAAACCCAGTGGATAACAAGGAAGGAGAATACTTTGAAGAATAGGATACAAGTTCTGAATCAGATACTGAAGAAACAAGAACAAGACAAATTCCTGAAAGGGGGAAATCAGAACAAAGTCTAGTTATTGCACCAGAGAACCTTCCTTTAAGAAGAAAGTTACAGATTTATGACACCAGATCAGAATCAGAGACTGAACCTGTTCAAGCACATAAGAATGAGAGTAAAAACAGTGAAGAAACTGGAAAGGAAATTCTTGATAAGACAGTCCCGAGTGAAAGTTCAAGAGAAATCCCACCTGAAGTAAAACAATTAGATGGTAAGGTACCAGATACAGAGAGTGAGGGAAAGATTTTTGCGGAAGACCCCCGAGGAGTTGTCGGGAAGTCACACATCCAGCTAGAGCAAGGGACGGTTAGTCAGCGGGAAGATTGTGTGGAAGAACCATGAGGAGGGACAGAAGTAGGGAACAAAATATAAGTGGTGTAAAGGAGAACAGTTGAAGGAAAAGGTCAAGTTGGAACTGAATCAGAGGACAGTGATGAAGAAGTACCAGAAGGTCGAGTCCTGAGAAAGAGAGCATGGGGAACTAAGAAAAACAAGAAAGGAAGTAAGTTGAAAAGGCCAGCAAGAGATGAAATTTAGCCTAACAAGATAAAAGGATTAAGATACCGATTGACACAAGTGAATTCATCTAGAGCTGAACAAGTAAATGAAGTGTCTAGCCAAGAAAAATTTAAAGAAGTGAAACAAACGATGGTAGAAGAAAATAAAAGAACGAGAAAACCTAACCAGAAGTATAAGTCGCCGGAATGGTCATATGTGGCATTGCCTGAAATAAAAGAAGAGACAGATAGCCAAGGGGATCCAGAGGTGACTGTACCAGGAGTGGTTGAGGAAGACGAAGAATCGGAAATCCTGAGTGTTATCTTGTCCGACATCGGAGAAGAGACGGATGTTCAGGAAATCCTACAACAAGACTACGAAAGAAAAGTGAAAGACGATCAAATGCCAAATTGAAATGATGAAGGTGTTAAAAATGGACAAACAATCAATTACCGGAAAAGACATAACCTGTAATTAACAAGTTGAATAAAGTTAAACCTGCAAAAGCATTAGGTGAATTTTTCTTAGAAACTAAAGAATTAACATTAGAATCAATATTTAGAAATAATCTAACTTGTAGTTTAAAGAAGGAGGAGAAAGTTTTCTTGGGTATGGTTGAAGAAAGGAGATTGAAAATGCAAAGGAAAGTACCGGAGGGAAAAGAAGAAAACACAGTCTGGGACTTTGAAAGAGAACATTTGAAAGGAGAAGCTAGTCCAACAATGGCTTTGGATTGGCCTCAGAAAGGGAAGTTGTGTATTAGAAGAAATCAAACTGCATATGATAATTCTTTTGTAGGTACCAGTGATTGCCATGATACTTATAGAATCATGGGAGGATGGGGATTTAAAGGAGGAAATGATGCAGTTTTACCTGGATTATATTTTATCTGCGGGAACAAAGCATATTATAGATTACCAGATCACTGGTATGGCACATGTTATCTAGGCCTGGTTTTCCCAAAGATATTCCATGTGGGAAGAGGAAAAGATGGTGCACATGAGTTAGGTAGTCAACTAACACGTAGGAAAAGAGAATCTTGGTCAGAAATTGTAGGAGACATTTTCGGAGCATTGATACCAGCAGTGGGAATATCTCTGAATGCACATAAAATTAGAAAACTATCAACAGTAGTGGATCGCTTGTCAACAAGCACCGCTGTAGGATTTTGATTGGTAAATACTGAAATGATTGCCATGCATGCCATGGTAATGCGAAACTGACTTGCCCTTGATATAATTTTGGCAAAAGAGGGTGGAGTCTGTGGAATGCTGAAAGGTCAACATTGTTGTACTTACATTCCTGACGAAAGTCAAGATTTAAAAACTTACATTAAGAATATAACTGATTTGCATGAGGAAATTGTTCGACTGGAGGTTGAAGGTATTTGGGAAAAGATTGGGAAAAAGTTGTCTACTATAAAGAACTTCTTACTTAAGTTAGGTAGTACCTTTATTGGTAAAATATTAATTCTAGTAGCATGTGTGATTATTTTAGTATTAATTCTAAGACTAGGATGTTTATGTAGCAAGAAAAGGAAATTACAAAAACACATAAGAAGAGAAACTGTAAGAAATAAAGACAGAGAAAGAAAAAGAGAATTTAAAGAAGTAGAATTAGAAGAGTGGAAAGACAATATGTATAGAAAAACGAGAGAAGAAGAAACAGGGGAAACAGTAATGTAATCTAACAAAAGATTAAGAATATTGAATTCATTTCTTTTACTAAATGTTTTCCAAAATTTTAAAGGTATTGTGGTGATGTTTAAGAAAATCACCAAATGGGGGATTGATGAAGCAGGTAGTGCAAAATTTTGTTTATCTCCTCTATTTTGCATGAAAGTATTAACTGAATAACCTACTTATTATAATTTACTAATCGTGTGCGGTAATATATTAAGATTAACCAACCTGCATACATGAATTATACGTAGGAACTTGCTATTTCCGTGGCAAAATAACTTTAATATCTAAAATACGTACGCATATTAACAGTAGTATATGTGATAATTAGATATCGCTTGCTTTATGTTGCTTTTGTAATGTTTGCATCTTCGTGGAGGACCGTAAAGGTGAATATACTGCCTTAAATGTCGCTATAAGCTAGGAAAATACTAACACAAAAAGGGATTAGTGAGGGTATAACATTAGAAGCATCATTACTTTGTTTTAATTACTCTTTTGAGTTTGTTTCACTTGAGTTGACATCTTGGCCTAACAAAAGATGGCGGCTGAGTACGGATTCAGAAGTGGCCACCGTCTCGTGATGCGCAAAGCCTAGTGCGCAGACTCGGATGGTACCGTGAATTCCCTAATGACCTCTGTGCACGCCGTTCCTGTCAAGGATAGGTTACTGGGGCGCTGCCAAAGACCCCACAAGACAAGAACTGTTATAAATGAACAATGAATGAATTTAAAAATTGCAACATTCGGAAATGTGCTCATAGCTGAAGAACTCATGATCAAAAACCCTCTGAAACCAGACAATACTAAATCGGACGATTTCTCTTGGCCAATCATCTCTCTTCTTCGCCCAAAAATGTTTCATGTTATCCCGAAATTTATTATAAAAGAATTGTTGAATAGGGAGGTCACATAGATGAGAGGGAGGTTGTCGCTACGCTATTCGAGACCTTTCTATGACGGATGCTGGCATGATTTCTGGTCTTTTGATGGTCTTTGGGACTGTAACATGCTGAGCAAAGAACTTTCGGACTCTGAGATCTGGCCTGATCCTTGGACAATTTAACAAAAAAATTCGGTTATGCTGAGCCACTGAATTAGAGAAAACCCAGATAGCCAGAATAGGTAAATATGGTGTTCTGTGATTTAATTAAATTGATCTAGAAATTCTAAAATCTGAAGAGACAAATGCTAATTTAATGGAAAATTTAGATAAACATTTATTGATTAACAGAAAATATGAGTTTGGGGTTCTTTCAAAGAGAATAGAGGATTCTGAATCTTAAATGTGTTTTAGCTGGTTTTAAAATCACCATCAACCAATCCAACTATTTGGTCCGATCGACCAAGTGGGCGGAGTGCCTTGATGTTTAGGATTAGGAATCTATAGGTGGCAAAGGTTAATGTATATGATGTAAGATAACTTTTCTTTCCCTATAGGTTATAAAGTACTCCCACCCACATGTCCGGCGCATCATTCCCCCTCCTGTGTGCAGACCTATGAAAGAGAGAAACGTGCGAGTGTTGGTGTTATGGGCCCCACCAATGAATGCGTGTGTGAATGAGTTAGTGTGACGGCGGGTCTGCGACGCAGGAAGGACAGTTGTGTTCTCACCTTTTTCCGGAGTTGTTGTTTGCACTGGATCACCATCATAAGTACATAAAGCACCATGTGACATCACAAATACCTAAATCCTCTCATGACACCATAAATACCTCAGGTATGATGATAGGGCATATTATACAAGTATTACGACCTTACTTATGATCTTGGTACTGCCAGAATCTAAACGATACACATCACAAATCATTAGGGCATGAAATGTAGAAAAACTGCATTTGATTCCCAGAAAGCAAACACAGACATAGGCCACCTGAACTCCTAATAGTAGAGATGCGGTGACCTTCTGAACATAACTGAAATAAGCTAATTAGGCATGAATCATAGGCCGCAGGAACTCCTGCACGCCTACTATGTGTGTTACGGTAATGTCAGGAAATTCCCTTAACTCATGGAAATGGGGCCTCAGCCGAGGTCTCACTCTGTATTATGTCTGGAAAGAAGTCCTTAAAGCACGTAGGTAGCACTACAATGCCCCCATGATGTGTGCCTTTAAATGAATGGGAGGCACACTCTCCAGGCAATGAGAGAAGACCTCACTCAGTCGCCTTGCATTTGGTATGCCACTGCAGTTGCCCAGGGATGCGTGGTGCATCTGCTATCACAAGCATTGCTTTTTTTCTCCTTAAAAGGTGCAAGGTGCTCCCCTTAAGGGTGTTACAGAAAACACACTGACATACCCACCTTGGTTGGTTGTGGTCCTCACACATGGGGCCCAATCTACAGGTATAGGCAGGCTACTTGGGTGGCGGTGATCAGGGGCTTGATCCTGTCGCGCGGTATCCTCCCATGCTGTATGGCTCATGCAGTAGAGCTTACACCAAAGGGCTCATGCAGTGGGCTCAAACCAAAAAACTCATGCAGTGGGGCTCACAACAAAGTGATCCTTCCTGGTCAGCGGGAGCGCTTCATGCAGGTAAAGGGGTGATAATAATTCATTCACTGTAGGCAGGGTGGCTCACATCTGGAAATACGCTGCAGTGCTCCTGCATTTTCAAAAAGGTTATCTTGAGCCTACCTCGTAGCGAAGGTGATCGGAGGCAGACACAGAAGGCGCTAGTCTGGGGGTGCACATCTGATGGCCCAGTCAAGTGTACAGATAGCCTGCAGCAGAGGTTGGTTGGCAGACAGTGCTTGGTCTGGGCACAGGGAAGATTTTTATGGCCCTGAGTCTTCCACAACAGAGGGCAAGGTAACAAGCCCTTGGAGAACACTGGTATAGGTATGCACGGTCACCAAAGGTAGCAGGCAGCAGGCCAACACACAGAGCAGGTTGCAAAGTGGCATTCCCTACTGAAGCACAGCACACAGCACGCAAAAAGCAATATGTAGAGCCAGCAGTGTCTGGTTACAAGTCCAAGCAGTATCTTAAATCATGGGGTCAGAGCCCCTTTACTTCTGCTCAAAATGTTATGGTTCAAGAGGTGGCCTTAGAAGCTTAGAAGCTCACATGACTCCCTTTCAAACCCAGCTCTAGCTCCAGACATCAGTATGGAGTAATTCAGCCCTTTGTGTGAAGGCAGGACATAACCTATAAAATGTAAGTGCTACCCACCTCCCTCTCTCCCAGCCCAGGAAGACCATCAATATGCAGATGAATGCAGATGTAACCCTGTCATTCCCAGCCTTTCCTGTGTGGTGGCTGTCTAGAAAGTATGCACAAAGTCTAGCTGTCACCCAGACCCAGACGTGAATTGGAGTCAGGCTGCAAAGCATAAAGTGTCATAAGCACTGAAAAATACCCACTTTTTGCACTTTCTAAAATAGTACACCTAGACAAGTAGGCAGGATGTCTCGCTACCATTCTAAACATACCAAACATGGCAACTCTCCTCCTTTCAGATCAGGAATTATGATTCATAAGGGAACTCCCAATGCTAGCCTTTGAGATAAGTAGGCCTCAGAGCAGTGAGAAACAAAATAGATTGCTTGTCACTACCAGTACATGCCACACAATAAAGGCACATGTCCTACCTTTAACTTACACAGCACCCTCCCCATAGGGCTACCTAGGGCCTACCTTAGGGGTGACCTATATGTAATAAAAGATGAGTTTAAGGCTTCACAAGTGGTCTAAATGCAAATTGCATGTGCAAGCCCTGCAGTGCCAGGCCTGAGACGGGTTTGAAAGGCTACATCAGTGGGTGGCACAAGCAGTGCTGCAGGCCCACTAGTAGTATTTAATTTACAGGACTTGGGCATATGGGATACCACTGTACAACGAACTTACATGTAAGTCAAATATGCCCAAAGGTGTGAACCAATCACTTTTTAGGGGAGAGAGCACATGCACGTTAGCACTGGTTGGCAGTTGTAAAGTGCCCAGAGTGAAAAAGCCAACAAAAAGAAGGTCATAAAAGCCAAAAAGTTTGGGAATAACCCTGCAAAAAAGAAGGCTAGGTCCAACACTTCTGGTGCCCCAAATTTGGGATGTAAGTAGTGAAATTAAATTCTTTAAAAAGTGCTAAGGCAGGGAGATCAGTAACACTGAAAAGTGATACAGCAACCGAGACAGTAAGAGCATCTTTGCTATAGACACGCTGTCCAGTCGGGAGAGAGGCATGGGGGTCCAAAACATCAGCGAGTGTCGAGCCCCGACTATAGCTCTGCCAAGATTACCATCCACCAGGTCTTGCTCCTCGTGCTAAATGTTTACTCCAAGGTAAAGTGTTAAATTCCTTCAATAGTCCAGAGTGACATGGCTCTCTTTGCCTTTCCTTGGTACATTCCCCAAAGTAGAAATAGACAGCACTTGGAAAAAATCAGGCGCAGGCCTGAGGCCACGCCGCAGCCATCCAGGGCCTCCATTACCCCCAGGAAGTCACAATCAAGGTCCCTAAGAAACATCAAGGCATTGTCTGCATACAGCGAGCCGATTTCTTATGTGATGCCTCTGCATATACCTCGTTGCAGGCTCCACTGCCAAAAACTGGCCAGTGGCTCTAAGGCCAGTGAAAAAAAGAAAGGGCAGAGTGGACAGACTTGACAGGTGCCCCCATGGACTCTAAAGTGCAGCAAGATGTCCCTGCCAGTTCACACACCAGCGATTGGGTCCTTGTATAACAGGTCAATCCAATGCAGCAACTCTGTCCCCAATCCTGTACGTAGTGGCGAGTGAACGTGACAAACAACGGGATAGGGAGTATAAAATAAATAAATAAAACCGCTCATCTTTTGCGCTAAATACATTGCCAACTTCATGATGCAGCGAGCACAAGGTTAGTGGTTTTATTTATTTATAGTTTTCACACCCACTCTCATGTCCCGTCCCCACCCACCCCACTGCCCCTGCGCTTACCTGCACAGGCCACCATTGCTCATATGCCTCAAGGCATCCCTGAGATAGGACCAGCTCAGGGAGTCGAAAGCCTTCTTGATGTCTAACGCAAATAAATGTTGTACATCTAGCCAGAGGTACCTTCACAAAATGTCATTGTTTGTTATTGTCCTTTTGGTGACAGCTCTGCAAGGTTAGAATGAACAGTAACAGCCAGACTAGAACTCCGGCATAGAGAGAATGGCTGAAGTTTATTATAAAAACCCTGACCCAGCCTTTGTTTAGGCAGTGGAGCATTTCATTGGGACTGTCGAGGTTGCCCCATGCCAGAATTCCGGCCCAGTTAAATTCCGTTAGCATCCTGAGAAGGACAGTGGCATGCTGTACACCAAGACGGGCTCCAAGATGGCACATACCCGCAGGTGAATGGGGAGTTAGACCACTCTAAGGTATCCCGACAGATCCACACACACTAGGGATTTTAGGATAGGAAACACTAGGTAGGAATTTAGATACAAATATATGTATTCAAATAATCAATGTAACAACACAATAATTGAATTATTCATTTTCTTCACCATTCTCGCAATGCTGATTACTCTTTTTTGTTTCCTTCTATAAATCATTGTAGTGCACGCAATTTACACAAGAATCCTATTGTTTCAATAAATGTTTAAAATGACAATTTGGGGCTCCTGCTTGCGGTCCTTGTGGTTGCGTTTTGACTTTCTGGGCACCCACTCACCTCCGTACCTGTATTTTTCCTGCCCCGCTGTCCTGCTGCTCTCCGTCCCCCGCTGCCGCCATTACCAGCTGCGGCCGCTGTGCGGGGACGGACTTCACTTCCCAGCATTCCATGCGCCAGGGGAACAGCTGACGCCGATTACGCGCCAGGAGGCGCTCATAAGGAACGGTGCTTCCTCGGCAGAGTGGGCTCCTGCTTGCGGTCCTTGTGGTTGCGTTTTGACTTTCTGGGCACCCACTCACCTCCGTACCTGTATTTTTCCTGCCCCGCTGTCCTGCTGCTCTCCGTCCCCCGCTGCCGCCATTACCAGCTGCGGCCGCTGTGCGGGGACGGACTTCACTTCCCAGCATTCCATGCGCCAGGGGAACAGCTGACGCCGATTACGCGCCAGGAGGCGCTCATAAGGAACGGTGCTTCCCCCGCGTCGCGGGACGCGCGCGGGCGTCGCCGGGCTGAGCCCGGGCAGAGGGCGGGCCGTCTGTGGCCGTCCGGGGCAGGACGAGGCTGGGCTGGGCCCCCCCTTGCATCGCTAAGCCGTACAGGTATTTACATAAAGTATGGGGAAACGCACGATGAAGTCTATACCTACTAATACTGCTACCCCTATCGAGCTGCCCACATCGATTGATGTATTACTGGCAAATGCCCTCACCATGGTTACCAACGAGATTGCGGACACCGAACGTAGGATGTCCTTCGGACTTCCTACTACTACCTTGTTATGCTCCCAGTCCCCTAACAATTCTCCTACTTTGGGTCTCCCCCTCTCCCCTACAGTAACAGTTATCAAAACATCAGCACAAACTGATATTGTAACTTCCATTACTGATACAACCAGCTTGGTGACTGTACCTGTAACTGTTCAACTAGCGGAATCCGCATCAGACAAAACAACACGTCCTGTCACAACAATAAGGGAGAAACGCAAAAGAGGCCCAGCGAAATGTACCATAAATAAAAGGAAACAACCAAGCCACTGTAGAAACCAACCCACGCCACAAAGTTTATGGAATAAAAATAAAGGAAATGACTGTGAAATAGTGCTATCAGGCTTCGTGGAGGACTTATCTTCGCAACTTTTACCAGCGGATGAAGGAGCGGGAAGATCTACCGTCCCTGTCTGTAGTCCAGTATCTCCTGCCCGGGACAAGGGTATAAGTGAGGTCGTTAGACTATGTGATGAGATTGACAATTCGGTCAGTACCCAGACTGAGCATACTGACCGCAATATCCAAGCCAAAGTTAATGGTAACCTGGTTGAAACTATCGTTGATACCATTTTTAAGCAAGTAGAAATTCAAATAGCTAAGCAATTTAATCTTGTTTTTAAAAGACTGGACAAAATCGAAACCCTTGTAAAAAAAGAGGAAATTAAAAGGAAAGGCACTATGAGTGTGGATGTCGCCCGGGGTGAAAAGATTATGAATAAATTAGAATCATTATGCAATGATCTGAGGGAGGGAGGTTTGGCCATTATTAATGATCCCGGCCATAGTAACACCAAAAGTTTAACAGCGGATAAAGCCGTTCCGTCTAGCAGTACTTCAACCAATATCGAACCCGCACTGACTAAGGGCCCAAATCATGATTCTTTTGGAACAGCAGGAAGAGCTATTACTAATACCGTGAGCTCGGATGCCAATCCTACTATTACCCCATCAGTAACCCGAAAAGATAGGACAGGCAATAAACCAGAGAGTGTAAGTGCAAGTAGAGGTGCGACAGTAAGAAATAGCACCACTAATAATTTAGGACCATCACTTCACTTACCCCCAGAAGCCTGCCCATATGTTCTTGTGCTAGCTGGTGTACCAGCCCTTAATGAAAATCAAAGTGAGTCATGGCAACAATTGCACAATAAATGCACTGATTGGCTGACTAAACATAAAGGGGCAAGATGGAACATATCTAATGAGATTATATCAACCCGTCGGGTAAGCTGGGTGGGCCCACAACACAAAAATATCAGTGGGGACTGCATAGTGATTAACTTCTGACACCCGAGTTCAGTAAGATTCTTTTTAGACATACACAATACCTATGCCAATACATCGACTGCCATAACTCTTCACCCACTGGGCCATTTTTATAGGCCTCCACACAGAATATTCCAAACGGCCCCTAATACAATTCCTTTATTCAACAGATTCTCCGCCCTATCTGAATTAGGTAGCCTAGATTGACCACTATTAACTTTCTCCACCACACCGGATAAGGCCACTAATACAATGCCTTTGGAAAGGGCAAAATTTATAAATACTCCTGAGTCCTGTCCAGATGGATTAATTTCACCCCTTGTAATACGCCCCTACCTTCCCATTGCCCAGCCTTCTCGCACCACTACTCCACCAACTGATACTCTCAGTATCATTAGTTGGAATATTGCTGGGCTCTCAAGCAAGATGAAAATTAAAGAATGGGTTACATGGATAAGCCATTTTGATGTGGTAATGTTGCAGGAAACATGGTGTACATGTCCTCAATTGCTGGAGGTTTTTTTTGCGCATAATCTTACTGCTTTGCCCTCTGTTTCGGGGCGACCAAGTGGTGGTTTATCCATCTGGGCAAAAGTCTCTAAAGATGTGAAAATTGAACCTTTACATGTGGTCAGTAAACATCTGATAGCTGTGAAATATGTTGCAAGGTTAAGAATTTGTCTTATAAACTTTTATAATAATGATTTTATTAACTATCCCAATCCTACTTTTTTGGAACTGTTTAATTTTATTGATGAAGTTGCAAATGGGGAAAAGTTTGGCCAATTTGATGGCATTTGTGTTGGTGGAGACTTTAATGCCCACATCCACCATACATCCCTGCCTTGTAGACGAGGTGCCGAATTATTGGATTTATTACATAGTAGGGATTTAGATGATGTAATGAGTCTATGTGGATCTCCCGAGGGAATTGAGCCGGCCCCTACTTACATTGGCCGTGGTAGTTCAACTACGATTGATTACATGTTTACCTCTTCCCTCCTTAGTGAAGTGCTATTTAGCTCTGAGGTTGTTAGTAGCCCATATAGCGATCATCTGCCCATAGTAATCCAACTTAAATCTATTAATAAACCTATAGGCCCTTGTGAGATAGGAGCCCAGAATATCACTGTCTCTACAGACAGGCTTAGGATTGTCTGGAGAGGGATCGACAATTATGAGATCCTATCTACTGTGATCAGGAATAATCCTCTGTTGATCTCCAAATGTTTAGCATTCGATGGCCCCGACATAATTAAGTCATTTTGTGATTTATGCATAGCTATAAAAAGGGCAATATCCAGACCGTCAAAAGAACATAACGTAACCGATCAAAGATGGTTTGATACTAATTGCTTGAGGGCCAATAGAGAACTCAGAAAGGCCTTGGCAGTTAAACCTCGAGATGTGTCCCTTGTCAGTTCACTACGCTTTAAATATAAACACGCACTAAAAGTTAGAACTGAGGAGCTTTTAATAAGTCACTGGGATAATCTAACGAAATCTGCTGCCCTAAAAGATTCAACCGGGTTTTGGAGAAACGTAAAGAATTTGAGAGCCCTGGGAAGTAACATCACCCCGATTAATTGCAATATCACAGGAGACTCATGGGTCACCCACTTTTCGAAATTATATGCGGAAGATGGAGATCATACCGAGGATAATTTCCCAGATAGCACCATTGCTATAACACTAGAGGAGGTAGAGGAAGCTATTGGAAATAGTGCCGGTAATAAGGCACCAGGCCCGGATGGTCTGTCTATCGACCAGATTAAATCCAATACAAGCTTCTGGGCCCCCTTACTCTGTAATCTCTTTAACAACTTGAGTAAGAAATCTATCCCCTCGACTTGGTCCAGTAGTACTATTGTACCTATTTTCAAAAAGGGAAATAGGTTGGACCCGGGGTGTTATCGACCAATATCGTTGATCGATAATACCCTGAAGGTCCTTGGCAGGGTCTTATTTGATAGAATTAGTATATGGGCAGATGACAACTCTATCATCCACCGTTGCCAGTTAGGCTTTAGGAGCAAACTTGGCACGGTGGAACAATGTCTGAACCTCAACCTTATAATGGCCAAATACACAAGAGCTAAACAATCCCCTCTGTATTTTGGGTTCATGGACCTAAGCTCAGCATTTGATTTTGTAAACCGCTCCCGCTTATGGTCCATTCTTTTAAACTACGGCCTAGATGAACCACTAGTCAACTTTTTGGCCAATCTCCATTGCAACCTGAAGGCCCGCGTCCGAATAAACAATGAAGGCGAGGTCTCAAACGAAATTTTAATAGGCAAGGGGGTCAGGCAGGGCTGCGTTCTGGCCCCCTTGCTTTTTATATTATACATCAATGAATTAACCCATTCTTTATGCAACCTGACAAAAGACGTTCCTATGATTAATAAGAAACCAATCCCGGCGTTACTCTACGCGGATGATGCGGTACTTATAGGCCGCACCCCGAACGCCCTACGTATTTTAATTTCGGGATTCGTTGACTATATGTCTGACTTAGGCTTGTGCACTAATTTTAGCAAATCTTTTATTATGACCTGTGGCCCTAAAAACTACAAAATCCCAAAGATTGTAATAGGTCAAAACTCCTTAAAAAGCACTTGCACTTTCCCATATTTGGGCCTGCTATTTTCTAATAGCGGCTCGTGGCAACCCCACGTAGCAATGGGGAGAAATAAACTCTCAAAATCAATCAACTCTGTTATCTCTCTCTGCCAACCGCGCCAGGCGGACGTGGTTCCTAGCCTATTACAAATTTATCGGAGCCAATGTCTCCCAACTGGCACATACGGGGCTGAAGTTTGGGGGTTTTCGAACTGTTCCGAATTACAGAGAGAAGAGAACAGATTTTGCCGGAAAATTTTGGGGGGAGTCATTTGTGCACCAACTACTGTATGCCATAATGAATTAAAACTACATTATGTTGAGGATTTTATAAGAGCCAGACCCGCACTGTTTTGGTTAAGGGTCTGGAAAAACCCGGCAGCTTCCCTGTCCCGCGAGATTATTATGGACTGTTTGAATTGCGAGAATGTTAACCTAATTCCTTGGATTAATGCGGTAGAAAAGAGCCTCAAGAGTGTTAATTATGGCCATCTTTTTACATACCCCAACCAGATTGATGGCTCCCACAAAAACCTAGTGAGAAGAGCACTCTATCAGCATTATCACATAGAGAGGGAAAGAGTAGATTTTGTGAAACCATCTACTATCAATTATCTACAAATCCAGGAATTATCCCTTGAATTCCCGATGTTACCTCAGCCCTATTTATGTAAAAAATTGGGCAGATGGAAGAGGACTCTACTCTTCAGATTCAGGGACCGGAGTATTATTAATCTTATCTGCTTTCCATTGGGCTACACTAAAAACCTGGAAAAATTAAATTGCCCATGTGACCATGGTGGAACCCAGAGTATGTTACACTTTATCTTTGGCTGTGGTTTTTACATGAAGTTTACAAGGCACTATTTAATCCCCTATTGTAGAAAACATGATTTGACCGACCTCAATCACGCTTATAGACATTTTTTAATGTTGGGATCTGATGAATTAATTTTTAGAGTTTGCAATTTTCTTAATGCTATTGTATGCTCACGCAGGTCCTTGAGAATTGATTAATTCTGTATCAAGATATGCACTTTGCACTTTAAAACGTGATTTGCACTAAACCTAATGTATTATAACGCATTTGTCTTGTTTTCATAATACCTATATTCACCCTTTGCTATACACTGCTACATATTGTATTTAAGGTGGTTCTATGCATTGTACAGTATAAAGGTTATTTGAGTTTTCATTGCTGTTTTTTATAAATTATATTTGTAAATGATAAGTTGTGGCCCAAAATTGTAGTATCATATGTGTATTTTTAAAATTTACTTTGTGCTTTTATGGATGGTTTTTGAAATCCGAATAAAGTCTATTTGAATTGAATTGACAATTTGTGTATTTCTTCTGTCTTCCTTTGGGCATGCTTGGGTTAATATTGAAAGGGTTAGATCTGTTTCCACTATTTCTTTGTGGAATCAGAGTTGGCAGGGTTGGCATTATCTGAAGTTACATATGCAATCTGGTACCGAGGAAGGTTAGAGGTCCAGATGTTGCACTGTGAGTGAGCTAGCCAGGACTAAGGTCAACATATCCTGATGGTGTGCACAGACTCATTCCTGCATAGTTTTGACATTTATGCTGCCCAAACGCTGAGTCTTAGTGAAACACTAGGAACACTACCACACCTAGAGAGGTCAATACAGCCTCACTGGAGCCTGATAACAGAGGGCAACTCCAATGGCACAAGCCGCTGCTGCATTTGTCTCCTGGGGGTTTCGCCACAGTGCTGCTCCCAGGTACAGCCAAGTCATGAGTGGGAGACCTCTAGTATCAGTTCTTGGAGAGGGGGAGAGGGAGGGGGTCCCCTTGCATGGCGACTGCTCCTGTCTGCGCTGTGTGGCATCACCAACTGTTCCTCAATAAAAAGGCCAGGAGAGACCTGTGCAATATCAGCATCAATTCCTCCTGCCGTTGCTCATCCCAGTCCAGTGGGCATCCTCCAGTGCCTTGGCACTCATTTGCAAGCAAGGAGTGAGGAGGCAATAAGTACCCTTCTTTGACTGTGTGACAAGGAGGATCCTAATGCCGCAGCATGCTTGTAGGTGGGAGAGGCACGCAGAACTCAATCACTGTGCGTCCGTCTCATTAGCGATCTTGGCCATGACCCTGGGTTGACTTTACTAATAAGAATATATTTCTACCCAAACAAACCTTTTCAGCAACCTCAGAGTAATGAAAGACTGCACTATATTAGGATTGTAACTTATGCGCTCCAAGTAACAAAAGCAATAACCCACTGAGCTGCACAACTTAGTCTCAGTTGTGCCCTCTCCCCAAGAGATCTCGAAGCTGGTAACTCTGTCTCTCTCCCGAGAGCTGAAGATCCTAGTAAAGCTGTGAGAGAGGTGCAGCAGCAAGGCCGGACTGGCCCATCACCAGGAGGCTGCAAGGGTAGAGGCCTGGCTTTTATGACTGGGGGCCAGTTTTGTATTAGTGCAGCAGTTTTAAAAACCCCAACTGCAGAGTTCCTTGTATTTCCAGCAGTTTTTAGGCAACAATAAAAGTGACTAGATTACTCTGGTGATTAATGTACCTCCTTGAGAGTAATCGGACACTAGTGGCAGATTTGACTCATCTAAGGTAGTGCAGAAGGTTAATATTAAATCACTATAAGTACTCCTGCGATGTTCCAGCCAGTAATAACAATATATTGCTAGTTCAAACGGTGGTATGCCCTATCTGAAGTGTAAAACACCACCTAAGTGTGGGGAAGGAAGCAAGTCCTTTTGTTTTTATTTTCCCTCACACACCCTAGTGGTGTCATGCTTCATCATCGGGACACCCCGACGCCTAAAAGTCAGGGTGGGCTCAACCAGTATTTCAGGGAGCACTTGATGAGATGATATTTGGCCAGGGGGTTTTAAAGATTAAAAATCGGTGTCAAACCCCAGTTTCCCTTTATTCTTGGGTTTGGCACTGATAATAAAAACAACATAGGTGGGTTTCCAGGGATATTATGGTCCTAGGACTAGGGGTGGGCGGAATTTGCGAAAGCGACTTTCGCAAATTATCGCGAAAATGTTAAAAATCTCCGCAAACAAGCAGAAATATCGCGAAGATGCGGAAGTTTTTTTCCCGCCCGTTCGCGATATTTTCTGCATGGTTGCGGGTCGCTAACTTACCCCTGCAGTTGCTCGCAGGCGCGGCCATCTTGTTTTCAGTTGTCTCGCGGTGCATGATCGCGAGAAGAAAGACGTGATCGCGCGACGCATGACGTCACTGCGGACGCGAACTGTCGCGAGACAGCGCAAATGGCTAAAACAATACAACATCTCATGGAGAACGCGACCGGATCGGGAAAATTTGTCGGCGAACGTGGGGATTCAGGTAAGGCGATCGCGCACGCGCGAGAATGTATTATTTTACAGCGCGAGCAAGAACCAAATTATCGCAAAGCTGCGGAATGCGAAAATTTTGACATTTACGCGCTCTCCGCGGAACGCGGAAATGCCAAATTATCGCAAATTCCACGAACGGAACGGAAATTTTGCCCAGGCCTACCTAGGACCCTATTGCCAACATGTTTCTTTCCTAATAGGCCCATAAAGAGTGCGCGGACATTCTTCAGGGCGTATACCCCCTGTTAGAATAGAAAGGGGAGTTCCCTATACTAATGTGCAGTGTAAGGGCAGATAGCTGCTCCTTATTATAAAGATGTCGTTCTGTTAAGAAATTCACTCCATCTGTGAAAAACAAACAAAAAAGACAAACAACAAATACAGCGCGTCAATTCCATTTTGCAAAGCACCTTTTCAACATGAATAATGTGATTGTCTCTGTATTCTCCACATCATCATGCGTGAAATCTAAAAATAGAATGTGCGCGTGATTGTAGCATAACCACTCATGTAAGTGACACTCAACACTTATAGCGTGTATATATTTGGTGGCGGTAATTTTACGCATTCTATTCACACACACTATTGTGACGTGTAATTGCTCAGGTAGCGGTATATATCCGCCTCCCATTTCCACACATACATTTGTGTGTGATTATAAGACATCGGTCTTCACAGTCAGACTTCTAATATATCAGCATGAGTTTAAAACAAATCCACTCCTATTTCAATCCTCTACAATAAATTCGTATTGCCATTCTCGCATATGTCGTACCGTATCGCTTACCCCAATTTAGAAGAGGATAAACATCATGTGGGACCTCTATACGTGGGGTAGCCCTGTAGTCACACACTGTGAATTGGTAATGTGACAATTGTGTAAATCGGTGCATTCCCGACCCAGCGATCGAGATATTTGACAAGACCGTTCACAACCAGGAGATCCAGTCCCATACCAGGTTATCGACATATGAAAAATAAAAAAATAAAATAAACTTAAATAAAATGGGTACACACTTGCTAACAAACACTCTGTGTCTCAATTGGTTGTTTCATCCACTCAGGTCACTCATTCAGATTACTCACGCCACCAAGGGTCCTGCCCCGCATATACACCTATTCGGTATGGGTTCCCACGATTCGGACTCACTCACGTCCTCACGGCCACGGTTTTAAGCTTCCACTCGAACCTCGAGGGACGATCCCGTCAACTTCCGGAGTTACGAGTCCACGCCCCTTTGTGGAAGTGTGTTGTGCGCATGTGCCGCTTAGGGAATCCTGGGAGATGAAGTTTTTGTAATCAGGGTAGTTCCCGAGATGTAAAGTTGCTACCTATGTGTTGTTTACTTTTCTAATGGCGTCACGATGTAGGGCAAGTAACCAATTATATATATCTCAGTTCCTAAGGGTTTTTTTGATGTCGTTATTAATGAAGGAGACCTGATCCTTCAATAACGATGACATGATCCTTTCCAATGAGGAAGTATACGCATCACAAGGTCACAATATATGATGTGGGTGGGTTTTATTTGAATGATTTACTTTATTTACAAGAGATGGACCTAGTTGGATGTAATGTGAGGGTATACATTATTGATAACATGTGGTCCATATATACATATTGTAGTTAATATCCTCATGTGTTCCCATCTCAGAAATGGGTTACTATATTATCTACTTATTCCTGTTTAATTGGTTCCAGGGAATGTGGTCATTTAGATCAGTCACATGGGTTTTCAATCTGTAAACCCATCTTTGTTCTCGTTCCAAAATGATTTTTGATGTGTTACCATCCCCTTTTACTCTCTCAATTACGGACCACCATAGGTCGCTATCTGAGTGTTTCTTCTCTAGATAATGAGCAGTGAGTCTGGTTGCCGATATGGATCTCCTGATCGTACTCCTATGCTCATTAATTCGTACTTTTATTTTCCTCCCGGTTAATATGCCTTCTGCAAAGAACGTGTACCATTCAAATCACAGAACAGCATTTTATGTGCATAGCTCAGTAGGTTACTGCTTTTGTCACAGATATTCTTTTGTTAATATGCAGTTCATAGATTACAATCGTAATCTAGCACAGTGAGCTATGTACTGCCATCAAAGAGTTGTGTGCAACCTGCATTCTACAAGTTAAAAAATTATGTTTTTTTTCCATTCTTCATTATCCTAATGTTGATAAAAAAGGTTTGTTTTGGGTAGAGATACATTCTTATCATTAAAGCCAACACTAACCACTGTGTTATGCTATGAATCCTGAGTTTGTGCTTCTCCAGACCAAGCACTCTTACAAAATGCCTAACAGTACGGATAACATGAATCCTACATCTTGCAGTCTTCTTTGTTTTATGTAATAATTTCTGTGCACTGATTTACACACATTTGATTTATTGTCTCCTTATGTGTGTGTGATGTAAAGTGCTACAACACCCCACACTGGCATGAGAGGCACTATAAAGCAAATTAAATACATGTGAGAGAGGGGCTATGTAGAGATGATAGAAACTGTTAGAGGGTTATAGTGAGGGAATCATTAAAGAGTCCCATCAAAGATTGTAAAACCTGATACAATTAAAAATGTAATGAAAAATGTTGTAGAATGCACCAGTTTTGCCATTGTTTCACACATTTTATTGGTGTTAGAACCCCCTCAAACTACCCTCATAGTGGTCAGGTTCAGTTGCTGAGCTAGCTTGCTATGTACCGTACGGGCTGGTCTGGCAAAATCTGCTAGGGCTGCTTTTGGCTCCCAGTCTGGCATGTGCAGCTGCTCCCAGCTGTTTATACAGTCTGAGAGGTGGAGGAGCTGTGGACACAAAAAAAGCTCTGCAGAAATGTGTCCCTGCAGTGCATTCACCACAGGGGCTAGCCCTGAAATATTGGCTTTATTTTTGACACCATATTACCTGGGAGGCATAAATTAGAAAAGTGGTGCAAACTGGGTTTCTAAAAGATATTATTTGTAGAAGATTCTACATTGCTCTCTTCTATCACAAGGCCACTGCAGTGGGAGCAACAAAGAGCCACCCACCTTGATCATACAAGTGCTTTGTCTGGTAGTCTTCTGTCAATTGATGAGCTTCAGGCCACCCAAAACAGAGTGATCAGGTTGATCAAAGCCCTCCTTATTAAAAAAAAAAACATAACAGAGATGGGAGCAAAAGGGGGTACCTCACCCGGGGTCCCTGTTTTGGCTCGGGTCATCTTTAAAATGGAGTGCCTTATAGATGTCATCATAGGTCAGCCTCAGACTACTTAGTAGACAAGATCACGCCTTCTACCCACTCTCTGTCCCTCTGTGTCTGTGGGATGCTACTGGTAGTTATAGCTGCACCCCAAAGTTCACACTTCCCTCTGAAAGAAAGTGCTGCTTCTCCTAATCCCGGGTCACCTGGTACATTCTTTTGTATTCCGCATGGTACATGTTCTTTGCAGCAGGCACATAAACCCCCACGCTACTTTATAATGAGTCTTAACTGTCACTAGACAAAACTCTGATCCCTTTCCAGTAGGATCATTAATCACCACAGTTATCTTGCCAGTGTTATTGTTGCCAAAAAACTTCAGTGATACACAAGAAACTCTGCAACAAGTGCTTTTGAACCCTTAAATTATTTGTTATTTCCAAACATAGTGCCACCGTCCCCGAGGTCCATGCAAGGTACGTCTGCACCATTCGCACCACCCTAAAGCTGGCCTTGGTCAAAGATATTGAACTCCCTTTGCAGTAGTTTCTGCTAGCAGTAACATAGGTCAAAAACCTAGCCAAGGAGATTTTTTACAAAGAAAAATAGACCGACAACGTTGCAACTTTAGATCATAAAACAGGAGAATGTTGCTGCAATCTAGGAATTACTTCCAAGGCAGTGAAGTGTATGGAAGACTGTAAAAGTTCTGTTGTCAGGAAACAAAGTAAGTCTATACATTTCTGTCTGCCATCTCGGCAAACTTAAGGCCATATTTATGGCCACGTCACACAGAGCAGTGCAGCGCAGCACGTCACCTTGATTCTCTGCACTGCGTGACAGGGAAAGGGCAGGAATGTGTTATTTAAGTCAGTACTGGACATTCCTGCCTTTTCCCCTGTGCTGGTGCCTTTTAGGCTGCCTAACACCAAAGCTTTTTTTATGCAGCAAGGGACACCTTACTACACAAAAAAGCTCTGAGACTTTTTCCTCTTTCTATATGTGCTGCACAATATAGAAAGAGGAACAAAACAATTCAGGAGAAATTAACATATATCTCCTTGGTGTGCCTCACCTGGGGAGGTGTATTTTTCCGCGCATTCCCAGGTCTACTGCTAGTGGTAAATCTGGGAATGTGTCAAATTCCATGGATGTTGCCTGGAAACACTCCCGCAACGCCTACGGAAATGCCATCCAGGTGCAGAGTAATGCAACGCTGCATTGCTTTACTCGAGATTTGTGAAGCCACTTAGGGTCACGCAAGGTGGCCTTCATGGCTTCATAAATATCATTTTTAAGTTGACGTAAAGGGGCTCATATCTATGCCCCTTAGACCCTCATCCAAAGCAGCAGCAAAAATTCCAGCATATATAAATTATTCTACCAGGGCAGCAGAGTTTTCTCTGCAAAGACATTGAATCTGGCATCAGAAGATCCAGTTGGTGAAGCAAACACTGGAAGGAAGTATGCAGAGGCGAAGAATTTGAGATAACATGTAAGGCCATAAAAAATGTACCTCTAAATTAAGGGTAAACTACCCATGCTTGCATATTCCTCCAAAGTTGCTGTGCTGTATTAAAGGGAGAGTGAGTAATAGTGCCATATCTACTAAAATATAACACTGTTTTTCTCTCCACTAGTACTGGTACACATTAAGCTGTTATGCGCCAACTCACACGCCCTTGCATTATAATGCAAGAGTGTGTGCTTTCTGTTAAACATAGTTTTTGTATTAGAAGGGAGCCTTACATTATAAAAACTATGCTTTAATACTTTTGTCCACTTTGTATGTGTGCTGCATAATGCAGCGCACATGCAAAATTGTGGAATAATAAAAACATTTCTTTTTTGTAACACCTGTCACAATGAGGTAGAAGGTTTTGGATCAAATTGCTGTCTGCAGCTGCTATAAGTTAGGGATTTGTGTCAAAACCCATGGGGGGGTTACATGGGAACGCCCCTTAAGAGAAAGCAGCACAGTGTTGAGTATAGATAGTACTGTGTTTCCTTGCATTGACCAACTTTCCAATGCTAAGCCTGATTTGCCTTGGGAAGTGAATACCTTCATTATGCTTTGCACTGGGTCTGAATCCCAAAAAGTAAAGCAAACCCAGGGCAATGTGCTTTTAAATCTGGGCCTCTATCTTCTTGACATCCTGGTTTGTGATTCCAAGGCTCTTCTTTACCCTACTATCAAATTTCAACACTTTTGCAGTTTTTCACAAAGGAAATTCCACCAGGCGTCCTGACGGACTAGCCAATGTAAATCAAACAGTTTTTTTTTACCACCATTTCTGATGCAGAGAGTTACCAAATATGTCATATCTGTCATTTGCCAAAGTCAAAATTGGAGACACTCCTTACGGCAGGATCTAATTTAAATCTGGATTTATAAATTGGTTTAATTACTACTGCTACTCTCCTCAAAATCAGGAGCATTCTATGTGAATATACGTAGAGCAGGTATATTTACACGGATATATTATATAGAAATATTTGTAAATATAGCATCGCCCCGTCTTATGCATGTAAATTGTGGGTCTAGTTAATTAAAATGACAGCTAATATTTACGTGCTAATTAACCCGGTGTGAAAAGAAACAGGAAGAAGCACACAAAAATGTTATTTACACACATTTTGTACAAGTTGCCACTGTTTGCATTCTCTTTTACATCAGCAGTTATAATCAGGCTGTACCTGGTGTTTAGTGACTGCAGACATGCCAGTTGAAATGCTGCCACTATGTGACACACAATATCGGGACTCTCTTCACACGATCAGCTGGTGAGCAACCGATATGTTATGTTATGTTAGGCAGACTTATAAAGCGCATAGCTGCCCCAGCAACGTAGCGTCCCAGCGCTAACGGACAAGTGACCATAGGGAAGGAATAACTAGAGGTTAGAAAAGAGCCAGGTTTTAATCAGTTTCCTAAATGCCCAGTGATCTTGTGTGTCCCGGGCAACAAGGGGGGCAGAGTTCCATAGGTCAGGGGCCAACGCCCTAAAGGAGCGCCCCCCTGCTCTTTGCCTCCGTACTCGGGGGTACAGGCCAGGTGCATATCGGCGGAGCGCAGGGCTCGAGTCGAAACATATGGTTAACAGAGCCCTTTCAGAATTTGGGGGTCTTGGCCATATAAGATTTTGTGCGTGGTGCAGAGAGTCTTAAACTGGACTCTCTGTTCAATCGGCAGCCAGTGGAGACGGCGAAGATTAGAGGCATGGTAATGCTTGGGAAGGGCAAAGAGGGTACATGCTGCCACGTTCTGTGCCCATTGGAGTCTTTTGGTTACGGACTTGTTCACGCCAAGTAAGAGCCCGTTGCAATAGTCTAATCAAGACTGCACTGTAGATTGGACGGTCATTTGGCGGATGGGTGCGTTGAAGAGTCCCAAAATGGGTTTCAGGCCACGTAAGAGACCAAAGCAGGTGCCTGCCACTTTTTTTGCGTGACTCTCAAATGAGCGGGCGTTGTCCAACAGAACACCTAAGTTCTTAACCACAGTTTTCGGTTGGGGAGCGGTACACAACACCAAAGGTCACCATTGGTTGTCCCATTGACCAGTATCATGGCCCACCAGAAGTACCTCGCACCTGGTGGAGTTAAGTTGTAGGTAATTATCAGCCATCCAGTCCGAGATAGCCAGAAGATCCTCTTCGAATTTCACTTGGTCCTATTTAAGGTTATTGGTGAAGGTAAATACCAATTGGGTATCATCAGCATATGATACCATATTGATGTTCTGTGCTTCAGCCAAGAGGGCCAGTGGGCGAACATATACATTAAACAACGTGGGGCTCAGGGCTGAGCCCTGGGGGACACCACAGCCGAGAGGTTAGATTTTGGACCAGAAAGGAGAGGCAGAGACCTGAAAGGAGCGAATCGGTCAGGAAAGACGCAAACCAGGCCAGGACCTTGGCCTTGACCCCGATCTCCTCTAACTGTTGAAGCAGACTCTTATGGGAGACTGTGTCAAAGGCTGCACTGAGGTCCAGTAAAATCAGTGCCGAGGTGTTACCCTCATCTAGCGTGGCCCGTAACTGCCCTGTAACTGCAAGTAATGCAGATTCAGTACTGTGCCTGGGCCGTAAACCATTTTGTAACCTGTCTAAAATCTCATTAACTTCCATGTATTTAGTCAGAGTGATGTTTACATATGATTGCAGGGAAAACTAGTTGAGACTAGTTGAAAACCTCTGTAAACAGTGGATTTCCATCTCATGTTCAGAGGCCTTGGACTGCCAAAACCATTAAATGGAAAACATCCCAGGAAAACGGCAACAGACTCAGCAAGCTTTTTCTTGGATGAGGGGGGTATGGTGGAGCGGCCTGGGCATAAGTGCCTCTTAGGCATTTCTTGGTATGAGGCCAATCCCTGAAAGGCACCCCCTCCCCCCTGCTCACACTGTGCTATTTTTGTTTTATTTGGCAGGTCTGTGGTCGTGCTACACACATGTGTTTATCACACAATGTGTGGCAGTAAATCCCATTTGCTGCCACATTTTTCTCATTTGCTTTCAGTTCCAAAGGACCCTTTCAAGGTTTTATGAACCACATAAAAAAAAAAGTCCATGCACAGAACAATAGTATTTTATGAAAATTTCAGAGGTGGCTGTAGGTTCCTGTTGTGCTTCACACTTAGCAGAAGCCATAACAATGACAAAGGCAGTCCAATTAAAAATGCAATCACTGTCACAAAGCAGCGCTGTAAGAGCTAATATAAAGGGACAGTTACCAAGTTTAGCAAGTCTGCTTGAAAAGGAGTAGGGGGATGGATTGATATCCTCATTCAACATTCAACAAGCCATGGTGAATACTGAATGTGCTTCTTGGATTACAGATGCACCCATGGCAAAATGCTGGTGCTGGCATACTGAATGCAAAAGAAGTTGATTGGCCCACACGAAAACCTACTGTTATTTTCAGAGTGTCTGTTTTTGCTTTCAAATGTCTTCACTCTTTTACCCAACATTTATATCTGAGGGTTTAAGTAGTTTAGCGTGATTTCATTATCCTGAGAAAATTCAGCTATATACATACTAAACATGTATAATATATCATTATATCCATCTTGTCAACAAATAGCAGGAATAAATGCAGTTAAAGGACTTTAAATGGAAACCCACGTAAAACACAAAAAAGTAACTATTCACAACACAAATGTGTTTTAACACCAATATATTCACCTTCAAAAATAACATTAAAACAAACGAGAGGCTGTACCACAACAGTGAGCACTGTAAATGCTAATTTAGGATACAGTCAAAGAATGAAAAATAGAGTATTAGAAGGAGAAGATAGAGTACAAACAAGAACGGCAGACAAGAAGAAAAACAGGTAGATCCTTTCAATTAAGGTGAATAAGAAGGTGAGAGGGGATCAACAGAGATCTAACAGGATGAGTGGATGGTGGGTTATAGGTGCAGTATATGAAAATAAGGGAAGAACCATCAACTTACTTGGGTGAGCTGAAAAGAAGATTGGGTTAGGTAGATGTAGAAGGAGAGAAGGGAGATGTTAAAGTGCATGCTGCACACAATGCAGATTTGATCAGCTTGTCTGTTGGCTTCTGCTGCCTCCAGCACACACCACCTGTGAACATACAGGGGTGTTGGCAATGGATTTTTTATTTAACTGAGCCATCGAGAGCTCTGCTGTTATAGGGATAGAGGTGTTGATCTGTGGCACCATCCAAAGGCTTGGACAGATCCAGTGGGTGTCCGATGAGCCCATCCAAGGTTCAAAGGACATTCAAGTTGGAGTCAAAGGTATAAAAAGGAAATTACTAGTGAGAGGGCTCGGTAAGCAATTGGTGTACCTGCCTTGCAGTATGTATTGTGCTGCAAATTTTGGTGCTGCTTGCGTTGTAGTTACTAGTGATACTTGCTATATCTTCCTCACTGTTGGCTGATGTTTTATAGTGCAGCAAATGGACGCTTAAATTGAAATCTAACCATCTAAGCCTAAACATTTTTCATTTTGCTTAATACAAAATCATGTCAGATTTGTCTTTGTATTCTGGACTTGTGCCAGAAGGAAGCTAATAGCCTGATAGTCTGTGAAGTTTTTTCAGCCCGCTAGTAACCCCAGTCTGCATTCTAGACAATATTCCCAGTCACCTTGATTTTGGCAGGCTCCTCAACAGCCAGGGACAGAAATGCAAATGCCTAACAGAGCCCTTTGGTGGATTGTCTTCTACAATTCGAGTGTGAACAAACGTTATTAAATGGTCAGTTTTTGAATACCCATGGCAACTATCAAACATATAGAAGGAAGCAGCCTGAAAAACATGTTAAACATAACATATACCTGGATTTTACTAGACATAGCAAAATCACAAAGGGGCATATTATCAAGCATGGAGTTAAATTTAGCGGCAGAAAACTGCTGCAAAAGAGGCGATAATGGGCTTGATAATATGCACTTGAGAATTCCAATAGAAGCCCATATTGTCACCAAAACATGGGCTTCTATGGGAATTCTCAAGGGCATATTATCAAGCCCATTATCGCGGCTTTAGCGGCAGTTTTCTGCCGCTAAAGTGGCGATAATTTTAACTCTGTTTCTTGATAATATGCCCCAAAGAGAGGCTACAGCAGAATTCAAGTGAGAGCTATATACATGTGTAGCTACCAGTACTAAAATTGTGTGAACTGACTGATTGACAGCAAAAACAAATGGTGTTCAAATTCAGATTTTATTTATTTTAGGGTAAAACCCCAATAAACAAATTGGTAAAATACAGTTCAATATACACAATGTAAATAAATACCTATCTGCATGTTTACCCTCACATGTCTGGACTGATGCTGCTGGTTTTTCAACTCTGAGATTACCCTGAGGTCTGCCAACCAAATCTCAATGCCAATGTTTAGCCATTTACTAAAGTTATGCTGAATTGGATACACCCAATTGGCAAGTACTGACTTACTTAAAAATCCCCAGTATATGGTACCTAGGGTATCAAGGGCATGTAAGGCAGAGTGTTCACTCAGGGCTACAGGACAGTTTGTGCCACCCTGCAGGTGACAGAGGCAAAATGGACTCCAGCCTTCTACTGCAGACTGAAAAGGCAGTGTTTTACACTGCCAGTTCGACTTTGCCATTACACCAATGGCAAAGCCACCACCTACATTAAGCATAATTGTAAGTCTTCCCTAAAGAAGGCCTATAGAGCTCGATGGCAGAGAGACATGTATTATTAAATAAGACATATGATTCTCAATATGTCTTAGCAGCAACCCTTCCAAATTGTTGTAGTGGAAAGGTTTGTAGCCCTATTGGCTAACACAGGGTTACCGACTGGCATCCCAGCCGGCTAACTTCTGAATGTGACTACCTAACAAGGTCAAGTGAGGTATATAAATTAATTGAGGCGTTACATCCGAACTGATGTCCAGGACACATTTAAAGTCACTATTAAAGTTAAGCAACTTTTAGAAAGTTGCCACCTTGCACTCCAGCTAAGCCAGCGGCCTCACAAAGGCCCTGACACATAAATGGCTTTATGACATCTTGGGGAGACATGTGAATGACTCCCAGGCCCGGTACCAAAGGAAGTTGCTGTAGAGTGAGGTGTTACCTCCTCTCTGAGGATGACCACTGAGGGTGTTAGCCCAAAGGCAAGCTACAAAGGATAAGCCGCCTCTGAAGGTCCGCTTTTGACAACACTACTGAGCAGAATGCCTTTTGCTCCTTCAGACAATTAGGTGATAGAGCCAAGCAAGGAAAACCAGTGCCCAAACTGTTTTTCCCATGCGTGGGTAGCCCACTAGTAGCCACACCTCTAGGGTTTCCAACCTTGCTCCTGTCGCCCGAGGAAGGGTCGTGCCATCTTGAAAGGTGCAAAAATGGGGCACTCTGTGATAGCCAGATGCCACAGATCATAGGAACTTTGTCTCTAGAGAAGAGCGGTCCCGTAGCCCATTGGATAGTGGCTGCATGGTCCCCTCAGGTCACTTTCCTGGGTTAAGTAGGGCACCCCTTGCACCCTGTGCCTCAGTTCACACTGGAGGAGAAGAAAGAACCAAAGAAGGACTGCCCTGCTGCCCTTCAATCGCATGAAGAAAGGCTGCACATAGAGTGGACTGCACCTGCTGCGCTTTTGGACCAGTGAGATTGGGACCGGGAGAGTGCCTGCAGCTCTTAACACAAGGAAAACATGATTTCCTGCCTTCACCTACAGCATTGACTCCAAGGATCAGTGACTGATCCCCTGGAACCAGCTCCAGGGACACAAAAGCTGAAAGAGCACAAACCAATAAAGTAGTAGCAACCATAGACGTTTTGCCATCTATAGTCGCTGGGCACCCAAAAGGACAAATCTGAGATAGCCAAGCGTTGCACCAGTGTCAGCTGGACCCGGGAGTACTATCAGAATCCACATTTCTCACATATAAGGGACACCAGCGCCCACCAAAGACTTTGCATCCACCCGTGCTGCAGCAAGACACATTAGTGCAGCATCAACTGTTCAACTACTGCAACATAGAGGATTTAGAGGGACCCCAATCTCCATCGCCAAAGTCACTCCACATCACACGTGGACTGAGGAAGCACCACAGAGACACCCCGTGGACCACACCACAA
Organism: Triturus cristatus; assembly: GCF_964204655.1. Taxonomy (NCBI): domain Eukaryota; kingdom Metazoa; phylum Chordata; class Amphibia; order Caudata; family Salamandridae; genus Triturus; species Triturus cristatus. Next base: position 130,460,217 of record NC_140582.1, read on the forward strand.
CCAGAGCAACCTATTGAGCATCTTTTGCCGCATCCCTCAGCACCAGGACCACTCCATTGAAGTCTATGGTGGTCGTCCTGTAAATATTGGAACTTGCTTAGAAAATGCTCTGGTGACCAAGTAACTGTCCAAAGTATCCTCTCTGGCCCTTTGAACATTGCTTATTTGCACTTGCATTTAAAAATGATAAAAGCTTCTAAAACCTGTATCTCTGGAACCCTCCAGTGGTTTTGATGATCAAGGTCTCTATAAATTCATAAAAATACTCTCTATTTTACAAAAATGTTTTTGTGTCTTTTAATTGGTGTATGATTTTCTTATTCTGCTGTTTGGTGCTGTTAAATGCTTTGCACTAAGTTCCTTTGCTAAGCCTTACTGCTCGCAGCCACAGCTACCCAGGGTTGAGCTGTGTTTGAGTAAACAATACTGACTGGATCCAGGACAGTATCTATGAGTGTACTCCACAGTTAGGCCCCACAGCCATATCATATAGTACACCTACATCCTCACACGCAATATCTTGAAAAATAAAAATAAACATTTGCAAATTAGCAAAAAAACATGGCTCTGTTCCGTGAAAAAGAACCAGCTTTCGCACTTAAGACAGGCTGACCCTTAACACACACTCACCATATAATAGTAATCCTCCCTTAACATACTATCAACAAGTTAAAAGGCAATATTATACACATGGAAGCTTAAAACACCACAAAGAACAATTATGAATAAACAACGGTTGTTCATACTACACAGATGCTGTTCACAAAGAATTCTACGCAATCTGTTCCATTGAAATAAACCTCATGTTCAAATGAGGATACTTAAAATGAGTAGTGCAGAACACATTACCAATTGCCAGGATTGGAACCCTTCTTTCTATTTTGCCTTTCTGACAAGTTCCACCTCCTCCTCCAGGGCTTCAAAGAAATTGAGGTTTGAGCATGGCAGCTGCAGAGTTTGAGCACAGTGGCAGGGAAATAACAAGTGCAAGAGTTAGACTACACCTGGGAATTATAGTGAGCCTAAAAAGAAAAGTGGCAGGTGTGTGAGGTACACAGATCAGCACCCTAAGAGAAGATAAAAAAAACAGCATAGATGGAAATGTCCCCAAAATCCTGCATCAAGAACCAAAGGAGTCTGAGTGAAAACAGACTGGTTCAGTAATGGTTCAAATAGGTGACCTGAAATCGAGTGAGTGGGATGTGACCAAGGACTGTGTGCTAATCAGTCGTGGGAAAGCATTATACCGAATACCTTAAGACACTGTCTTGCTCCAGGAAAGAAACCATCAAGCATGGAATTAATTGTCTTTTTACTTTCTTTTTTCTCAAGACTAGAAAATAAATACCTGTGCCTCCCTCTTTTTCTCTTCTCCATGACCTTGACAAGATTTATGTGCATACCTTTTGAATATTTGGCTCACGAAAAAGCCATGTTCTGACCTGTAAATATAGACTAAAACAATGCGTGTGTTCTTTTTTTACATGATTCTATGACATAAAATATACAGGGTTGTTTTATGTTTCCTCTCAATTTTCTATTTAAAATAGAAGTTCATGATTTTGCTATTGTCCTTAAACTTTCCTTAAAGGTCAATTCATTGCTCATGTTTCCTCCTTTGGTATTTACTGCATGTTTACATGCGCTCATGTATTCCCTTCTGTTCTTGTTGCAGGATGTGATTCTTTGCTGGAGAAACCTTAACGGATTTCCCCAGGGGCAGGCGCAAGGCCTTGCCAGAGATAAGGAGCATGGAGTGGGGAAAGAAGAAGGTGGGTATCAGGGGCGGCTGGTGTACAGGGACGAGATGGGCATCACCCTGCCATCCTGGGGGACGAAAAACAAATGCCTGATGGAACACTGAGCAGCTAGCAATAAATTGTGCTGGCTGCTTGTGCTCGGTTAACAAACATGCAAATTTGTGTTTTTCATTAAGGGGGTGGGGAAGTATGGCCCTTGCTCTGCGCATGCTTTTTTGGCTGGGTAGAGATTTCTTCGACCTGGAGCCAGAAAGCAGGGCAGTGACAACACTGGTGGGTGCAGCCTGTGTCTCACTGCTAGAATAGAATTTCAATTTTTGGCATTATTCCCTTTGCCCAGGGAGGAGTTGGAGTCCCTCCATTAATTCCAATACCTGGGGGCGGGGTAGTCTGGCAGGCTTAGAGTTTGCAGGGGTGTGGCAGTGGCCTTTGCCTCTTCCACGAGATCCAGCAACAGTTGCTTGTTGTTTTGCAAGTAATTGGTTTGCTGGGGTCAAGGGGAGGAGTCCAAATACCAAATCCAGTGTTTTTCCAGTTGTGGCTTCATTGAGGCTTGTGCGTGGTATCCTTCTTATTGCCATCTTGTCTGCACTGCAGTCCTGGTCACGACGAGGAGCCTGGCTCAAGAACGTTGAGGACAGGTCACGGTGACAAAGGTAAGTGAAAGCCACCTACTCCCACAAGTCACAACAACCTCCTAATTATAGGGGCACTATCAGTTTTAGTGTTTTTGTCACTGCTGCGAGCCAGCGATAATTAATGGGCCCCAGGCTGACTTTGATTCCATGCCATGGCGGTAATTGGGGGGTGGCTTAGAGGCCTTGCCGAGGTGGCGTGCGTTGTTGTTGGTTTCATTTGTTGGGCTGCAGACAGTTTGAGGCCCTGCCGCCTGCGTGCCGTGGCGGTAGTTACTGGAAGTGACAAATGCTTTGGGGGATCAGATCAGGAAATGGCGCCCTGGCCTGTTTTTTCTATTAAAGAAGACCCCCTTCTTGTTAACTTAACACCATTTGGTGGCTGCTTTAGAGTCACTGTAGGCTACGCCAGTGGAGGTCTTGCCTCTCCCTCTGGTACATTTGCGCTGTTGTGACTCATGAGACAGAATCAGATTGAAAAAACCAAAGGAAATGATGGACGGAGTGTTGAACATTGCAAGCACTCACCCCCAGTCAACTGATCTGGGTTTAATCCATCACCGTTCTTTAGCCCACTCTGCCACCCCAGTTCAGACATGGCCATATGCAAATCAGACTGACCCTGTGCCTCATGGGAACAGTCCAGCCCGAACTGCCAAGCCATGTCTTCCCTGGACCGGAAACAAGATTCCTAGGACCGGTTTCTGGCATTTCAGCCGTCTTTAGCCAGGCTTGCTTGAATCCAGTGGCAAAGTGAGCAAGGGACTCACGTCTGAGCATACCCTGCCAACTTATGGCGAACAAAGCAAAAACCAAAGGAAATGATGGACGGAGTGTTGAACATTGCAAGCACTCACCCCCAGTCAACTGCTTGGCAGTTCGGGCTGGACTGTTCCCATGAGGCACAGGGTTAGACTGATTTGCATATGGCCATGTCTGAACTGGGGTGGCAGAGTGGCCTAAAGAACGGTGATGGATTAAACCCAGATCAGTTGACTGGGGGTGAGTGCTTGCAATGTTCAACACTCCGTCCATCATTTCCTTTGGTTTTTGCTTTGTTCGCCATAAGTTGGCAGGGTATGCTCAGACGTGAGTCCCTTTCTCACTTTGCCAGTGGATTCAAGCAAGCCTGGCTGAAGACGGCTGAACTGCCAGAAACCGGTCCTAGGAAGCTTGTTTCCGGTCCAGGGAAGACATGGCTTGGCAGTTCGGGCTGGACTGTTCCCATGAGGCACAGGGTCAGACTGATTAGCATATGGACATGTCTGAGCTGGGGTGGCAGAGTGGGCTAAAGAACGGTGGTGGATTAAACCCAGATCAGTTGACTGGGGGTGAGTGCTTGCAATGTTCAACACTCCGGCCATCATTTCCTGTGGATTTTACAGAATCAGATTGTCCATCATTTTCTTTCCGTCCTGTGTACTTTTCTCTCTCCCACTTACACCCTCACCTTCTCCCTCCTTTTTGCCTCTTCTTCTGATATCCATCGCTCTCTCTTTGATCCACCCCCTTCCTCTCCTCCTACCTCTTCACTGCCTCTCCTCTCCCTGCCTATTCTGCTTTCCAGGAATGACCGCATTACCCATCAGACCATGACAGTTCCAGGCACTGGCGCTGTTGACGTGCTAATGACAGGCTGTATCCAGAGGCCGGGCGTCTGCTTTCCTACCTGTGGAGCACACCGCTGGAGGTGACTGTGAAAGCTTGTGCATCCAAGTGCATTGACGTGAAGCAGGGGGTGCTTTCATAACTGCTGAGCACACCCCTGGGGGTGAGTGTGAAAACTCGTGCATCTGAGGGCAAGTGACAGGCTGCACCCCAAGGCCGGTAGTCTGCAGAGCTCCTGCCAATCCCCACAGGACAAACCAGAAAGGAAGTAAGGCACTTGAAATAACCACAAGCATGTTCAAGCAGCACCACCCCAGGTGCTTGCCATTATCACAAAAACTGCAATAACCCCTCACCCCCCTAAAAAAAGCACATTTGAGGGATTGCCTTTGTCCTTATTCTTCTGTTGGTTAGTGAACCTGTGGCTAGACAGGGCGTAGGGACGGTATAGTTCACTGGCTGCACACAGGCCTGTGGCTGTACAGGCTCAGTGGCGGGCACAGGCAGAAGGAAGATTCTCGAGTCGACCAGCCATCAGATGATGAAGGCAGGAAGTTTAAAGCTAAAGTCTGCGTAGTGTGCCTGCACAGGGTTTAATGGCATCAACAAATTTTGAAAACCGAGCAAGAGGGTTCAAAAGTAAAGATCAAGTAATAATGCAAGTGCACATCAAATTAAAAGTCTCTGATTAAATTCCAGATGTTCATATCTTGTCTTTATATCTTGACAAAACTTCTTCGTTGCAAGCCCACTGCCAGCCAACACGTGTTTCGTCCTGACTTTAATAGGTCATGGACTTCATCAGGGCAATACTTGGTGTAATCAGTAACCGTGTCTTATAGGTCCAGGAGCCAAAGGGCTTCGTCCGCATTCAATTAAATCTCGGACTGCTGGCTCCAATCCAAAAATTCTCAAATAGTTACAATCTGTTGTGTTCAGCTCTAGGTATCAATCATGTGACCTCAAACTGTTAGATACGGTCCAATATCTTGACCTCTCGTATTATTCTCGGCGTCAGCGACGCCGAGAATAATACAAGAGGTCAAGATATTGGACCGTATCTAACACTTTGAGGTCACATGATTGATACCTAGAGCTGAACACAACAGATCGTAACTATTTGAGAATTTTTGGATTGGAGCCAGCAGTCCGAGATTTAATTGAATGCGGACGAAGCCCTTTGGCTCCTGGACCTATAAGACACGGTTACTGATTACACCAAGTATTGCCCTGATGAAGTCCATGACCTATTAAAGTCAGGACGAAACACGTGTTGGCTGGCAGTGGGCTTGCAACGAAGAAGTTTTGTCAAGAAATAAAGACAAGATATGAACATCTGGAATTTAATCAGAGACTTTTAATTTGATGTGCACTTGCATTATTACTTGATCTTTACTTTTGATCCCTCTTGCTCGGTTTTCAAAATTTGTTGATGTTTGAGGTAAACTTTGCTTGCCTAAATTACGATGTTGGTGGTCGTCGTATTGTTAACCTAGTAGCAAGGGTTCTAATTCATACACAGTACTAATAATTCATTTCTCAGCGCAAATTGTCCCTACTACTGTGGTTTTTTTTTCAGGTTTTAATGGCATTTTGAAGAAAAGTCAGAGCTGTGCACTACCAAATTGTTATTTTATGTCACACCCAGTGGTCAGTTTTTTTTCAATACAAAAAGTCTTTATTTTGATTATCCAACAGTAATATAAGAACAGTCTCAGCCAACGCGTTTCGTTCAGAAATTGAACTTCGTCAGGTTTTAATGGCATACTCCAGTGCCGAGCTTCCAGCTCTGTGCTTCAGGTAAACTGCCATTTCCTGGGCCAACTAATTTCCTAAGTGGATCGATCCATGCTGTAGAGGAGTGCAGTGCACACTGCAAAGTTAAGCAGGTGAGCTTTGCAGTGTGTGCAATGAGAGGCCAGGCACTGGACTAATTAACTTTCAAAGATAGCAATAGCAGGTATTTAAAACAATAGAGAGTCTTGCTCTGTAGGGTACTGTTGTGTGAGTTGATTTTTTTCTGCAAGAATGTGATCGAACCAAATTAAGCTAAACTTGCAATTTCATTTTGGGTGCAACGAAGTTTCCCCCAGGAATGTGATTTGCTCTTTGGTTGAAATCAGGGACTAAAACAATCTATGTGGTTGGATGTGGCCCATAGAAGGAAATCTAATTGCATCTGGCAGGCTACCTGTGGCTATAGGTTTCTGTTTAAGAAAACATCTATAAATGATGCAGGCATAGCGCAAGAGTAAAGACAGAGGTTTTGACTGTAGACAATGATACAAACGGCAGGATAAATAATGCATCCACAAGTTACATATATAAAGAGCCCAAGAGCTGACCACCAATCTCAACTATCTTGCCTACCTGCTCCTCATCTCTCACTCTCTCAACACTCTAGACCTACACTCCGTTATCCACAGCGGCACCTACATATACCATCTACACCACAACGTAGCATACAGATGGTCAGTTTCCCCGTAAAGCAATATACAGAAAACCTAAAATAAAATCATCCCTCAATGTTTTCGCATTCACAAACAGACAGGGGTTGAATATGCCTTATTCACATTTATCAGTATTCTGTGCTCTTCAAGATATCTATGACTACGTTTCATGAGCCTGTATTTGTGATTTATTTTAAATTATTCCGATGTAGAGTCATAAGTAGGTAACCCCCTAGTAAAACAAATACATGCCTGCAGATGCATTTCTAGCAAATCAGTGATTAATGTGTTGGTTTCTTTAAAATATAGGTACGGAAATTCTCCAATATACCCATCCTCTGATCACATTAATGGTGTGGGTTGCTACAATGTATATCTATACACTGTTGTAGTTTAGTTCTTAATTAAAATGACAATGCATGTGCACAATTCTATCTATAATTGTGTTACCCCTTCGCCTACCCCAGTGCTTGCAGTTATTTCCAGGCTTGGTGAGACACTTGTATGACTGTGTCCCAGATGAGCGTGTATTGACAAACTCTCTCTGGGCACTTTCGTTCTATTCGAGAATCTTACTGGGGCAAAGGTTGTCATCAATTTCAATCAAATGGAACGGTTGTGATCAAATTCAATAGTATTGCATTATTAACCTTCCTGCTTCCTCAAATTTGCTTGAAAATGCACCATTTGTCCACTCTTTTTTCAAAATTTTCTCAGGGGGAGAACCCCCATAAACCCACCGTAGGTTGTTCAGGCTCGCTCGTTACGCTCGCTCGCCACAGTGCACTACGAAAATAATGTTATTGCCTATCACTTTCAAATATCACCAGCTGCATCTGGTGGGTATCTGGTAGGCTTCCTGGTCTACAGTCCACACTGAAGCCTCGTACTCGAGTGCTGATACCCCCAACTGGAAGTACTTCACACCCCACCTGTACTGAGTTCTTTATGGATACAGCCTTGAACAGGAGAGAGATGCAACATTTGGCATTAAAAAGCAGATAATTTTATTAAAAACTGATACATTCTTTTTGCAGGTTTTACCGCTTGCCAGTGCTTGGTTTGCATGCATGTATATGCATCATGGGTTACTTCCTCTCAACAACAGTACACTATCAGCATATATGGGAAGAACTGCTCATAAATAAATGACTTGCACTCTCTGTGCTTATTCATGTGTGCATCCTACAGCTGGCACAAGTTTGACCATTGATTCAAACTGTCATTCTTCCTCCGTTGTTGAAATTAGTGTGAAATGCGCTTGTAGCATTTTTTACACTGTTGGTATTATTTTATTTGCATGTCCATTCGTTTGCAGAGAACTGAAACATTTGTATGTACCCAAGCCCAATCAGCCTTATTAAACCTGCCTTCTACACTAGCAAAAATAACAGATAACCAGTTATGAATGGTCATTATAGGAACTGAAATATTGATAGATGTTTCATTAACCCTTGCACTAGGCAAGTGTATAATTGTAGTGTTTTATTCCACAGGTTATCACATTCTAAAAATCTTATTATGAGCTCTTTACTGTACTCTGTTCCCTGTAGTGTGTTTCCTCTTTCTCCTGCAACTTGAAGCCCTAGTTTAAAACTGACCTAGTGACCTCGCCTGCAACCGAATATAAATGTCTTTGTCTGCATGCTCTCCATGAAGTGATGCCCCTTTAAAGAAGAGTAGTCTCTGGCCTACAGAACGCACAAAGAGATGTGTGGTTCCTGCATTTGTCTGTGATCAAGAAAGACAAAAGGATGTGCATTACCTAAAGGGTTCCCTTCACCTGTCTGCGGAAGCTGCCTTTACCCTCCATCTTGTGCGATGCTACAACCAGGGTTATTCAACGAGATCCCTCTTTTGCTTTTTATAATTAATACTGTGAACAAAACATGAGACAGAATCTCCTTTTTAATGTGTGCAATATTTACCCAATATGTTCTCACATTCTTATGATCTTGTGGTCACTGCTTCACAGCCCAAAAACCATTGATAGTTCCCGTTATATGTGTTCACCCATTCATTTCAGCTTTCTGACTCCTGAGCTGATAAGCTGACCTTGCTAAAGTGGTGGTCTAGTGATAACCTAGCAGTGATCTTACTGTTCACCTGATTCTAGTACCTATCAAAAATGCCTAATATCACTATATTTGCACGCAAATTATGCCCTTTCTTTTTGACAGTCTTGCATACTTAAATCACATAGGGGCTTATTTACAAGCCCCTTACGCCACCCATACGTCACTTTTCCCATGTCAAGAATGGTGCAAAAGTGGAGCAAGGGGCTTGTAAATAAGCCCCATAGTATCTAAAAAAGCATCCCTAATATTTGCAAATCATGCCTGAAAAAACTGACCTTTACATAAAACTTCTGATTGTTGCCTGTCCTGTGTCTTTCTTTCAAGTGACCCTGTCTTTTCCCGGGGTCGGACTGGCCATAGTGGGCACCAGGTTTTTCCCCGGTGGGCCGCCAGGGTGGGCCCCAATTTTTATTCCCCTGGGGGCCGTTTTTGTTATCGGGGGCCAGTTTTGCAGCATGCCTGAAATTTTGGCCCCCCTTTACAAGAGCTGCAGCGATGTGACAAAAGTGGTGCTTCCTTCTACCACCGCCTCCCATCTGGGGCCAAATGCACTGTTTGCCAGGGACAGTTTAGGTTCCCAGTCCGGCCGCGTCCTTGCCTTTCATCCATAGCATACCACCATTCTCTGAGCACAACTTCTCTAAATCACATGCATGTTTGCCTTTATGTCTCTTCATGCATTTTTGCAAGTTCTCCATTATTCAATTCAAAGATCACACCCTCTTCGTTTTTGAAAGTGACACCTCTGAAAACTACCAGTATTTAAACTCCTCTAGCTCATTTATTGACCCCCTAATGATCTACATGAGCTCCCATACCCCTACTTCCAACTAATGATCCAACTAAATTCCCAAAATTGGATTCAACTACAAAGTAATTGGAATGAATGCATGGAATGGTTTGCTTGAGTCAACAGATCTAATTCCAATAAATAATAATGCTGGACTAGCGATTAATCTTGGATTCCAGAGCAGTGTGCTGGCCAGGGCAAAGCACATCACAGCTTGCCATGGTTAGTAAGCACTATGAAAATGCAATTACAATGACAATGTAATGTAATGTCATTTAATGTAACATGGATTTGTAGAATGCTGCATGTCACTCATTAGGGTATCCAGGCACTGAGTTGGTGAGAGTAGGCATGTGGTGAGATTGGACCTGAGTACAGACATTCTTATTAAGACTAATTGAAAATCCAGGTCTTCAGCTTCTTTTGTAATTCAAGAAATGAGGAGTAGGTCCTGATGTTTAGGGGGAGGTCATTCCAGGATTTGGTAGCTTTTAAGGAGAATGATTGACAGTTTGTTCTGCTTCTGTGGATGCAGGGTGTGTGTGTGAGTGAGAGTGATGCTAAATGAAGTTGTCTGTGGGTTGGTGGAACTGAAGCCCTTGATTGAGCTACGTGGGTCTTGTGTTGTGTAGTGATTTTAATGGATGTGCAAGAAGTTTTAACTGGCTTCACTTTTAGATGGGGAGCCAGTGGATCTCTCTCAGGACTGGTGTGGTATGGGATCGGTGAGGGGGGGTCGAGGACGAGTTTGGCTGTGGCATTATGGATGGTTTAAAGTCTGTGATGAACATGGGTTGGAATGCTGGCATTGAGTGCAGTGCCTTAGTGCAATCTGCTTGTGATTAGGGTCTGTATGATGGTTCATCTGGTATCCAGTTGAAGCCACTTGAAGATTTTACATAGCATGTGGAAGCCTGCAGAGGTGACTGTGTTGACCTGGGACTTCATGGTGAGGTTGGTGTCCAGGACAAGGCCTAGGTTCCTAGCGTGGTCTGTTGAACTGCGTGTAGGTTCGAGTTTGGTGGGCCACCAGGTGGAGTCCCAAGGTGAACTATTATTCCAGAAGATCAGAAATTCAATTTGTCAGTGTTGAGCTTGAGACAATTTTTTTCATCCGATTGACCACACTAGTACTGCATTGTCTGAAGTTTGTTTTGGTGGTGGCGGAAGTCATTTAAAAGGAAAGAAATTAACTGGGTGTTTTCAGCGTAGGAGATAATGCTGATTCCCTCGGATTTGATGATGTCAGCTAGAGGAGTCATGTACTTGTTGAAAAGTGTGGGGCTGAGTGATGATCCCTGTGGGAATCTGCAAATGAGATCCTTGAATTCTGATGTGAATGGCGTGAGCCTGACTCGTGTTCTTCCAGAGAGGAAGGAAGCAATTAATTTGAGTACTGCTCTTTGTATTCCCTTTGTGTGTAGCCTGGAGATGAGTGTGTGGTGGGAGACAGTTGCGAAAGTGGTGGAGAGGGCAAGGGGGATCAGGGCAGTGGTCTGTCCACAGTCGACAATGGTGTGTATGTTGTCTATGACAACAATGACAGCTAATTCTCAGCTGGGGTTGTTTCAGAATCCTGATTGCAAGTGGTCCAGGCGTTTGTGGCATTGGAGGTAGTGAGAGAATTGTCTCTTGATGTTCTTTTTAATGACTTTGGCTGGGAAGAGGAGCAACAAGATGGGTCAGTAGTTGCTGAGTACCACTGGGTCGGCTGAAGGTTTTTGAGGAGGGCGGTGACTTTGCCGTTTTTCTAGCTATCTGGGAGGGTGGCTGTTTTGAGGGAGGTGATGTAGGAGGTAAGTGCAGTGCTGATCGTGGCTCTTCCAGGTTGTAGATATGGTAGGGAGCAAGGGTCCGTGGTCGCCCCTGAGCGGACTGTCTTCATTATTGCTGCAGTGTCCTCGAAGGATAGAGGGTTCCATGTTGTCAGTTGGTAGTATTTAGTTGATGAGGTTAACAGGCTGGGAAGATAGATGGGGTGGCTGTGGCTCAAATTTGTTGTAGATCTTGATGATTGTTTCATTGAAGAAATCGGAGAGGATGCTGCAGAGTTCTTCAACCTCCAGACTGCCACCTTCAACCCCAACGACCACTAACAACCAGCGATCATCAGCCAAATCATTGCCTCCTGGTCTCTGCTCTTTGCCCTGACCACCTCTGCCATAACGTCTTCCATCCACTCCGGAGTGCCCAATAACCCCTGCTCCACCACCTCTATAACCTTGCAACAAACTCAATCAGCATGCAACTTACCAGCATCCTCAACACCTCCATCTCCACAGCAACCTTTCCTGGACAGATGGAAGCACGCAGACATCAGACCCCCCCCCTACAGAAAGACTCTGCTGATTCCAGTGATCTCACAAATTACCAACCAATCTCCCTGTTCCCCTACCCAGCCAACTTATAAATGATAGCCATCAACCAGCAGCTCACCGAATTCCTGGAACAAAACCATCGACTGGACGAGTCACAATCACTGTCCTGTGCCAATAACAGCACTGAGACCATGATGATAACAGTGACAGATGACATCAGAACAATCTTAGACTGTGGAGAAACTGTGGCATTGATCCTCCTTGACCTCTGCGCAGCATTCACAACCGTCTCCCAGAACACCCTCATCAACAGGCTTCACAACATAGGCATACAGAAAGATGTCCTCAAGTGGATTGCCTCCTTTCTTACGGGATGCACACAAAGCATCTGACTGCCTCCTTTCACTTTCACACCCAAAGACATCATATGCAGCATTCCACAAGTATCATCCCTCAGCCCCACCCTGTTCAACATCTACATGACACCCCTCACAGATGCTGTCAGATCCCACGGACTCAATATAATCTCCTATGCAGGTGACATTTACCAGATCCTCCAGTTCTGATATTTGAGAAAAATACCTAAGCTTGGGGCCACAGCTGGTGACCTGCCGAACTCAGACCTACACCCAAACTGATTGACCATGCATGTAACATCCGCATCATCCTTGACAGCCAACTGACAATGAAATAACAAGTCAGTGCAGACACCTCCTACTGCTTCCACACACTCCGCATTCTCTGCAGAATCTTCAGATGGTTCCCAACCAACAGCAATAAGACTGCCATGCAGGCTGTCATCACCAGCCACCTCGACTACGGCAAGCCCTCTACCCTGATATCTCCAGCCAACACCTCAGGAGACTCCAGACCTTACATAACACTGCATCCAGACCTTCCCAAATGTACCCACATTGCCACCCACCTGAGAGAACTCCACTGGCTCCACATCCAGAAAAGATGCCAGTTCAAGATCTTCATTCATGCCTACAAAGCCCTCAATGACCTAGTACCTGCCTACATAAACCACCAACTGAACTTCCATCAACCCTCTAGAGACCTGCGCTCCTCTTCACTTGCCCCAGCAGACACTGCCTGCATCCGGGGCAGCTGCAGCAGTGGCCGCTCCTTCCCCTACATCACTGCCAATACCTGGAATGACCTTCCCCTCCAGCTACATACAGCCCCCTCACTGGCAGACTTCCGAAAGAGACTCAGACCTGGCTCTTCCACAGAGACAAGGCACCCAGATACCCCTAAATTGGCAGGGTTGCACTTTACAAATGCTGATTGTTTGATGGTGTAGGAGTCATGTGTTGGTTGTGGCTGTTGTTTTGGTAGATTCCTTGACAATTGAGAAAGGTTCCTTGCAGTTGTTGGAGCAAGATTTGATACTCAGATTCAAGACCTTTTTCTTGGTCTCTTTCAATTCATGGGGATAGTATCTAAGTGCGGCCTTGTAGGCATTTCTTGTGGTGGTTCCTTAGGTGGTTCTCCATTTTCTTTCAATTTGTTTACAATCTCTCTTGGGCTTTTTGAGGTCAGGGTTGTACTAGCTAGCTTGTTTGTTAGATGTTAGAAATGGAGTATCTGGTTGTCAGAGTATGCACCCTGTAGAAGCCGGAACCACCCCTCTAGTCAGGATAAATGTAGTATACACTGTGAGTTTACCTGCGTTCACCCTCTGGTAGCTTGGCTAACTCTGTCAGGAAAAACTAAAGAGGCAATATGTAAAGTATTTGTGCACACACAGTAACACAATGAAAACACTACAAAAGTACTCCACAACAGTTTTGAAAGATAGCCAATATTTATCTGAGTAAAACAAGACCAAAGTGACAAATATCCAACATGCACAAGTCAATATATTAATTTTCAATATGAAAAAAGTTATAGTTCTTTGAAAACAATAGCTCCAACTGGGGCTCTCTGGTCACGCTTGACTAAGACAAGCACACAAGTTCAGTCCAACTGTGATGGAGCTCTGGCCATCCATAGGAGCTGTGCAGACCCTGGTACAGTACCTTGGATGTGTCGGAAATCACAGGCGATGCATGGTGCAGAAGAGGTGAGGCTTCACAGATGCAGGTGATGTGTTGGTTCCTTAAGGCCATGCAGGATCATTGACCTTTCCTGCTCAGGGGTGATGCATTGCGCAGAGGAGGTGATGCATTTATTGCTTGTGGCAATCTCAGTTCCTAAAGGCAACGCAGCAATGATGATGCCTCAATGTCAAAAGGATACTGCATCTATTCTTCGGCATCAATGTCAAACCGCTGGGCTGAAGGCGATGCATCGACTGCATCGCAGTCAAAGCAGTGTGTAAGATACTTTGGTGAGGCAATGCTCAAGACTCACACAGCGGCAGATCATTCGGGGGTGCTAAGTCAGTGACGTTGGGGCTACATTGAATGTTGAGGTCGTTGCGTGCATACTCGCCAAGCGGTGTCCACATCTTTGATGTAGGCAGCAGCAATCCGTCGACTTCACAGGGAGGCGCAAGTTTCAAACTTACGCTTGGAGTTGATTAGTCAGTTTCTTGTTTGCAGCACCAAATTCACCTCCAAGGGCCCAGGACTGGATTAGGCACCATGTGGCAGGACAGGACTCACAGCAGAGGAGCCCAGTTGTTGGTAGCAAGATGCAGGTGAAGTATTCTATTTCTCTGAATCTTTAACAACAAGAAGCAAGCTCAGTTAAGCCCTTAGAGAACCTTAGAAAGCAGCATGTAGAGAATAAAGTCCAATCCTCTCACTCCCAGGCAAGAAGAGACAGGCTAACACATCCAAGCAAGCAGTAAAGTAGCAGTCCCTCCTTGCAGCACAACAGCTTCTTCCCGGCAGAATGTCCTCAATCCAGAAGTGCTCTGAGAATATGGTGGCAAAGGTCCAGTATCCATACCTATTTGAGCCTTTGAAGTAGGGGGACTTCAAAGAAAGGTATTTGTAGTGCACAAGACCCTGTCCTTCCGGATCCTGGCTCCAGACACCCTGCAGGGGGGTATACAGCTCTTTGTGTGGGGACAGGCACAGCCCTATTCAGGTGCAAGTGTCAGTTCCTCCTACCACTCTAGCTCAGGAAGAATTATCAGCCTGTTGGTTAGCCATCAGATTATACAAGTTACACCTCAGCTCCCTTTGTGTTTAACTATCTAGAGTGAATTCACAAAGCCCAGCTGTCACCCTGACCCAGACATGTATTCAGAGACAGGCAGAGGCACAGATGGTTAAAGCAAGAAATGCCAACTTTTTTAAAAGTGCCATTTTCAGACCTGCAATTTAAAAACAACTTCACTAAAAGATGTGTTTCTAAATTGCGAGTCCAAAGACACCAAACTTCAATTTTCTGTCTGCTCCCAATTGGAAGATACACTTGTCAGGTGAGGTGGCAAGGAATGTTCAATGCTAACCTATGGGAGAGATAGGCCTTGCTGTTGTGAACTTGTCAGGTCAAAATGGCAGTTTAAAACTCCACACACAGGCCCTGTTTAAAGGGCTACTTCTGTTGGTGGAAAAATCGGTGCTGCAGGCCCACTAGTAGTATTTCATTTACATGCCATGATCATACACAGTGCACTGCACTAGGGACTTACTAGTAAATAAAATATGCAAATCATGGAGAAACTAAATACCAGTACATATTAGATACAAAGTACATGCACTTTAACAGTAGTCAGCAGTGGAAAAGTGCCCAGATTCCTACAACCCGCAAAAACGAAGTTCAGCACATAGTCAAGAACAGGAGGGGAGAAGCAAAATGACAGAGGACACCACAGCAAAATATGCCAGGTCTAATATTGGATCTTTTAAGTTTTGTGTTTTTCAGGGGCACCCAGGTATTAGAGCAGGTGGTGATCCAGTTGTTGAACTTATTTGTGTCATTGATGAGGTCATTGTTGGGGTCTGGGTAGCCTAGTTGGAGGACATTGAGCTATTCTGTTTCTGTAACTTTCTTCCAACAGTGGCTTGGGATGTTAGTAGACTCCGCAGGAGTGGTTGGTGGCACTTTTATGTGGAAGTGGACAATGGAGTGGTCCATCCATGTGAGTGGAGTGATGTGGCTAACTTAAATCTTGTAACTGGAGGAGAAGGTGGTGTCCAGGGTATGTCAAGTGATGTTGGTAGATCCTTGTGCAAGCTGGGTGAGGCAGATGTGCTGTAGACTTTCGAGCAAGTCCATGTAATTGGCGTCCGTGGGGTCGTCGAGATGGAAGTTGAAATTGCCTAGGAGTAGGAACTCTTTGGTGCCCATGGTGAAGGGTGCAGTGAGGTTGGTGGGAGGTTGCTGAAGTGTGTTCACAATCTTGTGTCCTGGTATGTTAGTGTACCATTGATAGTGGTTTTACTCTCTGTTTGAAGCTGTACATGTATTCCATAAAAGTCGGTTCTGTGTTAGTGTAATGGGTAGACTTAATGATGTCTCTTTTGATGATGGCGAGTCTTCCTCCTGGTTTATGAAGTTGGTCCTGGTGCAGGATTTTGTATGCAGTACATTTACTTCTATGTTATTATTTGACTAGAATAGTTTGTACATTTTGAAGCACCAAATGTCTGCAGGTCGAAGTATGTTCAATAACCATTGTGGTCAGAGAAAGATAGACTTTAAAGTGTAGGTAGATGGTGAAATGGGGATGCAGACTTCACAACAATCCAGAGGCAGATGATGGTGAAAAAATAAGCAATAAAGCTAAACTGAGAGGGAGAATAAATTGATAAAGGTTCACTAATATATCATAGCTTCCCGGTGTGAGAAAGTGGGTTCTGTCCCACTTAATTACCTCCTAGATTCTTTAGTATCATTTGGTTTTTGGATCTTTGCCATCTTAGACTGATTTGCATATGGCCATGTCTGAACTGGGGTGGCAGAGTGGGCTAAAGAACGGTGATGGATTAAACCCAGATCAGTTGACTGGGGGTGAGTGCTTGCAATGTTCAACACTCCGTCCATCATTTCCTTTGGTTTTTGCTTTGTTCGCCATAAGTTGGCAGGGTATGCTCAGACGTGAGTCCCTTGCTCACTTTGCCACTGGATTCAAGCAAGCCTGGCTGAAGACGGCTGAAATGCCAGAAACCGGTCCTAGGAAGCTTGTTTCCGGTCCAGGGAAGACATGGCTTGGCAGTTCGGGCTGGACTGTTCCCATGAGGCACAGGGTCAGACTGATTTGCATATGGCCATGTCTGAACTGGGGTGGCAGAGTGGGCTAAAGAACGGTGATGGATTAAACCCAGATCAGTTGACTGGGGGTGAGTGCTTGCAATGTTCAACACTCCGTCCATCATTTCCTTTGGTTTTTGCTTTGTTCGCCATAAGTTGGCAGGGTATGCTCAGACGTGAGTCCCTTGCTCACTTTGCCAGTGGATTCAAGCAAGCCTGGCTGAAGACGGCTGAAATGCCAGAAACCGGTCCTAGGAAGCTTGTTTCCGGTCCAGGGAAGACATGGCTTGGCAGTTCGGGCTGGACTGTTCCCATGAGGCACAGGGTCAGACTGATTTGCATATGGCCATGTCTGAACTGGGGTGGCAGAGTGGGCTAAAGAACGGTGATGGATTAAACCCAGATCAGTTGGCTGGGGGTGAGTGCTTGCAATGTTCAACACTCCGTCCGTCATTTCCTTTGGTTTTTGCTTTGTTCGCCATAAGTTGGCAGAATATGCTCAGACGTGAGTCCCTTGCTCACTTTGCCACTGGATTCAAGCAAGCCTGGCTGAAGACGGCTGAAATGCCAGAAACCGGTCCTAGGAAGCTTGTTTCCGGTCCAGGGAAGACATGGCTTGGCAGTTCGGGCTGGACTGTTCCCATGAGGCACAGGGTCAGACTGATTTGCATATGGCCATGTCTGAACTGGGGTGGCAGAGTGGGCTAAAGAACAGTGATGGATTAAACCCAGATCAGTTGACTGGGGGTGAGTGCTTGCAATGTTCAACACTCCGTCCATCATTTCCTTTGGTTTTTTCTTTGCCATGAGCCTCCATAAATGAGTCAATATAAACCTCAGCTAAAATGTATATGAATGTGAACTGCCAGCACCTACCTACCTTTTAAAATGAGGCTGCTGCTACGTAACTGGGGTAATGGGCTCTATGCTGGTTACAAAGAAACACATGTGTCCCTGTGCACATGTGCAATTTGAGCAAGGAAGAAAACTGTCTGACTCAGACTGGTGTGTGCACACAGATAGTGTGGTGCAGATGGGACCAGGAATAAACTGGTTGTGGTCTGTAGAAGCTTTGTAATTAAATTGGGCATGCAAAAGGAAATGTCACAATTTATTTTTTGACTTACCTCTTAGGGGCCGATTAGGATATCATTAGGAAGGCCTCCAGACGGGTTCCGGAACGAGCAAATCCGATTCGGAGCCTATGTTTCTGATCGAATCTTCCCCCATTCGGAATGACCAAGTACGATGTGAGGATCTTGTCCGCGTCAACCAAATCGTTTCTGAACCTTATCCTGTCAGTCCAACTCGTTCCCAGCTGAATCATGCTGCGCAATGTAGCCGGCTTCCGAACGAGCGAGTACGATGCACGATTCGGACAGCCGTATCGACTCTGTCTCAGCAACACAAAATGGCTGTGGGAATCGGACTTTGGGGGGCTGTAGCGGGCCCCCCCTTCATGCAGGGCCTCCAAATTGGTCCTGTGTGGGTACCCATGGGTCCCCCCTTTCCATGCATGCACAGTGTGGCAGGCACCATGCGGTGCCTGCCACAGGGTGTACACTTTTCCCCACCCACCCATTTTTGCAATGGGAGCCTTTGTACTCGTTCAGTATACAGGCTCTCATAGAGTTCAATGGGAGTCCGAGCGAACCGAGTCCATCACCATACGGGTGCATCGGAATTGGTCTCTCGGACTTGCGGAGCGCAATTCATCAGGAAAGCCCTCTGGATCCGAGTCGTACTGGGGGTTTTCCTAGCGAGTTCTTAATTGGACCCTTAGCTGTGTTTACACTTTAGGTGAAAGCTGTGCAAAATATTTATTTTGCATTAGAGCAACACAATAAGGTGATTAATGTATCTTTTATGTTTAAAAATGTCATGTGGTCAAATACAATATTTGCCCATACTGACACTCTTTTGTATGCTTTGGAATGTATCATATTTCCCTGAGAAAGTCTTAATAACATTTTGGTTTGGAACTAATCTTTTGGGCCTAGGTAATTACTCCACTGGCCTCTTCCATTTCAAAGCCACTTCTGAACAGAAAGCATATTTGCTTAGCATTATCAACATTCCTGCAAAGGAGCAGAGTGGCAGAGAAATCTGCTAAGGGTAATTAGCTTAAAGTCCACTGAGAAGCTTGATTGTGCTCTTCTCATAGGAACAAGGGAGAAACAGGGAGACCTCTGGCACTAGTCACAACAAGTGCTCCCTTTCAAGTCTTAGATTGACAAAGCCAGTATTTCAAGGCCAGTTAGGGATGGAGCTAAGTTGCAGGGAGAGAACTTGAAGACAACACATTGATTTTGCTGTCTTCAGGACAACCAGGATGCTATGTAGAGGGTTGAGCTAGTCTGTGGGTGGTTCGAATGAGTGTTAGTCAGGGGAGGAGGGCTGATTTGGCATCTATGGATTGAGCAGTGATGTCAACATTCTTGAACTCTTTGCATCCACTTTTAAACCACTGCACAAAGCAGAGACTGGCAGAGAAGAGGGAGGTAAGGAAGAAGGATGGACTGTGTGAATGAACTGCTGCCTGGAGAGGACTTTAGGTTCATACTTCTTGGGAGTCTGTTGGACCTTATCTTAAGGGCCAGTGGCATTGGCCTCTTCACTGCCTCTGGTGGATAGAAAGGGTAGACTGGGAGGGGACCTTAAAGGAAAAGAACCTGTTGATCAGTGCTGGCTGAAGCTGCTCTAGGAATAGTTAACCCAGACTTCTGCAAGACACACAGGTGCCCTGCAATTGGCCAAGAGGCTCTTGGACATGGAGAGTGCAGGTATTCAGTGTAGTGTGCCTTGAACATCAACTGCTGCTGCTGTGACATTATAAGCCAAGAAACTTTTAGGGACTGTGAGTGATGGAGCAGGGTTTTGAGAAAAATAAAACCTGATCGGATTAACTCCTCTGTAACATTTACTAACAGTGTGCAGTGAAAATAACATGCAAAAACACGAACAAACAGGGAAAGGCTTTTGCATATGTGTGCAGAATATGTGGACTAATGCATGAAAGAGTAGGCCACATCTGCGTTCTGCTTCAAAAATAAAAAAAACAATAAAGCCGATTTTTGCACGTCAATGCTTTGCTAGACATATAACAGTGAAAATGGTGGGTTGTAAAACAGTGAGAATTTTATTCATGAAGGTAATAATGTCTGTGTTGTATTCATCGTAGTGATGCTTACATGGGTCTACATCTTTGCCTGTCATTTGAGAGGTAAAAGAACCAAGGGGCATATCATCAAGGACCGGCGATAATTATCGCTAAGCGCACTTAGCACTAGGATAATTATCGCCGAGTAACGTGGAATGTTATCGCTGAGATAGCGTGCTATTAGCAATGCTTATCTCAAAAGCGAAAAATTTCCCAGCGCTAACTGCCAAATGTGAGATTATCGCTGGAAATTGAGCAATAATCTCACAAAGTTTGGCAATAGCTTGTTGATAGGGCAGGGCAGACTTAGCCATGATATCCACCTTACATAGGATATCATGGCTAAGTCAGTTTTGAAGCAGGTGTAAGGAAAGTAGCGATAACAGAGGTTATCGCTACTTTGCTTGTCACTCTGCAGGTTAGCGTGCCCATTGATAATTGGAGAAATGTCGCTTAGTGACATTTCTCCAGTTATGTCAGGGCAGGAACACCCACTTTGCATCTCATTAGAGATGCAAAGATGGGCCTTTGGGGAAAATAGCGATAATGCAAGGATTCACGCGACAGCGTGACCTTGCTGATTAGGCGATAAAATTATCGCCGCTTTTCGTCCGAAAAGTTGCTGTATGTGGGGAAATTACTATTGTAAGAAGATCAGAAGGGATTCCCAGATTCTCCATTTTTCTCCACAATGTCGGTCTATCTATACTGTCGAACGCAGTCGAAAAATCAATAAAAGCGCGATTTTGAGCATTTAACGTAACATATTTGCAAGAGCTGTCTTAGGACCACCAATATTATCCAATGTCGAGTGCTTAGAGTGAAATCCGGCCTGTGTCTCGGGGATCACTTTATTTGCAAATGCCCAATCTTTTAAGTGATCCAGGACACAAGCTGCAAAGATTTTACCCGTGGAGTCAAGTAGAGCTATTTGTCTGTAATTAGCTGAATTAGTTCTATGGCCTTTTTTGAAGAGAGGGACCACTATACTCCCCCGCCAAGAATCTGGTATTTCTCCACTCATCAAACAGTATTGGAAGAGTGGGACAAAAAAGTTGCTCCAGTCATCGGTGTTTTTTTTCTAAAACATTAGGTGGCATTTTATCCGGACCCAACGCTGTTGATGGCCTTGCAGAGGTTATAAAGCTGAGATTTGTATAGCTGAAGTTTTCATCGGTTCCTGCCCACGTTGGCGCTTCCGCGCAGGATACTGGTTAAGAATAATCTGATTTTGAGGATTAGATTTATAAAGCTTATAAATATACTTTTCCCAGTCTGATGAAGATAGTGGAGTAGCTTCAGTTGATTTTTGTATCCCCATTTGTTCCGGTCTGATCGTCCAGAAGGTTTTATTGTTTCTACATTTTACTGCAATTTGTATATCAGTCCAGAATCTATCTCTTTGGGCTTGCTTATCTCTCTCTTTCTTCAGTTGATGGATTTTTTTTCAGTTTCCTTATTTCTCCTTGTCTTGCAACACAAAACTCTCGAAATTGGCATCTGATCAATTTATTTAATTGGCGAGAATTATTATCAGCTTGGGATCCTTTCTTAGAAATTTTAACAATTTCTTATCTTTCGGAATTTACCTGTAGAGAGGCGACTACAGACTGTATAGTGTTTTTAAATCTGATAATGTGATGTTCTCTTCTATTTAGAGACACTGGCATGAGGTGGGAGATTGTATAATTTAATTTACTGATTGCATTAGAATTCCAGTGAATCCTTCCTGTTTTTTTATTTATATCTGCCCGTCATTCAGGTACGTAAAGACCACGAGGAAGAAGACTAAGTAAACACCTCAATTACAGTAGAAAGCAAAGCATGGTCAGTTTCATGTGTATACTGAATGGATAACGATTGTACCTTTGAAAACAGGTCTAGACTACTGATAAAATAATCTATGATTGAAGACCTAGGAAAGCCCAATCTGGTATATGCTGCCAGAATGACTCCCACAGTTGTCCCGTTTAAGATAATACCATTTACTGTTTCAGAGAGTGACAGGAGCATTTCCCACCTTTTATCCGCTTTTACTTTATCGGGGAAAACGGGAGTTGGAATTAGGCATGCTATTTCTTGAGGAGATTTCCACTTCTTGTTGAGTAGGGCATTAGAGATTTTGCCATTAAAGTCCCCAGCCATTACCATCGTGGGTTACCCCCTTTCTTTCAAAATTAATTCATTTTTCTTGAATGCATTTATCACTAAGTGATCCTTCGAAGTGCCAGGAGGGAAATACATTTTAAAAAGCAGAAAACTTGAAAAAGGGACCATTCTTTTTTTCCGATACTTGATGCTGATGCATTGCACATTTGGGAGAGAAAGCTCAATTTCTTCTGGGTCCCAGTCACTTTCCTCTCTTAATAGGGTTGCTAGGCCTCCTTTAGAATGGCCTCTTCTAGAGGCTTCTGCTGCTTTAACAAACACAAAGTAACCCTTCTGAACAAAAGACGCTAAGGACCACATTTCTTGCAATAGTACAATAGACAGAGAATTTTCCAGTACAAAATACATCTTTTCAGGAGTCTTTCTTGCGATACTCCATGACACTATTATTTGCTTCTCGCTAAAAAGGCAATTTCCGATCCTTGCCCAACCTTTTAGTATTTATTGATCCCGCAATCCAAGCCCAAGAATTTTCATCCATTTGTGAAACTTGCCTTGAGTGAGAGCCATTCCAGATTCTACGCACTCCATCTCTGACCGAGATCGACAGAGAGCTATCTTGCCCGTACTTCCTTGTTTTGAAGTCCACAAGCTGCTGGTTGTTATTATTAATGGAGGCCAGAATTCCTTCATCATCTTTTATTTGATTAAAGGCAGGACTAGCTTGATTGACAATAATGATGTCGTATCCATTTTTATGGAGAATGTCTCGCTCCTTCATTATAATAACTGGGACTACGGTTGACCTAAATTCGACACGAGCCACTGAACAATGCGATGAATTTGAAAAAGAAACTCGTTTTATTACTTCAGAAGTTAGAGATTGTAGTTGTCAAATTTTACGTAGTAGTTCAACTACTTTTCCACGGTTTAGTGGATTGTTGCCGCTAGGAAATAAATCGGGCAATTGCTAGAGTGCTTGAGACTGAGCATTCATCCCATCCATGCAAGTTCTGACTATCAAGTTGATCTTCTAAATTATGTTCGTTAAATTTGATACATTTTGTCGTAAAGTTTTGTGCAAAAGGATTTAATTCTTTCATAACTTTTGTGTCTGCTTGGGGAGCTGTCAGGGCCAACTTCTGGCAAATGTTTGAGGACCCATTCCTACTTTCATTAACAAGGCTGATTTCTTCCACTGCTTACTCTGCAAAGCTTGTTTGAAGAAACGTTACTTTTCGAGTAATCTTTTTGTCATTCTTCTTTTAGATCATTTCTTCATCATTTTCTTTTTACAGATTTGCATATTCTTATGTTTCCCCTTTTTTGGTTACTTAATTGTGGGATCTGATTGAATTATCTGATTTGAGATAAGATCATCCCCACTTGTTCGCCCGCAGTTTACTCGACGAGAAGGGCTTTCTTGTCGATATTTTACTTGAAATATTGGAAATAAGGGAATGAGATTTTGAGAGATATTCCCCTTGAAACTTTCTGGACAAGGTTCTTTGAATAGCTTTCATAGAGAGTAAATTTCTTCGCTAGCGGAGCCATTAGATTTTTGTTTTTGTTTAATTTGGGGTCCTCCCGTCTGCTTCGCCTTCTGCTTTTTTTGCGTTAGAAAGTTACTGAAAACTGGTGATTTCAGACCGCATTTATCTTTTCTGCCTTTATCATTTACCTTATTGCTGCCCTTATCACTGCCCTTAACAGGTTGTAAGTTATACAATTGTGATTGCGATTGGGGTATATGGGCAGATTGAATGAGATGAGTAATTTGTTTTTTCCTTTTTTTGTCCACTAGATATTGAAGTATTCCTTTTTGAATTTCCATTATTTGATCTGTATTTTCCAAGTTCTTTTCTAAAAGTGTTAATACAGAGTCCATAATTCTCTGCAATGATAGAATAGTACTTGAAATGGGGTCTTGCCTACTTACAGATTGCGGTATGATGGGCGATGGGAATTTCGATGATCGTGAAAAGTTATGCACCTCCTCTACCAGATTACTCGGGGTACTCGATAATAATAAGTCAGCTGGTTGTTTGAACTGTTTCGACTGCTCTTTGATAGCAAATTGCTGCAATGAAGAACAGTTAATATCTGGTAGAGTAAAATCTGTTTCAGCAATTTGTCTAGGGTCCTCTTGATTTTCTGTTATAATTTTGTATTCAGAAATATCTTTCCTAGACTGCAGTTCTATGATTCTTTAGTCCCTTTAAGTGATGTAGAGTCTTGGGATTTTTAAGAGAATTGCACTTGAATACTTCCATGAGCTGCTTCTTTAGAAAGAGAGGAATTGCACAATAAACTCTCGATCCGTGCGCCTGCTTTGCCTCTGTCTCTAGTATTAGGTTGCCCCTGATTATCCACTTGAGGGCTTATTTTAGGAATAGTTGGGAAAACATTTGTTATTATGGACTTCTCCAATGATGCTCCAAATTGAGACATTTTTCCAATACTTTTATAATTGACAGGTGCTCGTGCCGTGCCCACTTTTTTCATATGGACTGTACAGTTCCGCAACCTTTTATAGACCATGATATTTAAAAGTTTATATGTATTTTTTTGATAAAGCGTTATGAATTTGTTTATTGATAAACTGAAAAAGACCCTTCGCTGTCTATGATTTTTGGAGTGCTGGAATGCGGGCGTGGTCTCCTCTGAATCACCCTTCTTCAGGGGTAACTGGGGTCCAAGAGAACGAAGATGCCTTATAAGAGGCCAGAGATAATTGCTGTTTTTGCAACGTATCATTGCCAAGAGCTGATGGGGGAAAAGCAAGCCTCACCATCTGCTATAATGGCTGCTATAGCTTTACAACTGTGGAGCTTCCGAGGCAACAACCCCTACCACTCCTAACTACAAGTTAGTTTGCTACCAGGCCCAAGAAGCCAAAACTGGGGCCGGCACAGGTTCTAAGCAGTTCCTAGTATGTCCTAGTGTAGTCTTCCAAGCTATGGGGGGGAGAGGAGGAATGCTGGGGGACTTCAAACACACTGTGGGGGTGACTCCAAGCAGGGAGAACCTTGTGGGCCTGCAAAGGACATATGATCGCTCAGGAGCTCTCAGTGGTGAGTGGGGGGTCAAGTGGACCGAGTGGAGGCACTCAAGAGCGCCGCAAGCTGCACCCTGCACCCGGACTATTTGGGTCACTTTTGTGGGAGTGAAGGACTGGGTTTTCTTAGACCCAGCGGTGCCAGGGGACAACACCTGAAACCTTCGTGGGTTACCTGTTCTGGCGTACAAAACACAGAGACACGGGACACTTCCAGTGACGTCAGAGATCAGCGTTTATTTACTGCAGGGATACAGAAGTCACAAGAAGTACACAGCGTGTAGGTTCTCGGAGACTGCTTCAAATTCATAGAAGTGGGTCGCTCCTTTTATACGCGTTTTTGCCATAGCGCAGTATGGCGAACAAAGGTTACAACTCAGTTCCCACAATAAACTTCAAAAAGGGTCGCGTTCATGTTTCAGGAGGCCGGAACATAATTACAACAGTCTTGCCGGTTCCCAACTGTAAAAACATATTCCCTCCGCAATAAACACATTTCCTCCCAACCATAAACGCATTAAGGAAGGACGAAAAACAGAATGCAGGGAAAGAACGAGGATGCACAACAGGTTAGAAAAGAGTGTTAGAGGCAATAAAGGAAACTCGAGAGAGAGATCAAAGACCTCGTGTCTAATGTATGCGTGACTGAAACAATAGACCGGAGCGGCAAGATGAGCCTCGAGCGGGGCCATCTGCCTTACTCGTGTCATTCCCCTCGTCATAAAAGTCACCTCAAAGAAACACGTGTCCTTCATACTATCTTGACAGTCCCAGGGTCACGAAGCGGACAAAAGCCCGTTCGCTGGCTACTTGAGGGCAAGAAAACAAGATGGACGCTGTATCTAAAATGGAACCCGAGGGTTCGAATGAACGAACACAAAAATGAGACGAACCGTACAAGGCTGCATAGCGAAACTTCGCACACCCACTGTACTCGTCATTTGCGGTTCATAGATACCACACTCGTCCATGTTCGTCACCACTCAAAAAGTGCCATCCCGTCTCACACGGAACCTCAGACGCTCCTTTTGCCCTCATGTAGGCAAGCACTAGTCTAGATCAGAATCTATATCGATATTCATCAGATCGTTCAGATGCTGCTGAAACATTATTCTATCCATCAATGTCTCCTTGGTAGCAGATGGCCGCCTTATACACGTCGCAGCACATTGGCCACAATAAGGCAGGACCACACTGAACACAAAGACAACACGTGAACAGAAACGCTACAACAGCCCCTACAATCATCAGAATATTCCAACCCCAAGTTGACATCAGGCCCCAAAACCATCCTAGAAGCGTCCAATTACCTTCGTCCACGTGTATGGACTCGGAAATCTTATGCAACTGTGAGATGGCTTGATACACAGTCGGAGCATTGTCAGGGATGAAAATGCAACAACTCGAATGGATAATTTTACACACACCCCCTCGATCTGCAAGAACAACGTCTAGAACCATACGGTTCTGCAACGTCATGAGTCTATCCGCCTGTAGTTCCGCTGTTAGATTACCAAGGGCGTTAGCAGTAATATTAGCGGTCGATTCCACCACACGGGTCAACTGTCTTAGGTTCCTACTATTAACCATAGGTCCCCAAAACGGCAGGAAACCCTTAAAGAAATCTCCTGCTTCTTGACCAGCAGTATCCTCTTTGCTGATTACGCCTCTCACGACTCTGGTTTTGTGATAGTCAAAAGCAACTGTGAAGGTCGGAGGTAAGAGATTCGCAATATAACAGGTACCCGAGAAGTCGCGGGGTAACCATGTATATGCGCGCTCATAACACACAAAATAGGTGCCCTTGGCGGTCAGAAAAACAGGGGAAGAGAGCATCGGTAGGACATACGTCTCAGTGCAAGCACTGTTCCCAAGTTGTGCTCTCGGATTTCGACCCAAACCTTGCAAACAGAAATTACCAAGGTGCGGTACAATCCATATAGGGGACGAGCTCTTCAACTGTCTATCCCCCACTGACGTACCATACTCAGCCTCACTCAGATCCTTATAAGCCTGTACTTCTTCGTCTGGAATGAGTGATACATCGAAGATATCTCTGTCCAGATCTGCTATGGCTATCGCCAGAGGCTTGTGGTACGGACCAGGACCGGACTTGACAGATCGTGGCTCTCGACTAGGGTAAGAGTCTAGTGCACTGCGAAACATGGTTTGGAATGCTCGAGCTGAACCCTGGGAACTGTACGGAAGGACCAAATATGGAATACCCCTATCCATGGTGTGTGGCATTAAACCACATACCCAACAATTTGTAGTATTCACCACTAACTGATGCTGATGTAGGAGTTGGACAAAAGAATTATTCCTGAATTCCGCACGTCTAACCTGTTCGTGTTGAGGCAAAGGATGAAAAGAATGTGGGGAAACAGTAGTGCGGGAACTTAGGTTAGGAGGGGAGGTAGGCGAAACAGAAAGCAAGAATTTCGATACCCCAAAATACACTCCGCCCACCAATAACATAGATACAGTTAGGAATAACAAAAACACCTGAAACAGAAAACATTTTGTTCGCACGACCCTCCATAACTCTGATCTCTGTATCAACACCCCTTCTTCTTCCACCAGCTTAAAGAATGCCATCCTCTACAAACCGTCCGTGACGTTCTTGACGCACTTTGTTCTGAGCAGCGATTATCAATTCCCAGGAGTTCCCAGGAATCGACAAAAGTAACCAACCTAGCGTCAGAAACCTGCTAAACAGAAAGAAGTACTCGCACGGCCCTACGGTAACCCGGATGGAGAGGTTCAAATTTATTACAAGTCTCTTAGCAGTGGAAAACACAAAAAAACTTAAAAAGAAAGGATGTAATTGTTCATAACATTCGTAACGTCAAAACCACTATACTATCAATGTTTATTAGTCCTTGAAGTCCTTGAACGAAGAAAGTATCGACTTCTTCCAGGTTGAGTTTGTTCTACGAACAATTGTTCAGATGGCGCAGCAGTGTTCAATGAAGCAGATGACGAGTCGGACCTTGGGTTTTCTACTACTGATGACTCCACTTGTGGATAGGGCAATGACGAATCCTCCACAAGTTGAGCGTCGCTGAACGGCACGAAACGCGAGGGAGTTTCAGTCTCTTCGGCCGAAATCCCAGTTCTCACCCAACCGTCAGTTGGTAAGGGGATCGGTACCTTCTTTGTATGACTGGCGTGGACCCAATTCTTCCGGCCCTCCAGTCGAACCGCTGTCCTCGTCGTCAACAAGACTAAGTGGGGTCCAACAAATCTTGGCTCGAAATTACGCTTCCTACCGAAATTTCGGGTGACTACCCAGTCACCTGGCCGGAGCTGATGTCCAGGACCCTCTGTCTGCGCCGGTAGAGCTTCAAAGACCTGTTGATGAATTAATCGTAGTTTAGTGGTCAAATCATACAAATAATCGATCAACATTGGATATTCAAGACTATCAAAAGCCCTAGGTCTCGGGACTCCCCAAATATTTGCAGGGCGACCGAACACAATCTCATATGGGCTGAGCCCTACTCGAGAGTGTACAGTTGCTCTGGTCGATAGGAGAGCCAGAGGCAAGGCATCAGGCCATGACAGACCAGTCGAAGCCTGGATCTTAGCGAGTTTCAGCTTCAGGGTACCATTGTACCCTTCAACCAAACCCGCTGCCTGAGGATGGTTGGCACTGTGGAATTTCTGCTTTATTCCAAGGCCCTTACACACACTCTGCATTACACTTCCCACAAACTCACTTCCATTATCCGACCACACAATCCGCGGCATTCCATACCTAGGGAAGTATTCCTTCAGCAAGATTTTCGCTGTGGACATGGCAGTATTATCCTTAAGAGGATAGGCCTCGATCCATCTGGAGAACGCACACACCACAACCAAAACATACTTCAGGTTATTGCATCTCTCCATATGGATGAAGTCTAACTGGATAACCTCAAAGGGACAGGTAGGAGGAGCGAAATGACCAGGTGGAGTGGGGGTGCCTTTTCCAGGATTGTGCATCAAACACACCATACAATTCTTAACCACTCGTTCGGCACACTTAGCAATACCATCATTCCTCCACACAGGGGACAAGAACTTGCATATTCCTTTCGCACTGATATGTGATAACCCATGAGCCATCGTCACAACAGCTAACACGTATGCATCTGGAAGCATCCATCTCTGACATTCCGTCAGATCAACCCAACATCCATGCATATCCAATTTTCCTGCACTTTCTTTCCACTTGGTCTTTTCAGCTTCAGTAGCTCCATTCTGAATTTCTTTCACACTCTCGACAGTATTTTCACACATACCAGTCTCTTCCGGCCATCTCACTGAACTCGTAACATACATTCGAGTCGCAAGATTCTTAGCCGTTTCTTTAGCAATCTCATCCGCAAATGCATTACCACGACCAACATCATCCGTCACTTTCCGGTGCGCACTACATTTGACGATCGCCACTTGTTTAGGCAATGTAAGTGCATCCAAAAGATCATTCACTAGTTGTCCGTGTTGAATCTTCGTACCATGCGATGTCATAAATCCTCTCTCTCTCCACAATCTTCCAAAGTTGTGCGCAACACCAAACGCATACTGACTGTCGGTAAACACATTCACACGCTTTCCTTTCGACAGAACACACGCTCTCGTTAATGCAATTAATTCTGCCGCTTGTGCTGAATTCTGGTTCAATCTCGCAGTTTCCACAACCGTGTTCAATGTCACCACAGCATACGCAGTCGTCACATCACCATTCGGCAACTTAAAGCAGGAGCCATCCACATACAAAGTACCATCGGGATTTAACAAGGGAGTGTTTTTCAGGTCCACACGACCTTTTGTTTCTTCCTCAGTTCGTAAATAACAATCATGGGGCAGCACATTATCTGCTTCTATATTAATCGGCAACAATGTCGCCGGATTCAGTACATTACAGCGCTTAATCTGAATATGACTTGCCAAAAGGGTAAGCTCATACCCAGACAACCGTGCACTCGTTAGATGTTGAGTCTTCGTCCGATTCAAGAGCGTATCGACTGCATGCGGAACCATTACTATGAGCATATTGTCCATGACCAAACCTGCGGACTGCCGAATAGACGCCGCAGCTGCCGCCGTCGCCCTCAAGCAACTTGGCAACGCTCTAGCTACCGGGTCTAAGGTCGAGGAAAAATATGCACACGGACGCTGCTTATCACCAAATTGTTGCGTTAGGACACTCAACGCACAACCATCTCTCTCATGGACGTATAATGTGAAAGGCTTACTGTAATCAGGAGTACCTAACACAGGAGCCGAACACAGTGCATCACGTAGTTCAGAAAAACTTTTCTGACATTCCTCCGTCCAAGGCAAAGGAGTCGAAACGTCCTTGCACGTGAGAGCTACCAATGGTTTCGCTAACGGTGAAAAATTCGGGATCCACTGTCTGCAATACGACGTGATCCCTAAAAAGGCACGCACATCTCTCTGAGTTGTCGGCACAGTCATTCGAGCAATTGCTGCAATTCTTTCAGGGGTCAACCTTCTTCCCGCCTTTGACAATAAGTGACCGAGGTAGGTTACTTCTTGACAACAATATTGTAGTTTGGAAGGTGACACTTTATGATGCAAGTCGCAAAGGTGCTGTAACAAAGACACTGTAGCGACTTTACAGAGCTGTTCAGTGTCAGCAGCAATTAACAGATCATCAACGTACTGAATCAAGGCTGCACCAGCCGGTAACACAAACGCATCAAGTTGACTTTTAAGAGCTTGGCTGTAGATTGATGGACTCTCACAGTAGCCCTGTGGAGCGCGTTTGAATCTGAAGCTACGCCCACCTAATGAGAAACCAAACAAATCTCTGCTTCCTACAGCAATCGGAATACTGAAGAACGCATTTTTCAGATCGATAACCGAGAACCATGATGCCGTAGCTGGAATCAGAGTCAGTAAAGCTGTAATGTCTGGCACCACGGGAAACTGTGGAACAACAACTTTGTTTACCTCCCGCAAATCGATAACTAAACGATACACGGGGGGCTTGGAGGGATCCGTTCGTTTCAGAATAGGCAACACGGGACTATTGCACACATTACCTCGCGTCTCCTCGATAACATCTTTGCCGATCAGATCGTAAATGATCGCTAACAGTGCCCGTTCGCCATCAAGGGAGATACGATACTGAGGTATACGTGGTAACCGCGCACCCACTTTTAGTTGGACAACATAAGGTGGTATATCCAACAGGCCCACATCATTGGGACCTGTTGCCCACAAGGAATCTGGAAGAGACCTCAATTCCGGGGGGAGTTTGTCGATCGACAAATACATAGGGGAAATCACGTTCTTACCCAACGTAAGCTCCACACCCGTAGGAGAACAGTACAGAGTCGCATGTAGCCTCTTCAACAGATCTAAGCCCAAAAGATTCTCACCACAACCAGTGGTCAAAATCAAAGGAGCTTCCAACTCATGAGACCCAATCGTAAGGGGCAAAGGGCTGGAGACCGGATTGCTAACAGGGGCGCCAGAAAATCCAACGGAGATATTCGTTAAGCCAGACAAAGGCGCGCCAGGGAGTTTAGAATGCATGATGGAACTTTTCGCTGCACCAGTGTCCAACAAAAAAGGCTCAACAACGCCCAAAGTGGCTACTGCAACATAGGGCCCTTTCTGATCAACCGGAACTGATACTTCTCCCCTCCTTTGTCTACGGCTGTCCTAGTAGATACCATCCGCATCAACATCACACTCAACATAATGATCGTCTACATGATACTGTGCAGACCGATCAGACGATGATTCGCGTCGATCGAAACAATTCTGCGAATCCGAAAACGTCGAAAAACGTTCGGTCTGGTTCTGGGTAACTCCACGACCTCTACCACGAGAAGTCTGTGGAGGACCACCACGTCCTCCCCGAGCCGACACACCATTAGCCCTATCACGTAAAACCGGACAATCGAACTTAAAATGACCTTCCCCACGACAATATGCGCACTGATTATGTCTCAGCACATTGCGGGGCGCAGGCGAAGTATTGCGCTGCTGTGGTTTAGAAAACTGTGGTTGCGATCTGTTGGGCTGCTGCGCATCACTAAAATTCGAACGCGGAGGATAAGCTTGCTGCAACAAGACCTTAGTTTTGAGATCCTTAGTTTTCTTGTCTGCACGCTCACTTTCCTCTTTTTCTCTATTCTCATAATATTGGGCCGTAGCCAATATTTGGGCAGTGGTAGAAACAGCCCACGCGCTCTCAGAATTCTTCAACTTGTTGCTCAAGTCGGGCAACAAATTCGACACAAATTTGTCAACGAACAACCGTTGACCACCCTCAGAACCCATATCCTGACCACTATGGTCAAGGAACGCCTCTTCGAACCTAGTAAAGAAGTCGGACACACTTTCATCCTTCTTTTGCCTGCATGCTGATAGTTTGTCCCAATTGACGCGCATCGCTGGCATAAGCGTCTTCATGAGGGTAATAATCCTCTGAGGCAAGGCCGCAATAACCTGTTCAGGTTTAGCCCCACCGACCTGCCGGGCATCCGCCGCTGTAAGGGCAGCCCAGTCACCGCCTAACTCGGCTACATGATTTTCATGACGGATTTTCGCCCAAACCGGCTGAGGCACCACATTACCGAACAACATATCGATATCGGCTAGGTTCATAACTGTAGCATCCACCAATTGGGACAGCTCCTTATAATAACCCGCAGGGTTCTTACGAGGATCAGGTAGGGATTGTTTCACTTGCAAAACTTCCGACCGCTTCCAAGGGAGGTGTATCCACACTCTCTGGAAATGCGGTTGGACAGGAGGGTTAGCAGCAGCATCGCCTGGCATCCATACTGGGGGAACTTCTCGCATTGGATACTGACCAGGTTGTGCCATCCATTCCGTGGTCGCGTCCTTAAACAGTGCGCGTGGTTGCACTGTACATCGAAAGGATAACAAACGTTCTAAAGCCTCGCGGACTTTATCACCTACAATGACACCCGTGGCAAACCGGAGCTGTAGCTCGGGAACCTCAGGTGGCATATCATCAGCCATATCATCATCCCACTCCTCTTTTAATGACTTACACAATTCTTCGAACACAAATCGTTGCGTGGGCGCATTGAACTGAGAAAATGTTTCGAACACCACACGTGGGGTGTACCTAACAGGGTTGCGAATCCATCTGCGCGCCGTTTTTACCAATGATTCACGTTCCCTATCATCAGGAAGCTGACTACGTCTTTGAGCAACATCCGAAAGAGTCGAGCCAAGTATCGGCCCAAAGAACGGAGAATAAAGAGAAGCAACAGCAGTCAAGAGACGGCTACGAACAGAAGGGGAAGAGGAAGAAGACGAAGGTGTAACAGCCATAGGGGCAGAAACAGTAGAGGTAGATGCAACAGCAGGAGTAGCGGGAACAACAGACTGAGGAGGTACTGGGAAAGGCGCAATAGGGAGAGAAACCGGACCAAGGGGATGTACGATCTGTGGCCCAAGGGGATTCGGGAGTACAGGAGGAACGGCGGGCTGACCAGCAGCCGCCAAAACAGCAGGTTGAGGAAGAGGGGGATTAACAAAACCCATAACATCAGGAGCATAAGGAGGTGGCGATTTCATCAGATAAGACAAAAGCGAATCTTCCACCGATTCTTCTCCTGTCTTATCGATCGTAGAAGGTAGCGTCGGGTAACATTTGTCCACCGACATATGGTGAAGCCGAGCACTAACTTCTTGCTCCTTTTCGTTTCTGTCTAACTGATACTGTTCTGCATTGCGCATCACCGTGATGACACCTTCTCGTTTATGTTTCTTGTTCTGTTTGATTTCTTTCTGCTTGGCCTCTTTCCGCCATAACCGGAAGGAATCAAACATGGCCGGCCTAGCTTTCTTTTTAAACAATTTCGCTTCCAAGTTATCTAAAATGGCAGTCTCAAAACTGCCATGAGGTGGCCAACTAAGGACACCATCCTTTTTAGTATAGCGAACCCAATATTCATTATATACGATAGGACCCACGCCATGGCGACTATAGAGCTCATAAAGCGGAGTTCCAACCGGAGGTATCGGGCAGGAATCCTCCAGCCGGGAGTCCATGCTGCAACATTTGAGAAACCCAAACAAAGTACTACGGCCAGGCATCGTGCACACTAACCGAGTATACAAACTTCGAGGGCTATCGAATTACGATGTCCTCGCAAAAAAAATGCAAGACCCTCGGTTTTTGGCAATTGCAATCGTCAAATAAACCCAACAACTAAGAACCAACAACTAAGAACCACAAATGCAATGGAACCATGCAACCAACAAAGCAACACTGGGAGCGACCCACAAATACTTAACTGAGAAAGAGCAATGGCGTCACCAGGAAGGCCCGTCTATCGTCTCGCCGTACAAAGGACTACGCCAGGCACCAAACAGGTCGACAGTCAGGGCATCGGTCCGTCGCAGCCGTCAGGAGGCGGGGATCTTCGCGGAAAGGACGTCGGGCCACTTATTTCGACAACTGGATCGATGAAGCGGGGTGCACCTTCCCTCGGAGATTTCACACGAAGTTCCTCACGATCGTCGGGCTTTGGACCGGTACCGTTGATGTCGCCCCACGTTGGGCGCCAACTGAAGGACTGGGTTTTCTTAGACCCAGCGGTGCCAGGGGACAACACCTGAAACCTTCGTGGGTTACCTGTTCTGGCGTACAAAACACAGAGACACGGGACACTTCCAGTGACGTCAGAGATCAGCGTTTATTTACTGCAGGGATACAGAAGTCACAAGAAGTACACAGCGTGTAGGTTCTCGGAGACTGCTTCAAATTCATAGAAGTGGGTCGCTCCTTTTATACGCGTTTTTGCCATAGCGCAGTATGGCGAACAAAGGTTACAACTCAGTTCCCACAATAAACTTCAAAAAGGGTCGCGTTCATGTTTAAGGAGGCCGGAACATAATTACAACAGTCTTGCCGGTTCCCAACTGTAAAAACATATTCCCTCCGCAATAAACACATTTCCTCCCAACCATAAACGCATTAAGGAAGGACGAAAAACAGAATGCAGGGAAAGAACGAGGATGCACAACAGGTTAGAAAAGAGTGTTAGAGGCAATAAAGGAAACTCGAGAGAGAGATCAAAGACCTCGTGTCTAATGTATGCGTGACTGAAACAATAGACCGGAGCGGCAAGATGAGCCTCGAGCGGGGCCATCTGCCTTACTCGTGTCATTCCCCTCGTCATAAAAGTCACCTCAAAGAAACACGTGTCCTTCATACTATCTTGACAGTCCCAGGGTCACGAAGCGGACAAAAGCCCGTTCGCTGGCTACTTGAGGGCAAGAAAACAAGATGGACGCTGTATCTAAAATGGAACCCGAGGGTTCGAATGAACGAACACAAAAATGAGACGAACCGTACAAGGCTGCATAGCGAAACTTCGCACACCCACTGTACTCGTCATTTGCGGTTCATAGATACCACACTCGTCCATGTTCGTCACCACTCAAAAAGTGCCATCCCGTCTCACACGGAACCTCAGGAGCTCCAAGTCCACTCTCTGCTACAACGAAAACTCTACTGCATTCGGCTGCTGTACTCACTACTCACTGCGGTCCCCTCCAGCCACCTTCCTTCTTCTTCCTTCTACCTTTGGCCTCCCAACTTGCCATCCTCAGCCTCCTTCAATCGCTTCATCTCTTCTCGCCTCTCCGAGCTCCGCAGATTCAGTGAAAGGCTGAGGCAAGCAGGGCACTCGAGACGGAATCACAGGCTGCACCTGATCTAATCAGGCCGCCTCTGTGAAACCGCCAAGGGCTCGCGCTCACTACGGCCACCGGCTAGAAATCGTCCGCACTTGCCACCAGAGTTTTTTTCACCGCTACGGCAACCGGGACAGTCAGGACAGGACAGACAGTCGGGACGGTTGGGAGGGTGAACTACGAGAGCGGTGAATGTAAGTAAAACTTGGGAGCTGTGCGTCCCCCTCCACCACTCTGTCTGCTCCATCCGCTTTTGCTCTTGCCCGACTGCTCTGGGGTGTAGAACTCCTACTGCGCAGATTACGCACAGATCTCTACAGCTGTATGATTCAGTTGAGTCCACAGAAGTCAACTTTTCTAAATCTTTTAGGAGGAGCTGTGTGCAGTGTTTAGCCTCTGTGTCCCACAAGATTTTCTTGATTACTCCCACCAGCAGGAAAGAGCTCCTCATGCTATAATAATAAGCAAAAATGAAGGTTAACATCGCTGCAAATTTTTCATGACAGTGAAATGTTGTGCCTATTTCGTGGTATCATTTAGAAAGATTTTCAAGGTTGAATTGTATTAAAAGTGAAGGACTTGTTTTGGATTTCACTGTTATGGTGAGGTCCTCACAAAACCTGTAGGTCTGGCTTTTAAGAAATGTATCACTCATGATAAAATAGGCACATAGGTGCATTGTGTTTTTAAGGATTATGAATTGCTGGTGAACAGACCTATAAATGTATTCCCAGCATAAGTAGTCCGGGTTACACTTAGGAATTTACTTGCTCTCAGCTTGCAAGAGGCAGTTGCACAGCTTCAAAACATAGCTTACACGTGTTAGAATATGCACAGACATGAACAACACTGTCTTGCAGAATTTGTGTAATTTGCTTTTGTGTTATTACTCAAATTGCCAGGAAAAGTAGGTGAAAATGTGCATAATTATGTGAAATGTAAATCCGTCATCCAGTGCTATATTTAGTGCAAACTGTGTCCCACGCCAGTTTTTGATACATGGATGCATTTGGTACTAACAAAAAGAACAGAGTTGCCGCAAACAACAGCTATTTATGTTTTTGTTGTGAGCATTGTTCCCATGCTCCCACTATATGATTTTTCAACGAATTTCGGTATTAACACAATGTGACGTAATGGCATGGGTTCTGGAATTTTGTGCAGCAAGGGTGTGGGAAATTGGGTTATTGGTTGACTTGGGCGTGAGCCCTGGTCAAGCAACAACTCAATCGCTTGCAGGGTGAATAACAAAAAGTCAATATATTAACCTGTGCTCATCCCTGAGTATCTTGGCACAAAAAGCAGTCAGGCTTAACTAAGAGAAAAAATGTGTAAAGTATTTATGCATCACACAAACAGTAATAAAGTGAAAACACAACACAGGAAAAATCCTATACCAATTCAGAAAAGTACATTGACACCAAAAATGACAAAAAGTTAATTAGAGTTATGATTTTTTTAAAGTTGCGCGAGACAGGGTCAAAGTTGAAAAATATGGCCAACCATGATGGAGTGCGGTTCAGATACAAGTACTTGATTGGACCAGGTCAACGCTTACCATCGAATTTTGCAACTTATGTGTGAATGCTGCTTGTGAAAGGGCAGCATGCATTAACGCATAGTGAAGTCTCTTACTGGCTGAAGTGGGCTAGTATTGCCCCTTTATGCATGCTGGAGTGAGGGGAAAAAAATGTAAATACACAATTGCAGTGTAATGGATGAGGTCGAGCTGAATCCCTCTATGAGTAACTAAGTTATACATACTTTTAATAAAATCAAAAGGTATTGGCTAACACAGACCTAAAAAGTAATTGGTCGGGGATTGGTTGCCAACATTGTTTTTGAATAAGAAGGCAAGACAAAAGGGAAGGAAGACAAAGAAGGGAGGAAGGCATATGAAAAGTAAGAAAAAGGGTCAAAAAGGAAGCAAGAAAGGCAAAAAGAAAGGTAGGAAGAGAGGCAAAAGGAAAAGAAGGAAGACAAAAAAGATGAAAGGAGGGAAGATGGCAAAAAGAAGAAAAAAGTAAAAAATTAAAGGAGTCATGGAAGAAAGAGAGAAAGAAAGAAAGAAAGAAAGAAAGAAAGAAAGAAAGAAAGAAAGAAAGAAAGAAAGAAAGAAAGAAAGAAAGAAAGAAAGAAAGAAAGAAAGAAAGAAAGAAAGAAAATATTAAAGGAAGAAAGAAGGAAACATCAAAAAAATAAAGAAGGAAAGAAAGCAAAAAAAGAAAGATGTACAGAAATGAAGAATTAAGGAACAAACGAGAAAAGAAGGCAAAAAATAAAGCAGGAAGAAAAAATAAAGAAAGAAAGGATGAAAGGAAGAAGGCAAAGCAGAACGAAGAAAGGGAAAAAAGACATAAAGACATAAAGAAAGATTAAAGAAATAAAGGTAAAACTGAAAGAAAGAAAAAAGATAAAAATGACGGAAAGACTGAAAAAACAAAGAAGGCACAATAAAGAAAAAAGGGAAAAAAGAGAAATAAAGATGCAAAAATGTAAAGAAGGCAAGAAATAATGATGCAAAAAAGGAAGCACAAAAGGAGAGTGTTAGACCTGGTACCGTTGGCGTGAGTCTCCCATTTTTTCTAATTGCCTCCTCTGTTTTTTATCTGTTTGCTGGTTTTAGATGCTTTGGGCACAGTGCCACTGCTATTCAGTGCCACAGTGCAAGTGCTCCCTATGTTAAATTGATGTTTTGATTAGTGACTCTATGATTGGGTTATTTGATTTACTTGTCAGATCCTAGTACAGTGCACCATGTGTGCCCAGGGCTTGTAAATCAAATGCTGCTGGTGGGCTTGCAGCACTGGTTGTGACACCCACAGAAGCAGCCTGTAAAGTGTGTCTCAGGCCTGCCATTGCAGAACCTATGTGCAGTCTAGTACTGCCATGTCGACTTGGTAAGTGCACCCACTTACCAGTCCCTAAACATTCCCTTTTCTTCATGTCAGACACCCCTAAGGTAGGCCCAAGGGCAGGGTGCATTGTAAGTATAAGGTAGGACATGCCCTGGTGTGTGTGGCATGTCCTAATGCTGAATTAGAGCCATTTTCGTTTTTCACTATTGCAAGGCTACCAGTCCCCATAGGCCAGAATGGGCAGTTTGATTATAACACCTTGTAATCCTAACTGACCCAGGGAACATGGTAGAAATTCGAGTTTAGTATGCCTGCACTCAGAATGATAATATACATATTTTAGTAAAGTTGGTTTTAACATTCTGTGTTTGAAAATACCACTTTTAGAAAGTAGGTATTTTCTTACCTAACCATCCAGCCTGCCTCTGCTAGCTTGTATATTGTGTGTCTGGTTTTGTGAGTGACAGGGGCTGGGGAATTCCAGGAGACAGGAGACAGGGTGAGTCAGCACAGGGCTGAATAGACCTATTTGCATGTAGAGTGGTGGGAGGAGACATCACCTGCGTCTGAATAGGGCTCTGCCTGCCTTCCACAATGCTGGCTCCACCTCCTGTGGTGCGTCTGATGTCCCTGGCCCACACTGTCAAAGGAAAGAAGGAGTCCTGTCAACAAAGTGCTCCAGGACTGCACAGAACTGGTGTGGATTAGGTACAGGCCCCTCTGCCTTCAGAGGACAGAGGATTTATTAGTTTAAATATGGGGACCCAGACCCCAAGACTTTAGATCACTTCTGGAACAACAAGACAAACCTCTGACAAGGAGAAGGAGAAGGAGAAGAACCAAGGAAGCTGTAGGAGTTGGACTGCCACCCCTGCCAGTGTGCTGTGTTGGCCTACAGTGGTGTCGTCAGTGCCAAGGAGATGAGAAGGAACTTTCAAAGAACTTTCGTCATCTTGCAGAATACTACTCCAAGGTCTTGAACTTGTGCTTGCCTCCTGCTGAAGTCTCAGGGACAAAAGACTTCACCACCAGCTCCCTTCTGAATTTCCTTGCTGGGAATTCTGTCTGCAGTAGCCTGCGTGTCACTGGGAGCTGGAAGTGCGACTCAACGAGAAGAAGCATGTCGCAGTTGCAGCTGTTGCCATCGCATCGCCGGAGAAGCGTGTCACCGCTGCAGAGGTCTCCGCCGCATCACCAGAGAAGCATGCCTTCGTCAAAGGTGTGTCGCGGTTCCAAAGTTACAAAGTCGCCGCACGGCTGTCGGGCGTGCACGCATCGTCTTCACATTGTCGCATCAAGGGCGCCATCTTATTGCATCGCACCGGATCATCGCATCTCATCGAGGTGGCAATCTTGTCGCATCGCAACTGGAACACAGTACGAGAATCAACACATCACCTCCTCTCAGGTAAGGAACAAGACGCATCCCCTACTGTGCACAAGCATTGAGGAGCAACGCATCGTCTCCCCAGAAGCAAGGAACCGACGCATCTCCATCCCTGCGAACCTTTTGTTTGTTTTGCGTTACGCATCCAGGTACTTTTGTGGGAACTTTGTCGCATTTATCATCAACTTGAATTAAATGACTTCTATCATCTTTAAGTCTATTTTTGAGTACAGTATTGTGGATTGTTGTCGTTTGTGGTCTTGTGCTAAGTCTATATAAAGAATACTTATTTTTATAAAACCTGTGTCGTGTCCATCTGTAGTGTTTTCACTGTATTATTGTATGTGTTCGCAAGTGCTTAACACACTGCCTCTGAGATAAGCCTGTCTGCTCGTGCCAAGCTACCAAGGGGGTGAGCAGGCGTTATCCAGTAGTGTAATCCCCTTCCCCTGACTTAGAAGCAAGGGTCCCTATTTGGTCAAAGGTACCTACCTCTGCCAACTAGAGACCCCCAGTTCTAACAGAGAGAAAAAGGAAAGGCATGAAAGAAAGAAAGAAAAGAAGAAAAGAAGGAAAAAGGCAAAAAAGAAGGAAAGACAGAATGGAGGAAGACAAAAGAGAAGAAAGAAGGGAGATAGAAGGGAAAAGAAAGAATAAAAGACAGTTGGAAAGAAGGAATGAAAGAAGAAAGACAGAATAAAGGGAATAAGGAATGAAGGAAAGAAAAAGGAATGACAATGGAAAGAAGACAAAAAAAGAAAGAAGAAAAAAAAGGAAACAAAGAAAGAAGAAAGTAAAGAGGCTTCCAAAT
Source organism: Triturus cristatus (assembly GCF_964204655.1). Lineage (NCBI taxonomy): Eukaryota > Metazoa > Chordata > Amphibia > Caudata > Salamandridae > Triturus > Triturus cristatus. Next base: position 130,501,097 of record NC_140582.1, read on the forward strand.
GTAAAATATTGGATACTAAAACCCAAATTACACCCCACCTATATCTAATAATAAAACTGTTACAAGTGTGCTGCGAATGAAACAGAAGAACGTTTGGCTTCTCTCCTGGGCAATGTTTATGAAAGAACCTTTGGTGAAATAGAGTCCAGGAACGCAATATTGTATGCTGAAAAATAGAAGCAGTCCACTTCAAAAGGAATTTACAACCGCATTGGAAGAAGACAGGAATTAAAAATGCTGGCATGTTCCCTGCTCTCATTTCAAATGTCTCCTACTATTCCATCAGGCAACACTGGCACTAAATGGCACTGATGCTAAATAAACTGCCTTGTTCACGGATGTACTCATTGTGATACAGCAAAGTGCAGTCACTCAAAGTGATGTAAACCAAGATGATTAAGCAGGCTGGCCCATTTCCCCATGCTGTTTGCTATAGTGGGCGGAAGAAAAATGGGAATGGCACAACAAGAGACCAGTGAGTGAAAACAGGTGATAAAAAAAACCTTTAACTATGTATATTATATATATTATTTTAGTAAAATAAAAAGGTCTTTGTTAACGCCTGACCCAAAAATGACTATTAGTGTGTATACTAATTCTGGGTTGCAGTGGGACTCTGCAGTGAAACTTGCAGAGGTGAATGAGATTCTCTTATAGATTTCTCTGACTTTTAGCATTCTTACTCCATATGTGCACAATGATGTGCTCAGGGTGATAGACACCTGACACTTTTTCTCTCCTCTGAAAAAGTCAAAACATACTTTTGGGGTTCCTGATATCTCCTGATTGTGACCCCAAAAATCTCAGGGTACATGACAGTGTACCCACATGAAATATATGTAAGCTTCCTATCAATACCATGAGGGGAAATGGAGATGGGTTGTGGGAAAGGAGAATCCTTCCAAGGTCTTCCTCAGTTGCCCTAATGTATAATGTGAGGACATTCTCCTGCATGCCCAAAACCATTCTGTTCATTAAGCAACAGAGCAGTACAGTCATCCCTCACTGCCTCTAAGTGCCCCAACTGATCCCATTTCATCGATAGCTAGTTCATAAACTATCACAGTGCAGCATATTAAAAAGCACTGTTAAAGGGAAACAATGGTAACGAAAAGTGTTTAAACCCATTCTATTGGTCCCAAATGGTTATGCATGCAAACCATAACTGATTCCTGCACATTGCACTGCTCATTACTTATGATATTATCACAGCCTTCACTGATGACACCTCAAATGACATCACTGATGTCATCCCTGAGGAGATCATATATGACATCATGGATGACCTTACCGTAGGGAACACTTATGACTTTACACAATGTCACCACAGACATTTCCACATGCAAAACAATCATGGTTTGCAAGACACAGTTTGAGATCTTTCCTCTCACTCCTCCAACAATTACTACCATATCAACAAGCTATGTTGCTAACAAGAACACAATTTAGTTTACTCAAATGGCTGCATACTTTTGAGCTTTGATCACACACTTACTTTGAACTGCATGATTAAGTTAAACTATATAGATATCAGAGGGGAGGGAATAAGAAGCAGTGATCCATCCAGCTTCCAAAGGTAATACAAAAAATCAAGTTGGGGGAGAATGGATCACTTGTCCTGTAATATCAGGGTCTTCGATGTTAGGAAACTGTATAAGATAACCCTCATATGAGTACACAGGTCGGGGGCAGTATATCTTGATTCTCCGCCTTCGTGTACCGTCACAGCATCATCATTGGGTTTCTTACGTTGGTATGCTGTCCTCCACCTGGAGGTAGACCCACTGATTTTTACAGTAGCGTCCAGGTATCAAAAAAAGGAGAAGAGAGGGATGTGCTCAGTGCTCAAAGTGGTGAGGTTAAAATTCCCTACTGCACTCAAAAATGCTACAAAAATTTATTGAGAATACGAGTGGAGTGGGAAATTAAAACAAAAATGATGTTATAATAGACAGTGTTACTGGTCTATTACATCAATGAGTAAAGTCAGTGAATAGGGTCAACATGTTTCAGCCTTCTCGCTCATTCTTAAGGCTTTCGTCAGGACCGGGGTGTAAAAAAGTTAAGAAGTTGGCCCGTCATGCCGCCTTTTGTTGAGTGATCAGGTGATCGCATGTACGTTTGATTCCTTTGAAGAGTTATTGTCTCTTTTTAGATGCCTCGTTGTGGCTTCTTCGGGACTTCAGGGATCAGAGAACCTGTTCCGGTTCTTCATTGCACATAGCTTGTGCTGACTCTGATCACGGTGTCCCGGTTAACCGGGACACCGTGATCAGAGTCAGCACTCTTCAAAGGAATCAAACGTACATGCGATCACCTGATCACTCAACAAAAGGCTCTGAGAAACCTCTTCAGCTACTTAAGTGGTACCACACCACCACTTGAAGGGGATCTCCTGGAAACTGCCTTTTCTTTGGGATTGTAGACGAAAGGTGCGTGGGGGTTCGGCATGGCACACTGATCACGACAGACTAAATGATAATGCACATTATCCACTGCAAGCTACCAGTCCATACTGAATTCTCCCCCAAAATTTTTTCCAGCACTGATTTGCCTGGATCTCTTTTTTCATAACAATACTAGCATGATGAAAAATTGCCAACGTCACCCCGTAGTTTAAACTCAAGGACAAGCCCAGCTGCTCTCTGGAAGACTCAGATGAACCTCAGCCAGCTAAGTCTTGTAGTGCATGCGGTGTTTTGTCCCAAGGAGTGACATGAAAAAGAAAGTGCTATCCAAAAATGTGTCTGCAGAGCATGAACAGCTGCATACATACCTGGGACCATGTGCTCTGACCTTCACTACTCTTGCATACGGGAGGAAGAACATCATTATTTGTACAACCAAGGCACTGTGGCCCAGATTCTGAAAGGTGTCATGTATTGCAGCTGAGCAGCCAAAAATGCTTCTCTGTGTTGTATGACAGGAAGAGAGCAGGAGAGCACCATATTCTCTTTGTTGTGTGACAGGAAGAGAGCAGGAGAGCACCATATTCTCTTTGTTGTGTGACAGGAAGAGAGCAGGAGAGCACCATATTTGTAGCATAGAGATATGACTCTCTCCTCCCCTCTCTCTAACGCCGATTTCATCTGCCATGCGCCAGGGTCACTCCTTAGTCCTAGGGTGTGTGCCTGAGTCTACCATAGGTTTTATACAAGAAGGGTACCCTTCCGGTATAAAATATTATGGCTCAACACACCTTCAAGCTTTACCTGCTTTGTACATGTGCTTCACAGTGCAGCATGCATGCAAAGTTGGAGAAATGAAAACATTTCTCCTTTTAACACCTGCTTTCCAGCTGCATTAATTTTTGGCACTAAACCCTGTCTACTCATGCAATAGATAGGATTTAGCATCTAAAAACATGTGTGGTTGCATGGGAACACCCATGTATCACCCATATAACGCACCCTTGATGCAAAGTAATGCAAATCAGCGTTTCTCACTGGTTTGCGTAACTTTCGCATACCAACCAATGCTAATACCAAATAAGGTTGGTTTGTTAATCCCCAAAAAGGTTTAGCATTGGATTTGCATAACAAAAGTAATGCTAACCCGATGCTAATCCTTTGTGAATCTGGACCTGTATGTACAGCAGTGGTGGTTCCTCCATAGGAGCGCGGTAGCACCCCCCCACCCCACACACACTGCTGTGCAGAAAGCCAAACAGAGAGGGCAGGAACGGGGCTAGTGCGTCATTGCTCATGATTGGCAGAAATGACAAGTGGCCCCTTCCAATTGAAATGTGCATGCCCGTTTGGCTGGCTACCTTGCTACGGCAAAAACAACATGCGCAATTCAAACTCTCTACCCCAGCTGTCTTAGTGACTGGGTTGGAAAGCAGGCATATGCCTCTAGTGCCCTTCGGAGCACTGAGGCTGCCTGCACCAGCCAATACAGATGCTTCACTCATGCTGCTCAACAGCATGAACGCAGTGTCTGGATTGGATAAGGATCTGTGGGAGCTGTGGGACCTTGCGCTTAGAGGAGTTTGGTGCTGGGGATTGGACATGCTGCAGGCTAAGGTGCATTTATTTTCTTTTTCATCTTTAAATGTTTATGTGTATGTGACCTTGTGCTGCTCCTCACAGTATTATCTTGCACACCCCCAACCCATTTAAACCCTGAACTGCTTTGCATTGAGTTCTTTGCTGCTGTTCTGTTAACCCTTTGCTGTCTCTGCAACTGAGGACTATGCACTCCTCTTCTCCCTCTCAGATCCTAATTCCATCACTAACTGGACCCTGCACTGCTGCAGATGCTGGATCCTGCACACCCCCCCTTCCCAGGAGCCTCCAATTCTCCTCACTAACTCTCTGTTGTGCGACTCGTGTTGGCTTCTGTGAAGGTGTTCACCAAGTGTAACTAACATATATAGGGCCATATTACAAGGGAAGTTGCGGAGTGAGACGATAGCCTTCCTGGCTTAACGCCTCACTCCATCACTTCAGAAACACAGGGCTGCACCATATTTACAAGAATATGGTGCAGCCCTGCATTTCCCCCTGCACTGATGCTCCACTTAGTAGCCTAGCACCAACGCAGGCACCCTTGCACCATAGTGCAAGGGTGTCTGTGTTCAGGGGAATATTATTTATGTGCAGGAAGGTGTCACTTCCTGCACATAAACAATTTTTTAAATGCCATTTTGGAACTTCTATGTGTGTTGCTTCATGCAGCACACATAGAAGTTGCAAAACATCATTTTAAAAAATTGATTGTTTATGTGTAGGAAGGGGGACCTTTCTGTACATAAATAATCATTGGCCTTTTGCTGTTTCCACGTGTGCTGCACAACGCAGCACACATGAAAACAGCAAAAACAAGGAGAAATTGAACATTTCTCCTCATTGTGCAAGGGTAAGACCAGGTTTTCCTTGGTCCTGATTCTGGCGCTTCCTCCTATTCACGGCTCCCTTGTAAATAGGGGGCAGAGTCAGAATCAATGGGTTTTGCTGCGGTCCTGGGCCTCAACCGATGACTGTTGGATTATAACACCTGGGTGCCAGTGCTGGCACTGCTGCACTGTGCCCATTTCAGGACAGTTTCAGCAGCAGAGGCTCCCCAGGACAGAGGAAAGTGCCTTGTGTGAGGTGTTCAGGGGAGAGGTTCTGGATTCTAAAGCTGTGTTACTCCAGTGACTTCTAGACATATGTAACCATATGTACCTGGTATCTGGTCTGACCATGCCTCCGGCGAAATCCTCACCACCGCACCATGAGTCTGGTGGAATCCTCACCACCATAACACGACTACAGTGGAGGAAATTCCCTGAGTAGATTTTTATTGCATTTATGTCGCCCCAACATTTATGTCGGTCACCACTGATGTAAAGATGAAGATCATGGACGTCAATCCACCAAAATGCCAGTGGTAGTGGAAGTGACATTGCACGCCACTTGATCTTTACTTTGACTCACACACACATGCTTAAATATTAACACATTCACACACTGGCGCCCATAAAAACACTCTCACCCGCAAGCATACATAAAACATACAGTTAACAGCATTTTGTACGCACCTTAGCTTCCAGATAGGGTCATATTCCAGCTAAGGTACTCCAACCTTTATTACACTAATAGTGAATCACGTTATTCACTATTTGTATCATAAAACAATTGACAGAAGCCAGGCAAGTGGACCTCCAACCAGCGTCCATTAGGAAGAGCTGGCCCTGCGTTCCAGGCACTCATTTTACCACCTCTGAGGCCATAGGTCACAAAAGCAGTGCCAGGGGTAGCAAGGGGCAAACCAGCGGTCGAAGCTGTGACCCGTAAATGACGTCCACGAGAGCATATGTGTTTCAAAGCCGATATAGTGCCTGCTTACGTCATTTTTTTGGACCACAATCTTTAGCTAGAAATAGGACTGGCCAATTTTGCATTTATGTAGCAATTCTAATGTTGCTCAGCTCAGACTGACCTTTTATGGAATTTTCGGAGTGAGGTTTCACTTAGGCTGTTCAGCTGTGCTCAGGAGTAAAATGTGTTTAAATTGTCAAACTAGTAGTAAGATACATTTTAAAATGCTTGCCGCTTGATGCTGATAAATGCTGAAACGTCCCTTACCTAGTTTCACTTAATTTATTCACATAAGAGAACACTGAAACGCGGAGTAAACGTTGAAATATTGGTGCTTTGGAAGGATTTGAAACACAGTTACGTCTTATTTAATGAAATACAATGTAAGAAGGATGCCGGCTAAAAGTGGGAAACGATTCTCTTTGGTGCTTATACATTTGGTATGGCAAACGTCAATAATCAATACCGTATATTAACAAGATGCATTTTAGCTACGTGCAATATCACTCATGTTGATGATATAGTAATGCTCCGCATGGCAATACAGTAATGACAAAACCATTTGGGGAACAAATTTCATTCATTTGAAATGGTTTTCTTGTTAAAGAAAATCAATACACCCTATGTATGGAAATGGTCTCTAATTGAAATGCCTGCACTGTAACTCGGCATCCCTCCCATGGTTGATATCACCCTGGAGGAGATGCCCTAAACAAGACATCCTTGATGTTGGATATCGACCTTAAAACGTTACTTCTTTAGTGAGTTATTCCTCTAAATTTGAAGCTCAATCTTTAACTGAAAACACGAAGTTATTCATTCTGAAAACAGGAAGTTATTCATTGTAATGGCGGTAGGAGCCCGTGTTCCCCTGAGAGAGCTAGAAATATTCCCGTTATAGAAACAGAGAACAGACTCGAGCCCCCAGTCCTCACCCTGCGTCTCCACTTGTCCAAATTGCACGACGCTGGACAATTACTGTAACTTATTGTGCTCGGTTCATTTATGATCCTAAAAATTGGGAGCTATTATAAACAGGAAGATGCCCCGAGGTATAAATGCAGAGAAGAGAAATGCACTATTTCTTGAAGCTGACATGAAAGGTTTTTGGACCAATGAGATATATTAATTGACGGCCAAATACTTCTTAAAGGACAACTTAATCTAGTTTAAATTATACAGAAGTGTTTGTTGAATTCTGCGTAGCAATGTGTTTTTCAATGTGTTTTTTAAATAATGCCAAGAACACTCTAATGGTGGCACTGAATATTCCTTAGTTGTTTTCAAGCCTCATACATATCTTATTTTATATGTTATGTTAATTGTTGTTTTTGATTAGTACCAATCCAGCCTGGTGATACTTCAATTCCAGTTATATTTCAAACAACCTGAACTAACTCTAACAACTTGGGAGCGAGAGGAAATTGCGTCTTGGATCCTAGTGATTGCCAGTACCTTCGAAATGTGGGGAATAACGCTAACGAAACACAGCGCGCCTGCATAGCCTGTTCACTCAGTTCTGCAGGGTGCTCAGAGTAATTGGCCCTGTAAAACAGAAAGATTCAACACAAGCAAAGCTGACTAACAACTCAATCCAGCACCAGTGGGATTGAATTACCCCAGAACTAATTGGTCCTAGCAAAACAGGAACCTACCTCCTGCAAGTAACCGGGACCGTTATGGCGGCCTTGCACCTCCTCTCATTCAACATCCCAGGGACGAAGATCCTGCTGCAAGAAAGCATTCCACCACAAACTTGGAAAAATTTCGAAATCATTGCTTTACAAGAGACTTGGTCAATGTTAGCCCTCCCAGTAGAAGTCTATGCTCACTATCACGGCATGGCCACCAAAACACAGTTCTACTGGAGACCCGAAGAGGGTCTCGCAGTATATGTATTGCTCAATTTAGATATCACCTCTAAAAAAACTACGGGGCATATTAGCAAGGGCAAGATCGCCGCTTTATCGGCACTTTCTGCCGCTAAAGCGGCGATACTATTATCGCCCTATTAACAAGCTGTCGCTAACAGCAGTTAGCAACAGCTTACTAGCAATAGCGCCTGTGTCTTTCCCGCTTTGTATGTCAGCAATAATCATCGCTAATGACATGCAAAGTAGGCATACCTCACCTAATCCTGAATGAAATCCCTCACCACCACAACATCGCCCTATTAACAACGCGGGTCAAGCGACAACAAAAGCTGCGCTGACCGCGATTATTGCCGGAAATTAACACCGGCTCCAGACCTGACTTAGCTGTGCTAACAATGGGAGGTGGATTGACATGTTAAATCCACACTCCCCTATCAGCTAGGATTACCATAGCGCACTGCCATTATCGCAGCTTTTCCTGCGCAGATGCCGGATATCGCCGTCTATCGCTGGAATGTACATCGCCATTGTGCAAAGCATTGATAATACGCCGCTGAAACAGCGATGTACTTCAGCGATAGGCAGTGATAATGCAAATCGCGCAAGCGCGATTTGCGATAATTAGCACAGGTCCTTGCTGATATGCCCCTACCTTCTATAGATTCAGATCTCCAAATAATAACATTTAGCAAATGGGGCAAATATGACTCATAGCCAGCTCTATTGTTCAATTTTTACGCTCATCCGAATTCAATTAAGAAAAAAGCACCCCAGGAAACTATAATCTCCAGAACAACCAACTGCAAGCAAACCAAACCATAATGGGACATCATTTTGACAGGGGAATTCAATTCAAATCCAATCTGTACCCCAGAAGAAGATGATATGTTAGCAGCTGAGAACCTATACTGGAAAGTCCCACCACAATCAAGTTTTGTAGTTTAACAGCTTGATATAAAATGGGAACAATTTGTGACGGCCCTAGAATTTATGGGCATGAGGGTGTTAAATGGAAGGCTTTTAGATGATATTCCATCTAATTTCACCTATCATGGACCAAAGTCTTGGTCCATAATTGACTATTCAATCACCTCATTGCCACTAATCCCACTGCCTCAGCAATACAAATTTTAATACACCATTGATAGCGACCACTCATATCAGACATTATCACTTGGACTAAGCTCTCCAACTCATTTGTTGGCACCAGCAGACATAGGCACAATACATTTGACCAACTTAAAGAATCTGAGATGGAGCAATAAAACCATAGCAGACCTTGGACTCATGGCCAGAGCCCTCCTGATCCAGAAAACGAATACTACAAGCAACCCCATTGATGCATGGACAAACTTCAGTGCCAATTTGCTAACTCAAGCAGCCCCTTTTAGAAGAGGATCATCATCAATGCAAAGAGTGCAAACGAGACTCTCCACCAATGCAGCACTTCAAGAAAGGAACTGAGAAAAACCATCACACACTCGAGGATGATAACTCAGCAATCCTTCCCCTGGGAATGACTAACAACATTATGGAAAGAGTACAAAAAAACACTCTGGGAGGACAGGCGATCCAGAAAAGAGGCATTCTTAGGCAGACTAACTCCAGTAAGTTCTGTGAGGCAGTAAGTGAGCTCAACAGTCCATTAAGTGCAATATATAATTGAAGTATACCAGAAGCACTATGGGCAGCTCACCTTGCAAACACATTTGCAATTCTCTCAGAAATCATGAACACGAAACACAGCTAAAGTGGTAACAGGCCAATGCACAGTGTAATAGCCAGTACACATGGCATTAATCCCAATTGTAGGTCCAACAAAGGAGATGACAGCCAACTGCACTTGTTTGCGGATACATGTGAACTCTGGGAGCACATGCTATCAGCACTATAGAAAGAAGTTCATTCACGTGGAGCAATCCCAGAGAGTTGGCATGGCTCCATCATAAATTCAGTCTTTAAAGGAGGAGATAGGGCCAACACAGCCAGTTACAGGCTCATAGCACTCCTGCATTCGGGGGTTAAACACTAAGGCGCTTTAATACTGGCTTATCTCATTGACTGGTCAAACATAAACAACATGAGACTTGTAAATCAGTCGGGTTTCAGGGAAGGACTTGGTACCATAACAAGCATCCTAGCAGCCTCCTTTATAACTGACTGATGCAAACAAAACAAGCTAGAAATTATATTCCTGGTTTGTAGACTTCAAAGCAGCATTTGACCGCGTCAACCTTGGGATGCTCTGGAATAAGTGAATGAATTGGGAATCCCCCAAAAGGTGCTACGAGCCATTGAGCACCTATACGCTGAAACTTGGATCCAAGTTAAAATTGGTGATGGTACAAGAGTATCTCGGAGGATACCAACCTACCAAGGACTTAAACAGGGATGTGTGTTGACCCCCCACCTCTTTAATCTATTTATGACAGATCTGTTGTCAGAGTTAGACCAGGAACTCCGACGCCTGGGCCCACTCAGTCTCTCTCACTTGTCCTACATGGATATTTTCCTATTCAGTATGACAACAGTGGGGCTTCAAAGCCTATTTCATGTATTGACATCCTATGACGAAACCAACAATCTTGAGGTAAACACAACAAAAACAAAAACAAAAACTATGACTATTAGCAATCGGCCAGTGTGGCCAGTCAAGATCCTCCTAGATGACAACTCTGGAAGAGGTAAACAGTTATAAATACTTGGGGCTGTATCTGGATAACAGAGGTAATTTTTCCCACCAAAAGCAATACATTGTTAAGAAAGGGAATGCCTTAATTCACACTTTCTGCATCCTTGCAAAAAAAACTGGATGGACCCTCTTTCCAACCATTTCTAGCAGTAATCTTTGCTAAACTACTTCTAATCGTGGCATACACCAGTGTGGCAATGAGATGACAGAAAGCAGTCCCACTGGACACGTTGCTGGTTAATATCTCTAGGCTGGCATTTTCCCTTCTCCAAAAGTCATCCTGTCACCAATTTGACTGGAGTTTGTGCTCAATTCAATTCAATTCAATATAGTCTTTATTTCGATTGCTCAATGATAAAAGACAAGATAAGTCAGTATTTAAAATATTTAAAAAGAACTTCATCTCGTTGCATATATCCATTAAATGATAAGACCTACAACATTCAGAGATCTTTGTAGACAAATAATAAATATATATCCATTATTTAAAACACATGATAATACATAATCGTAACAGTAAAATTGATCTTTAAAATGCAATATGACATTCAACTATTATCATATCACAAGACTAAAACCAAAACACCCACACATTTACTCCACAGGGGTTTAACATATAATCATTCCCTAGAGATTGTTAACCTAGTGTCTGGTCCCTCTAACAATGAAGGTTACTCTACCATCATTTTCTTGGTTCGAATGGCCCACATCCAGCTCAAGAATCTTGCCATACCAACTACAATAAGATCCGTCATATCAGATCTTAGGATCCTTAGAGTCTCCTTTGCTGTTCTTCAACCACATTCATACAAACAGTTTTAAGTCATTTGGTCCTGGGAAGATTGTAAGCTGGACAAATAAACAGAATATGGGCTAGGGTCTCAATGTGGCCATGGCAAAAAATACATTTATCACCCGCTGGTAAAAGCCATCTGTTTGTAAACGCCCTTATTGGTAGTGAACCTACTCTGAACTGATGGTACAGTTTCCGATCAAGCGGCCTAGAAATATAATCCCAGTAAGCTTCCAATTTAACCTCATGTTTTACTACTAGGAAATCCCTTGACAGTGTCGGCCTTATGATAGATGAAAACTTCCTAATTTTAACCATGTCCCAGTATGCTGCCTTATAGATCTTTTTCGGAGGGAAGGATGAAACATCTGGGTCCTCCCACAGAGTACTCATCCCCATGTCAGACAGTGTGATTTTAATATTGTTGAACCATGGGATCTCATGCAGCCGACCCAACCTCCTCACTTCAAGTAGTGCCTTTGCATACTGTGAAAGCTCCAGAGTAGTCCACAGTCTTCTCCAGAATGCCAGTGGTCTGAAGCGTGCCGCGTCCTCTATATTATGACAGCCCAGATCTAGATACAGTGGCATGAGAGGAGAGGATTGCGGAAGGCCAACCAGTGATCTAACAAACTTGTTTTGCGCCAGTATCAAAGGGGTTAGGTTTGCAAAGCCCCACAGTTCAGCTCTGTATAATATTGCAGGACTAATTTTTGAACTATATAGATTTGTAGAACAGGAGCAATTGGTTTAGTTTGAGAGAGCCTGTGCTCTTTAATCAGTGCACCTGCTAATTGCACATGTTTTAGAGACAGCATGTCAACCTGGTGTTTCCAGCTCAACTTTCTACTTAATGTAATACCCAAGTAGGTGAATACATCCATCTGATCCAAAGGGACATTGTTCATGTATACTCTCCCAGTGATGGTTTTGGATTTATGGAGCACCATGAACTTTGTTTTCTCCACGTTGACCCTTAACTCATGGTCGTGGCAGAACACCTCAAACCGAGACAGGGCGGCCTGCAGGCCCAGTCTGATTTTAGATATTATCAGGGTGTCGTCCGCGAACATGAGCAGGTGTATCTTCATACCTGCTAGTGATGGAGCGTCAGTGGGGTGGCTAGTAAAGTATTGAACAACCCTGTTTATAAATAGAGAAAACAGAGTGGGAGCTAGTACAAACCCCTGACGTACTCCCTTGGAGACAGGAAACCTCGCTGTAACTTCCCCCAGCTTACCCCAGCGGACCTGCGCATATGTTGAATCATGTAGCTTCACTAGAATGGCCACCAGTTCCGGAGGCATCCCCATTTCCACTAGAGCACTCCACATTTTCACAGGGGGAAGTAAATCAAATGCGGATTTTAAATCCACGAAAGCCGCATAAATTGTTCCCCCCCTATGATAACCACCCGCCAGTAAATTAACACAAACCTAAAAACCTGGTCAAGGGTACTTGTATGTGGCCGAAACCCCACCTGTAAGGGTGTCAGAATATCTGTTTCAACTATGCAGGCTTGAATTCTACCAAGTCCTAATCTGGCTACAATCTTTTGAACAGAATCTATCAGGCTAATTGGCCTGTAGTTTCCTGGATGTGAACGATCACCCTTCTTATATATAGGTAGGATTTCAGCCCCTGACCAAGTATCGGGAATCGGGGCTCCGCTAGCTATAGCGTTCGCCAATAACTTAATGTAGGGTACCCAGAGCTCTTTTTCCTTTATAAATAGGTCTGCTGGTATGCAGTCAGGACCAGGTGCCCTACCTCTGGGAATTAGTTTTACCACAGACTCAACCTCTAAACTTTTAAAACACAGGGGTTGAATAAATGGTGGCCATAAAGGAATCTCTTCGTTACAATTAGAGGACTGAAACTGCGCCTCGTAGTGTGCGACCCACTGTTCCGGAGCAACGTGGTTGGTCGGTATCCGCTTCTGTTCCCCACTACCCCATTTACCTAGCTGCCAAAATTGTATCATGTTTCTCCCTTTGCAAGCCAACAACAAATCTTGCCATCGGTCTTCATCCCATTCCTTCTTCGCTAGTAACTGCGCTTTCTTATAACTAGCTCTAGCCTTTCTGATATCCCACAAATCTTTAGATCTAATGGCCCGCGATAAGGTTTTGTAAGCGTGTCTGCAGGTGCTATTATGTGTAATCTATGAGATCCCCGCCACTCATTAACCCTAGGTGTACTCTGCGGTTTATAAAAAAAAAACAATGGAAGAATTTTTATATCACTTGCTTTGGTAAAACAGTGCCCAGCCATTTCCAAAATGTGTTGAACCAGTATTGGCGATCTAAAGCTAAGGACCACGCAGTCACCTGGTAGGGACTTGCGTGACTTCCCTATCCAGGGGATTCTGCGTGCCGTTCTAAACTCAGAGAACAGATGGTCTCTTATCCCTGTCCTGTTGCCCAACAAATATAGAGCCTTGTTTTTTAACAGTGATCAATGATCCCGGGCATTAGTTGGGAGCTTTGGGACATTGGCAAGGACCACTGTACATGGGGTAGCTTCCGGGGGAGGATGCAAAAAAGTGTGTGGGTTCATATCACTTGCCTCAGATATCTCTATGGGCCTGCTCCTAAATCCACTCTCCCCTTGCTGCGGCTTCAATGTCATTGATGTACCATTAATTACATTTATTGGGCAATTTTGCTCAGAACTTGTCATTGTTGCAATAGGAGCTGACTTATTGCAAATATTTGCCTGAATTCCCTTGCACGCTACGTCAGGTACCCCCATCTGTTGGTTAACTATCCCACCATCCTCTTGAACATTTGATTGATTCGGAATATTTTGATTGGAACCAAGGATACCTTGTTCTATCTTCTTTAGTCTGTCATCAACCAAGGTCAGTTTTTTAAGTAGGGGGTCGATCAGGGCTGTAATTTTCACTTCTATCAACGAGCTTAATTTTACAATATTAAACTGTGAGGAAGGGTGAACTGTATGGGCTGCATAGGTTATGTGATCTGTAGTACTATTGGTTGAATTTGTTGCAGACTGATGGACACCTGTTTTACCAGCAGTGGCTGTCTTGCGTTTAGTTGTTCTTGGGGGTGGTGGGTTTAACTTTACCGTACCATGACATTTCCTTTTTTTTAAGGGTGGTTCCCCGCCCATACCCCCATTGAGCTTCTTACCCCTGGTGGTGACCATGGACGTATTTGGTGTGCATTCCTGTCTGTGTAAAATGGGCGGGGTTGATTGCACTAAATCAGAGTTTATCGAGTGGGGGTGAATACTGTGCATTTCAGAATCAGTGGCACATTCTACAGATTGTTGGAGGGGCTTGGCCCAGGCACGCTCGCATGCGTCCCGCGCTGCGGGAGCCCTGGCCCCCTTATGAATGCCTCAGGGCGCTCAAAAACGCGGTGCGCAGCGTGCGCGCCACGAACAATGATGAGGGATGTAGTCCCCTGGTAGTGTCTGCGGCGGTAGTCGGGCCCAGCATCAGTCTTGTGTGCCCCCGTGGCAGTGGCAGCAAGTAAACAGCAGGTAGGAAACAGAAGATATGGGCTCCCCCTGGCAGTGTCTGCGGCGGTAGTCCGGCGTCAGCGTAACCCAGCAGCAGTCTGTATGAAAGAATCTTCTGTCTTGCCCCACCTTGCTGTCTTGTAACTCCTGGTTTGACACCATCATTAATCCGACCTTCCAGCGTGAAGGGTCCAACATCCAGTAAAATGACAAAACCCAGTATTCGGTAATCTGGCAGTGCTGGGGCGCTGGGGGACTGGAGTGCTGGAGCACTGGACGTTAACTGCTAAGAAAAAAAAGCAGCTCCTGCTGTGATGGGCGGGCTTTTTCAAAAAAGATTTTCAGACTCCCCATGGCCTCCTGCGGCCTCCCGCGGCTCCTGCCTGCCACCGCACAGCTTTCGCAACTTTCGTGGCTCTAGCCGCGTGCGCGCTTTGTTTTCCCCTCGCTGGGCACTGAGGCCGGGGCAGTCAGGAGAGGCCCTCAGGTGAGGCGTGCAAGCCCGTTCGCTGATTTTGCACGACCAGCTCACCTCCGCCTCCACTTGGCCTCCGCTCGCTTCCCGAGTTTGGGCTCATAAAGCAAGAACTTTGTAAAATGCCTCAATAAAATGCTGGTAAAAAATATGAATTCAAGATAGTCTATTAAGTAGATCATTATGATCTGCCTTAGAGAGTGTCCCACAGTCGGCTTATCACAAATACTTGTATAGTTCTAGGAAAATTATGCACTTTAACTTTGGGGCAAGAACTAGCCATTTCTGGCTTTCAAGAGCTTAGTGAACAAGGCAGCAAATATGCAGTCCTGTCTAGAAGATAAAACTCATTTTACTTTCTCATCGAATACCTGGATGGTGATAAAATATTACAATGGTTTGAAACCTGCCACATACCTAGGGACCACTTTCCCAGCATACATCAAGCATAGATTGAGGGCTCTACAATTTGTCCACTTACCAGCGCTGGCCAGGCGGCTGCTCTGGAAACATAGCGGACCTACAACATGTAGACTTTGGGATGCCAAAAGGGAGGACTTTATACATTTGGGGCCCTATTTATGGCAAAATAATGCAGCGCAGCAAGTCACCTTGCTGCGTGTAAGGGAAAGGGCAGAAATGAAGTGTATTTTTCCAATACAGCGCATTCCTGTCCTTTCCCCAGTGATGGCGCACAATGGGCTGCCTAGTGCCAAAGCAGGCACCATTGCACCATGGTGAAAGGGCTCCTTCATTGCAAGCAGGATTTTTTCTGTGCAGGAAGGGGCATTTTCTTACACAAAATCAATCCCCTGAGGCCTATTCCTCATTCTATGTGCGCTGCAGGATGCCGCACACATAGAAATAGGAAGTATCGAGGAGAAATAAAGATATTTCTCCTTGTTACGCATCCTCTGGCAAGGCGTAGCATTTTGGAGCATACCCAAGTTTACCATTTCTGGTCAATCAGGAATGCGTCAAAGTCCATAGGATTTGCATTGAAACAACAACTCAATACCAAAAAAACACTTCCCAGGGCATAGCAATGCAATGTAGAGTATTGCACTGCGTTGTGCTACAGGCAAAGTGGACTTGCATGGCCTCATAAATCTAATTTTAGAGTTTACGTTGCTCATGCACCATGCCTTGTGATGCAAGTGCATTGCAACTAGCTTCATAAATATGGCCATTGGTCCGTGTTAGAAATGGGATTTCTGGTTGGCTAAGGCTTGCGCCAAAGTCAGGCAGAAACCACCACTCTAGTCAGGGCAAGGAAGTTACACGCCAAAGATAACCCCTGCTCACCCCCTTGGTAGCTTGGCACGAGCAGACAGGCTTATCCCTGAGACGATGTGTAAAGCGTTTGCGCGCGCACCCAGCAACAACACCCAAGGCCCACCACAAAGGAAACTCCACACAAGGTATTCTATAAAAATAGCCTTTGTATTATACACAACACATCAGATAAAAACACACACTTTACAATGTGCCAACAGGCACAGGCAGAATTTACAAGGGATTATATATACAGGGGACAGGGCCACATGGACCACTGTCAGGAATTGGCACTTTGTAGAAATAGCACTTAGAACGTAGGAATAATATTTTAGAACATAGCAAACAATAACATATATAACACACAATCAGTAACTCCTGATAACCAGAAAGCACCACCTACGCAACCCTAACCACCTTAGGAAAATACTGTGCAGGGAATCAGGACCTCACCAGTACCACCTGTACTAGGAGAAAAACAACCACCTAAGTATCACTCTACCTGTAGGGGTCTAAGCACATAAACACATGATGCATAAAATACATTCAGAGGTGTAAACACAATTCAGGAAAGAAAATATCATTAAGGCATTGCGCAGGCGCAAAAAGTACATGTATGAAAATCACCAAGCGCCCTAGGGGAGGGCACAACACAAGATAACTGTCCCCAGGCCAACTGGCCTCTCAGGGGTGTAGAAATGACCAATATCCAATACTGTCAGGGCGCGACTGCGCAAGCCAGGCGCACAATACACAGGGGCACAACCTACACGATGCAGCTGCCCACTAAGTGCTGGGCAGCTGGAGAAAATGAGCGTGGGCACCACTGTGCCTTTGGAGCCCTCTCTGGGCCACAACAACAGGGGCGCCTCGTGGGTTCAAAACAACAAATGAACTGCCCCCTAGAGCCTTTCAGGGCTCTATTAAAATATGGCCCCCGACGTTGGAGCCACGGGGCTCTGAACACAAAAATGCCGAGTTGGAGCCTTCACGGCTCGTGAACACATGTGCCCCGGTGTAGCCTGTCAGGGCTCTTTCAATTATGCCTCGTTGGAGCGCACTAGTGCTCGGAATCAAACAATGCGGGGCGTTGGAGCCCCACGAGCGATCTAAAATGATATGCCCCCATGATGGAGCCTCACGGGCTCTGGAACAAAGGTGCCTCGTGGGAGTCCTTCTAGACTCAACAAAATACTGCCCCCGCCGTTGGAGCTACACGGAGCTCTACACAACCAGGCTCCTCTTAGGTGGGGGGCGGCCCACTGCCAGACGGGGCCGCCCTGCCTTCGTGCCTCCGCTACCCTCGCTCTCGAGCCCCACTCACCTGGGCTCTCTGGCGGGACGTCTCGGTGGTGGTGGCGCTGCTCCTCTCGTTAGATCCAGCGCGGGGTGGGCTCCCGCCTGGATGCCTCTCCTTTCCTTCTGGCAGCAACGGCGCAGGGCTCCCTCAGCTCACGGGAGCCCCGGTCTACAACTTACTTCCTGCTTTGTCCGGGACAGCGCGGGGTAGGCTCCTGGCTGCTTCCTGCTGCAAAGTCCCGCCCCCGTCCCAACGAAGGCTGCCTGCCTTCCGGCCGGAGCGGCAGTCGATACGGATCTCTGGCTGCGGCGGTGATTCCTTAGATAGCAAAAGCGGGGTAGGCACCCGCTATCGGACACACTAACGCGGGGTGGGCTCCCGCTATGGAAATATTAAAATAAGCGGGGTAGGCACCCGCGAGGATCGAAAAGCGGGGGAATCCCTAGGATGCAGCTTCGCGCTGCCGGCCACAAAATAAAGCGCTCTTAGCGCTGTCAATGATAAAATCGCTCCCAGGCGCTGCAAGTAAAAGTCCAGCACAAAGTCCTGGCAAAGTTTTTAAGAAGGTAGGCAGGGGGCAAGGCTGGGCCCAGAGCCAGCTCACTGGGCCTCCAGGCAGGGAGGTAGTCCAAGTGGCGGTCCTCTGGCCCAGCAACAGCAGCAGCCCCCTCAGGCAGGATCCTGGCAGAGAATAGTTTCTGTGGGGACACAGCCCCATTTTTATACACTAAAACCCTTTGTTCTGGGTTCAGGGTGAGGGGGAAAACCAGTCGCAGCTGGTTGGGGAGCACCCTTGATGTGCTCAGCCCCTCACTCTATTCACTGGCAGGGCTAGGGTCGTCAGTCGCACCACAGGGGGCGGAGCCAGCATTGTGTGGGGAAAACCCTGCCCTATTCAGGACCCAGGTGTACTCCTCCCACCCATCTAGCTGCTGATCTCCCCATTCACCACTGGGTGACTCATCCTGACTCTGGGGAATCCCTAGCCCGTCACATGACATGACCAGCCAATCACGCGACAAGGCACACATTTCACACTGCACACCGAAGTGCCCACTTCTAGAAGTGGCACTTCCACACTAGGTACATGCACGCCGCACACATCATCGCGCAGCATTCAATCACACGAGTCCGCACATACCAAACTCGGGCCTGCACACCCCACGCATCAGGAACTACTAGGGACACATACATTCCCCATGCATTCCTAAGGGAGGGCAGGCCTATCTCACCACATGCACTCAGAGCGCGCACGCACTTTACCCTGGGACACAGGAAAAGTGCGCAGAAACCAAAAAATCACCACACCAAGTCACCAGTAAAAAGCAAAAAAAGTTCAGGGGTGAACCTGCCAGAAGGGCCAAGTCCAACACAACCCCCTTCCAGCCAAAACGCAGGGCAGCCCAATCACCACCGTGATGGACTTCCCTGCTTGGGGCGATAGAACACGGACGCGGGCCCGCAACTGCAGGGACACCCTCCGGTTCTACGCCACGGTGAACCCATGGAATTCTTTCTAACACCACTGTCTGGACCAACTGGGCTACCCCACTGGTACTCCCAAGCTGTCCGCGGCCAAGACCAGGCCCTAGGCCACCCAGGTGCCACCGGTCCTTGCCTAACCACAGAGTTGGGGGTAGTAACCCCTGGCACATAGCGGCCATTCTCCACTCTTCCTCTCTGCAAGACAGGACTAGACTGCCACTGGTTCTCCAGCCTAGGGTCTACACCCTCAGGCGGACCAGGAGTCTCAGGGAAGGCTCTCCTCCCCCCACCTCTTCTCCTAGGGTTCCTCCTCCTCCGGCGAGGGGTACACCTAGAACGCCATTCCAACCCAGGGTTTAACCCCTCAGCTTGTACCGGGGCCAGAGGTGGGCTCTCCCACCCTCTGCACCCCCTTCCAGAACCCTGCTCCCTACCAACTGGGGCGGTACCTCTGGAAGAAGAACCGGTCGGGGCGCTGATTACAGATGTCCCACCCTTCAGGTCAGGCTGATCCCGAACCTGGCCTTCCAACCTCCGGCCTAGAACCTTTGGAGAAATAATCGCCTGGCACTCCAGGACTTTGGGGGATTTACACTCCATCCCCCTGAGGCTATCAAATGACACATATGTCGAGCGACTGTCTGTCTGGCGCTGATCTCCCGTCCCCTGTCCACCTGACAGTGCGCGGAGATCCCCCAGAACAGAAGTGGTGTCACCCTGGTCACTACACGGGATCCTAGCCCAACTGGGTAGTCCCTGACCCACCGGCTCTTCCACTGGGGAACTCATCCCCCAATCACTCACGCTGGACTCCTGTACCCTCCCTACCGGAGCAGTACTGCCAGACTCCAGAGCCACAGGAGCCCTGTTTACAGGCGCTCCAGGTCCTCTACTCACTAAGAGATCTTCCTCAAGTGGACTAACAGGACAGCCTAGGTCCCCAACTTGGTGTTCCCTCATGAAACCATCCAAGTCCTGAGGCAGGGTTTCGGGCGTCTGGGGACCCTCGGTCACCCCCTCACTCCTGCTCCACTGAGCCAGGCAGTGAGCCCCTACATCCTCCCCGCTATCCTGGGACCTAGCTGGGCTACACTGAGCCTCCTCCACCACACTGGGCTGGAGGATCTCTGACCCACTATTGTTGGAATCACTCACTAATGACTCTAGAGAACCTCTGGTCCTTTCCCAGCGGTCTGCTTCCTCTGCAAGTTCAAATGGACAAAAAGAGCCATACCTCAACAGGTGTTGGCGCAACCCTGGAGAACAACTACTGAGCATCTGCTCTTTGATAACCAGTCTATACAGTTTATAAAAATCATCTTTTGTGGTAACTCTTACCCAATCAAACAGTGCATCATCACATTCCCCCAAAAACTCCTCCCAAGAATGGTGGGACAGCTTCCTACTGGCCCTGAACGTCAACCTATATTCCTCCTCCTCTCGGGAACAAGGTACCACACTCGGGGAACTGGGAACGGGGCTCTCTGTACTGCACTCTATATCGCTGCCACCACTGGACTCTACCCTCACTGGGGAATCCAGAAAACTACCACTGTGCTCAGGGGACAGGGAAAGGGATGAGGCGCTATCTCCTACGCTGGACCCAGCAAGGGACTCCCTACCTACGGGGTCCTCACTCTCTACTGGCGTCCAGGTACTGTCATCTTCTTCTGAATCTCCAGGGCCCCCCACAGACCCACCACCCTCCAGGTGAGAGGCCCGGGCCCTGTCTTCCTCACTGCGCTCACGTTTCCATTCACCTGCTTGCCATCCAATCATGTGGTTCCTCAGTTCGTACACAGTGTCTGACTCTCTCACCCCTATGTTTCTCTCTCTACAGAACCTTTCCAACTCCTGCATACTGTAATAAACTAGATCACTGGGATCAAAAGCAGGCTCCATTCTTGCAGACGTTCTAGAGAAAAGATCACACAGGGAACCTAGGGGTCTGCGTTTAACACAGGAGTACACAATTCACAAAGGATTCAGCAAGCTCTCTATCCCAGAGAACTCACACTCACTTGCCTAGTGCCACACACCATTCATCCACACACACAACCCTCCCCTCGGACTGGTAAGGCAGTTTCTACCACCCCTGATTCCTCAACCTGACCACCACGTGACACAGGTACCAACTCTGGGCGCAGGGCGGGGGACAAATGTACAGGACACTATTACGCTGCCACCACTGGATCCCACCCTCTGGTGAATCCAGAAAACACAATGCACTAAGGGGGATGATCTACCCTCCCGAGCTAGGGACACCTAACTCACAGTGCACAAGAAACACATTCCCAAAGAAATGACAATTAAAAACAAACTTAGAACAATAATCCCTATACCATGTGATTTATCTAAATGCAGAGTTTTGTAGTGCGGCCAGTTGCCGCTGCAGTACAGCGCAAACGCAAGTCCAAATCCCACCGCTGATCACAAATGTTAGAAATGGGATTTCTGGTTGGCTAAGGCTTGCGCCAAAGTCAGGCAGAAACCACCACTCTAGTCGGGGCAAGGAAGTTACACGCCAAAGATAACCCCTGCTCACCCCCTTGGTAGCTTGGCACGAGCAGACAGGCTTATCCTTGAGCCGATGTGTAAAGCGTTTGCGCGCGCACACAGCAACAACACCCAAGGCCCACCACAAAGGAAACTCCACACAAGGTATTCTATAAAAATAGCCTTTGTATTATACACAACACATCAGATAAAAACACACACTTTACAATGTGCCAACAGGCACGGGCAGAATTTACAAGGGATTATATATACAGGGGACAGGGCCACATGGACCACTGTCAGGAATTAGCACTTTGTAGAAATAGCACTTAGAACGTAGGAATAATATTTTAGAACATAGCACACAATAACATATATAACACACAATCAGTAACTCCTGATAACCAGAAAGCACCACCTACGCAACCCTAACCACCTTAGGAAAATACTGCGCAGGGAATCAGGACCTCACCAGTACCACCTGTACTAGGAGAAAAACAACCACCTAAGCATCACTCTACCTGTAGGGGTCTAAGCACATAAACACATGATGCATAAAATACATTCAGAGGTGTAAACACAATTCAGGAAAGAAAGTATCATTAAGGCATTGCGCAGGCGCAAAAAGTACATGTATGAAAATCACCAAGCGCCCTAGGGGAGGGCACAACACAAGATAACTGTCCCCAGGCCAACTGGCCTCTCAGGGGTGTAGAAATGACCAATATCCAATACTGTCAGGGCGCGACTGCGCAAGCCAGGCGCACAATGCACAGGGGCACAACCTACACGATGCAGCTGTCCACTAAGTGCTGGGCAGCTGGAGAAAATGAGCGTGGGCACCACTGTGCCTTTGGAGCCCTCTCTGGGCCACAACAACAGGGGCGCCTCGTGGGTTCAAAACAACAAATGAACTGCCCCCTAGAGCCTTTCAGGGCTCTATTAAAATATGGCCCCCGACGTTGGAGCCACGGGGCTCTGAACACAAAAATGCCGAGTTGGAGCCTTCACGGCTCGTGAACACATGTGCCCCGGTGTAGCCTGTCAGGGCTCTTTCAATTATGCCTCGTTGGAGCCCACTAGTGCTCGGAATCAAACAATGCGGGGCGTTGGAGCCCCACGAGTGATCTAAAATGATATGCCCCCACGATGGAGCCTCACGGGCTCTGGAACAAAGGTGCCTCGTGGGAGTTCTTCTAGACTCAACAAAATACTGCCCCCGCCGTTGGAGCTACACGGAGCTCTACACAACCAGGCTCCTCTTAGGTGGGGGGCGGCCCACTGCCAGACGGGGCCGCCCTGCCTTCGTGCCTCCGCTACCCTCGCTCTCGAGCCCCATTCACCTGGGCTCTCTGGCGGGACGTCTCCGTGGTGGTGGCGCTGCTCCTCTCGTTAGATCCAGCCCGGGGTGGGCTCCTGCCTGGATGCCTCTCCTTTCCTTCTGGCAGCAACGGCGCGGGGCTCCCTCAGCTCACGGGAGCCCCGGTCTACAACTTACTTCCTGCTTTGTCCGGGACAGCGCGGGGTAGGCTCCTGGCTGCTTCCTGCTGCAAAGTCCCGCCCCCGTCCCAACGAAGGCTGCCTGCCTTCCGGCCGGAGCGGCAGTCGATACGGATCTCGGGCTGCGGCGGTGATTCCTTAGATAGCAAACGCGGGGTAGGCACCCGCTATCGGACACACTAACGCGGGGTGGGCTCCCTCTATGGAAATATTAAAATAAGCGGGGTAGGCACCCGCGAGGATCGAAAAGCGGGGGAATCCCTAGGATGCAGCTTCGCGCTGCCGGCCACAAAATAAAGCGCTCTTAGCGCTGTCAATGATAAAAGCGCTCCCAGGCGCTGCAAGTAAAAGTCCAGCACAAAGTCCTGGCAAAGTTTTTAAGAAGGTAGGCAGGGGGCAAGGCTGGGCCCAGAGCCAGCTCACTGGGCCTCCAGGCAGGGAGGTAGTCCAAGTGGCGGTCCTCTGGCCCAGCAACAGCAGCAGCCCCCTCAGGCAGGATCCTGGCAGAGAATAGTTTCTGTGGGGACACAGCCCCATTTTTATACACTAAAACCCTTTGTTCTGGGTTCAGGGTGAGGGGGAAAACCAGTCGCAGCTGGTTGGGGAGCACCCTTGATGTGCTCAGCCCCTCACTCTATTCACTGGCAGGGCTAGGGTCGTCAGTCGCACCACAGGGGGCGGAGCCAGCATTGTGTCGGGAAAACCCTGCCCTATTCAGGAACCAGGTGTACTCCTCCCACCCATCTAGCTGCTGATCTCCCCATTCACCACTGGGTGACTCATCCTGACTCTGGGGAATCCCTAGCCCGTCACATGACATGACCAGCCAATCACGCGACAAGGCACACATTTCACACTGCACACCGAAGTGCCCACTTCTAGAAGTGGCACTTCCACACTAGGTACATGCACGCCGCACACATCATCGCGCAGCATTCAATCACACGAGTCCGCACATACCAAACTCGGGCCTGCACACCCCACGCATCAGGAACTACTAGGGACACATACATTCCCCATGCATTCCTATGGGAGGGCAGGCCTATCTCACCACATGCACTCAGTGCGCGCACGCACTTTACCCTGGGACACAGGGAAAGTGCGCAGAAACCAAAAAATCACCACACCAAGTCACCAGTAAAAAGCAAAAAAAGTTCAGGGGTGAACCTGCCAGAAGGGCCAAGTCCAACAGTCCGCATATATCCTAAACTGTACAAACATTGTGAAACTCTATTAAAAAGGAGCTTCAATGCCAGATGCAATCCCACATGCAAACAAGCAATAAAATAGCTATCCAAGAGACCCACAGTTGAACTGTAAATTGGGGATATTGTTGATAATTGCTCCTATTTGATTGACCAAACAAATATCACAACCTTAATATATCAGCACCGTACAAGGCGAACTCATAAGAAAAGACCACATTATTTTCATTTGGTATTGATTCTAACAGAGATGCACTTTTTACTCGAATTGTCTGATCCCATTCTCGCTAAAGGATTTTATTCAGAGTTGATTTCCTACTAAGTGTTATTGTATAGAAATAGACAATGTCATTTTGGTTCAGCTTGCACAGATGCACTTTACTTCTGCTTTTATTTAGTAGATTTGTGTTGTTTATAATTGTAATATTGTGATTACTTTTAATTAACTAAAAAGAAGTTGGACTTGAGAGTTGAGTACAACATCACGTTATATTACAGGAGGGAGCAGTAAAGAGTAATTAGCATTAGCACAGAAAGGAATTACGAGGATAAGGTTGTAATACAAACATCAGCTTGGCATCAAAGTGTGGAAGGATAAAATGTTTTGGATTGACTTCCCAAGTCCTACATAAGTGTAATGTGCATGGAGTATTTCAGGAGAGTTCTAGAATGGGTAGCCTTGAGCATAGAATGGTCAGCCATCAAAAGGTTTGCATCAAACTTGATTTTTTGGAGGTCTGCTTCCAGCAAGGGGATGTAATTTGTTGAGCGAAACTCCAGTGAAACATAAGGATATACATTTTGATGGTATGGAAAACGGAGCTGTTAGAAATGGGGGTCTCTAGTTGGCAACGGTTTGCACCTTTGTCCAAGTAGGGCCCCTTGCTTCTAGTCAGGATAAGGGAGTTACACCCCCAATTCACTCCCTTGGTGGCTTGGCATGATCAGAAAGGCTTATCTCAGAGGCAGTGTGTAATGCATTTGTGCACACATACAGTAACACACTGAAAACACTGCAAATGGACACCACACCAGTTAAGAAAAATAGGAAATCTTTATCTAAACCAAAACAAGTCCAAACAACACAAATCCACCATACATATGTTAAGGTATCATCAAAAATAGGCTAATAATAAAAGAAGGCTTGTAGCAAAGAATAGCTCCCCCTGTGGCTATTACAATGTCGTGACAGATGAAAATCCCAAAGTACAGCACCGACCATGAGGTGTGCAGAGTCGGGCCCGGAGTCACATGGAGCCCATAGAACAGCACCTTGGCAAACAATGAAAACAAAGAAGGTGCATGGCTTGGAGGAGGTAATGCTTCAATAGCGCCAGGCGGCAGCAGTTCCTTACGACCACAGAGGAGGTGAGGCATTAGTTCCCTACTGTGATTCAGGGAAGGCGAGGCATCGGTTCCTTACTGTTGCCGAGGAGATGATGTCGGAGTCGAGGCCTCGATTACTTACAACGATGTGGGGTTGATCGATTCAGGAGGTCACCCATGTCAGGTATCGGCTCCATGAAGTTGAATCACCGGTGTTGGTGTGGTCGGGGCTGCGGTGCTAGTTGGGGCAGTGAGTCATGAGCGTCACGAGCGGGGCCCTCGGCTTTGTTGCAGGACGCGGCATTACTCGTCGGCGTCAGTGTTGCCATTTCCCTCTGTGGCATCTGAAACAGCAGTTCCATGTGAACGAGCACAGAGGAAATTAAGTCCTTGTGTCCTTGAGACTTCAGAACAGGAGGCAAGCTCTATACCAAGCCCTAAGAGATCTTCTTCAAGCAGGATACACAGCACAGTTCAGTCCTTGTCCTCTCCTTGGCCGAATCAGCCACAGCAGGCCAACCCCACACAGCACACAGCATGGAACACAGAGGCAGTGCTTCTCCTTTGTCTTTCCAAGCTTTTCTCCTTGGCAGAAGTTCCTCTTGAGTCCAGAAGTAATCTAAAGTTCTGTGGTCTGGGTCCCAATATTTACACCACATTTTCCTTTGTTCTCTTTTGGCTCTTAGTTCAGTCCCTACCAGTTCTGTCCTCTCTGGTCCAGCTTCCTGGCAGGAGGGGGAGACAGCATTGTACACAGGAGACAAGGCCCATTCAGGTGCAAGGAAATTTCCTCCCACTGCACTAAATACTGCCAAGGTCCATTCAACTTAGCTCTGAGTCATCCAGGGATGGCAGGACACACCTCAACCCCCCAGTGGCTGTCTGCAGTGAATGCACATCCCCAGCCCATGTCACTCCAAAACCAGTCAATACACAACCCAGCAGAGACACATAGGATGGCTAATCAAGAAAATGTCCACTTTTGAAAGTGGCATTTTAAAACACACAATTTAAAAACCATCTTTACTAAAAGATGTGTTATCAAATTCTTATGGGCAGATTTAGAAGCCCCTTGCGTCATTTTTGTGCCGCCATTGCGCCACTTTCTGTGACACAGTGGCAGCATAAAAATGCGGCTCATTTACAACGTGACACATCTAGGGAGGTGTGTCACATTGTAAAGCCCTGCATCACATTATACCTGCGTCAGGTATAATGCATGCAGGGTGGGCATTCCAATTCAAAAAAGCCTCATAAAAGTGAGACAGTGAAATATACAAGATTTCACTGTGCCACTTCTAGGACGCCACTGCGTCAAAACCTTAAGACTGCTTGGAGCAAGCGTAAGGAGTGATTCAGCTCAATGAGGATAGGTCTCCCCATGCATTGCAACTTTTGCACTAACAGATACGTCAGAATTTCTGACGCATCTGTCAATCCTTGTGCCATGGTGAGCCGTATTGTAAATACGGCTCATTCATGGTGGCCTAAGGGTTTCTCAGGGTGGCGAAGCGAAAGTGACGCAGCTCTACAGATGCGTTACTTTCTTGTAAATCTGCCCCTGAGTTTGGAAAGCCTAACCTCCATGGGGCAGATTTACAAGCCCCTTGCATCATTTCTGCGCCGTCGTTGCATTACTTTTTGGGATGCAGCGTCGGCGTAAAAATGCAGCCCATTTAGAATGTGACGCATCTAGGGAGATGCGTCACATTGTACAGCCCTGCGTCATATTATACCTTCGTCAGGTATAATGTATGCAGGGTAGGTGTTCCAACGCAAACAGTCCATGTAGGAGTGACACAGTGAAATCTACAAGATTTTACTGCGCCACTCCAGGACGCCACTGTGTGAACACCTTATGCCTGTTTGGAGCAGGCATAAGGAGTGATGCAGCACAATGAAGATATGCCTCCTACTGCATTGCTGGAGTTGCATCGTGCTTGCGACACGATGCGTGACTTTTACCCCAACAGATGCGCCAGAATTTCTGACGCATCTGTCAATCCTTGCGCCATGGTGTACTGTATTGTAAGCACAACGCATCCATGTTGGTGCAAGGGTTTCACAGAGAAAGTGACGCATCTCTACAGAAGCGTCACTTTCTTGTAAATCTGCCCCTTCCTATCTTGTCCCCATGGAAAGTTATACTTGTAAGCTGTTACAAAAAACAATAATGGATTCAACCCAGATCTTTGACTGGGGGTGAGTGTCTGAAAAGTTTCAGCGATCTGTCCATCATCTCCTTGTGTTTGCTTTGTTTGCCCTAAGTTGGCAGGGTGTGCCCACAAATGAGTACCTAGCTCACTTTGCCACTGAAATCAAGCTAGCCTGGATGATGAGAGGTGTTACCCAGAAACCACAACCAGGATGCTTGTTTCTGGTCCAGTGAATGACCTGGCTTGGCAGTTCGGGCTGGACTGTTCCCATAAGGAACAGGGTCAAGACTGATTTGCATATGGCTGGGTGTGAACTGGTGTGGCAAAGTGAGCTAAAGAACGATGATGATTTCAACTCAGATCTGTGACTGGGGGTGAGTGTCTGAGAAGTTTCAGTGCTCCATCCATCATCTCATTGTGTTTGCTTTGTTCACCCTAAGTTGGCAGGTTATGCCCAGACGTGGGTCCCTTGCTCACTTTGCCACTAGAATCAAGCTAGCCTGGCTGATGAGGGGCGGTACTCTGAAAGTGGTCCCAGGATACTTGTTTCTGGTCCAGTGAAGACCTGGTTTGGCAATTCAGGCTGGACTCTTCCCATAAGGAACAGGGTCAAGACTGATTTGCACATCGCTGTGTTCTGAACTGGGGTGGCGAAGTGAGCAAAAGAACAATGATGAATTCAACCTAGATATGTGACTGGGGGTGAGTGAAGACCTGGCTTGGCAGTTTGGGACAGACTGTGGGTGAGGGTCTGAAAAGTCATCATCCCTTTTTTTTTGCTTTGTTACAAAATATCTCCCATGCTATCCTATGGGACAGATAGCCATACACAAGTGAAAAACGAAATGCTCAGTATTATACTCTCAGGACATGTCACAAACAGCAGTACACGCCCTACCTTTCCCCGACACTGCAACCTGTCCACAGGGGTACCTTGGGCCTACCTTAGGGAGTGTCTTATATGTGAAGAAATGAAGGTTAGGGCCTGGCAAGTGGGTTCACTTGCCACATCGACATGGCAGTAAACTGCACACAGACAATGCAGTGGCAGGCCTGACAACCCATTGAAAGGCTGCTTGTGGGGTGGCACAATAAGTGCTGCAGGCCCACTAGCAGCATGTGATTTACAGGCCCTGGGCACACATAGTGCACGGACTAGGGACTTACTAGTAAATCAATCGTGGAAACACCAATTCATCAACACAATTTACACAGAGAGCACTTGCACTTTGGCACTGATCAGTAGTGGCAAAGTTCCCAAAACATCTAGACTAGCTCACAGCAAAAATGCAGGAGGTAGAGGCAAAAAGACTGGGGCAACCATGCCAAGGATGCCACATCTAACAGGAGCGTAATGTCTATGTTGAAACCTATGGATGTGCATACCATTAGCTTGTTTTCTACTAACACCGATTTTCATCCACATCACGCAGAACATGCACGTTGCATATGATACTTGTATAGTATACATATAAAATGTCCACTTATGGAGATTGCCTTGAACCTATATAAATTATAATCGGTGTGTGCATTCTGCATCTTCACAATTAGTGGCTGTTGCCAACATCCACATTTTTCCTAGCTTTGTTTCTTTACATTAATACTTATCCAGTATGTTAACACATGACCCAATAATGAGGAGATAGATTAGTTCAATTAACCAATATTTTGAAATATATTTTGTCAGACCTCATTGGGGGGTCATAGGACAGGCAGGGAACTCTGGGTTGCGGACATGGGGCCTAGAGTAATTTCCCACTACTGCCCCAGGGTCCATGGTACTATGGCTTTGCAACCCTGGGCCAAGTACAGATCTTCAGCAATTGACTCTGTGGTAGTGATAATGAGCAGTCACAGGCTTCTCAGGAAGATTAGTGTGGGGTATATGCACTGCTTAGAACTCAACAACGCACTGAGTAGAGTAATATGGTGATTGCACAGACCAATGCCTCTCTTTTAAAAAAAAAGTTTTCTTGTGATTTTTAAAAAAGACATATGCATTGGGTCACGTTGATGCTTGGACAGCACAGTGTCATCGTCTGTAGCATAAAGACATAGCATTAGTACACTATAATTTGCAAGTTTCGGTGGATTATTACAGTCTGTTCAGTGACAACCCCATGGGTAAGTCAACATCACTCCAGGTACAGGGGCCTTGCAGGAGCCAGGAGGCTGGTGTACCCATCTTGTGAAGTAATTTCAGGAGGAGTGCGCTATGAAACTATACTAAGAAGGAACAGGAAGAAGAGAATGATCGAGGACCTTAGGGGGAGAATCTATGCACCTTAGGGAGGGAGTGGGTTGGCTGAGTCTTGAGGATTTTCTGATATTGCAGCCTGAATCAATTTGTCAGGGAGGGAAACATGGCCTCATCTGCTGCAAGAAAGGTGGGGGCATGTGCCAAAGGAGCGCCACTCTTTGAGAGGGGGTCTTCAGGGGGCTGTGGGTTCAGTTTGGCTCCTGTGACTAGGGTCCCTCCGTTAGGGGCAAAGGGCCAGTCGGACCTCGGGGAAAAGGGGGCAGGGGGTGGTTAGTTGGAAAAATTGGTTTAAAAGTATGTCTCAGGCATAGGAGAGGGGAGCTTTACTTAGTCAACAGGGTTCCTCATATCGGATGGCCTCGACGTCACCTCTTTCCCACTTACAAACTGCTGCATGCCTTGCAATGGCAAAAGTGATATGGGTCTGCAATTAGCTTGCTCTTCTGGGTCTGCCTGAGGCTTCCTAAGCAGGGACAAGATTTTAGCATGCTTCCAGGAATGGGGTACTGTTGCTGTATACAGTGATTCGGTCTGAGATTTGGTGACCAAGGGGTTAATGACACTTGCCCCTCATACTAGTATGTTAGGGAGGCAGGGATCAGCTGGAGACCAAGACTTAAGGCTATGTATAGCTGTTAATGACCTCTCTAGGGTGATGGGTTTAAACCTACAGTGAGTAAGAGCAACTTCCAACATAACCTCTTCAGACTGCGAGTTGTCGGAAAGGCTGGCTTGAACAATTGACAACTTATGGTGAAAGTAGCATGCCAGCTGCTCACACCACTCAGCCGCAGGCTGCTAATGTCTTGAGCAGGCCTCTGGAGACATGAAGGTTTTTACAACTTTAAAACTGTCTTTGGGTTTATTTCCAGCTCTTTCAATTCTTCTTCCCAATTAGGCCTACCTGGCAATAATAACTTCCCTATGGTATTTCTTTACAGCCTCTTTGTATAGAGCCATGCCAGTAGAGTTATAGTGCTTCCTCCATTGCCTTTTTAAAATTTTACATTGTTTCTTTTTATCTCTGAGGGCATCTGGGTACCAGGGGCTGAATGGCTTAACTCTGGTCGGTAAATGATGAACTTCTGGTGCGAGATAATGAGCGGTAACACAAATACAGCTGTCCAAAAGTCAAGCGTCATTTTCCACAGCACATGAGAAGGCGGGCGTGATCTTCTCCAGGGCCTGATGACCTCCTCAGACTGAATTCTGTGAAAAGCGCTGGAGGTGCGAGAGGTTTCAATCACCAGTGGTTGTACTTTTTCTAAGATCGCCCAATCAAATTTGATCAAATATTAGTCAGACCAGACTTGCAGGTTAGGATCACCTACTTCCAACATATCATTAGAGAAAATCTGGTTCAGCATATGACCTGCTTGGTGAGTAGGACTAAACACAAATTGATTGAGTTCCAGAGAAGACTTCATTTCGCATAGGGAAACGACCTCACTGTCTTCGGTTTCGTTCATGTGAAAATTAAAATCTCTCACTATTGAGAAATGAGCATATTTTAAGGCCAAATCTGCCACAGCATTGCCCAGGGAATTGAGGAAGGGAACTGCATGACCTGGAGGTCAATATATTAGAACCCCGACCATTGATTGGTGATGTGAAAGTGTGAGGCAGAAGCCAATTGGCATATTATCAAGCCGCAGCGATAATTATCGCTGAACGCGCTTTGCGAGCTTTAAATTATCACTAGCTATTGCTGGAATATATCGCCACGGTAGCGCTGTATTATCAACGCATAGCGCTATGGCGATAAATATTCCAGCGATAGCGGGGTTTTCCATGGAACATCGCCTTAGCCCCACAATCCACCTAGCATGTTAGGTATGCCCTAGTCAGGAATTTAACAGATGTTAAATTCCTGCATTAAGGCATACTTAACGCGATTTCAAATATCGCTACCCCTCGTTGATAACATCGCGAAGCTGGGTTAGCAATTTTTTCCCATGGAGTTTAGTCAGGCACGCCTCCTCTGCATCTCATTAACGATGCGATGCGAGGCATGCTGCCATGGGCGCTAAGGCAAGGTAACACACGCAAGCATGTCTTTGTTGATAATGCGATAATATTATTGCCATTTTTCCCCCGAAAACGGACTCTAAAGTGGCGATAAAATTATCGCCGCCCCTTGATAATATGCCCCCAAGTGCCTCCGCTCCTTCCAGACCAACAATAACAGTTGCTATGCAATCATAGTTTTCTCTATAGACCACGGTTACCCCTCCTCCTCTTCCACTCAGACGATCCATATTGTCTATTTTGTAACCATTAGGAATGGCTGAAGCAATTGCAGGATTAGACACCTCAGCTAGCTACGTTTCAGTCAGAAACAGCATGCCCAGGTTTTCCTCACACAGAAAATCTGAAATATTAGTGTTGTTTCTGCAGAGAGCGGGCATTGGTTAGTGCTGCGTAGAACCAAGGGGAGTGGGTTCACTGTTTGGAAATTAAGGTTAGCCTAGGGAACCACAGTGTAGGCAGTGTCACCATCTATTAGTGTGGATAAAAGAGGCTTTAAAATTTATTCCAGTGCTAGGGCCAGCCTTTGCGTTTGTGCTGGGCTATAACACAAGCGATTATGACCTACTGGACAACCATGAGAAAAGTGACTGACACTGATTGCTTCCGGGAGGCAGACATGTTTGCCTTAGGTGTGCCTTCAATGCACCAGTGGTGCGCCCACTGCTTGCATCTGCAGCGCATCCGCTCCGCATCCGGTGTTAAATACATGGGGCAAGGAGAAAAGCTAGAGCACGCACTGTCCAAAAATACCAGCTGTAGCTGTCCCCAAAGTGGAAACATGGCAGATGGTAGTGTTCAATAGATTTGAGCGTACCTCCCTCGTAATCGGACCCGGAGTGTGCAAGATAGCGGCGTAATGTTCACTTGTCCCGATGGGGATGACTATTGAGCGGATCCATCACTATTTTGCAAAGGAAAGGAGACAAAGGGCAGCCCTGTCCCCCTGGCTACTGGGAAGGCTGGTGAAACAAGCTGCACCCTCGAGACGGACATTGTATAAAGGAATGTCGTGTAATGTAGGAAACGATCGCCCACCCCCATCAGGGTCAGTATTGGAAACAAGTACTCTCATGTCAGCATGTCGAATGCCTTCTTGAGGTCCAGGACCAGGCACACCACATGTGAGAAATGAGCTGGAACCTGGTCCTGCACACAGACGGGACACCTAATATTTTGGAAGGCACACTGACCAGGCAATAAGATGTTCTGGTTACGGTGTATAAATGTATGGAGAACCTGCGCACACCTGCCCACAAGGACTTCACTTAGTATTTTATAATTGTCTAATTGGAACCCAGGAGGGTGGGGTCCCTGTACTGTTTGAGTAGGGAGACCCAGAGGAACTCGTGGAGGGAAGGTGGTAGCCCTCCAGGGTTTAGAGCCTCCTGATACATTTCCATCAGTCGGGGTGCGAGACTCAAGGTGAAGGTCCTGTAATATTAGAAAGGGCAGACCTTCTTGGCCAGGAGTTTTGTTTCTGGCTAGGCTGTGGAGGGCTTATTTTGCCTCAGTGGTCGAGATGGGGTCATCCAGGGACTTGAAAGCTGTTGCCATGAGGTGAGGGAGAGGAAGCCTAGTCGTAAAGGCATCCACTGTGCCGCCTTCCGGAGGAGGGGGTGTTTAGTACACTGTGGAGTAATAATTATGACAAGCTCCTAAAATGGTGGACTGAGTGTGCAAGGTGTCCTCCTCTGAAGAAGAGATTTCTAAGAAGGGGCTTGGGAGGGAGTAGCTAGGAATCAGCCAAGCCAGCTGGTGGTGGACTTATCCCCCTTGCGTCGGACTTTGGTAATGAAGGTGCTAAAGTTAAAGCACTGTAGCTGCTTCAAGATGGTGGTGTGTTGTTCTTAGTTTCAGTCAGCGCTGGTTTCATACATCATCTCTGTCTGCCTCTAATTTTCGTGTCTGGAACTTGTGCACTATAACTGCAATCTCTCTATCGAGGGTCCTATGCACTCCCCTCACCTTCTGCAGGCACAACCCCAGTGTCACCACCTTGAACACATCCCACTCCACTGTCCTGGTGGATTCAGCCTTCTGATTTCCAGTGAAATATTGGCGTATGCTGCACACCTGTGAACTACAGAAGACTGGGTCTTCTGGGCTGTCCAGGGGAAGACGTCATATTGGTGTCGGGAAGAATGGTGTTTCATTGCATGTCAAATGTGTGATGTACTACGCTCAGAAGGGCCTGTGAGCAGAGGATGCAGTTTAAGAACAAGCATTGAGAATGGGTGCAGAGTAAAATAATAGACTCGAGTGGAAGGGTGAGTAGCCCTCCAGGAATTCGCAAGTGCCCCGTGCCTGACTCAACTGGCAAAGCTCTCTGAGCAGTTATGAAGCAGGGAACTGGGAAGAGGTGGTTGCAAGTGATCCAGGTGGAGATCCAACATGCATTTAATATCTCCCCAAGGAACAATGGAATGGGCATTTCTGATGCCAGGACTTCAGACAGTGTGTCCTTAAATGATCCCTGATCTACATTTGCGGCATAGATGCTGCCCTACGGGACTTTGGAGCTGGACAACCGGCCCTCTATGAGAGCATGAACTGCCTCTCCCTATCTATGGTCATGATGAGGACCTGGAAGGGTACATCTGGTCGGATGCAGACCATTGCGCCTCTGGCGTATGCTGAGTAGGTGGTAGCATAAATCGTGCCTCTCCAGTACTTTGATAGGTATTGTAGTGTGAGTCTCTTGTAGGAATACTATCTGGCCATGCTGTCACTTAAGGTAGGAGTATACCACATATATTTTCGGAGCTGTATGCATGCTATGTACATTGAGGGTGGGGACCCTAGTGAGTGCCTGCATAGCCAGAGGGAGTTTAGTGAAGAATGTCAAACAGTGCACCAGCCCACATATGGGAAGCTCGCCTTAGCCGCTTCAGTTGTGTCTTTACGTAGCTCCAATGCTGCTTCTGGGTACTTGGCTAAGTTACAAGTTAGAGGGTACTAGAGGTGGGACAACAGGGAAACACAACATTTGTGGGAGCCTACTGCAAACGGCGGTATGCCCAAACTGTGATGTAGTGGTGTGGTGGTAAAGCAACATTCAGCGTCTTCATGTGGGGTCATGGCATGGCAATGTCGAAGTAGGGCATAGATACAGGTGGCAGGAGTGTGAGTGTTGGGTCCCAGAGGCCAGGGCAGCTGTCCATCCTGGTGAGGGGAGAGGAGCTTTGGCGATTTGCACAATGTAGGAGGGCTTCAAATAGCAGTTTCTGTTTGGAGGTTGGGGGCAGTCATATCAGGATGACTGCAGTGTGTGGGGTCACCAATGGGGAGCCTTGGAGTCATGGGTAGACCATGCAAATTGTCAGAATCTTCATTTGTGGTGAAAATGTGTGGGCTGCCCTCCCTCACCGTAGTCTCTGCTCCATTACCAAAGGAGCGGCAGTCTATAGTGCATGGTGTCTGTCCGCTATGATTTTCCTCAAGTTCGGGGCCTTTGAAGGTGGGGAGATGGTACAGGAGGATTCCTCCATGCTTGAGGTCTCCTCTTGCACCTGGGGCGTGGTGGGTGTGGATCCGCCACCTTCAGGTCCATGTGGGCAGCAGTTGGGTATTTGTATGCACAGTCCCAAGTCTCTCCAGGGTCAGAAAGGAAGATTTGAAGTTTTGATTCTATAGATATGTAGGATGCTTCTATAGCTGCCAGGACAGTATCAAGCTTGTTGACTCTGGGTTAGGGTGTTTGGGACTGCCATGAGTGGGATGAGTGATGTCAGCAGTGAGGAGGGTGCACTAGAGCATAGCCGGCCTATATCTACCAGGTCTGGAGCAGTGGGTGAGCAGAAGAGGGGGAAATCTCTGATGGGCAGTCTGCAGGAGGGGGATTTTGATCAGGGTCCTTCTGCAGGTGGGACTAAGGTCTGGCACCACTTGTCCCACGAGGGAGGTCAATGAGCATTCTGCTCAGCTGCGCCTTAACATTGAGTGAAAGGCCATCCTTAGCTGGAATTTGCTCCTCCCGCCACTGGTGGTAGCTGGGTCTGCTGGCTCAGTGTACTAAAGCAGCCACTGCAGGGGCCTGTGTTCGACCTCATGGTCACAGGTTCAAATCCCGGTGGGTCCACTCAGCCTTTCATCCATCTGACGTCATTAAAATGAGTACCATTGAGTTGGGAAACAATAAACATCTGTTATTCAGCACCAGGACACCTGCGGGTTATCGTGCGCTTTACAAATACACCTGGTATGTTATGGTATGTAGAGGAATTCTTTCAAGTTTGATAGTTCGTAAGGGTGGGAGTCTGTGCAGTGTCAGTGGAGTGCTTTGATCTAGTATTCTAGTATTTGCTGCCTTTCTTCGCTTACCACCTGGAGTAGACCATCTGTGCTGATTACTTCATTGCAGGCATCAGTGGCCCGTAAGTTCCTTAGAGGTCTGAGAGGGTCATCTGCTAGTCCACAAGTGTGATCACTGTTGTTATGTCCTGCTGCCTCCTCTCATCTGAGAGTCCATTTGCTTATGTAGTCTATCCATGTAGGGTGGGGGGTAAGGGGAGTTGGGGGGGTGAAGTCTCTCTGCTGCCTCTAAATGCCGTTTATGGAGGACATCTGCCACACCAGGCAGTGAAATGTGGGGGGAGTGGTATCCAGGTCTTCAGTCCCCTCTGATCAGAGCGAGGGAAGCCGGGTGAGGACTTGTCATCAGCCCGAGGCCTCACCTGGTGGTGTTGCAAGTAAGTGATGTCCTAGCAGCTCACTGGTCCTATCTGGTGACACCACACCCGCTCAGACAGTCACTGCGCTGCAGCCAATACTGCAGTGCAATCTGGTAGGTCTGGCAGAGTCAAGGAGAATCCACCAATTCTGGCATCCCCCTCTGCCTTCGTGGCACTCACCTAGCCACTCCTTAGCACTTGTGGCCTCCACAGCCTACTTTTTCAAGTCTGTACCAGGCCCTTCACACCGCAGAGGTGTTAGTGGGGGGGAAAGCAGTACAGGCTGCTTGGTGTGGCCCCCTCATCATTTCTTCAGGGGGCCTCATGGCCAGGCCATGCTGCAGATCTCCGTGCTTGGAAAAAGGGACATCCAGGCCTTTACTCCCCTTAATCAGAGCAAGGGAAGTCAGCCCCGAGGTCTCACCCGGAGGAGTGTTGTTGGTAGGTGATGTTCCAGCACCTCCAAGGTCCGATCTGGTGTCTTCATCCCCGCTTGGGTGGCCTTAGCCACTGCAGACTATGCACCATGCAATCTGGTAGTCCTGGTAGGGTCAAGGATGCTCTGCCTAGTCTGGCGGCACTTACCCAGCCACTTCCCATAGCTAGTGGCCTGATCTTTCAAGTCTGCACCAGGGTCCCTCGGACTGTAGGGTGCCCCAGCTGTAGTGTTAGTGGGGGAAGGGGTGCAGACTACCTGCTGCAGCCCCCTCATCAGCCTCTCAGGCTCAGCTATGCTGCAGATCTACATGCTGTCTGAGGGTTAGTGGCCTTAAACTGGCACGCTGTGGGTCGTCAGGCAGCAGCTGCAGCCACCACTGGTCCAAACTGGAGGGACAGCGGTCCAGAGGAGTCCTGGTGAGGTCCGCCAGGATGTTAGAGCAGCCCCAGGCCTGTCTGTGAGCCCAGTCTGCAGATAAAAAAGGGATTCCAGGACCACCGATGCAGAGCTGTTAGCAGCCGCCATCTTGGTCGATCAAGCAAAACCCCCCAGCCCAATACTTCTCTTTAGAAAAGAGAAGTACTTTACTCTACTATGAAGCCAATACTAAATACAACTTCAGATACCTGATGTAAGGGTATGAGTCCTATTTTCTTCAAACTTTACCCTCCCTTATTCTTTTATCCTATGGTCTGGTGGCATAGTAGCTAAAGGAGGTACAGCCCTTGTCTTCTGTTAGTATATAGTCTTTCTTTGCATTGGTCTTGGGCTGAACGGGATGCCCCTGATGGTTGAGGGGCCCCTTGAAGGGTTAGGGCCCCCCTGCACTGCAGGGGCTGCAGGGGCCCGCATTGCACCCTTGGGCTGCCTTCTTAAAGTGGCCCTCTCCAGGCTCCTGATAGAGTTAGCAGCAGATGAGCCTCATGGTTGCAGAGGGCCCAGTTCGTCCGATCTGGTGAGTCTTAATGGAAGTCACGCTGGGTCTTTCTGGGATGCTGTGATTTTGTAGTTCTCCTCCTAAATGCAGGGCTTTGAATGTTATGAAGCAGCTCTGAGACACTTCAAGTCATGGTTGCCAAGTGCATACAGGGGTGCAGGTTCATAGCACCATGGCACTCAATTAGTGCTTCGTCGCAGAATACCTTGAGGCAGAAGAAGTGTTCTTTGGAGCTGTATAAACCATTTAGCACACTCCGGATCAGTGGCAGGCTAGCCACTCAGGTAGGTAAGTGGGATACAGTGGGATGGGCACCACATGGTTGCAGGATCCTTCTCCTTGGGTGGCAAGTGCTATTCAGGCAATGGTCAGTTGGTCCAAAACTTATGCTGAAATCACAGGCACACAGGAGGTGTCCAAGGAAAGCATTTATATCTTCTTCAGTGAGGCAGCTCAATTGAGAACACTTGGGCAAGTGTCACCACTAAAACAAAGTTCGGAGACAGGTGATGTGGATTTCCTGTCTGCCCTTTCAGAACTGTTTTGGGTCACTTCCCTTTTTATTTGCCCCTCTCAGACTGTCTTCAAGACTCAGCCTTTGTCATGAGAGAGGATCTATACAGCAGGGTTGTCTCCAGGCTTCAGCATCCAAATCAGAGGCCCAAAGAAGTGTGAGCAGTCAGCACCTGACTATCAACATCCGCACCTTACAGAGATCAGTAAGAGGGTAAAAGGCTGCCCAGTTCCAAAAGGAGCCTTCACACCCCAACAACAGGAATTGCAGTTACACCCATCAACTCTGCCATCCATCAAATGGCAGTCTCATGAAGACTATTCAGTAACCCTATGTATCAGAAGGCCCTAATTGAATTTCCAGGGGGAAGTCTGTATCCTCTCTCTCAGTTTCAGTGACCAGAACCTCTTTCTTTCTCAGGAGTTTTATCAATACATTTCCACTGTCTGGACACGCAACATCACCTCCATCCTGTGGGTCTTTCAAATGGGAGCTCACAGGTCTGTGTCAATCTAGTTCACTCAGGCATAAATGCAGTGTCCAACACATTTCTGTCACACAACACACATTCATCCACAAGCTTGGGATCCTGGTGCATGGATTTTGAGTACGACGTTAGCAGGGTGCAGCAGGCCCCTCCTCTTGTGACACAGGCAAAAAGACCTGGTCACACTAGGAATACTTCAAACAACAGCATGCCACTACCACCATACTGTATGTATGAATCCATGAAAAAGACAGCAGTCTTTCGTCCCGACTAAGGGTTCATGGTGTGGCCCCTCCAGGCTCAGTAGAAGTTGAGGACCAGTCTCATGTCAAAGGCATGCCTAGGCCTTTACTTGGGTAGTTGGAATCTGGGCCAGTAATCCAGAAACCGGGCACCAGATACTTTCATTTTGGAACACAGGACATCGAACACGACTGAACCTCATTCAGGGGACAGTCCCATCCCATCTTCCTTCCATGTCCATTCAGCATGATAGGGACTCTGAAAAAAGTGTGTTTGTTAAGATTTTAAAGTGCATCATGGTTTTGCAGCAGACTTCATATTGCATTTCAAGTCACTCTCATGGCATACCCATTTTAATGTAGCTTGCACTGATCGAAACTTCAACCTCTTCAACTATTGACACATTTAGTGACAGCCTGCATTACAGTCTTTCACAGCGGCTGCTAAAAACTTTGATAGTGCAAGAGTGTAAATACTTCCCTTACGTTAGAACATTGAGTGAGTCTCTCGTCCTCAAAGAACAGTTAGAAAAAGATTTCTAAGTCTTTCCTTTTTTACACTAAAATATATAGCTTCTCAAGGACACAAAATGTAATATTCCAATACATTTGTGGTGTGCCAGGCAAGTTTTGCACTCCCTATTCATATCAGGGCTTACCCTATGCAAGGAGCCTTGTATAACTTTGAGGAAACAATGGTACATTTGGGGCCAAATTTCATAGTATTTCTTTGCCCTTGCTTCATCCATGGTGACGCGAGAGCAAAACAAAACTAAAGTCAGATTTACCAAGCTACAGAAGGCCATCGTGTGTAGCCCAGCGTTGCTTGGTAAATCTGCATTAAGGCAAGGCAGCGCACGTCACTTCCAAGTGATTAATCTGGCCCTAGGCGCCAGTTCATAGAGACAGTGTGGGCTTGTCCATTTGGGAAAAGATTGATGGCTTGTAGCTTAGCATGGAGTTGCTGGTTCCATTGCTGGCACTAGTCAAATAATCTCTCCAGACAGCAACAACACACATGATTTAAAGCCATGCCTCCCAATTCTCTAGCTGTGAGGTTTAGCCCGTCAGGTTGGATTTAGAATCCTGTTTGGTTTTATGCTCTCTTTATTGTGTTTCTGCTTTGGAGGAAGTTTCAACCACCAGGGAAAAATTTGATGCTGTTATTTGCATTCCTGTAAAAAGGGAGATTTCCTCTTGGTAGTTATTTATTAAAGTAGAGGCAGAAACACAATAATCACCTCACCATTCAACAAGAAATGCAAGTGGACGCAATCCTAATCTGCACACTTTAAAATAAACAACGTAATGATACAGAAATATTCCAAGTATTAGTATAAAAAGTAGATTAAATTACATAAAATTGGCAATATATTTAATACAATAAAAGAAACCTATTTTTGATTTTACATACACAAAATTTGTTAACAATTGTAGACACAATGAATCTAAAGGACCTCAGACACTCCCTAAATCCTTACACAGTAAAGAGAGAAAGAAACAGACAGTACATTTTGTCATTCAGTATAACACATTTGCTTTAAGCACATTTATCCTGGAATCAGATATAAGACAAATTCTTATAATATCTACAGATCCAGTGGCCTTCACGAATTGTGTAGATATTGTGTCGACGCGTTTCGATGGTGTTACTGTTAATATCCCAACTTTATCAAGACAAAGTAATAGGAAACTCTCTTAAAGTTGCACTCATATGGTTGCACCTTAAAGTCCTGTGTGTAAAACAAACACATTTTAGTATCTGTGCTACATCAAGATACAATTTCTCTACTGTATAACAAAACACCTCATTATGTATGAGCAGTACTATTTGTGATGCATTGTCATCTTGCCCACACAGCAGTACTTTATAAATAGATTAACATGTTATAGAATTATAGACGATGCTTTTATTGTACATGACTACTCCTTTGCATGAGTCCTAACAGAGATCTTTACAATGATCATAACCTAGGCGTTTCCCAAAGAGAATAGTAAAAACACATCACAGAAAATATTAAAAACCAATCCCATGCCTTATCACACGAACCAATCATACCTTACTATATCTAGAGGAAATTCGTTTAACTGATTTGAAACTTCTTGGGAGGATCACACTAATGGTATATTAAATCATATATATACCCAAGATTAAACATAATGAACATTCTAGCCTTCTTGTATACTAATTTACCTGAAGCACTTGGATGTATGGCTCCCTTTCATAAAAATCAAAGATTAACTAAGAC
The DNA here is from genome assembly GCF_964204655.1 of Triturus cristatus. Lineage (NCBI taxonomy): Eukaryota > Metazoa > Chordata > Amphibia > Caudata > Salamandridae > Triturus > Triturus cristatus. The sequence continues at coordinate 130,542,796 of NC_140582.1, forward strand.
TGTCAGTCCTTAGGCAAAGTTGTATCAATTCTAAAAAACAGGAAAGAATAACCATAAGAACTGGCTCCGATGATAAAGAAAGGAATTCTAATTATCCACTAAATTACACAATAGCTCAAGTCGTATCTTCTCATTCTTCATGAAAATATTAATTATATGACGACCCGATCAGCATCCCGTGTATGTTTCTCACAATGTTAGAGTTTTATAATGGAACTTAATGGGCCAGATCCTTTGAAATGCACCTTCTTTCGTGGTAGCTTTTTCTATTAAATGAAAATATAAATAAAGGACCCTGTCATTTTTACAACTTATTATGACATGTCACTAAGGTTGCATATATATTAGGCCTGGGCTAAAATTTCGTTCCGTTCGTGGAAATTGCGATAATTTGACATTTTCGCGTTCCGCGGAAAGAGCGAAAATGTCAAAATTTCCACATTCCGCAGCTTGGCAATAATTTGTTTCTTGCTCGCGCTGTAAAATAATACATTCTCGCGCGCACGCGATAGCCTTACCTGAATCCCTGCGTTCACCGACAAGTTTTCTTGATCCGGTCGCGTTCTCCATGAGATGTTGTATTGTTTTTAGCCATTTGCACTGTCTCGCGACAGTTCGCGCCCGCAGTGACGTCATGCGTCGCGCGAGCACGTCTTTCTTCTCGCGATCATGCACCGCGAGACAACTGAAAACAAGATGGCCGCGCCCGCGAGCAACCACATGGGTAAGTTGGCGAGCCGCAACCATGCAGAAAATCTCGCGAACATGCGGGAAAAAAACTTCCGCATCTTCGTGATATTTTTGCATTTTTGCGATAATTTTTAACATTTTCGCGATAATTTGCGAAAGTGGATTTCGCAAATTCCGCCCACCCCTAATATATATGCTCAAAGGGCCATGCTTAAATAACTTTTTGTCTATGTATATTGTAATATTGCTAGCGCCCCATGGACACCATATATCCAAACAGGAACAGCAGCCAACTATTATTTCAAAAAGCTCGTTCCTTGGGGACTCTTGTGGTCGAGCGCAAACGCTGAAATTCGCAGAATTTCAGCGTTTGTGATCGCTATTTGGCTGCTTGCAATGTAGGTAAGTTTAAACCAATTCGCAAAATAAGGAATCGCAAAATTGCGATCCGTTATTTCGCGCAAGCATTTAGAGAATCGCAATTTGCAATTACCTAAATGCTATGCTGGTAGGCATTGCAAATTGCCATTTTGCCTTGAGGAATCGCAAAATACCACCAACTTTAAGTTGGTGGTATTTTGCGATTTCATTTCAAAAAGCACTTTTTGGCTTTTTACACAGTGCTATGTGGCCCACATACATGCCCTTAGGGCATGTATGTGCCCCACATGTGCACACTTGCACATTTCAGGGGTGCAACAGGGTGTCCTTTTGGAACACTTGCACCCTTGAAATTGCGCCTGCAATTTGCGAGTGCCTCTTGGTAAATCGCAAATTGCGGGCGCAAATCCTTTTCATTCCTATGGGCCTCGTGGCCCATAGGAAGGAATGGGATGGGATTCCTTAATTGCGAATCGCAATAGGATTCCTTGATTGCGAATCTCAATTTGCGATTTGCAATTAAGGAATAATAAGGAATCGCAAATATTTTTGCGATTCCTACCTACATTCAATTTTGCGAGTCCTTAATAGCGATTTGGTAAAAATCGCTATTAAGGACTCGCAAAATTAAATTTACCTACATATGGCCCTATGTCTCCTGTAATGCTCCGTCCGAGGGCTGGGCCCATTTCATTCACATTGACCTTTGGACTCTGCTTTGGTGCAACCCGAGGTAGGGCTCAATATATAAACTTTGCCGGACAGTTTTGGAACATGTTTACTCCCTACTCAGGAATGTTCAAAGCTCCTTTACATTTATGAGCCATAGCTGTTCCTGTTATGCATGATTGGACTCCCCCTCATTCTTGTGGTGTGAGTATGAGCTCACTTATTTGAACTGCTTATGGTGTGAGCTGAGCGTGTCTGACTGCCAGTTACAACCGGCTAAGTACCTGGGATGTAGAGGACCTCTTTCAGGAGTGGCTTGACCATGCTTCCATTCTCCTGGGGGTCTGAGGACTGCTACACTCTCAGAAGGATCAAGCTCGAAACATTTCCCACATTGACAGAGTCTGAATGCATCCCTAACCCTGGACATCACATCCAACTCGGGACAACCGGGCTCTTTCAGTGGCATGGTGCATCCTAAGGCTTCTAAACCTCCACCCAAAAGTCTATAATGGCCATGCTCTCGGCCACCCTATCCTCAACAGATTTGATGCATCAATTTGAGAAAACTCTGGAGAAACATTTAAAGATATTCTCCATGCTATACAAGACTCCAAGACTGCACTGGTAAATACAGCTAGGAGCAATTCAAATTGAAACTGGTCTGCTGCATGCGGATTACTCTAAACTTGTGGAATCCACGCTTTCACTGCTTGAAGTGCCTGCAGAAGCAAGTTACGACCTTACGAGAATAGATGAGGGAGTTGTCTGCTAGGGCGCAGGAGGCTCCTGGTGGAATAATATCAGCTTTTCATGCTTCCTTGAAGGGGTCAAGAACCCAAACAGGAAACTGTTCCTGAAGGAGTAGCTAACAACAACAGTTCTCATGGCTAATGTCCCGAACTCTTCTCCATTAAAAGGGCACATAGGATTCCGGGGTGGCCCCCTTCTATTGGATCTCCTCCTCACCCCATTATAAAATGATTCCTCAATTATTGGGACAGGGACCTGATATTACAACTGTTCTGCTCGAAGGGCCCCTGGTCCTACAATGGTGCTACAATCACGGCATATCCGGACTACACCTCGGAGGTCCAGAGGAAGCACAACACCTTTACGGTGGTTAAGGTGCAGAGCCACACCTTGGGCCTTTCATATGTCTTACTTTTTCCTGCCAAATGACGATTGATAGACTCTGATTCCATGCACTTCTTCACAGCTCCAAAGAAGGCATGGGACTGCCTGTGCTCCAAAGATGTCCAACTTCCCACCAATGCCTCCCAGAATGCCTTAGGTGGTTGGTATGATGGAAGACCGAAGGTCCGCTGACGCCCACAAAAAACCTGATCTCTCCCCACAGATGAACAGGCGGCCCGGGAGAGGGCGCGAGTGATTGCTAAGATCTCAACCCATAGTTTCAATCGCTACCTCCATTTAGCTATCGACACGGACTCGAAGATTGGAGATCTCGGATCAGTTGCCTCAGGAGTGGGATCTCTGGTCACTCCACTGCACTCTTCCAGAGGGGGAATCCCGGACCCTAGATAACTGGCCCCTGGACAATCAGGACCCTTCCGAATCCTTCTCCCCAATTTCTGACATACTTCTGAGTCCAGTAACGTATGATGCTGGAACTGGTTACACCTGTGTGTGGTGGGGCACGCAACTTTGATAAATTTGGTTTGGCTCTTTCTACTGATACTAATTTGCCTGGTATGCTTACGATTGGCCCGCCCCCACCTTTGATACATTTCCGAATTGACTTTTTCATACTTGTGGTATACTACATAACTGTTCCTTGTAATTGGGTCTTTCTGGCATGATGCCCGTTGATATCTAAGACTGGGGATGGATGTTTTGACATGCTACAGCTTTTATGGGTTTCCTACCATGTGGCTGAATAGCTGGGAGAGAGGAGGTATGGGGTGGATGTTTTATATAAGACTCTATGTATCCTGTTGCATTGGGTATTCTTTAGCACCATGGCAAACTAAGTAGGTGATGAATGGGGTGCTGAAACTTTTCAGACACTCACCCCCCAGTCACAGATCTGGGTTAAATCCATCATCGTTCTTTAGCTCACTTCCCCACCCCAGTTCATAACCAGCCATATGCAAATCAGTCTTGACCCTGTTCCTCATGGGAACAGTCATGCCCATACTGTAAAGCCAGGTCTTCCCTAGACCGGAAACAGGCATCCTGGGACGGGGTTTGGGGTAACACCCCTCATCAGCAAGGTTAGCTTGAATCCAGTGGCAAAGTGAGTAAGGGAACCACATCTGAGCATACCCTGCCAACTTAGGGCAAACAAAGAAAAAACAAGGAGATGATGAACGGAGCGCTGAAACTTTTCAGACACTCACTCCAGGGACACCCAGTCGACATGGAGTACTCCTAAAATGCCACTGGTCATCAGGTTCATACTAGGTGAGATTATACTTTTTGTACCTCAGATTATCGGCCCCTAGTACAAGCCTCTGAGAATTTAGGTTTAACCATTTCCGACCATAATCCGCTCAAGGTGACCTTCCGATGGGGGAGGACTATGTCTGCCGTCCCATCGGGAGGCTGTGAACAGAGGCCTTGCGGGATACGCCCTACAGGGAACCCATAGCCACTCACCTCTCGCAATAATTTGAGAACAATAATGGTACAGGGACCAAAAGGGACATGAATGGGACGCCATGAAGGAGGTCATGAGAGGGTACTGCATTAACACATCTTCTGGTGGGCGATCGGCACTAGTGTGCTCTGTTACGGACCTTGAGACACAGATACATATTGATATTGCCAAACTTGAGGTAGTAACTGTCGTCACCGCATGCCCACAGCTGGCAAATCGTCACCACCAATATAAAGAACAGACTCAGCATTTGAGTGACCTTCATTATAAAGCCACGGTGGCACGTCAACACGCGGAGGGAGATATACCTGGGTGCATGTTGGTGTGGCTGCTGTGTTCAGAAACCCCACGGACAGTTATAGGGGCCATTCACAACATGGGGGGGCGCATGGTAAATGCACAAGCGGACATAAATGAGGTCTTTATCTAATATTATAAAACATTATACATCTCGCCTACAGAGCCATTAATGCCAGCACTTAAGGTCTTCCTGCAGGTGTTTGCTCTTCATCAATTATCGCCCTACACCGAGTGGAATTGGAGCCAGCCATACAATTGGAAGAGCTCCAGCAGTCCATCCACCAGATGGCATGGGGCAAAACCCAGGGCACGGACGGGTTTCTTGTAGAATTTTTTGCAATGTATTGTGCTATGCTGGCCCCCAAGTTACTGGCGATGTATCAGGAAGCACATCAAAGAGGTTGTCAAGCCACCTCCCTTCGAGAGGCCCTTATAGTTGTACTGCCAAAACAGACCAAGGAACCGCTCCTAGTGAGTTCCTATCACCATGTCTCCATGTTCAACATTGACTATCAGATACTGAGAAAAGTGTTCGCAAACAGACTGCTTCCTGAATTAGATTTTCTGAAACACTCTGACCAGTGTGGCTTCCTTCCATATCGATTGACCATGTTCAATATACATCGACTATGCAATATCATAGGTGCAGTGCATGCTTTGGAACCACTCCCTGTGGCGGTCTCCCTATATTTTGAGAAGGTCTCCAACACGTTGGGCTGGTCCTACTTGTTCTGTGTGTTGAAGGCCTTTGGAATTAGCCCTATATTCCTCAAGTGGGTTAAGTTATTGTTTCCTGCCCCACAAGCTAGGGTATGCACAGATCACTGCATCTGGGGCTCTTTTCCCATCATTAGGGGTACTAGGAAGGGTTGCTTCCTTTTGCCCATCATCTTTGCTTTTGCTATGGAACCACTGGCTGTGGCTCTGCGGACCCCTCTTGGTGTGCACAAATCCACACAAATTGTCACACTGTCCCCGTCTACGCAGATAATGTGCTCATTTATCCATGGGATCACATCCATTCCCTGTCTGCCCTTTATAACCTGCTGGACAGCTTTGGAGACCTGACTGGACTCTGGGTGAATTGGGGTAAGTCTTGCATTTACCTGCTCCGCGGTTTGAATTTCACCAAGAGAGCTGCATTAGTGCGAGACTGCCTTCCCTGGCATTTCGACACTTTTCGCGTTTTGGGTATTAATGTTTACCACACTAATAAGGATCTTTTTGATCGCAATCAAGGCAAGTCCTTGACTTCAGTACGTAGTTTGATGGTCTTTTGGTGGAAGCTACCTTGATCGCTTATTGGCTGAGCAGCAATAGAGCAAAATGCTTATCCTTCCATGGCTCCTATGCTTGTTTTCAATGCTCCAGTGCCTTCTTTAAGGAACTGAGTGGTCTGAAATCGGATTTGGTCTGGGGGCCACCACAAAAGTGTGTATCCCTCCAGACGCTGCATCATCCTATGCTGGAGGGTATGTGGGGTACTCCGGATTTCGAACTGTACTTCGCTGCAGTGCATGTCCAATAGCCTGGGCGGTGGCTGGCGAGGGACAAAATGGAAGAATCTGACTTAGTATTTAGTGTGCTTAGAAATGGAAATCTACTCCATTGGCTGCTAACAGTGGGGAGCCCAGTTAGAGAGCTGCTTAAGTTATTGCGTGTGGCTAAACTGATATGGAATAGATATATGCAGCCCAAATGCACAGTACCCCCATATTTACCGCAGATTCCTCTCTGGGATCTCCCCGCATCATGGCTACTCCTGGATGGACATGACCCGGGTCCTTGGCAGGAGGCAGGACTGCATCAACTGGGTGACATATTTGAAGATGGTGCCCTACAATCGTTTCAGAAATTTCAAGATGCATCCGACCTGGGAGCAGGCTCCTTCCTCACTTATCATGCTTTAACACGTGTTATTGGGGGCGCTTGGTCAATGACAGACATGGAGCCTAAGGTTCCATCACGGGCTGCAGTGCTTCCTTATCTATACAGCTCTCCTGCCTCCAGGCATGAACAAGACACTTAAAGCCATGACTATGTGGCATGCGAACTTGGGCAGTCTTTACAGACAAGCAATGGGCAATGACCTTGAGTCACAGCAAGCAGGTGTCCCGTATTAAGCACCTTAAATTCACACAATCTAATTACCTCCATTAGTCCTACCTCACTCCACACTGCCTCCATGTGATGTTCCCGGGAACTCTTTCTACCTGCCCCAGATGTGTATCTGCTGATGCCACATTTTTGCATATGGTGCACGCCTGGACCTTGTACTGTAGCACATTTCTGCGGTGACTGATGTACATTATAATTGGGGATCACTAAGCGTACTTTCCTTCCTCCTGTTAGTGACTGTTTGATTGCTGCAGACACCAAGGCGGCGCTCCCCATGCACATTACATGATGGACTCTCTCCCCTACCTCTAATCACTGCCTGAGCACTGTTCAAATGTATATTGCTTCCTGTAGCATCCCCTCTACACTCTCTGTCACTTGAGAGGTCTCTCCCACCTCCTGGCCAGCGTTACACTTGTTACTTGTTACACTTGTTTCTGTTGTTGGCATTGTTGATCTCCTCTGGTATTAGCCTTTTATACAAGGATGGGATATCTCTGGTTACACAAGAAACCGCAGTCATTACAGTCTTTTGGAGACATTTATTTCTTGCATGGTTGCTGGGTCGAGTTCATCCTGTGATTTTATGATCTATTGCTTCGTACTATATATCTGTCTGTACCTTGAAGATGGCAAAAAAGAGATTTTTTTAAAATGGTTGCATTCAATTTCCTGTTATCCAGAGGAAGAGTGTGGCTCTCTCTAAGCTGTACAAACTGGGACAAACTTAATTGATCTACGCTGTAATAGGAACTTAATTCAGCAGGCTTATTTCAGATTGATATGTCCAGTCATTATTAAATAGCTAGTCATTCAGGAAGTATGCTCCGGAAAGTCTTGAAGGAAGAGGCACACATCGGTTCCCTCATAATTTGAGATTGTCTTGCAATAGTTTAAGTGATGGGGTCTTTCAAACAATGTATTCCTAGGGTTGTCCCAACTGCCTTCTTGTTGAAAAAGGCACAAGTGATCCCTTTATTGTGTGTTGATCTTATGCTGTGGAGTGCCCTGTAGCTGTGGAATAATGTAGGCAGGTATCTTGGACCCCACGACCTTTATGTTCTGTGTGTATTTCAAACATCTTGAAGGTTACCCTCAATGCTAGAGATAGTCAATGGAAGTCTTGAAGTTCAGGAATGATATTCTCCATCTATTTCACACTTGGAACTAGTCTTGATACTTAGGGCCTCATTTATGAAAAGTGTTGCATTGCAGCATGAAAACAGCGATGCAAGACTTTTCAGTACGCCCTCCTTGTGACACCATGGATGTGCTGTATTTACGGTACGGCGCTCCATGTCGCAAGAATTTAGAAATACGTCAGTATTCCTGACGTATGTTTAGGCGCAAAAGTGACGCAACTCCAGCAATGTATCCTTTCACATGGGGCAAACCCCGTGTAAAAGTGCCTGCGTCAGTCTTACGCCTGCTTTGAGGCAGGCGTAAGGATTTGATGCAGTGGCGTCCTAGAAGTTTCGCAGTGAAATCTCATAGACTTCACTGCAACACTTCCATTAGCCTTTTTTACGGGGGAACACCCACCCTGCATACATTATACCTGATGGTGGTATAATGTAGGGCAGGGGGTTGCAAAGTGAGGCATCTGCTTAGGTGCGTCACTTCGTAAATATGTCACAATGTGGTGCATATTTTATGCCGTCACTGTGTCACAAAAAGTGATGCAGAGACGGCGCTGAGGCTGATGCAAACCTTTGCTGTTAGTAACCAGGTGTGGAAATTCCACTGAGGGAGAAGGTCCACCTTTTGCGATGAAAACTTACAATGGTGTGACCTTGCTCAACATATGAAGACAGAGGTGTGTGCTACACTTGTGTTTTGAAAGACAGCATTGGGGCAAAGATAACTTCTGGGTTTCCTACTTTGAGATATGGTTCGGAGGGATTGTAGCAGCATAGGGGTGCACTGCATTGGATTTATTTTATCAAAGAGTAACACTTTTAGCTATTGAGGCACAGGTTTCTTAATCCCATATATTTTTCTTCATCAATAAGATATGAAGTCATGTCCTCCCTGAAAGAGGTTGATGTATGTGTTTTCTGCAGAGTATTGAACGGCATCTTGAATGTGCCAACAACATCGGCTATAGTGGGTGAGTATGAAATAGAAAGGCATGGAGATAGTAATGATCCTTGGGACACCACTCATAATATTCCTTGAGGTACCAAAGTAAACCAAGATCATTTATGATGTTGAACGAATTACTGAATCCATAATGCAAGCTGTGTAACACTCATGTAGTGTGTGAGACAATGAAAAGCGATGTTACAATCAGGTGTCATAAGATGTTGTCTGGTCTAATAGTATTGATGCAGTAGGTTGGTTCTTACCAGGGACTATCAGTATCCCCTCTGTGTTAATGTACGTGTGGAGTCTGTCCATCTGGTTTTTCTAAATCCTCATTTAGGCATTGGATTGGAGGGATAGGCAACTGAACACCGTATTGTGTGCTGCAGGTAATGTAATGACCCCTGAAAGGGAACAAAGGCAGGTCAGTTTACAAATATTGTGGTTGATTAGTCATTTTGTTTTATTTTTAATGTAATTCTTAGGACAATGTCCATTGAATAGATGGCTATGTGTGCCTGTATGATTGCTGCTCAATGATGCATGGTGAACATATGTATGTACTGTATGGGTACTCTGCAACATTGATGCAGTAATCTTTGAATCACATCGCCTGTTTATGACTGAGTGTGCATGTTTGTGGTTCTTGTATATGCGTGCCACGTAAGCACCAAAGACCCAATGTGAGGTGCATGCAGTCAAGAGTACCCAGGACATATAGGAAACTAGCGATAGCATAGATGTCTGCCTTGGCCTGATGCTGATAGGGGTCTTGTTTAGGCAAAAGGTACTGGTATATGTTGGTAGTTTTGACTCCAAAACATGGGGCAGGAAGATATATGATGTGCTGTACGACACTACAACTCTTTGCCACAAATGCTCAGAAAGGAACTTGAAGCCAATAGATGGAGTGCCAAAGTAATTCAACATGAATTGGTATTTAAGTGATTTGCCTGTAGCGAGCTTAAAGGAGGGCCAAATTGTTTCATAAGATGGAATATTACTGCCTAGCCTATTCCTTTCTTTGTATCTATCTTTTTTTTGCGTTGAAATTTTTTATTAGCATTTCAGAATCATTAAACAAAAACAAGAAAACTCAAATACAAGTAATAAGTGTAAGAATCATATGATAGAAATTAAAAGGTAAATCCATATATAGAACAATATTTAATATTATGCTATCTAGGACAATAAATATATATAACAATATATAAAGGAAAGAGTGAAAAAGCATATACAATCAAGTTTTTAAAAACTAAATGATAACAAATACAAACATGTTAAGAAAGTAAAAAAGGATTTCATATCTGTGAAAATAACTCTAGTTGATCTTGAATATTATATATAATACTTTCATGCGAAGCATTTTGAATCATAGCAGATAACCAGGACTCTTGAGATGGTGGAGTGGAAGATTTCCATTGTCTTAATATACAAATTTTAGCAGTTGGAAGCGCGGTATGTAGGAACCGAGATTGTGGTTTAGAAAGAGTGGGAACATTTCTGAAATCATTTAATATAATATTAGCTGTGGAAAGGGGTAAATGCAGTGAGATAGACTTATGTAAGGTCTGACCTATGTAAGACCAATAAGGGTTAACCAATGGACACGTGCAAAGAATATGTACAATATCACATCCAGAAGCATTACATATCCAACAATTGGAATGCGGTAACAAGCCTGCCTTATATAATCTAACCGGAGACCAATGCCAGTCATGTAGAATTTTAAATAAGCAAAACTTTAAACGAGCTTCTCGAGCTCCCTTATCCAAACCATCTAGTATATTCATCCATTCCATATCTGAAAAAGAAGTCTGTAAACGTGTTTGCCATTTATGTCAGAGCTCGCAGGATAATGGGTGTGAAAATAATTGAGATGTAATTGTTTTGTAGAGACCTGAAATGACACCTTTCTGTTTGCCCCAAATTTGTAAATAAAACACTATTGGTGATATAGATAATGACCAAGGTGTGGAACCAAGAGCTTTGAGAAGAGATTTTCTAAGTTGATCGTATTTGGCATGCTGCAGTGGGGGTAAGTTGAATTCATCCATTAAGTGTGATAGAGGTTTAAGATCCTCGTCATGGAGAATTTGGTCTAGTGTGACAATGCCTGCCGATTTCCGTTGAGGCCATAGAAAGCTTCTACCTTTAATGTGTATTCTGAAGTTGTTCCATATAGGCCTTTACATGTAATCGAGAATTTACGCCCAAGATACGATGCGCTCTTTGCCATATCTTACGCCTTGCAGACAATAGGGGGTTACGTGGATCTATTCGGCTTGAACCAGATCCATATAAAACTGCAAGACTATTTGTTGCAGACAGAAGATGACGCTCAACATGGACCCAATGTGGTGTATTTAAATTATCTTGCAGCATGTATGAGAGCTGAGATAAATGCAAGGCAATGGTATAATGTTCAATGGAGGGAAGACTGAGACCACCATAGGAATGATGAGCATTTAATTTGTGTATAGCCAGACGAGGTTTAATAGAACACCATATGAAAGATTTAATTTTTGAATCTATGAGGCGCAATGTGGATAAGGGAACATGAAGAGGAAGCATACCAAAAATATAAAGAAAGCGCGGTAACGTAACCATCTTCACCGTTTGAACTCTACCCCATAAAGACAGACCCAGCGCTTTCCATTTATCAAAATCTGAATGATTAAAAGCCCTAAATTATCTGATACCATGGCGTCCAATCCCTTATTTACCAAGATAGCTAAATATTTTTACAGAGAAGGTTGCCAATTAAATGGATATCCCTGTACCACATCCCTTGAGGTTCCATCTGAGATGGGAAGTGCTTCACTCTTATCCCAATTTATTTTATACCCAGAAAAAGAAGAAAATTCCTCTATCATTTGAAGTATTGATGGTAAAGATCTGTTTAAATCAGTAATAGTGAGCAGTATATGATCCGCATATAGATAAAGTTTAGATTCACCCACCGGTAAGGAAATACCAACCACATTGGAAGATTGCCGAATAGCGGCCGCTAAAGGTTCAATGGCTAATAAAAATAAAAGTGGGGAGAGGGGGCATCCCTGGCGGGTGCCTCGCTGTATAGTAAAAGTATCAGAAGTAAATCCTCCACAATTGACCAGTGCAGTGGGTTGTTCATATAACAATTTAATCTTTCTTATAAATTGTTCTCCCAAACCAAATTTTTCTAAGATTAGGAATAAATAATCCCATTCCACTCTATCAAATGCCTTTACGGCATCTAATGATAATGCCAAAGCATCATCCTGTAAAGATTTAGCAGTATGCAGAGTGTGAGCTAGGGAGCGTAAATGATTTCTGGAAGATCGACCAGGTACAAAGCCCACCTGAGTATTATGAATGAGAGAGGGAATAACTCTGCGCAGACGAGAAGCAAGAATACTAGCAAAAATTTTAATGTCACAGTTAAGAAGTGAAATGGGACGATAACTGCTATAAAGAAGTAGATCTTTTTCTGGTTTTGGTAAAACTGCTATTACTGCTTTATTAGATATATAACCTAAGGTGGAAGTACGTTCGGCTTCTTGAAATGCCGCATGCAAACAGTCTATAATTTTATCTCCGGACCAGCGATAAAATTCTGCTGGAAAACCATCCTCTCCTGGTGCTTTGTGATAAGGAAGTTTAAGGATAGCGTGAGAAATCTCTTCTTTACTAATGTCTTCATCCAGTATGGATCTATCTTCATCAGAAAGAGATGGTAATTCTAATCCATTTAAAAAAGACAACATTTTACCCTGATCTAAAAAAAAAAAAAAGGGTAAAATGTTTTCTTTTTTACCCTGATCTAGGAAAGTCTTGGTGTTGCGAGGAACATGGCGGCCGCTAGGTAAACGGCTGCGGCTCCCGTTCCTCTCTCCCCCTGGACTGCGTAAAACGTCCGTGTAATTATGCTGGTTTAAGCCCTTTTTTTTTTCATCAGTAAAAACTCTCTTTACCTTTGGAGTGATGCCCCCGGTGCCTGCTCTACTTGGAAGTGTGGGGGACCCCTGCTGCCCGTTCGCACCTGTGCTGGGTGTATGTCCGGAGTCTCGACCGAAGCGAGCACTGCCACGGACACAGGATTTCGAACTGCCGAGCATTCGAGTTTCACGGAGCTGGCGCTGGGAGGAGGCGGCAACATTGTTTCGGAGAAGGGACCTCGTCACCTATCAGTTCCGGGTTACTGGAGGCAGAGACAGAAGCAGCCACATTCAGATCAGCGGCGTCCCCTTCCTCCGGCAGGTTACCTCTGATTTTCAGGCCAGTGGGGGTCACGGTAACTCGGGAAGCTCCTTGCAGGTAGAAAGTCGGCGATTTTCATTTTTTATAATTCGAGGTAAGACCTGTGCCAAGCTTGGGGGGTTCTCTGATAAAGTGGAGCCAAATTTTCTTCTTTACAACTCTTCCTTAAAAATAACTCTACACCCGATTGAGGATGGCATGGATGTAGGCTCAGAGTCGGGGGTCAGCTCAGGCGGGATTAGGAAGCAGGAGGCAAGAAAGGGTGATATACCCAAGATAAACAGGTATACCCTCCGAACAAGAGTAATCTGCGCCTCAAGCACTGATAAGCCTGGCTACTCTCCTCGCCCTCCCCCAGCAATATCCGAAGTAAAGCAGCGGGGGAAAACGGAGAAGGAAACGGCAGGGGGGGGTGCGGAGACCAAAGGCAATGGGTCAGACAACTGTAGGAGAGGCGCAAAAGCAAAAAAACGCTCACCTTCAAGGGTTAAAGTAACCCCCTCCCTTAAATCATACTATAAGGTTATGTCTTCAAGTATGTGTACCACCGCCTCTGCCTCTGTCTCCATGCCCTCTGACCCTACAGTCCCTACTGTCTTGGTTAATACTCGCCTGAAAATGAAAGAACCTGGTTTGGACCCAGTCGCCGGGACTCCTATGAAAAGGGGGGGCGCTCTCACTCACGAGTTGAGCGCAGCAGAGGTGTGCCTCGGCATACCTCTCATGAATAGATACTCCCCCCTTGCCCCACAAGGAGCCCAGACAGAAGGGGAAGGGGAAGTGACCTCCCAAAATGAGGACCCTAGCTCTGTTGTCTCTCCCTTATCAGTTAAAAAGACTCTATCAGATAACCCTGATGGGAAAGGTGCAACTACGGCCTTGGGCCTTGTAACAGTAAATGCAGAATCAGCCTCATGCTCTGCTATCACTGGAACAGAGCCGCACTCCCTCGCTGACATTCTATTTGCTATCAAAGAGGAAATGTCGAATAGATTCAAGGTCTCCGAGATTAACCAAGCAGAGTTATCAAAGAGATTCAATATCTCTAAGACCAATCAGGCAGCCATTCAAGCCTCTTGCGAGGCCCTCTCCAGCAGATTGGATGAGGTCTCACTAAGAACTGATGCGATAGAGTTGGAGATCCCGAAAATAAAGGACTCTATAAATACAACAGCTGGGGAGCTGGCTAAAACATTAGCTCAGAATAAGGACCTCAGAGAGGACTTAGAACGCTTGGAAAATTATTCCCGCCGGAACAATTTAAGAATCTTGAACGTCCCGGAAGCTCTGGAGGGTGGTGACTTAAAGGGATTCACCATCTCTCTCCTAAAAAAAACAGTCCTGATAGGTGCACCAGAGATTGATCTCGTTCATGATATTCAGAGAATACACAGAGATCCCTTTAGGAGAAACCCAGCCAAGTCAAAGCCGAGGAAAATACTGATTAATTTTTTGACCTACTCAGTAAAGGAACTGATTTTGTCCTCCGCTCTTAAAGAGGGCTCCATTAACTTTGGGGGGCCTACTCCTTTTACCTTTCAAATAAGATCTGATATTTCTCATGCGACGGCCTCAAGGCAGTGGGAGTTGGGGAAAAGAATGGAGGAGTTGAAAGGTATCGGAGCTAAGGTTCAACTGAAGTTTCCCGCTCTTCTCCGTGTAATGTGGAATAACCAGATGCACCAAATCAAAATGGGAGAAGAAGCGGATGCTTTAATAGAAAGAATTAAAAGCAGCGTAGGAAAATAGGCCTTCTGTATGTATCCTTGGTAGATCCAGAAGCAGAATATGAGGGATGAAATAATAAATCCTTATGCGGCTTAACGTGGTTCAAGTTAGATCTATTATGCGCTTTTATGCTATTTGATTCACTTCTCTCTTTATAGTCCAGGGGGGGGGGGGCAGGGGTCGAATAGGCTCACCTATTGGAAGGGAGGGTTCCTCAAGGTGGAGGGTGGCACAGGGGGGGTTGGGGAATAGGTGGTAGGGTGGACACGGGTGGGGAGCAGTGGGTAAAAAACAAAAAAAATGAATCTCATCTCGTATTAAATGTTGGTCTTGGGAACGGTAGGTCTGTAGGTTCAATCCAAAGTAATGGCTTCTAATCGTAATATGGGGGGGAGAAGGGTCATCTTCACTTCCTGGAATGTTAATGGGTTAAGGTGTCCCCGTAGGCAAAGGCTGATTTTAAAATATCTTGAGCTTTCCTCGGCCCAGGTTTGCATTTTACAGGAAACTCACCTGAGCCAAACGGAAAGTTCTCTCCTTTTTTCCAGGGCTCCCTGGATAGATTGTTTTTGTACCTCTCAGCAGTCAGCCCACAACAGAGGTGTGGCAATTTTGGTCAAAAAGGGCCTACATTGCACTATAACAAATTGCCAGTCTGATTCATCCGGAAGGTGGTTGGTGGCCACTCTCTCCATCGATGACACTAATTTAACCTGTGTGTCATATTACGGACCAAACACTGACGACCCCTCCTACATCGGTAAACTTCAGTTGATTTTTACTCTGGCAATGCCCCCTTTCGTCATAGGTGGTGACTTTAACCTCCTCTTAGACCCAGTCAGGGATAGATCCAACCTGAGCTATTACATCGGTGCCCCAAAATCCCGTCGAGCCTTTATCAATTTATTAAATGACTTAGACTTGGCAGACGTCTGGAGGGCAAAGAAAGGTGATTTGCAAGAATTCACGTTCTATAGCAAAAAGTATGGTCATTCCTCTTGAATCGATTATGTCCTGGCAGACTCACCATCCCTCAATAATATTGAGGATATATTAGTTAAACCTAGTCACCTTTCTGATCATGCGCCAATCCAGATTGTCTATAGAACCAAAGGGTCGGCGTTGCAGTCAAGATGGACACTAAATAGAGCGATGTTGTCCGATCTTGAGATTATAAGGCTGTTAAGCTTTCCACTAATAACTTCTTTGAGTTAAATGGGGGATCAACGTCATGGGATTTTATTTGGGATGCATACAAGGCTAATCTGAGAGGTAATTTTCATAGCCTCAATTGTTTTAAAAACAGAATTGAAGCTAGTGCCTTAAAATCTGCTGAGGCGAAAATAAGTCAGTTGGAGAGGGATAGGAATAGACTTCCCCTGGGAGATTCGGAACAACTATCGCAAGTTTTAAAAGCTCTGGAAGATGTAAGACGGGAATACAGAGGGAAGTTAGAATTAAAGTGCAGGGCACAATGGCACACAAGGAACATGCAGAATTTTGAGTACGGCGAAAAAGCTGGGGCTCTACTTGCATGGAAGGCCAGAACAGATAGAGCAAAAAATAACATTAATACATTGACAATAAACAGTACGGGGGAGACCTCGAGTAGATTTGAAGATCTCCAATCCTGCTTACTTTCTCTCTTTTCAGATCTGTATAAAGAGGATTTGGAGCCCTCCCCACGCTCAGTTCAAGCATGGTTAAGCACTAAATCTCTTCCCTCTATAACAGAGGAATGCAGAAAGGAATTAGAGGCCCCCATCAGCATGGAAGAAATAAGTGGGCTAATCAATAAAAGCAAGAATAAAAAAGCTGCCGGTACAGACTCACTCCCAAATGAAGTATATAAACTTCTAGCGGAAGAACTGACTCCTGCCCTGTGCTCCCTGTTTAATGCGGTCTATAGTCCTGTCGGTAGGGTTCCAGAGTCTTGGAAAGAGGCAACTATAGTCTTGATCCTCAAACCAGGTAAAGATCCACTAAGTGCTGATTCTTATCGCCCTATCTCCCTGCTTAACGCCGATTATAAGATCTTTATGGGCGTGTTGGCAGGGAGACTGGGGAAGCTGGTCCCCAAGTTGATTCATCCAGATCAAAAGGGGTTCCTAGTAGGCAGGCAGATCCAAGAGCTAACTCAGTTAATGATTGGTAACATCGATTTGGCCACCACAAGATCTGACCCTCTGGCTATAATAGCCCTGGACGCGGCCAAAGCATTTGATAGAGTTTGCTGGGTTTACTTATGGGAGGGACTGGCAGCATTAGGGTTTGGTCCAATCTTCATCCAAACTTTGAGAAATTGCTATCAAGGTTCATCTGCTCGTATCTTACTGAACGGGACACTTACACCAGCCTTTAGCATTCAGAGAGGGACTCGGCAAGGTTGCCCGATCTCTCCACTTTTGTTCAACTTCTACATTGAACCACTAGCCCAAGTCATCAGGTTAGATAATGATATTCATCTCTTTAAATCTCTATGTTACAGTTGCAAATTAGCACTGTATGCTGATGACCTGACTGTATTTACAAACAATCCTGGTGTTGCGCTTTCCCGTTTAGAGTCTATTACAGAGGAATTTGGGGCTTTGTCAGGCTACCTGGTAAATAAATCTAAGACGGAGGTGATGGGCTGGAATGTTGAACAATGGGGAGGAGCTGACTCAGTAGAATTAAAATACTTGGGTATCTACATAGTCAAAGATCTAGCCAGAGTCCCCTCTCTAAATCTGTCCAGAGTAATCAAGGAAATAGATCGCCTCTTCTCTAGATGGAGAAATCTCCCTTTGACCATATACGGGAAAGTCAATCTGGTGAAGATGATCATTCTCCCCAAGGTCTCCTATGTCTTCTCCACTATTCCTCTATCTTTTCCCCAAAACTTAATAAGTAAAGTTCAGAGTAAGATCGGGAGTTTTATCTGGGGAGACAAAGGTACCCGATTATCGTGGAAAAACTAAGGCGTAGACTCGCTAAGGGGGGTTTGGCACTCCCGGATATATGCTGGTACGCACTGGCCTTTCAGTTTAAAGCTATTCGATCGCTACTGGTGAGACCTGAAGACTCGGCGTGGGGGAAACTGCTCTATGAAATGACAAGAACGGCAGAAGAGGGAGGAAGAGTAGAGGCATTTCTGCATAAGTTTGGCGCTACAAAGTACTTCAAAAAAGTACACTTGAAGGTTCTAAGGGCAGCTTTAGTTCTCTGGCTTAAAGTAAGAACTAAATGGGGGATAGGGTATTATTCGCTCCATGCTCCTATTTGGGACTCCCCAGGGACACCTCATTGTCTAAAGGACGGGCTGGCCTTACCTATAAAAAGGACTGGAATTACAATTTGGTCGGAATTGGTGGACACCGAGGGGGTCCTTCCGTGGGAGGTTTTGAGGGCCAGGATTGGCACAGGTTTCTCCAGATTTAAATACTTACAGCTTGCCTTGTGGTACGAAGCAGAGAAAGAGCAAGTAAAAGGAAACTGGGAGGTAGAAAGGCTGTGCCACTCAGTCCAGCCCTTAAAAAAAGAGGTATCAGTGTGGTACAACCTAGCCCTTGAAGCTGTAGACTCGGAAACACCCTCATCGATCAAAATATGGGAGCAGTCCCCCTTTGAGCCAATAATAGAAGTACTGTTTGAACCATCACTGAAGCTGCTGTATAAATTCATCAAACCTGCAGCTTTAAAAAAGAACCACTTTTTTGTTGTCAATAGACTTTACTATACACCAGCGAGAATCGCGAAATTCGCTCCAGCTCCAATACCGAAATGCTATAGGTGCAAGCTTCCCCTAGCAAATGATCTTCATATATTCTTTGAGTGCCCTGAAATTAAGACCTTCTGGAAAGAAATCGGAGACGCTCTCAAAGATGTGTTTAACTCTATCATAGAGGTCAATATGTCACTGATTTTCTTTGGGGACGATGGCCTATTTTGCATCAAGGCGTCACAACAGCAACGAGGTCTATTGTTATACTTGATTTTGCTTGCAAGAAGGGAAATATGCAAGAGATGGAAAGACCATCAACCACCTAATAGAGAGGATTGGCTCAAGGTTTCCTTCGCCATGGCCCATCTGGAATATGATGGAATAGGGGATGCGTCTACTAATCTTTGGCATCCCTTTATGAATTGGGGTCATAATCTACGACTAAATACCTTTGTCCAATGATTACACCAGTCACCCATACAAACAAGGGACTGGCCAACCAACGGAAACATATGTGGTAAGCCGTGGGCCTCCTCCCCCCATAAATCGTTTAAGCGGCTTCATAAGACCCACAAGTGTTTACTGGTGAGATGAGGACAAAAAAAAAAAAAACATTTTACCCTGATCTATATGGGCGTCTGGAGCCTATAAAAATTTATTGTATGTGGCAAATTCATTAACAATATCCTGAGAACATGTTAACATGGAACCCTTAGAGGATTGTAAAGCAGGGATAGCCATAGCAACCTCTCTTTGTTTCAATTGTGCTGCTAGAAGTCTACCCGCTTTTTCACCCTGTTCATAATGCCTCCCTTTCATTTTTTGCAAGGCATATTTCGCCTTAGAGGTGAAAAGAGAATTTAATACCATGCGTGATTGTTCCAGTAATTTTCAATTTTGTAAAGTAGGGCTTTTAGTATATAAACGTGTGAAATTGGTAATGTCCTGTTCCAATTGATTTTGTTTAGCAATATTTTGTTTGTTGAACTGGGTTGCATCTCGCATAAGTCTACCACGAATATCAGCAGCCCATATGACCCTGTGAGAATCCACTGAATTTTGATTAAATGTGAGATAATCATGAAGATGTTCTTGCGATTGTTTTTTACCAAGGGGTGTTTTATGACGTTGGATGTTCATTCTCCAGGGTTTACGACCTGGTTTGGGTGTCCCAGTCTGTAGACACAAGAGGACCGGAGAATGATCAGAGATGGATGCCTCCAAAATACAAGAATCTTGGATCGATTGGACCGTTCTCTGAGAAATTAAAAAGTAATCCAATCTCGATAAGGTGCCATGGGAGGGAGATGTGAATATATATTCATCATCAGTTGGGTGTGATAAGCACCAATGATCTATAAGGCCGTTGTCTGCAATGATATCATTCATAAGGGCTCTGTCCACTGCAATATTCTTATCAAGAGGTCCAGTTTTGTCCAAAACTGGATCTCTCACCAGGTTCCAATCGCCTCCGATGATGTATTGTGAGGCATCAATCTCCGACAGCAAACGATTCAAACGTAGAAAGAAATCTTTTTTAGCACCAGTAGGAGCATAAACTGAACCCACACATATATGAATATTACTAATGCACATTTTTGCAAAAACATATCTGCCTTGTGAGACTTCCCATGTTTTAAGTACACAAACTGGTAATGTTTTTATTTTTTTTTAATTTTATTCATTTTATTGCAAGCAAATCAGATACAAAGTATAGTCAAATATAAAAAACAGTAATCAAAACATATATCAATATAATGCATTATCCAGAGGAACACACAAAAAAAAATCATATCATTTACCAGAGGAATATTAGACTGCCAATTCTCCCTGGATCCATTGCAGCACAGGGGCCCATATTTTTCCCCCCTGGAGTCTTTTATTACGGCTTTTCACCGCATAAATAGCATGTTCCAAATTATATTTCGCCAAAAGACGTGCCCTCCATGTATAAAATAGCGGAGGATTTGGGTTTATCCAATCCTGAGTAATACAAGCACGAAAAAGAGACATGCAAATAAACATCAGCTTTTTCCTATCACCAATCATATTATCAGATGAGATCCCTATAAGTACCAATTCTGCAGTTAATATAATATTACTATCAAAAAATGTTGACAAAAATGTTTGTTTTTCAGTAATTATTAACGAAAGACATGGGCAATGAAAAAACATGTGACATGCGTCAGCTGCTTCCAAAGAACATCTCTTACAAGCCGTCCCGGATGTTGCACCCCATTTAAAGAGTTTTTCCGGGGTATGATATAAATCGAATATAACCATATAGTGCTGGGTGCGTGATCTGCCTGTTAATAGGATAGCGTTAGCCATCTAAATGGACTCTTCAACCAACACATTTGTCATGCCCAGCTTATGTGCCCAACGATCATGTATTAAAGGGATATCATCCGTACAGAATTTAATCAATTGGTTATAAAAAAAGCCAATCTTTCTTTTAATACATAAAGACTCAATCAAGGATATTTTCTTTAACCCTGAACACTCACCAGGTGATAAAGTTTTAAGATAACTATGCAACTGAAAATATTTAAAATAATCAGATTTTGGAACATTAAATTTGATTTGAAGACTTTGAAAAGACATCATATCATGATTATCCCATAGATCACCTAAATAGTTAATTCCTAAGTTGCTCCATTTTTTCATGATTTGATCCCTAAAAATAGATGGAAAGATATGTTTGGATATAAGAGGAGTATATATCAAAATTTTTGGAATCTCCACATATCTTTTAGTAATTCTCCATGCCCGATATGCAGCACTTACAGTCTTGAATTTAATTTTCTTAAAATAACTGGGTTCTATATTCTTTAAAAGACAGCCACGAGCTTCGACCCCCCAAAAAAATTCATATATAGAAGGAGAATGTGCGTCATTAATTGGAGCTTTGGAGCCAATGATTAGGGGATTAATAAATTGCAGTATTGAAGCTAGATAATAAAATAAAAAATGTGGAGTATTCCAGCCTCCTCTGGCCTTTGGGAGAATCAGTTTTTTAAAGGCTCTACGATGACGTCTATATCCCCATAAGAATCTCCCAGCCATGCTTTCCATTTGTTTAAAGAATTCTATAGGAAACTCCAAAGGTATTGTTCGAAAAAGATACAGAAACCGGGGAAGGATTAACATTTTTAAGACATTATTTCTGCCGTGCAAGGAAAGATGTAAATGATCAATACGTTCCAATGTTGTATTAGCTTTTTCAAGGATAGAGATAAAATTAAGTTTAGGAATATCAGAAATCGGGGTGGTGATTTTAATTCCAAGATACGTTGCAGTGGGGACTATATTGAGATGTGTAGGTGGATTCTGACCGACAAATAAAATCTGAGTCTTTGAAGAATTTAGCCTATAACCCGAAAAAGTTCCAAACTCGGCCGCTATCTCTTCAACTTTAGGCAGTGCACTTGTAATATCTGTAGTAAGGACCACTACATCGTCGGCATAGGCCAATGCCCTATATGAAATACCTGCTACCTCCACCGGTTTTATTACCCGCTCTTGGTTTAACTTATTGAGATAAATATCAATACATATATAAAACAGTAACGGAGATGATGGGCATCCTTGACGGGTGCCCCGAAAAATACCAAACGACCTAGAGATGTTAGATCCGAGTTTTACAGATGATGTTGGTAATTGATATAAAGCTTTCAGTGCTACAATCATTTTTGGCCCAAAGCCTTTCAAAGCCAGAACATCCCAGAGATACGGCCAGGCCACACTGTCAAATGCCTTTTCGGCATCCAACAGGGTGACTCCCAATGACGTATTAGTTGCTTGTGCCCAATCCATCATAGCAATGACTCTTCGAACATGGTCCGCCGTATCCCTATTGGGGATAAACCCATGTTGCCATCGCGACACAATGGATGATATTACTGTTGACATGCGAGTGGCCAGTATTTTAGAGAAAACTTTACTGTTGGCATTTATCAGGGATATTGGTCTAAATGACGCTGGGTTCAGAGGTGGCTTATCCTTTTTGAGAAATGCCATTAAAATAGATTGGTTCCAAGAGGATGGTGGGTGCCCCCTCTGAGCTTCCTGAAATGCAATCAGTAAATCTTCCTGTAGGATATTTCTAAAAATCCTACAAAACTCGAGTGGCAGGCCATCAGGCCCCATGGCTTTTCCCATACCCAGAGAAAGCAATGCTGCTTCTATTTCCTCCCATGTAATATCTGCTTCCAAAAACGAAATTTGTTGATCAGACAATTTTTAGATATTATTTTCTCCTAGAAAATTTATTACTAAATCCGAAGAATATAACAAGCTGTCATCTTTATAGAGATAAGAATAAAATTGCCGGAATACCTCTAGAATTTGATCCGGATGGTTATGAATCTTGCCGGCTTCATCTTGTATAGCACTGATATTATTAGAAATATCCTTCTCCCTGGTTCTCTTAGCTAGAATTTTACCAGCATTTTCTCCCATTTCGTAAACTCGAGATCTGAATGTTGCTACCTGCTCCGCCAGTTTATCTGCGAATATTTCATAAGCCTCGGCCTTATATATATCTAGGGTAGTCTTAATTTGCTCAGTGTCTTGATGATTAAGAATGGCTGTCATTAGTTTTTTTCCCCATTCTCGTACTAAATTAATATTTTGATCTATTTTCTCTTTTATATGCCGTTGTTTCTTAATTGAGTAGGAGAGTGTTTGGCCACGCACACCTGCTTTAAAAGCGTCCCACACATACTGAGGGGATGTGCTACCTCTATTAAAGAGAAAAAACTCTTTAATCCATTTCTTCATTGTATCAATATAGAGTGGGTCTGCTAACAATTTCCGGTCAAATGACCAGGGTCTTATTGTTAAGATAGGACTATCCTCCGTAGTTATTTCTATTAATATCGGATTGTGATCCGATATTATACGGGTAAAAATTTCAAATGTAGTACTGCTAATGAGTCTAGGATCTAAAAAGAAATAATCTATTCGTACAAATTTCTGATGAGGATTAGAAAAGAAAGTAAATCCAGGTGATCAAGGATTTTTTGCATATCCTACATCCCTTAAACCATATTCCGAGGTTAAGCCTTTTAATGCTTTAAATACCTTCTTTTTAGATCCAGAGTATACTGAATTACTAGATAGGTCTATCCCCCCTTCAAGATGCATGTTTAAATCCCCACAGAATATAACTGACGGGGGCCAATCAGCTAATTCGACACTCAAGTAATTCAAAATCTCAGGATCATCTGAATTTGGAGCATAAACTGAGCATATTGTCCATAATTTAACATCGATTTGTATTTCTATTATCACCCATCTTCCATATTGATCAACCTTGGTGCGTTTCAGGCAGCCTCTCCCATGCTTCATAAGAATTGCCACCCCTTTTGTAGTAGTTCCTTGCATAGTACAGGCAAGTAATTGCAGCCCCAAATCTTTAAATAAATGTCTATTACTCCACATAAAATGAGTCTCTTGAAGGCAGATTATATCTGCCTTCATAGTCTGTATAATCTGATTACATATGCCCCTTTTCTTTCTATTATTAATTCCACAAATATTCCATGAATAGACTCTAAACTTAGCCATCTTTAATGATTATGCAATATTCCACATTATTCATCTTTGTGAGCCTCTGATAATAGACCATTTGATTGTCTACATTCAATATCAGAAACCTTTTTGCATCATCTTTAAACCAAAGAACAAGAACAAGAACCATTACTAAAACAAAAGTCAAGCCATAACTCATTTTTTTCTGATTTTGCTTGCACCCCCATGCCCACCCCGGTGACCCCCCCTCTCCAGCCCCTCCCCTTCCCCCACCCCCTAGAATCCAACCCACCATGGACATAGGGACTATCAGTCCCTAAAATCGATGGAGTGAAAAAACATCTAGAGTCTCCCTGCCATCACCCTTCTTAGTAACCCTTCTTAATAACTCTATTACCACCCATTCAGTATGGTTCCAAAATTAATGATATTATATTAATATTTCCATATTTGTCCATCATTACGGAGCCAAAAGTTAGCCAAAAGTAAAAAAAAAAAAATGAACCTATATTTTCAATCCTAAAGTTTCAAGAAAAGAAAAAATATCAAGCTTTATCTTTTTCTACCAATGTTGAGCTTCTATCCTGCTTAAAACTGCTAAAAAAGCATAATAATTATACAGCAAGTATTCAGATGTTCAGTCAACTCAAAAAGAAGCCAGAAGATCTTTGGCAGCACTTACTGAGGTCAAATAGTAAGATCTCTCTTTCAAAATCACTTTAAGCTTAGAAGGATTCAACAAAAAAGCCTGAGCACCTTTATCTTGAAAAGCAGGGATTAGTTGTCGAAATTGCCAACGTTGCTCAATAGTAGCATGGCAATAATCTGGTCTAACAAAAAAGTCCACGCCTTTTCCCCTTCTTTTCCGGTCGGGCCTAGCCAAATCATAGAGACCCTCTCTTGCAAGAAAGTTATTAAGACAAATCAAAATCGCCCTAGGTTTTTCTTTAGAATCAGACCTGGAATTTCTCTGAAATGGAAACCTGTGTACCCGTTGGAGTTCAATGTTCCATTTCCATTGTACTAACTCAGGGAAAGCTTCAGAGAACAAATCAATCACAAATTGTCTTATGTTCCCTGCTTCACTTCCCTCAGGAACCCCTAAGATTCGGAGATTATTCCGATGTGACCTATTTTCCAAATTAACCAGTTTCCAGTTTATTTCATCTCTCAATCCTGCCATTGAAGCAATTTGCGTTTGCTGGTTTGTCACGGTGTCTTCAATCGCTGATATTCTACCTTCGGCTTCGGTCACTCTAGCGGTCATCTCACCGCAAGATTTTGCGACTTTCCTGAGATTATTTTGAAGGCTCCAGACAGCAACCTGTGTACGTAAGTTTTCTGCCCTTGTCTCTTCCCGGTGCTGGATCATGAGTTGACAGAGTGTGTCTAATGTAGTAGCTGAAGTCGTGGAATACTTATCTACCATCGTATTTAACGGGACCAGAGAAGTCGTTCCGTCTGTTCCAACCACTGCAACTACTGTGGTTTCAACAGTACCACTATCTACTCTGTATTGGGGGGCATCATCATCCCCATCCTGAGACTCCTCCTCATCACTCCCACCCTCCTGGTCCTCCAAGCTCAGTGATTCCGGTAGCGAGCCTGCACTCTTGCCACTTAGATCGTCTCTCCATTCGTCTCTCCGTTCCGCCTGAGCCACCTGGGCCATCAAGCTTTCTGAGTCCAGAGCCATACACAAGTCAGCCATAGAATAGAAATTACCAGCAGAGTCAACTGACTCAGTATCCTCAACTAAAAATTGAGTCTCAGCAACCTCAAGTACGGGCTCCAATGGCTCAGGTATTTGCTCTTGAATAACATATCCAGGCAGCTGTGAAGTTGATAATGCAGCACTCTGATGTGGGAGTAACAAAGAGTGAATGTCACTGTCTCCGGGTACAACCTTGTCAGTGTTATTATCCATATTTTTATCCAGATCTATCTCATTTTGTAATGCAATGTCCACCTTAGAGTATAAGCCTTTGCTGATCATGGTAATCTTTCTATTTTTTTTTAGAGCAAACATATCAGGAATTTTGGGGGCAATCTCAGAACTACAACCCCCAGAACCCTCTATTGATTCGTGAGCATTATCATGAATGGACTCATGAGTGGATTCCGTCGAGCCAGGCTGAACAATGTTTAAAATACTATTAGAGTCATTAGAGTCATTGATTACCTGTAAAGGGTTCTGGCCCACTTCAGATAGCGTGTTAGTTCCAGGATTTCCGGAATTTCCAGTGTTTTCAGTACCCCTAGCACTCTCCTGAAGTGCAATATCCTGTATTACTGTAGTCGTCTTCATATTCCTCTTGCTCCGGGGTTTAGAAACAGCCAGATTTTTTTTGAAGCCATAGTATTTTCAGCGTCTCCGCCTTGTCTCAAGCACCTCCTGAGCACCTGTGTTTTCCGCTGTGCTTTCTGCTGCCGCTGCAGTTGAAAACAAGGAGAGCAAGCAGCCGCTGGGCCCCCAAAACCACCGAGCTCCACAGCACTCCCTCCCAGAAAGGCACGATCCAACTCAAGCCGAGGCTCCGAGACTAAGCCACAGCACGGAACAGCTGGATGCCGCCAGGCGTATAGGAGCGACCGGCGGAATAAGCACCGAAGATCTGGATGCATTACAGGTGATACAGCCCGTATCAGTTTCTCTTCACTCAAAGCAGCGAACTCCTTCACTCCGTTTCACTCCAGGGTTCTTTTCAGCGACAGCTCCCGGGTTTGTTGCTCCACACATTGACCCTTTAGGCTGAAACAAACACAAATCCCATCCGAGTGATTAGGCAGGGAGACCGCCGACGATGCTGCTCACTCGAAAGTCGAGGCGTCCGCCATCTTGCCCCACTGGTAATGTTTTTCTGATAAGGATTTCTACCCCACATTTTCGAGTAGGGCCTGCTTCTGAAGAAGTCCCATTGCTGATACTACTGTGGCTAACTTTACCCGTGAAGTTTATCAGACTTGAGTGTATTAAGATGAGTCTCTTGAAGAAGAGCCACATCCACGTTTTTAGATTGTAAATAGGAAAGAACCTTCTTCTGTTTGATATAGTGTGTTAATCCATTGACATACCAGGATATAGCACATAAATCATGAGCAAGGACCATGTTAGAAATAAAAATAAATAAATAATAATTTTAAAAAATAGAGACTTGCAAAAAGATGTGATGGGAATGGGTATAGAAGAGGAAAGGAAAAAACCCACCAATGAGAAAGATAAATAAAGATAAAGTATAGAAAGCAAATAAAGAAAGATTTATAGACTACAAAAGAATAATAGAAAGAGTATAATAGAATAACAATAAACTTTTAACCGCGGGTCTGGGCGCACTAGAGCACCGCTCTGGGCCTGAACGCCAAAAATAAGGAAAATCCAGGGCTAGAACATTTAAAGAGAGAAAAAAGAAGAAGAAGAAAAAAAAGGAATTTGAAGTGGCCAATAACATTGATATGAGAAGCTAGAAAAGAAAAACCCTGAGAGAATAAAATTAAGTAAAAATAGAATATATGAACTAAGCTGGTAAGGAATATGAAGGGATATAACATCGGCCCTTTAAAGGATAGCATATTAAGAGAGCATAACATCTATAATATAACATTTTGGAAATATATTAGAAGATTTAAGTCATAGTAATCTAAATATTGATAAAGATATAGGATTTGAAATATATAAATATCTAAGAATAGGTCAAATAGTCAACATCATAAATAAAATAACTATATTGCATGTGATAGATAAATCATGCACTCATAACCTATAAAGGACATCATCAAGAAATATAATAGTAGTGAATAATCAAAATCCATAACCTGAATAATAGCCCTAATAAAAGATAAGCATGGAAAGTTAATACTGAGACATTTTGATGACTAATATATGTAAAATGCTACAGAGTTGTGACTATCTATTCATGAATACAGTAAAATAAATAGAACATTCCAAAAGGACAAGAGAATTTTACCAGTAAAACAGCACAGAGTTCATCTATATCTGTCAATTAGAGAGACATAAGCAAAAGTAGCTGCAACCTATGGCTTAATAAGTTATATAGGAGCCATGACATCACAATTATTTCTCATTAGAGGCAGACTTTAGAGGAGAACAGGACTTATCTCGACGTTGTTCCTGAGTTAAGGTGGAGACAGTATTTAAGGCGGAAGATGTATCATCTTGACTGCGAATAGACCAATCAAATTCTCTGCCTCTTTGACGGGATTCATGTAGATTGCGACGCATGTTATCCACAGATGTGGGAATAGCTTGAGGATTCCGAGAAGGAGCAGGGGTAGGAGCAGACTGTGTGTCCATGTCTTGAGATGTCATGTCAACCAAAAAACGTTGTAAGTCATCTGGATTGTAGAAGTCTCTGGTGTCCCCATTCTTAGAGACTCGAAAGCATGCTGGGTCAAACAAACCATACTTAATGTCCAATTTCCCCAATTGAGGTCTCATGGAGAGAAACACTTTCCTTCTTTCAATGGTGTCACGGGAAAAATCAGCTGCCAATCGTATTTCACAACCGTCATAAGAGTAAGAACCCTGAGTACGTGCTGATATCAGTAGTTGTCGAACTTGCTCATGCCTTAGGAAACAAGCAATAAGGGGTCTTGGACGTGTGTCTTTACCGTGCCGTGGAGGACCTAATCGATGTGCTCTCTGGATCTCAAGTGGTGGATCAAACTGAATGCCAACTAATTTAGGGAGTACATCACACAAAAAGGCTCTGGTATTCTGGCCTTCAATGTTTTCTTATTCAATGTCTCCTTATTTTAATGAAAATTATCATGAGAGAAATAGGTTGCGTATAAATATTGATGATATCATTTGAATATTGTGGTAGAGCATGAAAAGCATGACCAACAGAAATGAGCTCTGAAGCTGAGACACATATGTCTAAATGGAATATTGTAAAGACTTAAGTTGTGACGAGAAAAATAAATGAGGAGTTTGCGCTATATGAATAGCATTGATGCATATTGATGTACATGCAGACAGCATTAAACCTTTCAGGGAATGCTGGAAAAATCACTGCAACAATGATTTCCCTCACTTTCTTTCAGTAACAATCCTCATGTGATAGAAAAAATGCAGATTGCGCAGTTCTGCACTTTGATTATGTTAAGCCGCAAGTGGAGTCGTCATTCATCATATATAAAATATGAGACCGGGAATATTACATTTGGACTGACGCCTGCAACACTTGTAGCCCAATTAGCAGGTAAGCAGTGAATATAATGTGCCATCAACTCACTTCCTTTTTTAACACGTCTGTACTTTTAGCAAAAAGTAAAGCTGCCTTTTTTCATAAATAAAGATTGTTTCTTATATCCAGGTTCATATTGTTCCATTCTTAGTCCATTTAGCAGAGGAGTCAGCAGGAATACAAGTCACACATGCTCCAGGGAACATAAATTATTACTGGGCCCGGCAGCCGTGTGTTGAAGCAATGTTTCTTATTTCACTGAAGCAGTTGAAAAAAGCTTAACCTTAACACAGAGAACATACATTACTGCTGAGCCTGGCAGAAGTGTATTGAAACAATGTTTCTTGCTTGAAAAGGAACTGTGGCAAAATGCTTATAAAGGCAACTTAATAAAATGAGAAGAGCAGTATTGCTTAAAAATGTTGTATTAGCAGTCTTGTATAATAAAAGGGAATTGTGACGTGGTTTTTTCCTCAGAATGCAACACTTCAGTTATAGATGATTAATAAAATGTGCCGGTTTACCTCATAAAGACCGGGAATGTTTCCTCCAGCCGGTGTCTTTGGAGTCACAGCCCAATTAGCAGTGAGGTCATCGGGAGTTCAGGTTACACAAGCACCGGGGATCCTAGGATTCTGCTAGGCCCGGCAAGCCACAATGTATCCACACCCCAGAAAAGCCAGTTAGAGATGGTCTAGCAGGACGGAATTTTCACAGCTGACAGCTTCAATGTTCAGATTACTCAGAAATGCCAAAATAACATCCTTAGACACCTGCAAATAGATGTTCAATCCATTTGAGTGCCGACCCAGAGCAGAGCCTCACAGTTAGGCGGCCATTTTCCTTCGTGGCCAGACCACGCCCCCCCTTTGAATCTATCTTTGGGTTTCAAAAAGATTGCAGATTTTCTTTCACTTTAATGTTTTCTTCTGTGGTCTTTCCTGTCTAACTGTATAAGTTGCAGTCGCTTTCTTCATATTACAAACTTCGAGGCATATTTATCAATGTGTTGCATAGACCTAGTGCCATACAAGAGGGGATGCAAGTATGATTTATCAAGCCACGCATGGCCAGCTTGCATGGCCCTGCATGGCTTGATAAATCTGGAGTAACGCAGGGCAGCCCAAATAGCTGCTTTGCGTTACTCTGCCCCAGGGAGGTGTTCCATGGGTGGAGTTTGGATGTTTCGAAGTTTCAACTCATGGATTTTAGGGCATTCCCAGATTTACCATCTCTGGGAATGTATCAAAATGCTACGCCTCCCCAGGGGACATGCAACAAGGAGAAATATCTATATTTCTCCTCATTGATTCTAATTTCTAAGGGGCATATCAGCAACAACCGGCGATAATTAATGCTAAGCGCACTTAGCGCTAGGATAATTATCGCTGGCTAGCGTGGATTTTTATGGCTGAGATAGTGTGCTATTAGCAACGCTTATCTCAAAAGCGATAAAAATCCTCACGCTAACTGCCTAACGTGAGATTATCGCTGGAAACCCAAGCGAGGTAGTGTTAGCACTCCTCACAGAGATATAGGTTCCTATATCTCACCATGCACACACATATAAACCTATCAGCCACCCCTATGGCAGGCCCTCTCAATCCTGAGGGCAGGGTGCATGTTTTACAATGTGATGGGGTGCCTCTGTGTGAGCAGGGCCCCTCTGCAGCTACCAGAGTCTATTCTCTATGGCTGTTTGTGGATGCGGTTAAACCATATATTCTTAAGTGCATTAAAATACTAACTTTGGAATGACTGCATCAAAACATGTTGTGTTTGGTGTCAAACAACTTAGAATCATACCCCCACATCAGTCCATGATGTGGGAGCATGATCCCACCCTTCTAGAGGGGATGACATGTAAAACAATAGAAATCCTATAGAGCCCTGGCATCACAAAATGGAAGCCCCCAGCACAGACACTGGGCTGCCCTCCTGCTGCTGACTGAAACTCGCAGTGGAGGAAGCCCAACAAAAGGCATCCTGTCATAGGGAGGTGTCACCACCTTCCAGACAGGGTTTAGTGTATTGGAGCTGAGTGGGTGCACTCCTAGAGTGCTTTGAAGTCCTGCACTGGGGGAGCAGTAGGTTCCTATGTGCATATACCAGCTCAAACCGGTTCAGGGGCTACCTGTCCCTGCTCTGGTGTGAAACTGGACAAAGGGAAGTGGGTGTAACCACCCCCTCCCCTGACCCTCCTAGAGGAGTGGTCATAGAGCAAGTCCCTCCCCTATCTTCACTATAAGATAGCAAGCTTTGCCATTGCAAATCAGATAGCCCTGGACAATGCTCTACAAAGAAGAATCCTGGCCCTTCGACGTTCCACTACCTTTGGAAGACAGAAGAATCTCCCTTGGAGTCAAGGAGTGACTCCCCTGCTTGGCAAGCACCAAAAACCTTAATCAACGGTTGCAAACTTTCCCACTCCTGATAGAGTTCGAAGTCCTTGCTGCCCTGGAAGTGGGTTTCTTGACTTCCTAATGGCCATTGTGAGTCCCCAGCAAAGCTGCGGCAAGTGGACCCCACGAGTGACGAGGAACAGCAATACCCAAGGACCGTGCACTATTGTCGAGTGCAAACTCTTCACGACATTCCACAAACTTGTGCATTAGACCATTTGTGGCCCAAGCCTCCAGCAGGCTTTGCAGTGAAAATCAGAGGCCTACCCCATCCTGAATGACCGTGGGCTCCTGTGAAGCATTTCATGAATTGGTGCCTTTGCGATCCCTTGCCTGTTGGCTTGTGGGTCCCCTGAAGACTTTCTTACCAACTAAAGGAGGTCCTCTGGTTGCTCCAGGCCTGTCCTCACTTACCCTTGCTGGGTGAGTCCCTCAGATCTTGCTGGTCTGCATCATCGATTTTCTTCAGTTAACACAAGACTTGCAGTTGGCAAGGCTTGTTGGCTCCAATCCGATTGACGATTTCGCAGTCAGCTGCAGACATCATGGGACACTCCGAGTCTAGCTGCTGGTCATTGTTGATCCCTCCTGGACCTCGTGAGTGAAGAGTCAAAACACCATCGACGACCTGAAATCACCCGACATCTGTGGTCATCCATCTTCCTGGCCACCGGTCACTGGCAAGTGACTTTAAACACTGTCCCTTCAATTTTCAGGTCTTCTGCATCTTGAATCCACCCTTGGATTCCACCGGACACTTCTTCAGCCGACGCAAGCAGCAAGTCTTCTTTGGTCTCCATAGAAAACAGCGACGCGACCCGACACCAAAAGACACCTATGCACCCAGCTTCCCTGGGTGAGGTAACTTGTGCACTCCGGTGCCCTAGTGTGTTGGCCCTCGAAGTACTTACCTTGTAAGTGGCTTGCTTGTAGACTTCCTCGAAGTACCCTAGAACTTTCAAAATCAAACCGGGGCTTGCACCATTGTAACCAATAGGGAACCCGCGGCTGTGTTCACACACTGCCCGTGTCTCCCGTGGGCCTGTTACTTACCTGCTAACACTGCTGAAGTGAAGCCCCAGCGATTTCCCAGGCCCTAGGCCTTGTCATTTTACAAGCCGACATTCTTATACCATTTTTTTAGTATATGGTCTGGTACGCTCCTAGGGGTCCAACCATATTTGTGATTAATTTATTGTGAAACGTTGACATTTGAATGTGTATCTGGTTCTAATCTCATAAAGAGATTAGTAGAGTGTGTCTAGTAATAAATACATAAATATTTGATATATATACCCGTGTGGTGTCCTTTTATTTGGTAATTCAAGAGATTATAAGGTCAATCAAGCTGCTTTACATTCCTCTGAGACTTAGCCTGAAGGCTGCTCTCCACAGCTACCACTGGGATAGCTTTCTTTAAAAGGTTGTCTTAAACCTATCTACCATAAGAGTTGAATTGGACTGGTGCAAGGTGGCCACTATAACTAGTGACCAGCATATGCCAGGCCAACTTCTCACATTGGTGGGCAGTGTGTGGGATTCCAGCTTGCCATTGTTTTACCTGAAAATCTCTATTTGAATTACTAACTGAAAACCACTAAAGGTACTCAAGGTACATATAAAGTCAAGCTTAGTATCAATAAGTTCTACTGAACTTAGAACTGTTTGTGAAGGAATAGCACACCCTTGTTACAGCTCAAGGTAGGTTCAGTAGGCCCCAAACTAGTGTAGGTAGTACAACACTGGACAACACTAGAATGTCCTTAAAAGGTGGAACCAGTGGGTTCACCCAGCCTCAGTACAAGGACATGGCCTACACTGACTTGGAGGCCATGTGTGTTGAAAGACACCTGAAATTAGGACGGAGTCCTTCAGCCCACACCTGATAGAACTGTTAATAGTAGATGACCTTAGGTCAGCTCTAGGAACTGATAGGTCTGAACCAGTGGGAGGGGTCAATTACAGTGTCTGGGTCTGATGATGAAAATCAGGAAGACCAGGACTCTGTGATTGAAGGGCCAGACCCAGAAAGGTCTGAACAGGACAGAGGAATCCTCCCTAGGAGGACTGGTAGAGTGGAAGAAAGGCCTAGGTCCCCTTCAAGGGAATCTGACCATTCAAATCACTCTAACAGAGAATCTGTCCACCAGAGGAACTCATACTTTCATAGAGAGACCTCGTCTAAAAGAAGGTACAAGATGCTCCAGTATGAGGAAGCTAGGCTTACCCTTAGAACCAAGCAATTGGCCTTAGATAGAGAAGCCTTTGAGCTCCAGAGAGCTTCTAGAAAAGAGGGGTTAGATACCACTGGTGGCAGCAACAGTGTCCCTAGAGGTAGAGAATATATTCCAGACCATAGGAACCTGTCCAGGGTTCTTCCTAACTACCAGAGTGGGGATGATATACACAAATGGATAACTGCTATGGAGAGGGCCTGTAAAGTTCAGCAGGTCCCCCAGAAACAGTGGGCAGCAATCTTGTGGCTCTCCTTTTCTGGCAAAGGTAAAGACAAGCTCCTCACTGTTAGAGAAGATAATGCTAATGACTATGAAGCCCTGAAGAGTGCATTAATAGATGGGTTTGGCTTAACCACTGAACAGTACAGGTTGAAGTTCAGAGATACCCAGAAAGCACAGAATCAGGATTGGACTGACTTTGTTGATTGTGCAACCAAGGCTCTAGAAGGTTGGCTGGTTGGTAGTAGAGTTACTGATTTTAAGGGATTGTATAATCTTATCATGAGAGAACAGATCCTTAATATTTGCCAAAACCAGTTGTTGCATCAATACCTGGTGGACTCTGATCTGACCTCTCCCCAAGAATTGGGAAAGAAGGCAGACAAATGGGTCAAAACCAGGGCGAGGCAGAAAACCCAGAACCAAGGGGGTGACACTAAGAAGCAGGATCCTAAAGGTTCAGATAAAGGTGGGGATAAGTCAAAAGACCAGAAGTCTTCACAAGGGCCCCAAACATCTGCATCTGGTGGGGATTCACAGTCTACAAAGGGAAAGGGCCAAAAGAAGCCCTGGTGCAAATTCTGTAAACAGAAAGGGCACTGGACTTCTGATTGTAACAAGTCCAAAGATCAAACCACCACCACTCCGGCCCCTAAGGCAGCTGTTCCCCCTAGTGCAGTCACTGGTGGAGGTGTTAACCAGAATAAGGGTGTAGTAGGGTTGACCCTGGGTTCTGATGTGGACTCTGGCCTAGTCAGAGTACCAACACAGGCATTGCTAGTTTGTGAGGGAGACCTTGATATGTCCTTCCTAGTCAGCCCCAGTAATCTGGGTAAGTACAAACAGCAGCCTATCATTAATGGCAAACAGGCTTTGGCTTTCAGGGACGAAGGTGCTAGTGTCACCATGGTGGCAGAAGATCTAGTGGACCCTGCACAGATCATCCTGGGTGAAATGTACTAGGTGACCAATGCAAGCAATGTCAGGACCAACCATAGCCTGGCAGTTGTGAACTTCTCCTGGGGAGGGGTAACTGGCCTCAAAAAGGTAGTAGTCAATGCAGACCTCACTGTCAAATGTTTGTTGGGCAATGATCTGGAGACTTCAGCCTGGTCTGAAGTAGAATTATGGACTCATGCTGAGATGTTGGGCATACCTGCAGAGGTATTTGCTGTGACCAGGTCACACGCCAAAATGCATAAAGCTGAACCAGCTCTGGATCCTGAAACTGTGGACCAGATGCTGCCCAAGAGGAGGAGCAGTAGGGTTAAGGCTGTGCCTTCCCCTCTGTCTCAGATCTCAGATTACCCTCCTGAGGAAGGAGAAGCAGACCCTGAAGAAGGATCTGCCCCAGAGGGACTTGAGCCTGATCAGGTTGAGTTCTTGGGGACAGGGGGACCTTCCAGGGAAGATCTGAGCAAGGCGCAACAGTGCTGCCCCTCTCTTGAACCCCTCAGACAGCAAGCTGCTGCTGAGGCTGCTGGGAGTGTTAGTGGGTCCCATAAAGTTTATTGGGATGAGGGGATCCTATATTCTGAGGCTAGAGATCCTACTCCTGGAGCCACCAGGAGGTTGCTAATACCTCAGAAGTTTAGGGGTTCCTCTTGACCCTAGCACATGACATCCCATTAGCAGGACACTTGGGCCAAAACAAGACCTGGGACAGGCTTGTCCCTCATTTTCATTGGCCACACATGTCTGAGGACACCAAGGAGTTTTGTCGCTCCTGTGTCACTTGCCAAGCCAGTGGCAAGTCAGGTGGCACAACAGAGGCCCCCTTGATACCACTACCTGTGGTGGGGGTTCCCTTTTAAAGGGTAGGGATTGACATTGTTGGTCCCCTTGACCCTCCAACTCATCTGGGCACAGGTTTATACTGGTGGTAGGTATCCAGAAGCTATACCCCTCAGGACTACCACAGCCCCTGTGGTAGCAAGAGCCCTAATTGGAGTTTTCTCCAGAGTGGGTTTCCCTAAGGAGGTCATATCTGACAGAGATACAAACTTTATGTCAGGATATCTAAAAGCAATGTGGAAGGAGTGTGGTGTCAATTACAAATTCACTACTCCCTATCACCCACAATGCAATGGGTTAGTTGAGAGATTCAACAAAACCCTAAAGGGAATGATTAAAGGCCTCCCAGAAAAGCTTAGGCGAAAATGGGACCTTTTACTTCCCTGCCTTCTGTTTGCATACAGAGAGGTTCCACAGAAGGGGGTTAGCTACAGCCCTTTTGAACTTCTGTTTGGTCACCCTGTCAGAGGACCCTTATGTCTGGTGAAGGAGGGATGGGAGTTACCTCTCAAACCTCCAAAACAGGATGTGATGGACTATGTACTTGGTCTCCGCTCCCGGATGGCAGAATACATGAAGAAGGCAACTAAAAACCTTGAGGCTAGCCAAGAATTACAAAAAGCTTGACATGACCAAAAGGCTGTCCTGACTGTTTATCAGCCAGGCCACAAAGTGTGGGTGTTGGAGCCTGTGGCCCCAGCAGCTCTCCAGGACAAATGGAGTGGTCCCCATACAATTGTTGAGAAAAAGGGAGAAGTCACCTACCTGGTGGATCTTGGAACTCCCAGGAGCCCCCTTAGGGTGCTCCATGTCAACAGACTTAAGCCATATGTGGACAGGGCTGACATGGACTTGCTCGTGGCAACTGATGAGGACCAGGAGGAGGAGAGTGACCCTATCCCTGACCTGCTCTCACAGAACCCTGATGATGGGTCAGTTGATGGTGTTGCTTTGGCAAGCAGCCTCACTGAGCATCAGCAAACTGAATGCAGACAAGTTCTGCAACAGTTTAGACATATGTTTAGCCTGACCCCAAGTCAGACTTCCTGGTGCACCCATGAGGTGGACACTGGAGACAGTCTGCCTGTCAAGAATAAAATCCACAGACAACCTGACCATGTCAGAGATTGTATCAGGGCTGAAGTCCAGAAAATGTTGGAACTAGGTGTTATTGAGCCTTCAGATAGCCCTTGGGCTAGCCCAGTAGTCCTTGTGCCAAAACCTCATACCCAGGGTGGTAAGAAAGAAATGAGGTTTTGTGTTGACTACAGAGGCCTCAATGCAGTCACCAGGACTGATGACTATCCAATTACCACGGCAGATGAACTAATAGACACTTTGGCCTCAGCCAAATATCTTAGTACATTTGACCTAACAGCTGGCTACTGGCAAATCAAGTTAGCTGATGATGCCAAGGCCAAAACAGCATTTTCAACCCCTGGTGGGCACTATCACTTTGTGGTAATGCCCTTTGGTTTGAAGAATGCACCTGCCACTTTTCAGAGGTTGATGAATAAAGTTCTGACTGGTATGGAAACCTATTGCTCAGCTTATCTTGATGATATTGCTGTCTTTAGTTCCACCTGGCAGGATCACCTGGTCCACCTCAGGAATGTTTTGGAGGCCCTGCAAAAAGCAGGCCTCAATATCAAGGCCACTAAGTGCCAGATAGGGCAGAGTCAGGTTGTGTACCTGGGCCACCTTGTAGGTGGAGGCCAGGTTCAACCATTGCAGATCAAAATCCAAACCATCATGGAATGGGTAGCTCCAACAACCCAGACACATGTTAGAGCCTTTTTAGGCCTGACTGGGTACTATAGGAGGTTTGCTAAGGGATATGGATCTATAGTGACCCCCTTAAATGATTTGACCTCTAAGAAAATGCCATAAAAGGTTCAGTGTACAGCTAGCTGTCAAAAGGCATTTGATTACCTCAAGCAGGCAATGTGCACTGCCCCCATTTTGCAGAGTCCAGATTACAAAAAGAAGTTCATTGTTCAAACAGATGCTTCAGAGCTGGGTGTGGGAGCTGTACTGTCTCAACTTAATGATGAAGGTCAAGACCAGCCAGTAGCTTTCATTAGCAGAAGGCTGACCCCTCGAGAGAAACGTTGGTCAGCTATAGAGAGGGAGGCCTTTGCTGTGGTGTGGGCCCTGAAGAAGCTTAGGGCATACTTATTTGGCACTCACTTCATAGTTCAGACTGACCACAAGCCCCTCCTATGGCTCAAACAGATGAAAGGTGAAAATCCTAAATTGCTCAGGTGGTCCATTTCCCTACAGGGGATGGACTATACAGTAGAACATAGACCTGGGACCCAACATGCCAATGCAGATGGGCTCTCAAGGTATTTCCACTTAGAACATGAAGACTCAACTGGTCAAGGTTAGTTTAATGTCCCTGCGTTTGTGGGGGGGTTGTGTAGGAGAGTAGGATCTGCACTCATGTTGCCCTCACTTTCTTTCTGATGTACACACTGATTTCTTGCCATAGTCTGGCTGGGTCCTTGCTAATCAGGGCCCCAGTCTCTCTGTTCTCTTTAAACGACTTGGTGCGCATATTTGATGCACTAGTGATTGGATACTGTGGTACCTTATGAGCCCCTAGTATATGGTACTTTAGGTAGCTAGGGCATAGGCACTTCACAGGCCTACCAGGGGCTGCAGCATGTATTATGCCACCCCTGGGAAGCAATCTCAATCTGACACCACAGGCCTGCTACTGCAGCCTGTGTGAGGTAGTGTTAGCACTCCTCACAGAGATATAGGTTCCTATATCTCACCATGCACACAGATATAAACCTATCAGCCACCCCTATGGCAGGCCCTATCAATCCTGAGGGCAGGGTACGTGATTTACAATGTGAGGGGGTGCCTCTGCATGAGCAGGGCCTTTCTGCAGCTACCAGAGTCTATTCTCTATGGCTGTTTGTGGATGCGGTTAAACCATATACTCTTAAGTGCATTAAAATACTAACTTTGGAATGACTGCATCAAAACATGTCGTGTTTGGTGTCAAACAACTTGGAATCATACCCCCACATCAGTCCATGATGTGGGAGCATGATCCCACCCTTCTAGAGGAGAAGACATGTAAAACGGTGCTGGTGACTGAAACTCGCAGCGGAGGAAGCCCAACAAAAGGCATCCTGTCACAGGGAGGTGTCACCACTTTCCAGACAGGATTTAGTGTTTTGGAGCTGGGTGGGTGCACTCCTAAAGTGCTTTGAAGTCCTGCACTGGGGGAGCAGTAGGCTCCTCTGTGCATATGCCAGCTCAAACCGGTTCAGGGGCTACCTGTCCCTGCTCTGGCGTGAAACTGGACAAAGGGAAGTGGGTGTAACCACCCCCTCCCCTGACCCTCCTAGAGGAGTGGTCATAGAGCTAGTCCCTCCCCTATCTTTACTATAAGATAGCAAGCTTTGCCATTGCAAATCAGATAACCCTGGACGACGCTCTACAAAGAAGAATCCTGGCCCTTTGACATTCCACTACCTTTGGAAGACAGAAGAATCTGCCTTGGAGTCATGGAGTGACTCCCTTGCTTGGCAGGCACCAAAAACCTTAATCAACGGATACAAACTTTCAGGCTCCCGATGGAGTTCGAAGTCCCTGCTGCCCCAAAAGTAGATTTCCTGACTTCTCGATGGCCATTGTGAGTCCCCAGCAACGCTGTGGTGAGTGGACCCCACGAGTGACAAGGAACAGCAATACCTGGGGACCATGAACTATTGTCGAGTGCAAACCCTTCACGACATTTCATGAACTTGTGCATTGGACCATTTGTGGCCAAAGCCTCCAGCAGGTTTTGCAGTGAAAATCAGAGGCCTACCGCATCCCGAGTGACCGTGGGCTTCTCTGAAGCATTTCCTGAAGAGGCGCCTTTGTGATCTCTTGCCCGTTGGCTTGTGGGTCCCCCGAAGACTTTCTTACCAACTAAAAGGGCTCCTCTGGTTGTTCTAGGCCTGCCCTCACTTACCTTAGCTGGGTGAGTCCCTCAGACCTTGCTGGTCTGCATCATCGACTTTCTTCAGTTCACACGAGCCTTGCAGTTGCCAAGGCTTGTTGGCTCCAATCCGGTTGCCGATACCGCAGTCAGCTGCAGACGTTGTGGGACACTCGGAATCCAGCTGCTGGTTATTGTCGATCCCTCCTGGACCTTGTGAGCAAAGAGTCAAAACACCATCGACGACCTGAAATCACCCAACATCTGTGGTCATCCATCT
This sequence comes from Triturus cristatus, assembly GCF_964204655.1. Taxonomy (NCBI): domain Eukaryota; kingdom Metazoa; phylum Chordata; class Amphibia; order Caudata; family Salamandridae; genus Triturus; species Triturus cristatus. Next base: position 130,582,955 of record NC_140582.1, read on the forward strand.
TCCTGGCCACCGGTCACTGGCAAGTGACTTTGAACACTGTCCCTTCAATTTTCAGGTCTTCTGCATCTTGAATCCACCCTTGGATTTCACCGGACACTTCTTCAGTTGACGCAAGCAGCAAGTCTTCTTTGGTCTCCATAGAAAACAGCGGCGCGACCCGACACCAAAAGACACCTATGCACTCGGCTTCCCTGGGTGAGGTAACTCGTGCACTCCAGTGCCCTAGTGTGTGTTGGCTCTCGAAGTACTTACCTTGTAAGAGGCTTGCTTGCAGACTTCCTCGAAGTACCCTAGAACTTTCAAAATCAAACCGCGAATTGCACCATTGTAACCAATAGGGAACCCGCAGCTGTGTTCACACACTGCACGCGTCTCCTGTGGGCCTGTTACTTACCTGCTAACACTGCAGAAGTGATGCCCCAGCAATTCCCCAGGCCCTAGGCCTTGTCATTTTGCAAGTCGACATTCTTATACCATTTTTTTAGTATATGGTCTGGTACGCCCCTAGGGCTTCAGCCATATTTGTGCTTAATTTATTGTGAAACGTTTGATTGTGTATCTGGTTTCTAATCTCATAAAGAGATTAGTAGAGTGTGTCTAGTAATAAATACATATATATTTGATATATATACCTGTGTGGTGTCCTTTCATTTGGTAATTCAAGAGAGTATAAGGTAAAACAAGCTGCTTTACATTTTTCTGAGACTTAGCCTGAAGGCTGCTCTCCACAGCTACCACTAGGATAGCTTTCTTTAAAAGGTTGTCTTAAACCTATCTACCATAAGAGTCGATTTGGACTGGTGCAAGGTGGCCACTATAACTAGTGACCAGCATATGCCAGGCCAACTTCTCACACTCCCATTTTAGGCTGGTGTATGATTTGCACTGATGGTGCTCTTAAGTACATGTCCAGCATGCCTTTGCAGGCTGGTGTGTCCTCTGCACCGATGGTGCTCTTAAATACGTGTCCAACCTGCCATTGCAGGCTGACATGCACAGTTGCATGATGACTCACAATGCCCTATGTGAGTCACTAGCCATCCTGAGAGGACCTTTCACCTCCATCCGAGTTTTCTGAGGATATGTCCTAAGGAGTGAAGCGAGTGGTAGGTAAAAGGCAGGGCAGGTACACATCTGTGTCCCCTGCCCAGGTAATGAGGAATAAGCATGTGTGTTTTCGCTCTCCATGAAGTTTGCTCTTCCCATAGGGTAACACGGGCATATGGTTGAAATTATTTCAGGCTGAAATATTTGATCGCAGTGGAGCAGCCTCATCATGTTTCCTATCTCTGGATTTGCAGCGACAACCTCTTGCCAGTGGACAAGGTGGCTTTGTCATAATTCACATAGAAATGCCACAACGAGAAGGACCGCCACCTCCCGGGGCGCAAAAACAATTATCAAGGGGGTCCATTGTGGACCCACGGCCCCGGGGACCACCACCTCCACAGGGCTTAATTAACAAAGAAGGGTGACAGTGCGGCCCCCCTCCAGGAGCCATGGATGGCTCGAGGGCTACCCCCTCCTAGGGCCGGCTCCAGCAATGTCATGGGGTGCCCACCCCCGGGACATTGCAGTTTGCCCCCAATAAATCATCTCATAAGGCACTTGTACACCTATTGATTTACCAAAAGACCTTGATATATAATTTAACACTCAAACGTTTTAAAAATGCTCACAGTCACCGGGTGATGTATTTAGTGATGTCATTAGTGATGTCATCAGTAATGTCACTGGCCACGTTATGAGAGATGTTATAAGTCAGGTCATAAGCAGTGCATTGCGGGGGCACGAGTTATAGTTAGCTCACTAACTATAACAGCTTAATTTTTCTTGTTTTGTACGAGTGAAATCCGCCCCTTTCTATAACGCCCTTGTAACCTTTGTTTTTTTCAGTACTTTTCTAGGGTTTTTTTAATTCTATGTCCTATATATAAATTTTTTTTTTCTATTTCCTATCCATGCCATCCCTGTTTTATGATTTCCCAGCAACCTTTGTTTTTTTCATTGAATCTTATATATTTATTTATGTATTTATATATAAAACCAAAAAAGTTGTGGGTTGCCGGCATGCACCTAACCACAGGTGGTGCAAGGATGGGGCCGCCACTATAGCCTTTCTAAGTACCAAACAACCACTCCAAACTGAAAGAGAGCCTGCACTCGAAGACTGCAGAGATTCACTTCTTTATTGCATCAGGCAGCACTGAACAGGAGCAAAATACATCAGTCGTTTTAGAAATGAGATGCGTTTCTGCTGCGCAGAAGCTTTTTAAAATGTTTCAAATCGCCATGTTTGTTTCATCTATATATACTTGCAATGTGCAAGATATAGAAAAAGTACTTCAAAGCCACTCATTCGCAACAGTCATTAGTTCTAAACATTTGAAACAATTATTTGTGCAAAGTCATCAGCAGTTTGGGCAACTACTTGTACTATTCATGTATAAACCAAAATTAGGTAAGTATGTCAATCACTCCTACACTGCAAAACTCATAGTCGCACCGCACTTTGAAAGAGTGAAAAAGGCTGCTGTGCAGCCGCAACGCACCACCAACTGAGACGCGCACTAGGATCACACATCTGGTATGATATAGATATTCTGGATAAGACACTACTGGAAGGTGACACACAAACACATAGATGCCAAAATAGACAACTTCACTCTCAAATATACAGCATAATAATTAACAATTTACAAAAAGAACTGCTCACTCTGGAAAACATGTGGGAGGTTGATGAAGGTACCCTGGAGAAAAGTCTATGTATAGGAGGAAACCAAATGCACAATGGAAGGTCTCGATGAGAACAGGATTTTGCTTAGAACAATTGTACATCTTAAATAGAATATATAATGATAGGGTGTAGATGCACAAGTTTGGACAGGTTGTCAGTGACCCTTGTTATCAGAGGTGACGCAAGAGGGCTATAAATCAGTGTACAATGTGGCATTACCCTGCAATACAGAGTTATTGGACCAGAGTCTTGGGGGCGGGGGCACAACACTGGGGTTACCCTGGATCTGGAAGAGGCCTTCATACTTTATGGCTCTATGGAGAAGCAACATTAAATAGCTGCAGATGTTGTTGGTATACACAAGTCTCATTGTAGCCAAGCGAGATATTGCACAGTCCTGGGACAATTCAAAACCCCCAACGATAACAGAATGGAGGAGCAATATCGATTGGGGTTTGGCAGCACAAAGAACATCCTATGAGGCAAAAGGACGCCCCAAACAGTTTCATAATAAATGGGATATCTGGATGGCATATTCATAAACAAGCCATCTTGATGCCCTGCCTGACAGGGAAAGGGAAGGAATGCACCATATTTAACATTATACCGTACATTCCTGCCTTTTCCTGAGCTGGCGCACAATGTGTTGTCTAGTGCTAACGTAGACACGCTTGCACCATGTTGTGAGGGTGTCTGCATTTTAAGCAGGATTGTTTTGTGCAGGAAGGGACACCTACCTGCACAAAATCCTTCCTTTGAGGCTTTTTCCTCTTTCTAGTAAAGGAAAAAGCCGGGAGACATAAAGATATTTCTCCTCACTACACCTCCCTTCAGGATGCACATCATTTTGAAGCATTCGCAGGTCTACCAGTAATGGGAAATCTGGAAATGTATCAAAACCAATAGGTGGATGCGTGGAAACACCCATGCTTTACCAATGGAACGCTGGCCTGGGGCAGAGTACTGCAATGCAATGATTTGTGCTGTGTTGTGTTACTCTACATTTATCAAACCACTCAGGGCCATGTAAGTTAGCCTTGGCTAGCTGATAAATCTAATGTAATAGTTGTGTCACTCTTGCGCCCCATTGCATGGCGCACTGGAGAAGCAACTATTTGAGAAATCTGGCCCTCTCGATTAGCCTAAACGAAGAAAGGAGCATGGAGGGTGGCGTAGGAAATTATTATGCTGGACGTCACCATAATGTGAGTGGCTGGGATATTGAGAATGTCAATGCAGATTAAACGATATAGTCACTCTTGAACGGGCGACATTTCGGAATGGGAGTGATGGAGCAAGGACTCATGGAAAAGAGACTTGCTCAGAAGCAATCCTCTCATTTAACTTCTAACATTGTATTAATTGTGTATTGTGTAAATTAATAAGCACCACATTTGACATATAAAATAGAGAAGCTTGCCTACGTGTCTTACTAACAAGTAACTCGAGCAAAAATATTCCAAAATGGCCGGTAACGGGAAATCTTTATTGCGCATGCGTCAACTCCATCTATGTTGTATGATGCGCTGTCGCTTGGAGGGGATGTCTTGCGCCTGCGCAGACGCTATTAACATGGCTGCTAGAAAGTCCACATGCTTGGCATCTGCTCTGCTGAAACTAAACCAAGCTGTTTTACTAATGCTAACGTGGGGAAAGCAATAATGATTAAAGGGGTTTAGAGTAGAGATTGGTGGTATACAGTGAAACCATTTTATTTTAAAATTAATATTTGTCTTTTTGACTTTCTTATAAGTATGCATTTGGGCCTCTCGTAAAAATCCAGAGTCCATAACCCACATGATCTCTGCACATGCGTGGTGTGTATGAGCCAGAAGAAGTGATGTGACTCTTGAACACAGTCCAAGGTCGCAAAGGATACATACCCTGGGAACCAGTCCGAAGTCCTCTGAAATGAATGGGAACATATACAATTTATACTTTTGTGTCTAATAAGATGTGAATACGGGTGGGAAATAAAGTTTTATGAATACAAATTAAGGGGTGGGATCTTTGAACAATGAACTGAAAGACTAAATTGAAAAAAATGCATGGTGTGATGATCATCCCCCCTCGCCTGTCCAATCAGAGTTAGTATTTTTACAATATTGAAACATTAATGGGTGGTACATGAAAAACAAAGAGTGTTATTGAGTTAGTCAGATGGAGATGCTGATGTGTATGCAGCCGGAGACAGAGTTTTGCTGCAGAGCTCGGAATATGTCGGAATGAAGAACAATCGAATGCAGAACTATCTATTTTAAAATTAATTGATTTAGAAAAAGATGGCAGAAGAATCTCGAGGAGGAAGAGAGTGTCAGAGAGGGGTGCTACGCAAGCGTTGGTGTTAGAGAGGTCATCTATCCTGTCCTGATTCCTGTCTGGAAGCCTTTGTTGCCTGATCTTTCTTGTGGGACCCTTCCCAGCTCCTTGGCCAGGTGGCTGGTTGTCACACCATTCTTGGTAATTATATTTTCATGAATGTGCAGATGTGCTTTTATCTCTCTCTCTATCCTCTCCTTTCTGTTCAACGTCATTGTCTGAGTATGATTATTTGTTGATTGACAGATTCATTGAATCTTCCTTCCAATGAATTATGGAGACTGTACTGTACTTTGAAATTGGTTCATATGAAATTAATTTAAATAAAGCCTTAACATTTTTAACAGAGTCTGTGATCATTTCATTGCAAGAGAAATCATTCATGTCATTTCAATCAACTAGTTCAACTAATGGTACATTGATCAGAGGAAAGAACATTTTGATCAGTGAAAGGTTAGTTAGGAACAAAAGGTAACTAATCTAGTAGTAAGAAACAACACAAACCTTTACTCCAGCAGTTTTACGAGCCAAGGTGTGTGTGTATGTGTGTTTATGGGCCCAGGTGAGTATATGGTATTGGAGTATCTGTTGCTGGTAACCCGCTGGATCAGAAGGCCAAATATTACACCTTAAATTCCTCTATTCTTATCAGATCGGATTCACGCATGGAATGCTCACATGCAATATTCATTTTACTGTACTGTTTCTTTGGAAAACAGATAATATATTGGTTTAAAAAGCTGTGTCATAGAATTATTTCATCCTGGCACTTCGGGAATTATTGAGAGCTCAGGGAGGCTTCATTCTTTCAATCCAGACTTTGTAATAGTGTGAGCAATTGTTCATCTCGAGGCTTATATACATTAATAAAAAGCCTGAACCCCATCTAAGGGGAGAACATCGCGTGCTGAATACACAGGTGAGTGAGATGATCAATCGAACATTTCTTGAAAGTTGATCCTAATTTAATTTGAGAACTTGAGTGAGTAGTCTATTATCTGTGGTATAGATAAAAGGTTATAATTAACGTGGACCCACTTTTAAGAGAAATAGCAGCATTAGCTAGATGATACTTTGGTCATAGTGGAGTCAAGAAATGGGATTTTTACTCAACCATTGGCAACCAAACTCTTCTTTCATAGTATTAAAAAATTATGTATTTATCTCCAAAGAAACCGTTTACATTTATTTAGGCCAAATCTTTTTTATGTTTTTAACTCTATTGAGACTGAGAAAGAATGTACTGATTGCATGTATCCTGACAACATCAGATGCCTTTCTACATTTAGCACTACCAAAATTGGAAGCATTCGATCTGGAGCCTTGATCCAGATGCACTGTAATAACTTGCTTCTTTTGTCACTATCTGTAAAGCAGTTCTGATTGAATTTATTTTACAACCTTCCATTTTCCAATTAACAAACAACGCCAGCTGTAGTTAAGCACTTGATAAGTTCCAGGTGTTATGTAATTAAAAAAAGAACATGTACAAGAGGTTTTTTCTTCATAGTGAGATTTTTATTATACTCCCAGATTTTGACCTGTAAAGTAATTGAATGAAGCAGAATATGTGTCAGACAACTTGTTGTAGAATTACACAATTTATGTTATGTATATATATGTATGTATATATATATTTGCATGTGTGTATGTATATATATATATATATATATATATACACACACACATTACCTACTGGCGCTCACCAGTAGGTAGTTACAGTTACAACCTAGTTTCCATAGGAAAAGCATTTTTTGATTTGCTAATAACTTTGGCGTCGTTTGACGAATCTTTCCGAAATTCTCCACAAATAAAGTCTAGCCAGGTCAGCTCCTATCCTGAAAGGTTGGAGGTGATTTGGCAAGCGGGTGCTGAGAAAAAAGGGGGGTCTCAAAACGGATTTTCCCCATGTTAATTTCCATAGGACATTTTGCAACAACCTACAGCCCGAACTGCTGAACGGAATCACCCCAAATTTGGCAGGAAGGTAGAGCTTGGTTCAGAAAGCGACATTTTTTTTAAATGGTGTAAATCCATTTAGTAGTTTCTGAGAAATTAGAAAAATAAAAGTTTCAATATCTGGGTGGAGCCTAAGTCCTGTGCCACTGAACAGCAAGGGCTGCAGACACGGGCCTCTGAAGAGAAGCCAATGTTTCGAAATGCGTCAGGCCAGGGACAGTACGAGGGGATTGGAAGCTGCATGCCTTAAATAAATGGTTGGAACTTACCTGTTGTGGAGTGCGGTCTCAGTTTGTGGGACAAGATTGAAAAATATGTAGCGGCAGTCTCAGGCCGCATGGGACGACGCACCGCCAAAGAAATGACAACAGACTCGGAGGAGTGAACTTTTCACATTTTAATGAGAACAGCAGGTTTATTATTGTTGCAGACATGCAGCCTTGAAATACGAAGCCCACTGGAGGGCGATACATTGTGTCCCAAATTGCGTATCAGCAGCTAAACCCACCGGCGGGTAATTAAATAAAGAGAAGCACTACAGATCCCAGTGTTCATCGTTTGATGGATAGGCTCAATGTCAAGGCACACCGGAAGCCAAGAGTTTTGAAATCACGCTGGGGATGCTGGTTGCAACTGAACAGCAAGGGCTGCTGATACGAGCCTCTGAAGAGAAGCCAATGCTTCGAAACGTGTCAGGCCAGGGACAGTGCGAGGGGATTGGAAGCTGCATGCCTTAAATAAATGGTTGGAACTTACCTGTTGTGGAGTGCTGTCTCAGTTTGTGGGACAAGTTTGAAAAATATGTAGCGGCAGTCTCACGCCGCATGGGACGACGCACCGCCAAAGAAATGACAATGGAAAAAAGGAGGGGAAAATGGCGGCCACAAGTTAGTAGCGGTCGCAGGGCTCCTATTCTAACAGGGTGGATTATTCGTAAGAATGAAGCACGTGATGTGATGAGAGCGACTAACCTTTAGGCAATCCTTCAGCGGGATCATTTGGTTTTTTTACGCTCAGTTTCTCAGAGCGTTTTGATCTGGGGAGAATCGGGCGCAGTTTTGATCTAGGGAGAATCGCGAGTAAGTGACGGTGGCAGTTAGTGGGGAAGTGACGCCACTGAGAAGCTGCTGGTCGGAAGCGGCAATGCGGATTGCGCGAGGCAGGCGCACCACCGCAAGAGTCGGCTTCCAGGGCAGCGGTGGTCAGGCGGCTCTGTTCACATTCTATTCCCCGACACCCTGGGGGCTACAGGCAATCCCCCAGCGGCCATGAGCGGAGGCACAGATATGCAGAGGGGGAAGCCGGTTTCAAGCCGGGGACTCGGTTTGCTTGAAGGAAGGATCTCCACGCATATGGCCTTTACCAATGATCCCGGTAAGGAGGAGAGGGGGAAACTGGGGGCCTAAATTAAAATTAGAAAGAGGGTACACAGGGAAGGAGTCTCAGGATATCTGGGGTCAAATTCAACCCCCTCTTGAGACTGTTTATAAAGATTCCAACATAACCACTGCACAAGTTGACCCCCTAAAAACTGCAAGTGTCCCACAGAATAAAAAGTCTCTGCCAGGAAAGAACACCTCCAACATCTCAAATAAAGAGCCCAAAAAATCTTCCAAAAGTAGACCAGCAAATATACGTGTCACTCCATCCCTGAGATCGTATTTTAAGGTATAAGCTCTGCAACCCGCTTCGCATGAAGCACAGCAAATTTCTGAATATACGCTTGAAGGGAAAATGAGCACCCAAAAAATCTCAAAACAGCCTCCATCAGAAACACTTACAATAACGGACAACAGAGGAGCAGGAACAGAAGTGTTTTTTCCCTGTTCTGACAATAGATAAGTTCCTCTGTCAACTATGGTCGAAAGTGATAATCTTACCGGTACCTCCCCATTAACTTTATCTGGGAATGCCAACACAACCACGCTTAGTCCTATTCGAAACGCTCACATTGAAATACAATCTTCCCCACAGAGTAGTACACAGATTGAAGAGTCACGGCTTCAAAGTGTAAACCCTAATGTAGGGGGTCCGCCCTCCAAGGATGGATTATTAACTACTCTCCTTACAGAAATAAGAGAAAAATTTGCAATATCCGAGTGTAACCAATTGAAATACAAGCAGCTTGTGAAACACTCGAAATTAAGCTGAATGCCATTTCCGAAAGACTAGGGGTCATGGAGCTAGCCATGGAGGACCTCACGACGCAAGTAGACAAAAATGCGTTAGAAATCCAAACTCTGAAGAACAAAGATAAAGATTTGAGGGAGAAACTAGAAAGCTTAGAAAATAATGCTAGAAGGAACAACATCAGGTTTCCGAACATACCAGAAGACGTGGAAGGAGGCGATATAAGATCTTTTATAATTAACCTCCTTAATGTATTACACCCTGATATGCATAAACTTAAAACGCGCCACAGGGCGTGTTTGCACACGTCACCTCCCCCGCCCCCGCCCCCTTCATTTACCATTGTACAAATATTCCTCTAAAATCAGCCGAACTACAACTTCCAATTTACTCACCTTATTTTAGCCCAGCACTGACCCTGAAAAGTAATTCTAAGCGTACTTACTAGTAACTTGTATTTCCTTCCATAGGAATCCATTGTGTGGTTTTCAGCAGAAAAGTTTCTAAGTGTCCATTTTTGAAACGTACAAATATTCCTCTAAATTCAGCCGAACTACGAATTACGATATACTCACCTGTTATCAGGAGAGAACCCAGGGCTGCATCATTTAGACCAGCACTGACCCTGAAAAATAATTCTAAGCATATTTACTAGTAACTTGTATTTCCTTACATAGGAATCCATTGTGTGGTTTTCACCAGAAAAGTTTCTAAGTGTCCATTTTTGAAACGTACAAATATTCCTCTAAAATCAGCGGAACTATTAATTCCAATTTACTCACCTGTTATCAGGAGAGAACCCAGGGGTGCATCTTTTAGACCAGCACTGACCCTGAAAAGTAATTCTAAGCATACTTACCAGTAACTTGTATTTCCCTCCATAGGAATCCATTGTGTGGTTTTCAGCAGAAAAGTTTCTAAGTGTCCATTTTTGAAACGTACAAATATTCCTCTAAAATCAACAGAACTACGAATTCCGATTTACTCACCTGTTATCAGGAGAGAACCCAGTGCTGCATCTTTTAGACCAGCACTGACCCTGAAAAGTAATTTTAAGCGTACTTAACAGTAAGTTGTAGTCCCTTCCATAGGAATCCATTGTGTGCTTTTAAGTAGAAAAGTTTCTAAGCGTCTATTTTCACAAACTAAAAATATTCCTAAAAAATCGTCTGTATGACTTAAACACATTCTTTCAACTGTTTACAGGAGATTCACCTCTGCTGGATCCAGGATCCACCACTGACTAAGAAAAAGTAACGATAACACTACTTACCTGCTAAGTGAATTTTCTGCCATAGGATAACATTGGTGATTCTATGTGAAAGATTTTCGAAGAGTCAACTTTTAAAATACAATAATAATCCTTAAAAATCACTGCTGTAACCAAAACGCTTTTACTCAACTGTTTACAGGAGATGTCCAAGGACTGAATCTAGCATCCAGTCCTGTGGTTAGAAAAGTAATCCATAAAGTATCTAATTGCATTTGACTAGAAATTCACATTGAGCTCAATGTTGCTTTGTGTTTGAAATTGTGTTGCCCATTGCAACAACTGTAACTACTGTACTTAAAAGTCTATTGCCTATTTGCAAAGTATTTAAACTAAAGTAATTCATTCTGAGAAAGTATATTTTGTACTGTAATGTATAATGTAATTAAAAAGATAAAATATCTAAAAATAAACAGTTTAAACAATGTAGTAAATCAGTATAAAAAAAATCAGTATAACAATTAATACATTAAAAATTGTCATTTACAAAACCTTCGAAATTCACTGAAAAAACCATAGGTTTCAGGCCTGATATAGTTAGGAATTAGCATTTAAAAAACCTTTGAAATTCACTGAAAAAACCATAGGTTTCACGCCTGATATAGTTAGGAATTAGCATTAAAAAACCTTTGAAATTCACTGAAAAAGCCATAGGTTTCAGGCCTGATATAGTTAGGAATTAGCATTTAAAAAACCTTCGAAATTCACTGAAAAAACAATAGGTTTTAGGGGTGTTATAGTTAGCTGGACATTTCACTCGAACAAAACCATTGAAATTCCTCCGATATAGTTAGTTGTACTAACTACATCTCGCGTGCCCGCAATCCACTGCTGATGATGTCACATATTACATAATTCATGACATGGTCAGTGACATCACTGATGACATCTCAAATGACATCACTGATGACATCATCCACGTGACAATCAGATACACCTCATCATACACTAGTATAACCTTTCATCACTCACTGTAAAATAGAGAGTGCCAGATTTAAAGCCATTGACACACCAATACAAGTTTCTAAACACCCACTCAGTGATTCCTAGATCTATACACACATCTAATCCCTTACCTATAGATTCATTCATACATGCTGTCAGTGATCAATAGAACACTATCAAATATACTTACACACCTATAACGACATTACACACCAGCACACATCCTAATCACTTATGAATTCATCCTACTCACTTATGCAAACAATGGATCATACTTACTTTTACTTAGCTATACACTTATAAAAACACCACTTCGTCTATTCATATAGATAATAGCTCATACTTAGTGTATTTTAAAATCACTATTACAACTATACAGTTATCCATACAGTCACTCATACAGTCTTATGTATGCTTAATTATATACAACAACTGACACATACACTGGCTTTTATTTTTCTAGTTTGTTGGACATATACCATTGAGACATATATTTGCTCATCGCCATACCCATAAAGATATTCACTCACCCAAACAACTGTTATAACATGTAGTTTTAACTTCATATACCTACTGAATCAACTATTCAAACATCTTTTAGCAGTCACACACCCCCCACCGAACCCCACACACATTCACTCTCCCATACAAATACTCAGTTAACTAATCAATAAATAATATAGACTTTCACGTAGCTAGTAACCAACTAGTGCAGCAGTTTACACAACAACTGACAAAGTGATACAGATATTCACACAGTTTAGTCACTATCCAATATATTTAGTGAGACACTATAAATTATTCAAGTAAACAGTCAATCACACTGCTACTAAATCCTCCATCCAGATATTTATATTTATATATCCACTCATTCTTCAATGCAAATTGCTATATATATAATACATATTTAAATAACAAACCAAACCACATTTTCTGGATGATGTCATCAGTGACGTCATTTGAGATGTCATCAGTGATGTCTCTGACCATGTCATGAATGATGACATCATCAGCAGTGGATTGCGGGCGCGCGAGATGTAGTTAGTACAACTAACTATATCGGAGGAATTTCAATGGTTTTGTTCGGGTGAAATGTCCAGCTAACTATAACACCCCTAAAACCTATTGTTTTCTCCAGTGAATTTCTAAAGTTTTTTAAATGCTAATGCCTAACTATATCAGGCCTGAAACCTATGGTTTTTTCAGTGAATTTCAAAGGTTTTTTAATGCTAATTCTTAACTATATCAGGCCTGAAACCTATGGTTTTTTCAGTGAATATATATATATATATATATATATATATATATATATATATATATACCAAAGGTTGCCCATGCAGGAACGCCACACAAGAGGGGGTTGCTGCACTCGTGCCACCAGTAGCAGCCCCCCGGTCTGTCAAACTTCCTTCTTTGATGTCAGACGCGTTTCACCTTTATGGCTTGTTCACTGACTTGCACAAACGAGAAACAAAAGGCTTTGATTGAATGCACGTGCTTTTATTCTTTGCAAATACTCGAGTCCCGCCCATGTGGGCGTACAGTAAAGCATTGTGGTCTTTGTAGTTGATATTACCCAGCTCGATAATGCAAAACCTCCGTGGGTGCCTTTGTTGCTACGTTCAAATGTTCTCCCAAGTGGGTTGAAAAAAGATTTTCAGTGCTGGAGTGCTGCCGATTGTGTGGCGTTCCTGCATGGGCAACCTTTGGTATATATATATATATATATATATATATATATATATATATATATATATATATATATATATATATATATATATATATATATTACCTACTGGCGGTCGCCAGTAGGTAGTTATAGTTAGGACCACGTTTCCATAGGAAATCCGCAACATTCTATTTTGAATACCTTTGGCGCCGGTTGACGAATCCTCGTGAATTTTTCAAAATAGGTGGGGCGCTACGCTCCGCTCCTACCCTGAAAGTCTCGGGGGGATTCGACAAGCGGGGGCTGAGATAAAAGGGGGGTCCCAAAACGCGTTTTTCCCATGCATTTTTCCATAGGACCTTTAGACACAGCTACAGCCCGAACGGCTGAACAGAATTACTTGAAATTTGGCAGAGAGGCAGTCCTCAGGTCAAGGAAGTGCCTTTTGTAGGTTTGGTGTAAATCTGTTCAGTAGATTCTGAGAAAATAGCCTTTAAATCAATATATATATCTGTGGCAGCTTACGGTGCGCTTACCGTAAGCGTACGGTGGCGTGCGCGAGCGCGATTCTGATTGGCCCTTAGATCTTAGTAAACATTCGAATCGGTCGAAACCAGGAAGCGGCGGCCGCCATTTTCTCTCTCGCACTCTGACAGGGGCTTGAAAAACAAAGTGCAAATCATGTAAAGGGGCTGTTTACACAGCTCCCAAGCACCTAGCCATGTCGAGGAAGTCCCCAACGATCCCCCAAGTGAAAAAAGGCAATTTTAATTTTTTCGAAAATTTCGCCGATTACGCTTACCGTACGCGTACGGTAAGTAATAATAATAAAAAAAAAATATATCCACATTCTCCCCACCCCGTGTGCAAAAGGTGCCCTTTTGTGCATGGCTCATCAGAGATAAACAAAACATATATTTTACCTGTCACAACGATGCTCATCATATGACCTCCATGTGCGCACGGTGCGCGCATGGAACGAACTGCGTTAAGTGGGCGCGCACGCCACAAATGGCGTAAAGTAACTTAGCATTTAAAAAACCGTACAAATTCACTGAAAAAACCATAGGTTTCACACACGTTATAGTTAGGAATTAGCATTTAAAAAACCTTGCAAATTCACTGAAAAAACCATAGGTTTCACACATGTTATAGTTAGCTGGACATTTTACTGATAAAAAACCAATGAAATTCCCCCGTTATAGTTACTGTAGGCAACTATAACTCACGCGACCGTAATCCTCTGCTGATGACATATGTGTCTTTATGAAAAAAAAATATTTGTAATATATGTATAGCTAAAATTTAATGGAAGAAGACATGGGCAAATAAGTGTCTAAATACAGTATTAGCATCAGCAGAGGATTGCGGTCGCGTGAGTTATAGTTGCCTACAGTAACTATAACGGGGGAATTTCATTGGTTTTTTATCTTGCACAGTTTTCTCATCAATGATTTTCCAGCAAATGTTGCACTGATATTATCAAGGATGTCATAGAAGATGTCTTGAGTGATGTATGTGGAGTAATTAACAGTGCATGGCAATGGCGCGAGTTATAGTTACCTAAAGCATGAGTTATAGTTACTTGGGATAACTCTAGCTGAATTTCTATGGTATGTTTTCCTGCCAATTTGGTTGTGTCTTTTTGATGTAGAGGAATAGAAGAAATTCTCCACCAAACAAAAAGTGCTTACTTCATTTAATTAAGAGGAAGTACCCTTGTTTGGTGAAGCTTCAGTTCTCTGTCTGTTGTCTCAACATTTTGTTCTCTATGTGATGATTCATTTTGTCACTCATTCCTGTTTAATATGTTTGAGTACCAAATACCCTGCCAGACTTCCAGGCACACCAAGTTACTGGAGACATTACCTTGTGGTCCTTCATGCAGCTGTAGCATGAGGTATGTCTAGACCTTCACCTAACGAAGTAGCACTTACTAATCAACCACTAGAAAGTACTCCAGTTGAGTCAACATTTTATTCAAAACTAGGGCCACCTTCTGAGTAAATTCACAGACAAGGTTCCATTCCATTCTGACACAGATGCTCAATTCATTTGGTTGTATTTAGTGCTATTTCTTAGCGCTAAATGCATCCTAGGGTCAATTTGGCATCAAGAAATATCACAAAATGCACAGATCTTCTAGTGTAATTCCATGCAATATCGTAGAATTCCCAGCTAATTCTGTGTGATTATGCTACTCATTACTAGGCCTGGGCCAAAATTTCGTTCCGTTCACGGAAATTGCGATAATTTGGCATTTTCGCGTTCCGCGGAAAGCGCGAAAATGTCAAAATTTCCGCATTCCGCAGCTTAGCGATAATTTGTTTCTTGCTCACGCTGTAAAATAATACATTCTCGCGTGCGCGCGATCGCCTTACCTGAATCCCCGCGTTCGCCAACAAGTTTTCCCGATCCGGTCGCGTTCTCCATGAGATGTTGGATTGTTTGTAGCCATTTGCGCTGTCTCGCGACAGTTCGCGCCCGCAGTAACGTCATGCATCGCGCGATCACGTGTTTCTTCTCGTGATCATGCACCGCGAGACAAGTGAAAACAAGATGGCCCCGCCCGCGAGCAACCGCATGGGTAAGTTGGCGAGCCGCGACCACGCAGAAAATACCGCGAACGGGCGGGAAAAAAACGTCCGCATCTTTGCTATATTTCCGCGTGTTTGCGGAGATTTTTAACCTTTTCGCGATAATTTGAGTAAGTGAATTTCGCAAATTCCGCCCACCCCTACTCATTACATGGGTTATGCCCTCCCCTATTTGAAATGAAGCTGGACCCTGAGAGATGATGACATCGGGGCCAGTGTTGGCTCCAGTAGGAGGTTACATGTCCCCTTCCATAGTCCCTGTGGCCAAACCCATGCCACACACAGCTTTTGGCCATTTGTGGCATGGGGGTGGCTTTACATACGGTAATAAAATATTCATGTATGTTAAAGAAATCCCTAGACATTCACAGAAGAAAACAAAGGTTAAAGAAATGTAATAGTTAGGAATTGTAATAATGTTATTTTACATTTATAAAAAACTAGAAATTCATAGAAAAAACAAAAGGTTCAAGTGATGTTATAGTAGGTAAAAATGTCAGTGCCGTTTAATCACAAAAAGCCACTGAAATTCGCCAGGTAATGTTATCTCAAGTAACTATAACTTGTGCCTTAAAGTAACCATAACTTGCCCCTTCACCATTCACTGCTAATTTCCCTACCTATTACATTACTCATGACATGTTTTATAACATCACTGATAGCATCACTTCAACATCTGCGATGACATCATTAATGACAAAAGTATGCCTGAAGATGGAACAAGTTATAGTTACTTTAGGGCGCAAGTTATGGTTTCTTGTTTTCTGCGAGTGCGTGGGGGCATTGAAATCTCATTTTACAACAAAGTCTTATTTTGAAGTGTTTTGTTTTACGCATACAGGCTCTGACAACTACTCGGACTGACACTTTTTGTATGACTTGCAACTACTTAAGAAACATGATTTCTCCCATTAAAGACAGAAACTAGTGCCTCTTACATCCTTCCTCTCTCTTTTTCTAGCCACTTCTCACCCTCTGTCTTCCTCCAATTACATTTATATGCAAGTATTACTACCTCATATGTTTAGTTATTAGAGACAAGAACAGAGAGATCTTCAAGATTCCTCAAATTATCTCCTTTTGCCTCGGGAGAGTAAAATGTCTCTGAAGGTTTTGTTGCATGATTTTGTACACTTTGGTGCACATTTATCAACAATGCATGTAACGCAATGCAGCAAGCCACCTTGTGCTGCACTAAATGAAAGGGAGATGGCAGGAATGCACTGCATTTAACATTACACAGCACATTCCTGCTCTCTGCCAGTGTTGGTGCACAATCTGAGGAATAGCATTTTGATGCATTCCCAGGTCTACCACTAATGATAAATCTTGGAATGCACCAAACTCCATGGGTGGATACTTGTGAACACCCATGCTCCACCTATGGAATGCCTCCCTGGGGCAGAGTGACGCAATGCAGCAATTTGCACTGCCTTGCATTACTCTAGATTTATCAAGCCAGAGTGGCCTTGCATGGCTTGATAAATCTCTCCTAGGTTTTACGTTGCCTTTGTAGCCCCTTGCATGGCACAAGGGCGACGCACATTCTTGATACATTTGCCCCTTTATCTGTAGGTCTCTGCCCGTTTGAATGAGATTACTGCAACTGATTGGTTTATTTCAAGCCATAAAAAGTCACGTGTCTTCCTCTTACACAGTAATGATATGTTATCGTTCACTGAGGTTGCCACAAACAGCTGACAAAAGTATGAAATTGAATCCACAAGGTTTTTATTCCAGAACCTCTAGAGCTCTGCCATGACTTTCCTTGGTTGAATCCAATGGAGAAACCATATGGCGGAGGGCTTCTAAAGTTAATGTATATTTCTCATATATTGCTTCAGGATTATCATGAGTTCTATTATGCAATGCAAAACATTTTAGGGTGAATCCTACCCATGAAACTTACAGGTTACTGTTAACGAAAGTAGAAATGACCATGCTGGTTGTTTGGTGTGGGGGGCGTGTGCTGTTTGTAATTTGTGTAGGTGGATAATTGAAGTTGAAGGATTTAGAGACTGGTAGTAAATCAGTGGCAAAGGGAGAAAGCAGGGTTGAAAGTGAGATAGCGACAGGAATCGAGACTAGTGTAAGAGAGAAGCATGAGGATTCAAAGCAGGCACCCTTCGTGCTCAGAAGCCTAGAAAACTAAGCAATGTTTCTGTGTGTGTGAGAGTGCTCGCACTTTCATGCGTACAGTTTTGTGAGTGTGTGTTTTTCCCTTTCATAAGACTTGGATCCTTTAAATGTGTTGGCCACATCAGAGAGAGGGCACTTGGGATTTCATTTCCATGGGAAATAAATCACTTTCACAAATGCACTCGTTTATCTGAGCAAATCTAAGTGCAAATAGAAGAATCTACTTTGCACTGGTCAGCACATTAATGATTTGAAAAATTAGGCATGTCATTTCCACGTATGATTAACTTTAGTTTTTCATAAAGAGTGCTAAATCGGACCGAAAAGCAAATGTGATTTTCCGATGTGTGCTAAGTGAAAAACTCTTTATAAATAATTCACCAATTGCTGGAACATATAAAGGGCATAATAAGAACACACACAGCTAATATAAATCCATTTATACAATTTAAGCAACCACTTATTATCGCATTCAAGAAATGTAGCATTTTAGCCTCAGGTTATCAGACTGTTTCAAAAGTAGATGTATGAAATATAATTCAGAACTATAATCCGAAAAAGTTAATTAATTTATACTACAATTTCAAAGCACTCTTGAGATGAAAAAACAGAATGCAAAAGGGAAGTATTCTTGCCATAAAGGAAATAACTGTATTTTTCTTTTAAATTTGTATTTTCTTTTATCAGAGAATGTATGAATTTAAAACAACTAATACAAAAACAATCATTTAATTCAAAATAATTAATCACAATAGGGTCATTCATAGGAGATTTCTTCTGAAAGAAGTCATGGCAACATATGATTAGGAAAGATGTCACATCACCAAATGACATACATTGCTTTAATTCTGTACAAATGGACATCATGCACAAGAGCAGAGCAGCAATGTGTGTATGTGCGCTGTACAGTGCAGCACACATGCAAAGTCGGAAAAGAAAGGAGAAATAAAAGTATTTCTCTGTGATAGCTCCTATATGAAACGGGTGTTTTTTTTTCTCGCAAAACGCTGTCTATCTTTTGTAGCAAGTAGGGGTTTGCATCACAACCCTTGGGTGGTTGCATGGGAATGCCCATGCACACCAATGGAATGCCCCCTTGGTGGAAAATAAGGCAAAGCAGCGCAATATGCTGCTTTGTGCTACTTTCACGAGATTTTCCAGCACAAAACAAGTTTTGCACTGGAAAGTAAATAGGGAAAAAAAGATTGTGTGGTGATTTGCGTCACTTTTATGATGCAAACAAGAAGCAAAATCTTGGAAAATATACCCCTTGGACCCAGATTTATGAAAAAGTGGTGCAGTATAGCAAGTCACCTTGCTGCGCTAAGTCACTGGGAAGGGGCAGGAATGTACCATATTTAAGGCAATATGGCGCACTCTTGTCCTTTCCCCAGCACTGGCGCACAGTGGGCTGCCTAGCGCCAATTCAGGCACCCTTGCATCATGGTGCAAGGGTGCCTCCATTGCATGCAGGATTGTTTTTCTGCAGGAAGGGGCAGAATGCAGCACACACAGATTGAGGAAAAAATAAGGAGAAATAAAGATATTTCTCCTCATGCCACCTGTCCTGGGGAGGCATATCTTTTGGGTACATTCCCAGGTTTACCTGTTCTTGTAAATTTGGGAATGTGTCACAGTTGATGGATGTTGTGTGGGAACACCCACCAAACGTAGCACACACAAAGTCTCCACTGGATCTGTGGAGGAGGGAACTAGAGGCACAGGGGTTCTAGGAGCTGGCAGCCTCCACTATAACTGTTTTCCACAAGAAGCCCCTCCTAGTGTGATAACCCAAAACGAGTTACAAGAACGTTGTAAGTGTGGGCATCTCACAAAAAGTTACGGACTGGTCTCACACACCACCTGGTGTCATGCTTCATCATTGACCAGTCCTCGCCCTCTAAAACCATCGTTTGATAGAGGGCGGGCATACACTTGACGACAAGGATGCACTTTCTAAATGGTTAAGTGGGGGCCCGTGAGATTGTGAGTGAGGTTAAAAATCATTATAGTGGTCAAAAGTGATTTTAATGTGAATGACAACTATTTGATATTAAAAATATGTGTGACGGTGTATAGGGTTTCAATGTCCCCTAACCGTCCTATGTGTGGTCAACATGTTTCTGCCATAATGGCCCTGTCGGGTCCGCGGCATTCATCAGGACCAAAGTATGGGTGAGGGCTCCGTTCTTACCATATGTCGGTGAGATACTACCACCGCGTGAGTGTGGCATAGGCCACACTTCACTTCCTATGGTGCTTCCAAAGGTGAAGCCTATAAAACAAGGTAAAAAAACAGAATTTATTTAGAACTTGTTGCTGCGAACGTACCTGTAAACGAAAAAGGAGAAAGAGAATACAATGCATGCATTGACCTCTAAGAGTGAAAAAATAGTGTTTGTGACTCTGTGACACTCTATTTGTGTACACTTTTTGTGAGCAATTGCAGCCTGGGAGCAGTAAATACTGCTACCAAACTTACCCTAATCGGTCGGACAACTTGTCCCAAGGGGGGAAGGAGGGACTTGTGGAGATCCACTGTTAATTAACCTCTGTAAGAAGAAGAGCACATATCCTGATACTTAATCAATGCTTTAAATTGAAAATGAAAAATTCACGAAATAATTCAAGAATTATCGTCACACAGGAAGAATGATAATTCAACATTATAAGCGAATCCCATACCGTCTTGAATGTGGCCCTAGTAGGAGCCAGTATGTGAAAAGCAAAGTAAAAATTAAAAATACACACGCATGCCGTTTAGTCATTCGCATCATTCACACCCTTACTGTAACAAGTGGCAGAAAATGCCTGTATCCTACGCGTCCGCTCCAGGCTCCCGGTTACGAAGACTGGGGAGAGCGGGCGCGGCCTTATATGTGCTGCTTAATTGTATGAATTGAGCCGGGACCTGAAACAGGTGATGGGTTCCCGGTGTCTGCGAGGCACAGTGCCTGGACTCGAGATGGCGGAGTATGCGCGTAGAGAGACAAGGATATTCATTGGTGGAGAGCGTAGGTGTGTGAGTGTCTCGTCCAATCTGATGCGGGGGACGCGCCGTTCATGGTGCGCGCTGCGGCCTGTCAGGTTCAGTACGAGAGATAGGCGAAATGTCACTGGGAGTGACGTAGGCTTGGTGAGAAGCCTGGGGGTGTGTGAAAGTTCCATCCAATGAGGAACGAGTGATCGAAAAATGCCGTTGATAGGGCGTGCTGCAGCCGGACTAGTGTAATGCACCGGACTGGGGCAAATTCGTAAGGAATGAGATTGGCTCAGCAACGTTAACCTGGTTTCATCAAACCAGAGATGCATAATCCTTTAACATACTCACGTCAGAAAAAATGCACAAAAAGCTAAGTAGCCCGTGTGCAAGATACTGCTTTTTTAAAAAACAAGTACATTCACAGATTCCCCGATTCCCAGTTCGAAAAAACGGTAATGATGGAGAAAAGGGGCCCGTTTTTTGGCATGTGGTAAAAATATGCAGTAAAAATATGCAAGATGGCTGTTAATGGTTGGATCATTTGTGTATTATTCAGAAAATGATGGTATTAGGAAGAAAGGAAGATAAGGAACAACATTGCGTATAGTAATTCCACTGTCAGAATTATATCTCCTTTCTTCAATTAGTTAGCTGCAGCCAAGGAATGTCATCATTGAGACCTTTCTCATGAGAGCGTAGGCGGTACACCCAACGTTGTTCCCACACATGAAGGGCCCTCGTGAGATCAAATTTTGTTTTTTTCATAACCTCTAGGATAGTCCACTGTAGGTCTGTATCTGTGTGGTTTTTCTCACAAAAGTGTCGGGTTAACTTGGTGTTCGTTTTTTTGCACCTGATAGTGCTGCGGTGCTCATTGATACGAATTCTCACTTTCCTCGTAGTCATCCCTACGTATTGAAGTTGGCAAGGGCATGTTAGTAGATATATTACATTATCCGTGTTGCAGTTGCTAAATGATTTTAGTTGCCACGGTCTGTTGGTTCCAATGTCCACTGTTTTAGTGTTCTTAGTGAGATTGCACGACTGGCATCCGCCACACGAGAAATGGCCAATCACTGGTGGTTGTTCCCAGAGCCTTGGTTGATCTGTATTCTCATTTGTGTTCATTTGGGCATGTACAAGTTCATCTCTGAGGTTCTTATTCCGTTTGTATGCGAACAGTGGTGGTTCCCAATGTTTTCCAGTGCTGTTTAGTATGTGCCATCTTTTTTGAATGATTTTCTGGACTGAATTTGAGATTGGGGTAAAAGTGGTGACGCAGACCGGTCTGTTGGTTTTCTCCCTTTCCACGTTTTCCAGAAGCGCCTCCCTTGGGTTGTTTCTGGCTCTTTTATTAGCTTTCTTCACCAGTTTCCTCGGATAATGGCGTTCAACCAGTTTTTCCTCAAGTTGTTCTGCTTGCTCAATGTAAGTCATTTTCTCTGAACAGTGTCTCCTGATACGGAGGAACTGACCAACTGGTAGGTTCTGTTTTAGGGCTTTAGGATGATAGCTCTCATAAAGGAGTAGGCTGTTTTTGTCGGTGGGTTTGTTATGAACCTTAGTTATGATCCCCTCACTTGTGAGTGTTATATCCAAGTCCAAAAAGATTGCGTGGTTTTTATTGATAGTGTGAGTGAATTTTAGATGACTATCTTGAAGGTTCACCCACTGGACGAAGGCTGTAGCGTTCTCTTCTGTTCCATTCCATACAATCAGGACGTCATCTATGTAACGTTTCCAGATCTTTATATGGTTCTGGAATGGATTGACTGCGTTATTGATGAAATCATCTTCAAACTGTTGGACATACATACAGGCCAGGCTGGGAGCAAATGTGCTCCCCATCGAAGTGCCCGTTATTTGGTGGTAAATGACCTGTTCGAATTCGAAGAAGTTTTCTGTGAGTGCCAACTCCGCACATTCCATGATAAAATGTTGGGGGGTAACAAAGTTCCACTCCCTGTGTAAAATGATGTTTTCTACCACCTCCAAGGTTCGTCGTTGCGGAATGCTGGTGTATAGGGCTTCAATGTCCATTGTTATAAGCCAGTCGCTTGTGGTATCAATCTCCAGGTCTCTTAGGAGGCATAGGACGTCTTTCGTGTCCTTAAGGTATGATTGTGTTTCCTTGACAATGGGCCGTAGGAACCAATCGCAAAATTGGGACAAAGGTTCTAAAACTGATCCGATGCCAGAGACAATTGGTCTGCCTGGCGGTGGCATGCGTCCTTTGTGGATTTTGGGTAAGACGTAGAAGCGCGGCATCCTAGGTTCGTCATTAATTAAGAACTCCGCTTCATGTTTCGTGATCCAGTCGTGACCTAGAGCCTCTTACACCATGCTCTTGATTTTGATCTTGATTGGGCCCGTGGGGTCCCTTTGATGTATAGCATAGCTGTTTGTGTCTGCTAGCAGTCTCTTGCACTCATCTCGGTACATCGCGAGGTCCATCAGAACTGTCGCGCCTCCCTTATCCGCAGGTTTGATGACGATTTCCTGGTTGTTTTTAAGTGCCAGTAGGGCTGTCCGTTCCTTCCCTGAGAGGTTATTAAACCCTTTGGTGTTAATGTAATCAAGATTTTCTATGTCATTCAGCACTGCTCGTTCGAATGTTAATATTTGACACGAGATGCTCTGGTTTGGTGGTTGGAAGGTAGACTTTTTCCGCAACCCTGTGGATTTTCTCTTCTCTTCCTCCATTTCTGGCGTGTCTCCGAAGAAATCTCGGAGCTTGAGTTTTCGAAAAAACTGAGCCAATTCCACATTGAGAGTGAAGGGGTCATTTTCAGGAGTAGGAACGAAACCCAAGCCTTTGTTTAGAATGGTTTCTTCATCAGGAGTCAGGGTGTGTGTGCTGATATTAACGATATTGGTTAATCCCTGCTTGTTGAGGGCATCTCCATTCTCCCTCTGCTCCTGGTTGTTACTCCTTGCGGTGGTTGTTGGTCTTCCCACTGGACCCTTGTATTTCTTCTTTTTTGTCTCCCCCGCCCTCTGCCTCGGCCCTGGAATAAAAAAGGCGGAGGGCCTGGATGGTAGCCAAAGCCTGGTGGAAAGTAAGGCTGTTGCCAAAAGCCGAAGGGGGGTGGTTGGGGTGGTTGTTGTGGAGGAGCCTGCATCATGGGTTGGTATCCGGGCTGTTTGCCATAGTGTGGTCCTGAGCCTTCATCACTGCTGGTGTCACTTCTATCTTCTCCAGAGCTGAATGTCCAGTTCTGGGGCGTCGGACGGAAACGTTGTTTTCTCCCTGATTGTTGTGGGATTGGTTTGTTATAATGTTCATCTGTCACATATGGGTAGACTGTCTCCTTACTAAATTTTTGCACATCTTTTTTCAGTTTAGTTAGCTTGGATTGTGTTAGATAATCCTTATACTCTGAATGATCTTTATTAATTTCCTCCAGCTTCTTTTTGAAAAGTGAGAGTTGCACTGTGGTTTTCAGTTTGCTTTCACTCTGTTGGATCTCGACTAGGAGAGCATCTGCTAGTTGCCTCGCAGTGTTGATGATGAGAATTAACCAATCTTTCGTGCATTTCCACGCGATGCTGGACCAATTGGTTCTAAATTCTTTGTTATTAAGGAATAATCTAGGTTCGTAACTTTTTGTGAGATGCCCACACTTACGACGTTCTTGTAACTCGTTTTGGGTTGTCACACTAGGAGCGGCTTCTTGTGGAAAACACCCACCAAACACCATTGGAAACGCCTCCCTGGTGCAGAGCAACACAGTGCAGTGATGTGCACTGCATTACATTACTTGAGATTCATGAGGCCAAGCATTGCCATGCAATGTGGCCTTTCGTGGCCTCATAAATTTCAATTTTCCTTTGTGTTGATCTTACACCATGATGCGTGGTGCAGGAGCGATGCAAAGAGGCTCATAAATCTGCCACCTAATTGTTAAGGATATCACCTCAGGTTCTGTTTTATGATGCAGGTCCATGTAGCAGGAAATTCACTTCACAATATGTACGTTTGAAATATGCATGGGTGGTGATTTTTACATAATGGTCCATATATATCTAACATTGTATAAAGTGCATTCTGGGCAGTGCCAAACAGTGGTATGGGCCAGTCCTCTCCTGAAATTAAAAGAAGTGGCATATTCAGTGAGCAGTCTTGCATTGTACTGGACGTTCTGCAGAAAAGGATTAGATTTATACTCACAGAGCATCGGCTAATAATAACTTAATATTAATTTCAAATGACTTCTTATCGTATCACCAATCTAAAGAATTAAAAGAATGCACCTCAGCTTCAAATGTGTTTCAAATCTGTTTCATAATTTAAAGTTATTCACAAAATAATTATTTACATTTACATACTGTTTGAGTGAAGTCATTGTAGCTATCACACAAGCTTAATGCAAAAGGTAATTCATCTGCACGATGTGGGTAAAGATCAAGCTGAACCTACAATTTTGAAAATAAGAAAGAAACTATAATATCTTCCAAACTGAATTTAGGGAAATAGAAAACTACACGCAAATGAGCAAAGTAAGATAGGAGAAACCACAACTATGTTTTTTATGGATACTACAAATAGTAAAGCATAGCGAGGTACAAGGTTGAAGCTGGCAAGATTTGCCCAGAACTGGATATGTCATCTTCCAGCTCCCACTGAAGCGCATTGTTTTTGACACCACAAGCTCCAATCTTGGCCACGCTTCATTTTGAAGCCACTGACCTCACTTTGCTGCTGGAATAGATTTGAAGGCTTGCCCCAGTCCAACTTTTCACCTTATGATTTAGTGACTTTTCTTGTTATCAAAATCCACTAGCGGTACAAGGCTGGAATGTGTAGCTGGGCAGAGCTCCACAAGACTAGATTCCTTTATTGCAAGGACCAGCTGAACCAACTTTCAGAGCAGCAAAACCCTGTGAGTGGAAGGAAGCTGTTTTTCTTGCCTGACTAGGGTCCTTAGTCCCAGAGGCACAATAGCCTTCAGGCCCGAATGTTGCTGTGGAGCCACATGGGACCTACCAGTTTCCTTCCACATCATGAGTGCTGAACATGTCTAACACTGTGCTTAGTGCTGTGGGCGAAGATGGGAAAAGGAGGATAGGGATACGAGAGAAGGCACACAAGATACATCATTGGTGTGTAGTGAGAACACTCTGGATCGCCAAGATGAGAAGGAGTTAACAACAATCTAAATCTCAGGTACAGTGTGATCATTAAAAATACACACATAAAGTCTGAGTCAATAACTTGAAGTGAAAAGGGTTTATTACAAACTCAAAGCCTGACTTATATATATCAATCTCAATAACATGATGAAAAATAATCAAAGGAAGACCAAAGCAACATATAATATTGGTCCTCCACAGCAAAGAACATAAACGGATTTCAGTTGCACCAATTCACAGAATAAGGAAAAGAGTTTGATGAGTAGACAAATGATATTGATCCTTTTCCTCATACTTTGAGAAGATTAGCAACATCTAACTAAACCCAACACTGAACGAAAGATAGAGGATACCCTATTGACTCAAGGATGCAAGAAAGGTGTCAGCATTAGAACCTCTGTAGAAGTTCTTTAGGTAAGGAATTATGTATAACATTAAGTCACACAATCAGAGATGTCAAGAGAGGTCTGTACCTTTCCAAGTCTAAAACCAATCTGCCTAACCCCAAGGTGGGTTCACTAATTAAAACGCACAAAGAACATTCGAGAAACATGACCTCATGTGCAGTATTTTTCCAGTTGTCAGAAAATAATTTGGCGCCTTGAACACTACTCCCATTCCAGAGCATCCTTGGATTCCTCCCTTCATCTGATAGTACGAACTGGTAACACCCACTTGGTTCTTCATTAAAATGGATTGACCCTGCCAGCTTCTTCTTCATCTCACTATCTCAGAAATGCAATGTGCTTTTTACGAACTAATGAATTCCTGTGGTCTGCACCTGCAGTGGAGAAAAACATACAGGAAAACAACTTTCTTTTTGGAGTTAAGTGTCTCAACTGTAAGCTTAAGGTCCACAATCATGCTAACTTAACATTTGTTTTTAATTGAATATACATTCTACAAGAGGACTAGCAGGCACTCCTCCCACTGGGTTAATCTTATATGAACCGGAACTAGAATTCATGAACCGGATATAGTACTACTCGAACAAGCTGCACTTTGTAAGTCGAAAAAGGTGCGAACGCCGAAACGCGTCCTGCTGTTACTGCTGTTTTTCTCGAATCATGGAATAAATTATATGCATCGAGAAACCTTGCTGTGTGCGGTCCCCTTCATTCACAGAGTGGAGTTTTCTGGAGCTGAATACATTCTACAACCTACATATAATCTACTAAAAGCTACTTTATGCTGTATTCTTATACGCTGTACAAAAATTGCACTGCATGAGTACGTATGGCCAACTGTAAAGGTATATATGTGGCCTAGCCAAATGTTAAAGGGTGCAGCCAAAATTATGCTACTCCAATACCTCCTCTGATGGCGCTCAAGGCATCACACTTTACAATCAGATCATTATCAGATTATACAAATCAAAACCTAGTGGTCTTGAGCATCTTTCATCTAGACTCGTCTAGACGTTTCAAATCATCATAATGTTCACTCTGACATTCTTCCAAAACCACTACTGCTCTCTCCCTTTTCACTCCCTGCACTCCTTGTCGACCTTGTGCATAGCGATATCCCTTAAATATCTCAAATACGAATATCGCACAAAGGGCAATTATCAAAAGAGTTTTCAAAAGTGCATCCAGAATTCCACTCCCCAAACTTCCAAATCATTGTCCTATCAAAGCAAACTCATTTCCAATGACTTCCCAAGCACCTGTTGCTTCCAACTCTTTCAAATCCTTCCTCAACTCAGATATTTTCTTAATATATTTCTCCAAGTCCTTACTTTTGTCTGGGATATAATTACAAAATTGCTTTTTACTAACAAACTCTGCCCTCTTTTGTGAGCAAAAGGTCTAAAGCAATTCTGTTCTGTAAAACCATGGACCATATCACCATCTTCTCAGTATTTACAAGTAATAAAGAGTTTGCAGTGCTAGTAGCCAATTTGTCCACTACTGTAAACAGCTTTTATAATTTTCAGATCATTTAGAATTACCCCTACAGATGGGATACTGGCATCAAAGATATCTCCCACTACTTCTGCTGCACTAACACCTCATTTAGTTCTGGAATTCGTTTCCCATACAGGATCAGTAAATGTTTCACATTGTAAATCTTAGGGGAAAACTATGCCAAGAAAACATCTATCAAACCATACCTATTGCAATTAGAAAAATGCATTTTGTCCACAGATAAAATAAATTCCTGGAATCACAGGATCCTATCCCTCTGGAAAATGAGAATTCTTTCCTCTCACTTCAAAAGTATGTTCACATTTGCTCTCCTCTATAAACAAAGGATTTATATAACTCTGATGAAAATGTATATACAACTTTCCTTTGTGTTTCCATTCTAAAACTAAGGCATGTTAGTCTCCTTTTTTCAGATGTTCAATTTCTTCACTACTCCACTTCTGATTTTTAAGATCCTTATCAGTTTTAATATGAAACTTTAAGTTTCTCCATCTATCCTCCATCAAATCCAAAAATTTCTGACTACATCTGACATGAAAGCAGGTTAAACTGTGTCTGTGTGCATGTTCAGTGTCCAATGATTCTAGAGATACAAAACATTTGCCCGCAATCTATGCTTATTTAAATAAGGTTTCTCATTTAAATGTTTGATAAGAGGAATTTGTGGGAGAACTACAATACAATTAAAAAAATAATATTGAAAACTGCCTTCTCCATAAAATATACTTAATACAAGACTACAAGAAAGACTATAGGGGTCATTAGGATGGCGGGCGGTCTTTGTCCGCCTGCCATGCTCTCGGGGAATGGGACCGCCCGCCATCGGTGCGGGGGTCTCGTTGGTGGTATTAGGATGCACCCGCCATACTGGCAGGCGCATCCTGCATACTTGACATTGTGGCAGGTGGTGCTCTCAGCACCGCCCGCCTCAATGCCAAGAAGGCATGTCATGCATTTACATGCACAACGTGGCAGGCACCGCACGGTGCCTGCCATGTTGTGCATGGAACTGCAGGGGTACCACAGGTACCCCCCATGTGCACCCCCCACCACCCAGAATACCTGGGAACCCGCTATGGGGCCCCAATGGCAAAAAACGCCTGTCTTTCCGTGGCAGCAATGGAAAGGCACGTCCCCGCCTGCATAGTAATATGGATGGCGGTGTCTACCAGACACTGCCACCATATAAACTGCTTTTCCGCCCGGTAGGCAATCGGGCGCATTGCCTACCGGGGGATAACTGGCGTACGGTCTTCCTGTCCGCCGGGGTCCCCCCCGCCATGGTAATGTTGCGGATGAAATTTGCAGCGGGCGGAGGTTTTTGGCAGGCAGATCGCCACCGCCATATGGGCGGTGGCAATCCGCCCGTTATCCTAATGAGCCCCTATATGTCAGAGGGAGATGGTGGTACATAATTCCCTCTGAAGCAGTAGCAGGTAACTGAGTACAAACATAGTAACTTCTAGCATTCACTGTGTCAATATACTCATAAAGCAGTCTAAAACAAACACTCAAGGTATAATCCCCTCTTGATTCTTCGGTATGTAATTTCGTAACCCCACACAACTTCATATGAGATTATCCAAAGAATGTAGCCTGGTAGCAGAAGCAGTGAACTTAAATTCAACTGAGCTATCTGTAGCTGATTATAGCACGATAAGCTCTAAAATAAATACTACAACTAAAGCCAATATTGTGCCTACTATGATGTATCTACGCCACTTCATTGGAATCTAAACCTTGGGTGGGACATAGCTAGTGAAGACTGGTTCCTCCTGTGAAAAAATAAAAAATTATTTCAAATGATATGCAACAAGATATATACAGAAATCTTGATAAGTCTTATTAGCCCTATTCTGTGTTCTTCTAAAGGACAGCCTTAGGCTCCTTTGCTTCCTTTGAGCCTCGGTACTCCTTTTCTTCCATACAAAGGCTATAAAATGCCTCTGATAATAAATGGTTCTAGTTCACTCACTATTAATTCCAGTATTAAATGCTTAAGTTCACCAACTAGCACAGGAAACTTGTTTGCATCCAAAAAGGGAAATTCAGCCACATCTAAATAAGATGTTTCAAGGCACTAAGTCTTGTCAACAAAAGAAGTTCAAAAGTAAGCTCAAACTGATGATCAAGTTTCAACTGAACTTTCACAGTAATCTCAAAACTCCCAGAACTTGTTCTCCCAGTCATTTACAAATAGGTATGTCCATTCAGGGTTGAGTACCTCCGGCAGGGCACGTTCTCTCTCTTCGACCTCCTGAGTGTTGTTTCTTCTCCTCCTTCACTCAGGTCCAAGTCCTCTATATCCTCTGAGATATCAGAGAGATCATGTTTTCTTTGGTGAACCAGTTTCCCTCTCTCTTGCCTTGGCCAACTTTCTTCTACTGCCCCTCACAGTTCTCTAGCACTAGGATCTTTGTCAGGGTCAGAGCCTCTTACTGTTACAATGACTAGATTAGCCTTCCTTTCACCACTTTTGTCATCCAACTCAGTAGAACACTCCACAAGTTGCTCAAGCCCTTTTGCAGTTTCTGGCGGTTTCCCTACAGCTTGACTACCCTGCTCCCATGATCTCTCGACCACCATTTGCTCTTCTGGGAGAGGTGCTGCTATTTAATCAAGGGGAGATTGAACTCTGTGAGTGTGGACAGTATGGATCGAAATGGTGAAACTCATATTTCACCATCATCTCTTATAACACAACCTGAGTTTCCTCAGCTCTGCTGTTCTGCTTCTGACACTCCTTACTGTAATCTCGTAACTTCCTCCCACGTATCAGCTGCTGTGAGCAAAATGTTGTAACTGGTGTCATCTGTTCCTCATTTACATACTCATTATTAAATGTACAAGAATTTAAGCATAGTACCTTGCAACTTTGTCAGCATATCTGTTGCAGACTGGCACATATCCCTTGCAGTGTGGGGAACATTTCACGATCGCAACTTGCACAGGCAATTGCAACGCATCTAACAGTTTTATCACCTGCTCACCATTATGTATGGGGGAACCTGATGACTTCATAAATCCCATCTGGGACCTTAACTGTCCGAAGTCATGAAGCTGCAATGATTACCTGTAAATATAGACACCTGCAATTGATCTGAAATGTGTCATGCTCTGGTAGGAGCAATAAATGTAGCCACTTGTGCAGAGACTACTCCTTGTAGCCAAGCAGCTTCGACTACTCTGGAAATGGCACAGACTGCATAAGCAGCTCTCAAAATTCCTTTGTGGTCTCTTAAACACAAGCAATACATAATCAGGTAGTGGCTCAATTTGTATATTTGGTCTCAGCTCAGTGCATAGCTCAATGAAATCTAGACAGTCATGCTCTACTTCACCATTATCATTGTCATTCTCAGGAAGGGGTAACAAAGAGGCAGGATTCAAAGAGCACCTCTTCAGGGACACGTTCTTGGCCACCAATATGATTTTGCTCAGACTGGGTCAGGCGGCTGTTAGTAAGGTGCTGTGTGTCCTCATTCTAGTTTGCACATTTTCAACAGAATGAACATCATACACAGTTAAGGGATAACCCATCACTATGCTTTTTCATCTTTTGGTGTTGACACCTGTCACTGCCACCACTTTAAAGAATCCAGGCAGCACTGCAGCCACTGGGTCTAACGTGGCTGAGAAGTAAGCAATTGGTCTATGGGCTCATCCATGGATCTGTTTTAACATTGAAAGAGCCCAGGCCGCTCTTCAGAAAAGCAAAAACACTTGTAATCAGGCATTCTCACTGCCAGGGTGCGGCAGAGGCTTTCTCTCAACTCTAGGAATGCAACCAAACAATGATTGCCCCAAGGCACTGGATCCAACACATCCTTGTGTGTCAGCCGTTCTAAAGGCTTGGCAACTAGGGAAAAGTTGGGTTTCCACTGACAACAGTAGACCACCATTACAAACAACATCCTGACTTCTTTCTGTGTTGTTGACAGATTCATTAGCATGATCGCAGAATTTCTTCCTCGTGACACCCTTCACGCGCCTTTCTCTATATGATGACCAAGACTTCTCTCAAACAGGACTGCAACTTATATGGGGACACCTTATGTCCATTCTCAGCCAAGTGATTTAGCAATGAAATAGTGTCAGTTTTGCATGCTTCAGGAGTATTTGACACAACCAGCAGGGGCCGTATCATGGTGTAGGCACAATTGCATTGTTGGCATCGAGCACACCTTTAAAATGGTGCACCGGTGCAAACAATGAAAATGCACCCTATTACCATGAATCCACTGCTCACAGGGCAGCTGAAAATTCTCGCTGCCTTGGGAGCAGCGCATTCATGTGAAAACACAGAACGGCTGCTTGCAACCACTCATTTCACAGTGTCACCTAGAAGGTGGTACACTGTGAGTGTGCCCTTGAGAGCTTCTTTGCCTCCGTGCCCACTTCTGTATTATGACGCATGGGCAGAGGTAAAGGAATTTCCTCATTTGCATAGGGCACGCCCCTATGCACATGAGGGAATGCCCCCTGAAGGTAGCGCTGGTGCTTTAAGTGCACCTGCGCTATCAGTATAAGTGAAGGGTATGCACAAGCAGCTCCGCCCCCATCCGTAATACCAAAGTGCCCCGGGGATGTGCAATGCAGGCGCAAACGCCGGTTGCGCCACCGGGGCATCTACTGTAATATGGCCCCATACATCACTTTCACACAAAAGGTAAGTATCCTTATCTCATAAGGGCTGTTGACGACGTCTCACAACAACGCCCACAAAACCTCAGCAGACAATTACAATACAATGTCTTCTACAGTTTTAAATGTAATTCATGGGATCTTAGGCCATGTCGGACCTGATAACAACTTCTCCACAATAAGCGCTACACTCACACTGTCATCTAATACATTATCACATCACACAATATCTGCAAGACCTCACACAATTACCACAAATACTGCAAGCTAAGGATAAGTCATTTACACCAAGCCTATTAAAAGTCACTCCTCTGCTGTTATAACTTGCTCTTGAACCACTGGAACATCACAGATTCTCCAAACTGAAATATGGGCATTAGGGACTGTAATCTAAAGTAATGGGTTTTAAACCCCTCTACTTCAGGTACTAACCATCCTTGGTATGCTAACATCTGGAAAAGCGCTGAGCCGTTTCTTCCAAATTAACTCTGGTCAATTGACCTAGATAGCAGCCTGAAAGGAAAGGGGGTAAACAACAATTTAAATCTCCAGGTACAATGTGATCATTAAGACCACACAATTGAAGACCGAGTCACTAAAATGAAGTTAAAAGGCTTTATTACAAACTCAAAGACAGATTGATATATATCCATCTCAAGAAAATCCTATAAAAGAACAAAATCATCAAAGGAAGACCAAAGTATTATATGATATTAGTCTTCAAAAGAAAAGAACATATCAGGAATTCCGTTGCACAATTCACAGAATAAGGAAAATAGTTTGATGACTAGACAAGTGGTTTTGATTCTTCTCCCGATAAAGTGAGAAGATTTGCAACATCTACTAAACCCTATATTAAATTAAAGATAGGGGAAACCCTATTAAATCGAGGAAACATGACAGGTGTGAGCATCAGAACCTCTGCAGAAGTTCTTTAGGTAAGGAATTATGCATAGCATGAAGCCACACAGTGAGAAATGTCAAGAGAGTTCTGTATCTCTCCAAGTCTAAAAGTAATCTGACTAACCCCAAGGTGGGTTCACTAATTAAAAATAAAATACACAAAGAACATTCGAGAAACATGACCCTCATATGCATCACAGTATTTTTCCAGGTCTCAAAAAAGAACTTGGTGCCTTGAACACTATTCCCATATTCCAGTGCCCAATTCCGAAGAGTCCATAGTTTCCTCCCTTCAGCTGATAGTACCAACTGGTAACACGCCCTTTGTTCGTCATTAAAATTATTAGACCTTGCCAGCCTCTTCTTCACCTTACTATCTCAGAAATACAATGTGATTTTATTTACTAATTAATTAATTACATTTGTTTGCACATGTAGTGTAAAAATACATACAGAAAAACAACTTTGTTAGAGTTAAATGTCTCAACTGGAAGCTTAAGACAGTTGTAACAGCACAACTTTGAGGGTGCGACAGAATTCCTTTATGTAGGTGTAGGGTACAGTATAATTCCAAAAGGAGTCCTGCAAGTAATATAAGTAATATCTAACTCTCTCTAGTTATATCTAACCTGGGGCCTCTGAAGACACACTGGGAGAGGTTAACTAATTCCAAGGATGCAAGGAAAGTCTTTAAGGTGACACTGCAGAAGCAATTTCAATAAGAAGTGTAAACAGAACACTTTTGGGAAGATTTTCTCGACATCTAATTTGAATATAACCTCAACTGGAAAGTCAAGAATAAAGGTGAATCACCGATCACAAGCAGAGGTGCACAGGTGAACAGCAGAGTCCAGGGCAAGGTTTCTTCTCTTTAACAGGGAGCAAAATCAAACCCTGGTCATGTCTTGGATGGGTATTTTACAGACTGCAGCATCCTTGAATTCTGAAGTATGTCCATGAATACTTCATGGACATACCATAGTAGATCCTCAAATACAACTATAGCTTATGACTCATATGGCATATGGCCATTGCTTTTGGAGTACTTTATGCGGCCAGGATTGACTGTGCTGTTGACAGAAGGGTAACAAGTGGGTAGCAAAAATGTGACAAATTCAATCCTGGCTGGCATGCCTCCTGTCACTCAGTGTACATAACATCCTGTGTGGCATTACCTAAAGCAAGGGCTGGAAGGGTTTGCAAATAATGCCCAGAACCAGACGTCAATGGGAGTTGGGTCAAGCAACTGTGACAAGCCATGACCCTAAGTCACTTGTCACGGTGCTCAGGAGGTCAAGCTAAATCCCACTTTTCTCCAACAGCATGAAATGGTCCTCCAGGACACTCCTGCCATCATCAATCATTAAGGCAGGCTTCTAGTCACCACATCTCTTCCCAGCCAGGGTTCATGCCGAGGCCAGCCCAAAGTGGCCATCTGGGCTTTCTTGGTGTCAAGAGTCTTCTAGATGTCTGTGTCCATGGAGCAGGCGAACCAGAGGTCAGTGGGTTGACTCCTGGAAAATGTTCTAGTCTCTCCTGGCAGCAGGTGCCAAATGACCTTGAGGTTGTTTTTTCCAGCAGAGTCTTCTTTATTCCAGATGTTGTCTTCCTGGACTCAGGAATGCTCTCAGGAGGCGGTGGCTATGTGCCAGTCTCATCCTGGAGAGTAACTAGCGATTGGGGAATTTATGACACCCTAATGTTTCTTTTCTCTTCCCTTTTAGGTTACTGAAAACATGCCCTGAAGCCCTAAGTTCAAGATGGATATCCCCCTTATCCACCTGGAGGAGCTCTGGTCTTCCCCTAGTCACTCCCCTTTACAGATGTAGTGTGCTTACATCTGTCAGGCTCCACACTGAGTTTCCCTCCTGTTGGAGTTGGATCTCGAAAGCCTAGGAATGCTCCCTTGAATGAGAACCTAGGCTGTCATCCCCGTTTGACATCACCAGACTGAAACACCCCAGCATCTCTTATGGAAGTGATACTTGCAGTAGTAGCTGGTTATTGAGCTACTTTGTTAGAGTTGGAGTGTCTATCCTTGAAACAGCGAGGTACTGTTGAACCAGTGGAAGAATAATAGTATTTCGAGCATCATTTAAAAAAGGTCGCAAAGATGAAAAGCTTCCAGGTTCATTTGCACCACTGTTTACAGATAAAAAGATTGCAATTAAAGTGTATGTTTGTAATCTGAGGCATGATGCAATTCTACTCGAAGGCTAAAATATATCCACTATACAAAGAATTTTTATGAAATATTAATTCAGCCAAATTCCGATAGGAGAAAATATATGAATCAAAACGGAGGGGCTTATTTTCATCGACGTTGTAGTTGATCCTGGATGAGTCATGTCTTACTCTTCAGTTCGGGACTTTTTAATATGCAAAGAAAATGTATTTATCTGGATATTTATATGAACTCATAAGTAATGCACGAGAAATAACTTTATAATTGTTTAATCTACCCACTGCGAGTGCTTGCTATCGATTGAAGACATTTTGCGGCTCCTTTCTTGAACTGTAATGTTTTACTGTATTTTATTGGATTATACTGATGAATGTACATGTTGCCTCTTTGTATTCTGTTAATATATTTTATGTATTTATATACACTGTTTGTGGTTTCAAGTATCTTCTGTAGAAGCACCCATCTGAAATACATAAATAAATACTGTGTTAACAACCAGTGCCAAGGCTCTTAGAACAACCTTTAAAGGGGGCATTTTCTAACCATGCCACCCAGAAAGACACACACTGTAGGCTCAGCATACTGTCAGGTCCTCTGACATCTTCATGATTAACACAATACTCAAAACAACTCACTTTCAAGCACCATTAATTCTGATTGGTATATCCCAATTTATAGCACTAAGCGCAGAGAAGAGGTTTGGGATGGGAACAGCTGGAAAAGAGATTTGGAATGAGAAAGAGAGGATAGTAAGTGCTGTCTTTTTTCTAAGCAACCAGATCATTCCTAGATGTTTAGCGATACCTCCCTACTATATGCCACTAGGAGGAACAGAGTTGGAATTATAATGCCTTGAGCTGTGTTTCCTGTGGTGAAGTTGTGCAATGTAAAAAAATACAGATTAATTAAAACAATGACTTTACTTGCACTGTTAATTTTATCACCAACTACAATTACGCCCTTAATACACCAGAGGCGATATGTCAGAATAAATTGACTGGAAGGAGTTGTCTCTTTTCCTTTACGCAGCGTTTGCTTCACCCTGCGTTTGACATGTATTCAACATAAACAATATTAAAATATGTATGTGTCATGACCAGCTGTAGCACTCAGTTATGATACCTTTGGTTAATTCCTATGCAGAAGTCCAATCTTGTCCAAAATATTGTACCTTGACCACCACTGCTGTAAATATGTCCCCTACTAGTGCCAGTTTTTGTTCAAATAAATAGAAAATGATCAAAACCACTAATGTGCCATAGGCGCACCTATCAATGGTGTCGTAAATACTCAAATATTGACAAGAAACTCGCATTGGCCATCCCACTCAGCGCAGGAATAGGGGTAAACAAGCAGTAAAATTCAGGAACATGAGGGGACCAACTGGGCATATATAGTCACATTCAGAATGCATCCCCTCTGAGTGCACTGGGTATGCCTAGGCGTGGGTCCCGGGCTCACTGTGTCACTGGATTCAAGCTAACCTGGCTGATGAGGGGTGAAACTCCGAAACCAGTCCTAGGATGTTTGTTTCTGGCCCAGGGAGGAGCTGGCCTGGCAGTTCGGGCTGGACCGTTCCCATTGGTTCCAGGGTCAAGACTGATTTGCATATGGCCAGGTCTAAACTGGGGTGACATGGTGAGCTAAGGACTCTTGACTGGTGGTGAATGTTTTGGTTTGTTCTGCATTCCGTCCAACAATTGTGTGTCTTTTGCTTTCTCCCCTCTGATGGTTCATCAATACTAAGCGTGGTAACCTGGGTGGGGCTCCGAAGTTAGCTGCTGCACTCAGCACCCTGGGACATGTGGTCCAAACAATACTCTGACTTATTACATAACCAGCGCCGTCTCCCCTCTTGTGAAAATAACCCATGATACGATCCCCAAATATCTCACACATGACTTTTAGATATCAGTTTCATGGGATGGCCTGATTGTGACGAATTAGTGAGCTAGCTCTTTGAGGCGGGTACTGAATGAAGGGTTATGAGCCGAGAAGCCCACTGTGCTGGTAACATTCTCATCTTTGGATCATTTGCATTGCTTCACACATTTCACTGGACTTGCAGAAATGTGGCAACCAATATTTAATGCTTACCTTCGGGGAGCCAGCCAGACAGCTTGTCTGCCAAATGGTGTTAAATTGGATCCTGGGAGACAGAGAGGCAGTAATGTGTATTCCTTCTCAAAAGTCATATTTTTGGCATTAAAAAATCTATGTCTAACAATTGTTTATTCTTGCTAATGAGGCAAATGTGTTCGTAGTGCTTTTTAAACCAAAGTCAGAAACAGTGAGTATTTAAACTTTGCAGCCTTTACCCAAGTGTACAGCCACTGTAGCCTAAAATGATAACACAGCATGCAATGCACATGAGATTTAAAAAGAGGTTTTTAATCTGAATACTATGCAGCTGGACCTTACTCTTATAAAACATAGTAACTGCTGGGTTACATTAATTCAGATTTAGCAATGAATTTCGAAATGCCTTCACTTGGCATTTAAAAACTAGGGGCTTGACACAGCATGAGAACTTAGATTTTCAGACCATGTGCTAAATTTTGGGCATTCGTGTTAATGATGATTTTTGACCTTTATGCAAAATTCGCAGCTTCTGAGCATTTACAACTCCCTCATACAAAGGTAAATATTCCACTCCATGTAGCTATCCATTTACCATATTTGTTCAGAAGCCATTCTCTGCCCAGAGGACGGCGAGAGAGGCTCTAGGCGCCTATAAAGCAAACATTCCAGAACTCCTTGCATTAAAGTCAATAAAATAATAATAACGCATTTACAACGGATAACTATATTGATCTGTCCTATTTCCCATTTGTCAGGAGCAATCGTACCTTATCATATGGATAAAAATTACCAATAGAACTAAGATTTTAGAAACTAAGTTTATTTTTTAGCTGAGGGTGATATCTTACCCTGCTTCTAAGCACATATAAACAGACATATGAAAAACAGGAAGATGCATCTGAGGATTTTCACATCCTAGTCTTAATCTAATTTTCTTCAAACCAGATTATCTCATCAGCAGTACACTCTCCTACTATCTATTTCATTACTGTAATGAGCAATATTAAATTGGGAGGGGACCCAATTCTCTGTATGTGCAAAAAGTTGTCTAACATACTTTGTGTTGGACCTGCCCTTCCTGCAAGATCACCCTTAAACTGTTTGACTTCTTCCTCCTGTTTGCTGAATTTGTTTTTGTTGGTCGTAGGGCTCGGTGCCCTTTACCACTGCCAACCAGTGGCAAAGTGCTTGTGCTCTCCCCCCTAACCATGGTTTGATTGACATTTACCTAATTGACATTTTAATTTACTTATAAGTC
Organism: Triturus cristatus; assembly: GCF_964204655.1. NCBI lineage: Eukaryota > Metazoa > Chordata > Amphibia > Caudata > Salamandridae > Triturus > Triturus cristatus. The sequence goes on from NC_140582.1 coordinate 130,621,836, forward strand.
CCTTGTAGAGTGGTATACCATATATCCAGGGCCTGTAAATTAAATGCTACCGGGGGCATGCAACACTGATTGTCTCTCCCCTCCAAAACATGTCCCAGGTCAGCCATTGTAGCCTGAATGCAGTGTCTCATTGCCATGTCGATTTGGCATTTAGCCCCCTTGCCAAACCTTAAACTCTCCTTTTATTACATAGAAGTTACCCCTAAAGTAGGCCCTAGGTAGCCCATAGGGCATGGTGCTGTGTAATTAAAATGTTAAACATGTATTTTTACATTATACTTGTTCTGGTAGTGAAAAACTCCCATATTGGTTTTTCACTACTGTGAGGCCTACCTCTCTCAAAGGATAACATTAGGGGTTCCTCGTTACTGTCACCTGTGTCATCAGTCATCATCCCACAGGAGTGCTTGACTAATCATGTGACTATTAAGGGTCCCCTCCTTTTTGGGTAGAGTGTTGTGAAGATACTCCTAATCAGGCATCATGTACCTGTATGGTGGATCAGTGATTGCCAGAACACCATTGAAAACATTGTTACATACGTGTGTTTGGTGCCAGAACATTGTAATATGTGTGGAACATCTACTGGAACATTGCTCCCTTTTTGGGAACTTTATATCGAGCCCCATGAGCCTCCACATGTTGAACAGAGACTTTGGTTTTCAACAGCAACATTTTTTTGCATGAGCAGTGAGGCTGCGTGTTTACAGACAGATTTCGGGGCAGATCTACAAGGAAGTGCCGCAGCGTGGCAACGCAAGCCCTTTGGCTGCACCACACTGTAGCACTTCCGAACCACAGGAATGCGACATAGTTACAAGAATATGTTGCATCTCTGTGCTTCCCCCGTGCTAGAGCACAAACTGCAGCCTACCGCTGGCGCAATCACCCTTGCTCCATGGTGCAAGGATGCCTGCGTTTTGGGGAGATTGTTTTTGTGCAGGAAGGGGCACCTTCCTGCACAAAAACAATCACAACAGGCATTTTCCTCTCTCAATGCTTGCTGTAGAATGCAGCACGCATTGAAAGAGAAAAGAACTGGGAGAAATGAAAACATTTCTCCTCGTTGCGCCTCGGTACGCCACCTCTAGGGTAGTGTAGCATTTAGACGCATCTCCAGATTTACAATTTCTCGTAAATCCGGAGATGTGTCTTGTTCCATGGGTGTTGCATGGGAACACCGACAGCAGCACCCATGGAATGCCACTTCAACGCAAAGTGCTGCATGTGAAGTGACCATATTTACAAGGAGAGGAAAAGTCACGCAGGGTGGCTTTTCCTGTCCTTGTAAATATGGAGAAGCCCCCTGCATCACCAGTACGTCACAAATAGTGACGTACTGGTGGCGCAGGGGCTTGTATATCTGCCCCTTTGTTTGCAGACGGCCTCCGCAGAAGCATGCAGCTGTATGGGACCATGGTGCATCACGTGATCGGGTGGCCATCTTGGCTTCAGGTGGGTATAAATAAAACACCCAAGCGACCTCTCTTCACTTGGCTTTGCTGTTCTCACCTGCACAGGACATTGTGTGCTCTGCGCTCTTACCTGAGTATCAAAGCAGCTGCTCCTGTTCGGTCCCATCACCTGCTTCTGGAAATAACGACTTCTTGCTTAAAGGACTCAAAGTAGAAAAAGAAGAAAGAAGAACAAGCTAAGTACACTAATCCTAATACCATGCAACTGCATCGGCAACACAAAGACTAACATTAACTCAGAGTAGTTCCCAAAAACTCTGCTGATCTGCAATGCTTGCCTGTATATTAGTACTTGTTTTAACCTTACTATTTGTTTTTACATTTGACATCGCTTTAAGAAAAACTAACCCATTTGAGCTGAAGCTTTTGACCAGTGCTATTTGCCACAGTACAGAACGCTAGAAGTGACTATCAACAGGACTTGGGTCCTACAATTGGAACTGTAAAAGGAACAGTTCTACGTGTTCCTTCAATTAAAGGAGAGAGAACCTTGCATATGATAAGGCTGAGGGCTATCAAGGAAAAGCCTAAAGGTGATTTGTGTAAAGCGTACCTCAGTTAAACAGTACCAGGCCCTATTTGATTTGAAATGCATGCATTAATGCATGATGTAGTTCTCGTTGCCATTAGTCTATACGCACAGGAGAGAGACTGTCCTCTATGCACTCCTGAATCTCTGGGTACCCAGCTGGGCAAGGGGACAAGGTGTGGTAGTGTTCTTTCTCTCTCTTCCAATCTCCTTCCCTTTTGGCACATCTACTGATACTCCCTAACTGTGTGGCAGTGTCAAGAGGTGTCTTAGGAGGTTGGGGGTCGTGCATCACACCTGTAGCATACCTGATTTTCAGGTGAGTGGTTTCAACCTAAAGCCAACACAAAACAACTAAGTTCTGACTGGGTAATGGAACTCGCTGTCACAGGTATATCAGAGGTTTAATCCAAGCACCACATACGAAATATGTCCCATCCCTGTTAGATGTAAACAGGACTCTAGCTACTATGCAACATGAGGTACAATCTCTATGACAGAAAAATTATCAGTTACACCTGGAACTACAGAGATACAAGCCATGGGGAAATCCATGGGTTAGTATTAAGACCAATTAGACGAAGGTTAAAACGTAATTTATGCAACCTAATCCCTTAACAGAGGAGCGGCAGCTCCCTTGCCCACAAACACAGGATTTTTTTCCGCAACCCCTCAGTCTTACATTGACCGCTCCCATGCCTGTGCCTATAGCATCCGTGGAATGATTTTTTAGCAATAGTGCCAAATACAACATTTTTATGAATCAATGTCAGTTGCAGTTTTTGTGTCACCCCACACCATTCCCGAATGACGCTACCAAGGTAGCCCTCATCATCTCATTTTTAGGGGGCAATGAGGCCACGTGGTCAATACTGGGAGAGGAGTTGGCCTAACGGCTAGGGCGCTCGACCTCGGACCTGGGGAACTGGGTTTGAGTCTCGGTAATGACGCTGAATCCGGTGATTCTGGGCAAATCACTTAATCTCCCTGGGCCTAACAAAAAATTAATGTGTGTCCTCATGTAACGTAACTGGTGCTATGTAAAGCGCTCTGATACCTGATTGGATTCGGGTCAAGTCCGCACTATATAAAACTCTGCAAAAAAAAATAAAAAAATGAACCGCTTCTGTACAACTTTCACTAGTTTAAGGAAGCAATGCAGGGATGTTTCCCAAAGCATGAATTCCTTCTGGCCAGCGACAAACGTTGCTTAACTTAAGCCAAGGAAACAAAGATTTGTTGTTGTACATTGCTTCCTTCAATCGGTTGGTCACCACAACAAACTGTCTGGAAGAGAGACGACATCTCGCTTCTTCCATGGTCTTAGTGATGACCTCAAGGACATTCTAGCCCTGATAGTAGTGCCCCCTATGACTACTCAGAGTTTATCGACTTAGTTGTAAAACTAGATAAGCAATTGGGAGAACGGAAAGAAGAATGGGGGATACCCAGTAGTTGTTTCAAAAACAAAAAAGAAAGAATCCTCCACTCCATCCCATGACAACACAGAACTCATACAGATCGGGGACTCTGGGGTCCTTTATCTGAAAATGAGAAGGATCGTGGGTGGAAGTGAAATCGATGCCTTTATTGTGGCAATGTCAACCGCGATTGTCGGACTAAGCCAAGTTCTACCAAAAAGGTGACAGGAACGGTGAAAAAAGCTTCTATTGACTCTATCCAGTTGGAAAATTGACGCTCGATGAACCAAGACCAACGTATTGAGCACTAAAGAACATGTGGTCTCCCAGGGCCCGATTCACAGAATTAACTTAAGACAAAATCCTAAACTTACTAATTTTGGTATTCACAGAATGCACTTACTACTTTTGGTATTCACAGAATGCACTTACTAATTTTGGTATTCACAGAATGGATTTACGACTACTTACTTTACGTCCGCACTCTGGCCAGAAATTCCGGCCCGGGGGCGGGGCTTCTGGCCCAGAGGCGGGGCTTCCGGCCCAGAGGCGGGGCTTCCGGCCCGGAGGCGGAGCGGAGATTTTGGCCATGGCTAAATCTCTGCCACTGGCCGGAATCTCCACCTCCGGGCCGGAAGCTCCGCCTCCAGCCCGGAAGCCCCGCCTCCGGGCCGGAGGCTCCACCTCCGGGCCAGAATTTCCGGCCCGAGTGCGGACGTGAAGTCAGTAGTCGTAAATCCATTCTGTGAATACTAAACGTAGTAAGTGCATTCTGTGAATACCAGAAGTAGTAAGTGCATTCTGTGAATAACAAAAGTAGTACGTTTAGGATTTTGTCTTAAGTTAATTCTGTGAATCGGGCCCCTAGTGTTTAGCAAACACCACAAGTACTGTACCAAGTCACCTTACCATCATAGTGACCTTGATATTGTCTAATCAGGCAAGAGAAGCTATTCCCATACTATTGGATTCTGGTGCCACTGGCACATTCTTAGACCTTGGCTTCGCCAGTACATTAGAAATCACCACAATAAAAGAAGACTCTCCTGAACCTGTGTGAGCTGTGGATAGCTCAGAACTGTCCTCAGGGCTCATCATGTATTAGACCTCGCCAATTACCAAGGTAGGCATACAGAACAAAAACGTTTTGACTTGATTGACTCCCCTGTCTTTTGGGCACTTTTAGGTGCTTACTGGTCCAAGCAACAAAACTCAAAGATAGATTAGATCTTGAGAAAAGTGACCCTTGTTTCCAAACACTGTTGACATTCATGCTACAAGGAAGTGCCAAACCTAATCATACCTTTGAATTGTGCCTCCACTATCCCAGTCACAAGATCTGATGTACTGAACTTAACTGAACCCTATTATGATTTTTAATATGTGTTTTGTGAACAAAAGGCTACCCAGTTACCACCCCAAAGTTTATATGTCATCTCCATTATTTTTTGTGTCAAACAAAATGGCAAACTACGCTTCTGCGTTGATTATCACCTGGTCAACAAAGTGACTGTAATGAATCATTGTCCCTTGCCTCTCAAACTCGTCATACTGAACCAAGTACATCAGCCACCATCTACCTGACATTAGACTTAGGGGGGCCTAGTATTTCATCATGGTCATGGATGGGGACGAGTGTTAAACGGCTTTGCAAATGAAGTTAGGACTGTTTGAGTACTGTAATGCCCTTCGGTCTGTGCAGCGCCCCTGCAGCTTTCCAATTTTTTATCACTGAAGTGCTGCAGGAATTCCTGGATGTCTGTGTATTCGTGTACATAGATTATATTTTTATCTAATCAAATAGGGGACGCGCTAGCAACCTTGACCCCTGCCAGCTTCTTGCTTTGTTTGCTCTTGCCGTGAGGGGAACGGCCACGAGGATTTTCGCAGCATCTCCCGGCATTATTCCATCCCGCCGTGAGGGGAACGGCCAGCACGGACTACGACTCCCAGCGGCCAGTGCTCACCCCAGGCGCCTGTCATTATCATCAGCAGGCAGCGCCGGGGGAGCTTAAAGGCGGCTTCGGTGTTACGCAGCGCGGGACGCGCTAGCAACCTTGACCCCTGCCAGCTTCTTGCTTTGTTTGCTCTTGCCGTGAGGGGAACGGCCACGAGGATTTTCGCAGCATCTCCCGTCATTATTCCATCCCGCCGTGAGGGGAACGGCCAGCACGGACTACGACTCCCAGCGGCCAGTGCTCACCCCAGGCGCCTGTCATTGTCATCAGCAGGCAGCGCCGGGGGAGCTTAAAGGCGGCTTCGGTGTTACGCAGCGCGGGACGCGCTAGCAACCTTGACCCCTGCCAGCTTCTTGCTTTGTTTGCTCTTGCCGTGAGGGGAACGGCCAAGAGGATTTTCGCAGCATCTCCCGGCATTATTCCATCCCGCCGTGAGGGGAACGGCCAGCACGGACTACGACTCCCAGCGGCCAGTGCTCACCCCAGGCGCCTGTCATTGTCATCAGCAGGCAGCGCCGGGGGAGCTTAAAGGCGGCTTCGGTGTTACGCAGCGCGGGACGCGCTAGCAACCTTGACCCCTGCCAGCTTCTTGCTTTGTTTGCTCTTGCCGTGAGGGGAACGGCCACGAGGATTTTCGCAGCATCTCCCGGCATTATTCCATCCCGCCGTGAGGGGAACGGCCAGCACGGACTACGACTCCCAGCGGCCAGTGCTCACCCCAGGCGCCTGTCATTGTCATCAGCAGGCAGCGCCGGGGGAGCTTAAAGGCGGCTTCGGTGTTACGCAGCGCGGGACGCGCGCGGGCCGCGCCCGGGCGAAGCCCGGGCCAAGGGCGGGCCCGTCCTTGCCCGTCTCTGACCGATTCTGACTGGACTGGGCCACATCTCTAATGCTGCTGTTGTGGCAGTACAGTTAAGGTAGAAGGGTGCCCTTACATTGATTGGATTCGCAAGTGTTTGTTGCATTTCCTAGTTGTGCTCTATAGGCGAATATTCCATACTGCTAGTATTCTGCTCTGGTGGTGTAAAATATTAACTTCCAATTGACTTCCAATTGACTTCATCTAGGCTATCGACTATATTGGCTCTAGTATTGTATATATAGTGTATGATGGCAACCAAAGGGAAACGTACCGGTGGGAGTGGGTCTGTGACGGGTACTCTTGACCATTTCATTACTAGAGCTGTATCAGTTCTAGAGCACGAACTAGCTATAACTGAGCGACGCCTGTCCACAGAGCTAGCGCAAGCCAGACGCTCATCCCTGGGAACTTTGGCACTGGCTAAATCTCCTTCGAAGCCAGCGGGACAGGATGGGGGTGATTTAGTACCACGGGAGAATCTTGGGGTTAGTACTTCTATATCGCAGACCTGTAGTGAAGTGTGTGATGTTCCTGGTGATTCAGGCGACATAGCCATAACAACATGCAGCCCCCCCGTTACTACTAAATCTGCTTTAACCTACCCGCAGACAAGGGCTAGCAAAAAAACTGTAAATCCTCCCAACCCTAAGAGGAAACGAGTAGGGATGTCCCAGGGAGGGAGAAAGGCCAAACACCCTAATGTTACGGAAAAATCTCCAATGGGGGTGATCCAGGACGAAGATCATTTATCTCCAAGTGGGAATGCTACTAGGCATATAGACCAGCCCCAATCGAGTAATATGATTCCCCAGATAGAGAAAATGGTCCGTTCTCTGTTACTACCTCTGCTGGAAAGGGTTAAGCTGGTTAGTGAGAAGGTAGATCGACTAGAACAAACTGTCTTAGACAATTTTTGTTCACTTAAAAATGTTATCAAACTAGCTACCAAGGAAAGGGATAATCTTTTAGGGGTGTCTTCTACTCTCCCTATTCTCCCGCTGGTATCTCCTGATTATGAAGTAATGTCCGGGGTTACACCTGAGGCTGCTCTCCCCAAGGCTCAGGTTATTGACAACTCTATTAAACAATGTGTCGGCCAAGTGGGAGATAACCCTACGAGTGTGTCCAGTACCAATGCTGGGAAAAAGTGCGTGAACAAGGGAAGGACTTTGGAATCTGGGGTCAAAAACAGTACATTGTCTAGGGCTCACATACATTTGCCCCCTGCTTGTACTCCTTATGTAGCCGTACTGACAGGAGTTCCGGAATTAAATGAAGGTGTACTGGAATCGTATCAGCAATTAAAAAACAAAGTCACCTTCTGGCTAAATAGGAACAGACCGCTCCCAAATTATTTGGACGGAAAGATCCTCTTTGCTAGAAGGGTTAGCTGGGTAAGCCCAAGACCCAAAGATGTTCCTGGGGACTCCATTATTGTCAACTTTGGAGATAGTCGTATAGTGCATTATATCTGTGACTCTCGACAGGCTTGTGACCAGACAAAAATTGGGGTACATGACTTAGGGTATTTTTACAATTCTAATCCCAATATTCCTGCAGGATTTAGCCCAGCTCTGAAAAATTGGGAAGCAAATGACCTGTGCTATCCAGTAGCTCTTGCCTGACCGGTATCTGGGACGCAGTTTCTTATTACATCTCCCAATCCAAGTATCCCAGCCGGAGAGCCTAAGCTTAATGAAAATGTATATTACTCCCCTGTTAACGGGACGGCTGAGATAGTAGATGTAATAACCCCTGAACTGTCTGGGGAAATGCAACATGGACGTGAGCAGTCGTGTGCTGACCCTGCACACGTTCATGGCCAAGGAAGGGAGGGGGGATCAATGGTTTCTTGGAATATTGCAGGCTTAAAGTCAAAAATGGACTCCCCGGAATGGTTAGCTTATATAGGCAACTTTGATGTTTGCCTCTTCCAGGAAACCTGGTCCTGTGAGCCCCAGTTTTTACAGGGTTTTTTGAATTTTTATGTCCCCGCAACCCAGGGTCTAAGGGGGCGCCCAAAGGGAGGCCTGGTAATCTGGGTTCGACAGGATGTATTTCCTGAGGCTTGTGCAATATTTACTGGGTCTGAGGATATCCAACTAGTCAGGGTGTCACTTGGGACTCTGGGTGACCTGGATATCTACAACTTGTATCTGAGAGACCCCAATAGGACGGGCTCCCAGGTTTTGGCTCACTTAGTTTCCCTTATTGACCAGTACTCAGGTGGGAGGAGAATACTCGTCGCTGGGGATCTGAATATTACCTTCGAACCACTTTTAGACCCTGACTCTGGGTGGGGCGTTGACGCTGTGGAAGATCAAGTATGGGGGGTACCTGTGCTTGATCTCAGTCCAATAAAAAGGTGGACTGAGATTATTGTCCAGGCTAACGCTCTCTGCTATGAGTATGGCCTGAGGGCCTTGAATGGGAGGACGCCAGGTGATAAACAAGGGGTGAAGGCATTTGATAATGGTCGGCATTCCAGCAGGATTGATTATGTTTTATGTAGCTTGAAATTATGGCAATCTGTTCTAGACATGGTTGTTGAGGCTAGAGTTGAGAGTGACCATAACCCTATCTGTGTAACTCACCGATGGTGGTCTAGCAATTGCCTACTAGCCGGTGAGATGGTCCATTGGCCCCCTGAGGTAATTTTAACGAACAATATGCGCAGACTTAAGTGGGGGGAGCTCGAGCATAACATCCTGGCTATTGCCGATATAGATAAGAAACTAGCTGATTCCATTGCTGAGCTTGAGGGTATGCTAATCCATGTCCCATGCAGTGTTGAAGTCACAGAATGCCATGATAAGTTGTTTGCTGAAATAGGTTCTTATTTTATGAAGCCTTTGAGGAACAAGAATAAGGCTCCAACTAAGAGAAATAGATGGTATGACGGTGCTTGCAGAGAATCTAGGGCCAACCTGGTGATAGCTCTGTCTAATGGAGGAAAGGATTGTGTCCGCTTCGCCAGACTAGCATACAAAAAAGCTGTAAGAATGGCCAAAAAGAACTGGGACGAGCAACGTTGGCTTGATTTAAAAAGTGCTTGTCGTACTAGAGATTCACGGTTATTTTGGAACATTCTTAAGTGGGACAGAGGTGGGCGGCCTGATAGTCCTTCTAATTATGTCTCACAGGTAGAGTGGATCCAATATTTCAAACCCCAATATGCCTACAATATCTCGTTTAATTTTGCATGGGTGCCAAATTATGCTTTTTTCTCCCAGGGTCCCTTTTGCATCCAGGATGCTAAAAGGGCCCTATGCTCAGTCACCAGTGGACGTGCCCCTGGCCAGGATAGGGTTCCTTCGGATGTTTTTCTCCATGATAAAGATAATTGGAGCAAGTATATAACCTTATTGGCTAATGCTGTGGCTGCAGGCGCACCAGTCCCAAAATCATGGAGGGGGGCAGTCATCATTCCTGTATTTAAGAAGGGTGATAGGACGCTCCCAGGAAACTATAGGCCAATTAGCCTTATTGATTCTATCCAGAAGGTGGTAGGGAGGATGGTCTTGAACCAAATCCAAGAATGGATCGATGATAACAACATTCTGTCACCATTCCAAGCAGGTTTTCGGAAATTAACCAGCACGGTGGACCAAGTTTTTTGCTTTGTCCAGCTCCATTGGAAGGTGGTGACATTGGGGAAGGGCAGTCTTTACGCAGCTTTTGTTGACTTAAGAGCTGCCTTCGATCTTGTTCCCCGCCACCGGTTGTGGGCAGTCCTTGAGAGGCTAGGTCTCCCCAAAGAAACTTTGACAATGGTGATGCGTTTGCATGAGTCCAACTATGCTAGGATTCAGTGGGGTGGGGCAGGTGAGGACACCTCTGAGTTCCCGGTTGAGCGTGGTGTGCGACAAGGTTGTACTATGGCACCCACGCTCTTCTCTCTTTATATCAATGGGATAGTTGATCTCATGCTTTCTGTCAATACCGACGCACCAAGGTTGGCTGGTGTTTCCATCCCCATATTAATGTTTGCAGATGATACGCTTATCGTATCCAGAACATCTAATGGTCTGCAAAAAGCCCTCCGCCTGTTTGATGAGTTTTGCCTCGACCATGGTCTGGAGGTCAATGTGGCAAAAACGAAATTTATGGCCTTCAACCCTCATAGCAGCTTCCGAGGGAAAAGAGTGTTCATGAATGGGCAACCTCTAGAATTGGTAACCAATTTTACGTATCTTGGATTGCAAATCTCAAGTAGTAATAACTGGCGTAAGCATCTTGAAATGGCCTCCCTGCGATTTAAACAGCTAACTGGTGCCCTGAGCAGGGAATTTAGCAGGTCATTCACAAAACCAATAAGCCCGGTATTGCAAGTTTATGAAGCGAAGGCCCTAAACTCTGTCCTTTATGGGGCGGTGCTCTGGGGTTTTGATCAGCTAGCGACTTTGACAACTGTGGAGCATAATTTTTTTTGAAGTATAACTGGTCTTCCTCAGAGCACCCCTCTGATCCCACTTAGGTATGACCTGGGCAGGAGGTCCATTAAGGACATCGCAAGGCTCCGTCCGGTTTTATACTGGCGGAGGCTCTGGACTACTCCTGAACTTTCCCACTATGCTAATGGCCTTATGGATATTATAAAAACCGATGTCTTCCATAAAATTGAGTGGCTGAAGAACTTACATGCGTCTTTAAAAGACATGGGTATGGAAGGGATATGGAATGACCCAGCGACTGCCCAGTTTCCATCAAAAAGTTCTCTTAAAATAGCATACTGGGAAAGAATTGATTCCCAGGTATTGAGTAGAGCTACAGGGATGTCCGGGAATTTTCTCGAGTTCAAAGACTCCCCCAGCCTTGAATTATACTGGGATCTGGTGACTAATCTGGGTGATAGGAAACTCTACTTTCAGTTTAGAGCTGGCTCCTTGCCTCTTAGATTTTTGACTGGAAGGTGGGCCAGGAACTCGGAATTGCAGTGCCCTGCATGCGGGGCTGCAATAGAAACAACTCCCCACTTTCTGTTTGCCTGCCCGGCATTTACCATCCCAAGGCGCGTTTGGCTTTCCCCCATGTGCAAGTCTCTCGGCACAAGGAGCTGCGCTGTGGCATTACGCATTTTGCGCACTAGCTCTTTAACAATAGTTTCTGTCGCATTGGCAAAATATTTGGGCTGGGCATGGGCATTGCGGAGAAAAACAATTAAGCGTACCCTTGATGGCTTTAATGAATTCTGTGTCTGGGTTTTTTCCCTTTTAACCCCTGAACTAGGGATTATTTAAAAGTGTTTTTATTACTACATGTCAGTCCATTGAAGTGTTTAATGTTTTTTTAAATGTATTTTAACGTATTTATTGAAATCTATGTTTTATGTACTATGTTTGTGTCTTTTATGATTGTTTTTAAATCGAATAAAGACCGATGATGATGATGATGATAATAGTGATAAAGGGCACATTAGTCATTCACGAGCTGTCCTTCAGCAGCTTCGAGAACATCACTTGTTCACCAAACTGGAGAAGTTAGTTTTCTATTAGGCCTGGGCGGTGAACTCTGCTCTGTTCGCGAAGTTTCCAGAGTTTTCTGCACTCCGCAATCCACGGAGCTCACGGAGTGCAGAAAACTCCACTTCGCATAGTGCAGCAGAGTTTTTTCCCGGCTCGTGCTCACAAATGTAAGTTTGCAAGCTTGAGCTGCGGCTTGGGTGGAATTTCCAATCGAGCGGCAGGAAGACAAGCGCTAACAGCAGTTCACACTATACTCTGCCACTTCCGGAACTTCGCAGAGTTTTTTGTAACTTCGTGGAGTTCCGCATAGCAAAACTCTGCAAACTACGCCCAGGCTTATTTCTATGCCACGACCACTAAATTCTTGGGCTACGTCATTTCTCCTGATGGTATCTCCATGGACCATTCAAAGGTAAAAGCCATACTAAACTAGCAGGCCTTAAAGTCAGTTAATGAAGTCCAGTGAAGTTTTTGGGCTTCGCTAATTTTTACAGATGGTTGATTCCCCAGTTTTCAACCATCTTTTCAATCCTTTTCTTTGGAGTTCGAAGGCAGAGGTTTCTTTTCAGTAGCTAAAAAAGACATTCACTAAAGCACCCAATTTCCACTACCTAGACCCCTCTCAAAAGTTCTTTGTGGAGGCAGACTTTTAATGTTTCTATGTGTGCTGCACAATGCAGCACACATGGAAACAGCAAAAATGAAGTGAAATAAAGCATTGCTCCTTGTTTCGTCTGTTTAAGACCAGGTTTTCCCTGGTCTTATTTTTGGCGATGCCTCCTAGTTACGCTGCCCTTGTAAATAGGGGGCAGCATCAAAATCAATGGGTGTTGCGGTGGAACACCCACAGCAATACCCATTTCCCTCCCCTTTCACACTAAGAACAGCATGATAGGGTACCTTTTTTACAAGCAACGTTAAGCCACGTTAAGTGCCTTAATGCTGCCTTGTAAATAAGGCAAAGCTCATATTGCCACAGGAACGTCAAGAAAAGTGACGTTTCTGTGGCGAAAGGGGTTTGTCAATATGCCCCTTAGGTTTTTCCTCCATGGAGAAAGAAACAGAAACCCCCCAGAAGATTATACAACCAGAAACAATAATTGTTCTTTCTTCTTCACAAAAGTTTCTAGGAAAGCTGAGAACACTGAATAGTAACATACCACCAACTACAGACATGAGCCAAAAAGATGGATTATTGTATCATGAGGACAAACACTTTTTCCCCACCCAAGATAAGATCCTTCACAATTATCAGGACACTTGGGATAGAAGAAAAGTGAAGATCTGTGTCAAAGAAGGTTTTGATGGCCCAACCTAGTCTGAGATGTCAGTAACTTCATCCAAATCTGTAAAACTTGTGCTCAGTTCAAAACACAGTATGCCACACCTTCAGGTTTGCTATGTCTGCTGCCCTTGCCCCCATGCCCATGGCATACCTTGAGTATGGATTTCATTGCTTATCTTCTTATTTTGAATGGGTATTGCATCATATATGTAATTGTGACCTCTTTAACAATATTTTGTTACCCTGAAATACATGCCCACAGCAAACAGATTTGGCTGACTGGCATGAACTGAAACGCGGCAGGCTGGACGATGTCACTGAATTAAGTACTCTTCTTATTGGGACTATGAATTCCCACACATACCCAGATATTCCTTACTGAATAAGACACATGACCTGGCCAAACAAATTGGGATCTTTTAAAGATTTCAAGTGGATTACTTTATTGGAGGACACTTTGTAAAAGGCGACGAAGAACTTGAAGCTCAGGCAGGACTTTTTCTGCCTGTAAGAGTTATAGAACCTTAAAAAAGTCTATGTCTGGGGCAAAACGCATTGGTTGCATCTGCGTATATCAAAATTTTCAAGTCGGAAAAAGAAAGAAGAAAAATAAAATAAAGAATATTCAAGCAAAACTTGAAATTATGGACTAATTTGTTAATCTTACTGAAAACTGATCCTTACTGTTTGTATTTGTATTGTGACTGTGTTGCCTCTCATCCTTTTTACGAGATTTGGCAGACCTCTTTATCCAGCACATTATTATTATTAAACTAAATTTGTAAGGCGCACAGCTACTCGGAGGTTTCCCCCGCGCCAGAGGATGGATCGCAATGGAGAGGACAGCATTTACTGATTAAATAGCCAGGTCTTAAGGCCTTTGAGGAAAAACTTATGGCTGACTTCATGACGAAGTGGTGAAGGTAGTGAAGTACACAATACTGGGGCCAGATAGGAAAAGGACCGTCAACCCATACGTGATAGTTTAAATCTGGGGACTAAGAATTTGGCTTTAGATGAGGATCAAAGCAGACGTGTCGGAAGACATGTCTGGGCGAAAGAGCATAGATAGTGGGGTGCTGTGCCTAGTTTAATCTCATGCATATAGCATAGGGCCATGAATTTAGTCCGGTTCTCAATCTTGAGCCAGTGGAGGTCACAGAGAGTACCTGTGATATAGGATGTTTTGGGTACATGACAGAGTAACCTAGCCACAGAGTTTTGGACCACTTGTAATTTACGTACTAACTCCCTAATGGCTCCTAAATATAGGATGTTGCCATAGTTCAGCCTCGACATAAATAAGGCTTGGATCACAGTTCTTTGAGTGGACCCAGGCAACATCCAAAGTATCTTACGGAACCATTTAAGAATGGTAAAGCAAATAGATGCGGTCATAGCTACTTGCTGTCTCGTGGACAGCTGATCATCAATCACTATGTCCAGATTGCGTGCAGTTTGCACCGGTTGGGGAAGTTCACCCATTTCTGGTGGCCAATGATGAGGGCCCCAGAGATCTTTATCTTTCCCCAAGATCAGGACCTCTGTCTTTCCACCATTTAGCTTTAGCCAGTTAGTGTGCATCCAACTGGCTATTTTATGTAGCCCTACCTGTAGGGATGAAACTGTAGAGGTTTCATTAGAAGATAAAGGAAAAAGAAACTGGGTGTCATCAGCATAGGAGAAGATAGACAACCCAGCTTCTTCCGCAATGGTGGCTAAAGGGCTGACATAGAGATTGAATAACTTACTTTGATAACTTTATTTCGGTCAGAGACCATAAAAGTGCAGATAAAATACATACATACATAGCACATCGAATAAAATAATAAATATAGATATTTAAAAAAAATAATTAAACAGTAGGTTATCAGACATATTTCGGAAGTTTAAATTGGTTTAAGACTTATCCTACGGTGCCACATACCATGAAGGAAACGGGAGACAGCAAATACAATGGGCGGCGAGGTATCATATTTAAGAACTCTATATACCTGCACACAATGTCTAAAACCCAGGTTTCTGCATATTGGGATAAGCCAGGTTTTGCGTCTATTTCTATATGCTGGACAGTAAAAAAAAAACATGGATAACATCTTCTCTAATTTGATTACATGCCGGGCAGGTTTCATTATCAGTTTTGCCCATTTCGATGTAAATGGCCTAATAGGTAGGGAGCCATACCTTAATTGAGCATATAATTTCCTCGCAAGAGGAGGTTGGACTGTATCAAAGAATTCCTCCCATCCCATTTCAAATTTGACTGAGAGGAACTCAATAGAGAGCCTACCATAGGATGTTGACCGTTGTAATGCACATAGATTTTGCTGCCTAACCAAATTTAACAGCTGGGCCCTAGATATCCTCGGGCAACTCAGCTCAGGGGTCCCCCATTGCTGAGGCAAACCTATTTTAAAAGAAAGAGCCTTGATATGGGAAAGCCATGGAATATTTTTATTTTTCATCTGGTCCCAGACCTCCCGAAATTCAGCTCTGAAGGATACCAGCTCTGGTGCTGACCAGAGCCTCCTCCAGTAAAGCAAGGGTCGCAGAGCTGCCAAATTCTCAATAGACTTCAAACCCAAGTCCATTCGTAAGGGGATGAGGGGTGTACTTTTTGGTAGGGCCACCAAATTCCTCATGAAGGCCTGTTGAACCCTCAAAAGGCTAAATACGTTTTTATGGCCCCAGAGCTCGGCACCGTAAAGGGATGCAGTCTGAGCCTGGAGGCCATAGATCTCAAGGGCGGGCGCAACCGGTTTAGAGATCGATCCTCTCTGAAGCTTGCCAATGCCCCCTGCTATTTGTGAAAGTCTAAGAGCGGATCTGGTAATCTGGTGGCCCCAGCCAAGGTCCTCCGTCAAAGTAATCCCGAGGTAGACGAAGGTTTTGACTCGCTCCAACGGAGCACCATTCAGGAGAGGGTTCAGGCGCGTACGCCTCGGGGGATTAAAGATCATAAACTTGGTTTTATCCAAATTAATCTCCAATCCCCTCGAGGCGCAAAAGCACACAAAACCGTCCAGGACACGCTGGATGCCCGAGGATGTTCGGGATAGCAACAGAGTGTCATCCGCGAACATTAATGCGGGCACCCGACCAGTCGTCAACCAGGGAGCATCATTATCCTTTACATCCTTTGGGGTGTCGACAAGGCCATTAATAAATAGGCTAAAGAGGGTAGTGGCTAGAACGCACCCCTGCCGAACACCCCTGGAGACGGGAAAGCAGTCCAAAAGATCCCCGTGTCTCCCACACCTAACCTGTGCATAATTTCCAACATGCAAGCGGGTCAGAATATTTAGCAGGTAGGGCGGAAGGCCCAGGTCAGCCAATACCTCCCATAATTTTTCCCTAGGGACTAGGTCAAAAGCAGCCCGCAGGTCCACAAAAACAAGGTAGAGGCTGCCACCCTCAACCCTTATAGTTTTCCAGAAAAGGACCTGGAGCCGAAAGATTTGGTTCAAGGTTGAGATACCGGATCTAAATCCAGCCTGGAGGGTAGACAGTATTTCCCATTCCTCCATCCAAGCTTATATCCTGTCCAATATAATTCTACCCATTAGTTTTTGTGTTGTATCTAACAGGCTAAAAGGCCTGTAATTTTAAGGGGCAAGTGGACATCCCTTCTTGAAAATGGGGACAATCTCAGCCCCCAGCCAGGTGTCCGGTGGGTCAGACCCCATAAGAATTGCATTGAACAAGACAACAAGATATGGCGCCCATATTTTTGGCTGGGATCGGAACAGGTCCCCCGGCAATTTATCGAGGCCGGGGGCCTTATTTGGGAGCAACCTAACAATGGCAGAATCTACCTCCTCCAAGGTGATGCTCTCTGGGAAGACAGAGGGGTACACGCTCGGCCCCGACCCTCCAACCGAGGCCCCCGTGAAGTACTGGGTATTTTAGTCCCAGCGGTGCAGGGGCACACACCCTATGGCTTCTGGGTTCACCCAGTTCCAGACCTACAGAAACACAGAGTCTTCTGGGGGAAGTCAAAGATCGTTTATTGGCTGCAGACCAATTACAAGTATCCTAGAAGTACAACAGCGTGTATGTTCTCAGGAGACTGCTGAAAATCATATAAACGGGCTTCATCTTAAATACACTTTTTCTTGCCTCAAGCATACATTCCTAGGTTTTATGATACGGCAATATACAAGTGTACATTACAAAGAAAAGAGCAGAGTCATGATGACCATCCCACATTCCAGTTCGGCCAGCCCACAATGATTTACACAGCAAGGTTCAGATCCCACATTAGATAATCGATAGGCCCCAATAAACATGAGCATCTCCTGTTTTGGGAAACAAGTCATAAAGCAGGAACAAGCAGGTGCGAAAGTGATTAGCCGGAGGCTTGTGTGTGATGAAAGGACTTTATGGTGCGTTGAGCCCTGATGCTAATCACAGGTGGCCGGAGGAAGGGGAGCTTGTGAGACCAGTTTGACCTGGGGCAGCAGAGCCAAGCTGCCCAGGTCACAGGAGAGTCAAGGAAAAGCACATGCATTGCAAGGCCCGTAGTTGCTTCATTATAGCCTATGTGAGGGCAAGGACAAGATGGCCACCGCTTCCAAAATGGAACCCGCGTAGTGAAGCAGAATAACGTGTACACAGTGCATTCATAGCTAGAACGATATATAAAGCACTCGTACATACCGCATTAACCATTTGCGGTTTGCTAATACCAGGATAGACAGGGGTAGGGCCCTGTCCCCTACGCGGTCGCAGAGATTAAAGTACGACAGACCCTCCTTTTGCCCTTACATAGGCAATCACTATACTCATCTTAATCCGAGTCTAGGTCAATTTTCACAAAGTCATGGAGATGTTGCTGTAGCATCATCCTATTACTTAGCTCGTCCCTCGATACAGGTTTCCTTACACATAAGGGAGCACAGAGGCCACGTATCACAGGAGCACACTGTATGCATAGACAGAACAGGAAAAGAATGGCTAAGATCATTCCAATGACCATTAGAACTTTCCAACCCCAGGCAGATATCAGTTCCCAGAACCACCCCACCAGTGACCAGTCTCCATTATCCACGTGTATGGATTCAGATATTTTATGGAGTTTGGAGATGGCTTGATAGACTGTTGGAGCGTTATCTGGTATGAAAATGCAACAACTGGATTGGATAACCTTACATACCCCACTGCGGTCTGCAAGAATAACGTCTAGAACCTTGCGGTTCTGCAAAGTCATGAGGCGATCCGCTTGGAGCTCAGCGTTCAGATTACCAAGGGCACCAGCCGTCACATTGACAGTGGATTCAACCACACGAGTCAGTTGTCTCAGGTTCCTGCTATTTACTATAGGTCCCCAAAACGGCAGGAAACCCAAGAAGAAGTCTCCTGCTTCCTGACCGGCAGTATCCTCCTTACTAATCACGCCCCTCACAACTCTGGTCAGCGGCCGCAGTAAATGTTGGCGGTAGCAAGTTCGCAATATAACATGTGCCCGAGAAATCAGGGGGCAACCAGGTATATGCTCGGTCATTGCAGATGAAATATGTACCCTTGGCAGCCAAAAACGCAGGGGAAAACTGTGACGGGAAAGTGTACGTTTCAGTACAGTCACTTCTCCCCAGTTGAGCTCTAGGATTCTGACCATTACCCTGTAAGCAGAACCGACCTATGTGGGGTACGACCCAGATTGGAGATGAGATTTTTCGCTGTCTTTCATCCAGACTAATACTATACCCCGTCGCGTTCCACCCTACATAAGCTCTCAGCTCTTCTTTGGGAATGGATGAGTATGCATCAATATCCCTACTCATATCGGCAATTCCTCTCACTAAGGCTCTATTATTTGTACTAGGTCTGATGGAACGCGGTTGTCGCGGGGAGTAGGCATCTAGAGAATAGAGGAACATGGTCTGGAATGCCCATGATGATCCATTGTAACTAAAGGGCAGCACCAAATAGGGAATACCCTTGTTAATGGTATGTGGCATTAACCCACACACCCAGCAATTGGTCGTATTCATTACTAGTTGGTGTTGGTGCAAGAGCTGAATAAACGAGTTATTTACAAACTCTGATCGTCTGGTTTGTTCGTGCTCAGGCAGAGGGTGAAAAGAGTGAGAGGAGTCAGTAGGAAGAGGTATAGGCTGTACAGTGGGTGCAATGGTCTTTTGAGAGGAGAAAAACACAAATCCTACGATGAACATTACTATACTACACAGTGTAAATAGGCACAAAAATACAAAACATTTACTTTTTACAATTCTACACATTCTTGCTTTAAAGTTCATTTCCTCAACGGGTCTCTCCATCTTAAAAAACTCCATCCTCTAATCAGGCCGCTCGCGGCGGATGAGTTTCTTCTGCTAAGGAGTACGCCTGTCAGTCCAGGGAAACGCCCTAGACCAACCAGAACGGTTGACCTAACGTCTTCGGCCTGTACCCCAAAGTCTTGGCACCGCGACCCTGCGGCTGAACCCGGATGGTGGTTCGAAAAACAAAAATCAAGAAAGTCCTTCAGATGGGAGAGCCTATAATGTCAAAAAGGAAATAGTAAGGAAATCTTTATTTGTCCATAGGCCTTGGTCTCAAATTATAGCGGAGACAGCCAGGTGCTGTTTGGTCTTGGAACAAAAGTTCAGGCTCTGTGGTGTCCAATCGATTTGACAGTGGCACAGCCTCTTGCAGAATATTGTCACTCTCTTGGTCTGAAGCTGTGTCTCTTATGCGTGCGTCACTGAATGGTACAAAACGAGGTACAGTGTCTGTCTCAGAGTCGGCGATACCCTCCTGGACCCACCGGTCATATGGCAGGGGCAAGAGAACTACCTTGCAGTGGGTGCCGTGGATCCAGTGTTTCTTCCCCTTCACTCGCACCGCCGATCTTGTTGATAAAAGCACAAGGTGAGGGCCGATCCAGCGAGGCTCGTCGTTGCTCTTGCGCTGGAAATTTCGGATCAGCACCCACGTACCAGGGTTGATAGGGTGTCCAGGAGTTAAAGAAGCTTGGGGAAGAGTATCATGTACCTGTTGGTGCAAAACACGCAGTTTAACAGTCAAATCATACAGGTAATCGAGTAGTACTGGATGCTCAATCTCACTAAATTTCGTAGGCCTCGGTACACCCCATACGTTGGCCGGGCGGCCAAAAACCACTTCGTAAGGACTAAGTCCCACTCGTGAGTGTATGGTTATTCTGGTGGACAGGAGTGCTAAAGGCAGAGCATCAGGCCATTTAAGACCGGTGCTCGCCTGGATTTTGGCCAGCTTAAGTTTTAGAGCACCGTTGTAGCGCTCTACTAATCCAGCTGATTGGGGGTGATTTGCGGCGTGGAACTTTTGCTTTATACCTAGCCCTTCACACACATTCTTCATCACTTTACCCACAAACTCACTTCCATTATCACACCACACCATCCTTGGCATCCCAAACCTAGGGAAGAATTCTTTCACAAGGGCTTTGGCTGTGGATAGGGCAGTGTTATCTTTCAGAGGATAGGCCTCTATCCATTTGGAGAAAGCACAAACAACCACCAACACATATTTCAGGTTGTTGCACCTTTCCATGTGGATAAAGTCCAGCTGCAAAACTTCAAATGCGTATGATGGGGGTGCAAAGTGACCAGCTGGAGTTGGGGTTCCCCTACCAGGGTTGTATTTCAAGCATACCATGCAATTCTTGACCACATTCTCTGCACACTTGGGAATCCCAGCATTCTGCCATACTGGAGCCAACAACTTACAAATTCCTTTCGTACTGATATGTGCCATCCCATGTGCCATTGTAACTACTGGAAGCACATATGCATCGGGCAACAACCATCGCCTATGTTCTGTCAGATCAATCCAACAACCATTCTCATCTAACTTACCCATACTTTCTCTCCACTTGCTTAATTCTTTCTCTGTAGCTTCAGCTTGAAGCGACTTCACACTCTCTATTGTGTTTTCACACATCCCAACATCATCAAGCCATCTTGCGGGGCCTGCAACATACATTCTAGTCTTTACATTTTGTGCTGTTTCTTTCGCGATCTCATCAGCAAACGCATTCCCACGTCCAACATCATCGGTGACTTTCCTGTGCGCACTGCATTTCATGATCGCAACTTGCAACGGTAGGGTCAGTGATTCAAGGAGATCATTCACCAACTTGCCATTCTGAATTTTAGCTCCATGCGACGTCAGGAACCCACGTTCTTTCCACAGTCGTCCAAAATTGTGAGCCACGCCAAAGGCGTACTGGCTATCTGTGTAGATATTCACTCTCATTCCTTCAGACAACACGCACGCTCTCGTGAGGGCGATTAATTCCGCTGCTTGGGCCGAATTATGTGGCACTCGTGCAGTTTCCACGACCGTGTGTAACGTCGTGATAGCATATGCAGCAGTCGTATCACCATTAGGGAGCTTGAAACACGAGCCATCCACCCATAGAGTACCATCACACTCAGTCAGGGGAGTATCTTTTAAATCTACTCTCCCTTTCGTCTCTTCTTCTGTTCTGAACAGACAGTCATGTTGCTCATTCTCATCTAGGTCTGCTGTATTTGCCAATAACGTAGCTGGATTCAGCGTGTTGCATCTCTTTATGTGTATGTGGTTTGCTAACAGTGTGAGCTCATAGCCTGATAATCGCGCACTAGTCAAGTGTTGTGTCTTGGTTCTGTTTAATAATGTGTCTACAGCATGTGGAACCATAACGATCAATGTGTTGTCCATTACCAAACCAGCAGATTGTCGGATAGACATAGCTGCAGCAGCTGTCGCTCTCAGACAGCTTGGCAATGCCCTCGCTACAGGGTCCAAGGTTGATGAAAAATATGCGCATGGGCGCGGTCTGTCACCAAAAGGCTGTGTTAACACTGATAATGCGCAACCATCTTTCTCGTGAACATACAATGTAAAAGGCTTGCTGTAGTCAGGAGTACCCAACACAGGTGCTGAACACAATGCATTGCGCAATTCCACAAAACTTTTCTGGCACTCTTCAGACCATGGGATAGGATTCTGTGTGTCTTTGCATGTTAAGGCTAACAAAGGTTTTGCCAACAAGGAAAAATTAGGAATCCAATGCCTACAGTATGAGGTAATGCCCAAGAAAGCACGCACTTCTCTCTGTGTTCTTGGCACGCTCAACTGCGCAATGGCTTGAATTCTTTCTGGGGTCAGTTTCCTTCCCTCCTTCGATAAGAGATGACCTAAGTAGGTCACTTCATGTCGACAATATTGCAGCTTGGAGAGAGACACTTTATGATGGAAAGCAGATAAATGGAGCAACAATGACAATGTGGCTTCTTTGCAAATCTTTTCAGTATCCGCGGCGATTAGTAAATCGTCCACGTACTGAATCAGGATAGCGCCACTAGGTAAAACAAGTGCATCAAGCTGCGCTTTCAAAGCTTGACTGTATATGGATGGACTCTCACAGTAGCCCTGGGGAGCGCGTTTGAAGCGGAAGCTTCGGCCTCCCAGACTAAAGCCAAAAATGTCTCTGCTCTCTTCTGCAATTGGGATGCTAAAGAAAGCATTCTTTAAATCGATCACTGAAAACCATGCAGCAGAGGCTGGAATCATCGTTAACAAGGCAGTTATATCAGGGACAACTGGAAACTGTGGCACAACAATCTTATTAACCTCTCTAAGATCAATCACAAATCTGTAAACAGGTGGCTGTGAAGGATCCGTTCGTTTTAAGACAGGTAAGATCGGACTATTGCAAACGTTGCCTCTTGTCTCTTCAATTACACCCTTATTAATCAAGTCGCCGACAATGTCTAACAATGCTTTCTGGCCTTCATTAGAGATCTTGTACTGGGGAATACGTGGCAGTCTGACATTAGCCTTTAAAGTTACCACGTATGGCGGTATCTCCAAGAGGCCCACATCATTGGGACCAGTAGCCCAAAGGACATCCGGAAGGGATGACAATTCAGGTGGCATTGTATTTTTAGACAAGTACATCGGGGAAATCACTTTCCTGCCTAATGTAAGTTGTACCCCTGACGGTGAACAATACAGTGTAGCATGCAATCTTTTCAACAAATCTAACCCTAGCAAATTCTCACCACAACCTGTTGTTAGAATCAGGGGTGCTTTCAGCTCGCAAGGTCCAATAGAAAGTGACATGGGACTAGAAATCGGGTTTCTAACTGGGGCGCCAGAAAAACCTACTGAAACATTTATATCGCCAGACAAAGGTGCGCCAGGGAGTTTGGAATGCATAATTGAACTCTTTGCAGCACCAGTGTCTAGCAGAAAGGGCTCCGTTACATTTGCTGTAGTCACCTCAACATACGGTCCGCTCTGATCCACTGGCACTGAAACAACTCCCTCTCTCTGTCTACGGCTGTCCTAGTAATCATTATTTTCTGCATCGCCGTCCTCTGCATAATAATCATTATTGTAATACTGAGCTGTATTACTAGTCGCGTTAGCTTGCTGGTCAAAACTATTGATGGTATTTTGAGGCGGCAGAGGACGCGCGTTCTGGGGAGCATTTCCACGCCCTCTGCCTCTAGGAGCTTGCTGACCACCCCTACCTCTTGTGCCATAAGCATTACCGTTTCGCTGCATTAATTTAGGGCAACTATATTTAAAATGACCTTCCTCTTTGCAGTATGAACATTGGTTGGGACCTACAGGGACACGTGGTTGATAATACCCATTCATTTGCTGATTGTTCTGAAATTGTTGGGGTTGGTGATAGACACCTTGGGGTTGCCTATAATTATTCTGACCTCCACGTGGCGGATAGGCCTGCTGCAAAAGGACCTTCGTTTTTAACTCTTTCGTTTTCTTTTCTGTTCTATCTTTCTCGTCTTTATCTCTGTTTTCATAATACTGTGCAGTAGCCAGTATTTGCGCTGAAGAGGAAACAGCCCAAGAACTTTCTGAATCTTTTAACTTTTTACACAGGTCAGGAAGTAAATTCTGCACAAATTTATCCACAAATAACCGTTGGCCACCCTCAGTACTCATATCTTGCCCACTGTGATCAATAAACGTTTCTTCAAACCTGGTAAAGAAGTCTGACACTGTCTCATCTTTCTTCTGCTTACATGCAGATAGCTTGTCCCAATTTACGCGCATCGCAGGCATTATTGTCTTCATATACGTGATGATTCTACCCGGGAGTTCTGCTATTAAAGGCTCTGGTTTCGCGCCACCAATCTGTCTAGCGTCAGCAGCGATGATGTTAGCCCATGTGTCCCCTAGTTCTGCAGCATGATCCATATTACGAATGGATCCCCACAAAGGCTGTGGAACCACATTCCCAAACAGCATATCTATATCAGCCAGATTCATTACACAGGATTCTGCAGTTTGTGACAACTCCTTATAATAACCGGTAGGGTTTTTACGGGGATCAGGCAATGTCTGCTTAAGTGCTAACACCTCAGATCTTTTCCATGGAACATGTACCCAAATACGCTGAAAATGTGCTACGACAGGTGGATTAGCATTTGGTTCAGCAGGTCTTTAAACTGGGGGAACCTCACGCATCGGATATTGGCGTGCTTTTACCCTTTTTCCCACATGGACATCAGGTTCAAACAACGACTGTTGACAATCATCATTCCTGAAGGATAATACAGCCGCAACTGCTTTATCTACCTCGCGGTCCACAATTGTACCAGTTCCAAAATCAAACCTCACTCTACACAACTCCTGCGGGCTCGGGTCTTTACCACTATCCTCCAATTCTTCACAGAGAATTTCGCACATTTTCTCAAACACATATCTCTGTTTTGGGGCATCCCATTGATGGAAAACGTTGACAACTGATTCCACATCATACAGTGAAGGGAAAACAATCCATCTACGCGCCATGCGATCTATTACCTTTTTCTCATCGGGGTTAGGCAATTGACTGCGCAATTGCTTACGCTGTAAACCAGGAGTCGCACCAGATGACTCAAAGAGAGGAGACCTTAATGTAGTAACCACATTAGCTAAGCGCTGTCGCGCTGAAGGAGAAGCTGAGGCGAAAACAGGGGGATAAACAGAGGGGAGAAAAGAGGATGCAGAAACAGGTACTGGAGTGGTGCAAGGAAGAGTATCAGGGGAGGCAGTCAATATACTAGGCAAAGTCGCAGGAAGCGCGGGGGCAGTTGGAAACACAACTGGCGGCCCTTGAGAAGGCTGCGCTATAGGGATAGGAGCCGGCTGCAAAGCAACTGGGGGTAGCGGCAAGGCTTGCAGTATATTGACTGGAGGTGGCATATTCACAAGCTGGGGAGGCGCTGTGGCATTTTGGGCATGCGGGGGTGGCGAACTCAACAAATGCGACATCAGGGGATCTTTCTCCTTTTCTTCTAACTCATTCTGTTTAGAGTGCGGTAAAGCTGGGTAACATTTGTCGATCCCTAACTTACGCTGCCTGTGCAATTGCTCATTCATCTGCTCCACCTCATTGTCTTTGAATTGTACAGCTGCTTGCATTACTGTCATACCTTTCTCTCTCTTATTCTTTTTCGCTAGCTTAATTTCCTTCTGTTTGGCTTCTTTCCGCCATAAGCGGAAAGAATCAAACATCGCCGGCCGGGCTTTCTTTTTAAACAATTTAATCTCCAAATTATCTAAAATATCGGTATCGAAACTACCATTTTGGGGCCATTTTAAAACACCGTCTTTTCTGGTGTAGTGGATCCACACTTCGTTATATGCAATAGGGCCTACGCCATGTTTTACATAGAGCTCATAAGTTGGAGTTCCAACCGGAGAAACCGGACATGATTCCTCCAGCTGGAAATCTCTTCCACAACCCAAACAAAATATTCTACCAAATATTCTAGAACCAGGCATCTTCGCTCACTAGTCTAGATCTAAACGTCAGAGGATTATCGATTACGATAGTCTCGTGAATACACGAGTCCTCTGGCTTTGGCGTTTGCAAACTCCAAATTTCCAAATCAAAACGATCCCGTGGGATACCAAGCAAATGGGAGACGCTCCACTTATACTTAACTGAATATTGCTGATCGATGGCGTCACCAGAAGACTCTCTCGATTGTTTCGCTCTCTCAAAACTCGTCAAGGGTCCAAAACAGGTTGATTAATCAGGGCAGCAGTCCTTCGTAGCCGTCGGGACGCGGAGAACCTCGCAGAAAAGACTTTCGGACCACGTCGACATGCAGGGGTCGATGAAGTGGCGGCCTTCCTCCAGAATTTCCACACGAAGCTCCTCACGAACCTCTGGCTTGGACCGGTACCGCTGAAATCGTCCCGAGTTGGGCGCCAAACTGAAGTACTGGGTATTTTAGTCCCAGCGGTGCAGGGGCACACACCCTATGACTTCTGGGTTCACCCTGTTCCAGACCTACAGAAACACAGAGTCTTCTGGGTGAAGTCAAAGATCGTTTATTGGCTGCAGACCAATTACAGGTATCCTAGAAGTACAACAGCGTGTATGTTCTCAGGAGACTGCTGAAAATCATAGAAACGGGCTTCATCTTAAATACACTTTTTCTTGCCTCAAGCATACATTCCTAGGTTTTATGATACGGCAATATACAAGTGTACATTACAAAGAAAAGAGTCATGATGACCATCCCACATTCCAGTTCGGCCAGCCCACAATGATTTACACAGCAAGGTTCAGATCCCACATTAGATAATCGATAGGCCCCAATAAACATGAGCATTTCCTGTTTTGGGAAACAAGTCATAAAGCAGGAACAAGCAGGTGCGAAAGTGATTAGCCGGAGGCTTGTGTGTGATGAAAGGACTTTATGGTGCGTTGAGCCCTGATGCTAATCACAGGTGGCCGGAGGAAGGGGAGCTCGTGAGACCAGTTTGACCTGGGGCAGCAGAGCCAAGCTGCCCAGGTCACAGGAGAGTCAAGGAAAAGCACATGCATTGCAAGGCCCGTAGTTGCTTCATTATAGCCTATGTGAGGGCAAGGACAAGATGGCCACCGCTTCCAAAATGGAACCCGCGTAGTGAAGCAGAATAACGTGTACACAGTGCATTCATAGCTAGAACGATATATAAAGCACTCGTACATACCGCATTAACCATTTGCGGTTTGCTAATACCAGGATAGACAGGGGTAGGGCCCTGTCCCCTACGCGGTCGCAGAGATTAAAGTACGACACCCGTCAGTCGGTACTCATGACGGGGGTCTGGGGCAGGGGGTCATGCGAGTATTACGGCTCCCTCCTTTTGGAACCCTGGGGCAAGCTTAGAGCCTAGCCGAGGTGAATCATCATGCTCCAAACATGCGTATAAAGCCCCAAAATGAGCTTCCCACACTGATGGTGCAATATTTGGGAAGGTGACTTGCCCTCCTCCCTTTGAGCCTGTACTAACAATGGCCCAAAATGTCTTAGCCTCCTTAGTCAGGAGCGCACTTTTCAGCTCTTCCCACCTTGTTTCCTCCCAGTCACTCTTAGCTCCCTCAATTTCCTCTTTATAGAGCAAACAGGATGACCTAATTTCTAAACTGTCCTTGAGTTTAATTGCAGTAAGGAGGCCCTTCTTAGCTTTCCTGCAGGTGGCATTATACCATGGATGTATCTTAGCTCCATCTCGTCTAGGCCTACTAAGTGGGCAAAACACATCCCCCAACTGCCTATGGATTTTAACAGCATGTCCGTTTGAGGAGAAATTGGCCATCTCAGCTATCCAAGGTATAGCAAGCTGGTATACTTCACCCAGCCTAGACGGGGAAAATAAGGCCATTTGACCCTGCGACGATTGTTCGAGACTATAAGGGGCATAGTCATACTGGTAGGACCAGCTTCAGGATTGGTCAACCCAAAGCTTCAGTGTTAGGACACGGGCGTTGTGGTCACTATCATATCTCGGTAGCACTCTGAATTCCAACAACCTATCCCAGTGTCTTACTTCCATCATGATGTAATCAATGGTGGAAGTTCGTTCTACCCTGTTGAATGTAGGAAATCCCGGACGGTCAGGGTCCAATCTCCCATTACACACTCGCAGAGACGTTGCAAGTGAGAATGACTTTATTTGAAGAACCAACCGGGTCCATGCCTTGACAGGAGGGATCTTTGGTTCCGGGATACACCAGAGCAGGTCTTCATCATCCTGCTCATCCAAATCAGGGTTGACCAAGGGCTCAAATTGGCAATTAAAGTCCCCGCCAACAATTATTGAGACTGAGGGGTCGAGTGTCTGGATAAAGAGATCTAATGCTTTAATTGTATCTGACTCCCGCCCATTCCTAACTGGCCTTAAGTAAATATTTAATATAGCTATTTTTGGTGAGTTCAGGGGAGTCAATAACACACATTGAACATCAGGGGAATTAGTTGGTATTTGAGTAGCTTGGATGCTCAGATGAGTGCCTATCCAAATTGATAGGCCACCAGATGGGCGACGTCTGCCACTAGATACTGCCAAGGTGTGGAAAGTTGCATATCCTGGGCTAGTGCTCTCCTCTAAAGCCCATGTTTCCTGGATCAGGCAGATATCGTGTACTGCCATAAAGGAGCCCCAGTCTGGAGTAAATAATTTGTTTTTTAGCCCAGCTACATTCCACGAGAGAATTTTTATGGTTCCATCGTCTACCTTACCAGTGTCTTTTGGAATCCCTGTTGCCATAATAGAAGAGCTGTCGCAGATAAGGGTCTCTGACTGAACTTTCCTTTCCATTTTGTCTATACTTGGTACTTCCCCCCCAACAATAGAAGCTCCCCGCTGCTGCTTTGCGTCCCCCAATTCGCTCCTTCCCACCCAATTCAAAGAGTTGAATGTTGTGCCTTCCACTGAGGTAGAAATTTTAACAATTCCCTTCGATACAATTAGCGAGGTAGATGCTTCACTAGTGTTTTTCAGGACTAGTTCCTTGTCAAGTGAACGTCAATCTACCTGGTTCAGTACACTAAACCTATTTCTATGCGCGAAGGATGACAAAGGGGGAGTGTAAGCATAGAAATCCTCCCAGCTTGTTTACCCCTGGTTCACTCTAGATGGACGACCATTCCGACCCTCGTCATATTTTGCGCTTTTACAATGAGCTGGTCTCAAATGGGGCATAGGATAAAAATATGACAGGTGGAGGGGGAGGATTTGGGTAGTTGATCTAGAGGGGGACATACCACAGATGTATTCAACAGCAGCGGTATCCCTAAAGTTTATTACTACACAATTCCTGCAATAGTTTTGGGTCCCTTCCCAATCCAGTCTATTCGTCTTACGAAGAGTATTTCCCCAGAGATATAAGAGGGGAGAGGTCTATTAACATTAAGCCACTGGATGCACTTATTTTTTAAGTCAGTATGACCTTCATTTTTTCCCTGACTTAGAAGTGGTACCCCCGTTAGAACTACGACATATGGTAAGGAATCTGGGGGAAGATTAATTGTTTGCAACTCCGGTGGGGTATCTATAGAGGATGGATCTATATTTGTTGAAACCAAAGCATCGGGAGACCCCCTTACCAATCTATGTCTATCACATCCTTTATTTTTCTCAACGCTGGGGGTGATATTTGCTTTAGCAGAAACCGGGGCAGGGTTCCCAACTACCTGGCAACCATCAGCAACTTGATTTATACATAGAGGGAGGCTAACAATTTCCAAAGCTGGCTCGTTGTTGATGGGGGCCAATCGTGTTCCTTGGCTCCCAACGACACTATCAACTGCTAAAGCAGTCCTGGCTTGAGGGACAATATCGCCAGCTTCCCTAGAGGCAGACTACCCGTATGGGACCATTGGGGGCATTTTCCCCAAACCCATGTTATTGAGGGTAGAGACTAATCTATCAATCCTAGATGCCAAGGATTTGATGTGTTTGCCAACAGTCTGATCCAAGAGAGATTGAAAGTCTGCTACTAGGCTAGTAACCCACAGTGGTGCTCCCATATTCGCTGGAGAAGAGCCGGTAGTAGCTAGTACAGAGTCATACTTAGGCCCTATGTTTTTAGTAGGCTTTTTTGCAGGTCTCCTTTTCTAGCCTCTAGGGCCCGATTTATTTATTTTAATGGTGTTTGGGGGAGATAGGGGTAAGCTTAAGGGTGAATTGCTAGCTTTTGCATCTGTAGGGACCTGGGCACTGGGTAAGTCAGCAAATGACGACGTCAGGTAAGAGCTTACATCGGGAGGATTTGTTACAATTGTTGAATAATCTCCTACTTGCTCTCTCAAGGGGGCACCGGGGGTAATTGACAACCTTCGTTCTGTATTTTCAATAGCAGTTACCACTACCCCAATAGTTTTTTGAAGCATCTTATCGATAGCCGTTAGCGTAGGGAGGGGTGGTGTCATGGCCACTTGTTGTCTAGTCACGGGGCGGGGGACTACGACCTTTTGGTTTTCACCCATTATGTAGGATGGTTACAATAGATAAACCTTTCCTACAAATCCTTTGCTAAAAAGCCCAAGGGGAATATAGTATTCAGTGATAACAGTACCTTTGGGCAAGTGTCCAGACTGTCCAGGGTGACCAATAGCAATGTCAGAGGGGTAGCCCGTCCTGGCCCCCTCTGGCCCCTGACGGGCAAGGACGGGCCCGCCCTTGGCCCGGGATTTGCCCGGGCACCGCACGCGCGCGTCCCGCACGGCGGTTTCAATGCGCGCTCTTGTAGCGCGATAGCAGCAGTGTTTCCTCCCACCAGGGAGCGAGGGATTGTGAGTCCTGGAGTCCCCCAACAGCAGTGACAAAAATTAGCGCGTCCCGCGCAGCGGTGTCATTGCGCGCTCTTGTAGCGCAACAGCAGCAGTGTTTCCTCCCACCAGGGAGCGAGGAATTGTGGGTCCTGGAGTCCCCCAACAGCAGTGAAAACAATTAGCGCGTCCCGCTAACAAAGGGCTAAGGATCGAGCCCTGTAGTACTCCATACGGAGATGCATAGGTCTTAGAGCTCGCCGAAGGAGAGAAAACTTGAAAAGTCCTACCGGTGAGGAAGCTTTAAATCCAATCTAGGGCTGAGCCAACAATCCCCAGGGACTGGAGTGCCTTTAAAAGGGTTAGATGAGACACTGTGTCGAAGGCGGCACTCAGGTCTAATAGAATGAGTGCCACCGTTTCCCCTTTGTCCAAATGCTGACGTAATGTTTCTGTGACTCACAAGAGTGTAGACTCGGTGGAGTACCCAGCTCTGAAACCTGATTGGGACACATGGAGGATGTTATTAGATTCCACAAACTGCGTGAGCTGTTGATTCACGTGTCTTTCCAAGATCTTCGAGAAAACAGGGAGTAGGGAAATCGGGCGGAATTTTGAAGGTTTGGCCGGGTCAGCATTAAGTTTCTTCAGAAGGGGAAGAACCATCACATTTTTCCACTCTACTGGTAAGGTAGCTTCTCTCAATGAAGCATTGAGTAGCTCCATAATGTTATCCAATGAGGGGGATTTTAGTTTTTGGAGAATATGGACTGGGAGTGGGTCATTGGGAGAGCCAGATTTAGGGCTATTAAAAAAACTCTAATGGTTGCCAGTTTGTTATTTTGTGAGTAAACACAGAATCAGGGGGCCCGACTGGCTTGTTACAGCCTAGAATGGGGGATAAGTTCTTTGTTTGCTGTTCTGCATTAATAGTTGCCGTCTCGAGTTCTATATAGAACTTCTCTACTTTCTCGATAAAAAACTTAGCCACAACTTCACAGTGTGCTTCATCAAGTACCGGGGGCATCGGTTGGCAGGTTGCTCCAGAGAGCTCCCCAACTAATTTGTACAGCACTTTAGCATTATTATGTGCTGATACAATAGTCTTGTTCACGTATTCAGCACAAGCTATTTTGCATAGGGAGTTGTATTCTCTCTTAGCAAGTTTATAGCTATGCTTTAATTCTAATTAGTAGTCCTTCCTCCAGCGTCTTTCCAAGGCCTCACATTTTGTTTTTTCAGTTTTTAATTTTTCAGTGAACCATGGGGCAGGAGGACAATGATTATTTAATTTCTTAAGGGTGTAGGGAGGCAGGTATTCACCGATGCCATAATCCAAGTGTGGATGGCATCTGCATCCGAAATCTTAATGGAGGGGATATCTGGAATTTTACTCGCAAGATGTTGATTTAGAGAGTCAATATCCAAATTCTTCCAATTTCTGCTCTTAACTTTGAGTAGGGAGATAGAAGAATTATTTGGTCGTAAGTCGATTGCCACCTTAAAACCTACCAAACAATGGTCAGACCAGGTATTCACCGATGCCATAATCCAAGTGTGGATGGCATCTGCATCAGAAATCTTAATGGAGGGGATAGCTGGAATTTTACTCGCAAGATGTTGATTTAGAGAGTCAATATCCAAATTCTTCCTATTTCTGCTCTTAACTTTGAGTAGGGAGATGGAAGAATTATTTGGCCGTAAGTCGATTGCCACCTTAAATCCTACCAAACACTGGTCAGACCAAAGTAAAAGAAGAGCAGTTTGACATAAGATATTTGGTAGGTTTGAAAAGATGGGGTCCAGCAGGTGGCCCGCCCTGTGGGTGGGACCCGAATTACAGAATAACATGTTCATAGCATGACTTCATCAGTGATGTCATTTGAGATGTCATCAGTGATGTCATGAGTGATGTCACTGACCATGTCATGAGTGATGTAATATGTGACGTCATCAGTAGTGCATTGTGGGGGCGCGAGTTATAGTTAGCTGAACTAACTATAACAGGGGAATTTCTAGGGTTTTGTACGAGGGAAATGTCCAGCTAACTATAACACCCCTGAAACCTTTGGTTTTTTCAGTGAATTTCTAAGGTTTTTTAAATGCCAATTCCTAACTATAACGCCCCTGAAAGCTTTGTTTTTTTCAGTGAATATATATATATATATATATCAACAAATGATGCTACTTTTCCAGCCAAATGCAGTACATCTTTAAAGTTGTTGCAACTAGTAACAATTTACCACTGACTAAGCTGGTAAAATAGCTGTGTGCCAGCTCTTCAACACAAGAGTTAGCCCAAATTATGCCAGAAGAACTGTAAGGTTCTAGATGAAAAAGAGCCATCTCAGTCACAAGAACTCAAGTGTTTTAAAAGACCAACAGTAATACAATATTAAAAATATCTCAATATCAAATTCTATTTACAACTTGAAATGCAGCCTTTTAAAAGAGCTCATGAATGAGCACCCCAGGATTGTGTTCTCATTTGACTTGCATTCATGGTAATGTTAGTTGTGAAAGTGAAAATAATTAGGCTCACCTTATCCATTGAATACTACAAGATGTCTTAGTTACAAGAAATTGGTGTAGGGCAGCGCTGAAAAGCTTCTACAGAAATTAAAAAGGGCAGTAATGAACTGTATTTATAAGATATGGTGCATTCCTGTCCTCGCTGATGCACAATTAGCAACTGTGTGCCAACGCAGGCACCCTTGCACCATGGAACCTTCCTGCACAAAAACAATCCCAAGAGGTATTTACCTCATTCTATGTGTGCTGCAGCACACGCAGAAAGTGGGAAAAAAGAGGAGAAATGTAAACAGTTCTCCTCATTACACCAGCTCTAGGGAGGCACAAAGTTTTGGCGCTGCCCCAGGTTTACCTGATGTTGTAACTGTGGGCAGTGTCAAATTCCAAGGGTGTTGGGTGGGAACAGCCGCAGCAACACCCATGGAACACCTCTTTCATGCAGAGTAATGGAAGGCAGCAACTTGCGCTGCCTCGCCTTACTCCATATCTACACGGCCATGAAAAGCCATGCAGGGTGGCTTTATGTGGCTTTGTAGATATGGCTAAGCCTTGTGTGCTGCCTTTACGGGTCTCTAATTGCCCTGGATGTGGGTTGTTAATTCCACACACCCATAGTTAATGATACAGGTGGTCCCCTATTCTGGGGATGGAGGATAGGGATACGCACCTCCCTGCACAAAAACAATTCTTAGAGTCATATTCCTCTTTCTATGTATGCTGAGAAATTAACAACCAGAAATCAAGATATTTCTACTTGTTACACCAGTTTCGGGTAGGCCCACTATTTTTGTGCCAACTCAGGTTTTCTGCCTTCAGTAAATCTGTATTTACAACAAAGTCCATGTGTGAATGCAATTAAATGCTCATGTTCCAGCTAAGGAACATGTCTCTGTCACAAAGTAAGGCAAGGCAGTGATATTCACTGAGTTGTGTTACTTTTTTCTTTTTTTTATCTAGACCATCCAAAGCCACTCAAATCGGGGCTTTGTGTGGCTTAGTAAATTGAGAAATGCTTTTTATGTCAGGGATGCGGTAAAAAAGTGACGCAACCTCAACACAAAATGCTAGCAAATCTGGACCCAGATAAATATATATATATATGGAGCTGTGGTGTTTTGGCTATTCTCAGAACCTCTATGACCACCCCCTTCGTTAATGCATTGAAACATTGCAATGGGGGCCTAAATGAACAGCTCTGAACAAAGGACTAGGGGGCATATTTACAAGGGCTTTATCTCCGCTTTTTTGGCTTACAAAGCCAAAAAAGCAGAGATAAAACCAGCGCCCTATTTACAAGAGGGTGCTAACATGCATAATCACATGTTAGCACCCTTTTTCCCAACGCCTCACTTTGCATCTCCAATGAGATGCAAAGTGGGCGTTACTGGGCATACCCAAGATGGACTACCTTGCAAATATCGCTGATGTTTACATCGCGATATTTACAAGGCAGCCCACAGGATTTTAGCACACATTAGATTTTGGCGAAAACAGCTGTTTTCGCCAAAACCTAACGTCTGCTAAACTCCTGACTTAGCCATCCCTAACATTGGGGGTGGATTATGCTGATACGAACCTGTGGGTCATATCAGCAAGGTTATCGCCCTTTTGCAGGGAACATTGCTGGAAAACCAGCGATGTTCCCTGCAAAAGGGCGATAACCTCGCTATCTCTGGAATTTTTATCGCCCTGGAGTAACGCGTTGTTTATAACGCGCTACCAGGGCGATAAATGCCAGAGATAGCCTTCAATAATATAATTATCGTTAAGCACGGCCAGCGATAATTATCGCTGACTGTTGTTAATATGCCCCATGGAAACTAAATTGTTCTAGCGTAGATTATTAACGCGCTCTATCCTTCTTTTTGCTTTTCAGACAAAAAGCGCAATAAATGGATTAATAGCTTCTTTCCTAAGAATCATTCTTTACCTATATTTGACCACTTTCTTTATGTCAGATAAACATTTAAACACCAACATATTTTCCTAAAGGACATTTATGATGGTGCATTATATTTCTTTCATCGATTCACACACAAAAACTTATGGAACGTGCCTCATTGGGCATTGCTGAACACTGTATAGATCCTGTAGCTCGTTGGCAGTAGTTACAAGAAGCAACAGAAAGGGTTGCATAGCTGCGAATTGTTCCTTAGGGACTCTGGGAGCTGCATTATCCTTTAATGACAGTTTCCTCTGTGGAAATGAACAGGCATCATTCAGGTCAGTTGCTCTAAAGGGTCCCCTGTGCCCAGCGATAGGATTACTGCTCCTCCAGAACACAAAGGCCGACTTAATTGAATGTCAACTATTCATCTTGTGGCCCCCTGCTAACCATAAAGCAGAAGCTTCTTACTCATCCCTCACTTAAGGACCAGTCAGACTCCATGTATAGCAGGAATTGTAACTCTCGGAAAGCAGCAATTTAAATTGAATTCCGAGACAAGAGAAATGCCTAAATCCATTGAGTATGCAATTCTC
Source organism: Triturus cristatus (assembly GCF_964204655.1). Taxonomy (NCBI): domain Eukaryota; kingdom Metazoa; phylum Chordata; class Amphibia; order Caudata; family Salamandridae; genus Triturus; species Triturus cristatus. The sequence continues at coordinate 130,657,387 of NC_140582.1, forward strand.
TTAAAAAGTGTCTCATTACCCATTGACCTGCCCACATAAAAGCCTGAATTCCCCTTGTGTCAGTTGGCAATGTGATTTCCAAATGGTGCATGTGTTTATGTAACTGGTGTAGCATCAGACAGAAACTTGTGTTGACAGCCCATTCAGTTGGTGACTTTGCTTCTGAAATACAAGCACGAGGATGTATGGACACATTTGCGGGCCTCCTTTTTTATAATAGCAACAAACCGAAAACAATGGGGCATATCAACAAGGGCTTTATCTCTGCTTTTTTGGCTTTAAAAGCCAAAAAAGCAGAGATAAAACTAGCGCCCTATCAACAACAGGGTGCTAACATGCAAATTTGCATGTTAGCACCCTTTTACTCTACGCTTCCCCTTGCATCTCTAATGAGATGCAAAGGGGGCGTTCCAGAGTAAAATAATAGGAGAAATGTCGCTAAGCGACATTTCTCCTATTATCAAGAATATCGCTAACCCTGTTAGAGACGTAAAAAAGCAGCGCTAACCGCGGTTAACGCTGCTTTTTTACGTCTGGTATTTTCCTGACTTAGCCATGATATCCTATGGGAGGAGGATATCATGGCTAAGTTTGCCTGTCCCTATCAACAAGGTAACGTGAGATTATCGCTGGGTTTCCAGCGATAATCTCACGTTAGCCTGTTAGCGTGAGGATTTTTATCGCTATTGAGATAAGCGTTGCTAATAGCATGCTATCTCAGCGATAAAAATTCACGCTAGCCGGCGATAATTATCCTAGCGCTAAGTTTGTTAGCGATAATTATCGCCGGTTGTTGTTGATATGCCCCAGAGTGTTTTGTATACTGTGAGGTCACCTTTCACGAGGATGAGTTCTAAAATGGCAACAGAAACGTTGGAGTTTCAAAGAATTTTTGTTGCAACCTTCAAGGTGTTTGGAAAATGCAAAGGTTACAAAGTCCTGCGCTTCAGTCCTAGCGGCATATTTACAAGGGGAGTGCGCCACAGGAATGTCACTTTAAAATACGTTACTGTGGCGCAATACCCTGCTCCATATTTATAAAGTGGTGTTGCTGTGGGTGTTCTACTGCAACACCCATTGCTTTTTGATGCTGCCTTAGATTTACTAGGATGTGTAAATCTGAGGCAGTGCCAAAACCTAGAGCCATGCAAGAGCAGGTATTACAATATCAATAGGAGGGAAAATACTTTTATTTCTCCCCGTTTTGCTTTTTCTATGTGTCTTGCATTTTGCAGAACACATTGAAAGAATAAAATGCCATGCATGATTGTTTATGTGCAGTAAATGTTCCTCACTGCGCATAAACAATCATTTAAAAGTGATGATTTGCTACTTCTATGTGTGATGCATTCTGCAGCCACATAGAAGTAAAAAGTGCAGAAGGTGTACTGGAAGGGACACCTTCCTGCACATAAACAATCTTTCCCTGCAATGCAGGGACCCTTGCAGTATGGTGCATGGGTGTCTCTGTTGGTGCTAGGCAACTAATTTTAGTCCATACTTTTAGCACCAGTACTAGTGAAAACACAGGAGTGCACCATATTGTTGTAAATACGGTGCTTCCCTGCAATTTGGAAATGGAGCGCATTGCTGATAAATTTGGCTCAGCTCCAAGCTTGACATTTCCTTGAACATATGACCCTTAGTACATGAAAATCATGACGATAAAAGAAACTGCGCCTGATTCACAAGGTAAACTTTCACATTTGTGTACGGTTATGCTTTTTCAGTATTCACAAAACTGTATTCTAATAGTTTACAAGTGCAGAGACTCCACAGTCAGGGTGGAGCACTCCACACATAAAAAGATAGGCCTGTTTATCATCGGAAATTAAGCCCTCTGTGTCGCACATAATCCTTATCTAACACTATTAGAATGGTTTCTGCTTAAGATGTATTTGCCAGAAAACAATGTTTATTCCAATTCAGTCACCCTCTTTACAACCCCCCTGGTTACTTATTAGTTATGCAATAATTCCTCTTACCCACATATCATAATTATGAGTTTTGTGATAAATATCGCTTCAAGCCTGCCAATATTTATCAGAAAGAAAATGCCTGTTATGTGCCTAAACATGTGGATTTTGGTTGACATAAGCACTAAAATCAGCATGAAAATTTCCAAAGACTCGTAATTAGGTGCTATTTATCACACCGATAACCTCCAATCAATCAATCAAGATTTATAAAGTGCGGCTAATCATCCGATAGGGTAACCATGCGCTTACAGGTCCTGGAGGCTTATTTGGAGAGTTGCCTGAGGCGGGGTGTGTGATGTGGGTTTGTTGGGGAAGGCCTAGTCTGGCTGCGGTGTCCTGTATGGTCTGGGTTTGATTGGAATGAAAAACATCTGGTTATGTGATGAAAATGATTTGCAATGTGGAAAGTAAATGTGCAGGAATGAGAAAGCAAAAGTAAATTATAAAACTAAGGGCCATATGAACAAACAGTTTTTGCGGTGGGAAACAATCACATATGTACAAATGTCAAATTCAGATTGAGTAACTTGTTACAAAATCGCTATTTGGTTAAGCAATTTGTTATTTGGAAGGGGCGTGTTCAGGGCATTCCTTCCAAATCTTGAATTGCAGTGCTATGTATGAATGCTTTGCGACTAAGTTATGGTCGCAAAGCATTCATTTTTTACCAACTTCTAAAAGGAAGTGGTAACCATTTGCAAATTGGAAGGGGTCCCAAAAAGACCTCGTCCCTTTGAAAATTTTAAGAGCAAACAAGAAAAAGTGAAACTTCAAAATTGAGTTTTTTCTTTTCAAATGCATCCAATTTTCCTTTAAGTTTGTTTGTTTAAGTCCCCAGCAAGCCACCATCTCTGTGATGGCTATTATTCCCAATGGTCCAAAAAATACAGCCTAGCTTATTATTATTGATGAGGAAGGGGGATGAGCCTTTTTCTATCTGGCTCCAAAACACTTTAATGCGCTGCCTCTAGAGCTGCGTTCCCGCCCCTCGCTAACTATTTTTAAGAAGCACCTAAAAACCTGGCTATTCAACTGATATGCTCTCTTGCAAAAGCCCACCTCCCAGGCGCAAAGAGATCCCCTGGGGGATGATTTGTGCACCATATAAATACAAATAATAATAATAGTAGTAGGCCGATTTTGGAACCATTTGCGAATCACTATTTTTAAAATCTTTTTCTTGTACATTAGGAATTGCGATTTCCTAATTACGAATTGGAGATTATCGCATCTAGAAAATCAGTATTCCTAATGTCTATACATCTGGCACTAAGAATTTACAATCCAGCTGTAGCCGGATATAAGACTAACCATAACCAAGCAAGGAAATCCCTTTATGCAGAAATACACTAAGACATATATATCCATTAAGACTTGGGTAGAAAACCGACATGGGTGCATTTGACAATGCAAGCATCCCTGATCTGAGTTGTGGGTTCTTTGCCTCACTCTAAACTGAAACATTTACAGGAGGGCTGCTGATGCTCCACACCCAACAATGAGTGTGTGCATTAGACCTTAAATCCATTGAGTTTGACAATGTGAGGTCGGGGGTGGATAGAGGGTGAAGACTGCTTGCATGGGTAGTATGAGTGGAACAAGGATGAATGCTGTTGAGTATGACGATGACTAGGCATGAAATGTGAGCTGGAAGATAAGGATGTGTGTGAGTGGTGGGTGAGATGATTGAGTGGAAGGGAGAGCACTAGTCTTAGGTTTAGGACAAGTATCAGCATTTATTTAGGTCTTTCTTGAGGTACTCGGACTATCAGACTTTCTGAAGACCCATATCTGAGACACGGAGTAACAGCTGTTTTGGAGTTTATGGGTCTTGGGTGTCCTCGCACTACATGGTGGGCCTGTATATGAGATTTGATGCATCAATATTTTATTCATGTACTGGCCAGATATTTGTGTTCTGACAAGTGTATTTATTTGGTGTCGGTGGTGTATGCATTCGCTATCTTTGTGTTCTCCATAAACAACAGATGACCTCCACTGGAGCTTGGTATATTGAGGTTCTCACACCAACAGTAGCCACAAGACAGTGCTTTTTCAGTTATGCTTTATATTATCAGATTTCATCTCTTCTAGTTAAATTTTTTCAAGATTCTAAAGTTGCACTCTGCCCTCTTACTTGCCCTGTTTATCTCATACAGAATTGACAACACTGATATAGAGGATCATAGGAACAGGGTGCACAGTTCAAGTAGAATGGCATTCAGGTGAGGTAGAGTAACATTCAGAGCCAATGGATGAGTTAAGAACCGTAGCTGAGTTAGACAACAGAGCTTTTCTTTCAAAATAAGCAATTCTCATAATATGGCAGATCTAGAATCAGCCAAAAAACAACTGCAGGGAAAACTGCACATCCTTTCCAACATGAGCACAATCATCCTCTGCCAACACTTAGGAGAACATGTAATCCAGAACACGTTTCATGCTAGCAGGTGAGACCCCAAATAATGGGCTGCAATTACACAGCTGACTCTTTAGGTGAGAGTCAGAAGACCGCATCCCCATTGCTATGCACCTAGATGAGACAATCAAAATATTTATAAACTCCACATGGATATCACAACTCACTGGCCCAGGGGATGTCCATGGCCATTCTCCCATGGAGCCCTGACCAGTGGAAAAAGCAAAACAGTAGGCATGCTCTGCGGCAAAGAACTAAGGGTGCATATCAACAAGCAGGCAATATAAAATTATCGCCGCTTTTGCGGACGTTTTCGGCCGAAAAGCGGCAATAATTTTATCACCTAATCAGCAAGTCCACGCTAACGCGTGAAACCTTGCATTAGCGTCAGGATTCCTAACGCCCAGCTTTGCATCAGTAATGAGATGCAAAGTGGGCGTTCCTGACCTGGCATGACAGGAGAAATGTCGCTAAGCGACATTCTCCTATCAGCAAGCCTAACGCTATGAAGCATAGCGTCAGGAAAAGTAGCGATAACCCCTGTTATCGCTACTTTCCTTACGCCTGCTTCATGACTAACTTAGCCATGATGTCCTATGGAAGGTGGATATCATGGCTAAGTTTGTGAGTCCCTATCAACTAGCTAACGTGAGATTATCTCTGGGTTTCCAGCGATAATCTCACGTTAGCCAGTTAGCGCTAGGATTTTTATCGCTGATGAGATAAGCGTTGCTAATAGCACGCTATCTCAGCGATAAAAATCGGCGCTAGCCGGCGATAATTATCCGAGCGCTAAGTGCGCTCAGCGATAATTATCGCCGGTTGTTGTTAATATGCCCCTACCTAAGGGCCTCATTTATTAGGTTTTGCCGTGGAGCAGTGCTGAGGGCCTTCCTGCCCTACGGCAAAAGATAAGGGCAGGAAGGTGCCGTATCTATCAGATACGGTGCATTTCTGTCCTTTTTTCCTGCACCAGAGCCCCATGGACTGTATTGCGCCAATGCAGACACCTATGCACCATGGTGCAAGGGTGCCTGCGTTGCGGAGCTGATCATTTTTGTGCAGAAAGGGAAACCTCCCTGCACAAAAATAATCACAAGAGGCTTATTCTACTTTCTATGTGTGCTGCAATATGCATCACACATGGAAAAATGAAAAACTAGGTGGAAAAAAAGACATTTCTCATCGTTGTGCCTTGCTTACACCTTCCCTGGAGAGGCGTAAGTTTTTGGCACTGCCTCACATTTATGATTTCTTGTAAATCCGGTGCAGTATCAAAAAGCCATGGATGTTGTTGGGAACGCCCCCAGCAACACCCATTGCATGCCCCTTTAACGCAGAAAACTGTGTTAAAGGGAAAGATATTTATGAGGCAGCATTAAGCCAAAAAAAAGTGGCTTAGTGTTGCTTCGTAAATATTGAGCAGGCTCCTGACCCACAGAACACCACAAAAAGTGACGTTCCGGTGGTGCAAGGGGCCTCCTAAATGAGGCCCTAAGAGATCAACTATTGTGTGATCGCACCGTGCATACACATTACATTATACAACAAATTGTATCGTACTCTCACTGAAAGAACCACTTTTAATCTCCCCTATTATCTGCCCACCACACTGGGCTTCATCGCTTCAGAACTGTTACTGCATAGGCCTGAACTTTTCACTCAATTAAAATAGTGGCACCTGAGTCCAGGAGCATCGCCAGGATCCTCAAGCTGATACCTCATCAAACCCACAAAAGTCTCCTACTCTAAAAGTAAGCAGCCCCTTGCTTTTGTCACTTCAGACCTATCACTACCTAATCCAGAAGGCTGATGGCATATATGAAAGTAAATATTCTAACGATACTAATCTCTCAAATGATATACATTACTCAGAACTCCCTCTCTATCATCATACTATGGGGTATGAGAAAGTGCTTTAAGCGAGAAATACAAGTGGAGGCTGGATATTTACATTAATGCCAACCACTGTTAATTAATCAGGGTCATATTTCAATCCATCATTTCTTTTGTCAACTGCCAATATTAGAGCTGTGAAAGGTAACCAAGGCAACATTTTTGACATACTAGGCATAGATAAAAATAAATGAATAACAACTGCCAGAGCCATGTTTTTTCAGAGGTCTGTGTATGCCACAGCAATGCCCATGAATAAAACACAATATTTTTCATTATTTATGTATTTTTGTTTTTGCATCTAGACAACAATGCCACCTTGATGGGCATTTAGAACACTTTTAAACAAAAAGATTATGCAGGTCGAGGGAGACAATGGGCATGATTCACAAATATTTTGCAGTGACTTTTTTTCTAGTACTCCCCACTTCAAAGCTGGGGAACCGGGTTCGAGTCTCGGCAACGGCGCTCAACATCCTGTGATTCTGAGCAAATCACTTAATCTCCCTGTGCCTAACAAACTAAATAAATAAATAAATAAATAAATAAATATGTCCATCTGTATTGCAACTGGTTCTCATGGAAAGCGCTCTGATACCCGATTCCTCAGGTCTAGTTTGCGCTATATAAAACTCTACAAAAAAAAAGTACTCTATAATTCAAGGAGTACACCTGCAAGAATAGGTGACACAGTAAAATCTCATGGACCTATTCAGAAAGGTACATTTACATGTACACATTTACTCGTATGTAAATCAACTCCTGCACATAGATATAAATCTACAGCCTGTGCTATTTCAATTTCCAAGGGTACATGTAAACCACAGTAAAGACTTACATGTCTCTCCCCCTTGGTTCAGAGGATAAAGACATCTAAGATTGATTTTGCTAGATTAAAATTTTGAATTAATTTGAACATTTTTAACATTATTTCCTATGGGGATTTATTCTAAGTCGCTGTCTCCATTATTTTTATGGGAGTGTGTTACAATACCTATGAATAGCTATGTGTGGTGCTTTACTTACTCTAAGATTGGGTCATAGTTAATTTACTCCTGTTTTGTCACCCTTAGGGCTGTGGCAACTTTAGAATTGTAGTTGATGAATAGCAATTATGTGCTTACTTTTAGATCGATGAGTGTTTGTAGGAGCCTATCCCTCCCTAAACCATAATTTACATTTCCCTAAATGCTCTGTGTTTTGTAGCAGATTTTCCCCATTCTACACCACTCCCCAAGTCCCTCCCACATTTACTACTAAGTTGTAAACCTGCATGTGTAGATGTCTCTCTGTAGAAAAGATAGATGTGGAGTTCGAGAGTTGCACTCACGTTTGTGAATTGCATTTTGTGGTATGCAAGTAGCACTACTCTACCACTATTTTACATACTACAAAATACTGTTTGTGAATTGGAACCTGATGAACATGGCCCTTCTGAGGTGACTTCCCTGAGTGTTGCTGATTCTCTGGTTGTGGCCTTAGGGCTCGGGGCACTTTCCCACTTTAAATGGAGTATGAAAGTGTGGGCGGCATTCTACACATAATAGGAGGTGGTGCTTACCTGATGTTTTGAAAACTTGTCACAAGTCTGCCATTGCCGGCCTGTATGTGTGCACTTGCACGCATGATGTTTTTAAAATGTGGTTCAAGCCTGCCATTGCAGGCCTGGGTGTGTGCTGTTTCACCAATGATGTTTCTAAACATTTGTCAAGCCTGTCATTATAGGTCAGGTTGTGCACAGTTGCACGTATGGTGTTTTCAAACATGTGTCCAGGCTGCCATTGCAAGCCTCTGTGCGCGCACTTGCACCTATGGTGTTTTTGAACATGTGTCCAGCCGGCCATTGCAGGCCTCAGGGTGCGCAAGTGCACTTATGCTCAGGTTGCCATTTCTAAACCACTGGCCAAACCTTAGTGGATCTTTCACTGCCACTGGAGCATCCCTAGGGTAAGTAGTGAGGGGTGAAGCATGTGGTAGGTGAAAGACAGGGCAGGTACAAATCTGTGTACTCTGCCCAGGTACTGAAGAATATCCATGTGTGTTTTCACTACCTATGAGATCTGCTCTTCCCATAGGCTAACATAGGGGTATGGTTGAAACTACTTCAGGCTGCAATAGTAGGTTGCAGTGGAGCAGCCTCATAATGTTTCCTATCATTGTATCCAGAATGACAAACCTTCTCCTGTGGTATAGGTAGTTTTGTCATTAATAACTTAGAAATGCCACTTCTAGAAAGTGTATAAGTGAAAATAGAGGATGCACTCCTTCCTTTCTATATATTCGTCGATTTTAGAATTAATTTCTTGTAATGCGTGCGGTCAGATACTGTGATCCGTCCCAGTCACAGTGCTTGATACAAGTATTGACAACAAGGCACTCCTCTCGCGCCATCTCTGCCGCACTGCTAGATTTTTGTAAACGCACATTTGGGTTGGAAGGAGTTGGTAGGATGGTGTTGGGTTTCGCTGCTACACTGATTAATGTGGGAAAGCGCATTGTGGGAATTATAGTTTTGGGATTGTTGCATGGGTTATTCAGGCACAGCTGAGGGTTGTTAGGTCACGGGGGGCGAGAATTTAAATGATTGGTGCTTTGAGGCGTGTGACGTTGGTTTAAATAACGGGAGCACAGGGCATTGTGAGATTATTATTTTTGCATTCTACGAGAGAGGAGCTTGAGGAAGTTAGATTGTTGATACCACCTTTTTGAGGTAATGCACAGGGTTATGTTCGATGTGATTTATGAGGGGTGGGTGTGTTTCTTTAAAAATGTGTGATGAAGAGGGGTTGGAGCGCTTAGTTAAAAGGTTAGGTTATCGAGGGGAATGTGAATGATTCAACGGTAGTAGCGCTGAGTTGGGGAGATGGAGGGTTTATCTAGACATACATGTGTTAAGGACAGGTTGGGGTGAGTTTATTTAGTGTGATGAAATATATTTTGAAATCCATTTAGGCCTGTTTATTGTCATTTGAGCTGTTTTTTAATCTATTTCAGTGACCCCTGACGAAGAGTTATATTAGACTCGAAATGCATTGGGTAAAGAGCGATGAGTCCACGTAGACGTATATATCATTGTTTGGATGACGTGGTACTGTGAAAAGCCTGGATGGGCGCGCAGTATCAATGTGAAAAATTGAAAATAAAAATCCAAGGAGTGACATAACGCTGTCTCTGAAGTGATTGATTAAGTTTGGACAGAAACTTCGGATTAATGCTGGTTTACATTTGAAAAAAATGGATTAAAATGGAATACTTGAATTTATGACTGGGAAATGTTCCCCATCTAGCAGTGCGGCAGAGATGGCGCGAGAGGAGTGCCTTGTTGTCAATACTTACTTCTAGAAAGTGGGCATTTCTCGGCTCTAAAACTTTGTGTGTGCCTGTTACTTTGACTCCATCCCACACTGGAAGCTGAGGGAGCACATCTGTGCATTCTCCGGCAACACCGATAAACACTGGGCATGCAACTGCAATGATAGATCGCTGCCTTTTGAGGGCCTGGCTGGATAGATTGGAGGTAGAGGTTTTGACAGTTGGCCTCTGGGAGCCAGATCATGGCCCCACTAAAGATTAAGATATGCATTTCACCGCAACATTGCAGACAGGACTGAAATTTAGGGGAGATATCTGAGGTTCAAAGGGGAACCCTCTGAACCACACCCAACAAAGCACAGTACAGTATAACTACTGGTGCATTACTTCAGCAGGGCAAATATACACTCGTTTGGACGTGGACCGGAGATCCTAGAATTGAGTGGTGTACACTGCCAGGGGAATCAGTTGTGCACAAGGCGGTTTACTGCCATTGGAAGGGACCTTTTTTTTTTTTTATAGAGTTTTATATATCGCAAACTTGACCCGAATCGGGTGTCAGAGCGCTTTACATAGCACCAGTTGTGTTACATTAGGACGCATTCATTTTTTGTTAGGCACGGGGAGATTAAGTGATTTGCCCAGAATCACAGGATGTTCAGCGTCATTGCTGAGGATCGAACCCAGTTCCCCAGATTGGAGATCAACCGCCCTAGCCGTTAGACCAAATCCTCTCCACTTGCAACTGAATGGTGGCTGTCCTGGGCTGACTACCTGCTGCTGTGTGGCACCCTGAAGTGTGCTCTCCATGGGCTTGTTGACTTGCCCCCTCCTTTCTGATGGAGGTCTCAGAGACATCAAAGCCCTCCCACGAGGGACCTAAACTATAATACTTGTGACACCTAGAGTGCAGTCTACTCTTAAGTACCCACATCATCTGCTGGATCCCAACTTGTAGTGTAGCATGAGCGTGGAACTAAGAATTATGCCTGGAGCAGATTGACTTGCGTGAAGCCGCAGCAGTGCTGCCCGCGTCTAAGGAGTGGGGCCCCTGCATTGTGGGGACATCAACACACATAAGCTTCTTTCTTGTTGGTGGTGAGCAGATTCACCAGTTGCAGGATCCAGCATGTGCCACTTCGTCGATCATGCTGCATTTCTCTTGTGCGCCACACTGACTGCATGTTCATTGCATGCTGTGTCCGATTCACAGGTTGCAACCCTCGGAGGTAAGAGTGTACCCGTATTAGTGCCTCATTCTACTGTGTGTGGCACTGCTAAACTTGTGCCTTTTGTGTGTCCCGAATTGCCTGTGGAGACCCGTACCAATGCACACCAGGCAATGTGCCTCATTTCCAGGGCGGTACAGTATTTGCAGCTCTTCATTGTGTGTGACCAGAACTGTCCAGTGCAACTTGGAGCAATGCGCGCCAGACATTGTGCCTCATTTACAGGGAGATACTGAGTTTGAGAGTCTTCATTGTGTCTGACCGGAATTGTCTGGTGAGACTTGTATCACCGCGCACCAGACGTTGTGCCCGGATTGCCTGGGTGGGACTTTGCATGACGTGTGTCTGTCGGGGTGCCTCCTTATTCTGAGAGGCTTCCCTGCTTCATTCCCCATTCACCTATTGTTCCTTTTGGGCCCTCAATGCGGTGGACCAACTTCCTCTGCCCACCTGGTCCCAGATGGCATTGTGTGCCAGGTAGTATTACCAGGATCTGGCCGGGGTGTTGAGAGTGATTGATTGGGCTGATGGAACACATCTGAGAGCGATCAGAAGTGGGTCAAGAGACTGAATGATCCACCCTGTGCTTTGCAGAGCTAGACTGGTGCAGGAAGACACATAAACCCTTTTGAGTAACCAACTATTGCGCTCAGCTGGCATCCTGTTGGTAAACTTCCCAAATGGTGGTCAAACCCCTGTTTGTCGACTGCCTCCTAATTAATCTTGCTACCTACCCCTACCTTCTCCCCTGGGACCCTGATGAAGTGTGACCCCAGCTGTGAGTGGCCCAGTGGTGGCTGCTGCCAATCGAAGTTGGTAGAGCGGCACTGGTGGGGGCAGGGGAGAAGAGGGGTTGGAAAATAATAAAAATCACTTACCTGCTGCTCTGCTCTGCTCCACTCCCTGCTCCTGTTCCTCTCGTCCTCAGAAGTGGATGGGCCTGAGGGCACAGGCTCCCCACCCAATTCTGATGCTGCTCTCATTCTATACACAGCATGAGGGCTGCACCAGGATTGGTCTGAGTGGCCTGGTTTGTCGCTCAGACAGGGCCTGGAAGCCTGCAGCATTTCTCAACATAAGTGTGCATGTTTGTTTGGCCCAAGACGGCCAAACTGACATGCAGACTTATAAGTGCACAGTACTCCTCCCTGCCATGGTGTGGCCCCCCTCCCACTCCATCTGCATTGGACGTAAGCAGCTCAGACAGAGATAAATAAAATGATCATAACAATGTTTTATTATTGTTTTATTTATCATCTGCTGGCAGTGGGGTGACACTCTTCTGCCATTATGGAGGAGCCTCCACTGGAGTGGCCGAGTTTCTCAATTAAAGTTGGATCTTTCCCAAGTATGCATATTACCTATGTCATTTTAACAAGGTTGGGCCTAGTACTGCTAGTAATATTTCCCAGTGTGATATATGCCCAGGAAATCATGATGTCCGTGTTATGTTAATTGATGTGTGTGTTGAATACAAACTTTATTTACATAGATCATGTGTGAAGTTTCTTTTGTGATACTCAGTATATTTATTGTATGCGAGTGCTGTGTCAATGCTTTACACATTGCCTCTCTGATAAGCCACACTACTCAGTGGCAAGCTACCCAAGGGTTAGTGTAGGTTACACAGTGAGTGTAATCACCCACCCCTGACGGGAGTAGTAGGTTCTACCTGGCTAGGGCCTCACCTCAGCCCCCAGAAAATGCCAGTTACAACAGTACTTTAGTGGATGGGCCCGATGGGTAGAAGTTAAGGTCATATTCCTAAGGACTTAGATGCAACAGGGTACATTACAGTCCGCATGCCCATTATTTTGGAAGTCCAAGGCAAACAAGGAGAGAAGTGGACCCCCATTCAGCATTACTTGGTAGCTGCATCTTTTTATGGAATAGTACATGATTTTCAACCGTTGCTCTGTTGCTTGGCACCTTATGTTCTCCTGGGGAGAATTATATCCTGAGTTTTTTTAAACAATGGGGATTCTCCAGCATTGCATGTCACCCTTCCTCTCATGGTAATATTGCTTCTTCAATGAGGGGTTTCCCTTCAGTTGTGTTTCTTAAGGAATTGTTCAGAATACATTGTTTACGATTTAAAAAAACATAACATATTACAGTTGTTATTAAAAAAATATATGAAGGAGACATCAAATGTCAACTGCACCATCTCTCTGTATGTTATTCCACCATGGTTCTGTGAAAATTTTACTTCATGTTGACTTCTTATGTTTCAAATTTGATTGAAAGATCTAAATTATACAATAGTTTTCTATTTTACTGTAATATAATTGCGATCAACTCATAATTTTCTCCACTAAAGAACTGAAGATCAATATGGGAATTCCCTATTCACCTTTTTGCACTTCAATTTTGAAATGCTACCACACTGAATTACAAAATGCACTAATGTAAAATAAAATAGAGTGGCAAGGGGGGATGTGGAAAAAAATGTGGGGACATTTTAAAATGCAGAAACGAGGGGCCTCATTTACAAAGATATGGCATAGGGCAGTATCGCAATTCTTTTTGCTACGCTGCCCTATGCCAAAGGGACTGGGCCCTATCTAACCCTCTTTTCCTCCAGGGCTAGACCCCACTCTTCCAGTTCCAGTCTTTTCTCCTCCAAGGAGAGTTTATCAAGCTGGTCATTGAAGTTTCCTAACACTCTACGAGTGGAAGGGTACCTAGAGTGACCTCTGTCACTTTCCACTGGTGAAGGGGGTCTGAGATTTTGTGTGATTCAGGATCATCAGAGCCTTCTCCTTCATGAACTTGGTCTGTGACCAACTCCCTTCCTCTTCTGCTGTGTGACTAACAGAGGAGCGGTCATCTCTATCAAGGTGTTCTACCTCATAGTCTCTGAGGGCCTTTTCCAGGTCCTCTCCCTTGGAGGTTGTTCTAAAAGTAATGCCTCTAAACTTGCACAATGCCCTGAGATCATTGATCTTCAGGCTAGAGAGAATGGGCTTATTGAGTATCAGGACATGCTCCATTATGCACTAGTGTTTTATAATGTTATGGGCTCTTATTAAACAATTTAAGAACTTTACAAAACCTTTTCCATAACTTTGCTCAAACACTTTTAACTTTTATTGTGTTTGGAACAGGGATGTACTACAGGGCTCTAACACATTGCAATTAAATCCTATTTATAGATAAACCTGAAATCTAAACAAAACCTTACAAAATACTCCTGATGATAAACTCAATTGAGGATTTCTCATGCGCAATTAATCTATGACCAGTGGACTTGATAGGATCCTCCTGAGGCGGAAGCCGGGAGGTTAGGTGTGTGTGACAGTGTTTTAACGTGATTTTAAAACTTGTTTTTAGACGTGTGTGTTGACGTGTGGTGACAAAGCTGATCGCCCATTGACGTGTGTGTTGACGTGTGGTGACAAAGCTGATCGCCCATTGCACAACACTTGCTATTTTGCACAAACCCCCATTCCCTCCTCCCTGCCACTCACCTCTCTCCTACTTGAAGCGGCCCTCGTCCCTCGGATCGGGACCACGCCGCCGCCATATTGGGTGTAGAGTTGGGATCACGGCATAGTCGTTGGGTCCCTCCCTCCCCCACTATATTATGTACACTCCTCGTCGACCGCGCAGCGGACGCGCGCAGCGGGCGCGCCGAAGGCCGCGGCTGACCGGGGCCCGGGGCCATAACCCCTGGTCGCTGCTCCATCCAGAGGCAAACATACACTTCAGATGCCCTTCTCAGCCTCCGACCCCCCCGTTGAAACTAACTGCCGCCATATCCTCCACCCACTTGATGTTCCCGCTATCTGCCAGATGTGTAACGTAAACCTTAAACCTGAGCCAAAGGAAGACGCCTCTAAAGTCATTAAAATGTCTCTTCTAAACTGCAGGTCCCTTCCAAGACACGCTACGGAAATCTTCTTATTGTTGGAGGATCTTGCACCCGACGCCATTTTCCTAACAGAAACTTGGCTAATGCCAGATTCCGACCCCGACCTAGTACAAACACTTTCCCTGGGCTATCAGATCATACGCAGAGATCGTGCCCAGGGAAGAGGCGGGGGACTGGCGATAATCTATAAAACACAATACTCATGCCTATGCACCTCAGAATCTATCCCAGATTGTGAAAGTCTACCCTTCTCTATTAAATTCTCTCCCAACAATTGCTTCTCAGGGACTCTTATTTACCGCCCCCCAGGACCCCTGAATCAATTTCACATAGCACTACCCTCCTACGTAGCTGAAGTGTCGGCTTCGTCCTCTAATTTTACCTTACTGGGCGACCTTAATATTCATTTCGATGACAAGTCAGACAATGTTGCCACCGAACTGACGGCAAGTCTGGCCGCAGTTCAGCTGTCACAACTAGTCTCGGTCCCAACACATATCAAGGGACACCTGTTGGACCCAATATTCAGTAACAGCACAGAGCTTAAGATAGAGCCCCTTATCCACCTTCCATGGACGGATCATTCTCTAATTCCCTTTCACTGGTCTGTGGACAAAAGTGTCTCCGTCATTCCAAAGCCACCCAAAATGAGAAATTGGTCCAAACTCCCTCTGGATCTATGGATCAATCATCTGATAACTAACAGACCCCTTCCCTCACAGAATGTTTTAGTGGATAATAGGGAATTCAATGACTGGATAAGCCATGCGCTTGACTCAGTACTTCCTGTAAAGGAAATCAGTCTAAAGAGGGTGCGAGAAACAGCCCCATGGTATACTGAAGAGCTTAGAACTTTGAAGCGGCACTGTAGAAAGCTCAAAAGGAAATGGCGGTTGGGCTACTCCTTTACAGATAAAATCACCTACACAGAGGCCATCAGAGCATATAAATTAAAAATTAAATCTAGCCAAGCCGCATATTACAGCACCAAAATTATGAAGGCTCGGTCTAAACCTAGTGAGATCTTTCACATTATTAAAAATCTCACTAAACTCCCCTCTCCTGTGACACCCAGTGACAATACCCTATTCCGCTGTAATGAGCTGGCAGAATTTTTCTACCAGAAAATTAACAAAATGTATTCTTCATTTGTAGTCTCTGATCAAGAACCCCTTCCTAAGAACTTGTCTCCTATCTTGGAAGAGACTCAATCCACACGTATAACTCTAGATCACTTCCCCCTGATCAAACAAGACACACTAGAGACTCTCATACAGCAAGTGAAATCTGGCTCCCCACGTGACCCCGCCCCCCCCTGCACTATGGTCTCGGTCAGTCAAATTATTCTTCCCACTTTGTTAGATTTGCTTAACACCTCCTTAACAACCTGCACTGTTCCACCCACATGGAAACAAGCCATGGTAAAGGCACTGCTGAAAAAGCCTACCTTTGACCCCACGGACTACAGCAATTATCGCCCCATCTCCCTGCTACCTTGGGCAAGTAAAATTCTGGAAAAATACATAAACTCACATCTGACTGTATTTCTCGAGAATAATAATTTACTGGACACCTACCAGATGGGGTTCCGCCCTAAACATGGGACAGAAACGGCCTTGTTGGCCGTAACAGAGGAAACCACGCGAATCTTGGATCGGGGAGGATCAGTGGCAGTAATCCTCCTCGATCTAAGTGCAGCCTTTGATACAGTTAGTCACAAAACCCTACTGGATCGACTCCTTGATCTGGGAGTTTCAGGGAATGCTTTAGCCTGGTTTAGATCCTTCCTGTCTGGAAGAACCTTCCAGGTTTTTGATGGAGACTGCTTTTCATCAAGCAAACCCCTGGCTTGTGGGGTTCCGCAGGGCTCGTCACTTAGCCCAGCCCTGTTCAATGTGTACATGGGACCCCTGGCTGAGCTTGTTCACCCATATGGTATCAAAATCATTACATGTGCGGATGACACTCAGCTCGTGGTCTCCCTTGCACAGGAGAACAGTGGCTCGGCTCAGACCAATCTGACTGCCTGCATGGAAGCAATTAAAATCTGGATGACAGCTTCGTCCCTCAAACGCAACGGTGATAAGACCGAACTCATGCTACTTGGACCATCAGCACCCGCTACCTTGGACCTGTTATGGCCCCCTAGCTTGGGTGCCCTGCCAATCCCAAAAACCAACATAAAAAGTCTGGAAGTCTGGTTGGACGACTCTCTAACTCTGAACACCCAAGCAACTAAGATCTCTGCAACCTGCTTCGGAATAATTAGAATGCTAAGGAAAATTCTTCCGCTTCTACCTTTCGAAGCCAAGCAGGTTGTGATACAGGGCCTAATTCAATCCAGATTAGATTTTAGTAACGCCCTATACCTAGGTTCCCCAGAATACGTATTGCTGAAATTGCAACGCATCCAGAATTGCGCTGCCCGCCTCCTGCTACAACTCACTCGTAAAACATCAGTGGAGCCAGGACTAAAGAAACTTCACTGGCTCCCTGTGAGGGACAGAATCAAATTTAAAGCGCTTTGCATTTCGCATCAGGCATTTTGGAACACGAGTCCAAGGATTAACCACTGTCTTCTAGCCCTGTATCAACCAAGTAAACAACTCCGATCTGCTAATGCTTTCCTGGCTGTAGCCCCCAGGATTAGGAGATCAAGAGCAGGAGGCAGATCATTTTCTCACAACGTGGCCAAGCTTTGGAATTCCCTCCCTCTACAACTCAGACGCGACCCGAACCTGCTTTCCTTTTGGAAAAAGCTCAAAACATTTCTCTTTCACTGACTAATCACCCCCGGTGTCTTTGCATTATGAGGTACTATCTTCTTCTTGTAGCGCTTGGACGCCCCTGGGCATCAGTCGCGCTTTATAAAACTCCTTTTCGTTTCATTTCATTTCATTGAAAAACACAGGTTCAGGATCCACACCGCTGTACACCAATGTTGCAAAGTGGTATATTGTGTGGTACGGCTGCGAGGCCTTGCAATTCAATATTCTTAAAATACACACAAATGGACGTTAGATTCAATAACAATAATCCTTTACTGAGTCCTGGTATGGTGGCAAAGAGAAGGCAGGCATTACTGGAGGAACATGTGTTAAGAATTTTACAGTACCGTTATGGTGCATAAGTAGTTTAGAGTACAGAGAAGAAATCCAAAACTAATTTATAAATATAAAGTGTATTTTATTATAAATATATACACCAAAACCAACTTTGCATCATACATACAACCAGAGTTGTGGATTTTTAATGCGCTCAAAAATTGATGGAGTAAATCTGCCAAACTGGTCCCGTTGAAATTAATGGAGAAAACACTGGTGACACTTGGTCACTAGCACGGTGAGTTCAAATGAACCCTCATGTGGATAAGGTCATGCGAGTCCCTAGATCAAGTTCCAACAGCTGTTACTTAATTACCTTACCCAGATTGTCTGGGTGCAAAGGTGACTTGGCTGTACTTGGTGCTGAACAGGATCCGTGGGAGCGGTCAAACTAGCAGCACTTGACAAAACCACACTCGGAGATGAAGTTCTAGCTGGATTTCTTCCACTTTGCTCGGCTGCTTTGGGTGCTGAGGTAGCTGGCAGCTGTCAATTACCAGGGCAAGTCGCGCCAAATATGCTTTTTTTACACGCTTGATGACTCCAACTTCAGGATGCAGGAACGCAGCAGCGGGGTGAGTGAGTGTGAGGTGGTCTCGGGCTGGAGATGTCGTTCAAGTGGTTGATCACCTGACTGGCGATCAAGAATACTTGGCTGAGTCAAATGTAAACCACTGTTCCTTCGGTGGCTGCAGGTCGACAGGAGTGGAGTAGCAGTTTGAAACTTGGCGAACGTTTGGCTACTTATCCGGTATTGCAGGATACCACTTCTCTTTGGGTTCACTCTTGACAGGCCCAGAGGGCACAATTCTTATTATGCAGCTTACAGGGGACTGGGCCCACCAGTTCAGGGGAATCTGCTTTGGTTTCTGGTGTCCACTGGAGTCCCTCGTGCTTGGAGCAATGAGCTTTTGCCTAGGGCACACATTGACACATGATTCCAGTCTATGGTCTCTTCAAGGCACTCAAGTGTCCTCTCTTCGCACTGTGGCAGAGTCCAAAGCCTGTTGTCTGTGTCTCTTAAGGGATTTAAAGACAGAACTGAGGTCCTGGCTTCAGGGGAGCCCCTTAAATCCTAGTTTAGGGGACATAAGAGGGTGAGTGACAGTGGCCAGTGGGCTACTGGTCCCTGCGGCTAGCCCACTCCTGATGTGAAACAATCCTGTGGTTGTACGTCACCTTTCTACCCAGAGTCCTCTAATTTAGGGTCTTCCAACATGGTAGAACCCTTCCTTGGCTGTACAGACCTCCTCGCCCCCCCTTTAAGGCATGGCTAGCCTTTTGAAGGCATACGCCTCCGGAATAACTAATTGCCCTAACTGTTGGGCTAGAGAGAGCGGAAACGGCTTTGTCCTTGAGTGGGGGGGCAAGTAATCACACATAAAGGGCAGTGAAAGCGTTTGAGGTTCACTGTCTTGATAACTGTAAACACTAGCCATCCTAGGAGGGAGGCGGTGTGACCTCCTTCCTGCCCAGGCATTTGTTTCTATCATGGGGAAGTGCTAGCATATTCCACCAGGAGGGCAGACACTAGACCTCCTTGACACTAGAGCACTAAACTTTGGTTGGACCAAGTCAGGGTGGCACCTACATACATGCCACCTCACCCTCGACACAAGAATAGTCTTGGAGATGAGAAAGCATGGTGTTTGACACCAAACATGACACAATGCTGTCATTCCATAATGTTTTCTCAGGAGCCAGCCAAGGTTACTCTGTGGACTGTTGTTTGCTTGAGGTAAACGCTTTCTTTACAAGGTTACTGTAGTGATATATATGCTTAAACATATATAGCCACATCTTTGATATAATGCACTCTACCTCCTGGGCTTAGGAGGACAACATTAAGAATGACTAACTTACATTAAGGCAGTGGTAAGGCTCTGCCGCACATGGTGTGTGCACGGTCACTCTCGAGCAGACAGACTGCTCATGCAGGGCAGCAATGACAGGTTTGCGAACATACTTTTACTTGAATCACACAGAGTGGCACAACCAGTGCTGCAGCCTTAGTGACCCCTTTACCACCTTTGCCCTTGGTACCACTGGTACTATATACCAGGGACTTATAAGGGGTAAAGTACCTTGCTAATTAGGGGCATCAATTGACCTCACTTTTAGGGGAAAGAGCAAGGACACTGCGGCCTGGTTAGCACGTCACAGTGCACTATGAGAGCCAAAAAGTAGCATGTAGCAGTCTAAAATGAGGGCAAAAAGTGGGGGGGGGCATCTGCAAAGAAACTCAGTTTGCTACAGCAGCGACTTACACTGGGTTGCCTTACACCATATCTACGAGGCCATGAAAAGTCATGCAAAGTGGCTTTGAGTGTCCTCGTAGCTATGGGTCTGCACTCTGCATGCAAAGAGCATCATAAAAAGTGATGCCTTGGTGGCACAAGAGGCTTGCCAATAAGCCCCTAGGTTTTGATACATAAGACATAGGGATTAAAGCAGCAAAAGTGGAGATAGATTTAACACCCCATTCTCAAGCTGGTGCAAACTGCAGACAACACCAGTATTCCCGCGATAACTGCCCCCAAATTTATCTCCATGGTGGACACCACCAACTAACAATAATGAGATGCAGAGTAGGTGTTCCCGTGCAAAAACACACGAGAAAACCACAACACCACATTCTCAACGAACTGCCAGATCTGCGAAGCGCAGCAAAAACAGGTGATAAACCGCGGTAGCACCAGGGATTTTACTAGTGCTAAGCTCTACGACTACCAACAGCATGGAAGGGAGCCCAGCCAAGCGCCACACCTGAAGACCCACAGATGCCGTGGAGGCAAGAATCATGCAGCTCCGATACCCATGAGGATCACAACACCCACCGCCACCACCCCCAGCCCCGCCACCATATTTTTTTAATTACCTGCCAACCCCTCAGCATTCACCTGTGAATACATTTCCATCTATCACTTGTAGGTGCTGGCTGGCAGGGTCTTTCAGTAGAGCGGGGGTAGAGAGGTCGGGGAAAGGGCCTCTGTTGACACAGCAGTCTTTCAGGCTGCATGCCAAAAGTTAAAAGAACCAGACTATGTCTCCTGCATCGGTTATTCACTTGACATCCTGACCCTCACATCCTAATATTTGTAGGGCTGTGTTCACAAGGCGATATCGCCTGGGTTGAGAAAGGTGAGTTATCTGGTGATGATGTGCTGATCCACAGCTATTGCCTGCTAACCCAGGAATATCTATCGCCATTGCGATGTTGTTGTCGCCTGTTCTCTCTGCCGTTCACTGTTTTTACCACCATATAGCGCGGGCTTGTGAATTCCACGCTGTTATGGCAAAGAAAATCGGGGTTACGCAGTGCTAACTTTTTGCTGATAATTTACTCTGGCGATAGTTATCGCATGTTCTTGTGAATATGGCCCACAGGTTTTTTATTCCATATACTCACTAAAAAAAAACATGCACTGAGAATTTATAGAGAGACATTTTTGGAGAATTATGGAAATAAAAGTGAGAGGGATCTGCAGAATTCTTAATTTAAAAAAATAGGTATGGGGTCACAATTATTTTCATAGGAGCCCCCCTCTTGCACTGTCAAATTCTGAGGTTGCAAATAGCAAGCCTGCATGGTTTTGACTTAATTTCATGAATCTTCCTTACACTACCATAGTGTTCAGTTTTATTTTTTATTTCACTACAGTAAGTTTCTTTTGACCCTGCATTCTACCTTTGTCAATGTTTTTTTTCACTTCCCCCAACTTGTTCACTTCTCTTCCATTTTCTTTCTTTCTTCATGTCAAGGTCTTGAAATTAATCATAATCCCTATCCCTATCCCTAAAATAAGTGCACCACTACGGCAAATTATGCATTTGACTTGAGAAGAACTATAGCCCCCCCAAACACATACCTACGAACAAACATGTGAGGGAGCTGAAAAAGGTTGACAGTATCTTGATAGCCAGATTAGATAAGGTAAGTATTAAAGTAAATAAACCTAGAAACAGGTAGGAGATGACCCTTAGAGAATATTTACCGAGATTTTACGCCACTTTTGCATCACAAAAGTGATGTCAATTGACACACCATCTTTGTTTACCTATTTACTTTCCAAGCTAAACCTGTTTAGTGCTGGCAAGTCACTTGAACGTAAGGCAAAGTAGCGCATAGCACTGCTTTGCATTACATAGCGCCAAGGCAGTGTTCCATGGGTGGTGCATAGGAATTCCTATGCAACTACCCAAGGTTTTTGATGCCAACCCCTATTTACTTAAAAAAGTCAACAGGGGGCTTATTTACTGGTGTTTTTTGTGGGAAACATCCTTTTCTCCGCAGGTGTTACAACGCCTGTCATTACCCCCCATTTTTTACTCTGCAAAAACCGTTACAATGCAGGGCTTTACACTGCAAACCATTACAACGCATTCACCATTACAACGCCCCAGTGGAGTTAGAATAGTAAATTGGGTTGTAATGGACAATGCGCTGTAATGGATTGCGTTGTAGAAGTTTTTATGGAGTAAAAAACGCGGGGCAATGGCACGCATTGTAAATGCATGCGTAGTAAAGTGTTCTATTCGTTTTTTGTGCAGGGAAGCACAGGAAGTCACTTTTCTGCACTGCCGTGCATCAAAAGGAAAGGGCAGGAATGCGCCGTATTTATGAAATATGCCTCATTCCTGTCCTTTCAGCCGGCGCATAATTTGGTGCATAGCACAAACATAGGCACCCTTGCACCATGGTGCAAGGGTGTCTGCATTGTTGGCAGGATTTTTTTGTGCAGGAAGGGTCACATTCCTGCCCAATAAACAGTGCATGGAGGCGTTTTTTAAAAGAGGAAATAATGGGGAGAAATAAACATATTTCTTTTTGTTACACCTGCCCTGGAGAAGCCTACAGTTTTGGCGCATTCCCAGGTTTACAGATCCTTGTAAATTTGGGAATGCATCAAAATCCATGGATGTTGCGAGGAAACACCCACTGCAAGGCCCATGGAACGCCTCTCTAATGCAGTATAAGGCAATGCAGCAACTTGCGCTGTGTTGCCTCACACTGTATCTTCGAGGCCATGAAAAGCTGCGCAAAGTAGCTTTGCATGGCCTCGTAGATATGGGTCTGCACTCCGTGCCACAAAAGCGACATAAAAAGTGACACGCCAGAGGCACAAGGGACTTGTAAATAAGCCCCAGGGTTTTGCTGCAAAAAACTGCCCCCATTTCAAATAGGCGTTATGAAGGAGAAATGCTTTCATTCCCGACTTTGTATGCGTGCCGCATTTTACAGAACACATACAAAGTGACAAATGTTTAAAGTTAGCCTAAGCATAGTATTTTGTACTGGAAGGGCATCCTTCCAGTAGTTAACCTATGCTAGACTCATAGAGACACCCTTGCACTATGGTGTAAAGATGTGTCCGTGGCTCACAGCAGCACATTTCTGCCCCGGCTCTCGGGAGAGGGCAGGAGAGGGCCATCTTTCTGTAAATAATGTGCTCTCCTGTTTTCTCCTTCTCATGTAGCACAACATTTGGGGTTTTTTCACTGCGCTGCATGACAATCTAGTAAATTCATGCACAAGGCTATTGTATGCTGTAGTCATACAGAATATTAAGACAAATATTCTGTATAAAAATATTTGAGGGAAGAAATATACACTGAGCAAGAATACGCTTGACTAAACATATTGGTGAAAGATGAGCACAAAGATGAGAGGATGGATTCGGAGCATGGAGAAGAATTATTTTAATGTGAGAAGTATTTATGAGAGCAGCCATGGACACCGTCAAAGGAAGTTTAAGAAAAGACAGAACACAATTTAATCTGAATAGAGAAAACATTTAAAAAAGTTTTTTCTGCTTTTAATTCACAAGAATAATTGGGTGAAGAAAAATAAATCATGTGCGTCGTTCAGATTAATGTCAAAACTAGTCCACTCCACTATCGCTTTTTAGGTCTCGCCTAGCGATGCAGCGCATGTTTTACTCGCTTACGGGACTATTGTTGTCGGTTTTACTTTGAAAGCTGGGTGGAAGCTCCACCCATGCTTTTCATTGGTGCACGTCCAAAAGGCACGCTTTTGATTGGAAGGGAGGCATGTTTGTTCCCTTCCTGTCTCCTGCTTGCCGTGCCTGCCCGGACAGGCGATGTGCACACATACGGCTCACGGCGTTTCAGCACAAAGCGCGCAAGGCACGCTTTCACTCCCCCCCCGTCGTGCCCTCCTTCTGCCATTGTGTGCCAGTGCCCATGCACAGGGCACCTTTTCACTTTCCCTCCCTCCCCCCGTCGGGCCCCTCCTTCTTCCATTGTGTGCCAGTGCTGGTCAGAGCCCGATGCCAGAGCGTGGAGCTTCAGGAATGCCACAGGAAGCTCAGAGAGGTGGAAAGTCTGTTGTGACCGGCCTGACCTCGGTGACATGAACGCCATTGAATCATCCTATCCAGGACATCGGAACCTTTCTGCCAGTGCCTCCTGTGAATAAACCCATACTCTGATGGCTCTGAGTAAGTTAGTGTGTTGATAATGGTTAGTCAGTTGAATACAAGTGCAAGCTCTCAGGAATTTCAGATCGGACAAACACATGTTGTTGTAATGGGGTTCCCATGACTCCGCATCCTATCTGTGCTTCTTTCCGAGCAGCGATAGGCATTCTTCTTGGCAGCAGTATCTAAATTCCTCATTAATGAATATTGCTGCTGGTGTCAGTATGCGGAGACCGGGTCATTCAACCAAATTGCATATTACCTCAGAGGAAGCATAAAATAATCCGCTAAACGGATATATCACATTCGAAACACCAAACGCCAGCTTTCTGTCGGCTCCTATGCAGGATTCCCCACTTAGGTATTTCTAATTTGCGTCCATTCAGGGTTTCCTGTGCCTTATTTCAAAGAGTATTAACCTGTACGACCTGTTAACAGTCAGGGGCCCGGCACACAGATGCAGATGCTTCCTAGACCAGGTTAGCCCTTTACATGCGTTCTATTGACAAAGAGTACTTTGGATGGACACCTGTTGGTCCCGTTCCTAATTCATGTGTCGTCTTTTCTTTTCTCTGTTCTACAGTACACGAACCTTCCTGTACCCTCTCATCAAGCTCCATCATGCTCTGACTTAACTTTAGTTCTGCAAATACTTCAGTATTTACTGATCAGGCCTCTTCTTTAAGAGTACATTATAGTTGGACTTGTAGCGCTCCATACCCCTGAGAAGCCATCAAAGCGCAGGTAGCAAGGTACACCATAGCAGCCATGTCAGGGGGTTGGATTGCTGTGTGCCCTATTTGGGAAGTGTTTCAGCTCCGTGCATGTGGACCAGAGCCGGTCCAGTCATTTCTTAATGCGCGTGAGCATGTCGCGGAATTCTTGAGCTTTGCTTTATTGGTGTGTCCTTTTGTCGCGTGGTGTAGTTTCTGCCCGTGGGTTATACTCACAGAGTTCTGGTGTTGCACATGATGAGCAGTGTATGGCTCCTCTGGTACCGGCGTAGCAGGGCCTGTATTTGAAGTGCTACAACATTCCACATATGTATCAATCTATTCAAAAGGAATAGGATACGTTTATTGGCTGGGCCTGGTCCTGTGTCTCTTTCAACATTTGAGGAAGGGCGGGGCAGCACATCCAAAAAACTAAGGGGCATATCATCAAGGGCTTTATCTCCGCTTTTCTGGCTTTAAAAGCCAGAAAAAAGGAGATAAAACCAACTCCCTATCAGCAAGAGGGTGCTAACATGCGTATTCGCATGTTAGCACCCTTTTACACTGCGCCTACCTTTGTATCTCTAATGAGATGCAAAGTGGGCGTTCCTGACATACACTACATGTCAGGAGAGCAATAACGCGTCTTTGCGCTCACAGCAAGGATGCCCTTGCATTTTAGCAGACGTTAGTTTTTGGAGAAAATTGCTGTTTTCTCCAAAAACTAACGTCTGACTAAGCCACCCCTAACATTGGGGGTGGATTATGCTGATACGACCACAGGGTCGTATCAGCAAGTTTATCGCCCTTTTGCAGGGAACATCGCTGGGAAACCAGCTATGTTCCCTGCAAAACAGCGAGAACATCGCTATCTCTGGAATTTTTATCGCCCTGGAGCAGCGCGTTGATGATAATGCGCTACCAGGGCGATCAAAAGCAGAGATAGCCAGCGATAAGAAAATTATCGCTAAGCACTGCCAGCGATAATTATCACTGTCCGTTGCTGATATGGCCCTTTACACGTACAATAGAGTAGGTAAACCTTGGTGACGTATCTCTTTACGTCAGCAATGTATTTGAATATTTGTACATTATTTTTAGTATTATATTTATATTGCCTACTTGGGCTTTGCCAATCTACCTCCTTCGGTAAATAATATTTTAAAAAATGTTTTAAAGTAACGCACAAGCTCACATACGAAGAGGGACTTTAGATTTGTGACACTTACCACTGCCTGTCACCCTCGCTAGCTACCAAAAGTTGAGTTTCCAAGGCAACACACACTCTTGCTGTGACACTACTCTCACAATCACTGTCAACCACAATATTTGAACTTGTGTTTACTCTTTAATCCCTGGTCTCCTCTTTACCTATTTTTAGTCAGTTTATGTGTTGTCCTCACTAAGGGCCTCATGTAGGTAGCCAAATACCGGTCGGTAACGGCCGATTTTCGGTAATTATACCGTTACCGACCGGTATTTTGGCTATTGGTATGTAGGGGGACAATTTTTGGTTTCGGAATTTACCGAATCGGTAAAATTACCGAATCGGTAATAATACCGAATCGGTAATGTTACCGAATCGGTAACTTGTCCGATTCGGTAATTTTACCGATTCGGTAAATTCCGAAACCAAAATCGAGATGTAGGGGGAGTGTGTGGGTGTTGTTAAGAGTCGGTATTTACCACCAACTTATAGTTGGTGGTAAATAATTAATGTATGTGTATGGGCATTTTGAAGCGCGTAGCAGTATGCAATGTGGCATACATACATGCCCTTAGGGCATGTATGTGTGCCACATGTGCACACATGGCCGAATCAGGGGTGCAACAGGGTGTCAATGTGACACCCTGCCACCCTTGCTTGTTCTCCACCATTACCGAATCGGTATTTACCGATTCGGTAATGAGGCATACCTTCCCCTCAATGGGAAGGTATGCCTCATTACCGAATCGGTAAATACCGATTCGGTAATTACCGAATTGTAACGAATCGGTAAAAAATACCGACTCATTACCTACATACGAGTTACCACTTCTAAAATACCGATTCGGTAACGTTCGGTATTTTAGAAGTGGTAACTGGTATGCTACCTACATGAGGCCCTAAATCTCATGATTATTTTTACCCACCGACTAAAATTGAATAAGAAGCTAAAAACGTCAAAATCTTAGATTGCCAACAATGTTTGATATGGTGCTTGCCCTACAAAGCAGAGGGTCAACATCTTTCAGCACTTTTACTTGACACGTGGTTCTAACTTCAGAACTTTGTGGGTGAAACAACCAACTACCAGACCACATGTTGGCGCTATTCTACCCCAAACCTTTTTTTATATAACCTGGTACCCTCAATTGAAAATGATGAATTCCAATCTGTTCCTTTTAAGACCATCTGGGAAAAAAATCAATCATACACAATAATAGTTATTTCGAAGTACAATTCTAATACTGTACATTTTATATAATATATTTAAAAGTGTGAGACCATAAAGCAAAATTATGATAAGCCTGTGTTGGCTCTCACTGCCCAGTTAACATTATGCTTATTTTCCTTTTTGACATATCCTGTTACACTTAGTGGCGCAACAATAAAGAAGGTCATCTAGCTATTTAAAACGTGCAAGAACCACTGCTCATACCTTCACGAACCTTGGGGCATATCAACAACAACCGGCGATAATTATCTCTAAGCGCACTTAGCGTTAGGATAATTATCGCCGGCTAGCGTGAATTTTTATCGCTGAGATAGCGTGCTATTAGCAACGCTTATCTCAATAGCGATAAAAATTCTCACGCTAACAGGCTAACGTGAGATTATCGCTGGAAACCCAGCGATAATCTCACGTTACCTTGTTGATAGGGACAGGCAAACTTAGCCATGATATCCTCCTTCCATAGGATATCATGGCTAAGTCAGAAAAATACCAGACGTAAAAAAGCAGCGTTAACCGCGGTTAGCGCTGCTTTTTTTGTCTCTAACAGGGTTAGCGACATTCTTGATAATAGGAGAAATGGCGCTTAGCGACATTTCTCCTATTATTTTACTCTGGAACGCCCCCTTTGCATCTCATTAGAGATGCAAGGGGAAGCGTAGAGTAAAAGGGTGCTAACATGCAAATTTGCATGTTAGCACCCTGTTGTTGATAGGGCGCTAGTTTTATCTCTCCTTTTTTGGCTTTTAAAGCCAAAAAAGCAGAGATAAAGCCCTTGTTGATATGCCCCCTTGCATCTGATGTTTGGAGTAAAAGTATCAGAGCCCCTTGTACCACACACATCTTTGCTAATGGGAGGCTTAGCTGTGGAAACAACTGAGCAACAATAGAACCTACACCATATTCACCATGGAGTATCTTAGGGCCGCATGTACAACCATTTCATTTTGCAAGTCTCAAATTGAAATTTTTTGCAAGTCGCAATTAGAGACTTTCAAAATGAAATGTACTAATGTGTCGCAGACACATTAGCAATTCCCAATGTACCAGCCTCATCAATATTCATGAGGCAGATCGCCTTTGGCGACCCATTGGGAATAGGCAATAACACAGGGATGGTGGCCTGCTGGACACGGCAGACCACCATATCTGTGCTTTTTTTTTTTAAATAAAGCAAATTATTTAATTTTTTTAAATGCAGCCCATTTTCCTTAAAGGAAAACAGGAGGCATTTCAAACAGAAAAAAAATAAAATGTTTCTGTTTAATTTTTTAGGTCGAGCCTGAGTAGCGCATGTACTGCTCTGCAAAGCATGCTGTATTTAAGTATGACCTTGAAGCCCCATCCACTCTCCGCCAATATTTTTCTTTGGCATGTGTCATTGTCCTTCATAAATGCTGGCTTCTGATTATTAGGCTTGTTAGTCCCTCCTTAGTACCACCTTGTCTTCATTTGTAACCTCCCTTGAGGACCGGCCATTTTACTTCCTTTGTTACATGGTGTGTTTATTTTAGTCTGTAAGCACTATTTTTTTTTAAGGAGTTTCCGATACTGCGGGTACGATGTGCTTTCCTGCAACCTTCAGCGTGCCATGCTCGCTTTCACTTTCAAAGCAGCCCCGGACAATCGGGTCGCTTCTTTCCAATAAAAATAGGTCTGGCATTGCAAATATTTGTCTGTAAAAGCGCCCCATAAGGCGTTTTTACTTTAATGTCAGCCACGCCTCCCTTTATTTAGACATGTCGACTCTAAAGAAAGGTGCGCAGCCAATATTAAAGTGAAACCCGCGGCATAGGACACTCTTACAAAAAAAAGTATTTGTGTGTCAATTTGACAAACAGATTTCTTTTTTTTGTAATAGCCCCCATACAACTCTTTCACTTTAACGACAGCCAGGCCCATTTCTCTAGACGCGGCTCATCTAAGGAAAGGAGCGTGGCTGACATTAATGTGAAAGCGATGCATCGAGTGCTTTTCCAAAAACTGCATTTGCAATGCCAATAGCTCGAACTCTCGTAAATACGAGATCTATTGCATTGCATATGCTTGTTTCTGCTCGAAATGACATTCAAATTGTGTAACATCAGGTCTGTTGCTGTCCTTTTCGCTGCCCCTCTGCCTTCAGAAAATGCCAAAAATGGCTTCAAACCTGTCTTATGCTGGTAAGGGGATAGGAGGACTTTCGCATCTGCTTGCAACCTATAGTGTCATTTTAAACTGCTCCAACACCCAATCTAGCTACCTTAGAAAGTATGTAAAAGCTGCCATGCTACAACAAGAATGCTATTAAAAAAATGCGATAAAATTAACAGAAACAACTTAAGGGGCATATATATCATAGTGTTGTGTCACTCTTGCGCCACCCAAGGGGTAGCAGGGGCGATGCAACACTAAACTCAGATATATCAAGCCACGCAAGGACAACCTTGCCTGACCCTGCATGGCTTGATAAATCTGCCCCAGGGAGGCATTCCATGAGTGGAGTGTTGATGTTCCCAAGCATCCACACATGGATTTTGGTGCATTCCCAGATTTACCATCAGTGGGAGACCTGGGAATGCATCAAAATGGTACGCCTCACCAGGGGAGGCATAACGAGGAGAAATATATTTATTTCTTCATGGTACAGATTTACTAATCTATAATGCAATGCAGTGCAGGAAAGTAACTTGCTGTGCTGCATTGTGTAAAAGGGAGACAGAAGAAATGTGCCATATCTACTAAGATATGGCACACTTCTGCTCTCTCATAGCACTGGTGCACTTCAGGCAGCCTAGCGCCATCGCAGGCACCCTTGCATCATGGTGGAAGGGTGCTTGCATTACAAGGAGAATATTTTGTGTGCAGAAAGGCATACCTTCCTGCACAAAAATAATATTTTGAAGCATTTTCCTCTTTCTATGTGTGCAGCAGATTACAACACACATAAAAAGAGGAAAAAATGAGGAGAAAAAGATGTTTCTCTTTGTTCCGCCATCCTCTGGGAGGCTTAGCGTTTTTAACAATCCCAGGTTTACAAAACCATTGCAAAACTCGGATTGCATCAAATCTTTGTGTGAGTGCATGGGAATGCCCACGTTCCACCCATGCAGCGCGTCCCAGAATTAAATTAAAATGTAATGCAATGCAGCACAAGCCACTGCATTGTGTTCCATTTTATGCAAAAAGTCACGCAAGGCCTTGCATGACTTTCTTAATATCTACTAGCATTTTGTGCCATGGATGCGCGACAAAAGTGGTGCAACCTTGATGCTAAATGTTAGTTATTCTTGCCCCTCGTTTTTTCCTCTAAGTGTGCTGCAGCACACATAGAAAAAGGAAAACCCTTCTCAGGATTGTTTTTGTCCAGGAAGGTGTCCTTTCCTATACAAAAACAATACTGCTTACAAAGCTAGGCAGCCAAAAGTGCGCTAGTGCAAGGGAAGGACAGGAATACACCATATGATGTTAAATACGGCACATTCCTTCCCTTTCACGCAGCGCTGTAAGGTGGCTTGCTTCATTGCGCTGCGTGAGTATGAAAATAAGCCCCAAAATGACTAGTCTCGGTGCAAAAATGTGTGCAAAAGCATACTCCAACCGGACACGATGGGATCAGAAATAGTCACATGGAAATGAGACCATGACATGATGCAGTGCTGTTAAGGAGATGGGACCGATAGAACAAAAAAAAAACATGTAGAGGTAAGAATTTCCTAGAGATTTAGAATAGTAGCCATTCTCTTAGGTGGACAAGAAAACACCTTATAAAAAGATTTTTTTTAAAAAAGTGACAATCAATAAGTAAAATGCGCTAGAAATGGGTTTGGTGGAAAAAAAAAACAATATTTTGCTTCACCTGACATTTTCATCATGCGGTATGCATGATGGAACTCTTTTCAAATTGGATTACAATGTAATTTAGATTTGTAATAGTCTGGCTCAATGGTGCATGGCTGTCACAGTGAGAAGATATTTGAGAATGACATAGTAATGTGTTTTGCATAGTAAGTTGTTGCCATAAATCTTAGGGTTGATTTGGATGCAATTCATCTGAGAAGAAGAAGGGGTGCTGTAGCTATAGAAAACCTAACTTTCCCACAAGAGGTTTGCCTCACAGCGGATGATGCAAACTTCTGCTTGTACATAACACAGCGATTTTTGTGGCACATAATTATTTTTCTCGTGGAACAACATCTTTTCCATATCATCTTTGTAGAAAGCTGCATGTGCAGAGTCACCATAAACTATGCACACACGCTAGGCTATACTAGGTATGCATTCCAGTTTGTGGGGTACAAATATGCTCTGTCAGAGGAGAGCTCACTTTACGTAAAAAATTATCGCCGGTTTAGCGGCAGGAAACTGCCGCTAAAGCAGTGATAATGGGCTTGATAATGTGCCCTTGAGAATTCCAATAGATGTCCATATTCTGGTGCGAACCTGGGCTTCTATTGGAATTCTCCAGGGCATATTATCAAGCCCATTATCGGCGCTTTAGCGACAGTTTTCTGCTGCTAATCCGGCGATCAGTTTAATGCCGTCCTTCATAATATGTCCCTTAGTTCTTCGCAGATAGTGCTGCAAATGTTAGCTCCAATGTGCACATAGTCTGCATTCAGCAAAGTTCCCCTGAGCATTGCTACTTCCTTATAACTATGCAAAGTGAAGTGTATGCTTCCACACCAGCACATTTTAAGAATTTTGGGGGCCCCGGGCCAAACGTATTTTGGGGATCCCTGTTCAGAACAGCTTTGCATTTATGATCTAATTTTAGCTTTTTCAGGCCCACTATGGCCAGGTCCATGACGCATTGACAGGCATACTGATCCAAATTCTAAGTATGTTTCCATCTACTATTCAGGGATAGTGGTGCGTGTTTTCAATACTGTAATACAGCAGCAGCTCAATAATATTATTGCAAATAATCTCTGTGACCCTCTCCCGTTTCCAATGTGTGAAGTCTTGTATTCGATCTAAAATAAACTTTTTATGGATGTTGCATGACGTTGGAAACCATGAACACATTTCTTGGCAAAATGTCTGTAACAAACTCCCACACATTGCCCATATTAAAAATGGATGAAAGAAAAACAGTATTTAAAATCATCTATGTTTAGGAATCATTCCAGACCATCAGGGCTGGGCTGTCTGCAGAACAGAGCTGGTTCTATCAGAGGGCCCCCCTATAAGGCTGGGGCCCTGGGCCAGAGCCCACTTTGCTCATGCCTTAAAACGTCTCTGCTTCCACACGAAGTCCAACACCGTTTTACACTCCAAATAGTACTGGCATGCATCTCTTACTTGAAACTATCACTAACATGGTCATTACTGTGGTGTTTGCCTGAGAGCTGGCATTCTCTATTCCAATTTCAGTTTGTGCTTGAAATGCATTCAGATTGTGATGTACCAATTATGTAACTTTGATTTGCCACATACTATCAAATGCCATACCTGGGCATGCCACACAGAGGAATGTCCTCTTTAGCTTTCCACATGCTGGGTAGATTAAGAAATATGGAGTGTCTTTGTGTATGGACGTCCAACAATAGTGCATATATTAGTCCTAATGCACCTTTCCTATCCATGTCATTCTTATGTGCCTTTTGATTGAAAATATGATGGTATAATCAACTCATTGGACTTCAGGAGTATCATTGCCCATAGAACTTAGCTCTATTTATTTGTTTATTTATTTATTTGCGGGTTTATATAGCGCTAGAATCGACTCCAATGGAGTATCTCTGCGCTTTGGGTCCGGTTTTCAGCTGGTCAGTAGCAAACAGGGGAGGGCTGGCCTAAATTTCATTTTTAAACAGAAAGGTTTTAAGTTGTTTCCTGAATTTCAAATGTTCGGGACATAGTCTTAAAGTTAGCGGGAGACTGTTCCACAATGTAGGTCCCACCACTTATAATGCTTTGCCACCATGTCTAGCCTTCTTGGCACAAGGCACTACCAACAAATGACAATTGCTGGATCTAAGGGTCCTGATAGGGGTATAAGGAATACATTTATTTTCCAGATATAGGGGACCTTGCCCATTTATGCTTTTGTGAATCAGGCAGCATATTTTAAACTTAGTCCGTTGACGGATTGACAGCCAATGCAACTTTTCCAAAAGAGGTTTTGACGCTGTTCTTGGAGGGGCATTAAGGACCAGTCGAGCCGCTGTATTTTGGATAACCTGTAGTTTGGCCAACACTCCCTCATTTGCTGAGAGGAGCAGGCCATTACAATAATCCAGCCGACTCAAGACAAGAGCCTGCACCAAGGTCCTTCTGGAGGAGTCCGGCAACAAAGGGAAAACCTTACGCAGCAGGCCAATAGTGTAGAAACATACACCTGTGATGTAGTGGGTATGCTGCTTTAACACTAAATCCTGATCAAGACGTATCCCAAGATTTTTTTTTTTTTTTGCGAAAACCTTTATTGTACATAAAAATCAATACAAACATGGGCCTACAACCACCAGGGCCGGCCGCTAATATGTACATGATCAACAACATCAGGGCAGCAACAGGCCCCCTGGGGCCCAGCCGAATTAACGAATTACTGAGTACACCTCAAAGATTATCAGGATACATAGATTTTAAAAAAACAAACAAAGAAAAAGAAAGTAACACCAAAAAGCAAGGCGGAAACCATCAAAAAAGGGGGGGCGTCTAACCACA
The DNA here is from genome assembly GCF_964204655.1 of Triturus cristatus. Taxonomy (NCBI): domain Eukaryota; kingdom Metazoa; phylum Chordata; class Amphibia; order Caudata; family Salamandridae; genus Triturus; species Triturus cristatus. The sequence goes on from NC_140582.1 coordinate 130,691,439, forward strand.
TCCGGGGAACTACACAATACATACTCCACCCTCAGGTGGACAATGAGGATGAGCAAGAGGGAGGTGGGGGCGACGGGAGAGCCACAACCGTCTACAGGTAAAATGTAATAGTCCGGGAACCTCAGGATCAGGGGGACAAGGCAGCATCAGATGTGTCCACGAGGGGGGGCGTGCAGATGTTCCCTCGGTACGCGTTCCACTGACCCCAGATTCTACCCCACGCCCCTGGCTTACCCCGAGCCACATACACAGTCTTCTCTCTGCACATGCACCAATCCATGCTCTCCTTCCATACTGACACGGTGGGAGGCCGTCGGGAACCCCAACGCTGTGCAATGTCCCTCTTGGCAATCATGTTCCCAAGGGCCACCCACCGAGTCTGAGCCGCATTATAGTCATTAGGCTCCCACACGTTCAACAAACATCGGCGAGCCTCGGGCAACAAAGCGACCCCAGTGACGCATTCCATGACAGCATGTACCCGGCGCCAATACTCCGCCACCTCACAGCACTCCCAGAGAACATGGAGAAAAGTGGCGCTGAGCCCACAGCCACGCCTACAGAGCCCGTCTTCAGAAAAACCCATCAAAACTAAACGAGGGCCCGTCACGTAGACACGGTGGAGAATTTTAAGCTGGACAAGACGGAGACGCCCGGGTATGGCCACTTCCTTAGGGGAGGACAGCGCAGACTGCCAATCCTCATCGTCTAGTTCCACACCATCCCCGGTCCACGCCTCCCGAAGGCGCACGAGGAGATCCGCCCGCATGTTTATTAGTTTTTTATAGATAAGGGAAATAGTACTGTCGGGCAAGTGACCGTCAAGTATGCGGTCCTCGAGTGGCAAAGACACAGGGACTGCTATCCCAAGATTTTTGACGACTTGCTTAGGTTCAGGAACCATACCCAGATCAGAGGGCCACCAATCGGGGGACCACAGTACCTTGGCTTCTCCAAACAACATAATCTCTGTTTTGCTGACATTGCATTGTAGGTAGTTGGAGGACATCCATTGTCCTACAGCCTTCATGCCTGCCGAAAAAGAGTTCTTAGTTTCCGTCGTAAGGGTTTTGAAGGGGAAGAGGAGCTGCGTGTCATCAGCATAGGACACGGGAATAAAGCCAAATTTGCGCATCACTCTTGCCAGGGGTGCCACATAGATGTTAAAAAGTGTAGGGCTCAGACAAGAGCCCTGTGGCACCCCTTTCGTAATTTCTACTTCCCTGGAACGGTACGTACCCATGGTGACAGTCTGGGTACGGCCAGTAAGAAAACTCCTCAACCAGGCAAGGGCTTTGTTCTTAACTCCTATGTTCGACAACCGGTCAACAAGAATGTTATGTGACACGGTGTCGAACGCTGCTGACAAGTCAAGCAAAACTAAGATTACCGAATAGCCTTTATCTTGAAGCATGTGTAAATCGTCTACTACAGACAAAAGAGTAGACTCCGTGCTGTGTTTTGGCCTAAACCCAGATTGTGAATAGTCAAGGCCACCCACATCTTCAATGAAGCCGGACATATTTTTCTGTCAATTTCCCCAGAAAAGGGAGCAGTGAGATAGGTCTTAAATTGGCAAGTTCCGTCCAAGGGATGGTGGTATTTTTCCTGATGGGCCTTACCAGCGCACGCTTCCATTCCTTGGGGACAGAACCCGAGTCCAGAGATAAATTAACAAGCTTTTGAATTATGGGACATAGTTGTTCAGAAAGAATAGGCATAAGTCTGGCGGGTATGATATCATCCGGACTACCACTTTTAATCTGTGTCATCAGAGCTAATAAATCCAAAGAGGAAATGAGGGGAAAAGTATCTAAAAAATGTACATTGAGCATATGTTCAGTATCTCTAAAATCATGGCAAGAGTCAATAGTAATATTGGCATTATTAGAGTTGACTATTTTCTCATAGATCCTGTCTATTTTATTAGAAAAGAAAGACGATATTTGATCACAGAGCTGTTGAGATACTAATTCAGAGCTTTCACAAGCAGCTGGTTTGACGAAAGACTGTAAAACCTGATAGAGAACCCTCGAGGAATTCTCTGCCGCAGCAATTTGCGATGCTATATGGGTTTTTCGTGCCCCACGAATGGCTTTATGATAAGTAGACAGAGAAGCCCAATATTGCTTCCTATCGTTCTCCTGATGGGAGGTTCTCAATTTTTTCTCCAACTTCCTGGAGGCCTGTTTTAAAATTCTAAGATCATCAGAAAACCAGATCTCTTGTTTGTTAGCAGGCCGTGGTTTAAATTGTTTCAATGGAGCAATGGTGTCTATCGTCCGCCTAGTAGCTAGATCAAATTTCCTTAAGGCACAATCAGTTTTCTCTGAGGCAATGTAGGAGGGTTCAATAAAGTTATCTTTAAAAGTCACTTCATTGACTTTATGCCAAGGACGTCGTTTACAGGGAAGAGAAACTGATCTATGACCATTATATTTATGCTGAAAAGTATGGAATTCAATAATAAAATGATCAGTCCAACCAGTTTGAATAGGGGGTAGACATGAGACAATAGGATGATTGGCTAATATTAGGTCTAAAGTGTGTCCTGCCTGATGTGTGGGCCCTGAATTAACTTGTGTTAACCCAAGTAGGGAAAGGTCTTGTAGTACCGACTGAGCTTCTTTACAATTTTTTAATTCACTGTGTATGTTAAAATCTCCAAGTAAGAGAAAATCTTTGTCATTGCTGATAAATGGAGCAAGTGACTCAAGTAAAATGTTAGAAAAGTTCGCACATGGGCCCGGGGGGCGATATACTAAGGCACCCATCTGTGTATCTGTGCTTTTAAGGGAAGAGGAGGTTTTGAAAATTAGTAATTCAATTTCCGGTGTAGTTAGCTCAGCTACCATAGTACAAACAATATCTTGTTTGTAAACAATAGCAATCCCTCCTCCCTTTTTCGAGGGACGGTCTAGTCTAATTACTTTAAAACCCGTGGGAATTGCTAATGCAATCGCTGGAGTTGAGTAAGGTTTCAACCATGTTTCCGTAAGGAAACATAGATCCGGATTGCTAGTGGAAATTAGGTCCCATACCTCAGAAGTATGTTTAGGTAGAGATCTTATATTACATAGTATATTTTTCCTTCCTGTAGTAATATTAGTGATGTTCTTATTAATATTTACAGAGGGGCAGTGGGCAATCATAGGCCCATGGGAATGAGCTTCCTGACTAACAGTAGTGAACTGCGCTTGACAATGGCGGCAGGAAAACGGCCCTTCCACTTCCACATTACCTCCTAGTCCACATGTCCGCGTAGGACTCACACCCAGCGCGTAGGACTCACACCCAGTTGACGTAGCATCACACTAGAATAGGTAATCCTCTTTGTAGGTTGTAGGGACGGTGGTGGCTTAATCGTGTGTGGTCCCATTGCCCCTTGCCCCGTCCTGTCGCGGACGGGCGCAGACGGGATGGTCTTAGGCTAGTCTTTGGCGCCGTCAAAGGCGCCCCTCTGCGCGCAACCGCTGCGCGCTAGGGCCGACTGCTGGCTAAATAGTCTTTCGTTAGTGCTACTAGAGCGCTAACCGCTCGACTGCCTCAATGTTGGTAGGCGTGTCTGGCTCTCACCTGCCCCGTCCTCCGCTCAGCGGTAACCAATACCGAGTCGGACCGGGGCGGGCAGGCAGAAATACCGAGCACAGACCAAGCTTGAGCCCTGAGTGCCCCCGCAAATCAGAGGACAAATTCAAGTAAGTAAAAGTTTTAAAAGCGCTAAGTTAAACGAACAGAATTACAACATTAAAATGTGTCTTAAAATTACAACATTAAAATGTGTCTTTGAAAAAATACAGTGAATTTGCGTGCAAAATGTCAAAAGTGCAGGGTAAAACCAACGATTTTTAAAGGTCAAACAATCTCTTTTAACAGATCTACCGCTCTCTCACATGTTTAGTAATGACAGCTGAAGCCAAACGCCAAGCGGACTGGGAAGACACTGCCACCGTCTTCCTCTTCCGCGAAGAGCCCAGGCCTCCTCCCGCCTAAATAGTCTTTTGTTAGTGCTACTAGAGCGCTAACCGCTTGACTGCCTCAATGTTGGTAGGCGTATCTGGCTCTCACCTGCCCCGCCCTCCGCTCAACGGTAACCAATACCGAGTCGGACCGGGGCGGGCAGGCAGAAATACCGAGCACAGACCAAGCTTGAGCCCTGAGTGCCCCCGCAAATCAGAGGACAAATTCAAGTAAGTAAAAGTTTTAAAAGCGCTAAGTTAAACGAACAGAATTACAACATTAAAATGTGTCTCAAAACTACAACATTAAAATGTGTCTTTGAAAAAATACAGTGAATTCGCGTGCAAAATGTCAAAAGTGCAGGGTAAAACCAACGATTTTTAAAGGTGAAACAATCTCTTTTAACAGATCTACCGCTCTCTCACATGTTTAGTAATGACAGCTGAAGCCAAACGCCAAGCGGACTGGGAAGACACTGCATTTCTATTTCCAGTCCAAGATTTTTTGATTGAGCCTGCATTTCTACTAGTTATAACTATCCTAATGCCAGGCTGTTCATACAAAGCATCAACAGTATGTTGCACACCATATTTTCTTACCACACAGAGGGTCGCGTACACTACATGGTGTACAGAGTTCTGCATTAGACGCCCCATGCCCTAGGTGGAGTGCATGACCCACAATGCCTACCTGTATAGCCATCTGCAGAGTCTACCTGAACATTTCTGTGTCACCCCACCTTTTAAAGAGTATCACTGTAGCCCTCCGTTTCCCTCCCTAACCCCTGCTACCAATGATGCCCCTTAGATACCCTAAAACTAGTCCTCGGATGCTTGTTTCCAGTCCAAGGAGGATCTGGCTTGGCAGTTCGGGCTGGACTGTTCCCATGATGCACTGGGACAAGACTGATTTGCATATGGCCAGGTCTAAACTGGGGTGGCATGGTGAGCAAAAGTATGATGGGTTTAACCCAGATCTATTGACTGGGGGTGAATGTTTTGATTTGTTCTGCATTCCGTCCATCAATTGTCTGTCTTTTGCTTCCTCAGTCTGTGCTGTAAAAAGATAGAAACGTTTTAATATTAGTTTCCACATAGGCGTTTAAAGGTGTATTTTTACAGGTAACTGTGTGATAGTTTTAAATAACACATTAATGGGCTATCATGTCAATTGCTTTCAACGTTTTCAAATTTCTGAAACCGTTTTTGAGGTACACATTTTAGTGACAGTCCAAACATGATGCCTAACAAATAAATTAAACTTTTCAGGGAAGTCCAAAATATATATTTTCAAAGCTTATGTTGCACAGATCTTTTAATGTGGGGCAATTTTGATTATAAGTAGGCCTGGGTGGAGTTGACGGAGTTCCTCTACGCAGAACTCCTCGAAGTTGCCAAAAAGCTCCACCAGGCTATGCGGAGTTCCACAAGCGGTGGAGTGTGTTATGTCACGCCTTTTGCACTGACTTTTAGCGCCAGGTGTTTGTCCCGCATTGTAAAATAAGCGCAAATGGCACCACGTGCAGCTCAAGAGGGTATTGCTTCTTTCCCCTACTTGAGTAGATGTTCCACTCGAGCGGCAGCTTCCTCAACATGAACGGCAGTTCCTCAACGCGAGCAGTAGTGATCATCCGCGACTGCCCGCATTGAAGAATACTCGCCGGGAGGTGGTCTTGTGTAAAACTTTTCTCACCAACTTAATGCTGGTGATCGAGGATAAAACTCTGCTCTGTGTAGTTTTTTGGAACTCTGTGTGCTTCATGGAGAGTCGAGTGGGAAAAACTCACAAACTCTGCAAGCGGAGCAGAATTTCACACCCAGGCTTAATAATAAGGTGTGTTAGGAAGATTTGCAATGTTTTCGATGAATCCATGCACTTCTTTTGAAAGAATGTTGCACAACGTGTGTGTTTCATGTTGTTCAACCGTTAGTAAATTGTGTAAATTAATTATTCCAGTCTAGAGATAGCATTATTCTTAATAGCGCTATCAACAGGTGAAGTGTGCAAATGTGGCTGACCTGCCACAGTCAGAAAGTTTAACCTAATTCTTCCACCTTATGCAATGCAACTTGCTTCACATTTGGAGCAAGCCCGTTACTGAATATTTCAGTAACATTTTGGATTAAATGTATTTATTCACCATCCTGGGGCATTCAAACGTTTTAGAAACTCTAGAAACCTAAAGCTGTCAGCGTAACATAAAATGAAAAATTTGCAGAATACAAAGCAGCATAAAAGGGTTAGCAGTGGGGCAAGATCGAAGGTTGGCAGGTATGGAGAAGGGCTAAAAAATAAATTGAAAAAGGAATCAAAGGGTCCATGGTCTGGACTACCTGTAAGTAGTTCACATCCCTGTTATGCTGTGAGCTTATACCAAGGCAGATCAGAATCCTATCAGATAATGACCTAAGTCAGCTGAACCACAGTAGCAGTGGCATGAGTGTGTGGGTGTGTTAAGCCAGCTGAACCACAGCATCACAGGAGCGCTTGTGTGGGTGTGCGTGTGTGTTTTAAGCCAGGTGAACCACAGTAGTGCTTTTGTGTGTGTGTGTGTGTGTGTGTGTGTGTGCGTGTGTGTGTGTGTGTGTGCGTGTTAAGCCAGATCTACCACAGCAGTGCTTGTGTGTGTGTGAGACTGAGTGAGTGTGTGTGTGGGGGGTGCATGTGTGTGTGTAATGGAGCAGGGTTTTGAGAAATAAAACCTGCTCGGATTAAGTCCTCCATAACATTTACTAACAGTGTGCTGTGGAAATAACGTGCAAAAACACGAAAAACATGGGGAAATGCTTTGCACATGCGTGCACTAATGCGTGGACTAATGCATGAGAGACTAGGCCGCATTTGCGTTCTGCCTTTGGAATAAAATAAAATATTTCCATATTAAGGCGCTTGCTAGGAATATAACGTGGAATAGTGCAATGGTGGTTGGTAAACAGTGAGAAATATATTTCATGCAATCACTAATGTCTGTGTTTCGTTCATTGTAGTTAAGCAAGTATGGGCCTACATTTTTGCATGTCAGTCGAGGGGTAAAGAAAATAAATACGAATAATTAAGCTGAAAATCGAGCTCTGAGAGAGAATGGAGAAAGCAAAGGCTGATAACCGTCAAGGACTATTGTGTGTCTCCCAAGTAATGGAAGGATGGCTGTGGGACCAAGTGCAAATGTACAAACTTCTTCAGCGGAAACTGCAGAGGCGAACAATGAAAATGTGGAGACTTGCAACATGTTGCTTGTTGGAGGAAACTTGTATTTATGAGATGTGGCTAACATAATGTTAAATGTGTAAAACAAAGAATGCAGTAAAAATTATGAATGTGACTATAGTGGTGTGATAAAACACCCCCTAAATTAGCCAATGAGAGACTGAGTTTCTTAAAATGTTTCAACAAATGTGGGTTGGACATGTAAGTTTTTAGGTTATAATTGAGGTGTCCTGGGGAGTGCAGAGCAGTCGATGCTGTGGCGATGCTGATGCATAGTGAGGGCGATGCTAGAGGGAGATCGTCATTGTCTGTCGGTTTGCTGATAGAGGCCTTCCTACTTCCTGCTCCTTACCTGAATGCTGTATCCTGCTCTATTGTTGGTTCTCTGAATCTTTACACGGGGAACCCCCGCTATACCTTTGCCAGAGGGGTGGTTATCCTCAGATTTCCTTAGGTTAGTATAGCTAATGATTCGTACTTTGCGTATTCATTTGCAAATGCATTTTGTCTCTGAAACTACTGTCTTTCCGCCTATCCACTCCTTCATTTGCATATGTTCATTTTGATCTGAGTTTGACACTGTTTGCATTGATAATGTTCTCTCTCTCGCTCTATGTGATTGATTTCTTTGTTTGCCTTGTAAACCTGTACCTGATGGGCATTCTACCATCACATTATTTTGCGATAAACATTGTTAACCTTACACAAAGTTTGTGATTACTTAATAGCATAGATAGATAGATAGTATTAATTATTGCCATCAACTTCTCAACTTTCGCTCCATCGACCAGAGGAAAGAAGTTGAAATACAGGTTCAGTTATGTATGTAGCGTGTTAGATATGAGCCTACATTTATGAACAACTGATTTGTTTTCAAATTTGATAAAGTTATAGCAAGGCAACAGGGATTTATCTTGAGAACTGGGTGAATAAGTATGGGCCTTTGTGTGTTATTGATTGATTATCGATCCCTGATTGGTGCTGGATCATGTGTGTGATGGGATGAGGTCTCACGAGCTATGGGCGATGAATAATAAAAAACTCCTTAAACAGACCGCACCAAACACATACTGCTGTTTTATTCGACTCACAGGTGCCTACAGCCAGCAGCACAGAAAAATAGTATTTATTGCTATTCCATTGTTATTGGCCCTTTATTTAGTGTTCATGTGAAAAAATCATTGCAATAACTGTGGAATTTGTGCAGCATAAGCATTAAACAATGACAATCATTTACGGAAAAAAAATGTGGAAATTGATTCGTTAGTGATTTCTGAATATCTGCCATAAAATGCTTGGGTATGTGGCTGGATACATCTTTAACGCTTGACTCTCAGGCTATCACACTAGCGGCCTTCTGTTATGGTTGGTGGTCAAGGCGCTTATGTTGTCACATCTGGACTATGGCAATTCATTGTATCTTTGTGCACCCCAGGCCACATTAAAGAAACTTCAGGTGGTCCAAAACTCTGTGGCACGGACTCTGGGCAACATATCGAGACATCAATCTGCCTGCCAGGCCATACGTCATCCACACCGGCTCTCATAGCAGAGCGGATCAAATTTAAGTCAATGTGCATTGCCCATAGGGCCTTATGTGATAAAGGGCCTTTTATTCCCCGCCCCCCTGTCATTCTTTCACAGACCCTGGAGATCGATGCCTTCTTGTAATGCCTTTTTTGAAAAGCGCCACGTCAAAAAGAGAGTGAAATATTGAGGGCGCTCATCTTCTTATAACGCAGCCAAACTATGGAATCACACCTCCCTCTCTCATTTCTCCCATGAAAGGGAACACCCCCTTTTTGGAAGGCACCAAAGACATGCCTTTTCCAAAATTAACTGCTGTAACTCCCTTAATATTCAACATTGTATGGTGCGCTAACAGCGCTGGGATGCCCCTGGGTAACGACACACTATATAGGCTCCTATAGAACGGAATGAAATAGAATAGAATAGAATAAAATAAAATAGAATAGAATATAACATCAAATTGTAAAATAAAATTCCTGGTTACCTATCTATAGATTTAATATTTAAATTATTTCAAACCGGTACACACTCAGCCAAAGCCCAGTTAGCCATATCTTCTTAATAATCTGATATTTGGAGTGAATCCAAACCAAACTGCAAACACAAATAGTCTTGCATTGTTACATTTCTAGTGCCGATATATGTTATTATTGTCCACAAAATGTAACGGAATGTATGGCTTAACTGTTCATTTGAGTCTGCAAATACTTTTGGTAAACAATTTTCCCTGAAAGAAATGCACAACCAGTATTTTCCCAGAGAGCCGGAGCAACTATTTTGAAATGTATTTTTCTGCTCGAGTTGGAAAACTTAAGCGTGCATCATATTCAACACAAAATCCACTTTGACATTTGTTGACGTGTGTAATTTTGTTCGGGGCTCTGCGAGCTCTAATCCTGATCTGTGTTTTACCAGTTGTCTGCCTTATCTCACGGTCTATGCTTTTTGCACTGATGTCGTAATGGATGGAGGGTACCATTATTCCGTTGCCATGGCAATACAATGTGCTCATTTAGCGTAAACAGAAGAAATAGTTAGATTTACAAGACTGCTACTAATGCCCTGCAGCAATCATAACATTTCCCTAATGAGATGCACTCCTGGAATGTCGCCAAGGGACTTTTTAGGTATGTGGAGGCGGGCCATTGTAAGTGTAGTAAGCAAGGTGCAATTAAAACGTAGGCAATTCAAGTTAACATTCGGATTTCGTTGTTAGTTTTTGCTATTTTTACGGCAAAAACAAAGAAAATGTCTAATGATGGAAAACTGGTAAAACTGACAACACGTTAAATGATGCGCACAAATTTGTTTCACAAGCAAGGGATATGCTACTGGCGCTCATAGGTACAAGCTCGAAATTACACATGTTGCTCAGTGTGGGGGGCTTGCACACACAACCACAATGCACTCTTGATGTTGGTTGTGTGTCAGAATATCAAGCCCATAAATTTGACCTGTGAAATTATTGAGCGAAATATATAGAGTATCACTTTATTGTCAAGGCAAATACATAAAGATGGGTATAGAGTTACTATTCTTCGCTCCTCATCTTTGTTCGATTAATTGCAGAAATACAGTTAGGCAAACCACTATGCCTTTACTCTCAATATTTATGTTACCAGAATGCCATGATGCCGTTATTGGACCATATTACACATCTATCTATCTATCTATCTATCTATCTATCTATCTATCTATCTATCTATCTATCTATCTGTCTGTCTGTCTGTCTGTCTGTCTGTCTGTCTGTCTGTCTGTCTGTCTGTCTGTCTGTCTGTCTGTCTGTCTATCTATCTATCTATCTATCTATCTATCTGTCTGTCTGTCTGTCTGTCTGTCTGTCTGTCTGTCTGTCTGTCTGTCTGTCTGTCTGTCTGTCTGTCTGTCTGTCTGTCTGTCTGTCTACCTATCTTACCTACTGGTGGTCGTCAGTAGGCAGTTATAGTCAGGACCATATTTCCATAGAAAATGAATTTTTTGACTTGCCTATATATTGGTGCCGTTTGATGAATCTTCACAAAATAGTCCTAAAAAGTGCCCCACTGGTTCTACTTGTGCTTGGAAAGTTTTGGGGTGATTTGTCAAGCGGGGGCTGAGAAAAAGTGAGGGTGGGGTCAAAAAAGTAAGTTTCCCATTTTGATTCTCTTAGAGATTTTATAGACACAACTACAGCCAAAACCGCTGGATGGAATTTTACAGAAAGGTAGCACTTGGTCCCGAAAGCGTGCTTTTTGTTATTTGGCATAAATCCCACAGATCTCATCAGGGGATCTGATTGGCTGCCAACACTTCATCCAGGAAGTGTTGGTAGCCATCTTGGGACCAGCATACATGATAGCGCCTCCATTGAAAGGCACTGTAGTGAATGGCAACTTTTGAGGGTCACAAAAAGGAGAATGTATAAAGTGTGATAGCAGATTTTAGGTACAACATGAATGATTTGTTGATGGTAGCATACTAAGTTTAGGAATTGTGGTGTGTTCTAAGGTGATTTTACACTGTGAAAAACCCTTCTGCTGGAATTACATCAATCATGTTTGAGAGAAAACTGTTTTTTTATGATTCTCTCATAGAGGTAATGGGAGGTGCGTCAGAAGCTATAATGAGAGCATATTTTCTGTAAATATGCACTACCTCGCTCAGCCATATGACAATTAAGCCAGACATTTTCAGCAATTCATGCACTGCACTTCCCTTGTGGTCTACTGCAGCCTCCTAGAGTGTTCTAAAGAACAACTGGAGCACTGACAGTCTTACATATGTCTAATGTGTGGCACACCTGAAGCCATTTTGGTTGCATCAAACTGGCAAATCTTAAAACATTTAATTTAGAAAGGAACAAAATGAGGGGTTCAGTTTGTCATAGATATTATGGTTAGCGCTGTAGAAAGAAAAATTAGTTCCAAGCAAAAATAAGAGAGTGAGGAACAATGAAGTTCGTCCTTCTCCCCTAGGCACTTATGACAAACAAAAAGAAGGAGCTAAATAAAATCTCAATCAACCAGCATCCCGTTAGTCAATGAGCTGTGTCCCCAGAAGAAAAGACAATTTAGGACATATTTTTTAAGTGAGTTCTCTAATATCTTCTTCTTCTATTTCATTAAATCATTCTGACATGCAGACTGAAAAATGCACTTTCTGCACCAGCAGTAGACTATAAAAGAACTTTCAAGGTAATCAGAAGCTGCTAATAAACAATAATAGTGCTAACATTTTGAATTTATGCCAAAAGTGAGGTACATCTGAACGCAATCTTGATGGAATCAAAGTTGAAAAATGAAAGCATTTTCTATTGAGGATACTGAGTTAAATGAGAAAATTAGGGAGCTTTATAACAAATAAGTTTCCCAAGATAGTCACCAGAAAACAAATGAGCCCAAATATAGCATAAATATCACCCAAATGTAGCCTAAGTAAATCCCAATGACAGAAGTGTGCAAAACACTACATTCATTAGTTTTTGCCGTTGCATATAGTGCTGACTTGACCCAACGGAATTGGAGTGCTTTAAATGAGCATTAGCTATCTTACACAATTTTAGGCATGGGGAGATTAAGTGATTTGCTTACAATCACAGGATGTAGAGCTGACACCAAAACGTGAACCTGGTTCCGCATTTGCAAAGTCTGCAGCTGTGGCCATAAAGCCACATCCTCTCCCTCAAGTGTAACATATAATCATGTGCTCAACTGGATAAAAAGATGGCAAATTATTTAAAAGTGCTTTGTCGCTATTTGAGAACTCAGAAAACATGTCCCCATTTTAGATGTTCAGAGCACTAATCATAATTTTGATGGGAATAAGACCCTCTCATGGAGAAGGGTGAAGACGCAACAAGTTGACCACAATAGGCATACAGGAGGGGCAGTGGCAGCACAACAGACCATGGAGGGCAGAGGAAACCTGGGAAACAAACCAGCCATGCAGGACAGGCAAAAGAGTTTACGGCAATATAAAAGACCATTGAGGACAAAAGGAAGAGGTAGCAGCAGTACAACCATATATGCAAACAGGCCCAATTGTTTTAAACCCACAAGGGCTTTATTTTATCTGTCACTGGCCTAAAGTCTCCTCTTTTTGCAATCTAAGTCAGTAGGGAAAATCAATTCCTCAGGGTTTTTTTCAAAATGTCCCTCTTACCAAGTTCAACATGTTGACACGTGAGGTACATTGGATCACAGAGGGCAGGAGGAGTGGGGTTGGGACATGGACTCAGATAAGAAAGGGCAGGAGGGAGATAGGCAGGGGCACCAAACTGACCTTACAAGGCAGGTGTTAGGGGTTGCAGCAGCAAATCACACCACACAGGGCAAGCAGTATGGCAGTACAGCACAATGGACCATGGAAAGCAATAGAGAGGGGACAGGGACATGCACATGGTGTAATGTGTTTCTTGCATAGCCCATTGTAGTTTTCACTATGTTAGCCTAACTGTACACATTGTAGGTCTTATTTTCCTTTGGAAATGTTACTACTTTTGTACCACATTTTACTTTCACAGAGAACCTGCATATGTTTTTGCGTTCTGTTCTTTTCCTGGGATTTAGTCTGAGCACCACCGACAAGGTCGAACAACAATGCCCCTTGTTATTCTTTCTGGCCAGGCACCAACACCTAGACATAATACATGAATGCACCTGTTGTTTATGCGCACACATGCCCTATCATATTGATGAATACATGAACCACAGACACACACATGGAACAAGAATTCTGACACAAGAGCACTGTGTACGCTGAGATTTAGAGCCTCCATCTGTATATGTTAAGGTACAGGGTCTGCCGGTAATCCCAAAGATCTTTCACATAACCATTTTGATTTAGTAGCAGGGGAGTTTGGTTAGTTTGCTCTGTCCTATAAAAAGTCAGCGCTTTTCATAGTATATGGATATTTAACCATGCTAACAGTATTTTTATTATGCATCTGTTTTCTAATTGTGGCATGTATACTGCATTTCAGAGCACGATAGTTTCAATAAATACTCTACACTTTCTTCGTGTCTCCTTGTTATCTCATTGTGTTCAAGAATGAGTGAGTGAGCGAAAGAGTGTGTCCTTGTACTGTGATTCCTGAGAGGATCGAGAGTGTTGTATTCTGGGGTGCCAATTCACTTGCTCCTTTGGTAAGGTTAGCAGGGCAAGTGAAGGATATAGCTAGTCAAACTCAGACTCATGGACAATGTGTATGGTTACTCAGTCCCTATATACTGATGTTCTATGGTTCCCAGCATAGTTCTGTTCCAGAGCAGAATCCCTACAACATGGTGCCACCAACGTTTGATCTGGTACTTGCTTGCTGGAACCCCAAGTAGTGCTAGTGCTTGTCCACTATACCTAGCAACACTTCCAGGAGATGTCCGTGGTTTTAGGGTTTTTTTCTCCACAGGTATTAGGCAGTACCCATTTCTGATGGTTTTGGAGGTTTAAAAATTTAAATGGTGTTATGCCCTGTTTGTGCTATGGTTGAGATCGTTTTCTGGTTGGCTGTGGCTCAACCTGTAAATAATAATGTTAATTGCCACCCAGCAGTCGCACAACATTTGCTTCAACATGGAGTCCCTAATGCGGGAGCTCTTGTAATTATTGTAGTTGAGGTGGACGCTGCATTTCACTTTGAGGTTTTTTTATTCATTCATCACTGGCTGTGTATGCTAATGACAATACCTTTCATAACTATATAGTGGATCAGGCACTTGCTGAATGTCGTCCCTATGCACTTCTTGAAATTCCACTTATGGTCTGGGAACACCAAACTTGGTTTAATGACACCCTTCCACATATCCTTGGGACTGTTCAAATGGGCCCCTTAAGTCATGATGGGACCACATGGCTGACATTAGCAGGCTATAACCTGTATCCAGATTTAAAGGCACTCAATTTAATTCTGATATATTCTTTAGATACTGTTCGAGTCGGCCTATATACACTTCTTACACAATTTATTTCCCAAACTTTATTAGCTGCTCCAGCCAGAATTGGCCTGCAGGCAAAGACACAGCAGCCTGCTGGGCCCATAATTTGCCCTGTTGTTGTTAGTTCAGTAATGGGCAAATGACACACGAATCATGAAGAAATACCCTTTTAGAATGCCCAGAAAATAGATTAGCTCAAAGTGGTGTTTCCACTTACGGGGCCACAAAACAAGCATAGGATTCTAACCATATGCTTACCCTATGGTCTGCTTACCACTATGGCTGACCGCAACACCTGGGGGACTATTTTTGCCACAGTTTACATATATTGTCATGGCACTCCCTTGATGGTCATTCATCCTCAAACAGATATAGAATGAGCATGGGGCAGGTCCTGCCCTTTATTTGGGGATGAAACTTATAGGAAATGTTCCTAATGTCTCCAAAATGATTCTTTGTAATGTTAAAGGTAAAGCAGCATCTTTGACCATATGCCAATAACTTGCCACGGTGGTGGTTGCTAACTGTGAACGTGAGATCCCTCTCATTATAACCAATGTGTATACATCTTTAAGACGCAATAGTTTGGGGACCAAACCTGCAGTTCTTCCTTTAGGTACACCTGGTTCTGACAAGAATGCCACGCTAGCTCATGAGTTCCCTAAGAAACCATGGGTAAAATCTAAACAACAACAAAAACAAGAAAACACTGAGGTTCTTCACCCCCTGATTCATCTGAAAGACAATATGATTTTTTTGATTGCACTAAAATTAAAACTCCTGATAGACATCAGATTCCTGATCTGCGTTCTCGTTCCTTTATGGAATTGTCTGATCAACAGTATTATAGAGTGGATGATCTGATCACAAGCAAGAGGAGTACGTGCAACTAAAACAGGTGACACTACGCTCATCTGACATGAAGAAAAAGAAAGAGGATATACCTCTCCTTATAAAGCCTCTTTCCAGAAAATAAAGTTGTGGCATTGACAGCAAAGTATGCCACAGACAGTGAGAACCCTGCTCTTGAACAGGAGTTGGGTGGTGACTCTCCTCGACAGTGCAGCAGAGTTCTCCACAAACATCTGGTGGAGAAAGCAACTGAAACATTTATTACAGTTGAAACCACAGACGCCAGCCTAGTTCCACCAGACAGACTATATCACTTGGATATTCAAATTGAAGGTGACTTTAAACCCACCATTAAATCAATCTTCTGAGACAATGTAACTACGTCATATGACATTCTCTTGGAGCAGGTCAACTGGCCCCCACCTTTTTTTCTTGCATGCCATCAGGGTGAGGATGTCATTATCCCATCTTTTTCACTCCATGTCCCTGATGACGTCGAACAAGCTTATATGCCTGAATGAGCCCTTGTCTTCGCCGCTGAGCTTTATTGTAACCATACAGGTTGGCATGGGGATTCTCCTTACCACATTATCCCTATACGGTCCACCCCTCAGGTACAACCGCAGTATTCTATCAAACGTTGTGCTAAAGCACCCATCAAGGACATTCTTTCCCATCTGGAGTACCAGGGAGTTATTGAACCCTATGTTGTCTCAAATGAATAATGCTATTTTTCCTGTTCTGAAATCAGATCATTCATACCATATTTTCTTAGATTACAGACATTTGAATAGTCACACAAGCACCTTTGCGGTACAAAACACACATTGTACAGCACTCAATAATAATGTAGTCTACAAAAAGTATAAAACTTCCATGGATATTTTTAATGGTTTTTCCAGTCACAATTTTGCTCTAGAGATCTGTGACTTGTCCTCATTTAGCGCTCTTGGCTTTGAGAGGCACTGCACCCATCATCCAATGAGCTACAAGAATGGACCGGAAGTCTTTGCAGTACATTTTATGTTGATTCTTCATAAAGTCGTCCCAGGCGTTCTGCCCTACATGCATGATATCTACTATAAGTCGCTGAATTGAACACTCACTTAGCGAGAGTTGATCACATTCTTTTGCGATTTGCCAACCTAGGTTTCCAATTTAACTTAAAAAAATCTTACATTGCTTTGTGATCATCCTTTTCTTGGGATATGAGCTTACAAATGAGGGAAAAATTATTGCCGATCTGTTTCTGCAAAAGTGTGCTCAATTACAACCTTCAGGTACACCTAAGAAATCCCTGTCGCTGCTGGGATTTTAAAATTCTGGCAGGACTTACATACCTGACCATGCACAGCACATTACAATTCGTTATGCCTTGATACACCCAGATTTTTCTGCTTCCTGTTGGCCATCAGAACACACTGCCACACTCAGATCCTTGCAGTCTCACTTACTTGAAACACACCGCTTACATACACATGTGTTAATACTATGAACTCAGTCATCCGAGTCTTGCTGGGTGCAATCGAATTTACTCACTTCACCTTTAATGATGGTGAAATAGTGCACATTGTTTATAAATTGCATTTATTTGTATTCACCTGCAGAAATGCGTTTTGCAGATGACAATCTTGAAGGAGCCATCTGCTCAAGGTCAATGCATTATTGTCATTTCTCCTGTACCGGTTTTGGAGCCGGTTGGAAAGCCAGTGCTCCTAATTCTAAAGCCCTCCACCCTTGTTGGATACAGTGGACACACATTCTCTTAGGGACTGTACTGCACAGTTGGCTGAATTGAAGGCTTTGCTTCTTGCACTTGCGAATGTGGATCCTTAATTCCCCACACTTATAGTGTGTGAAATCATATTACTAAGTACAATCATTTCATGATAATCTACATTTTTAGAAACAAAATGATTACAGAGATTCCAAGGGCAGCACAATCAAGGACAAGTTGCTTTGAGTTAAAGTGGCAGACTTTAGAGATAAATTGCCACAAACTCATGTTTTACATACATTGAGTCATATATGTGTGGAAACACATGCTGTAGGGTATTCTTTGGCATGTGAAGCTGCCACATCTGCTGTAGCTACACCTAATATAGCAGTTCTAACTTGCTCTATGTCTCTTATCGATAATGCTATTTTGGTTGCCGTGAGTGCTTTTAAAAACAGCACCTTAAAAAAGGGATTCCCTTCTAAATATTCCTGTCATTAAAATGACTAGAATGTTCCTCCTGTAACTATTCCTGACACTGGAGATCGCATGATTCCCAACTTGGACCCCAGTCATGATTTAATAATAGCTCCACATGAAGGTATAGCATCTGCACTGCAGGTGTGGCTGCCAAACAAACCAGAAAAAATGTTTTATGCTGTAAAATGTATCAACAAATTAAGTGTTCTACTGTGTCTCATTCACCTCAGACACAACAGTACATTTCCAGCCAGTCTATTGGCTGCATTTATTTAGATCACTGGGGTCCTATTGTTTCTGATACTGTGTTCGAATTTATTTTGGTTACAGTTGATTCTTGCTCTCGATTCTTCTGGATTTAGCAACAGTGTTTGGCTGATGATCCAACTGTCCTTAAAGATTTGCAAGTCTTTATCAAGGTATATGCCTGCGGCGCATTCCACTCGGACCAAGGTTCGGCTTTTGCCTCTAAGTTGCACCGTGATTTTTCTTCTCATATAGACCTAAGGGTAATTCTGTTGTGGAGAGAATTACCAGTAACTTAAAGCAGTCCTTAACAGCTAGGGTACTAGGTACAGGGTGTGGTTGGTTGAACTATCTATATGGAGTTTAATGAGCATTAAAAGCATCCCTAAAAGATCTCTGGGTGGGTGCACCCAGTACAAACTGCTTTTTGGCATCAAGATGTATGTTCCAGACCTTGATGGTCCAGACATTGGATTGGCTGCCGCAACCTTTGACATGGATGACCATTGTGCTGTCCCACAGGACCGTGATGCTAACTCAAGCAAACATCTGCCTACATCTCATCCTTCTGCTTCTAAAGTTGCTCTTCCAGTTTCCGTCTGGCTTCCAAAAATTGGAGATCTCATTTGAGAGAAGTTAACACTCAAGAAGAAATTTGGCCCATCATACCGTTCTCCTGTTCCAGTCCTTGGCCTTCAAGGTACATGAACTGTGATTTTGCGAACCACTTCCTGGGTCTAAGAACAAGCACTTCGTCTCCATTGAACATGTTAAACTACACCATGTGGCCAATACTTAGTAGTATGCCACATGATAGCCATTATTTTTTGCAGGACTTTTCTCTGCAGCCTGTGAGCACCATTAATACTGCTACGCCCGGGCTGAGGGATGGGGTGGCTGAGTCCTCCATCTACAATTTTCCTGACACACTACTTGCTTCCAATATCAAGTTTTCTTCAACAGATGCCATTTACAATGATCCACCTATGGCAAGTCCATCCGAGTTGGCCTTTCTCAGTCCTACTGCTGAGTCCATTCCTACTGTATTTCAGCTGAGTACATCCGGGTACTATATGGATCAAAAAAATATTTCTTCTGACAGTTCTTCTGCCGTGTACAAGCCTCCATCACTGATTTATATTTTTATTTCCTGGTTAAAACGCACTTATCTAGTCTCTCCTTGGATATATTTCTGAATCACACTTTCCTTGGTTTTCTAGTTCAAGTGGATTGGATTCATGACTGTTTTCTTCCTATTGATCAATGGCCATTACTACCCGGAACATTCTGCTAGAGATCTGGTTAACGAGGCGAAGGCCCTCCATTCTTCTAAGTATAATATGAAAAGAGACTTGTCCCTCATTACCATTTCAGCCGTTCCAGTGACTGATGGAATTGTTTGGGATAAAGTTCCTTTTGATGTATTTGGTCCGACGGAGATCCTGCAGATACCATATGTGTTTGAAGTGTCTATGGGTGACATAATAGTGCTAGGATTACCTTAAACAATTTGAATGTTGACACAGTAAATTCTATGCTTTCTGAATTAAATATTGCATTTTTTTTAATCAGGTGATCTATACCTTAATTCCACTAACTATACTGATATGTTTTGCTTTCATCATTATGGACACCATTTCCTACATAGAACTGGTAGACAGCGTCCCCATTTTAATTATACACAACAGGATCACTGTCCAACCAAAAAGCTAAAGGATAAGTAAACCTATTTCATGGGACATGCCATGTCAGATTACACTATTAGTATTTTAAATTAACTACAGCACCACCAAAGAAATACATGCTTACTCAAACTAAGCTTATATCTATCAATATGTTTGTCAATCAGTTGGCCTAAAAGTTTATGATTACTGGAAAGACATAATTGATTTATTATTGGTTTGGGGTAAAAATTCCTGGCGGGTTGAAGGCACAAAACTTTGTTTCCAGCCTGTTTCATTCCCACTCAAATGATGTTATTGACAGAAACAATCCATCAGACTACTTGTTTATGATTGACAAAAATTAAAGAAATGAATGCCCGTACCATTTCCGTTTTGACGATTGGCATAATTTTACAAATTAAGCAGATGGAACACTTAAATAGCATCTTGCAGAATGGTAAATTTGATTTAATTAATCATTTTCAAGTCTGGTCGGGTGGTTATTATGACCAGTAGACATCAATGGTTCTCATGCTCACTTTCTCAATCTCACACCTTGATTTAAATCAAACAGACCTGATCCCTGATATTTACAGTCAACACTTTCTGGTCCTAATATGACTTATTCCGTAAGGAAGTTATGTCAACACTGTCTGCAGAAAAACAACATCTTTTTCTCTTGTACAAGGACATGACTTTGTCAGATTTTCTTTTAGGTCCCAAATCCCTATGGTTTGAAAAATGTATACATGAAACCTATAATGAAATTTGGAAATGATCCCAGGTGGAAGCTGCTGCACTCATAAGACAAATTGACCTGGATAATTGGGATAAAGTGCTTGCTGTTGTTGACAACAGTATTAATACATTGTCATCTCATATTTATACATTGAACAATGTTGTATCATCTGTTACTGATATTGTACAAAGTGACATGTTAAAGCAGTATCATGGGCAAAGTCAGCTTAGATTTATCATGCAATTTAGATGGACTTTTCAAACACTTAAAAATGGGCGCCTTCATGGCATTACTTGATTGTACTGATTTGTTTACACACTTTAATTTAACAGGTAAGCAGCAATTAATGGCAAAGAAAGACACGACTTACACAACGTTACATTTAGAACAACTAGAACAACTCCCATTTATTATAGCTGAAATGCCTTCAGCGGTGTGGTTAATACACTGAGTTATTTTGCTATCTATCCTGACATTTCAATTCACAGCTTCCATAAACATTTTCCTGTAGGTAGATACGAAACACCTAGATATTAGTTACATACATGAAGTATAGTCTCTCCCCTTTGCCTATAGTTGTGAAAGTAGTAACAATGATGTTTTATTACTGGTGAAGAGTGTGAATTTACTGTTAGACATTCAATTGTTTGCAAACACATAAAAATTCATGAAGCATGCAACACAACAGTTACTAATTTGGCTTGTTTTTTAAAAGGAATTCCGTTTCCCGTAATTCTCCCCTTCATTACGGTTCTCTCTTATGGAAGTTATCTAATACTTAGTGATCAAGCTTGTTGTAGAATGCAGGCTGGAGTCATGTTTGTTGTGTCCGTTTCCCAGTTAGTCACTTGTTGCAACAATGTTCTTTTCCCCCTCCACATGGGATAGCAGATAGCTCACTGAGGCCTTCCATTTCAACTTGGAAGGTGGACTTTTGCAAGCTGAGCAGACTCAAAGCCTTATTGTTTCCAAAAGAAGAAGCTCTCACATCTGCTTTTGAGACTTTCGAAATGCAGGTGGCTAGAATGTATAGTGAAATACAGTCATTGTTAAACACTAACCTTCCCCTGCATTTCAATGCATTGGTGCATCAAAACTTTAATGCCTTTAGCACTGCCAGTCTTGCACATTATTTTAAGGTTGTAGGCTCCGACCCGTTAGTTCTTTTCAGACCAACATTGTTGTAATCCTGACTTTATCCTCTCCATTTTTTCTACTGTATTCAGAGGAGTCCAGTGGCTGTTACTCCTCATTTGCAGCATTCTCTTCCTGTTCTTGCTTCCCCGCAATGGATGGTCTGTTTGGGGACAACCTGGAACTGGCATTGCTCCAGCATTACCATGAGCGAATGAATGATATTTTTGGAAAGCTTCTTCAACAGGAACTGGATCTCGATTGGTCTTTGACATTCTTGGGAGCCTGGTTTACCTGCGTGCAACCTGTGTTCTACTGCATCTGGTGTCCCTTTGAATGGGCGCTCGACATTTGCCTAGTTTCCCAGACACCCACTGCATTAGACTTCGGACTGCTCATGAGTCCCTTAGCGACCCATTTTCAGAACTGTTGCTTGGGCTTGCGACTTCTGCACAATGTAGTGTTTGAGCCTTTAACATACAAGGAGATCTGTGCATTAGCACATGGATCAGAAGAAACAGGCTCTGTTAACATAGATGCAGGTTGCCTGATAATTGTCTCACATTGGCTGAGTCTAAAGAGCATGTATGTTTGGAGCGCATGACTTGGGCTATTGATCAACCGTTCTGTGCAGAGTCAGATTCTTAGATGGATTCTTTGGCCAATTAAATGGCGAGTAACATTACAGGTTCCTGTGAAACACCTTAATTTGAAATTTTTTCAGAATTGCCATTTTTCTTCCATGTTTCAGTTTCTCTTACCTTTTATTTATTTATATTTTTATAACAAATTGCTTTGAATTTGATTGCTCAGTATTATAGAAATATTATCTTTCTAGTGCTATTCTCTCGACCCAGGGGAGGGTGGCATGTGTTTCATGCATTGCCCATTGTAGTTTTCTCGATTTTAGCCTAACTGTACACATTGTCGGCCTTATTTTCCATTGCACACGTTACTATATAAACAAGTTTGCCTTTGTGCCACATTGTATGTTTCCACAGAACCTGCATACGTTTTCCCATTCTGTTATTTTCGAGGGATTTAGTCTGAGCACCATGATGAGGTCAAACAACAGTGTCACTTGTTATTCTTTATGACCTGGCACTAGCACGTAGGCATGACACAAGAATGCAGTTGTTGTTTATGCATACACATGTCCTATCATATTGATGAGTACATGAGCCACAGACACACACATTTAGTGAGAGTTCTGACACAAGAGCACTGCGTCCGCTGAGATGTAGAGCATCCATCTGTGCATGCTAAGATACGGGATCTGCCGGTAATCTCAGAGATTCTCCATATAATCATTTAACTTTAGTAGCAGGAGGGGGTGGGTAGGTCACTCTGTTCTATAAAATGACAGAGCTTTTAACGGTATATGGATTAATAACCATGCTAACAGTATTTTTATTAGACATCTGTTTGCTAATTGTGTCACGTATACTGCATTTCAGAGCATGATAGTTTGAATAAATATTCAAAACTTTTGTTTTGTCTCCTGGTTATCTCATTGTGGACTAGAACAACCTAGAGAGCGATGTGTCCTGTTACCATGATTTCCAAGAGGGTCGAGAGGGCTGTGTTCTGGGGGTGCCAATTCACTTGTTTCTCTGGTAAGGTTTGTAGGGCAAGTGAAGCAATATAGCTAGTCGGACTCAGACTCACGAACACTGAGATAGTATGGTGACTCAGGCCCTACATTCTGATGTTCTATGTTTCCCATCATAGAAGTGCTGTTCCAGAGCAGAATCCCTGCAACAATGGAAAACAGAGGGCAGAGGAGAAGAGGCAAGGGCAGGAAGCTGACAATACCAGACAGCCTGGAGAGACATTTGAAGCATAACAGACAATGAAAGGCAGAAGTGAGGGGAAAGGGGCACGACAATGGAATAGATAAGGTAGGAGGGAGGGAATAGGTACCTACACATGGAAAACATAGGGCAGGGGGTAAAGGAGCGGGGCTGGAACAGCAAGCTGACAATGGAGGGCAGGCAGGATGGGCACCGGGAGCACAACACACCATGGAGGGCAACAGTGAGACTATAATAGAATGCACACAGACAGTGGAGGAAATGTGGTAGGGGGTCAGGAGAAGCAATCTGACCACACAGGCAGGTGCAACGGGCTGTGGCAGCAGATAAGATCATGTATGTCAAGGGTAGTGTGAGTAGTGGCACAACACCCATGGTGGGCAAGAGGGATGGGGCAGGGGAATGCACAAAGGACCATGGGGGACAGAAGGGACGGGTAGGGTCTGGACACAGACAAAAGATGGTAGGAGAAGGGATTTCACAAGAGATGACACAGGGCAGGCAGGAGGAGCAGTTGCAGCACAACAATGCATGAAAGGCAGAAGGGAGTGGCAGCAAAATCAACCATGGAGGACAGGAGGGAGGGAATAGGGGCATATAACTTGGGCAGGCAGGGTGGAGATGGCAGGGACAGGTGACAGCCATCTGACCATGCTAGACAGGTGGGAGGGACAGTGGAAACTCACCAGAAAACTCAAGTGTAAATAAGAGGGTCATTGGCAGGTCCATGGAGCATGGTGGGCTAAAGGGAGAGAGCAGGGGCATGCACACAGTCATCAGAGAGCAAGGGTAAGGAGAGTAGGGGTAGCAAGCTAACCACACAGGCTAAGCATGAAGGCAATGATGTCTGCATATCAGACCATGCAAGGCAGGAGGGAGGGGGTTGTGAATGGGCTCGGATAACAGAGGGTAGGGAGGAAATAGATGGAGTAGCAAGCTAATTGTTCATGGCAGGTGGGAAAGGCACTGGCAGAACAATGGCCACATAGAGCTGTAGTTAGGGTGCAGGGGCATGGACTTGGACAATGGATGGTAAAGGAGAAGGGGCAGGGGCAGCAAAATGCCAGACCAGGCCCTGCATCCAACCTCCCCACTGTGCATTGTGATGGACATCTTACTTGACGTTAAAAAAACCCTAGAAAATTTACTGGAAAAAAACAAAGGTTACAGGGGCGTTCTAGTTAGGAAATATAATTAGGAAAACCTCAGAAATTCACTGAAAAAACAAAGGTGACAGGGACGTTAAAGTAAGCTCAGATGTCACTCATACAAAACATGTAAACTTTAGCAACTATAGTTAGCTGATCTAACTATAATTTACCCACTGCAATGCTCTGCTTATGACCTCACATATTACATCACTCATGACAAGGTCAGTGACATCACTCTTTACAACAATGATGACATCACTGTTCACATGCAGTGATTGTTAGTGTTTTCTAAACGTTTCTGAGTTTTAAACATATATACTTGGGTACTTCAAAAGTTAAATTACTATAATTTGGGTACTATTAGTGAGTGATACTATTTTTGAGTATATATTAAGTTAGTTGCTCTGTGACGGTGTCTCTGTCTGTGAGTGGATGTCTGAGTGGCTGCATAGGTGTGTGAGTGGCTGTATGGGTGAATAAGTGGGTATGTGAGCAACTCTATGGGTGTGGGAGTAGCTGTGTGATTGGCTGTACTGGTGATTCAGTGGGTGTGTGAGTGGCTGTATGGATGAGTGAGTAGCTGTATTTGTGAGTGATTGTGTATGTGAGTGGCTCTATGGATAAGTGAGTGGGTGTGTGAGTATATGTATTGGTGGTTGAGTGAGTGTATGAGCAGCTGTTTGGCTCAGTGAATGGGTGTGCAAGTGGCTGTATGGGCCTGTGAGTGGGTGTGTAACTGTATGTATGGGTGAGTGATTGGGTGTGTGATTGGCTCTATCGATAAGTGAGTAGATGTGTGAGTGTCTGCATTAGAGAGTGAGTGGGCATAGGAGCGGCTGTTTGGCTCAGTGACTGGGTGTATGAGTGGCGGTATGGGTCTGTAAATGGGTACGTGAGTGTCTGAATAGGTGTATGAGTGAGTGTGGGATTAGTTTTGGAGGTATATGAATGGGTATGTGAGTGGATTTGTGAGTGGGTAAGTGGGTTTGTGAGTGGCTGTATAGGTCTGTGAGTAGTTATGTGAGCAACTGTGTGGGTGTGTGAGTGTTTTTTGCAAACCTGAATGAGTGTGTGAGTGAGTTTGCGAGTGGCTGTATGGGTGTGTGAATGGGTATGTGTGTGGCTGTATGGGTCTCTGAATGGGTGAGTGAGTGGTTAAATGGGTTAGTGAGTAGGGATGTAAGTGACTGTATAGCTGTGTGAGTAGATGTATGTGTGCTTCTGTGGATTATTCAGTGATGTTATCAGTGATGTCACTGACCATGCCAGGAGTTATGTAATATGTGAGGTCATAAGAAGTGCATTACAGGGCCATAAGTTATAGTTAGCTCAGGTAACTATAACTGCTGAATTTCTATGGTTTTGTGCATATAAATTCTGACCCTAACAATAACGTCCCTGTAACCTTGGTTTTTGAGTGAATTTCTATTTTTTTCATTTTATGCCCTAACTATAAAGTCCCCGTAACCTTGTTTTTTTCTTTGAATTTCTATGGTATATGTGTTATTTTCTGACTATAATGTCTCTGTCACCTTTGTTTTTTGTGTGAATTTCAGTGGTTTGTTAACGTTTTCTTCCCTAGCTGTAACACTGTGAGGGGGTGCGTGAGTGGCCAGATATGAGTCTGTGAGTGGGTGTGTGAATGGCTGTATAGGTCAGTGAGTGGTTGTGTGAGTAGCTTTATGGGACTGTGAGTGGGTTTGTGAGTGGCTGTATGGATGTATTAGCAGGTGTGTGATTAGTTTTGATGGTGTGTGAGTATATTTATAAATCAGTGATTAGGTGTGTGAGTGACTGTGTGGGTCTCTGAGTGGGTGTGTGAGTAACGGTGGGTGTGTGAGTATTTTTGTGCAAGCCTGTATGGGTCTTTGAGTTGGTGGGTGAGTGGTTTTGTGGATGTGTTAGTGTATGTGAGAGTGACTGTATAGGTGTGTGAGTGGATGTGTTTGTATGGGTCTGTGAGTATATGTGAGAGTAGCTGTATGGATATGTGAGTTGGTGCCTGAGTGTCTATGTGGGGGTGTCAGTAGCTATGTGAGTGACTGAGCCAGAATGGAAATGTACCTGCCCCTTTATCTGAAAACTGTCCACAGTTTTGCACAAACTGTCTACCCAACTGGGGTACTTTGTAATGGCTAATTAGTAAGTGCTACTTTTTTGGATAAAGGTCTAATGCATAATCTATACTACAGCTGGATAATGGACCACAAGATAATGTCTCCAGTGACCTTGTGTGCATGTAATTTCGGAAATGTGATTGTTCCTCGAGGTCTTGAGCCAGTAATCTGTGATAACAATTGTTGCTAGAGAAGAGGATGAGAATTCAAAGTGGGAAATCTCCTCCAAACAATGGTACTTTCTGTTTAGTTTTCTAAGGAAGTTTTTCTTTGTTTGGTGGAGATGTCCTTGTATCGCACTGCATCAAGAACGCGTCACCAAAATCGTCAGGAAATGCATTTGGGGGCCTTTTGGCAAGCTGTCCATCAGCTTTGGAAAAGGCGGGAAGACCTTTACATACTACTGAGAAAACAGAGGCGAGGCCAAATAGGGAGAGCTTCAAGATGATTTTGGACATTTGCATACTCCGGGTAATAAAAGGGAGAACCATGGACTCTGCTCTCACCAGGGGACGACAAGAAGGAAACCACTCGTCACAATTACTACAGATCAGATTACTTTCCAATAGATCAATGATGTATTTACCTCGTTTGAGAATTTCAAATAGTTTTTCAATGAAGAATACAAGAGGAAACAATGGGTGAAAAGAGCTGCCTAGCCCCACCTTCCCTGGCTTACTTCAGCCCCAGTCTCTTGATGCTGGGTGGCCTGGAGCCCACCCAGGACACCTAGTGTATAGTGTTAGGGATCGTGGGGGGAGCCTTAATGTCCAAACCTTAACTGCTAGCTCCCCGACTCCAGTGGGAGCTGCGATTGCTCTGCACAAGACAGCAGCCAACAATGCTGCTCCCTGCATGTGGAAGCAATCCTCTTACAAGTTTTCCTGCCCGCTTGATAATGGGAATGAAAACAGATGAAAAGTCCACTCCCAGTGAGTGGAAGAAGTTATCCGGCTTCCACCTACTGGTTGCAGATTTACTGTTTGCTTTCACTTTGTGGAAGCTGTCAGACCTCCTGCCAAGCGAGAGCATAGAGTTATGTGGGCACCCCAGGACATAGGAAGCTAGCACTGGGAGGTGGTGGTCCAAAGGGACATTAATGGCTCCAGGAGGGGGGGCTGCACAATCCCCCTCCTTTGTTATCGCAGGGCTTGCCTTGGAGAGGTAGTGGCCTCCTTTAAACTGTATTTGTTTCCCTGGGAAGTAGAGGTCCCTGAGGCCCTTAAGGGTAATTGAGGGGGGTCTGCATGGTGCCCTTCAAATGTTAATAAAGGCCCAGGGAGGTGGTGGTCCCCAGGGCTCTTAAGAGCCCAGGAGGGGGCCCCTCTTCCGCTTCCAATAAAAACTGGAAACTGCCTGCCTCTGGGAGGAGGAGGTCCCCGGGGCAATGGGTAGGGAGGCCGTGTGCACTCCCTTCTCCTCAAAATCCTCAAAATCACAAAATATATTCTAACTTGCCCCAGGACCTGTGGACTGCAAGACTCAACTAGAAACAAATGTGGGAAACAGTCTTTTGTTTTTCAATTTTGCAGCAAATGGGCAGATTTACCTGCGATTTCACTTCAAAATAGAAAACATTTGCTTTTTTGCCCTGGCTGGGTCCCTTTGGGACCCCTCCACCAGGCCTAGATGGTCAGGGTATTCCTACCCTGCCCCATTTTCTTTATTTTACAGTTTTTGGCGGGCCTCGATTGAGTCAGGGTCCCAAAATGGCTGATAAAGCTTTCTGGTTGAACTGCTGGCAGCCAATTAGATCACTTCATGGAATCCCTCCAATCTGGGGAGGGTTCGCTTCCCTAGAGTAAGAAGTACACTGTACATAGAGTCAAGAAAATCCCCAAATGGTACACAAAGGTAAAAGCATAAAATTCTAATGCTCTTTTTTGAGTTTAAACGTAGATATTTATTTATCAGAAAATCAATATAATACAAAGCAGGAAAAAACAGCAAAATACTGAAAACATAATGCATAGGGATAATAATAAAGGTCATATATTTCATGGGGGGGAGAGGGAAAGAAGGGGAGGACCGGGGGATGAGAGAAACAAGGGAAGGAGAAAGCTAATATGACCATAACAATATCATAATATTCAAGGAATAACAGTACATATTATCAATGTCTGCATGTAGAAAAGACAATGTTATTAAAGCGAATAAATAGTAAAAAAAAAAAGCATAACGGAAATTATCGTAAATATAATCTAAAATAAGTGAAAGACAACAAATGCATCATGGAGGCTTCCGAACTTCATCAGCAGTTTGGACGAGTGGAGTCTTGGGTGAAACAATAGAAGTCAAGTAGGAGGATATAGGGAGCCATAAAATATTTCTTTTGATGGAGGCAGAAACAGGAGTGACAAAATTGGTATCAAGTCTATGCTTAAAGCAAACTGCATTCCACCAAGCCCTAAAGGTGATTTTATCAGCTTGTTTCCAATTAGAAGTGATTAAATGAAAAGCTATTGCTAATAATAAATCAACCAATTTAAAGTGAGAGGGTGATTGAGGCCAATGTGGTGATAGAGAGCCTAGAAAAACATTAGAGGGGGAAAAAGGGATATTTGTTTTAAAAATGTTGTTGATTTGGGACCAAACTAATTGCCAAAAACATTTTACAGGAGCGCAGTTAAAAAGTATGTGAAATAAATCAGCATTTGTGCAAGGGCAGGACCAACAGGAAGGAGTAACATCCGCATTAAAGGAGGATAATTTTGCGGGAGTGTATAAAATACGCTGATACACAAAGAAAAGGGATTGAGAAGTATTAGCAGCTCTGGTCGTTTTATGAATTTTGATCCATATTTTATCCCAAAAAGGGATTGTGCAACAAACCAAAAACTCCCTTTCCAAAGCCAATTCAACCTTTGATTTGTTCCTGTCAGAGGAAGAAGTCAAACCTTTATAGATAGATGAGGCAGAGGAAGAACCAGATAATAAGGGGTAAAGCAAGGAACATTTGGAGGACGGGGTGGAAGTCATTGGTAAGGAAAGAAGATATTGGCATAGCGCAGGATATAAATGATCATATTGAACTTTACAAGAAGAAGGTAAGGAAAATTGTGTTTGAAGTTCTGAAAAGGACAAAGGAGTATTATTTAATACTAATTGTGAAATCCAAAGCAAACCTTTGTTTCTCCAAACTCTCCAGTAAGGGGAACGATTATTAATACGTAAAAGATTATTATGCCAAATGGGCTGTTGATCCAATGAAGAAAAGGAAGGAAAAGAGGAGGGTAGCAATGGAGCAAGGAATTTACAAGTGTGGGAGATGACTGGAGTCCGTAGTAGAGAAATATTTTTAGTAAAGGCAAGAGATTCATTAGAATTAAAGGGTGATAAAAAATGTCTTTCTATAGTCAACCACTCGGGTTGATGTATATTCTGATCGGGAGATAGCCAGCGAGAGGATTGTTTTAATGAAAACGCATGATGATATTGTTTGAAATCAGGAAACTTGAGACCGCCAGAAGATTTTTCCTTCTTTAAAGAGGATAAGGCTATTGGGGGTATTTTATTTTTTCAAAGAAATTTCATTAATAAAGTATCAATTTTTTTTAAATAAAGTCCAGGAATACATACAGGGATCATAGAAATAATATACAGAATTATGGGAGAGAGCATCATCTTAATGGAATCAAGTCGACCCCACCAAGACAGGAAAAGCGGGTGCCAGCGATCGATGGAGTCAGATAAGGTTTTAATTACATGGTCAAAATTAAGTTTAAGTGTTTCTGGAATGTTTGAAGAAAACCACAAGCCTAAATATTTTATCTTAGAAGTTTGCCAAGAAAAACCGGTAGAGATGAAATCTTGTTTAAGGCATAACACGTTCAGGAGAAGTACTTCGCACTTATCGGAATTAAGACGATAGCCAGATAATTGAGAAAAGTAATCAACTTGTTTCAGAAAGGCCGGAATAGATGTAGAAGGATTAGAGCAATATAGGAGAATGTCATCCGCATATACAGATAATTTAACATGGGAAGTACCAAGCTGAAAACCAGTAATTTGAGGATCCTGCCTAATTTTAGTTAAAAAAGGTTTTAAAGCAATTATAAATAAAAGAGGAGAAAGAGGACATCCTTGACGTACTCCTCTCAGAAGGGGGAAATAATCCGAGACACTACCGTTAACAAAAATAGAAGCTTTAGGACCTGAATACAATAATGAAATAAGAGAAATTAATTTTGGGGGGAACCCTATCCACTTAAGTGCTTGGAACATAAAATCCCAACCAATCCTGTCAAATGCTTTCTCAGCGTCTAACGCAATGGCGGCTATGGGATAAGGGAGAGAGGAGGCTTTACTAAGAATATTAAAAAAGACTCTAGAATTATCAGAGGATAGACGACCTTTTACAAAGCCTGATTGTTCTGATCCGATTAAAAGAGGCAAGATAGGGTCAATACGAAGAGCAAGAATATTCGCAAAACATTTATAATCAAGATTAACTAAGGAGATGGGACAATAATTTTTACAGAAAGAGGGGTCTTTATTGTCTTTGGGAATTAAACAAATCATGGCCTCCTGAAAGGTGCCAGAAGAAGTGCCGTTAGTAATATAAGAGTTGAAAAGTAATAGAAGGCGAGGAAGAAGTATCTTAGCAAAGTGAGCATAAAATTCAATCGTAAAGCCATCAGGGCCCGGGGCCTTCCCCCGTTTTAGTACTGAAATTGCATGTGAGATTTCTGACAGAGTGATAATCCCCTCTAAAGAGGAAAAGTCAATATTGTGAGATAAAGGGGGAGGAAGATTCTGAAAATAAGTGGAGAGATTGGCTAAGGTTGGTTATTGTTCAGGAGAGTATAACGTTTGATAAAAAGAAAAAAACTCCTTTAAAATATCGGAATCTTTGAATAAAGAAATGCCAGCATTGTTCTGAATTTACTCTATTTTAGTCCGGTCTCTTTGTATTTTCAAATAATTTGCCAGTAATTTCCCCATTTTATTTTGACCACCATAATAACGAGCACTACTCTTTAAAAGATAGGTGGATGCGGCTTCAGTAGAAGATTTATTAAACTTGAATTTTGCGTCGATACGTTTTTTTAATGAAGAATCTGAATTCGAATGATAATGAATATATATACGTTTTTTAATTTGTGCTAACATTTGAGAAATTCTGGCCTGAAAGGATTTCCTCTTGTAAGAGACAAAATTTATAATAAAACCTCTGGCAGCCGCATTAAAGGAATCCCAAACTATGACAGGAGAAGAAGTAGGGACAGAATTGAGAGAGAAGAATTCGGAAGCAAAAGAATTGAATTGACTTGTAAAGTTGGGGTCAGACAGTAAAATATTATCAAAACGCCATCTGCGAGTATGTGGAGTAGAGGGCAACAAATCAAAATCAACGAAAACCGGGGCATAATCTGAAATTAAAATGGAACCAATTTCGGAATGGGAAACTTGTTGGGATAGGGACTTACTGAGAAAAAGGTAATCTATGCGAGATTGCGAGTGGTGTGAGGGGAAATAAAAGCTATATTCTTGGGTGTCAGGATTACAAAGTCTCCAAATATCAACCAAGGCCTTGCGTCGTATAGTGGAAGTAAATTGAGAGTGCATTTTGGTGTTGGAAAATCTAACGGAAGAATGTCTGTCCAATATGGGGTCAAAAACTTGGTTGCAATCACCCCCAAAGATAATATAATCGTCGTCCAACAAAAGGAGTTTCTCGGAAATATGAGGCCAAAAATTATTGTCAAGTGTAACAGGTGCATAGGTATTAAATAGGACTAAGGGTATTTGATTAATGAGTAACTTAACTATTATCCAGCGACCTTCCAGATCACATTCTTGATGGATAATTGATAACTGATATCTTTTATGACATAAAATAGACACTCCATTTTTCTTGCCTAGGGCTTGAGAAGAAAAAACATTACCAACCCAACCTCTCTTCAGTTTAGAAGCCTCAGCGTCAGATAAGTGTGTTTCTTGAATCAAAGCTATATCTGCATTTAATTTAGCCAAATGGGTTAATATAAGTTGTCTTTTTACAGGATTATTTATTCCCTTAACGTTCCATGTAACAACTCTAAATTAAACCAGCAAAACTTGATTTGAGCATTGGGATGCAGACATTAAAAAAGCTAAAAAAGTTGCTAGAGGATTGTTGAAAATAAGAACAAATATGCACTTGAAGAGCATTACATCGAAGCATTAACATATGAATACTGAGAAAAGTAACTGTAATGTCGAAAAAATAATAGACATTTGAACAACATAAGGGAGAATAAGAAATCCAGGATAGAAATAAGTGAGAGGTTATAAAAAAGAGGCCATCATCAAAAATAAGCATAAAGAAAAACAAAGAAAAGAGAAAGGAGAGATAAGAGGGAAGAGAGAATGTGAGGGAAGACGAAAAGAAGGAAAGAAAACATAGAATAAGAAAACAAAACAGATCAAACAGTACGCGAAAAAGCATACAAATGTCAAAAAGACATACCACAAAAGAACAATGAGGATGGGGATGGAGGAACCACATAAGGGAAATGGCGCACCAAACGAGAGACTCCAAGAGGGCGCGACAAAGGAGGCACATCCGCCAGGCAATAGACCACAAGGGCAAACATCAAAAAGGGTCACCAGACTGCATCTGATAACAAGAAAAGGAAAACATTAGGAGGGAAATTCAGGATATCACAACTACAGCAAAAACGAAAAATACATATAAACAAAAATTAAACAAAACATCATGAGACAATCAATTCAAGATATGATCGGGGAGTGTCCATAGATTCCTCTCTGAAAGAGTTGAGGAATTGCTGAAGGAGTGCAGGATCTTCATAGTTTGTTGTTTTGTTGTTATAAGTCACTTTAAAAGACAAGGGTGAAACAGTCCATAACGGGCATTCAAGGTACGAAGAGCAGGTCTCATGTCTAAAAAATGTTTGCGGCGATCAGCAGTGACTTTAGCGTAATCCTGAGCAATAAAGAGATTAGAGCCATGCCATGTGATTTTCCCTTTCTGTTTGGCAGCTAGGATAACTTTGAGCAAGTCCGTATACTCTAGGAAGTACAAGATGACACCTCTAGGTTTCGTCGAAGTGGAAGAGAAGTTGGCAGAACGAGAAAGTTACCCCAACGATGTGCTCATTGAATATTCAAGGGAGGAGAACTCGGGAGACCGAGAAGCATAGGCAAGAAGGATTGGAAGAAGAGTATAGGATCGGAACCTTCAAGGCCTTCCGCCAGACCATAAATACGTAGGTTGTTTCGTCTATTTCGGTTTTCCAAATTTTCAACCTGTTGTTTAAGAGATTGTATTTCTCTGTGTATTCCTGGCACCTGGTCAGAGATTATTTGCACAGCAGTAATTTTCCCCTCAAGATCCGCAACTTGTTGTTCAGTATGAGACCAGTTATCCTCCAGACGTTGAAGATGAGCATTTGTTTCTGCCATATAAGGTTTAAGTGAACGTATCTCATCAAGGAGGAGTTCCATGGATACGGACGAAGAGGTATTAGTGAGAGACGGAGGATTCGCCTTTACTCGCTTTCCTGATGTGGAAGGTATTTTGGAATTAGATTTAGTATTTGAGCGAGAAGAACTAGGAGACTGAGTCAGTAACTGTGTCGTCCATATTATCCTGCAATACACTAAAAGGGTTGATGTCTTCTGACGGTACGCAGTTATCATTAAAATGATGAGAATTGCTGCGATTAGAGCGAGCCAACATTACCACAGTCGTGAGTAAGGGGTATATTAGCAGGCAGGCAAAAGGTTCCAAAATGGCGTCTCAGAGGTGAGGAGAAAATAAATATTCAGGCAGTAGGCACCAAGACAAAATCCTTGCTCAAAACTATAATCCTAGAGTTAACAATAAAGCTGGTGAAATTGCAACCCTAGGGCAAACAAAACAGTGAAGAAATAGAGGCTGCGAAGCTAAAATGGAGTCCATTAATGTCTATGCTGAGGAGATATACAAAAACGTCTCCATAAAGCCAAAAAAAATATCTAATGCCTCAAAACGGTGCAGGAAATGTAATATCTGAGGGAAATATTAAAGATGTAGTCTTTATTTAAGCTCCATTTCATTTTAGAGCGAAGTGGTAAACGAAAGTAATGCAAACGCAGGACTGCAGGCTCTCAAAATGGCGGCCGCTACTTAATAACAAGCTGCGTTTGAAGAAAAAATGCCGAAAGTATGCAGATTAGCTCACCCCGCGCCTCCGCTTCACCAACAGCGTATGGAGGAGCATTTCTGACGCGATCGTGTGCAGCGTCGTGTCCGGAGAAGCAGCATAGACGCTCGGAGGAGTCCCGTCACTTCACAGGCACTCGGAGCATCGTAGAAAGGCGGCCATTCCTTACGGCGCATAAACCACGCCCCCTCTAACGCTCTTTTTGAGGTAGTGTGGGTGCACAGTTAGGCTTATCAAAGGGTAATGCTAAGCATTTGTTGTACTCACAGTGGCAAGAAATGAAACCACACTGAAGAATAAATAGGAGAACAAATTGTAAAAAATAAAGTCAATTTTTATGTGTCTTTTAAGTCCAAGAGCAAAGTTCAAAGGTTTCAGAATTACAATTTTTCAAAGTTAGGAAAATATATCACTTTTGTGCGTAATGACGCACAATAGGAATCAGTGGGGAAAAAGAGGATAAATGCCTATAAAATCAGGCATTGCTTTCACTAAGTTCACCTTCTTGTTTTAGATCGAGTTCAGAACCAAGTTCAAAGTTCCAGCAGGAGAAATTCAGGCGTGTCCTGGATTGGGCAGGAACCAAGTGCTGAAGGTCTTGGAAACTGGTATGCAAAGACGAAGGGGGCCACGTAAAGATGCACTGCAGAAGTGATTTTACAGGTAAGTCCGGTGGGTCTCCTTGGAGGAGGAGGTTGGAAGGGCTTGGGGATCATAGGAGTAGGGCTGGTTGGTCAGTGCTGGGTGCAGAGTCATCAGCTCAACTGGGCATCATGCGTCTTAAGTTCCTCGCGGTCAGGAGCAGGCAATTTGGAGAGGTGATATCAGGACAGCTGGGCTACTCAGGAAGTGGGTTTCAGGTGTCTTGATGTGCTTGCTTCTGGTGCTTCGGTAGTCTGGATTAGAAGATTCTTTTTGTTTTTTTCTATTGTGGGTCCAATATCCCTGGTATCGGTACGCTGCAGCTAAGGTAGGTCTTGATGCCTCCAAACCTGGTGGAGAGGTAGACCTGACACTTCTCAGCTGTTTTACCTCTTCTAGCTTTGGTGCTGGGCCGGGGTCGTTGGAGAGCAGCAAGTTGACAAACTGTGCTTCATGGGACTGGTGCCTGCAGTGTGCAGGGGAGTGATACCTTCACTCCAAGGAAGCTTCCCTGCAATTTCTCATAAGCCAAATATGATCTGGGTTTCATGGAGTCCTTTCAGATTTCTGGAAGACAGAGCAGCAGCGATTGCCGAGTTCTTCTTGCAGCTTGCAGTGCTTGGCCCCTTTTCTTTCTGCAGCAGGGCTTCATTTCTCATGCAGCGGGTCTTATTTGGTCCTGGTCTTCTTTGGTCCGATGAATCTGACCTTCAGGCCCTTGGGAGCCACCTAAATACTAAATTTAGGAGCATTACAAGGGGAGACGGGTAGTAGCCAATGGGCTACTTCACTTTAGGGTGTCTATACCCTCTAGAGAACGCTTCCTGTGGGAAGATGCAATTCCCTAGCCCTGATGGAGGTTTTCTCACCATCTCATAATTGTGGAATTTCAGGCGAGGGATCCCCTTGCCTGCCCATCCATAGGGGTGGTGCAGAATAAGGGGGGACCCTCCTCCTCATCTAACTAGTTTTTCCACCTCTCTTCCAGCCAAAAAGGGAGAAGGAAAGAGAGCTTGGCCTCCTCCACTATCTGGCGGTTCCAGGGTTGGATTTCAGTGGCAGATGTTGCCTTTAAAACTTCCCACCCGGGAAGGCCATTCTGTCTTGGAGGTGTTGTAAAACACCCCCGCCCAGAGCAGGCATTGCTTCTGTCCCCTGAGGGTGCTGGCTCTCACCCCATGAGGTCAGAAACATGTCTGTTGGTGGCAGGCTGGTGAAAAACCACCAGAGACCCCAATTGTGTTTGATTTGGTTTAGAATGGTCTCCTGTGTGAATTTATTAATACAGCCAACACTGCCATCTATGACGATTTATTAAGACAAGATTTTTGGTACCAAAATCTTAGAAATCAGTGAAACCATAATGGAGCTAGGAAAATCTTGTGTTGATAAGTTTCCAGACTATGTACTCTTTATGGCTTCCCTGTTCACTTACAACATCAAAGAATGAATAGGACATTATATGTTCATATCATCCCATACTGATATGTCCACACATAGAATATAGTGTACCCTGCCAGAGGTTAAAATCCTGCAGCAGGGGTGACTTAACCCATATCTTTATGCATTGTATGGTTGGCATGGAACACAGGGCTGTGTGCAATATCAACTCTTCAGATCTTCCTTCACCAAAACACACAGACTGCAATGGCAGAGTGTACAGCCTTGGTGAGGTGGCCCTGTGGTGGGTCAACCAGTGCTGCAGGCCCAGAGGGCACTCTTCAGTACTCATGTCCTAGATAGCAGGGGTACCACTTACTATGAACTTAAAGGGACTTCTGAAGTTGTGCCAATTGTGGGATAGATTTAGGGAAAGAACACTGATACTGGGAACCTGGTTAGCAGGGACCCAGTCCACCTCAGTCAAAGTTGCACCCAAAGTCAGGCAAAAAGTGGGGGGATGCTGCAACAAACATCCAATTTCTCTAATTATTTGTAAGCTGCCACCAGAGATAGGTACTAGGCCCATCTCATTTCTCTGCCTTTCAATTCCCAGGAGCTGAGCTTCTAAGTTCATCCTCCTGATCAATCTTTTTAGCACAAGGTCCTCATCTAAGGGAGCCTCAGCTGTATCTGAGGGGATTGACTCCTGTCCATCCTCAGTATTATCTTCATTGACATTATCATCATCCTCAGACTGGGCTACCAGCTCTGGGTGATCTTTTTCAAGCTGAGCTATCAGCTTTTAAAGATATTCCTTTTTTGGACTTTTCCCTGCTTTGATACCTTCATCCTTTACAGAGGGCCCTCCACCTAGCATGGTTCAGGTCAGTGTAAGGGGTTGTGTTGAGTTCCTGACCCTGGTTACTGGTTTCAGGACTTACTTTACTAAAATTGGGAACTTTTTCTGAAGTAAAAAATAAAATAACTACACACTAAGTACTCTGTTATAACTAAAGTACAGATTCCCAAACTTTTAAACAGTTGGTTTCAGGGAATTAAGCAAAGCCTTAGCATGAAATTGAGAAAATTGGAAAAAATGGACCAATCAAAAAGTTGACTAGCTAAAGACAATTTTTGGAATTACTCATGTGGTCAAATATTGATAAAGCAGTTCCAGCAAATGCAAAGTCTTCTATCCAAAAGCTGTCACCAAATGTAGTAAGCTGGCTCTCTATATTATATATTACAAAAAGTACACTGTGTAGACAGTCCAGAGAATCCCAAAATGGTACAAAGGAATAAAAGTAAATAATTCTGATGCTCTTTTTGTGGTAGTGTGGGTGACCAGTTAGGCTTTCTGGAGGGTAGTGCTAAGCATATGTTGTTCTCTGAGAGGCAATAAATGAAATAGACACACAGGAATACATCTAAGACCAGTTTGTAAAAAAAAATAAACTAGATTTTTATGTTTATTTAAGACGAAGAACACAGTTATAAGGAAAATACTTCAGAAGTTATGATTTTCCAAAGCTCGGTAAATAGATCATTTTTGTGCGCAATTATATATCAAAGGAATCAATGGGGAAAAAGAGGAAAGATGCATATAATATCAGGTAATGCTTTCACAAAGTTCACCTTCTCGTTTTTGGTCAATTCTGGAACCAGGTCCAAAGTTCCAGCAGGAGAAATTCTGGAGCATCCCGAATCGGGCAGGAGCAGAGTGCTGAAGGTCTTGGAAACTGGCATTCAAAGACGAAGGGGGCCACTTGAAGATACACTGCAGAAGTGGATTTACAGGTAAGTCCGGTTGGTCTCCTTGGAGGGAAGGAGTTGCGAGGGCCTGGGGGCTGCAGGAGCAGGGCTGGTTGGTCAGTACTGGGGCCGGTGGGGCTGTGTGCAGAGTGAATAGGTCATCAGGGCACTGTGCACTTTGAGGTCCTCACAGTCAGAAGCAGCCAACTTGGAGGGGAAATCCCAGGAAAGCTGGGCCATTCAAGTAGTGGGTCATGGGTGTATTGACATTCCTCGATGGGCACTGGCTTCTGGTGCTTTGGGAGCCCGGCTGGGACTTTTTTTCTTAGAATTTGTCATTGGGTGTCTGGAACCTCCGCCATTAGTACACAGTGCCTCCGGTAGGCCCTGATGCCTCCAAACTTGGTGGAGATGCAGATCTGACCCTCGGGAACTGTTGTACCTCTTTTTGTTTTGGTGCTGAGTCGAGGTCATCATGAAGCAGCAGTTTTAGAATTGGACTCAGTCAAAGATAAAAAAAAGTAAAACAGAAAGAAAAAAGGGCAGGGTAGACATACCCTCCCCTTTTGATTATGTATTTATTAAGGCGAGGTGAGGGGTCCCCAGGCCTGAAATCAGCCCAGGGACGGTGGTCCCCTCTCCTATTCAATTAAGACTAGGTCACGGGGAATGGAGTCCCCTGGGCCAAAATTGGCCTGGGAGGGGGTGACGTAGCGCCCCTCCCCATCTTAACTTGGTCAGGTCCTGGGGGTTGGGTTCCCTGGGACCAGCCACTGACACCAGTGCTTAATTTACAAACAAATAAGTGCCAGGGCTCTCGTCAGAAGGCCACTGCAGCTTGCAGCACACATTTTCCCTGCTATGCTGCCAGTGATAGTAACATGACAATTCTGACTATTTCATGCCCCCAAAGCTATAAGAATGGCTTAGGCAGCAGGTAATAGTCATTTTTAATGTATATCAAATTAATAATTAACTGTTGTTGTGGTCATCTACCACTGACTCAAATTAAGCACTGCCCCTCTCCTATTAAGCAACATAGCAATTAACCGGTATAAAGTACTCCAATTGGGTATATATTTTGTGTCAAACTATGGAGTCTTGTTGTTTAAAAGGGTAGGTGTTGCTCCTTTGTGGCTGAGTCAATCACACAGCTACTGATACACCCACACAGACATTTATATACCCACTCATAAACTCAGGCACTCATATACCCATTCATACACCCACTCAGAAACTGATACACCCACTCACATAGGTACTCAGACACTCATACTCCCCTCACAGATGCACTCAGACACTCATGCACCCACTCACAGACCTATACAGCAACTCCCTTAGTCACTCACAGACTTATTCAGAGACTCATGCACCCACTCACAGACCCACTCAAGCACATACATGCACACATAGACCCACTCAGACACTAATGCACCCAGGCACAGACCCAAACAGACTGACTCATACACTCATGGAAGCACTCGCAAACCCACTCAGACACTCTCACACTCACTCACAGACCCATTGTACACTCACTCTGACACTCATGCACCCACTCAGACACTCACATATCTACTCATATGCCCAATGAGATATTTATACAGCCACTTCCAGACCCACTCACACACCCACTGAGACACTCATGCACTTACTCACATACTAACTCTCAAAGGTTACAGTTTACAGTTAGTGAATACAATTTAAAAACCTTAGGAATTCAGCAGATGATATAGTTAGGAAATAGAATAAAAACCCTCAAAAATTCACTGAGAAACCAAAAGGTTGCAGGGAAGTTATAGTGAAGTTCACATTTCACCCGTGCGAAATGAGTGAAATTCAGCAGTTATAGTTAGGTAAGCTAACTATAACTTACGCCCCTGCAATGCACTGCTTGTGACCTCACATATTACATAACTCATGATATTGTCAGTGACTTCATTGATGATATCTCAAATGACATCACTGATGACATAATCCACAGAAGTACTCACATACCCCTATACAACCACTCATTCACACACACACATAACCACTCACAAACTCATTAACATACCTATACCAATACTTACAAACCACTCCCTCATCGATAGAGCCACTCACCGACTCATACACTCACCAATACAGACTCTCAAAAAAGCCACTCACTCATCCATAGAAGCACTCACGCAATCGCTCACATTGGCAGGCACTGACCAGTTGCACCTACACCACGTTTCACTTATAAAGATTTTCACTGTGGACTTCAACTCCCAGGTCATCCAGATATGGGAGGGTCATGGGAGTATTTCAGACATTGAAGCACGCTGAGTTGCATGCGTACTTCTTGTTCTCGCTGGAATGGTGACGGTGCGGCTGCACTGTGTTTCCGAATTCTCCCGTAAGAGACTTCCTCCTGGCACTGTGGTTCTGTGCCATGGCCGGACTCCATCTAGTCTATGGGAATGTTTCAACTTCCATAGCGGTTCTCGTCGGCAGAAGGAGGTTTGCACGCTCTCGCTGAAAGACCTGTTCTTGTGCAAATTTGAGGTCGGTAGATACCGGATTCTAAGGTATTCCGCTATGGCCTTTGTCGACCTGTTCTGCTCTCGGTGGGAGGACACCCTGGCTTTTCCAGAGTCTTCATGTGTAGCAGAGAGTATAGGAGCCTGCTGCTGGAGGAATTCTGAGGTTGCTCGGGCTCAAGTTACTCGGAGTACCTGTATTGGAAGTGGAGAACCAATGCTTCGGCGTTCTGCAGAAAACGAGGTACTGTCCTTAAAAGACGACTGTTTGTTTCTAGGGTCGTAGTCCCTCATTAACCTAGGTGGTTATTTGTTCTATTCTGACTTTAAGATTAGACATTTGGGTTTTGTGTTGATATCTCATGAACCAAGGTTGAAATGCTGCCAATCCTAACCTCAGAATAATGGAAGAGACACGTCTTTTTCTTTCTGTTTTCAATCCCTTTGTTCTGTTGGGTAAACAAAGGGGTATGTATGTGCAAAGCGTGGTTTGCAGTCATACAAGGAACAGTGTGAAAGGAGTGGTACTCTCTGACAGTTGAGAGTGGTATCTTTACTGGTGATAAAGAGGAACTCAGTGCCCCCTAAACATTGTTTTCAGGGAACATTCTTTTTAGTAAGACTATTTGAGAGTAGCCTGTGTTAGAACTGTAGTAGCCTTGTATTTTCGATTTGCAGGCATCCCATTCCCTGCTGTTCTAGCCCAATTCCTTTTCTCTTGCTTGATCGCCTCAATACTCTGTGTACACTGGTCAGAGTTGGGGATTTCAAGAGTTGGACCCATTTGTGTGTCTCCTGGATTCTGAGGAGTTCCTGTGGAACTTACACACATACCACACAACCTCTTACATGCCCATTCACACATCCATGCAATCACTCACATGTCAACTCACTCACCCATATATCCATTCATACAGACAGTTACTCTATAATACAGCCACTCAAACACCAAGTTACTTAACCAAACACCCATTCGAACAACCAGTCACTAACCCATATAGTCACTTACATGACCAGTCACTCACCAATACAGCCATTTAGTAACCTACTCACTCACCCATATAGTCACTGACACACCCACTCACTCACCAATACAGCCACTCAATCACCCACACAGCTACTCACACACCTACTTATACAACCATGCAGCCACTCACATACCTACTCACACATCCATACAGGCACTCAGACACCCACTCACACATAGCTGCACAAAGTCACACAGCCACACTGTGGGAAACGTTTTGTTGCAGTACACCCCTACTTTTTTCCTGGTTTTTGATGTCAATTTGAATGAGATGTACTGGATCCCTACTAAATAGGTTCCCACAACCAGTGTTCTGTCCCTACAATTGTTTCACATATAATTTGTACCATTGTGGAATAATTGTAGGGCAAGAACACTGGTTTTTCTGCTTCTGTGCCCATGTCTGTTCTTGTGCCATATTTCTGTCTCTGTGCCTGTGTCTGCCTTTGTGCCATTTTCTGTCTTTCTTTTTTCTGTGCCGTTTTCTGTCTTCTTTTCTGCCTTTCATTGTGCCAGTGTCCGCTGTGCCGTTTCTGTCCCTCTGCCCCTTGCCTCCGTGCCCTTCCTGCCGCTGCTGCCCCCACAGCCCCTGCCGGTTTCCTGCTTCCCGCCTCCCAGCTGCACTTCCCTCCCCTACTTAATGGCTGCCGCTATGCAGCAGTGCAGTGGAAGCACGCCCGGGTGCGCCGCTGGCACGCTGAAGGCATGCCAAAGGCAAACCCATCCGTGACCTGACTGCGGCCAGCACCAGGAACCCTGGATCTATGACCTCCCACTGCTACAACCCCCCTGATCTCCTCGCACTCAACCCCGGAAGGAATGACAGCTGCCAGAGAGCGCGCCCGAAGCACGTACCACGGAAGCCCTGACGTTCATCCTCCTCAACGTGCGCTCCTTACACAGACCCGCCGTAGAGATCTGGGACATGCTCGACACCCTCTCGCCTGATGTCACCTTCTTCATGGAACCATTGACCAATGCCAACTCTATCCCGACATCGCCACCGCCATCCCCGATGGATATAAGATCCAGAGAAAGGACCACCCCCACCGCCCAGGAGGATGTATCGCCATCGCGCACAAGAGCTCCCTCCGGCTCTCCACCTCCAGCACGAGTGACCCCTCTCCAACACAGAGCACCTCCATTTGCAGATCGAGACCAACCCCAGAACCACGCTCCATGGGTACCTTGCCTACAGACCCCCTGGGCATCGTGCCTCTTCCGCCACCACCATTGCCAACCTCATCACCCCCATGCAATCACCTCCACAGACAACATTTTTGTCGGAGACCTGAACTTCCACCTCGACAACAGCAGCAGCCCCAACTCCACCACCCTCCTGGGCAATATCGCCAACGTCGGACTAAAGAAGCTCGGCACCACCCCCACCCACAGAGCCAGACACATCCGTGACCCCATCTTCACAGGAGGGACAAACATCCACTTCAGCCACACCGCACAGCCCCCCTGGACAGATCACCACTGTGTGCACTTCACCTTCAACACCACCACTGCACCCAAGCCTGCCCTGCGCCTGCCACGGAGGAACTGGAGCAAGGTCACAGAGGAACACCTCAACACCACCCGCTTCCATGATCCCCCTGCCATGACCGATGCCAACTCTGCAGTCAAAGAACTACACCGCTGGATCACCAGCTGTGCAGATGAGCTCGCACCCCTCCGCCACCCCGACAGACAATGCCTCTGAAGGCTGCCGGGTTCACCACTGACCTTCAAGAAGCCAGGCGCTCCTGCAGACGCCGCGAGAAACTCTGGAGGAACAGGAAAGCCATTGAAGACCAGAACAGTTACAGGAATGCCATGACTGAATACCACAAGCGCATACGAGACACCAAGAGGACCTTCATCAAGAACACAATCCACGCCAACGCCAGTAACGCAAAAGAACTCTTCAACATCAAACAGCAGTTCACCAACCCCCCCAGCAAAGCCACGGACGTCACACCATCCCAGGACCTCTGCAACAAGCTTAGCAACTACTTCCACCAGAAAATCAAGGCCCTCAATGACAACTTCAGCGAACAGACTCCAGACACCACCCTCCTCTCCACCACTGACAACCAGCCCACCATTACCACCTGGAAACTGGCTACCACC
The DNA here is from genome assembly GCF_964204655.1 of Triturus cristatus. Taxonomy (NCBI): domain Eukaryota; kingdom Metazoa; phylum Chordata; class Amphibia; order Caudata; family Salamandridae; genus Triturus; species Triturus cristatus. Next base: position 130,735,535 of record NC_140582.1, read on the forward strand.
GAATACACCGCCACGACCATAAAGAACACCCACTCAGGAGCCCCCAAGGACCCCTGCCCGCCGCCCATCTACCACAGAGTCGACGCTGCCATAGCACCAGAACTATGCCGGACCATTAATGCGTCCTTCGTATCCAGCATCTTTCCCAATGACTGGAAGCGGGCAGAGGTCAGGCCCCCCCTCAAGAAACCCTCGGTTGACCCGACGTACCTGAAATCTCTCCTTCCCTTCGCAGCGCCAAAGTCAAGGAGAGATTCGTCAACGCCCAGCTGACCACCTTCATTTAAGCAAACGTCATCTTCGACTCCTCCCAGTCCAGATTCTGCAGCAACAGCACTGAGACCTCCCTCCTCGCCACCACCGATGACATCTGCATGGTACTTGACCAGGGCCCCACTGCGAGCCTCATCCTACTAGACCTCTCCGGAACCTTCAACACCGTCTGCCCCCTCACTCTCCCCGCCAGACTCCATGATGCTGGCATACGGGGTACCGCTCTCGACTGAATACGCTCCTTCCTCACCAGCAGAACCCAAAGTATCTGACTCCCACCCTTCCTCTCCGAACCCAAAGAGATCAACTGTGTAGTACCCCAAGGATCCCCGCTCAGCCCCTCGCTCTTCAATATCCACATGGCCCCCCTCACCACCATAGTTAGACAGCATGGGCTCAGCATAGTACCCTACGCCGATGACACTGAGCTCATCCTCTCCCTCACGAAGAACCCCGAAGACACCAGACTCAGCTTCCAGCTTCCAAGAAGGAATAAAATACATTGCAGCCTGGATGAACTACAGCTGCCTTAAGCTCAACTCAGAGAAGACAGTGGTCCTCATCTTTGGATCATCCTCCACTGCCTGGGACAACACCTGGTGGCCTTTCACCCTCGGAACCCCACCCACTCCATCAGACCATGCCCGAAAACTCTGCATTATACTAGACTCCTCCCTCACCATGACCCGCAGTCGCCTCCACCTGCTTCAGCTCCCACTGCATCCTCCGCAAGCCCTTCAAGTGGATCCCCCCAAATGCATAAAGACCGTAACCCACACACTTATAACCAGCAGACTGGAATACGGCAACACTCTCTACGCCGGAATCAACAAAGCCCTACTACACAAGCTCCAAACCATCCAGAACACTGCAGCCAGACTCGTCCTCGTAACCCCACGACACAAGCACATGACCTAGCACCTACGAGACGTCCACTGGCTCTCCATTGAGAAGAGAGTAACCTTCAAGCTACTCACCCACGCCTACAACCCCCTCCACAACATCGGACCCAAATACTGCAACGAAAGAGTCTCCCTTCATGTACCCAAAAGGAACCTCCACTCTGCTGACCTCACATTGGCAGAGACCCCGTGCATCCGCAGAACCAGAGCAGGTGGAAGAGCTTTCTCCTATGTCACAGCAAAAACCTGGATCGAGCTCCCAGTATCCTTCCGATGCTCCCCCACTCTGCCCACCTTCAGGAAGAGCCTCAAGACCTGGCTCTTCGACTGATCTGGAGCTGCACCCCCCTACCCCCAGCCCCTTGAGACCCTCACAGGTGAGTAGCACACTTTCTAATCCCAAGATTGATTGATTGACTGGTTAGCTAAGATCTAGTATACCTCATTCAAAGTTGCATCAAAAACTTAACAAAAAGTGGGGGTGTTCTGCAACAAAAGCCAGTTTCCCACAGTGTAGTTGTGTGACTGTGTGCATCTCTGTGTGAGTGGTTGTCTGACTGCCTGTATGGGTGTGTGAGTGGGTGTGTGAGTGGCTGTATGGATGTATAAATAGGAATATGAGAGGCTGTGTGGGTAAGTGAGTGGCTGTGTCAGTGACTGTATGGTGAGTGAGAGGGTTCCTGAATGGATGCATTAGCCAGTGACTGGCAGTGTATGTGGGTGTATGGGTTACTGAGTGGGTGTTTGAGTGGGTGTTTCATTAAATGACTTGGTGTGTGAGTGGCTGTTGTAGAGTAAGTGTCTGTGTGCCTGGATGTATTGGTGAATGAGTGGATGTGTGACTGCTTGCATGGATGTATGAAAGGGTTGTGTGGGTGTGTGAGTGATTATGTGAGTGCTTCTATGAATGAGTGAATGGCTTTTTTGAGAGGCTGTATGGACGAGGTATTGACGAGTGAGTGGGTTTGTGAGTGGCTGTATTGATGAGTGAGTTGTTGTGTGATTACTTGTATGGGTCTGTAAATCGTTTTGTAAGTGGTTATGTATTTAGGTATATGAGAGGTTGCATAAGAGTGTGAATGGGTGTGTGATTGCTTCTGTGGATGATGACATCAGTGATATCATTCGAAATATCATCAGTGATGTCATGAGTCATGTAATATGGGAGGCCAAAAGCAGTGCATTGCAGAAGCGAGATTTATAGTTAGCTTGCCTAAATAAAAAATTCTGAATTTCACTCATTTTGTATGAGTGAAATGTGAATCTAACTATAACATCACCTGTAACCTTGTGTCTTTTAAGTCAATTTCTAAGGTGTTTTAATTCAATTTCCTAACTGTAACATGTAACCTTTGAGAGTGTGTGGGCGTGAGAGTATCTGTATGGGTCTGGGAGTGGCTCTATAAGTGTTTCATAGGATATATGAGTGGGTGTGTGAGTGTCTAAGCGGGTGTTTGAGTGGGTACATGAGTGAATGACTGAGTGTCTTCTGGGTCTTGGAGTGGGTGTGAGAGTGTCTGGATAGGTTTGTTAGTACCTCCACAGGTGTATGAGTCAGTCTGTTTGGGTCAGTGTCTGGGTGCATCAGTGTCTGAGTGGGTCTGTGAGTGGGTGCATGAGTGTCTGAATGGTCTGTGAGTAGCTGTATGGGTCTGTGGGTGGGTGCATGAGTATCTGATTGCATCAGTGAGTGGGTGTGTTATTGTCTGAGTCAGTCAGTGAGTGGGTATATGAGTGTCTGAGTAGGTGTGTGAGTGGGTGTGTGAATGCCAGAGTATAAGAATGGGTGTCTAAATATCTGTGTGGGTGTGTCAGTAGCTGTGTGAGTGACTCAGCCATAAAGGAACTACACCTGCCCTTTTAAACAACAAGACTCCACAGTTTCACGCAAAATAGAGTACTTTCTACTGGTTAAATACTAAGTTACTTAATTGGGGAACAGCAGTGCCTAATTGGAGCTGGTGGTTTCCGGTGCTCAGCACCGGCACTTAATTCTCAACACCGGTGCTTTTGCCAATTTGCCACGTGGCTAATTTATAGATGATCACGACAGTCAATTATGAATTCAATATTCATTCAAATTGACTATTACTTGCTACCCAAGCCATTCTTATAGCTTTCGGGGCATGAAATAGTCTGCATTGTCATGTTACTATTATTGGCAGCATAGCTCGGAGAATGTGTGGTGCAAGCTGCAGTGACCTTCTGATGGGAGCCCTGGCACTTATTTTTTTTTACAAATTAAGCTTTGGGGAGGGGGGTTGGCTGCCTCCCTCCCAGGCCAATTGTGGTCCCAGGAGGCCTATCCCCCAGGGCCTGACCAAGACAAGATGGGGAAGGGACTTTATTGCCTGGAACACAGTCTTAATTGAATAGGGGAGGGGCCGTATTGCCCCCTCCTCAGGCTGGTTTTGGCCCCAGGCACCCCATTCCCTAGACCCAGCTGAAATGCGGTGGGCAGGAAGCCACCTGACCCCCTCCCTTGGCACAATTTCAGCCCCTGGGATAACATCCCCCGGTGCCTGGCCATTTCTCCTGGGTGCCCTGGAAATTACCCAGGGAATTAATGTGCAGGATTGGGACCACGGGGCAAGCCTCAAAGCCCTTGCAGTCCCATTGGGCTCCCTGCCTTCTACAGGAGCCGGCACACAGGAAGCTGCTGGACATGCAGCTCCCTGTGTGCAAGAGCAAAAGTTTAATCTATTTCCCTTCCGGCATGTCTGTATGCAGGGAAAGAGATGAACCCTCTGTTCCAGGAGGCAGGAGCACTTAGACAGCTCCTGCTCTCTGGAACTGGAGTGTTTGCTTTTGCTTTCCTGCCCAGCAAAAGGAAAGAGCTATGTCCTGGGGGACCCCGGGACATAGCAGGAGCCTGGCATTGGGGGTGGTGTTCCCCAGGGACATTTTGACTCCAGGAGGGGGCTGCATGGCACCCCTTCTCTACTTTTCAGAGCTGGTCCCAGGTAGGTGATGGTTCCCAGGGCCTAAGTGGCATTGGAGCCGGGTCATGTGGCCCCTCTCCCATTGTAATGAAAAATATTTGGCCCAGGGAAGATGGTGGTACCCAAGGCCCAATCGGTCCCTGGGGCTTATAGTGCCTTAGGAAGGCAGCCAAGTGTTCCCTCTCCCTTTAAAAAAAAAATGCCATGGGACCATGCCCACCTTGGGCCTCTATTCCAAATTAGTGCTGCAGCCGGCACTTGTTTTTTTTTTTATTTTGCCATGAATTTGTGGCTTTGTCACATTTCTGTGGCAGAGACTTTTTTTTTTAAATAATGCCTTTTTTGCCCTGTCTGGTTCCCTCTATTACCCCATGACCAGAGCTAAGGGATCAGGGTATTCCTACCCTGCCCCATTTTCTTTTTTCAAAACATTTTTGGTGGGACTCCGCTGAAGTCAAGTCCCAAAATGGCTGCCAACACTTCCTGGTTAAAGTGTTGGCAGCCAATCAGATTTCAGCACTAGGACTGTCGAATTCTTAGAGGATCCAAGTCCCTATATATACAAATTTGTTTTTTTTAATAAATCAAAACTACTGAAGGGATTTACACAAAATAACAAAAGCACTCTTTCTGGACATAGAGCTAGCTTACTGCCAAATTTGGTATAACTTCTATCAGCGGTTCGGGCTGTAGTTGTGTTCAAAATCCTTATTTAAAATTAACATGGGAAAAACACTTTTTTATCTCCCCCTTTTTCTCAGCGGCCGCTTGATTGATCGCCCTGAAACTTTCCATGCACAACTAGAATGCCTTGGGAGATTTTTTGGGGAACATTTTGTTAAGATTTATCCAACGGTACCAAATTAAAAAAATGAATGTCCTACTGAAACATAATCCTAACTATATCTGCCTATTGAGGACCACCAGGAGGTAATATGTATATATCTCTACATATATATATATATATTTTAGGCCTGAGTGGAGTATGTGGAGTCGCAAAACGTAGAACTCCACGAAGTGTTGAAAAAACTCTTCCAAAATACGCAGTGTCCAATATGTTGCCCTGTTTGTGCTGATTTTTAGCACCAAGAGTTTAAATGAAGAATTGGTAGTCCACCTGGGTTGACCCCACTAATGCTGTTGTAATGGAAACACTACTATGTCTGTGATCTATAGGCCTTAAGGGTTTTTATAAAAAAAAATTCCGCTCCTGTTTGTTAGGTTTGGTTCTTTTAAATAAGAATTATAATTTAAGGTTTTCACTGAACTTTTATCTTCTTATTTTTTAGGAACTCCTCGTGCCAAAATGCAGACATGAAATGCAAGGAAGTAAATTATACCTGACCCAGCTGTGTTTCTTGTATCTCCTTTTGAAGGGAAATGGTATTGTATAGATCTTTTCTTTTGTTAGGACTGTCAAAATGAAACATTTGCCCATTTAGCCACATTCAACATCTTAAGAATATGATTAACCAATGTCAAAACTTGTGCAAGTAGGTTGAAACTGTGAGCAACTGATGTTTAACATGTCAAATGTTTACGCCATAGGTGTGCAAATACCACTATTCTAATACATCAAATGTACCAAATGATTGTAAAGATAACCCTGGTCTCTGCCAACTAGGGCTGAATTGTTGAGTCGGATTTTTGGGATGTTGAAATATGTAAGAAGCACTGTAGTAAGCCTGACGGCTCTATGTGATATGCCCAATAACTAGATGACCTTGGTATTTGCCCACTGGGGCTGATTTGGAGGGCAGGAATCCTGGGATATTTATATAGTCACTGGTGGCAATATTGATTGCAGGTATATTTGCCGTTCAGTTGGCATTTTTGCTTATGATAAAACACATAAAAAAAGACTGCTGATTGGCGTGCAATGATCGCAATGATCATACAACACCCACGCCAAGAAATCCAGATGGTTTACCACCAAACTTCGAGAGTCCAGACGCACTTGCCGCCGCCTCGAAAAGGCCTTGAGGAACACAAAATCCACAGAAGCACACAACTTCTTCAAAGCTGCTACCAACGCCCACCACCAACTCACCAGAAAAACAAGAAAAAAAAAAGCGATTGAAGACAGAATCTCTACACACAACAGCAAAGAACTCTTGAATATCATCAAGGAGTTCACCCAACCCACCAGCGAGATGACGGACATCCCTCCCTCACAAGACCTCTGCGACAAACTCAGCACCTATTTTCACCACAAAATCAAGAGAATCTACGACAACTTCAATGAAGAAAACCAACACACTGAACCCCCGCCAACCACCCCCAAAACCCTGAAGCCAGTGATTTACACCTCTCTGGAACGCAGCTCTGTGGAGCTTACTGGAGGTACCTAGTGGGCTAGTTTGACCCTAGGGACCCTTAGGATTCAAGGAACTTAATCTCTCAACTTAGAACGGCCACAGGGAGGGTTTACACAGTGGTGAAGGGAGGGGACAGGGCCTAAGGTGACGTGTGCAAACACGCCCTGTGGCTCATTTTAAGTTGGGGAAATAATTCCCCTTCAATCCTCAGGGACCCTGGGTTCCAACTAGACCACCAGGGGCTTCCAGTAAGTGCCACTGCACTGCGTTGCAGTGAGGTGGTGCAGGCTGTGCCCCTTTTTACACCTCTCTGCAATGGTGCTTACTGGACGTACCTAGTGGGCTAATTTGCCCAGAGGAACCCTCAGGATTCAAGGGGAGTTAATCTCCCAACTTAAAACGCCCATAGGGCGTGTTTACACAGTGGGGAAGGGAGGGGACGGGGCCTGAGGTGACGTGTGCAAACACGCTCTATGGCGCGTTTTAAGTTGGGGAAATAATTCCCCTTCATTTGAGATGTCATCAGTGATGTTATCAGTGATGTCACTGACCATGTCATGAGTGATGTAATATGTGACATCATCAGAAGTGCATTGCGGGGGCGCGAGTTATAGTTAGCTGAACTAACTATAACGGGGGAATTTCAATGGTTTTGCATGAGTGAAATGTAAAGCTAACTATAACACCCCTGAAACCTATGGTTTTTTCTGTGAATATATATATATATACATACATATATAAACATATATATAACCTCTATATCTATATAAATATAAATATAAATGCATGCATACATATACATATACATATATGCATACATATGCATGTTATGTACATGAAAGTTTGAAAAACACTAATAAAAGCAAAGCTAAAAAGCCACCTAATTACAAACAGAATTGCTTTAACTTAAACGAGGGCGAGACCTGTTGCATTTTCAATGCTTGTTTACTTTAGTTCCATCAACAAGGCATTCAGATGTGTCACACATTTGCCATAAATTCTGAATGTTAGCACTCTAGTTGCTCATTAGATCACTGTAGTAAAGCTACTGCCCACCAGTGAAGTCTGCTGCTGGTATTCAAAGTGCGTGTTTCAGTCTGCATGTCAGAATTTTTTATTGAAATTGAAGAGGATTTGAGAAGTCAAAATGTGCCCTAATTTCTTTTCCTTTCTGCAGCACTAATCATAATTTTTATGGCAAAATGAACCCCCTCATTTTGTTCCTTTGCAAATTAAATATTTTAAGTGTTACCACTTTATTCCAAACAGGATGGCTTCAGGTGTGCCATACTTTTCTCATAAGTAAGACTGTTAGCGCTCTAATTGTTCTTTAGAACACTCTGGGACATTCTGTCATTGGGCTATACTTGGGCTACATCTGGGTGATATTTGTGCTACATTTGGGCTCTTTTGTCTCTGGTGGCCATCTCGGGAGACTTATTTGTTATGAAGTTTCCTAATTTCCTCATTAACTACAGTCTCCTCAGTAGGAATACTTTCAGTTTTTTACTTTGATTCCATCAAGAAGGCATTCAGATGTGTCACACATTTGCCATAAATTCAGAATGTTAACACTCTAGTTGCTCATTAGATCACTGTAGTAAAGCTACTATTCACCAGGGAAGTCTGCTGCTGGTATTGAAAGTGCATGTTTCAGTCTGCATGTCAGAATTTTTTAATGAAATAGAAGAGGATTTGAGAAGTCACTCAAAATGTGCCCTAATTTTTCTTTCTGCAGCACTAATCCTACTTTCTATGGCAAAATGAACCCCCTCATTTTGTTCCTTTTCAAATTAAATGTTTTAAGAGTTACCACTTTATTCCAATCAAGATGGTGAGTCATACGTTTGTCATAAGTAGGACTGTTAACGCTCTTGTTATCCTTTAGAACACTCTGGGAAGCAGCAGTAGAACACAAAGGAATCAACTGACAGTCTATGCCCTTGTTGGATGTACATGTTTTACTGAGAATGTCAGACTTCATTCTCACATGACTGAGAAAGATAATGTGAATTTACAGAAAATATGCTCTCAGTTTAGCTTATAGATCACCTTCCAAACCTCTGTGGGAAAAGCATGAGAAAATAGTTTTCTCTCAAACATGATTCATGATATCTCAGCAGAAGGCTTTTTCACATGGTAAAATCACCTTAGAACACACCACAATTCCTAAAATGAGTATGGTACCACCAACAAATGATTTATAATGTAACTAAAGTCTTAAAACCTTCTATTAACTGCAATGCTTTTTAATGAGGTGCTATCATGGATATTGGTCCAAAGATGGCTACCAACACTTCTTGGATGAAGTGCTGACAGCCAATCAGATCTCACAATGAGATGTGTGGTTAGGCTCCGCCCAGATAGATCTATGATTTTACTTTTGATTTTCTCAGGAACTGCTGAACAGATTTATACTATTTAACCAAAAGGCACGAGTGTGAACCAAGGGCTACCCTTTTGCTAAATTTGGTGTAATTCCGTTCAGCAGTTCGGGCTATAGCTGCGATTAAAGGGTCCTATGGAAAATTGCATGGGGAAAACATGTTTTGCCCCCCCCCTTTTTTCTCAGCCCCTGCTTGACGAATCACCCCAAGACTTTCAGGATAGGAGCGGACCGGAGTGCCCCACCAGTTTTAAAAATTTTGCAAAGATTCGTCAACCGGCGCCAAAGTTATTCCAAATAGAATGTTGCGGATTTCCTATGGATAATTGGTCCTAACTATAACTACCTACTGGCGACTGCCAGTAGGTAATATATATATATATATATATATATATATATATATATATATTCATGATCAAACCCCCTTCAGGTAAGCAAGGAGAAGAGGCCACTTCGGGGAAATCAGGGAGTCCTTTATTAAAACAGCATGTGCATAATGCATTTCGGCTAAAATGGCCTTCCTCAGATGCGGCTGTTTCTTGGATGTTGCTCCGCCCCCACCTTTGAATGTCCTGCAACAACCTCATTGGAGGAAAATTAATGACCCCTAATCACCTGGTCACACTGCCACTGCAATCCATGGTGGACTCCATTACCCAGAAATCACTGTTTCTGGCTCAATGTTGCGAGGGGAAAGGCAGCAGGAAAAAGGTGCATTATGAAAGGACAGGACATCCAGCGCCGATGTTGTCAGGCTCCCTTGGGTCCCCTTTACGTTCCAGCCTCGGGTGCAGGAATTTTGCCAGGCTCTGAGACGAGATGAAAGAACGCTCGAATCCTCGTGAAATCACGAACCACCATAGGTAGAAGCCTTTGCTCAGCCGGACCCCAGGGCGGACAGGAGTTGATCCGATACCTCGGAAAAGCAGTTCAAGCTGAAACAGCTGGTGCCAGCACTACTCCCGCCACATTCAGGAACGGTGCCTCTTAAAGCGCCACTGGCAGACGCGCAGAATTCATGATCAAACCCCCTTCAGGTAAGCAAGGAGAAGAGGCCACTTCGGGGAAATCAGGGAGTCCTTTATTAAAACAGCATGTGCATAATGCATTTCGGCTAAAATGGCCTTCCTCAGATGTGGCTGTTTCTTGGATGTTGCTCCGCCCCCACCTTTGAATGTCCTGCACCAACCTCATTGGAGGAAAATTAATGACCCCTAATCACCTGGTCACACTGCCACTGCAATCCATGGTGGACTCCATTACCCAGAAATCACTGTTTCTGGCTCAATGTTGCGAGGGGAAAGGCAGCAGGAAAAAGGTGCATTATGAAAGGACGGGACATCCAGCGCCGATGTTGTCAGGCTCCCTTGGGTCCCCTTGACGTTCCAGCCTCGGGTGCAGGAATTTTGCCAGGCTCTGAGACGAGATGAAAGAACGCTCGAATCCTCGTGAAATCACGAACCACCATAGGTAGAAGCCTTTGCTCAGCCGGACCCCAGGGCGGACAGGAGTTGATCCGATACCTCGGAAAAGCAGTTCAAGCTGAAACAGCTGGTGCCAACACTACTCCCGCCACATTCAGGAACGGTGCCTCTTAAAGCGCCACTGGCAGACGCGCAGAATTCATGATCAAACCCCCTTCAGGTAAGCAAGGAGAAGAGGCCACTTCGGGGAAATCAGGGAGTCCTTTATTAAAACAGCATGTGCATAATGCATTTCGGCTAAAATGGCCTTCCTCAGATGCGGCTGTTTCTTGGATGTTGCTCCGCCCCCACCTTTGAATGTCCTGCAACAACCTCATTGGAGGAAAATTAATGACCCCTAATCACCTGGTCACACTGCCACTGCAATCCATGGTGGACTCCATTACCCAGAAATCACTGTTTCTGGCTCAATGTTGCGAGGGGAAAGGCAGCAGGAAAAAGGTGCATTATGAAAGGACGGGACATCCAGCGCCGATGTTGTCAGGCTCCCTTGGGTCCCCTTGACGTTCCAGCCTCGGGTGCAGGAATTTTGCCAGGCTCTGAGACGAGATGAAAGAACGCTCGAATCCTCGTGAAATCACGAACCACCATATATATATATATATATATATATATATATATAACCTACTGGCGGTCGCCAGTAGGAAGTTAAAGTTAGGACCTAGTTACTATAGGAAAATGGCAGCATTCTATTCCCAATAACTTTGGCGCCGATTGACGAATCTTCGCAAAATTTTTAAAACTAATTCTTTGTTGAGATCAGCTCCCATGTTGAAAGCTTGGGGGTGGTTCATCAAGGGAGGGCCGAGAAAAAAGGGGGGTCCCAAAACATGTCTTCTCCATGTTAATTTCCATAGGAAACTTTAGACAAGGCTACAGGTCGAACGAGTGAACGTAATTACCCCAAATTTGGCAGGGAGAAGGGTCTTGGTCTAGAAAGCACGCTTGTGTTTATTTGGTGTAAATTCGTTTAGTAGTTTTGAGAAAATCGGAATATACAGATATCGATATTTGGGAATTCTGCCATCTGATTGGCTGAGGCGTTACGAGCACGAGCTTGTCGCTGATTGGCTGCGAGCAGTGCGAGCGGTTGCAACTAGGAAGTTTTGGCCGCCATTTTGTGATTCCGTTGAAGCGAGTAAGGTGAAAAAGGGGGAAAAAAGTGGGAAATAGGAGGGTAGGAGCACTGTAACCTCTGTGGGGTGTTTAGGGTGTGCTATACAGGGGGTGCGAAGTGAAGTAATTACCTCTACCGGTGTGTAAGTGGTGGGCTATGAAAATTAAGTGAGGTATTGGGTAGAGTCCGATGAAGGTAAAGTGAGCTGGTGCGAGACTCGGGGATTAAAGCGTGAGCCCAAATTGTGTGTCTTATGCTGTGAAGTCATGTGCCGTGGCCGCTTCATTACAGTTGTGGAAGTAGTGTCCCGATGTGTTTATAACTACTAGGACGAACTACTGACCCGTACTGGTATGAAAGTCCTGGGGTACGGAATATATGTGAGGTATTGTTTAGAGTCTCATGTTGCTAAGCCGAGCTGCTGCTGGAGTCGGGGATTAAAGCGTCAGCCCAGACTGTGTGTCATATGCTGTGAAGTCTTGTGCTCTGGATGCTGTGCCACTTCTGTGCAAGTAGTGTCAGCATGTAGTTATAGGTACTTGGATGAACTTTTGTTTAGAACATTGTAGCTTGTGTATGGCGCTTAGGTGGTGTTGTATAGGGAGTGCGAAGGTAAATCATTATGGTATTTGTAGAGCACAAACTACTCACCCCTATGGGTGAGTAGAGCTGGGGATTAAAGCGAGAGGTCTGTGCTGCAAAGTGAGATGGTCTGGCCGCTGTGCCACAGCTGTGTGGAGAATACATTTTGGCGCAGGTGCGGGAGTTGACGTCATATGGCCCTAAAATAGGGGGCCTAAGTTGTAAGTTATAGGGTGGCTCTAAAAAGAGCCCTTTTGTCATTAGTTGGAGCTACATATAAGTGCGGATGCACAGCTTCCAGTTATTCAGGAGAACTCAGTTTCCCTGATCTGTGAAGTGCACTCCATCACTTCTGTATATATCCGCCATATCAAAACGTATGTTGTTGTATATGGACCCCATTTTGTGGTCTCTGAGGTATGCAGAGACAGCTTTGTTGACTTTTTCTGAGATTTTTCAATCTGAGGAAAACATTATTTGGACCATTTCCACTTCTGTCTTTGGCATATATAGGAATATACAAAGACAGTTTGAGGCAAAAGTAACATCAATTGTCCAAAGGTGTCCTTCATAAGCATTTCCAAATCTACCACAGTCAATGTGCCAAGGTCGTTTCCACCACAGTGCACAATCATGAGGTCAGGGTGTTGGAGATGCAAACAGGTTTTAACTAAAGGCAACAATTAGTGTCACTTCAATCCTCTCTGTCCAAACCATTTAATGTCCACATTTTGTAAACCTAGGTCTAAGTCAATACGTCTCTGTTCTGCATACCTCTTGCACCAGAAAACATAGCTATGTCTTACGATCCACACTAGCATTTTGAAGGTATGGCTGGAAGGTATGGAAATATGTCTGTAGCTCATGCAGTTCCTTCGTACAATAAGAGATATGTGTAAAGACGGGGAACTAGTTTCTTTCGACATACAAAACGGTACCTGATTGGGAGATGAAAAGCATTGTTTTTTAAAAGTAGGGTGCACATTCATTTTGGAGAAAAGTATGTTTGTGATTGGATAAGAAAAAGCAGTTTGCACGTACATATTATAGTAAATATTATAGGATAAAATTTGCTCAACTTAACCACACCTGCTACTTGCATTTGGAAGGCACTGTTCGAACTTAAAACAATTGTGAACTTTTAACCTGCACGTGCCGTTAAATGTTCGAGAAAATGTTGCAAAAAAATAACGTTAGGTTTAAAAATATTTATGAACTTTTAACCTTCACGTCTTGTAGAATGTTCTAGAAAGTTTGTTGATTGAATACGTTGCATTTCTGACTTCGATGTGTACTTGAATATTATAAAAACTATTTATATGGAAAAGTAGAAAGACAGTAATAGAGAGAATTTTTGAAAGCTAAAAGAATCAAGGAACTATTGTAATTTGTTCTTGATTACCTACTGGCGGTTGCCAGTAGGTAGTTATCACTGTTAACGGTCTGAAAGTGCGGTGTTGCTCAGAGTGGCATGGTGGTGATATGATATGGTGCTACACTCGGGTATGAAACCGAGAGTCTAAACCGCGACGTCATTGTTGTAAAGTGATGTGGTCTGGTGTTTGTAGCATACGTGTGCAAGTAGTGTTAGTAGGTGTTTATACCATACAGGGAGTGGGAAGCGAACTACTGACCGCTACTGTGTGTTGATAGTATACCGGAAACGGGAAGTGATGTAGCTACGCCTACCTGTGTGAAGACTTGGGGATGAAACCGAGCTGATTGCTGTAAAGTGATGGGCTCTGGGTGGTGTAGGATACTAGCCGCTGTAGTATAAGTGTGTAAGTAGTGTTAGTAGGCTTTTATAGTATATAGGGAGTGGGAAGCGAACTACTCATCCCTACTGGTGTGAAGACTCAGGGATTAAACTGTGAGCCTAAATTGTGGGCTCATTGCTGTAAAGTGATGTGCTCTGGACGCTGTAGCATTCTTGTGGAAGAAGTGTTAGTTTACGTTCATACAATATAGGGAGTGGGAAATGAAAGTCTTACCCCTACCGGTGTCAAGACTCGTGGATGAAACTATGAGCTCATTGCTGTAAAGTCATGTGCTCTGTGTAGTATTCCATTGCAAGTCATAGTAGAATGTTAGTATGTAATTCTACTAGAATCTAAGGGGCATATTATCAAGGAACGGATTTAAAATGATCGCCGCTTTAGCGGCAGGAAACTTCCGCTAAAACGGCGATAATGGGCTTGATAATATGCTGTAGAGAACTCCAATAGAAGCCCATGTTAACACGAGAACATGGGTTTCTATTGGAATTCTCTATGGCATATTATCAAGCCCATTATAGCTGTTTTAGCGGCAGTTTCCTGCCGCTAAAGTGGCGATAATTTTAACGCCGTTCCTTGATAATATGGCCCTCATTATGCAATGTTAAAATGTAGGGCTGTCATGAGGGGAACCTTGCAGTGTTTGTACACAGTGCTGGATTAGACGGTTGCTTTGCTGTCTGCTCCTGTTGGTGGTTGTTTCAGGTGTCTTGTTTTCTTGTAATAAATCTACTTATTGGATCCCCTGCTGTCTGCCTCTTCACTACATAAATTTGGCGATGAGTGGGAGAAGGCAAAAAGAAGGCATCCCTCAGCAATATTTAATAATTGCTTACGTTGTGCTGAAGACCTGTTTTGTTCGTGTAGCTGTTTCTACTCATGCCAGGGCCGTCGGCTCATTGAACTAGGTCATCCGACTTCTGGTAGGATTTATATTTTTAGATTTTGCGCTCTCTCTGTTTCTTCACTGCATTCTGGTCGCTGCACTACACGTGTGTAAGTAGTGTTAGTATGCGTTTATACTAACAAATGCATCATGGTAGTAGGGAGGGCGACCTCTCAGGCACAGCTCATACAATGTCCCGGGGTGTGCACTCGCTGGACATTTGTGTTTGCTATTAGAGGGCGATGCAAGGCTTCCACCCTGTGATAGCAAATACTTGTTCGTCTACTTGAAGCGAGAGGAGGAAAACCTTGTATTGCTGTAATAGAGGGGATGTCGATGGTAAAAATAGAGAGAAAGGAACCAAAACAAAAAAAGCGGGTTCTCACCCGTTCTTTTAAATGAGACCCCTGGTGGGTGGGTAATGTTCCATGGCCAATCCAATTATTTTATTGCGGGGTCTCTGTAGGACTTGGGATCTTAATGTCACATGTAAATTAGGCATGGAAGGGCACAGAGACACTTTGCAGCCTAGGGGAGCGCCACCTTCCCGGGTATTGTTTACTAATTGTTCGGGGGGGTTTGAGGCCAACTGAAGTGCAGGGATCGCCACACTCCGGGTCTTTATTTAAATATGCAGGGTGGGCCTCGGCAGTCCCTGAAGCCTGGCTGGTCCTAGGCAGTGCCTTCTTTTGGTCTGTAATCACACGGGCAGTACTTATGATGTTATAAAGTGATACACTCATAGAACTCTTGCAGTTGTACATATACCCAGGCTTCATTTGTCTAATAGTCAGTTAGATTATGTTTGGGAGGTGCACTCTAATATTAAATAATGTTGTCCTTAAAATCTCCTATCAACAGATGATTTTCACAATAAACAATAGACAAGTGTTGTCAGAAAAAGAAGACCTATACACTCAGTTATTTATTTGAAAAAATAAGTAACCTTTATTAAAACAGAAATAAATAGAAATGTAACTTTAATAGAACAGTATAATAAAAAAAACGTGGGTTGGACTCCAGTGGAAGCAGCGTAGGAAACCTGCAAGACAAAAATGAAACATAAGTTTGTGTGCTATGTGGAAGAGGTAAAGAAAGGTACTCTGAATGAAAGGACCATAGTGAGAATGGAAGGGAGAAGGGGAGGGAGAGTCAAAAGAAGAGAGGGAGGAGGAGACAGAGCGTCAGCCTATTGCACCCAGCCCTTAGTGTTTACCCTCCGTCACCCGTTTGTCTAGGACGCTGGGGTCTGCGAGAAAGAGTGTGGTTCAGCAAGTCCATAAAATGAAATACATGAGGCCAGAGATTATGGGCCATATTATGAAGGAAGGGCGATAACATTATCTCCGCTTTAAAGCAGCGATAAGGGGTTGATAATATGCCCTTGTGAATTCTCTTAGAAGCCCAGGTTCTGGTGTGAACCTGGGCTTCTATGGGAATTTATAAGGGCATATTATCAACCCCTTAGCGTCGCTTTAAGTGGCAGTTTCCTGTCGCTAAAGTGGCGATAATGTTATCTCCGTTGTTTGATAATATAGTCCTACATTATTAGCTACGGGAAAATCGCTTGCATGCACCTGTGCACCCAGGGTGCTGCACCCCAACCCCTTCCCCCGCACTGTGCTCAATTGTAGGTCTTGCAACCGAGGCTTCACTGCTCACTTGCCACCACTGGTGTGTCCCACGACGTGTTGGTGTAAGCTCCTAGTCCGGGGTATGTTTGTAGGATAGACCAGGTCTCCGGTTGGGGATGGTGTCTTGATACCACGATGGAAGGTGTCAGAATGCCAGGGCATCATTGCGGGGTCAGCTCCCGCTCCGCCGTTCTTGTGGCAATCAATGGAATGTCTGAAAAGGGAGAAATAATTTAATGGTGGAAACGTCTGGAGGTAAATGAAGGTTTATTTCAAGCTTGATAGGAAATAGGAGTTGAGCGCATCCTTCGTTTTGGAAGTACGATCTACCAACTGTTAGTGGTAATCGTGGTTCAAAGAGGAGTTGGCGTGCACAAGAATACACAATGTTAAATAATAATATGTTATGCCAACGTTCACATACAAAGGAACATAGCGCATGCTAGAAGCATAATGTGCGAGTGTAATGCAGTGGCGGGAGCCTGTGTGCATGTACACTTAGTAAGGAGCTCACTACAGTGTCCTAAAAGCCAATGCCACGTGTCTGTAGGGCAGCGCTGCCCGCTGGCTCAGGCCTACAGTACGGTCCAGCAGGTCCTTAAAATTAGACCGATGTGACTGAAGGAGGTCAGAGATCACATCGTTATGCACGACAACATCGCTTTTTCGCACAAGTGCACTCAGGGTGATGCACTCCACCCCTCCCGCAGAACCGCCCTCAACAGGTGTCTGTAGGGCAGCGCTGCCCGTAGGTTCAGGCCTACCTTATGGCATAGCAGGTCTTTAAAATGAGACAGAGATGTGACTGAATGAGGTCAAAGATCACATCATAACACATGGCAATGTCGTTTGTTCGGACCTGCGCAGCTAGGCTGAAGCACACCACTCCTCTCGCCGCAGCAAGCTCAATTGGTGGCCCTGTGCACCCAGGCCACTCTGCTTACCTGCTGTCATTGTTGTGTGAGCAAACACTACGGGCAGCAGTGCTCACAATTCAGATGGATTGTTGATTTCAGGAGAGTGTACACCTCATGGATCCCTTTCGTAGACAACGGGCAGTAGGGCTCACAATTTAGAGCCCGTGTTGATTGCCAGGATGGAGTACACCTCATGGATCCATTTCTTTTTTTTATTGCGCATTGTGATATGCGAGGTGGATGCGGCAAATCATTTGAGGTAGTGTGGAAGAAGAGGGACGTGTGGAGTCGTGGTTATCCTATTTATACGCACGCAAAGTGGGCTGGGCTTGCGTATACCAGGCCAGCGTAGGGGCGTGAATAATTATTCCGGGGACTTGGGCATTGTTCAGTTCCTGCCTGGCCAGGAAGTGTACTTATGTGTATTTCTTTTGTAGTTTTGACCTCTCAGAGTGTGCAATTTAGATTAGTGTAGCATGTGTCGGGAGGGCAGAAACTATCTTTAATGAAATGGCATGTGATCTAGGATGTGCAGTCTGCCCATGGCTGATGATGCTCCTTAGAGCCAGCAATACCCAGGCCGAAAGGCAGCACAATAATCTGCAGACACACACACCAGGGGCATCGTGTAACACATATTTGTTTTTTGATGGAACGTTTGACATGCATGGCAATCACACGTGGAAGGCTAATGTACAGAGCATGAATATTGATCAAGATGATCATTGCATGTTGTGTGTAGTATAAGATATGTGTATACAGGAAAATACTTTTCAATAAAGCTTTCTAAGCAGAAGAGGTGTCTCTCATCAAACCCTGTAGAGAGAATGAGTAAAATGGGTGGTGTCATACAACTGTTACAATGGGAAATGTTATGAACCAATCAAATGCTTTTTTTTAAGGTCACATAGCAATCACACACCAAGCGCGCAAGGAGGCCGCACCCGACTCGATTTTGACAAAATATATTTATCATAATATACGTTTATTACAGTTAGAAATATATAAATGGTTAAAATAATTTAGATTTTCGTGTGCTCTCATATACTGTTTAAAGTTATTTAGATATACTATAAAAAAAAAGGGATTGGCGTACCCGGCGCGATACTATATGTCTGTGACGTAACACAGAGCCTGGCAGCGTGTACTTGTCGAATACGCAACGCGCAGCAGGTGCGACCCCATACGTACATGACGTAACACGTGGCTTGGTGCTGCATACCCATTGGATACCAAAGTAGTACCTCGGGTGACTTCATGCGTATATTAGTCACTAACCCATGCATTCAGTAAGACACGTTCAATCACTCGCTTATACAGTCAGTCACACACATACGAAATAATTCCTTTAGGCACTTGTAAATGCATTCATTCTTCAATAAACCTTGGCATATATATATAAAACATATTTACATTTTATAGAAACACACATTCACTGGATGATGGCATGAGTGATGTCATTTGAGATGTCATCAGTGATGTCATCAGTGATGTCACTGACCATGTCATGACTGATGTAATATGTGACATCATCAGCAGTGCATTGCGGGCGCACAAGTTATAGTTAGCTCAACTAACTATAACAGGCGAATTTCTCTGGTTTTATATGAGTCAAATGTTCAACCTACTATAACGTCCCTGAAACCTATGGTTTTTTTAGTGAATTTCTAAGGTTTTTTAAATGCTAATTCCTAACTATAACGTCTGTAAAGCCTGTAGTTTTTTCAGTGAATATATATATATATAAAGAAGCTATTGCAATTAGGAGAGGGGTTGCAGCATTCAAGCTGCTTGAACGGAACCCGCGCATGTACAGCCTTTAAAAACACAAAGGGATGGAAGACTGCAGGATAGAGAGGACTATGCAGTGGAGAATTTTATGAAGAGTTAACACGCAGCACCTTTCAGCTTGTGCGGTGGTGTGTGCATAGAATAAATCATGTGTCTAGCACACGAGAGGAGGAAATTTACATCGGAAGCACGAACCCTCGTTTTGTATTGGGAAACAGATGCTCACTGAGGAATTTGTAACCATGGAAAGGGTCAGGTGATTAACTGCAACATGAGTGATGAACTCTGTGAACTATGCGGAATGCAGGATGAAACTCTCCATAAAAACAACACTTTTCTCCTCCCTCTGCCAGTATTTTTAAAGAGGATTCGAGCGCCATTAAATTGTGTTACTTTGAGGGACAGCCATTTCAGTGCCATTGAAAGAAATTATGCAATTTTTTCAAAAGGATTTTGTTGTGCCTTTAAAACTCAGCATTGTATGTGGGCTTTTATCCAGTAATTTTTCTTGTGTAGCTGTTCAGACTGGAGGATCCGACATTTGTCTTTGGTATTTTAACGGGGGTCCTCATTTCTTGGATTTTTCATGAGCAAGACACTGGCTTTGGATGGACTTACACAATGTTTCAATTTTCATTTTATGCAACTTTCACAAATGATGCTTGTTATTTATATGTATCTTTACCAGTACGTGAAGGCAGCTACACAGTCTATGTCTATTTCTCACGTGCCCTGTTGCAGAGTATATTTAAGTGGAATAGTGATGGCGCCCGGTGTGTGAACAAGGCCGGTTTTACAGCCAAAACACGGTACCTGCGACCCTTATCGCCTTAATAAAGAGCTGCAATGGGAATCTTTGCTATGTCAGTCCTGTTTCCTTGGGAGGTTCAGGTTTTGAAGTTAATGGTGGTCACCAGTAGGTAGTTATATTTAGTACCTAGTTTCCATAGGAACTGTTTGACAAATATTCACTAAATTTTCTAAATTAGTTTGCAAATCACTTCAGCTGCTGACTGGAAAGTTTAGAGGTGATTCTTCAAGAGGGTACCGAGAAAAATGAAGGGTCACAAAACATGATTTCCACATGCAATATCCCATTTTAGTCACGACTACAGTCTGAACGCAGAATCGAATTACATTCAATTTTGCAGAAAGCTAGATCGTGGTGCAAAGAAAGTGCTTTGTACAATTTAGCGTAAATCTATTCAGTTAGTTTTGGAGATATTAAAGAAAAAAGATTTATGTATAACTAAAGACTCAGATCCACCATGGATCCAAGCGCCTGGCCTGCCTGGCCGCAACCTGAGAGAAACGCTGTGGCCGCCATTTTGTGAATCGTGACTCGGTTCCTGGGGGCTTGGAGATAAAGTAGAAATGGGATACAAACAAGAACTGAACCTGAATGATGTACTGCTGTGTTTTGTTTTCTTTTTTTTGTTCTGTAAATGCAAAAATAAAGTTTTTTTAAAACAAATAGGATACAAGGGGTCAGAATAGAGGTATCCTGACCCTGTGGGGCTTATGGAGGGGTCTGTCAGGAAACCCCTCGTGGGGAACAAATTGTGGAAAAACATTTTTTTTGCATGAACAAGGATCCGCAGATCCACTGCAGCCTCACATTTGACACCACAGTGGATCCGCAGACACCAAGTAAAAAAAAATCATAATCCCACTTATAAACCCAATTCTACACTCTCTCACACCCCACACAAATACTCACACACCTACTGTCACATCCATATACCCACTCACACACCCACTCATACTTCTTCTCATACACCCTTACAGTGATACATCCACTCAGAGGCCCAGAGAACCATTCACACACCCAGTCACATACCTACACAGACACTTATATTCCCACTTAAACACCCATCCAGCAAAAACTCTGGCACACTCAGTCACACACCAATACAGCCACTCATGCACAACTCAGCAATCTACACAGCCACTTACACATCCACTCATAACCCCAACCACACACACAACCATGTAGACACTCACACACCGCCCCTATGTGACTCTGTGGAGAATCTGCAGTTCTGGACTCCAATTAAAAAACATATACCCCTACTCACAGACCCACTCACACTTCTCTCACACCTCCACACAATTCACACATCCATACTCCCACTCCCACTCCCAGACTGTCACTCACACAGTCACTTATACATCTACTCAGAGAACCAGAGAACCACTCACACACCCATTCACAGTCCTACACAGGCACTCACACACCCATGTATAAATACATACAGCCAGGTACACACCCACAGATACCCATGCAGCATTACTACTGACACACCCACTCAAATACCCATACAGCCTCTCACACACCCATTTACACAACCACAAAACCACTCACACACCCACTTAAACACCCATGCAGTTACTTACACACACCCACACTTCCAGTCACACACCCACTCACAGAACCATTTACACACTCACACAACCACTCAAATATGTACTCACACACCCATAAATCCACTTACACATACATTCACAGATCCAGAAAACAAATCACATGCCTGCTCAGGTACTAGATAGCTACTCACACATCCACACAGTCACTTTCACACCCAGTTACACACCCGCACAGCCATTAACACACCCACTCACAAACCCATATAGCTACTCACATACCCACACACATCAGTGATACAGTTATATAATTGTAATAGGATATGTTTGTATTAAATGTGTTGTTGTTTTGTATTGAATGTTTTCTTTTGATTAGGGATGGATTCGCAAATCCTCTTGTGGTCCATGTGCAACATTGCCGCCAGAACATTTATTTGGCTGAGGATCCAAAGCAGATCTGAGTGAGAATTAATTTTTTAAAAAGGACTTGAAACTAAAAGAATGGATGCTTGGTAAAAGGGCTTGCTCTGAATATGGTATGTAGATGATAACTATGCATAAAACAGGATTCAATCTTTTAAGTTGTTGACGAACATCCCGGTGCCTGTGTCTGTGAAATGGACTCCATCTTTTCGATATATTCCATCCATGGTGAAGCATAAGTTGTTATGGTATATGGAGCCCATGTTGTGGTCTCAAAAAAATGAAAAAACTGGTATATTGATGTTTTCTTGGCTTAATCTATCTTTGTAAAAAAATTGGTTTGACTACTGCCACTTCTGTTATTGCCAAATGTTGGGGAACACCAATGCAGTATGTGGAAAAAGTGACATTAATTTTCGAAAGGTATCTTTCAATAGGATTTCCAATCCTTACCTAGTAATTGTGCCTAAATTATTGTCACCACAGAGCACAATCATGAGGTCTGGATGTTGGCAACGTGCAATGATTTCAACAAAAGGCAGCAATTGATCCCACTTTAACCCTCTTTGGCCAGCCCTAAAAATGTCTACATAGGTAAGCCTAGGTCCCTGTCAATACCACTTTTTTTAGCTCTCTCTCTTGCCAAAAGAAAAATCTATGGCCTACCATCGAGACTTTGACCATTTTGGAGACAGGCAGGAGGAGCACACAGGAAAAGGTTGCAGCAAAAGGCAGTTACAATGGAGGACAGCAAGTCAAATCTAAAATTACATATTTGATTGGATGGAGGAGATGTGCTGGGAATTTAAATTAGGTAGTGACTTTAAGAAAAAAAGTATCTATCTCTGTGATTGGCTTTGGAAAATGAAAAACAAGTTCTGTTGTGTGGAATTGCAAACAGTCAACCACACCTGCTACCGTTAATGTGAAGCTAGTATGCTGTTGAGTGATAGTCTTGAGAACATTTGACCTATTAGTAGGCACAGACTATTGGAAACATGGTTAATATGGAAACAGACATAAATGAGTGTTTTCTCAGTTTTCTCAGCTTAGGAGTAGTAAAGTTAGGACTCCTAAACTGAGAAAAATCCTAACTTTAAGACTTTCGGTATTCACAGAAGGCATTTAGGAGTC
Organism: Triturus cristatus; assembly: GCF_964204655.1. Classification (NCBI taxonomy): domain Eukaryota; kingdom Metazoa; phylum Chordata; class Amphibia; order Caudata; family Salamandridae; genus Triturus; species Triturus cristatus. Next base: position 130,758,463 of record NC_140582.1, read on the forward strand.
CTAAAGTTAGGAGTCCTAATTTTACTACTCCTAAACTGAGAAAAATCCTAACTTTAAGACTTTCGGCATTCTAGAAGGCTTTTAGGAGTCCTAAAGCTAGGACTCCTAACTTCTGTGAATACTGAAATGAGTAAGTGCCTTCTGTGAATACCAAAATGAGTAAGTGCCTTCTGTGAATACCAAAATGGTAGTAAGTTTAGGATTTTGTCTTACGTTAGTTCTGTGAATCGGGCCCTTAGAGGTTGTCTATTAGGCTGATAGGCCTATAATTGGCAGAACAATGGGCATCACCGGTCTTGAGCACAGGGATTATTTCTACCCTCTCCAGGCATTTGAGATCTTCCCCACCCACTACAATGCATTCAATAACTTTTTAGCTCCTGCTTGGCCATTTCACATTCTGCCGAAAACCGCCCATGACCCCCCAGATGATTTATTGGCCTGTAGCGATTTTCTTTGTAAAAGATACACTGCACTTTGTTAAAAAAATATTCATGTATATCCTAGATCGGTGTTTCTGTGTCAGGGGTATTCTCATACTTAGACAAATAGTGCATAAACCATATGTAAATCTCAGCATGAAGATTTTAATTAGCCACTACACCGGGCCATGAAACTCTTCTGAGGTTTTTTGCCACAATGGGTTTAGGAACCCACCGTGTAACAGGTCGATAGTAATCTTGTAAAGTCATCCCCAATTAGAGTGACAATCAAAGGGTGTGGTCACTGTCGGACCATGGTACAACCACCATATCATGGAGCTGTGACCATATTTTAACATCAAGTAGTACATAGTCAATAAACTTCCCCTCTTGAATATAACTGCTCTATCTGGGTCATAGAGAGTCCTCCCATTACAAGCTCTCAATGTCTGTCCCACGACTATGGATGCAATTTGTAAGGGAACATTTGAAAGACAGCAAAGTGGTTTTCCAACGAGGCCTGGATTTCCCCGTAGCTCATTTTCCTTCTCTGTTACCATGAGAGGCGAGGGCCGCTTCCACACTGTAGGTGACAAACTGATTAACAAAAACCTTATCCATCACACAGGTCTCGTGAAATAAACAAACATCATACCGCCCTATAAATGACAATAATTCTTGCTCATTGAGTTTAGCCCTAACCCCTGCAAGTTGTAGAACATCAGTCAAAAACCTTCTTTAAAAGCATGACTCATTGGAAGCATGACTCTATCACCCTCTATTATCACAGGAGATTCATTTACAAAGCAAGAATCTAGCAAATGTACAGCCATGGAACTATGTTAAGATCTTTTTCCAATACTATTAGTTATAGCTTCAATATTAACTGGGAAATGCTTAACTAAATTTGGACCCCTGTCAACTTTGTCTTCCTGTCCAAGTTAATCAATCATGTTCAAACAAGAAGAATCTTCTGTAACTAGGTGAAGAGATCCTTGCTCATTTGCATTCTTTAACTTGATTCCTAGGTCTGTCAAATGGCCAGTGCATAGTTAAAGGATTATAAGACCTTCAGCCTGGGAATTGTTTTTCAGCTCCACTTCAATAAAGTCAGTAGGTGAAGACTCATCACGATATCTCTTAAAGAATTATGGGCATATCAGCAAGGCGAGGCGATAGAATTATCAACGCTTTTGCAGCCGTTTTTGGCCAAAAAGCGGCGATAATTTTATCGCCTAATTAGCAAGCTCACGCTAACGCGTGAAAACTTGCGTTAGTGTAGGAATTCCTAACGCCCAGCTTTGCATCTCTAATGAGATGCAAAGTGGGCTTTCCTGACCTGATATGACAGGAAAAATGTTGCTAAGCAACATTTCTCCTATCATCAAGCCCCACGCTATGAAGCATAGCAGCAAGAAAAGTAGCGATAACCCCTGTTTTCGCTACTTTCCTTACGCCTGCTTCAGGATTGACTTAGCCATGATATCCTGTGGAAGGTAGATATCATGGCTAAGTTTGTGGGGCCCTATCAACAAGCTAACGCCATATTGCCTGAGATTATCGCTGGGTTTCCAGCGATAATCTCATGTTAGGCAGTTAGCGTGAGGATTTTTATCTCTTTTGAGATAAGCGTTGGTAATAGCACGCTATCGCAGCGATAAAAATCCATGCTAGCCGGCGATAATTATCCTAGCACTAAGTGCGCTCAGCGATAATTATCGCCTGTTGTTGCTGATATGCCCCTATATTTCAGAGCTGATAACAGAAAACAGAACCTTTGTGTTATGAACCAATATCTGCCCAAAAACAGAATACTGAAAGTTCTGATGTGACCTGGGACTGTAAGCCAGGATTAGAGAATACCTAGAGGAGTTAGTGAGCCCAGAGAGAGAAGCATCGAATGGGGAATAGCCACCTCCCTCTTATAACCTCCTTGTATGCAATTATTTGGCCTTTAATTTACCAAGGTCTTGAGGTCCCTGCTAGATGTCTTAGGATCAAAGGAATAAGCCTGCTGCAATTTCGGGGAGATTGTAGATTTTGTTATTTTCTGAGTAGCAGATTCAGCCACCCAAATAGGGGTTTTAGGAACCAAGCCCCTCTTCCGCACAAGCTCAGAGCTCATGTGGTAGGAACAGCAGCAAGTGCTAGCACTCATATTCACCTTTCCAAGGGGGTCGATAAGCCCTGACACTAATTCCTTTAAATCATAGAGTTGGCAATGGAGGGCAAAAATACTCTCAGCACCCTCTGTCTCTAATTGGCTAATGCCTGCTGTAGTGCCAAAGCTTACTAAGGTAGCTTGGTGTCTGTATTAGCAGTATATGACCTAGCTGTTGTTTGTTCCTGTGTCATGGTTACATAAAGGTTGAAATGGGTACTATGTGTTACATCGTCCATTAACACTGCATATCTACTTGAGCCGGACTCATTAGAGACAATAGTGATCTCCGGGGACAGCAGAGGTTTAAATGTTGAACGCAATGTGGTTCAAGAACAATGCAATTCCAAAATGCAAATTGTGGTGTTGCATTACTCTGACCTGGGAAGGCATTCCATTGGAGTTGTGTGGGTGTTCACATGCAACTACCATGGTTTTTGATGCATTCCCATACTTACCAAAAGTAGTAGACCTGGGAATGCGCCAAAAAGATAATCCTTCTCAGGGTAGGTGTAAGGAGAAAAAATATCGTTATTTCTTATTTTTACTTCCTCTTTCAATGTGTGCTGCATTCTACAGCACACATAGAAAGAAGAAAATGCCTCTCAGGCTTGTTTTTGTGCAGGTAGGTATCCCTTACTGTTCAATAACAATCCTGCATGCAACATAGGCACTCTTGTACCATAATGGAAGGGCGCCTGCCTTGGCCCTAAGCAGGTAAAACGGCCCCAGCACAGGGACAAAGGCAAGAATGCCCCATATTCTTTCAAATACAGTGCATTCCTGCACTTTCTCTGTCAAGCAGTGCAGGGCAGCACTGTGACCTGCTGCACTGCATGACTTTTTTTTTATAAATATGCCCCTTGGTGTATTGCAGTTATAGAAATACAGAGGGTCATATCAGCAACACCCGGCGATAATTATCGCTAAGGGCACTTAGCACTAGGATCATTATCGCCAGCTAGCATGGATTTTTATCGCTGAGATAGCGTGGTATTAGCAACGCTTATCTCAAAAGCGATAAAAATCCTAGCGCTAACTGCCTAATGTGAGATTATCGCTGGAAACCCAGTGATAATCTCACGAAATGTGGCGTTAGCTTGTTGATAGGGCCTCACAAACTTAGCCATGATATCCACCTGCCATAGGATATCATGGCTAAGTCAGTCCTGAAGCAGGCATAAGGTTATCTCTACTTTTCTTGCTGCTATGCTTCATGGTGTGGGTCTTGATGATAGGAGAAATGTCGCTTAGCGACATTTCTCCTGTCGTGTTCGGTCAGGAACGCCCACTTTGCATCTCATTAGCGATGCAAAGCTGGGCATTAGGAATTTGTGCGCTAACGCAAGGTTTCACGTGTTAGCATGAGCTTGCTAATTAGGCGATAAAATGATCGCCGCTTTTCGGCTGAAAACGGCCGCAATAGCGGCGATAATTTTCTAAAATGTACAATATGAATAAATATGCAAATAAAATATATTTATAAACTTGTAAAAGTGAATATTACTTAATTGAATTTATAGGTGAAATTGAAGTATAATTTATATATATATTTTTTTAAACGGTGAAATTCACTAAAGAACCAAAAGGTTACATGGACATTAAAACTAGGAAATGGCATTAAAAACCTTAGAAATCCACTGAAAAAAACAAAGGTTACAGAGACATTCTAGTTAGACTCAGATTTTACACAGAAATTCAGCAATTAACACTTGACCTAACTATAACCTAGGCCCCTGCAAAGCACTGCTTATGACCTCATATATCACATCACTGATGACATGGTCAGTAACATCATTGATGACATCACTGATCGCAAATTACATCTCAAAAGGTTCAACCACCACAGCTCCTTCCTGCAAATTTTCAGGGTGATCTGTCAAGCTAGAGCTGAGAAAAAAGGGGAGTCCCAAAACGTAAAATCCCTATGCATTTTCCAGAGACTTCTTTAAGAGAGGTTGTAGCAAAAACTGTTGAACGGAGTTACTCCAAATTCGGCAGGGAGCTAGATCTTGGTCTGCAGATTATGCATTTTGAGATTTGGTGTAAATCTGTTCAGTAGCTTTCGAGAAATTAAGGGTAAAAGAAACCGGTATATTTTGGGAGTTGTGCTCGTAAGAGTCCTGCAAGCATCACACAAGAGCGCAAAATAAAAGCTGAAGCCCTGTAATTGGTTGAAAGGCCTCCTTTTCCTATAAGCTTTCACCCCCTCATGGGACCTAGAGCTTCACATGAGTACTGCAAGAGTGAGCACTCTGATTGGCTTGCTGTTTGAATTTCAGAAATGAAATGGCCACCAATACTGTTTAGTATGAAATATTGGAGGTGCTGTGGTAATGAAGTATAAGAAAATCAATATAAGGGGGCAGCAGAAAGGTATTGTGTACCCCTACATTTAGAGATAAGGGGCCCGATTCACAGAACAAACTTAAGACTAAATCCTAAACTTAGTACCAATCTGGTATTCACAGAATCCACCTAGTACTTCTGGTATTCACAGAATGAACTTACTACTTTAGCGATTCACAAAATGAACTTAGGACTTTTGCTATTCACAGAATCCATTTACGACCACTAAACTTACGTCCGCACTCGGGCCGGAATTTCCGGACCCGGAGCGGAATTTCCGGACCCGGAGCGGGAAGTCCGCACGCGGGCCGGAAAGTCCGCTCCGAGGGCGGAATATCCGCTCCCGGGCCGGATCTCCCGGCCCCGGGCCGGAAATCCCGCATTAGGGCCGGAAGTTCCGATTACAGGCCGGGAAATCCGGTTTGGTGGCCATTGATCATGTGAGCCAAGGGTGAACCTGTCCAAGTCCCTACCATCCCCCACCATGCATCAGCTGACACACTCCAGCCAATCCTAGCTCGGCAGCACGTATAACTGCAGAGCAGACACACATAAACCCTTTCAACATGTCACTGAATGTGTTTGTTGCACTGCCCCTTGCCATGCAGCAAAACCACTTGAGGAGTAGGAGGAGGAGAGCCAGAGCAGAGAGGATCTTCAGACAGAGGATCAACTTATTTGGAATGTCCAGTCAAGATATAAGGGCCAGGTACCGTTTCCCTCCAGAAATCATCTTGGATATGGTATGTGAGTGGGAGCAGGAACTTGACTCCGTGACCTGCTGCTCACATGCAATACCTCAAGATCCTATCAGCGCTCCATTTCTTCACCACTGGCTCATTCCAAAGGGTCTCCAGTGACCATGTGGGCATATCCCAGGCGAGCCAGTCGCGGTGCCTGCATCAGGTACTGCGATGCATCACTGCAAGATCCCACCTCCACATACATATGCCACCGACACTGGCCCTGAGACAAAGGGCAGTACGAGATTTCTTTCGCATTGCACAATTTCCACGTGTGCTGGGTGCAATTGACTGTACCCATGTGGCCCTTCAGCCACCCCGCCACATTGCACACATCTTCTGCAATAGACACCAATGGCATTCCATCAACGTGCAAGCTGTCTGTGATGCCAGAGGGAGGTTCATTGATGTGCATGCGGTGTTCCCCGGCAGTACCCATGACAGCTTCATATTCCGCATGTCACCTCTTGCCCGGCGGATAGCTGCGGAAGAATTTGGCAACATGTGGCTACTGGGTAAGTACCAAGCAATAGAAAGGAGAAATATGTGTTTTTGAAATGTCTGAATGCCCCCCAAAATTAACCATAGTACTTTAAGAATCATTAAACTAGATACAGGGCCCACCTGACAATGCATGTAATACAGTATAGATCATGTCCTGTGCAAGTAAAAGAGGGAAATCTAACCAACTGCCCTTTCCCCTCTACTCAGGTGACGCTGGGTATGCACTCACCCCACATCTCCTCACCCCTTACAGGCGTGCAGACACTGTACCACAGCGTAGGTACAATAGGGCACACATACGGACTCGAGCCATCATAGAGCGCACTTTTGGTCTGTTGAAGTCAGGGGGGGTGCTGCAGTACTCCCCAGAAGTAGTGTGCAAGATCATTTTAGCCTGTTGTGTCTTGCACAACATTGCCTTAACGCATGGCTTACAGATACCGCTGGAACCTCGGCTACCTATGAATCTGGGAAACCGGGCCATGGCACATAACCGAGGTCAGGGCATGCAAGTCCGTGAGCAGCTTGTTGCCACGTTCTTCACATGAGCAACCTGTAGTGGAATGGACCAAATGTGGATTGCTGTCTGTTGCCAATGATGAAACTTGGATATACACGACTGTGTCAATAAATTCCTTCCTGAGGCAACTTTGCAAGCCACACTAACTGCATGTTAATCACAGCTCTTGACAGTAGTCAAAACGTTGAGCCTGCATCAGCACATGTGCCCATGTCAGCCATCAGTGTAGTGGATGTCCCGAAAGAATCTATAGCCACAGATGCAAGATGATACATGTACTGAGAGACACAGTCGGACCTCATGAGGATGGGTCTCTTAATCAGAAAAGGCCATAACCATAGCATTGTCGGCCCTGGGCCATCAACAGATGTGACTCCCCCACAAATGATGCGCCCACGACGTGAGTGATGCAATGGGTCAATCAGACACCATGGGGCAGATTAATGTGGGACTTGCGGCCCTTTCACGCTGCCGTTGCGTCACTTTTGTGACGCTGCGGTGGTGCAAAGCCAGCCCCATGCTGCGGGGAATGTACTATATGACGCATCTGGGAGATGCGTCACGTTGTAAAGGCCTGCGCCACATGTAGGCGTTCTGGCGCAGGGGGGGGGGCCTTCCGGGCGCAGAAACGCCTCCTAAAAATCTACAATATTTCACTCAGTCACTTTTAAGGCCATGCTGCGTCAAAACCCTGCTTGAAGCAGGCGTAAGGATTGACGCAGCATCATAGGGATAGGGCACCCCCGAGCCTTGCTGGAGCTGCGTTGTGCATGCGACGCAACTTCAGCAATGCGCCGCGCATCTGCACATCCGAGCTGCACGGTGCACCGAAATGTCAATGCGGCGCATCTGTGTTGGCGCACGGGTGGGCAGATGCATCGCAACTCTTCTGACGCATCTCTGCTGATTAGCAGAGATGCGCCCGAAGCCGTAACTCTGCCCCCCTGTGTCTGTGATATAGCCACACTTCTCAAACACAATGTTCCGGAACACATCACACAACTCTGCAAATGAGCACCTAATATGGACTACATGTACCATAATGCAAAGCATGAGAAACTGAAACAGAAACTGCAGACATGTCTTGAAATGGTCACTTCACCCTCTTGTCACATTTAAATAATTCTCACATGCACTGTCTTTTCTTTTTTATCCACAACAGAACAGCAGGATGGCAGTAGATGTGATTCCAGATTGTGGATGGATCTGGATGACTACAAAATGGCAGGCAACTACTTCCTGTGATGTATTTGCTGCCTCCCACTCCCTGTCAAACATTTCCTGTATGGAATTATATGTTCCGGGTCATTTTCGGAATTTGCGGCCAAAAAGCGGAAGCTCCGATTACGGAGCGTACGGCCCGTGTGCAGAAACGCCGATTACGGAGTGTACGGCCCGTGTACCTCCCGCTCCAGAACCGGAAACCGCGCTTACGGGCCGTAAACTCCGAAAATGACCCGGAACACATAATTTCATTCAGGAAATGTTTTACAGGAAGTGGGAGGCAGGAAATACATCACAGGAAATGTGTTCATTCTGAGTCATCCTCTATCACAGACAGATCCTCTGACATCCTGCTGCTCTCATCCTTCTTATTATCCCCATAATGGCTGAGGGTTACGAAGAGAAGGCACCCCCTTTCACTGAAAGTGAGTTGGACATCTTGGCTGAGGGGGTGCTGGCCAAATTTTCTCAGCTATATGGGGACCCTGAACACCAGCTGAGCAATGCAGCCCGGGCCAGGCTGTGGGCCAACATCGCCGAGCGCTGCAGTGCAGTGGGAGTCCACACCAGGAGTGCGAGGGCATGCCGCAAGCGCTGGGAGGACCTAAAACGGTGGGCCCGGCACAAGGCTGAGGAGCTGGTGGGCCAGTCTTCCCAGCACCATGTGCATCGTCCTCGCCTATCCCCACTGTACAGGAGGGTCCTGCGGTCAGCTTGGCCGACCCTCCATGCTCAGCTGGAGGAGCATGAGCAGCAGGGACATGGTAAGTGCATCATATGCTAAATGTGTCTGGGAGTATGATGTGAGTGAAACAGTGCTGTACCATTGTGTGTCCGATGCCTCCATTCACAGATTCCGTGTCCATGCAGCAGTAACCAAGCTTAAAAAGGCACACTGTGGCATATGGACTGTACAGGGCAGAGTGCATTTTGGGAGTTGGAGTCTCGCCATGACAACTGGCTAAATGAGCCATATTTGTGCATTTGTACTGAAATCAGCTCTTCCCGCACCACTACAATTGGCACTAGGAAATCATGTGTGCATTGGATGAGCAATGGTACAGACACTGTCCTGTGTGCGCATGGCAGGCCAAAGGGTATTGGATGCTATGACTTGCAAGGCATTTTTAGAGTGTGGGTTCCAATTGTGACAAAACATCATGTGCCATGGAGTCAAGACAGACTTTGACATCCTTTCATCACTCTTAAGCGCTTCTAAATTTACAAGGGGTGTTCACTGACAGACGTCTCAGCCTCAGTGGCCTGTTTCACATTTCACATGTACAGGTACCTGTCACAAAATTCCCCCAGTGTTCAGCGGTGTACTGCATTACCATATCAGTCACCAAAGCCAATATGTGCCACTGGATTGTCAGTACATGTGTGGGGACAGCCAAAGGCTAGACTCACAATTTAGCTACAGTAATAGGCCAGAGCCTCAGTGCATGTGTGACCCACATTCGCCAATTGTCGTGTCCCATACAATGCTACAAAGCAGATGACACTTGTCCAGACCTTCAACAGCTGCGACTCCCTATGAATGGCCATAATCTGAGATTCGGGACTTCATGTTCTCCATTGGTGGACTGCTTTTGGAACCTGCACATGTAGCTGTGGCAGGACACACAGATCCCCAGAATGCCAGGTTGAGGGTTGGCCAATACAGTCGTGTAAGCCACACACATCCACGTGAGATGGCCATGTCAGACTCAATCCAGGAACTGACGTGAACATACACGTAATGTCAGCTCATAGACACTGACAACTATTGAGTGTGATCAGAGGAAAATAAGTCTGACCTTGGCTCCTATGAATGTGTCTCGTCCTGCATGACACAAACATAACATTCGGATTTTGCTTACATTTCAGCAGGCACAGCTGGCGAAACAGAAGGGCAGCAGGACCTGGTCCGGAGCAAGAGGCCACCAGTGCGGCGGCGGCTACACCCACTTTCCACCAGCGAGGAAGAGGAGGATGAGGAGGGACCCTCAACATCAAGAGGCAAGGGGATTGCGCCCACCCGGACTGACAAGGGACACCCTGATGCTGGTGCCACATCCCGGGTGGAGGCTGCAGACATTGAATCGGGGGGGGGGTGAACACGACACCTCGGACCATGAGGTGTTGGAGAGCTACTCTCCTCAGGAATCTTCACCTGTGGTCCCTGAAAAGGTGTCCTCGGGGCAGGCCAACAAACAATCTGGGCCTGCCATCAGCCCCTCCCTACCTCTAGAGTTCCCCATTCCATCGGGGGACCCAGCTGCATCCCCTGCAACCAGTCCCCCTCATCGTAGCCGCCAGCTCCCCAACATCATTGGCTCCGGACCTCAGGCACCACATCCCTCCTTTTCCACCCATGCCCCTCCCGGTGTTGTTCCTCCTGTGGCTGTGCCAGTGGACTTGATGTGGATGTGTGAGGGTCAGCCAGACATGTCCGCTCGCATCCAGCTACAAGTGTGTATGGAGGTACGCATGATGCGAGAGGACATGCTCCGATGTATGGCCACCCTCACCACCAGCATCAATTCACTGCCCGCAGCCATCTCGTCTGTTGTCTCCCCAATCCCTTCCCATACCACTGTCAATGTCTCCCCCTGTCCGTTGCCCCACACTGTTTCCCCCCGTACTCCTCGTGTGGCACGAACCCAAGTGGTGCCTGTTCCTGCACCTGCCAGACGTGTGCCTGCATCGGACTCTGAGGATCTGGACATTGTGGTCCTAGAGGATGACCAGAAGGACACTTGACTTTTGACGTGAACAACTATTTCATTTTCCCCTTGTAAATAGACTGTTTTCCCTGACGCTCCCTGACGTGTTATATTTTTTTTGCCCCACCCCAATCCAGGTTCCCATCTCCCTCTGCATTAAGATCATCATTTGTTTTCCTTTCTCCCTTCTAAACGGACGGTTGTTCTTTTGTACCTTCTCAAAATACAATTCGGAATACTAATAACTTCCACTTGTTTTACTTCATTCTGAATGTCTGGTTCTGAATATGGACACATATTTGGTGGGTCATCTGCTATGCACATAATGGCTGGTTGCAACGATGGGTTACACTTGTAACTGTGTCACACACACACATATCTTCTCACATCTCCAGGCCACCTGCAACGTTACACAGGACATGATACACAACAGATTATTATTTTTGGTAGGTGTTTATTTGTTGCACACACAAACACGTGATCACATTGTCCCGGGTTCCTGTCACTGGTGAGTGCGACGCCGCAATTTGGGGGGGATGACCGCTCCGAGTGCTCAGGTCTGGCTCGCCGCCTACGTGGAGGTGGGTACTGTCCAAGGGACTGTCCAGGGTCATCCACATGTGCTGGGGCAGATGGTGTATGCACACTTGATGGCTGTACAGGTGGTGGTGGTGGTTGTGCAGGTGGCGGGAGTGACTGTACAGGTGGTGGTGGTGGTGGTTGTGCAGGTGACGGGAGTGACTGTACAGGTGGTGGTGGTTGTGCAGGTGGCGGGAGTGACTGTACAGGTGGTGGTGGTTGTGCAGGTGGTGGGAGTGACTGTACAGGTGGAGCTGGTTGTGCAGGTGGCGGGAGTGACTGTACAGGTGGTGGTGGTTGTGCAGGTGGTGGGAGTGACTGTACAGGTGGTGGTGGTTGGGCAGGTGGCGGGAGTGACTGTACAGGTGGTGGTGGTTGGGCAGGTGGCGGGAGTGACTGTACAGGTGGTGGTGGTTGGGCAGGTGGCGGGAGTGACTGTACAGGGTGTGGTGGTTGTGCAGGTGGCGGGAGTGACTGTACAGGTGGTGGTGGTTGTGCAGGTGGCAGGAGTGACTGTACAGGGGGTGGTGTTGGGAGTGCCAGTTCAGCCCGCTGGTGTGGATGTCTCCCTTTGCTGTGTTGGTGTGCAGTTGGTACAGGTGTGGGGATGTGCTGTCCTGTGGGCAGATATGATGGCTCCCCTCCCTGCGTTGACCGTGAAGGGAAAGGTTGGCTCACTCTCAATATGCCCTCCATCATCTTCATGGCCAAGGCATGGTGTCTTGCACTCTCTTCCCTCTGGATGGATAGCATGTCTCGCATATTTCTGGACATGTCCTGCCAAGTCCTATCCATCCTATCCAACACTTGGCTCAGCCTCTCCACCGCCTGAGGGAAGTGGACCATGTCCTGCAGGGAGTCCGACATGGTGGACAGGGTAGCCCCTATGGCACTAATGTCCTGCCTCACATCGCTCTGCTGTTGGAAGAAGTCCTGCTCCCACTGGTCATCACAGCCAGGTGCAGGCCCTCTCTGCAGCTGTCTGCCATGGATGGGATGTGCAGGTCCTACGGCAGGGGGTGGGGTGGGAGGTGGGAGCCTGTGGGCGGGTAAATGGTGCCCAGGGGATTCCAGCAGCACAACAGGGCTGGTACTACCCCCAGATGGTGGAGAGGTTGGCAGGGATACACTGTCTAGGGAAGAGTGGGTAGGGGAACCACCATGTTGGTCCTGGACGTGAGGACTGTGAGGGAGTGATGTCTGTGTTGTGATGCGTGTGTGCTGTGGCTGGTTTGCTCGAGTCTGGGGACAGGCCATGGTATGCCTGTGAGGAGGCGGAGGGACGTTGCTTGGCAGAGGAGTTGATGCCCTGACCGATTTAGCCAGTCTGGCACGATATCACGCATTGGCATCTTCATCGTCAGACATGTAGTCCTCATCATCCACCAAGCAGAGGTCCTCAGGATATTCTTCCTCCTCCTCCTGAGCAGTGCTTGCAGCCGACATCACAGCTTGGAGGATCAGGGGATTCTCCCCTCTGATTCCCCGTCGGCCCGCACTGGTCATAGGCCTGTCATCCTCGTCATCAGCATCCCCTGGAACAGAGGTTGCAACCGTATTAGGGATTGACCTGGTATGACATGTGGTGCAAAACAAGGGTTTGTATCAACTGTACTTTGCATCAACAGATGAGGATCATGTGACCTGTGTAGGGTACCACCACAAATGACAGCTCACACCATAGCACTGAGGTGTTACACAGATACAGGCAAACTCACCAGCTCCAGCCACAACTCTATGTCCCTTGGTGTTCCCCCCTAGTGTCACCTGCTGGACCTGTCTCCTCACGGGCCTAGCTGTCCCTGAACCATCAGCTGTAGAGGGAAGTGACAACATTCTCAATTATCTGCATCACCAATTGTCAGACAGGCACATGACACTCCTGATTTGTATTTCACTTTGTACACAACTGCTGATTACATGCAGAGGGGAATCAGGATCTCTGACATGGCTTTGGAGTCGAAGCCAGTGACACACCTCATGCTAGAATTACCTGGAGGACGGCTGCGCGAGGGTTGGATGTCATTCAGTCCCCGGGATGGTGCATGCTGCTGGGGTGTAATCCGGTCAGCAGCTGTGATAAGACATACAGGTCTATATTTTGCAACAAGAGATGGTAGCTCTGAGCCAACATGTCATTCTCAATGACCATTTGTGGGTAATCCAGAACTATGTGCAGCATGTTTAGCTCCTGAACTTTACATTTGGGCACCTGCTCACATGCAGCAGTTGCCAGCCGTTCCCTCCACACAGCAGTGACATCAATCAGATGACACATCAACAGACACCTCATGCTAGAATTACCTGAAGGACGGCTGCGCGAGGGTTGGATGTCATACAGTCCCCGGGATGGTGCATGCTGCTGGGATGTAATCCGGTCAGCAGCTGTGATAAGACATACAGGTCTATATTTTGCAACAAGAGATGGTAGCTCTGAGACAACATGTCATTCTCAATGACCATTTGTGGGTAATCCAGGACTATGTGCAGCATGTTTAGCTCCTGAACTTTACATTTAGGCACCTGCTCACATGCAGCAGTTGCCAGCCGTTCCCTCCACACAGCAGTGACATCAATCAGATGACACATCAACAGACACCTCATGCTAGAATTACCTGAAGGACGGCTGCGCAAGGGTTGAACAGCTGCAGCCAGGATGTCATTCAGTGCCCGGGATGGTGCACGCTGCTGGGGTGTAATCCGGTCAGCAGCTGTGATAAGACATACAGGTCCATATTTTGCAACAACAGATGGTAGTTCTGAGCCAACATGTCATTCTCAAAGACCATTTGTGGGTAATCCAGGACTATGTGCAGCATGTGTAGCTCCTGAACTTTCCATTTGGGCACCTGCTCACATCCAGCAGTTGCCAGCCGTTCCCTCCACACAGCAGTGACATCAATCAGATGACACATCAACAGACACACATGTATGAGAAGATTACTGATAGGAAGGGATAAATGACCCGGATTCCTCCCCATTACACTGCTATCACCTTTGCCATTCAGACTTACATATTTCCAGAGTCTCATGTTGTTTGTTGTCAAGTCAGAAAGGGTTTCATGTGTGAGATTTACAATAGTCAGGGACATGATGTTGCTCATTTGTGCTTCCCCACGCATGAAGTCACACATATTTGTATGAGAGAACACAGATGTCTTTCGTTCGTCCTTTGAGTGTCCTCTCTTTGCGTACTCTATTTCCCAGATCATGGTACTACTTAGCTGACGACGATTGGTGTCTTGTACAGCAGACATCCAAACCTCTTTTGTCAAACACTAACCTATACATGTGAATACAGTAGGAGAGGAGGCAAGCAGAATGTAACATTGCGGATAGGCTGAAAGGCTTTGATGCCTTCTGCCTGCACTGGATTAGCGTGTTGCTCTTCAGCCTAGTCATTTATCAGGTGTAACTACATGAAGATTCACCTTAGCAGCCCCTACATTCATCTCAAAGGTACACTACTGGCATCAGTGTTGGCCTCAGCCATGCTATTTTCATCGTGGTGTTTCCTATCATTGAATTGCAAGCCGGTTGTGTTTTGGTCACTTCATATGACTCATGGTACTATTGAATGTCCATTCTGCACTCACTTGGCATACATTTTGTGTCATCCTTTCATTAGCCACCAGGGTCTGATCTTGCATGGGTTCAAATGCCATATGTGAGCATATTGTGATGCAGGACAACAGTGTTGTAATACACAGGCAACATACGGCGGACGTGAAAGGCACATTTCTTGAGCAGTCAGCCTGATATATTCTTGGGTTCCCCTCCCTTGGCCCAGCACCGGAACAGTGTGTGGGCCCTGAACAGATGTCACAGCCAACCTTGTAGCAGAAGTCAGTGTGTGTCTTTGATTCTGGGAGGACCTCGTTGTACCTACAATGATAAGTGTGTTTTGCTACTTCACATTCCGGCAGCCACATGTGATGCACTAGATTTCTGGCACAAAGGATGAGCACAAGCAGTTGTGGGCACCAGCGTTGCATTAGTGTGTTATACGTAATATCATGATTGCTCCCACATTACTTCGAATGGGCCCACTACCTGGATGCAACCGATATCACAATGACATGTCTACGGATCCTGATGTGCGGTCCACTATCGTGTTTTGTTGATGGGCAACACAGAAGCCAGACAATGTAAGTGGTACATGACCAGCTGTGTGGACTGCGCATTTGATCTATATTCGAAACATTCAAAGTTGGACAGTGTATGCATTGTCAATACTAATGACCCTGGGATCTCACTTGTTCATCATTGCCATATTTCAGTCAATTACTTTGATTGATTACGTCTACAGACACCATTACAACATAGTGGGGACACCCTTTTGAGTAGTTGTGGCACTCGATAACAGGATTGGATTCCCAGGTCTGGGCCTGTTGCTGTAAAACATGTCATGTTCCGCAATTACGAAGGTTTGATGAGCCAAGACATGTAATATATTGTCTTCAGCTGTTCACAATTATAATTATCTAAAGGTGGATGTCCATTGACTACTCCAATAGTAATGCAGCTATTTGTACACTTCTGGTTGACTTTCATATGTGGTCACTACATGTCCCTCGGTCACTCCTGGCAATGTATGCATTTTGACCATCTCCTGGCCACTTTGACTTACCAGTCGGTGAAGGTGTACGGTGGCGATGCCTCCCAGTAGATGCAGGGACCTCCGCTACGGCAGTTGTCTGTGCTCTGGCTGAATGTGTCAATGGGTGAGAAGGGAGAAAACTAAACATCTGGAATATGTGCTTGTGGAACATTTCTGTGATTTCCCCATTTCTTCTGCATGCTAACAGTGTTTTGCAGTACTGCTGCTGACTGGGCAGGTAGGAGCAGTGGTGCATTGGGGTCGTAGTGGCGTGGCAGGGTGGGAAATGTACAACAGAATAGGTGTCTGACTTTTGGACCAGATGGTTCTCTCACCTTCTGCTTTGTGCTTACAGCTTGCACGGGGTGATTTACTTCTTAGAGCGCAGTTGCGTCACTTCTGTGACACAGCGGTGGGGTAATACAGGTGACACATTTAGACTTATACCCAATGTTATGCATCTATGGGGATGCCTCACGGTGTGCGGTCCTGCGCAACATTAAACATGCATCAGCTGTGATGTAGGCAGGGTGTGTGTTTATTTGGTTATGCCTCGTACAAGTGATGCATTGTAATCGCCGGCATTTCACGTAGTCACTTTTCATAGGGTGTTGCCATGCAAACTTAAACCAGCTTGAGGCACCTGTAATGAGTTGCCCTGAGCGTTAGGTGTAGGCGGTCCATGGACATAGTTGGAGTTGCGTCACACTGCGACACTACTCCAGCAGAGCATCCCCCTAATGCCATCAGTTGCGACACCCATCTGTCTATCCCAGCGCCACAGTGCACCGCATTGTCAATGTGACGCATCCGCGGTTGCACAAGAGTTGGATTGGGTGTGGCATTGTTACTGGCGCATCTCTGCTGTTATTTGTCAATTACTACTTAGCGGGCTGGTGTATTAATGCAACTGGACAGTGGCCATGTTTTCAGAAGTGGAGGAGGGATTTGCCATTTCCATCGCTAAGGATTGTGGGACTTGTAGTGCTACATACAGAGGGTGACACAGGAGTCTCTGACTTACGGATTAATTAATACACTTTGGACTACTTCCTTATTCACACTGACAGTGCAACACAGACCTTCTATTCATGCACTTTCACTTTTCATCCCACTTACCTGGTACCACGTAGCGGACGTCACTGACAGGCAGCCCATGGACCAAGTGGGGGTGTATGGTCGTCAGGATGTCCTCCTCCTGTGTGGTGAGGCGGATGCGTGGTCCAGAGTGTGCGGCTGGGAGGATCTGTTGTAATTCCATCCTGGAGTATTTATCCTTTACCCTCAGCCGCTCATCCTGCCATTTCTTTTTAACGTCCTGGACAGTGCGCCTGTCCTCCCCCAATGCTGTGACAGCAGTGGCTAATTGCTGCCACAGGGCTGCCTTCTGGCTCCCACTGGTGCAGTAGGGTGAGAGTCCATAGAGGCGTTTGTGGTGCCTGACAATGAACTCCACAAGCATGGTGGTCTCCTCTGCTGTAAAGTTCCTCTTTCTCTTCAGGAGCTCCATTTTCTTGGCCGGTCTCTGCTTGGAAATACAAACTGCGTGTGGCCAAACCGGTTCCTTCACTGTGTGCTGCTTTTAAATGTTTTTTGCTGCTGGTCAATCTGTGTTAATTGGCTTCAGCTGGATCATGGTGGGGATGGTAGGCACTAGCAACATGATGGCTAACTGGAGCTGTTGGCTGGGATTGGCTGGAGTGCGTCAGCTGATGCATGGTGGGGGATGGTAGGGACTTTAACAGGTGTTTCCCCTTGGCTCAAATGATCAATGGCAACAGTAATGTAGTCTGGTCCCAATTCTGATGTTCCAGCCCGGAAGCGGGATTTCCGGCCCGAGGCCGGAGTTTCCGGCCCAGGAGCGGGTATTCCGCCCTCAGAGCGGACTTTCCGGCCCGCATGCGGACTTCCCGCTCCGGGCCCGGAAACTCCGCTCCGGGGGCGGAAATTCCGGCCCGGGTGCGGACGTAAGTTTAGTGGTCGTAAAGGGATTCTGTGAATAGCAAAAGTCCTAAGTTCATTTTGTGAATCGCTAAAGTAGTAAGTTCATTCTGTGAATACCAGAAGTACTAGGTGCATTCTGTGAATACCAGATTGGTACTAAGTTTAGGATTTAGTCTTAAGTTTGTTCTGTGAATCGGGCCCAAGGTGTCCAAAGGAGAAATACTGTGAAGAAAGTAAATGTATATTGCTTTCAAATAATTTTTATGATCTGGCAGGACTCTCGCTGGATCGTAAATAGTAAAAAGGAGTAGATGAGTTCTCAATACACTCTACTAGTAGGAATGCATATTGTGGTCCTTGTTTTTCAGAGGAAGTGTGGAAGGGATAAGTACTGTGATGATTAGAATTTTATTTCTTCTAAAAAATGTGATCTCACAAGTCTCGTGTGGGATTATTAAAAGTAGACAAGAGTAGGTGATATTTGAATACACTCAGGTATGCTAATTTGTTACTGTAGGAGGGAGTCTTAAGAAAGATGGTGTTTGTCAGAGTCTACTATTTATGCCCAATGGTTTGGGAGGAGTTGTGAGTAGATTTAAAGCTCTTCTCACATACATCCTCGTTTGCACACTCATCATCTGAGAGAGAAGTCTGACGGGAGAGGTCTGTTACTCCACATACACCCTACTATGTGCACCTGTTATCTGAGAGAAAGGTCTGAAAGGAGAGGCCAGTCCATCCACAGATAGTACAACACATACCCATCATTACAGAGAGAATTCTTTGCAGGGGCCAGTGACTCCACATACTACTGTACACAGTTGTTGCTCTGTGCGAGTTATAATTGAAAGCCCAATCTCTCCTCTCACCCTACAATACACTCCTGACATACATTGAAAGGTGTCACTAGAGAGGCTTCTTTCTCCCCACACCCTACTAGTGTTGACTATAAGGTGTATGTATTGTAATGACGCATAGTGTAAAATCCACACTCAAAACATTTTACAATTTGGCAAGACTCTCCCTGGATCATAAATAAAAAGTAATAAAACAAGTAGGGGGTTAGGGAAAATATGTATCAGGATAGAGGTTTCAGTGCAGATGCTTATGTTTTTGTACAGTATTATACACACACTCTAGGATACAGAGCTGGTATTCATGAAATATGGGTTAAATGTATAAGAGTTGGTCAAAGGCAGGGGTGGAGGCAGGTATTTGAGTGCTCTCATACTCTCAAGCCTTTTGTGGGAGTCAGTATATAAAAATGGAGCTATAACATGAAATAATCACACAACTTTGCAATAAGGTGGCTCTGACAAGACTGAGAACTGGATGCATTCCTTGATGTTATTAGGCAAGATCCTGTTCCTTTCTGAAGTGAAGTGCCATCCATCTTGCATATAGGCACCTGACATATCAAAATGGATGTTGTTATGCTATATAGAGCCCATGCCATGGTCATGACGAAATGTAGAATCGTTTTTATAACATGCTTCCCAGACTTGTCAATATTAGGACAAACGTCTTTGGACCACTGCCATTTTTGACTTTAACATATACTAGAATATACATTGGTAGAGTGAGGAAAGAGAGACATAAATAGTGAAAAGGCCTCCTGCCTTTGGATTTCAAGGGCACTCCTGTGATTGTGCCTAGGTCATTGCCACCACATTGCACTATCATCAGGTCTGGGTGCTCACAATCCAAAATGCTCTCAAGCATTGGCAACAGTTGGTACTACTTCATACCACTATGGCCAATCCAAGTGATGTTCAAATTTGGAAGTCCATGATTCTTGTTCATGATTTTTGTCAATACCATAATTAACAGCCTAGTCTCTAGTTCAGTGGATGAAGCTGTGTCCCAAAATCCAGAGGCGAACCATGGTACAGTATGGAGATGTCAGTCACAAGAGGAGTGCTCAGCAGCATGAGTAAGCTTGAGAAGGAATATGGATTTTCAAAAGAAGAAAAAAAATGGAAGGGATTCAAAAATATAAATGTATTTGGTAGATTTTTGGCAGGGTGAAAAGTAGCTTAGATTGTGACCTACTGCTGTTTGTATGTTGCACAGTTATTTGTTAAATTGGAGGAGGATTTCTATTGGGTGATTAACAAATTTTGTTATGATCCCAAGAGTCTCATGAGAGTCAATAACAAGCGTCTGCAGTCTCGGGAAGGAGCCTATTATGGTGGGCTTTTCTGGCTCTCGCCGGAGTCTTGCAAGAGATTATGTGAAAGATAAAAGGGAAACACTACAAACATATATATAGATAAATATATATAAATAGATCATTAAACTATAGGATAGCTCTGAAAAGAACTGTGACCTTTTACCATGATGTTCATGGCAGGCCTTGCAGAGACGATATGGACCCAAGTGCTTCTCCCCAACGGTACTTACCATTTAAATACCAGTCACAACTACATGATTAGATCAGAAATAGGGAAGTGGAACTTGATGGTTGGTGCTGTCAGTCTAATTCTCAAGTTGTCGGCCTGTAGTTGACATGGGAAATAGGAAAAAAGAGGTTTAGGATTCACGTCCTCTACAAACCCTTCTCAACTAAACCATACCTAAGGACCTCTAAAAACGTGCAAGTCAACCTGATATTATGTTGCACCGGGAATGAATTTAGGGGATGAGGATTAAACAAGTTATTTTATTAGGATGGAAACTGGTTCCTCTCTCTGGACTACTGAGAAGCTCCTGATTCCCCTCCTATAGGAAATGTAATGTTATTAAACTCTACCTTCACAGCAACCTCCCCTAAACATTGTCTCCAAAAACATTCGCATACATTTCCGCAAAAGATACATGGTATACCCGCAAGAGATCTGGAGTCCTTTCCAAGAGTTATAATGTTGCTTCATATTAAACTCTTTATATGCGTTCTTTTGGTAGCTTCCAGAATGTTGTTCTTTTAAAGATTTAAGAATGGTTACCTTGAGGTAAAACTATATGTTAACATCTTTTGATGCTCTTGTTACAGGTACCTGTGTAGATGCAGCAATGAAGCTGGCAGGATCATATCGTTGTTGGATGGAAACTTTCTATGTGATCGAAGCCTGGATGAAGCAGGCAGGGAAAAGGCTACAACTCAGGTAAGTGGTTCTAGTAGCACTGGTGATGTAACCTACATTCACGTGTTATCTTCTCTGGGGCATGGAGCAGGCCAATGGAGAGGGGGGCAGGGAACAGATTTCTCCTTTGGAAGTCTCAAGACAAGGCCTCCTGTTTTCAGCATGGTTTAAAAACTAAACCATGACCAAGATGGCTACCGAGATTTGCCATGATCCCGCAAGATCTCCGAAAAACCTGTGTTGGCACAGCAAATTGCTGAAAAATTGCACAATGCTCAGGCAGCTGAGATCTTTGGGCACAGATTTGGGCACAGGTCTGTAAAAACTCCAATAAGCAGCATACAAACCTTGAGGCTGAGATAATTTGACACTCAGGTATTTTGAACTAAGTAAAAGTCATGCACAGTCTCTGGGGGCTGACATATATTTATGCATATTATAGGTTGTGCACAGGCTTTGGGGTCTGAGGTATCTGCGAACATATGAGCACAATAAAGTCATGCGCAGGAAAACTATGAGTCTAAAAGGGGTGATTTACAGGGGAGCCAGGGTGGGGAAGAATGGGGCGTGACGTGACCCTGACACTATTTTTCAACTATAAAAGTATTTTAGTGTTTTGTAACATTTGATATATTTTTTGCATTTTTAACCTTTTTTAATAGGGTAGAACAAAAACATACAACATACCTACGTAAAGCTTAAGTTTAGCTGAGAAAAAATCCTATCTTTACTAATTCTAAATGCCCTTTGTGAATACCGAAAGTTGTAAAGTTATGATTTTGTCTCAGTTGAACTTAAGTTTTGGTCTTAAGTTTAACTTAATACCAAAACTTAAGTTTAACTGAGACAAAATCCTAACTTTACTACTCCTAAATGCCCTTTGTGAATACCAAAAATCGTAAAGTTAGGATTTTGTCTCAGATTACTTTTGTGATCCACGCCAAGTGCCCCAGCCTATTTAGTCACACTTCTACGCTGGAGTGGCGTACGTTTGACCATCCCACTGTGCTTCCGCTTACATGGGACGACGACACAGATACATGACTGAGATCTTCCCCACTGCCTGAGATAAGATGGTTGCGTCCACCGTCCACAACACTACAAGCACCAGCAGTATATGTACACATGGAGAGGTTTGTGCTCTGCATAGTGAGGTCTGTCTAGCATATCACCTCTACACTTGGTATTGTGTGCATTATTATTGGTGGGTGATTTGCATCCTTCACATATGTTTGGTTGCCACATCTTGCAACATTCAGCTATTGTGTGGCTGAGGGGCCATGCAGTTTTTGGAAGGTTTACTGTCCTTTTGTGCGCTGCCTCGGTGGTAGTAGGGGGGGTGGTCCGGGGGGAGGTCCTGAGGGTGGTGGCAGTGGGTTTTGTTGCCTTCTTGGGTGTGGGAAGTGCATGATCAGTAGCTCTATGACATGTGTTGGTCTTCAGATGTGACTCCGGGCTGGGCTCCCTTTCACACTGTAGGTAGTCGTCCTACTTTACACCAGAAAAAGGCAGATGTTACATTCCTACTGTTAACACAGCTTATTGCCTGTTTTTGGATCGCACCACAGATTTGGCTGCTCCTTGAAAATATCCTGAAGTGGTGTTTTCGTGGTATTTTTACATAGGAACACCTACTCTGCATATTATTAACGTTAGTTGTTGCTCTCATTTGTGGCGATTTGTTTTGGTGGAAGCTATTGCTGGAAAACCGGCGATATCGGCTGTTTTCATCAGGTTGAGAATGGAATGATAATTTAAAATCACTGAAAAAACTATAGGTTTCATGAACATTATAATTAGAAATTAGCATTTAAAAAAACCTTTGAAATTCACTGAAAAAACATAGGTTTCAGGGACGTTATAGTTAGAAATTAGCATTAAAAAACCTTAGAAATTCACTGAAAAAACCATAGGTTTCAGGGACGTTATAGTTATTTGGACATTTCACTCGTACAAAACCAGAGAAATTCGAACATTATAGTTAGCAGAGCTAACTATAACGTGTCCCCTGCAATGCACTGCTGATTACGTCACATATTACATTACTCATGACATGGCCAGTGACATCACTGATGACATCTCAAATTACATCACTGATGACATCATCCATGTGATAATCTGATGCACCTCCTCACACCCTAATATAACCTTTGATACACCCACTCTAAAATACAGACTACCATTTTTGAAACCAAAGACAAATTAATATCAGTTACTATATTCCCACTGACTAATTCCTAGCTATACACGCACATTCATTCATTCCCCCATACAGTTACTCATACATGCAGTCACTCATCAATACAGCACTATTACATGTACTCATACACCTAAACAAACACTCATACACCGTCACTCATCCATAGAGTTATTGGCACACCTAGCTAGTCATGTAAAGAATCAATAACACTGCCATTTACTGACCTATACAGTTATACATTCACTATCTAAGCTATTCACACAGATACTAACATATACTTACTCTCTTATACAATCACTGACACAAGCACACACTCATTTATAAAGCCACTCTCATAATTACTCACTCTCACATAGTCATTTATATACTTCAACACTCACATATACTGCCTTTCACATATGTAGTTACTCACACATATACCAGTGAGACATACATTCACTCACCAACACACTGATACACACACTCACTAACCTATACAGCTATTTCCACAAGCACTATTGAACCCATACACCCAGTAAATTATCCACTCACACATGTAGGCAGAAAGTTACACACCGCTCACCCACCTACACACACAAACAATGAGCCACCCATACAGATACTCATGCAACCAATAAGTAACCCATATAGACAGTCATGTACTTAATCATCAACCCATGCAGCAGCTTATACAGCAACTGAGAGACTGATACAGACATTCACACAATTTAGTCACTAACCCATGCATTCATTAAGAGACATTTAATCACTAACTTATACAGTCAGTCACACACCTGTTAAATCCTCCACCCAGACACTTAGACACCAACTCATTCTTTAATACACCTTGGCATTAACATATATAAAATATATTTAAAGTTTGCAAAAACACATATTCACTGGATGATGTCATCAGTGATGTCATTTGAGATGTCATCAGTGATGTCATCAGTGATGTCACTGACCATGTCATGAGTGATGTAATATGTGACATCATCAGCAGTGCATTGCGGGGGCGTGAGTTGTAGTTAGCTCTACTAACTATAACGGCTCAATTTCTTTGGTTTTGTACTGGTGAAAAGAGCAACTAACTATAACGTCCCTGAAACCTATAGTTTTTTTCAGTGAATATATATATATATATATATATTCACTTAAAAAACATAGGTTTCACACATGTTATAGTTAGGTGGATATTTCACTCGTAAAAAAACAATGAAATTCCCCCATTATAGTTAGTTCAGATAACTATAACTCGCGCGCCCGCAATCCTGCTCATGACATCACATATTACATCACTCATGACATGATCAGTGGCATCACTCATGACATCACTGATGACATCATCCTTGTGATAGAGTGGCGGTCGCGCGAGTTATAGTTATCTTAACATGTGTGAAACCTATGTTTTTTTCAGTGAATTTGCAAGGTTTTTTAAATGCTAATTCCTAACTATAACGTGTGTGAAACCTATGGTTTTTTCAGTGAATTTCAAAGGTTTTTTAAATGCTAATTCCTAACTATAACGTGTGTGAAACCTATGGTTTTTTCAGTGAATTTGCAAGGTTTTTTAAATGCTATTTTTTAAATTTTTTTATTTTTTATATTTGTTTTTTTACAATATGCTACCTATGTATATAATTATTGATTTAATGTATCCTGCAATATGGGATGGCTCACCTTTTTTTTAAAAAAATGTTTAGATATAATTGAACAGCATAGTTAATATCTTCTACAAACCTCTAAACATTGTTTTTTATTTTTTTTTTAAAGGGATTTTTACCGTGCACTTAAGCTTACGGTGCGCGCACGGTACGGTACAAGTACGGTGCGCGCACGTTGTTTGCATGGCTACGTGCTCCGTGTGCGTATGTGTACGTGATTTACGTACGCATGCGTACTTCGTCTGTGATGCATACGCGCAGACTCCGTACGTGCATGCGCGCGTGCTCCTTACGCGCGTCCGCCGTACACGCATGCCCCTAATGCGCATGCACGCGTGCGTCGTACGCGCGTGCTCCGTATGCACATGCGTGCGTCTTACGTACGTGCATGCGTACTTGTACCGTGAGCGCACCTTAAGCGTACGTTGCGCGCATGGTAAGTCATGTGATCAAGAAACAACACTTTCATTTTCAGAAACTTCCAACACCACACCCATTCCCCTCATTATTACTTCTGATTGCCTGGGAGAAGGAGCTGAACTGTTTTTGTGATACAATGGCAGAGCAGCAGTCATCTTCTGGGAGTGAGCAGAAGAGCCTTATCAGACAGAGACAGAGGAAACAGAAAGATTCTTTGGTCTGGCAATATTTTACATTTCCAGAGGGGCAGAAGAAAATCAATGCTCCCAAAGTCACCTGCAAACTTTGTGGGCATGTCTTATCTAGAGGAGATCCTAAGAAGAAGTACTCTTTTAGTATCTTCACTATGTTCAGGCACATTAGGGATGTACATCCTGTGACTTTTGCTCGAGCTACTAGAGGAACCCCTCAAGCAGCTCAGCCGAGCACATCCGCAGAACCTCAGCCGAGTGCATCATCGGCAGCTCAGCCGAGCACTTCCTCTGCGGTGGGAGTGTCACCTTCTTCTGATCCTCTGGACATTCACCCTATGTTTGAGAGGGTGCATATATGGTGCAATACTTGTTATGCACTTATTGCTATTGGGGAGTCCTGCATTTCCCTATTAGATAATAAGATACAGCAGCACAAGTGCGGCCCCATATAATTTTGCCATTCTTTCCTTCCTCTGTCTCTCTATTAACACAACGGCTCTTTTTAGAGCCACCTTACATTTTAATTTTTTTAATTTTTATAATCTTTTTTTTTTCCCGCCGTGCGCGCATGGTGCGCGCACCTCTTGTGTTTTTAAATAAAATAAAATATTTATTCCCCCTTCATGGTCCTTGAGGGACCTCATTTCAAAAGGTAGGGGGTTAGGAACTCAGTACTCTACCCCCTTTTCACATTCTGCACCTTTTTTTAAAAATTGAAACACTCTTTTTATTTCTTTTTTTGCATATTTTAACCCATTCTAAATGATTTCTACCCCCAACATGACTTCTGCCTGCTAGCATAGCATTAGATCATGTAACAGTTGTGTGTGTAGAGACGTCAGAACTTCAGCACATGATGCTTCTAATCCAAAGAGCAACAGTACATTTCACAGATGAAGGGAACAGAGTCTTCCTCTTGATCTTTAGACACTGGATCGATACTTACTTATAGGTTTTAAAAAAAAAT
Organism: Triturus cristatus; assembly: GCF_964204655.1. Classification (NCBI taxonomy): domain Eukaryota; kingdom Metazoa; phylum Chordata; class Amphibia; order Caudata; family Salamandridae; genus Triturus; species Triturus cristatus. The sequence continues at coordinate 130,784,724 of NC_140582.1, forward strand.
CAATTAACACAATGTCTCTTATTAGAGCCAAACAACAACCAAACACTTAATCTTTTTTTTATTGTATTTTTAAAAAAATTATTTTGTCGCATCTCTATGCTTCCCCAGCCCAGGCCTACAAACTGCAGCCATGCGCCAGCGCAGGCTCCCTTGCACCATGGTACAAGGATGCCTGCATGGTGGGGAGATTGTTCTTGTGCAGGAAGGGACACCTTCCTGCAGAAAAACAATCACAAAAGGCTTTTTCCTCTTTCAATGCGTGCTGTAGAATGAAGGACGCACTTAAATTGGAAAAAACGAGAAGAAATAAAAACATTTCTCCTCGTTGTGCCTCACAACACCACCTCTAGAGTTTCTTAGCATTCACACACATCTCTACAGTTACGTTTTCTCATAAACCTGGAGATGTGTCTAGTTCTTTGTGTATTGCATGGGAACACCCAAAACAACACCCATGGAACGCCCCTTCAACACACAGTGCTGTGTGTGAAGTGGCTGTATTTATGTGGAGAGGAAAAGTCACGCAGGGTGGCTTTTCCTCTCCTTGTAAATATGAAGGAGCTCCCTGCACCACTAGTACGTTATGAAAAGTGACGTAATGGTGGCGCAGAGGCCTTGTTAATCTGCCCCAGAGATGTAATGGAAATTAAGGGTAAGACAGACAAAGGGAGAGAGACAGAATCAGACACAGAGAGGAAGGGACTGAGAAGGAGTAAGGCAGTTAGAATGACTGAGACACATGGAGACAGGGAGAGATACATATTTGAAAATGTAGTGATGGAGGCAGTAAACCTAGGGGAGTAGTAGAGAAGGAGCGAGGGAGTTACGAAACAGCAGTAAATGAAGAAGACAGAGAGAAGGGGAATGAGAAAAGCAGAGTGAGGAGAAGTGAAAAAAAGGGAGCATGAAAGTGAAGGGGTGAGAAATACAGATATTTCTAACTTACCTGACCAACAAAATAACTTAATTATAAATAAATGATTTTTACTAAATGCTAGAAAAAAATGGATACATTTTCCTAAATTTTCTTTCTCGATCTGAAAAAAAAGAAAAAAAGTATTAATATTTAACAATACATTTTAGAATACAGTATACATATTTTCATATTTAACAAAGACATTTTTTGCCCTTTTTTGCTGTTTTCAGAATATATTGAATTTCACTGCAAATTGTGAAACCAATTGCATTCATCACTTAACAGCGGGCAAAAAAATTAACAATCTGAAAGATTATTTAAAAAAAGCCCTGAATCTCTTCTCAGTAAAACATACATTGATAGAAATGTAATATATATAATAAAAATATCATCTAACAACAATAACTATTTGCAATAAATATTGTCTGTAAATATTGTTGCTTAAGCTCATACACCCAAATAATATCTGTCAAAGAAGTCCACAAGAGAAATTTTTACGTTTCCATGAGGCCAAATGGTAATTTTTAAATTCTTTTTTGATGAAATATCCAATGGTAATCCAATAAAATCAAAAAAATGGTTTGTTCAGATGCTGCAATTTGTATTTAAAATTTTGGTTTTAGATAAATTAAGTAGGAATTTGGTAATTCTGCAGGCAAACTTTGCTTGAAAATCAATTGTGAATCATTGACCAGAAGTTATAGAAGGTCCATCATAGAAAATTATTGCAACTGCAACAAAATATTTTCCAGATATTGATAATTGATGTCCTGTAAACTTCTTTATTAAAGTGTCCAACTCTACAACGTTGCATGATTAAAATTACATACTGTCCATATTTATTTAAAAATAACGTTGATAACATGTCTGATTTACATTGAGAACATTCCATGTTGTGATTGGCATCTTTAACTGATTTACTAAAAGTCACTGATTTACTCTCTGGTAATCTTAAATATATGAACCTTTCAGAATCAACATTAGAGCTGCATGTGTTCAAACAGTTTTCACAACTATGTTCCCATTTATAAGAGAGACCAAACATATTTTCTATTTCTACCCCTTCATCTTCCAGTACCATAAGCATATACATCAAGAATTCCTGTGCATCTTTCTGGACATTTTGAGTAAACTGTGTGCATCCTGAACATACATCTAAAAGTTTTCTAACATCAGAAGCACTTTTTATTTTAGTTTTATCATTACTCAGCTTCTCAAAAAGAAAACTCAGCAGAGAACAGAATCTTTTTACATGATTAAGTATTATCTGCTCTTGCAAACTTTCAAGATAAAATACAACATTCAGCACTACATTAGCGTAGCAGTTGACACCAGAGCTATTTTCAAAATGACAACCAACAACCTCTTCAACACTGTCCTTTTTCTTTTTGCATGCAATCACATCACTCTCCTTTTGTTTTCTCTTCTGCACATCCTTATTACAGATATTCTCAATTCTCCTTTTCTGACAAACAACACGTTTTTCAAACACAGGATACTGACCTAAATGAGGAGCATAGCTTCTTCTTAATCTATTATATTCCTTTACACAGTTTGCATCAGCATTAACTTTTGAGTCATCAAAGTCTATCATGAATAAACCAGATAATATTTTCACTCGTGACAAAGCAACATATGCCATACCTTCTTTAAACACAGTAGATCCAATGTTTACAAAAGCACTATCTACAGTTAATCCTTGAGATTTGTGAATAGTTACAGCATATGCTAGAGAAAATGGAAACTGCTTCCTACGTACATATAAGTCTTTCACAAGCAAGAAACGAACTGAACAACGACACATGTCTTTAACCTCTTCAATCTGATCAAATTTTATTTTTAAAAATTAAATTCCAACTTTTTTCTGGTAATTTACAAAACCCACAACTTTACCCATAGCTCCATTCACTAAATCGTTCTCTACATCCAAATTACGTCTTAAAATTACTCAACAGTTCATACATACATAAAGATTCTTTTCTAAACCGGCTGTTTTCGAGATGTTTTTCTCTAGAGAATCCAATTTAGTTTTCAATTTGCTTTTCAATATAATTGTTATTCCCTCATGTTGTATTTTATCCACAGCTTCCAGTTTGACAATCTCTTCATTTTCCAATTTCAAAAGTACTTGATTGAATATAGAGCACTCATGTAGTATTGGCATTAAGCAGATTACAGTATTTTTTCCAGCAATTTTTTTGTATATTTTCTCTGGAACAATGTGTTCTGTTGGGAACAAATTACATAGCAATCGACTCTGTAAAGCTTTTCTGCCATGTTCTGTGAGTAGTCCAATTCTGATATCTTTGAGAATACTTGCATAATCATCATCATTTGCCTGCCGCATATTGGTAATGAGTTCTTTATACTCAAAGTATGTCCAAATATTCACATTACCTATACTTCCTAACGACTTTTTAGTGTCTTCATGTGTAAGAGTTTGAAATACTGGTTGTCCTTTAACTGGAGTGAGCTGCAGAAGATCCCCAAAAACTATAACATGTTTTCCTCCAAATAGTACATCATAGTTTGTCTTTAGAATTTGCTGCATTCTTAAATGCACAAAGGCAAGCATTAAGTTTGATACCATGCTTACCTCATCAATGATGAGAACTTTCATTCTTTTCAATACTCGTGCAACTTCAAAACATGCTTCTCCTGTTAGCTTGTGGTATTGTATTTTGTTTTCGTGCTCTACTGGTAACATTAGCAAACGATGGAGGGTAATTCCTTTTATGTTATATGCTGCTAACCCAGTTGGAGCAGTAACAACACAAGACAAAGTTGAATCTGTTTTTTGCTGTAGGTAGCTTCTAATTACTTTAATCAAGAAACTTTTTCCAGTTCTGGCTTGTCCACTCACATACATTCTGATTGGTTCAAACGATGTGCATGAGCACTCTTTATTTTCATGTAGTAAACCATGATCAATTTGTTTTGTGACTTCCTCATAAATTTGTTTTTGTTCATCATTCAGTTGCTGTTCCAAACTTGGTAAGTTTATTAAATCTTCCTGAGCTTGATTCATAGCTGTTTCCACTTCAGCCATGGCTATTGCAGCTTCATTTTCTACGATTGGTTGTCCTAGGGGATCTTGACTGAGCGTCCCAGAACTTTGACTGTCTTGAGAACTGTCTCTAGCTACTTCAGCTGCAATTGTTGCTTCTTGTTCGATTTCTTCATTTAACATTTCTACATAAGTTGTGAAAGTACTGCATTCGATGGTATCTTTGCATGCATTAAAGGAATCTTCATAGCTTTGAAAATGTCTAAGTAATTCATCCTCTGAGCGCCATGGTTTGAACAACTGTAAAAGTGCTAAGTGGTAAAATTCCTTCTTGTCAGTAGTGTCGCAACTCAGCTTTCTGTGATTAATCAAACTTCCTTTTGTTTGTTTTACCAAACATCCTTCCTCACCAATGACTTTATATTTTCCATTGTTGATGTCTTCTGTGGCATTCCGTTTATAAATGTAGTTCTGCAGCACTTCATAGAGACATATGTTCTCAAGATGATGACTTCTCTTTGGGTAATATGTGTCCAACATGTTTGTTCTTAAAATGTCTGTACTTTCAGGTTCGAACTCTGCTAAATATTCAATTTCTAGAATAGATTTTAGTACCCAATTTCTCATTCCTGCAAGGTCTAAACTTACCCAAATTATTCTTCTGGATTTGGAGTACAGACTTGCAGATGATAACCTATCTGAGCATTCGTAGGATCCAATTTCTCGATGCGATAACATCTTTAAACTGAAACTGTATTGCTTTTTACTGACAGTCTTCTCATGAGAAATCTCTTCCCACATTTCTTTCAATTCCGTTTTCTCAGATTTAGTGATGTAAGATGTGACATACCGATCAACAGCAATAGAATTGTCAGCTACATACTGTATATCCATGTTAGCATTCCACATGCATAAAATGACTGGGTTGTAGTCATTTATATATTTTGACTCTTCTTTTCTTCTTAGGTTATAGGTATTCTTAGGCGATTTTCTTGTAATAGTATGTCGCACAGCTGACATAAAACTGTTTACTCTTCCTTTTGAAAGAACAGGTCGTGGAAATCCAAATCGACATTTTGTGTAGAATTTATCTTTACTCTTGTACTTTCTTTGACAGTATTTTCCACACCGATGACTTTGGAAACGTAAAACTTGCTCTTTTAAGTTTTTTCTTCTGTGCTTTTAGGTAAAGCACATGTTGCATATCCTTCAATGAAAGATAAAACTGCATCATCAGAATCTGTTCCAAATTTTGGGGCATCCTTGATCCACAACAGCATATGAATATGAGGAGCACCTCTTGCTTGGTACTCTTTTCTCCAAAAGAAATCCACAACTTCTGCAAGAGGTGGATTTTTTTTATTGCAGATGAAGGACATCATAGCCTCAAATCTGTGATTGAAATATCTGCAAACATTAACCGGATTCAATGAGCACAATTCTCCTGCTGTCTTGTATTGGATGTTTTCAATATTTGAATTTGCCTCTCGAAGAAAATCCAGTAAATCATCCCAAGTGTACTCTGCACAGCTTAGGGTAAGGAACCATGTAGGAGTTCCTAAATTTCGTAACATACATTTCAATTCTCCATGGCGTCGGTACCAATATTCATTAGTCCCACGCTGACAAGCCATCAGATTTATTAATTGTAATTCCAAATGATCATCTCGCTGTTGCACTTTGTTCAGAAAATCCTTTGCAGACACATTATGTAGATGTACTCCAGTTTTCAAAATGTGATTTACTGCATAAGATAGTGCTGATAAGTCACTTTCAAATAAAAGATGGAACAAATAAGGAATACTTTGACGAAATCTTGGATCTTCTGCATATAACCTTGTAGTCCGATACTCAGAAGCAGTAATCTGTACTGGACGTTCATCATATCGTCCACCTTTTCCTGTAGGAAACAGCTGGGGAAAACAGCGAGCTTCCAAGCTCTCCTCCCATACACTCACAGGAGTTCCTTTTGCTTTTTTCATCTGAAAGAGATCAATAGTGTTTCCCATAACTTCTTTAGAATGAAGAGGATGTATGCTGAAATGTTCATAAATTTCTTCTTCTTTTGACTTATCCCCTTTTTCAATTTGCCCAGTTGGTATTCCTGAGTCTCCTAGTAAAACTTCTTCATCTTCTTCCAAATAAATTGATTCATACCATTTATTATTTCTTTTCAAATATAAATTTGCTCTTTGTACTTTTCGTACATCCACCAGCTCCTGCCAAATTTTCTTGTTCTTTGTTGGTACACCATTAACCAGAATAACTAATGGTTCAGTTTCCAAAGTATCTGCATCAATTGTTTCAATATTTTTTTTCAAATCTAATGGCAAATAGACAACTCTTCCTTTTAAACCTCTTTGTAAATCTGTAGGAGGTAATTTGCATGTTTTGGGCTCCCTACGAACTATAGTCTGAAAAGGATGGACACATTGAATGAGTATAGACTCATACGTATTTAAATCACTAAGTTCTGCAGGAATTTCAACCAATTCTAAATTATTATGTACAGCTCTTGCTGGCATTTTATTTTCTTCTAACTTGTTATAACAGTATTTACAAATACGGTGATATTCACCCAAATCAAAACAATTTTCCAGAAATAAATATGTAGCAAAATCCATCCACTTAGTATTATTTTCTTTTTCACTTATTTTACAGAGATCAACATACCTTGTTTGATTTTTATAATGGCTTCTCCGGCAACAAATACAAGTAATATTTGGTCTTTCATTAGAGATGATAGTACATTTTGTCATTTGATCTTCAAATGTTTTACTAACAGTGGGTTCTACATTCTCTTCCATATTTTCTTGAATAACTGTGTCATTTCCTGCACTTTCTTGCTCTGGACCAAAGTAACAAAACTCAATATCCTCACAAACCTTCTTCACATCTGTTACAGATCCACGGAACAGAGCATTATTCAACTCATTTAACTTTAAAGCTGGACTTTTAGCAAAATACAATCTTCTCACAAACTTTCTCCTTTCAGTATGATGAACAGCCAGCATCCTAAAATGGTGAAAAACACTTTGACAAACTTTCCTAGAAAGACAAGCCAGAGAATGTCTTTGCAAACCAGTATTCTCTCTCACTCTGCATGGATCTAGTCTTTGAAGCACCTTAATCTTCTGTTTAACACTTTTTTTTACTATATTCTCTTAGAAAATCACGAAATTTATCAATTGATTCATGTCGTACAGTACAAATACTACTACAATTCCAAGTGTACACTGGGGCTTTAGGATGTCTCCCCATAACCTCATCAGCTAACACTTCTTCATCATTTCTTGGAACCATTTTCTCCTTTTCCATTACACAACCATCCTTAACTTCATAAGCTCGACCACTGGTGTCAACTGCATGCAGCAAACTATTACTTTGAAGATAACTCTCTTCATTAAAAAATGGTTCACTACTTGAACTATGCTTCCATTCTCTTTTTCTTTTGCTTTTTGACTTCATTACATTTACTAATTTATCTAATGAACGGATCCTGTTCAAAATTAAAATGAATAGTTTTCTTTTTAATTCCAAAGCCTTGGCAACAATTGTTTCAATATGTTTCCTTTTCTTATAAAATTTGTTTTTCTTCCTATATTTTTTCACATCCTTCAACAAATTGAACATCACTCTTCTCTCAAACATTTTTCTACAAATGTTTTAAAATCTATTTTTCTTTTTAAGTCATTCTTTCTTACTTCTGTTTGTAAATTAGCATTCAGTATATTCTGTCGATTGTCTGGTTGTTTTGTACTTGAAACACTATTCCCAGTGGATATTTTTGTTACATTTTTTATTAGCTTGAAGATATTTTAAAAAAAATCCTTAGTCTGCTTACCAGAAGGCTTTTTCTTCTTTCCAACATGAGGTTTCCCAACTAATATTTGTTGTCCAGTTGTCTTCAAATATAGATGTTTTTGCTGTTCTTTTCTCTTTCTTGATTTTATAGGCATCTTTAATTTATTTCAGTGTTGCTCAGCAATACCTGAAAGAAACTAAAAAAAAAATACATTTATGTAATTTAAATATATTACTATATTTTTTATGAGCTTTTCAAAACATATCATATGAGCTATCCCTTTCCTACAACTGCACGTCTTACACAAAAAAAGCTACTCAAATTAAATCTCTGACAACAAATTCCTGTGTGCACACAGACTCATAGTGTGATTGTAGGCAGAAATCGATTTTTCATTGGCAATTTCAAAGCACATTTTCAGCTGTGGTTTTGCATGTGATAATTACTGTAAGAGTCTGACACATTTTCCTTATAGTTTAGAGAGGCAGAAAATGAGCACATGTCCTAACAGCTACTTGAGAACATGAGCATGTGGAACCTGGGAAAGTGATTAGACTAGAGCAAAGGAAATGAGCCTTGGTGACGTTGAATGTGTTAGCGTTACACACTGCTATCTGAAATACCACACAGTGCTGAATACTTAGCATGTGAGTCCATGAGAAGCAACTGCCTGTGTACTAAGAGCGTGCTTCTGGAGACTGTGTATTATCAGGTGAAAGAGAGATCTGCATGGACGCTTGCAGAACTGTATGAAGACTGCACAGATATATGTAAGAGTACATGTGGGGTAAGGGTTATTTGCAGTTTGGAACATGTAGGATCTACCTCACCCATGGCAGGTGTGAAAGGAAAATCTACCCTGTTTTTTTCAAATGTGTTAGGATTTGCCTCTCATTTGTGAGATAGTGACTTCTGCTGAATGCAAACCATCACAGTTCAAGAAAACAAGCTGCCCCTTTCCTACGAATGCAAGTCTTACAGAACCAGACCACCACAAATTAAATCTCTGACAACAAATTCCTGTGTGCACACAGACTCGTGGTGTGATTCTAGGCAGAAAACAGAATTCCTGGGTGATACCAGTACACCTTAACTTATGGTGAAGACATACTCCAAAATATCTGACAAGTTCAAGGCAGTTAAAATTCTTCCAAAACATAATATGTTAAACACAACTTTAAAACAAGAATCACATTTACATTTTTTTTTCAAAATGCACCACATACATCCCTTCTCAAATTCATAACTCACCTTCTAAATGTGTTAGCGTTACACACTGCTATCTAAAATACCACACAGTGCAAACCATCACAGTTCAAGAAAACAAGCTGCCCCTTTCCTACAAATGCAAGTCTCACAGAACCAAACCACGACATATTAAATCTCTGACAACAAATTCCTCTGTGCACATAGACTCATGGTGTGATTCTAGGCATAAAACAATATTCCTGGTTGATACCAGTACACCTTGACTTATTTTGAAGACATACTCCATATTATCTGACAAGTTCATGACAGTTAAATTTCTTCCAAAACATAAAATGTAAAACACAACTTTAAAACAAGAATCACATTTACATTTTTTTTATATCAAAATGCACCACATACATCCCCTTTCAAATTCATAACTCACCTTTAAAAGTAGTTAGTTGAGAAAGAATTGTGGCACTCACACAGCAGATTATCACAGCCAGAATCTCTGAACTGTACACCTCCAGCAGAACAAGTAAATGACAATGTTTCCCTCTCTTTTTTCACACATATACATGTTAATTTCAAATCATAGTGCTTCCCACATTTTTTCAAATGGAAACACACATTTCTATTGGTTGCAAATTTCAACCCTTTCCAAATGATCCCTACCCCCAACATGACTTCTGCCTGCAACCATAGCAATAGGTCATGGAACACTGGTGGGAGCAGAGAGGTCAGAAGTTCAGCACACAATGTTTCTAATCCAAAGAGCAAGAGTGCTTGACTTTTCAAACCTAACAGCAAATCTAAAGTAATGTTCTGTGGGTACACATTTTTCTGAACCAATACAAAACTTGCTTTTAAAAATGTAAACTTACAGCCTATTTTCTTGTGTAGAATGATCTGAAACAGCCAATGAGCTCTTTTCATTAAAAAAAGTATGTTAGCCTCCATTTTACAACTATCTTTCTTTTCATATTGCCATTCTACTGAAAGACAACATCTGAGTGCATCCAGATCTCCTTGAAAGATGTTCACAGTGTGGATTGTAGGTCATAGCTATGTCTTCTGGAGTGACAAGTATGCAGAAAAAAGAGGTATTTTCAAAGACCTTGCTTTGCCAAATGTAGATATTAAATGGATTGGTCAGAGAGGGTTAAAGTGGCACCAATTAATGCCCTTGGTGAAATCCTTTCTACATCTCCCACAGCCTGACCTTTTAATTGTGCACTGTGGTGGAAATGACTTAGGCACTTTAACTGGGGTAGGTCTGGAAATGCTAATTAAGGACACCTTTGTGCAATTGATGTCACTTTTTCCACAAACTACCTTTGTATATTCTAATATTTGCCAAAGGCAAAAGTGGAACTGGTCCAAACATTATTGTCCACAGATTGACAAAGCAAGAAAGCACGTCAATAAGTCTGTTTCTGCTTTCCTCAGAGACTATGGTATGGGTTAAATATACCACAACAACTTGCGTTACAACATGCAAGGCATTTATAGAGGAGACGGTGTTCATTTCACAGATGAAGGCAACAGAGTCTTCCTCTTGAATTTAGACTCTGCATCGGTACTTACTTGTAGGTACAAAAAACCACTCAATTAACACAACGGCTCTTTTTAGAGCCAACCAACATCTAAACACTTATACTTGATTTTTTATTCTATTTTTTTAATGTTTTTTTTGCCACCGTGCACCCACCGTGCGCGCAACCCGCGATATTTTTTTAAAATGTTTTTTTTTTTTTAGACCTAAAAGGTCTTTCATGGTCCCCCTGACAAGGCCTAGAGGGTCAGTTCTCCACCTTTCTTTTTCCCTGTCACACACACAACACACAAAATGGCGGCCGACACTTCCTGATTTCGACCGATTCGAATGTTGACTGTCATGAATCCACCAATCAGAATTACACTCGCGCACGTTACGGTGCCGTGCGCGTACGGTACGCGTACGGTACGTGTACGGTGCACTGCTATAGATATGTATGTGCTTTTATCTGCAAGTTTCTCAGGAACTACTGAACAGATTGACTCCATTTATGCAAAAGGCACATGCCTGACCTGAGGACTACCTCTCTGCCAAATTTCAAGTAATTCTGTTCAGCCGTTCGGGCTGTACCTTCGACTAAAGGTCCTATGGGAAAATGCATGGAGAAAACGCGTTTATTTCCCCCCTTTTTTCTCAGCCCCCGCTTGACCAATCCCCCCGAGACTTTCAGGGTAGGAGCTGAGCGGAGCGCCCCATTAGTTTTGAAAATTTCACGAGGATTCATCAACTGGCGCCAAAGTTATTCAAAATAGAATTTTCAGATTTCCTATGGAAACACGGTCCTAACTATAACTATCTACTGGCGATCGCCAGTAGATAATATATATATATATATATATATATATATATATATATATATATATATATATATATATATATATATATATATATATATATATATATATATATATCCAACAATCCTCACGCCACAGCACAAGGAAAAGCCACACTCAGGGATTTTCAACGAAGAAAATAATTGTTTGACTGACGCGTTTCAACCTAAACGGTCTTTGTCAAAGTCATCAAACACTCGGAAGTGCTAACTTTTCAATGCATCCTGAACCCAGTGAACATAGAAGACATACTTTCAGGGGCTTTATGGTTACATGAGGTGAGAAGCATTAGAAAACAGACTATTGCAGACAAAACTAAATATGTAGCAATAATTGAAATTTAACAGTTTTAAATGTCACTGTAATCCTAGAAATGCATATCTTTGAAAATACATATTTATAAACAACATTTTTTCCACACGCACCTAGCGTACTGACAATGTAGGTCAAGTGACCTTGAACATATGAATCAATTTCAGATGTTTGGCGGCAAGTGCCTTAGCATAATGTTTCCTCTGTTAGAGCTGCCTGACTAATGATATGCAATTAGTGGAAGTGTCCTACGCCTAGTGGCATTTTCTTTGTTAATGCGCTTTTCCTAACGCATCTATCACCCAACTCCACACCCCTGAGAAAGAAACAAATCAATTAACCCCCTACTGGATTATAAAGTGAAAACCAGATTTCACTTGTTTTCCCTGCTGCGCCGCATTCAGAATTATCCAAAAAGGATGAGATAAAATTAAAAGTAAAAATTAAGAATGGAAGGTAAGACGGAGCTCTTAGTGTCCAAATCTTGGAAGGTCACCAATGTAGTCCTGATTGCACTCTACCCTTAATGGACGTGGAGATCCTCATCATGGTTGAGGCAACCCGGAATCTTACTCTGAAGTCGTATAATGTATTCTGACTCCATGCACCGCAGCTTGCATTCAAGGTCGCCTCCTCTTGCGTGCGGCGGGATCCTGTCAATACCAAAATAGGAGATTTTAGAACAGATGTCAGTTACTCTCCCTTGTGCCTGCACACAATGTTTGGTAATAGCGTATGTGAGATCCCTATTTTTAATCACACGCAAATGCTCCAAGATCCTCTTTTTAACCGGAAAGATGGTACTTCCCACGTACCTCAAACCACACATGCAAGTCAACACATAAATGACAGAATCGCTGTTGCAATTTAAAAATGTGTGTATTTTGGCACTCCTGCCTGTTGGAAGCTTGTACTGCTTGAAATTGGGACTATTTGCACAGGCCTTATATTTCTCACATCTGTGGAACCCTGGTAACTCTTTCAGCCAAGATCCCTGGGTCTGCCTGCTTGGTGACATGTGACTGTGGACCAAAATGTCTTGCATTGAGTTACATTTGCAATAAGTGATGTGGGGGGATGGGCTGACTAGTTTGCCTATCGTCAGGTCTGTTCTGATCAGGTGCCAGTGTTTTCTTATTATCTTGTGTATTGCTTCAGAGGTATAGTTGTAAGTCGTAATAGGCCTCACCTCTTGTTTGCTGGTGTCCCTGACCTTGGGAATTAGGAGGCTCATCCTATCCCTGCTGGCCGCTTTGGTTATTGCTGCCCTGATGGTTCGTACCCACCTGTTCTGAATCTTCCTACCATGTTGCTCTCTTCCTCTGTGTAAACTTCTCTCGAGCTGCAATTCCTCTTGGCTCTGAGAAGCTCGCCGTAGGGGATGCTCCTCTTAAGGCTCTCTGGGTGGTGACGATGTGTGTGCAAGATACTGTTGCTGTGGCCTTTCTAAAGAGCCTAGTATGTATCCTGTCCTCTCTCACCTCCACTAGAACATCTAGGAATTCTATTGTGTTCTGGTGTATCTTGTTGGTGAATTTCAGATTTAGTGTGTTGCCTGATTGGCCTCTTATGAAAGTCTCAAGCAAATCCAGTGACTGTCCCGAATCAGAAAAATATTGTCAATGTAAAGAGTCCACAGAATTAGGTGGTCTGCATAGTGTAAGTTTGCTTCATTCCAAATGTGCTCTGCCTTCCACCACCCCATGAACATACAGGCATAGCTTGGAGCGAAGCAACTCCCCATCGCCGTGCCCATCAGCTGTTTGTACCATTGATTTTCAAATAGGAAGCAGTTATTTTTGAGACAAAATTGTAAAAATTCCATTAACATAGTAACATCATCATACATTGAAAGTGGTCTGTCTCAAAAGAAAAATGTACCTGATTCCAACCCTAGATCGTGTTCAATGCAGGTATAGAGTGCCACAACATCTATTGTGGCTAAAATGTAAGAAATTTTCCATGGGATTTCCTGTATTTTGGATATGAAATCCATGGTGTCCCTACAGTAGGAAGGCAAATTCATTACATACGGGCATAGAAAGTAATCCAGGTAAATAGAACTGTTCTCTAGTAGACTCTGATTAGCTGAAATTATGGGTCTACCTGGTGGGTCCCTCAGGTGTTTATGCTCCTTGGATAGCATGTAAAAAACCGGGTGACCGGTTTCTTAACTAGTAGGAATTGGAATTCATTCAGGCTTAACAAACCTTGACTGTGCCAGTTCTCCAAAAGTTTGTGGTACTCAAAGATAGTTTTGCTGTATTGGGACAGACTAGATCTCAAATAGCTCCCTGAGTACTCTAACTGTTGTTTGACTTCTAGTCTGTATTTATTGTTATCCCAGAGGACCGCGTTGCCTCCCTTGTCTGAGGTCTTTATGATAAACGAGTCCGCTTCTTTAGGGGATTTCAGCCCTGACCTTTGTCCCTCAGTCAGATTGGTGGCAAATTGATTGTCTCCTGCTCTCCATAGCTCCACTAGATCATGTATCACCATTTCATGTTAAATGTCAATTCCGTCATGTAGGGTAACAGGATTGAACTTGGACTTGGGCTTAAAATCACTCCTTGAACCTTGTCCCGTGCAGAGGCCCAAACTGCTGAGCAGCTCACGGTCCCTTTCCCAGTCTCTTGTCCCCAATTCCAGCTCCCTCAGAGAAGACAAAGTCTCAATGTCACCCATTTATAAGTCTTCAGTCAACAGGCTTGTGGAGGGCCCTTTATCCGCCACCTCTCTAGTGTCTCTACTTCTTTTCAGGGTATGTATCTTGAGTAACTTAAGATTTCTTATGAAGAAAAAAATTTCAATTCGAGTGCGAGAATATTCGAAATTGGTAATAGGGCAAAACGAAAGTCCAAGTTCTAAGACAGAGTGTTCATCAGTGGTAATAGCATGGGGGGATAGGTTAACTATGGTAAGTTTTGTGTTCTCACCCATCATTTGTTGCATTTGCTTTGCCGTATTCCTCTCCCATGTGGCTTCTCTTTGTCTTGCACCAGTGCCTCCTCTCCTTGGTTTTCTTTTCCATTGCTTCCTCCTCTTCCTCTTCCTCTTCCTCTTCCTCTGGGAGGTTTCTTTTTGCCAGTTTGACTCTGTACTAAAAAACGATATTCCTCAAGTGTGGTGAACTGTGCTTTGTCCCCAGCTGATGCACCTTGTTGTTCCTCCAAGTCTGAGCATGCATCTGAATTTGATTCCGACGTTGCTGGTTCCTGCTGCCATTGGGATTCTGTTTGTCTGAGATCCCGTCTTGCTGTTTCATATTTTTTGTCAAACGTAAGTACACGTCCCAGAGCATAATCATTCTTAACTCTTACGAATTTCCATCTTTTCTTTGATTTTATTCCTTCTTCAAATTTCACTAGTCACCCTTCCATTTCCTTCATGAAGATGTTAATCTCATCCTGAGAGGCATGTTTCTCAAGGGTGTCTTTCAGTGTTTTTATGTCTTCACTGACTTGTTGGAGTTCCAAGGCTGCATATTTAGAGAGTAGACCCAACATACATTTGCATGTTGACGCCATTAAACATGACCATTCCTCTAATAATTTCGGGCTCTGGTTTTGATACGTTGGAGTGATAAGGATTCTGAGTCCTCCCAGGGCCCTCCCCACCTTTATATAATTATCGAGGGAGATCACCTCTCAGCTACCGTTGATTTCTTTTTTGTACAATTTCTCCAGCCGGAATTGGTCCTGAATCAATGACCTCATACCTGCCGTATCTGCCGGAGGACCGCCTGTGTCATCACTCGTTTCAGAAAATAACGCTTCGGCTTCATCCAGCCTTTTGTGGATCGCATCACACATGGCTGATGATTACCTCTAATCATGTGGCGGTGTTCCAGTGAAATCCTGATCTCATAGACTTCGTATTTGGAAATCCCTCTTCCCACTATCTGACACGGTACACTCCTTTGTGCAGTGGAAGTGATAGCACCCCTGCCGTTCAATTCAGCAATGCTTGATTTCGATGGCAGCTCCAAACAGTACATCCGGCTTCCAAGTCACCGATCAGCCCTGACAGATGCCGAGCAGTAGCCTTTGCACCAGAATCAGTTTCCTGTAAAACCAGTGATTACCTCCCAGAGGGTCAGTTTCCACGGCGGTGAGAGTCGGGAAAGTGAAGCGAAGCAAACAGTTCCTGCTTTTCTTCCGACTGCATCCACCACTCGGGGTTGGTGCTGGCTAGGCGGGTGCAAGACCCACGTACACCTCCAACAATCCTCACACCACAGAACGCCACAGCACAAGGAAAAGCCGCACTCAGGGATTTTCAACTAAGAAAATAATTTATTGACTGACGCGTTTCAACCTAAACGGTCTTTGTCAAAGTCATCAAACACCCGGAAGTGCTACATTTTCAGTGTATCCTGAACCCAGTGAACATAGAAGACATACTTTCAGGTGCATCATGGTTACATTAGGTGAGAGGCATTAGAAAACAGACTATTGCAAACAAAAAGAAATATGTAGCAATAATTGAAATGTAACAGTTTTAAATGTCACTGTAATCCTAGAAATGCATATCTGTGAAAATACATATTTATAAACAATATATTTTTCACACTCACCTAACATACTGACAATGTAGGTCAAGTGACCTTGAGTCCTGAGGGTCACTAGGAGCCAACTAGCCCACCAGGTACCTCCAGTAAGCGCCACAGGGCTGCGTTGCAGAGAGGTAGTTTGAGGCCATTCCCCTTTTTACACCTCTGTAGCGCTTACTGGAGGCACCTGGTGGGCTAGTTGGCCCCCAGGGACCCTCAGAATTCAAAGAGACTTAATCCCCCAACTTAAAACTCACCACGGGGCACGTATGCAAAGTGATGGAGGGAGAGGGCGGGGCCTGATGTGACAAGTGTGCAAACGCACCTTATGGCGCGTTTTAAGTTGGGAGATTAAGTGCCCTTGAATCCAGAGGGTCCCTGGGGTCCAACTAGCCCACCAGGTACCTCCAGTAAGCGCCACAGAGATACGTTGCAGAGAGGTGTAAAAAGGGGCATGGTCTCGGACCACCTCTCTGCAACACAGCCCTGTGGCGCATACTGGAGGTACCTTGTGGGCTAGATTGCCCCCAGGGACATTCAGGATTGAAGGGGAATTAATTCCTCCGGCGCGATGCCAGCTTTTTTAACATCTCTTTTTAGAAGGGGGGCTGTGTTGTCCCCCTCCCTTTCCGATTTTTTGGGCCATTGGGACCCCATCACCACGGCCTGACCCCTATTTTCTTCATTTTTTACGTGGCCGCCTCCTGAGGCAATTTTCGGCCCCGGGGATCCCATCCCCCAGGGCATGGCCAGTATTTATTCATTTTTTATATATATATTTTGGAGGGGGCCCGCGTGGCCCCCTTCCTCAGGCCATTTATGGCCCCGGGGACCCCATCCCCCGGCCTTTGGTTTTTTGTTTTTTCTTGCAAGGGGAGATGGAGCCTGGCCTCTCCGTTGGGGACTGTGGGGGGAGCCCCAATCCCCCCACGGTCCCTGCCGGCTCCCCGTCTCCTGTGGGAGCCGACATTGCTTTTCCACACGGGGAGCTGCTGACATGCAGCCCCCGTGTGGAAAAGCAATCAGCTTTGGATTTTGGAAGCGGGAGCAGGAAACCTGCTCTCGCTTCCAAAATCCAAAGCAGATAACAGACCCCCTATTTTACATTTTTATTGCCCCGGGGAGGTGGTGGTCACCGGGGTGTTTAAATATTTTCAAAAATAGAAGCCCCGAGGGTGCCGATCCCTGGGGCAATGGGGGGCCTGGTGCCCCCGCGAACATTTAAGAAAAGCCCCAGGGGGTGCCGGTCGCCAGGGCTTGGGGGGGATTTGGTGGCCCCCCACACATTAATAAAAAAGATGCCCCAGGGCCGCGTGCCCTCCCGCATTTTAATAACATAGCCCCGGGGAGGTGGCGGTCCCTGGGAATGCGCCCCACGGGCCCCCGCAATGATAAATTATAAATTGAGCAATGCCCCCAGGACTTGGTCCACCCGGGGGCCTCATTTAAATGAAGCACAGGAGCCCACGCATAATTTCGGCGGGATTAGCGACCCCAGCACGAATTCCACCAAAATTATAAAAATAAATGCTTTTTTGGCTCTGGGGGTCCTTGTGGGACCCCCTGAGCAGGCCTAGGGGGTCAGGGTGTTTCTACCCTGCCCCCTTTTCTCAAAACAATTCTACTGTTTTGGAGTGTTGGCAGCCAATCACAGTGAAGCTCGTGGTCTGGAAGGTGTGCAAATCCACCGCTGCCTAGATATCGAAACTTATATTTTTTAACTTCTCAGCAACTACTGAACGTACTTACACCATTTAAAAAAGGTCGCTTTCTGAACCAAGCACTACCTTTTTGCCAAATTTGGTGTAATTCCATTCAGCAGTTCAGGCAGTTTCCTATGGAAAATTGATTTGAAACTTTTATTTTTTTAATTTCTCAGGAACTACTGAATGGATTTATACCATTTAACAAAAAGTACTCTTTCTGAACCAAGGGCTACCTTTTTGCCAAATTTGGCGTAATTCCATTCAGCAGTTCAGGCTGTTGCTTTGTCTATCTTGGCCCCCGCTTGACGAATCACCCTGAAACTTTATATATATATACACACACACACACATACACATATATATCTGCAAAAAAAACAAAGGTTAAAGTAATGGTATACTTAGGTGAAATGTTCAGTAACAACAAACAACATAAAGTTTTAAACTCTAATATCACAGAAATTTGCCAGTTATCTTAAGTAACTATAACTTGTATCCTAAGGTAACTCCCACCCTTGCAAAGCACAGTTTTCTTATAAATAATGTCATTACAAAGGTTGCAGGGACATTATAAATGATGTCATAGAAGATGTCCTGAGTGATGTGATATGTGGAGTATTTAGCACTGCATGGCGAGGACCTTTAGTTTTTTCAGTGAATTTTTATGTGTTTTTTAATGTAAAGTAATTTTTTATTACCATACACAAAGCCAACCCTCTACTGTGCTCGGTCTTTGGCTGTGCACATTCTGGGGTTGGTTCCAAGGCCTGGCCTCTTGCCAGGCCCTTTTCCCAAAGCCTCTACCCTCTCGCAAATACCCTGTATATAGAGCATATCTCTTATCTTTCTCCTACTATTAGCAATCATGTAAATTAAATGTAAATACACACAATACAACGTCTATTATTGATTACTTAAAAATATTTAATAAAGTTTCATAAAACTACATGTCTATGACTCTTTTTACATAGTTTTTATTAGTATATTTGTGAGGTGAAAAGTGAAAATAAGTAGTTAGAAATATATTATACATCCTTAAGAAAAATACAAATAATTCTTACTTCTACACATCTTTTACCCCCAAAATGCAACCATGAAAACAACCACATGAAGCTCTAGCAGTTTATAGGATACACTGTATCACATACACTGTGAACATACAACTAGTTCCTAGGTAGCACTGCAATCCCAGCTGTACAGCAAAAGCTCAAGCTTAGCAAATGCTTTTACAGAACATGGTAAATTCTTCAAAGGTTCATGGATTCAATGACCCAGGAGACTTACCGTTTTCTCCTTGTGTTGCTGTGGGCTGTAGAATACAGCAACATCCCCACAACATTAAAATAATGTTGTTGATGGCCCTGCCCCTTCTAGGGACATCATCAAAAACAAAATATAAGGAAATAACCGCCTCAGGGCATTATGGGCCCATCCATGAAGAAACAGTGAATAATAAATGAGCAGCCGTGGCCATTAATTTATTATACACCTTTTTTTATTTTATTTATTTCTTCTGGGTGTCCCAGTCACATCTGGTACACCCACCAGCCGCAGGGGGAGCCTTAAGGGTCCACTGAACCACACAGGCTCCCTGCTCCTGCAGGAGTGGCGTTGCAATTATAATTACAATTTTATAGTGGCATGCCCTGGTGCTCATCCGGGGAACTCCATAACTAATTCTCCTGTTGGGGTCTAGGAGGGGTGGGGGAACCCAGGGCACCCACAGCCCTGTCTGCTTCCTACTGTTGCAGGAGCCAGCATACTTTTTTTAAAGTGGTGTGGCTCGATGCCTGCCCAGGGCACACCACAACTAGTCCCATATTTCTCGTCATTGTGCCTCTATCAGGAAAGCATGCAATTTTGATGCATTCCCAAGTTTGCTTGTCTTGGTAAATCTGTCATTGTGCCAAAATGCAGGGTTGAATGTGAAGAAACACCCATGCTTCACCAATGTAATGCCTCCCCAGAGCAGAGTAATGCAAGGCAGCGACTTGTGCTGTCTTGCGTTTCTCCAGAATCACCAAGCCAAGCAGGGTCTCACAAGGTTGCTTTGCCTGGCTTGGTAAATCTGACTTAAGGATTGTGTTACCCTTGCATCTCCTTGTGTGAAACAAGGGCAAGTCAATCCATTAAAATCTGGGCCCTTATATCTACATTTCAAAAAACAGGCCATAGTTCAGATGAGACCACAGACTAACCTTTGCTAAACCAGCATAGTCCATCCAAATCCCCAACTTCTGCTAAGTCAATCACAGCCTGCTCAGCACATGAGTTATCCACTGCTGACCCAGGGCATCATTTATGGCATTTTGGCGAAGGACAGCGCAGCAAGTCACCTTGCTGAGCTACCGTACACCAAAGTAAAAGGAAAGTAATGCACCGTATATAAGCTATATGGTACATTCCTGTCCTTTCTGCTTGCACTGGTGCCACTTTGGCAGCCTAGCGCCAATGTAGGCACCCTTGCATCATGGTGCCTCCATTGCAGGCAGGATTGTTTTAGTACAGGAAGGGGCACCTTCCTACACAAAAGATATCCTATGAGGCATTTTTCTCTGTCTATGTGTGCTGTAGAATGCAGCATACATGGAAAAGGTGAAACAGGAGAAATTATCACATTTCTCCATGTCACACCACACGCCACACAGTCCAGTTAGTGCCACTTCTGACTCATGTCTATCGCTCTGCCTGTGTTTCCGTAGCTGAATAAAGGGTAAGATATTGATTAAGCACTGTATATATAAATGGATGCTTGTTTATTATATATTTTTCTCTTTGCAGTTTAATACAGCGCAAACTCTATACATCTATATGGATTTCGTGAGCACCAGTTAAAATACATAAGGACACAGTGGATGAAGAGATTAAATGGAAATTTTCAAAAGCGCCACACAATACTGTGCAGTGACATGGACGAAGCAGGAGAGCACCATATCCACAGAGATATGGCACTCTCCTTCCCATTCCTTAGCTCTGGTGCAGATTTTGCTGTTAAACGCAAGGCACACACCTTTTTGCCATAGTGCAAGGGTGTGTGTGTGAGTCTAGCATAGGCTTCCTTTCCAAGACAAATATTTGCCTAGAAAAGTTTTAAAACTTTTCTTACTTTCTATGTGTGTTGTCCAGGGCAGCATACATTCAAAACCAGAAAAGAAAGGAGAAATGAAAACATTTCTCTTTGTAAAACCTACATTTAAATGGCTATCCTTTTTGATGCAAAACACTGTCTCACATTTTGATAGATAGGGGTTTGCATCAAAAACCATGAGTGGTTGCATGGAAACACCCATGTAATCCCTCCTTGACGCTAAAGGCCCTATTTACTGCAAATTGGCACTGGGCATTGCCGCATGTCAATTTGCTTTGCTGCCCTGATGTACAAGGGTGTCTACTTTGAAATTAGGTTGTGTTTGTTGAGGAAGGGATACCTTCCTTCACAAGAAGAACTCGTACAACACCCCCCCCCCCCCCCCGGGGAGGCTCAGGGTTTTGACGCATTCACAAATTTATGATTTGCTGTATATCTGGGAATGTGTCAAACATCATGGGCGCTGAGTGGAAACAACCACCACGACTCCCATGGCTCGCCTTCTCAGTGAAGTGTGAGGCAATGCAGCAATTTGCACTGTGTTGTGTTACACCGTATTTACGAGGCTATGAAAAGCTCCTCAAGGTGGCTTTCCATGGCCTCGTAGATATGGGTCTGTACTGGGCGCCGCGGAAGCTCTTACTGACACAAAGCAGCGCTTTGTGCTACTTTTAGGCAACTTCAACCACAGAACAAGTTTTGCGCTGGAAAGTAAACAATAAAAGAATGCTTGTTTGTGGAACTTTTGTGATGAAACCAAAGTGCAAAATGTTGGTAAATCTGCCTCGAAGGGTTTTGGCCAGAATCACAGGATGTTGAGTAGACATCTGTTTCAAGGGCAGCCGTTCTGTTTGTCGTAACACCGCATCCGCTCTCATTGTTCTCTTTACTCAGTTTCCTTTGCTAAGAGTCAGCAAACCCAGGGGCTTATTTATGAGCCCTTGCGTCACTTTTGCACCGACGGTGCGTCACTTTTTGTGACGCACCAGCTGCGTAAAAAATTAGCGTTGTTGCACCATATTTACAAAGTGACGCATCTAGGTAGATGCGTCACTTTGTAAACCCCTGCGCCACATTATAACCCATTCTAATTTATGCAGGGGGGGTTCCAACGCAAGAAAGGGTCGTAGAAGTGACGCAGTGAAATCTATAAGATTTCACTGCGCCACTTGTAGGACACAAATTCGTCAATATCTTACGCCTGCCTCATGGCAGGCGTAAGACTGACGCAGGCACATATTCACATGGGACTTGCCCATGTGTAATGACCCATTTCTGGAGCTGCGTCACTTTTGTGACACACTCCAGCAATGCATCATTTTTGCGCCTACAGATACGTCAGAAATACTGACATATCTGTATCTCCTTGCGACATGATGCGTCATACTGTAAATATGACGCATCATTGGTGTCGCAAGGAGGACGCAATGAAAAGTGATACAACGCTGTTTTCACGCAGCGATGCGTCACTTTTCATAGATGAGGCCCCCAGGCTTTCTAGAACTTTGTTTGAAGATGTCTGCTTAGGTTGTGATGGATTTTGTGAACTCATTCACCGAATGTCCCCTGTAAACTTGTACACACTAAAGAACTGTGCTCTAATTAGGCAAAAACAGGTTTCTCTGTGTATGCCAGAATATCCTCGCGTATTACCTAAACTCCATTAAAAGTAATCTTGACTCCATTAAACATAACTTGTCGCTATTACCTCACAGTAATTGTTTCTTCCAGAGCACATTATGCTGACTGCATTTGAATGTATGTAACATGAGCTAATAGACGCGTTGATGATTTTGTGTACAAATTTCATATGGCGCCACGAACTGTAATCAGATTCAGAGATACAGCAGCGAATCCATACGGCTATTGATAACTGTTATAATTAATGCCGTTTATATTGATTCTTTTATGGTTTTTGACATTCTGAGCCTTTTATGTCTGGGAGGTCACATGCCCCTGGGCTTTGAGCTAAAGGATTGCAAATTAACTGGTTGGTTACAATATTGCCTGGCATGTTTCCTGAACTCTGCTGAAATTATTTATTTGCGCAATCGTTTTTCATCCCAGTACCACATTGGCAAGGAAATTGCAATCAGCCCAGAGTAACAGTGCTTCGCGCTATTCAAGACATCTCGGGGCATATCAACAAGGGCTTTATCTCTGCTTTTTTGGATTTAAAAGCCAAAAAAGGAGAGATAAAACTAGCGCCCTATTAACAACAGGGTGCTAACATGCAAATTCGCATGTTAGCACCCTTTTACTCTACGCTTCCCCTTGCATCTCTAATGAGATGCAAAGGGGGTGTTCCAGAGTAAAATAATAATAATAATAACACAGGCCCCCTTGCACCATGGTGCAAGAGGGCCTGTGTTGGCACTTGGCTGCTGAAAGGGTGCCAGCTCAGGAACAAAGGATAGGAATGATAATACAGTGCATTCCTGCCCTTTCATTTTGATGTACGGCAGCACAGCAAGCTGACATGCTGCACTACCCTAAATCCCCACAAATCTGCACCTTAGTCCTCATTCGGTACGTTAATCTTTGGTTTCTTGACCATTGGTATAGAAAAGCAGCCCAAGTATGGAACATCGTCTCAAGGCGGGGTTTGACTCAATTGGTCCACACACAACAAATTTGACACTCTAGACTGGATTCCATCTGATACCTCTCTAGTTCAAGTTGAATGTACACTCAACTAAATATTCCAATGATCACTGGTCGGAAATCTCCTCTGTCAACATGTCCCCACTCATAATCCTCCAGTTAATTAATTAGTTTTGTCCAGAAATGACAAGTTTACAGCTTGGTTCTCCAATATTTCTGTAAAATAACCTTATTTCTTTAAGAGATGATTTAACAAAAGTCTCTGGTGCAATCAGTTAGCAAACTGAGAACAGTTAAGAGACACAAAAATTATTTACCTGGTATACAGCTAAGTTTAAAGCTATGACATAAAATTTCAGGAAACTTAAGAGGAAGTAGGAAAAAGGATCAATCAGTCAAACCCTTTGAAAATTGTGTAACAATCATTATTGGAGAAAAAGAAAGCTCTTACATTCAGCTTAGAACATGCTAAGAATCCTCCTACAGAATGATTGAAGATGATGATAAATACATTTTAATTATTTATTTAATTATTTGTTTTCCGGCACAACACTTACAATCGGCAGGGGAATACAATTATAAAAATATAGAGACTGCACAATGTACTACATACCATACAATGTAGACTGCCATATTAAAGCAAACATCAGCGGAAAGGAAGAAAAAACACTATAACAGGCATGCACCATCTTCTATCGAGAAACCAGATTAACAGCTGTATGATCAGAAGGACTGTTACTCAGTCCCCAGACAACATCCAAATCTGGAAAATCATTGTCCACAATCTATTGCAGTATCTCAAAGCAACTTACCTCTCCAATCCCCTAAAACAGCCCATTATGGACCTCTAAATATCTCGGGGCAAATTTACAAGCTATTGTGATGCAGAGGCGACGCCAAGCCAGCACCAAGCTGCGGGCTATTTACAACGTGACACGTCTAGGGAGATGCATCACGTTGTAAAGCCCTGCGCCACATGTGGGCGTTCCTGCACAGGGGGGGGGGGCGTTCCGGCACAGGAACGCCTCTGAAAGTGGCTGAGTGAAATCTACAAGATTTCACTCTGTCACTTATACGGCCATCCTGCGTCAAAACCCTGCGCCTGCTTGAAGCAGGATTAAGGATTTACGCAGCATGTTAGGGATAGGGGCACCCCGAGTCTTGCTGGAGCTGCGTCGCGCTTGCGACGCAACTCCAGCAATGCGCCGCCTTTCCGCGGGGGGATGCAACACGCATCTGCCCATCTGTGCGCCACGGTGCGCCGCATTGTAAATGCGGCGCTTCAGTGGTGGCACACGGGTGGGCAGATGCGTCGCAACTCTTCTGGCGCATCCCTGCTGATTAGCAGAGATGCACCAGAAGTAGTAAATCTGCCCCCTCGTGACCAAGAAGGATCTTTGTGTAAAATGGCATAATTCTCCATAATTCTCTGCATTAGTGTTGCAAGATGCAGCTCTCTGCAGCCAGCCCTTGACTGTAGGTGGGAATACACTGAGACAGATCATAGCATTGACTAGAAATAGCAGTATGACTGTTAATGTTCTGTGCTCTGTAGGAACCACAAAGATATACCCTATCAAAGCCCAAAGGGAGAGGATTGTATAAAAAAGTCCACATTTTAAAATCACATTACATGGCCTTCCATCGAAAATACGAAATTTTGGGACAATACCGTAGCAAACGAAGAAATTCTGCATGTTGAGAACTAGATCTAAGGCAGACACGGTCACCTATGGAATCAAACATATGAAGTAGATTGGGTCGGCGGTTTGTAGACAGGAAGATATCTAACACAGAAGAATCACCACTTTTCCCTTGTAAGCGATTCACCTGTATCCCTCTTGCAGTGTTTTCTCTTGTGTATGTATGTATTCATTGTAGTAGAATTAGTCATGTCATGGAGCATTGAGACCTAGCTTTTGGCATCTAGGATATGTTTGGCTTGGCCAATTACATACATTCTGGGGGCTCATCAGGGTTGAAAGGGTACAGCAAATGAATTGTGTGTCAGAGCCTGAAATATATGAAGATATCAAGAGGTTTAGTCACATCACCCTCCTTGAAATGGTCATCAGACACATATAGGTGCCGATTACGATCCTGTAAAAAAATTCCCCGTACGACTCGTATCCGGTCTTTTTACCTTACGAATCGTCCAAGTGCCGTACAAACTGCCAATCACGATTCGCATGGTAAAAAGTCCATACGAACCGCATTGGGAATTATTCCCCACACGTCCTCGGGTCGGAAAATGTGTCTGACACGTCCTCGGACGATTTACCGTACAAATGTGAAAAGTGAAGTCCGACCGCGGAATCACGATCCATCCCGTGCGTCCGATCTTACAACCGTATGGAAAAAACACCGTCCGCACTGAACTCCCATAGCAACCATGGAGACATGTGCCCGCATACGTGCCCAACACACCCTCAGCCCTCCTATGTACGAGTCGAATCCCCACCCGTGTATGTACACCCGTGTACGTACGAGTCGAACCCCCACCCGTGTATGTACACCCGTGTATGTACGATTCGTACCCTCACCCGCGTACGTATGGAGCGTACCCCCACCCCAACCGTGTATGTACGACCCGTACCCTCACCCGCGGACGTATGGAGCGTACCCCCACCCCAACCGTGTATGTACGACCCGTACCCTCACCCACAGACGTATGGAGCGTACCCCCACCACAACCGTGTATGTACGACCCGTACCCCCACCCCAACCATGTATGTACAACCCGTACCCTCACCCATGTATGTATGGAGCGTACCCCCACCCCAACCGTGTATGTACGACCCGTACCCTCACCCGCGGACGTATGGAGTGTACCCCCACCCCAACCGTGTATGTACGACCCGTACCCCCACCCCAACCGTGTATGTACGACCGGTACCCTCACCCGCATACGTATGGAGCGTACCCCCACCCCAACCGTGTATGTACGACCCGTACCCTCACCCGCGGACGTATGGAGCGTATCCCCACCCCAACCGTGGATGTACGATCCGTACCCTCAACCGCGTACGTATGGAGCGTACCCCCATCCCAACAGTGTATGTACGACCCGTACCCTCACCCGCGTACGTATGGAGCGTACCCCCACCCCAACCGTGTATGTACGATCCGTACCGTCACCTGCGTACGTATGGAGCGTACCCCCACCCCAACCGTGTATGTACGACCCGTACCCTCACCCGCGGATGTATGGAGCGTACCCCCACCCCAACCATGTATGTAGGACCCGTACCCTCACCCGCGGACGTATGGAGCGTACCCCCACCCCAACCGTGTATGTACGACCCGTAGCCTCACCCGCGGACATATGGAGCGTACCCCCACCCCAACCGTGTATGTACGACCCGTACCCTCACCCGCGGACGTATAGAGTGTACCCCCACCCCAACCGTGTATGTACGACCCGTACCCTCACCCACGGATGTATGGAGTGTACCCCCACCTCAACCGTGTATGTACGACCCGTACCCCCACCCCAACCGTGTATGTACGACCCGTACCCCCACCCCAACCATGTATGTACGACCCGTACCCTCACCCGCGTACGTATGGAGCGTACCCCCACCCCAACCGTGTATGTACGACCCGTACCCTCACCCGCGTACGTATGGAGCGTACCCCCACCCCAACCGTGTATGTACGAGACTCTGAGACCCGAGTGAGTACACAAACAACTCACCTCACATGGGGGAACGTCATCCACAACCAAACTCACAAACAGGCACGCAACCACCCCAAGCTATAGCATGACTCAACCACACTCCATGAACACGCACATGCCACTGGCGCCACCATGCCCCATGCACCCAGCTGGACAATGCCAAGTCACAGGCCACAGAAAACACCAACACGAGACACGGTAAGCTGGATGGCGTGAGTGTGGGCCCCAAAAATCACATAGTGCAACTCAGAAGCAGACAACAATGCCCCCTGCCCATATGGCCTAGGTCACAGCCAGACAAACAGTGTGTCCCCACACAGGAAAGACTTGCCAGCAAATGGCGGACGCCTTGCATTAACACATGGGGGTGACGGCACGTTCTTGCACATGACAGCAGCTAATGAACAGCCAACACTGTGAAAGAGTGGCAGCACACACCACCACAGCAGCAGCGCAGACACAGACACTACACCCAATGGGTGCCTGGAGATCAGAAACAAACTCACATCAACAATCCAAGGGCCATTCAAAGATCTGCTAACAGTGTGTGCCCAGGAAGATGGGCTGAGGTGACAGAGGGTGACACACAGAGGGAGGGAGAGGGGGACAGAGAGGGAGGGAGACACAGGGAGACGGACAGAGGGAGGAGGCTGACACACAGAGGGAGGGAGAGGAGGACAGAGAGGGAGCGAGAAAGGGACACACAGGGAGAGCAAATCAGCCTTGTGGGGTGTGGGAATGTCTGCTCGTCAGCAGGTAGACTGCGTGCATGTAGACAAGGGTGGCCAGTGCCAGAACCCCCCCTCTTCTCCATGGCAAAACACAGGGCCAAGTCACAACCTGTGCACGAGCACAACGAAAGCTATCTGCATTATCTAAGTGTGTGGAACCACTCCATGTGCCCACGTACAGTGCAACACGGAAGGCGCCAATGCATAGCTCGCCACACCTGCCCACTCCACTGCTGACTGCAGTCACAATTGACGCAGCAAGTAAGACTGTGCCACACATAGGTAAAGTCGCAAAAGCTGTGGCCAAGGGACATACCCATGCACAAGTGCACTGTGAGTGGAATGCAAGACATATCCAAATTCCCAGAGGAAATGTGCCAACTTAGAAACCAATGAAACATGGATGTTGCATGGAACAAAATTAACATTGTCTCTCTCACACACAGGTCAACGTCGTGGATCACCCCCCAACACTGGGGGGGAAGACTCACAGGACCCGGCTCGGCGGGATGACGGAGCCACCGGCAGCGACGACTCTCACCACTCTGTGGACGAACCCGACCCCGACCAACCTGGCCCCTCTGGTGTCCAACGACCTGCAGCACCTGCGTCAGGTACAACTGGGCCAACCACCACCCCCACTCCTGCCACATCCCAGGAGACACCCAGGATCCCTGCCCCACCACCACAATGCAGCCAGGCTGGCCAGGAGGGACACGGTGTACCGGGCACCCAGGAGGAGGCAGGCGACAACGCCAATGCCACCCCTCAGGGGTCCCGGAGACCCAATGTGCCCACAAGGGCAGGCCAGGTGCAAGTGGGCAGGGGTGGTGGGAGTGGAGGACGGCGGAGGCGCAATCCTGACCAGATGGCTGGGGAACCGGTATATTCCCATGTCCGAAACATCCTGGACACATACCGGCAGGACACCACGGGCATGGCCCAGGTTGTGTCCACCCTCAACGAGATGAAGGGGACCCTTGAGGAGATCAAGACCCAGCAGGCCCAGCAACATGCGGAGCAACATGCCTGTCTACTGCGACACCAAGGGCGGATGGAGGACAGACAGGCTGAGCTCGTGACGGTGTTCACGGGAATTCACAGTACACTCCGTCGGATAGCCGACAACATGGGCAACCCTCCCTGTGCCACCAGGCGTAGAACATCACCACCCACACGGAGGGATCAGGAGGAGGAGGAGTCATCCGACGGAGCATCCCAAACATTGTCACGGCCTGCTTCTGAGGGTCCCCGGAGGAGGGCGGGTCATCCACGGAAAAGACCGTGAGGGTCGGCGCAACAGCACCATCTCCCAGGACACCTGGCCTGGCACCTGGCCCACTGGAGCAACAGCAGCACAGCAGCAAAAGACATTCTCTGCCACATGGACTTGCTGGTCACTGTCTGACCAATGTTGACAAAGACTGTGGCATGGACTCTGAGGATTTCAAATGGCAAGGACACCAACTCCCCTAGTGAACTTTGGATTCCACACACCCGGAAAGCCCCTCATGTCATACCCCCCGTACCCCAACCAAAATAAAAAGTCACACCATAAAGAGAAGATGCCTACCTTTTGCATTATTACCTTACATGTGTCTTGTAAAGTCTAACCATGCCTGAGTTCTCATTTGACTTCAACCATCCACACCCTGGGGCCTGAGTCTGGCACAGGACACACATGGGTCACATTGTATTAGGCAAGACAGACATGGGCCACCATACACACCCGTGATGGGCCCAACCAGCTGAGGGGGTGGCCGCACAACCGTGCCGACAGACATTTTGAGTACAGCGACAGCCATGCGCAGAGGTCAGGGATCATGTGGAGTGTCCTGGGGGGCACCCAGGTATGTGTGGACAGGTGGCAGAACCATGTCCTGCAAGCTTGAGTCAGGTGGATGCAGAGAATGGTGGCCTGGCCAACGTTGGATGCATGGGGATCGCACATGTCACAATACCCACACAGTCATGGACATCATGCACAATACACAGTCTAATCCAACACAAACAGCTTGCATCTTGCCACTCTACACATAGACACATAGCCACTATCACGGAAAACCATGCCAGACATGCCGGATGCACCGTGGCAAGACACCAGCATTGACTGAGAAGAGGCACCTTGGAGGCATAGGGACACCTTTATTAGTCATGTATTCGGGATTGCAGAGGCAACTCGGAGTACACATGAATGGGTCATGTGGAGTAACATGTGGGTCCAACACTGGAACCCCCCTTCTGCAGCACAAATGCGTGATAGCCATGGAACTGGCACACACCCCCTGCTGCTCACGGCGAGACTGCCATACACCATTGATCCGCTGATGTGGATGTCCCACACCATGTCAAGCCAATGCAAACCGTATGTGTCCGAGGGCAGTGTTACACACATTGATGCCATCATCACATTCCACAATCCCATCACTGATTACTGTCAACACGTCTGACCATCTATTCAGGTGTACCCAGCTGCATGTCATGGTGATGCGACATGTCTGCAGAGGAAACAAACATCGACAGGGGCAGTGTGCATACATCGTAAACAACTGCCACACCCAATACATCCCTGATGCATCCCTTACCCTAAGGAGACTTCCGTGCGTCTAACGCGTCAGCACACAATGACGTGTCCATGAGGAATAGCAGTGCCACAACAATGCAACCAGAAGACGGCATGCGCAAGTACCTGGGGAAGAGAGACACACAAGAAGTCAGCCACAAAAAGCACAGCCACTTGCATGTGCATGTACTCGACACATGTAAGGATGACAACATGCTAGGTCACAATTATGACTGGGGAAATACACATCACTGGCACCATCACTCCAGTGACACATCCACACACACCTCTGACTCACGTGCCATACATGCAGATGGACACACACATTGCAACACATGCCACACGGGGACCAATGCGTGCACACACAGACACTGGTACTCACCACTAAGCAAAGAAGTCACGTGTGAGCCGAGTCTGGATGTCCTCTTGCGGAACCACATCCTCCACATCACTAGCCCCATTGCCAAGACCTTGGTCCTCCACGGGTGGATGGTCCTGATCATCTTGATCCAGGATGAGTGGCACAGCTTTCTCAACTGCCATGTTGTGCAGAATGCAGCAGACCATGAAGATTTTGCAGACATTCGCCGGGGCATATGGGAGGGCACCGCCGGTCTTGTGGAGGCATCGGAATCGGCTCTTCAGGAGGCCAAATGTCCTCTCTATCACTCGCCTTGTCCGGCCATGGGCGGTGTTGTAGCGGAGCTGGGCCGGCGTGATGGGGTTGCGGAGAGGTGTGATCAGCCATGGCATGTTGGGATAGCCAGCGTCCCCTACATGGAAAGCACATGGACATAAGTAGGACAGGGGAAGCGGTCGTGCTGGAAGTCTACGCAAAATACAGGACAGACAGAGTGTACCCACCAACAACACATGCTCGTTCGTTGCGCAGCTGCGTCATCATTTCAGGCACCCTGCTACGCCTCATGATGTAGGCATCGTATGTTGAACCTGGAAAACGAGCACAGACATGTGAAATCACCATGTTGGACAGACACACCACAAGGGCATTGATGGAGTGGTAGTGCTTGCGATTCCTGTACGCTACCTCCTATGCCTGTGGTGGGACCAAAGCCACATGTGTCCCATCTATGGACCCAATGACATGGGGCATCCCTCCCAGGGCATAGAATCCACGCTTGACACCAGTCAACATTTCAGGGGTTGGGAAATGGATGAACTCATCCAGGTGAAGCAACATGGCCTCTAAGATATCATGCAGCACACGGCAGAACATGCTCTGGGACATGCCACCAACATGAGCTATGGTATTTTGAAAGGTACCCGTGGCAAGAAAATGTAGGGCTGCCACTACCTTCAGCTTGGGTGTCAGTGCCGTAGGATACCTGTGCAGCGGTTGCAGGTGTGGTGCCAGCCTCGCCGTCAACTCCACAATCAACGGTTGGGGGAAGCGGTAGCACCGGATACAGTCATTCTCCCGCATGTCAGCCAAGTCCGGAATTGCTCGGGGAAGAGGCGGCGCTCTGCAGTAATTTGGAAGTGACAAGGAAGAGTGAGTGCACTACAACAACAATTTTTTGGTGCTGAGCACATGTTAATCTGTCAATACACATATGCGACATACGGAGTCAGGTATGTGCCACATGCCCTGGACACGTATGGCTGCCAGGTGACACTCCTACCAAGACCCAGCTACACACGGAGATTGTGAACCTCCACATGCCATGGCATGGGATTAGCTGTGTCCCAGTGTAAGTGAACAGCCAGATGCAACACAGGAGTGACATACATCCACACATCAGCAGAAGTAGGATGTCAATTTCAGAGACTGGTAGCGGAACACTAGAGCCACAGGTCACATGACATTACACTAGGACAGCCCACACACCTTGCCATGAAGGTGTACATGTTATGACTCACCACACATTCATAGAGAGGATGCAGACAGGTCCTTGTTACGCTACTCCGTGTCCCATGCATACGTACACACCTCACATCCGATACCACATGTGGCCTGGTGTGCGGAACAGTGTGCCATGACCATCTACACACAGACACATGTTGGTTGCTGCAACAGCTGATGCTTTTGAGGGAGCTCCACCATCAAGCTAATGGGAACCCCCCACACATACATGACATAGTCACATCGTGCACCGTGGGTAGTGACATGTCTGGTGTGGTAACCCCTGTAGCGGGCATCAGGGGACACTTGCGTGTGTTGTTGACTGTGCCATGCCAGTGACGCTCATCCCAAGTGTGCAGTACGACATGCACACATGTCAAAGGAGTTAAGGGCATGTCTGGCACATATAGCACCGTCACACATAACATCTGTACACATCTCATCATACATCTGGTGCCTTCTCGAGTAATGTGCCACATCACAGCCTTTCACACCTATGCCCCACACATGTAGTACTGCCCAGACAATGCCTAGATGTCCATCCAAGGACAAGTATGTCAGCCCTATTCCTTCCTGTGTGCTGCCTGTCACCACTGTGATGTGTGAAAGGCACCGTACTTTCGCTCAGAGGGCCTGTGTACGTTCCCTATCACTATGGGAGTGCTGCCGTATGTGTACCCATAGTGATAGTGAGCGTACGCACGCGTGTACGGTCCGTATCACTATGAGTACGCATACGCGAGAACACCCATAGTGATAGTGAGCATACAGGCGTGTGTATGGTCCGTACCACTATGAGTACGCATACGCGAGAACACCCATAGTGATAGTGAGCGTACAGGCGTGTGTACGGTCCGTACCACTATGAGTACGCATACGCGAGAACACCCATAGTGATAAGGACCGTACACGCGTGCGTACGCTCACTTTCACTATGGGTGTTCTCGCGTAAGCGTACTCATAGTGGTACGGACCGTACACACGCCTGTACGCTCACTATCACTATGGGTGTTCTCACGTATGTGTACCCATAGTGATACGGACCGTACACGCGTGCGTACGCTCACTTTCACTAT
Source organism: Triturus cristatus (assembly GCF_964204655.1). Taxonomy (NCBI): domain Eukaryota; kingdom Metazoa; phylum Chordata; class Amphibia; order Caudata; family Salamandridae; genus Triturus; species Triturus cristatus. Next base: position 130,818,203 of record NC_140582.1, read on the forward strand.
GGGTACGCATACGCAAGCACACCCATAGTGATACGGACCGTACACACGCCTGTACGGGCCGTTGCTATGCATTTGTGGTGCCCTAGGGCCCCGGGACACACCGTACCTGTGTGTGAAACTCCAAATTACATAGGGGACACATGAGGGACAAGTAGAAAGGCCTACATGCATGCTGGTTGTCATGGAGACCAAGTTTAAAGTTTGAATTTTTTTAAGCAGGTGCACAGCAGTAGTCAGTTTGAATGAATCTACTTTGTTGCAATGTGGTTCTGGAGTTGACATCATGCTCAAGAAAAAAACACAATAAGAACCCACTGACTATGCTAGGTTTGAAGGGATTGGAGGAAACATAGGATGCAAATGTGAGTGACCAATCACTCTGTACTCCTGTGCATGAAACAGGCCAGCAAGGCAGATATAAGGCAGCCAGGTCCCATGAGGGAGCACTTGCCTGCACATTTCTGTATTCGACGACCCAGCTGCTGCTACTGATTCCCTGGAACCATGTCAGGGTCTGTGGAGAGGTCACAGCCTTTCACCCTGGAGGAGAACCTGGCTTTGCTGGATGTGATCCTCCCACAGTACCCCCTGCTGTATGGCCGACCAGGGTATCAGGTGAGTGCAGAGTCTACTAGCACAGACTGTGTCCCTTGTTTGTGACTGTGACTTCTGGCATTGTGTCCAGGTGTGGCACACTTGCTATGTACTGTAGGGGGGGGTCCCAGGGGGGGGAATGCCTGATGTCTCCCAGCCAGTGCATGCTGTGGTACATGTCTGCTGTCCTCACTTGCATTGTGTTTACTGTGACAATCACTGCATGGTGCATGCCACATTCTGCCTGTCTTGTCCTCCTGGGAATGTGGCCTCTACAGTCCTCATGTGATTATGTGGTCAGCCCAGTGTGACAGGTGACTGTACCCACAGATGTGTGTTAGTTCTGTGTACCTGTGCTGAGAGTGTCCACATGATGTGTTCGTACCCTGGACATCGGTGTGTGTGTAAGTCCCCTGTCATGTGGGTGGGTGCATATGTGGAGTGTGGCACCCGGGCTGCATGAGGGATGGATATACCCTGCCCATGTGATGTGAGCAGGGAGCAGTGCTGTGTGTCTGATGTGCAGAGCCCCCCGTCTAGTGGCACATGTGCAGAGTGAGGTTTGTCGCTGCATTTGGCAATGGCAGGTGAATGTCCTGTGCCTGTGTGTGTCTGTGTACTCTGCTGCGGTAGCGTCAGTGGCCTGTGGCATGTGACTGCTTAGAGGTGCTGCACATTATCCTGGTGTAGCTTGTGATGCACAGTGTGAGCCTGGATCATTGCTTGTGTAGTTGCCCTCATTCCACCTGTGTACTTTCAATGGCACGTACTGCTTTTGCCCTTCCCCAGAGGATCATGTCCCTATGACAATGGTGCAATGCGTTTATGCCTTGTTGTAAACAGCAAATTTGTTCTAATATGTCTCTCTGTGACATGTGCCTGGTGTATTGATGTAGTGTCATTTGTTCATCCTCACAGGTAGGCGCCTCTGCCAAGAAGCAGATATGGCTGACCGCCGTCAGTGCCGTGAGGAGTGCGGATGGTTGCAAGTGGCGGCTGGCCCAGGTGAGGAAACGCTGGCAGGATATCCGGTGCTGGACGCAGAGGATCGCACGGGTCCTGCTGGGGGACTCACCTGAGACCCATAAGAACCGCGGGCGCCGCCGTCTGACCCACATCCACAAGTGTGTGCTGGCGGTGGTATTTCCAGACTTGGAGAGGCGCTTACAGGAGAAGCAGCAGCAGTAAGGGGGTAGGTACATGTGTGTTTGTTGTGTGTCACCAGCATTTGTAAGTGCACAGTTGCATGGATACACTGCCAGGGTTTAAAGGTGCTGTGCAGATCCTGTTACTCACAGTATAGCGGTGCTCTCCTGCCTCCCTTCCCCTCCTTGCAATGTGTTCCCTGGTCTGAGTGTAGTCACTCCTACACAAGGTAATGTAGGCTGGGGCTTTCTCCACGTGAACTATGCCTGTAGCATCATGTGTGGGGGTGGTGTGTAACAGGTTTTGGGACCTTGCCTGTGCCCTGTCCAGTTCAGTACATGTGGGTTCCATGTCAGTTGGCACTGATGCTGAGTCCAGAGTTAGTCTCTCAAGTGTCATGCCTTACAGCATGCATGTCCTATGTTGTGGCCTGTGACATGATGTGCATGAGTGTGCGATACGCATAGTGCAGGGATGGTGGCCTGTGTTGCAGTCATTCCCATTCAGGACCATGGAGTTGTGTGGCCACTACTGTCCCCTGGGGCATATTTTCATAGGTGTCATGTGTGTCATCACAAAACGTGGACACTCTCAGTGTCTACAGCATAGGTTGTGCTCTGTGCCATTGTCCTCTGCCACCATGTATATTGACGTAAAATGTAGTACAAGTGTCCACTGTACAGCCTGACAACAAACAAATGATGGACGGAATGCTGACAATGCAGACATTCTCCCCCAGTCAAGAGATCTGGGTTAAATCCATCGTTCTTTTGCCCACTACACCACCCCAGTTTAGACATGGCCATATGCAAATCAGTCTTGACCCTGTGCCTCATGGGAACAGTCCAGCCCGAACTGCCAAGCCATGTCTTCCCTGGACCGGAATCAAGCATCCTAGGACCGGTTTCTGGCTATCAGCCGTCATCAGCCAGGATAGCTTGACTCCAGTGGCGTAGTGAGCACGGGTCCCACGTCTGGGAATACCCATCCCACTTAGGGCGAAAAGCATTACAACAAACAAATGATGGACGGAATGCTGACAATGCAGACATTCTCCCCCAGTCAAGAGATCTGGGTTAAATCCATCGTTCTTTTGCCCACTACACCACCCCAGTTTAGACATGGCCATATGCAAATCAGTCTTGACCCTGTGCCTCATGGGAACAGTCCAGCCCGAACTGCCAAGCCATGTCTTCCCTGGACCGGAATCAAGCATCCTAGGACCGGTTTCTGGCTATCAGCCGTCATCAGCCAGGATAGCTTGACTCCAGTGGCGTAGTGAGCACGGGTCCCACGTCTGGGAATACCCATCCCACTTAGGGCGAAAAGCGTTACAACAAACAAATGATGGACGGAATGCTGACAATACAGACATTCTCCCCCAGTCAAGAGATCTGGGTTAAATCCATCGTTCTTTTATGGCCATGCTTGATTCTGGTCCAGGGAAGACATGGCTTGGCAGTTCGGGCTGGACTGTTCCCATGAGGCACAGGGTCAAGACTGATTTGCATATGGCCATGTCTGAACTGGGGTGGCATAGTGGGCAAAAGAACGATGGATTTAACCCAGATCTCTTGACTGGGGGAGAATGTCTGCATTGTCAGCATTCCGTCCATCATTTGTTTGTGGTAACGCTTTTCGCCCTAAGTGGGATGGGTATTCCCAGACGTGGGACCCGTGCTCACTACGCCACTGGAGTCAAGCTATCCTGGCTGATGACGGCTGATAGCCAGAAACCGGTCCTAGGATGCTTGATTCTGGTCCAGGGAAGACATGGCTTGGCAGTTCGGGCTGGACTATTCCCATGAGGCACAGGGTCAAGACTGATTTGCATATGGCCATGTCTGAACTGGGGTGGCGTAGTGGGCAAAAGAACGATGGATTTAACCCAGATCTCTTGACTGGGGGAGAATGTCTGCATTGTCAGCATTCCGTCCATCATTTGTTTGTTGTAACGCTTTTCGCCCTAAGTGGGATGGGTATTCCCAGACGTGGGACCCGTGCTCACTACGCCACTGGAGTCAAGCTATCCTGGCTGATGACGGCTGATAGCCAGAAACCGGTCCCAGGATGCTTGATTCTGGTCCAGGGAAGACATGGCTTGGCAGTTCGGGCTGGACTGTTCCCATGAGGCACAGGGTCAAGACTGATTTGCATATGGCCATGTCTGAACTGGGGTGGCGTAGTGGGCAAACGAACAATGGATTTAACCCAGATCTCTTGACTGGGGGAGAATGTCTGCATTGTCAGCATTCTGTCCATCATTTGTTTGTTGTAACACTGTACAGCCTGACCTGATTTACCTTGTTCATACTCACGGTGGCCAGTGCCTGTGTGTCTTGTTACAATCATCTGATGATGCCCATTTGTACATGATTATTTGGACAGGCGCACCTTGGGTATTTGGCGTCCAATCTTGCATTAATGCAGCCCCTGTGTATTTCACCCAGACTAAGAGATGTAAGTGCCACCTGTGTCTCAACAAATTGTCTCATGTAGGGGGTGGTTGGTGCGGGCCAAGCCTACATGTCAGAACCAGAATTCTCCTTGCTAGGTCTGGCCAGTGTGTGATGTTTGTCTGGACATACACTCAAGGTGCAGTGAGCCAGTCATGGTGGGCATGTTTTCAGTATTACCTATGCAGCATGTGCCTCAAGTTCATGGATATGGTCCCTGCTCATCCCTATTTTCGGCAACTCTGTGTGGTGCAGATGCAGTGCTGGATTGTCCCCAGGGCCTGGCTCCTATGTCAAACTCCATTTCATGTCATTTGCTATTGTGTCATGCTCTCCATGGATTTTCAGTGGCATGGTGGGTCAACCAACTGTGTGTTGCATGCCCTACATCTGTACCTTGTTTTGTAGATGTTACTGATCTTTCTTTTCAGGCTATGCACTGTAACCTATGTAGATTGGACTCATGTGACATATGTATACAGGTGTGTGATTAATTGCTGTCTCTTCACCTTGCCCACAGCATCGTCGGGGAACATGGAGGGAGACATGAGCACAGACGGAGTGGAGGGACCGAGCACCAGTGCCAGCGTTGACATCGTGGCTGGCACTTTGAGTGGTACTGAGGCGGAGGAGAGTGAGGCCGAGGACCTGTCCACTGGCACGACAGAATATGAGGCTGACGGGTCCGAGGATGATCTCTCCGAGTGGGCGGAGGCTGCACCAGCAGCTGACAGCAGCACAACATCTCACCCCGCCCCCTCCATTGCCATCAGCCACCTCCCACTTGCTCGTGTCCCTTCCCAGCGCGCCCGGTCACCACATGTCTCCTTCCTGCCAGGCACCGCACCCCCTGCCCCTGTCTCCACTGCTGCCGCCAATGCCGAGTCTGTGGACATCCAGCGGCAGTTGCAGGTTGGTCAGGCTGCGATGCTTAATGTCCTCCATGGCCACAGCCAAGTGCTGAGCAACATGGAGGCATACTTGGAGGGCATTTTTTCATCGCAGGCTGACCAACGCAACTTGCTGAGGTCCATTGACTCGACACTGACTGCAGCAGTGGGTCTCCTGCAGTGCTACGTCCAACCCCCTACCCCTGACCCATCCACACTTCCCACTCCCATGCCTGTCCCACGTACACCCAGACGTCAGCATGCACCCACCACAACAGACACAGGCACCACACCAGCAGGGAAGGTCATATGCACACCTCCTGGCACGCACACACAGGGTGAAGTAGGCACACCCACTGGGTCGGGGGGCAAACGTAAGTCACGCAGACAGAGTGGGAGTCTGCATTCCACCAAATCCACTCCCTCCAAATCCCCTCCCCTCAGCTCTCCTGGCCACATATCCGTCAAGGACTCCTTCATGGCCGCTCTGTCCCTGAGCCCCACTGTGACACCACCCAGCAAGCGGTCAAGGGAGTCCCCGGTCAGGGTGGTTGAGTCCCCCCTGTCCACACCCTCCCCCAGTGGCGCTGCGACCCATCCCTCCGCCCCCCCCCCTCCTTGGGGCCTGTGGTTCCTTCGGGTGCAGGGGAGTCTCTGGAGGACCTTGCTAAGGTGTGCAGCGACATCCTGGCCTCCGCCTTTGGCCCTGCCCCACCCCCTGTGGTGGAGTCCTCCATCCCTGCACCCACGACGCCTACCCTTCGCCCTCATGTCCCTGCGGTGCCTGGTCCTTCCCCCCCACATGATGCCCTCCCCGCTCTGGAAGACGAAGGAGTCTGACTGTGCAGGCAAGCTAGGGGACACGCGTCCCACTGTGTCCCCCATCGAGCTGTGACTCATGGACTGCCCTATGGGCTTTGTAAATATTGAACTTTATCCACACACACTTTATTTGGAAATGCTGAATAAAGCCTTTTTTTTTCCTTAGAACACTACTGCTTTTGTGGTATTGCTGTTGGTGGGGCTGCTACATGATTTTGGGTGGTGATCATGTGTTGGGTGTGTGGGAAATGTAGTAGTGTGCTGGTCATAGGGGGTACCCTGGTATCTGTGTGCCATCACAAGGTGTTAGCTAGGTTTCTCTGTTCATGTAAGCAGTTACTGCATGGTGAAATGGTCACAAGGTGTGTTCCTTCCTCTGTGTACCCTGACATCTTCCCTGCAGGGTGTTCCCAATATTTAGCGCTGAGCTGTGTCTACATTAGCTTGGTGTGTGACGGACCCCTTCAACTTTGGCCATGCATGCAGAGCAATGTCTCCACCTGCATCATTCGTGGCATCCTTGGTGATCACTGTACTTGTGTATGTAGTCTGTTGACATGACTTCATGTGGACATGTTCCCTTTTAGGCTGTATGCATGTGTGTACTCCCAGCCTCGCACACATGTGGTACATGTACTGCAGGGTCTTTGTGCACCTGACTGACAATTGTGGCAATTGGATCTGTGGGTACTCCACCCTTTTTTTTCCATGGGCACTGCTGGGAGGACTCTGCACACACCCCTCCTGCATCTGGGCACTGATGGGAGGACTCTGCACCCACCCCTCCCGTGTCTGGGCACTGCTGGGAGGACTCTACACACACCCTTCCTGTGTCTGGGCACTGCTGGGAGGACTCTGCACCCACCCCTCCTGTGTCTGGGCACTGCTGGTAGGACTCTGCACCCACCCCTCCTGTGTCTGGGCACTGCTGGGAGTGATACGCACCCACCCCTCCTATGTCTGGGCACTGCTGGGGGGACTCTACACCCACCCCTCCTGTGTCTGGGCACTGCTGGGAGGACTCTGCACCCACCCCTCCTGCATCTGGGCACTGCTGGGAGGACTCTGCACCCACCCCTCCTGCATCTGGGCACTGCTGGGAGGACTCTGCATACACCCCTCCTGTGTCTGGGCACTGCTGGGAGGACTCTGCACCCACCCCTCCTGTGTCTGGGCACTGCTGGGAGTGGTAGGCACACACCCCTCCTGTGTCTGGGCACTGCTGGGAGGACTCTGCACACACCCCTCCTGCGTCTGGGCACTGCTGGGAGGACTCTGCACACACCCCTCCTGTGTCTGGGCACTGCTGGGAGGACTCTGCACCCACCCCTCCTGTGTCTGGGCACTGCTGGGAGTGATAGGCACACACCCCTCCTATGTCTGGGCACTGCTGGGGGGACTCTGCACCCACCCCTCCTCTGTCTGGGCACTGCTGGGAGGACTCTGCACCCACCCCTCCTGTGTCTGGGCACTGCTGGGAGTGATAGGCACACACCCCTCCTGTGTCTGGGCACTGCTGGGAGGACTCTGCACCCACCCCTCCTGCATCTGGGCACTGCTGGAAGGACTCTGCACACACCCCTCCTGTGTCTGGGCACTGCTGGGAGTGATAGGCACACACCCCTCCTATGTCTGGGCACTGCTGGGGGACTCTGCACCCACCCCTCCTATGTTTGGGCACTGCTGGGGGACTCTGCACACACCCCTCCTGTCTCTGGATATGTACGCTTAGAACATACACGGGTGTGGGTTCGCTCCATGCATACGAGGTGGGGGTAGGGTCCGTACATACACTGTTGGGGTGGGGGTACGCTCCATACGTACGCGGGTGAGGGTACGGGTCGTACATACACTGTTGGGGTGGGGGTACGCTCCATACATACGCGGGTGTGGGTACGGTCCATACATACACTGTTGAAGTGGGGGTACGCTCCATACGTATGCGGGTGAGGGTACGGGTCGTACTTACACTGTTGGGGTGGGGGTACGCTCCATACGTACGCGGGTGAGGGTACGGGTCGTACTTACACTGTTGGGGTGGGGGTACGCTCCATACGTCCGCGGGTGAGGGTACGGGTCGTACATACACGGTTGGGGTGGGGGTACGCTCCATGCATACGCGGGTGAGGGTACGGGTCGTACTTACACTGTTGGGGTGGGGGGTACGCTCCATACGTACGTGGGTGAGGGTACGGGTCGTACTTACACTGTTGGGTTGGGGGTACGCTCCATATGTCCGCGGGTGAGGGTACGGGTCATACATACACGGTTGGGGTGGGGGTACGCTCCATGCATACGCGGGTGAAGGTACGGGTCGTACTTACACTGTTGGGGTGGGGGGTACGCTCCATACGTACGCGGGTGAGGGTACGGGTCGTACTTACACTGTTGGGGTGGGGGTACGCTCCATACGTACGCGGGTGAGGGTACGGGTTGTACTTACACTGTTGGGGTGGGGGTACGCTCCATACATACGCGGGTGTGGGTACGGGCCGTACATACACGGTTGGGGTGGGGGTACGGTCCATACATACACTTTTGGGGTGGGGGTACGCTCCATACGTACGCGGATGAGGGTACGGGTCGTACTTACACTGTTGGGGTAGGGGTATGCTCCATACGTACGCGGGTAAGGGTACGGGTCGTACATACACGGTTGGGGTGGGGGTATGCTCCATGCATACGCGGGTGAGGGTACGGGTCGTACTTACACTGTTCGGGTGGGGGGTATGATCCATATGTACGCGGGTGAGGGTACGGGTCATACTTACACTGTTGGGGTGGGGGTACGCTCTATGCATACGGGGGTGGGGGTACGGTCCGTACATATCCGTACCCACGCTATGGAATGCTTGTGCGGGCCGTACCCAGGCCTTTGCCTCGTGGGTACAGCCATCCCGCCATTGCTGGGGTGATTTAGGTGTGGGCGTGGTACGACTCGTACCCACGCTCTTAAGGCGTGGGTACGGGACGTACCTGTATTGTTGTGTTGCCGGTTCGCGTCGTGAAGCACTTCCATTGTGACGGACGCTGACTTTGCTGGACACGCCCCCACCCCCTCGTAGTGACCAGGGCCTGGGGGTCAGGTATGTCCAGGGCATGTGTGCTGTGTGACTTTGATGGGGGTTTTGTGGCCTGCCCCTGCTCCTGCCCCCCCCCTTTCCCCCCTCCCTTTGTTGTTCTGACCTTCTGCGGCGTCTGCGTCGTAACCTGTAGAGGAGGTCGACTGCTATGAGGGCCGGGATGACACGTAGGTTCGGGTCCATGTCTGTCCGTCGCGTGCAGGTACTCCTTGTTCGCGTCGTCCTGATTTCCCAGCAGTTTTTGGCTGCCGGAAAATATTGTCCGTCCGGATGACGCCGGTGCGAATCGTAATTCCTGGTTCGTGAATGGCAGGCTGCGTGCGTCCCGACGTCACGTCGGCGCTTTCCCGGATCACATTTGTATGTTTATTTTCGTCGGTCGGGGTTTTGTACGATTCGTACGGAAATGGGATTTCCGTGCGAATCGTAATTCCATGTTTGTATATTGTTACGACCGGGTACGCGTCGGACGGAGAATATGCTCCGTCCGACGGTTCGTACCCGGTTTTTACCGGATCGTGATTGGCACCATAATCTCTATGCATGTGTCCCACAAAAGTGAAGCCTATATAGATATTCAAGGGTATGCCAAATTTTGTGTAATAGTTCTTTGCATAAATAAGCAAAATGTTCGTAAAATTAGTGAACTTACGTTACATCCATAGTTTAGTGCTATATTTTATAATTTTGGAGCAAGGATACTTTTTTTTTGCAAAAACAGCACACGAAAAAATGAAAGCACCACAAAAAACAGGTGCTCAAATACTGTTGTTCCCATGTGTTCGGTAAATTTTTACAGTCAAGGGCGTATTCACAACAAGTTTTAACACGAATGGTGCATAATTTCCCGAAATTGCACAATTGCATAATTTCGGGAATTTTTCGTAAAGAACATAATGCTGAATTGTACAAATGATGGTGCCCTAATTTAAAGTCCGCTCAGGCCTAGATTCAAACACAAAGGGGCCTAATACGATGACGATGAGGCAGTCCGACAGCCTACTCATGATGCCACTGAACACTGCTTGTTTGCATACTCCCATTTCTCTATGTGAGCTCGTGTTATGGCCATAAACCGGCCATAAAATAAGCTCCTATAGAAGAGTCGGAGTCTGTGTTCATCCCTGCACTGTGTGGCAGGCACCTTAGTGGGCCTGCCACATGGTGCAGGGATGAACAGGGGGGCACCTCAGCCGTGAAACGGAGGCAGTGGAGGCAAGGGGACCTGCTGGAGTCCCCCATACTCCAACAGGCTTTCCATGTCGGAAAGCCCGACATGGAAAGCCTGCCAGAGACCAAGTTTCGTAATCCCAAGGGCGGAAAGGCCGCCCTTTGGGATAACGGGCCAGCCTCCGACTGGCCGATGGGCTCCTTGAGCCTGTCAGAAGCGTGCCAGAATGACCACCTGGTTCAATTTCCGACTACCAGAAGTGCAATGTGTCGGAAATTAAACCGAGATGCAGCCAGTAAGGCTCTGGCCGATGATCGGAGCCTTTCTGGGCCTCATCGTAATCGGACCCAGAGTGTTGAATGGTGAGTTGTATTGCTGTAGTATTCAGAAGTAGGTATGCTGGAAAATGTCAGAAATGTACTCATCTCATTCAGGTCCATTTCTGCAACTATGTACTGTTATTAAGCAGTTGGATTAAACTAATAAATAGCAAATTGAGCTTCTGGGAAGAGGAAAAAACAAGTAGAAATAAAGCTATTTTTCCTCATTGCACCCCGGCTGGAGAGGCGTAAGGTTTTGGTACATCCCCACATTCACAGGTTTTTTTAATCTAGGGAAGCATCAAAATACATGGATGTTGCACGGGAACAACCATGGAACCCCTCTCTAGAGCTGATTAAGGCAATGAGGCGATTTGTACAGCTTTGCCTTACTTCTTATGAATGAGGCCATTCAAAGTCACGCAAAGTGGCTTTGTGTGGCCTCATAAATATGATTTTTGTGGTTTGAACTTTAGTGATCATTCGGAGACAGTCATGATAGAGCTTGTTCCAGTAAGTTAGCTTCTAAGGTGTTATTTCTTTTAGGTTGGCGATATAGAATCCTAATAGTAAATGTTTCTGTGGATTTGCTCTGTGAATGAATGAATGAGGGTGTTTTAATAAGCACACAGCTACTCCTCAGAGTGTCCCAGCGCTAGGGTTTATGGAATTCAAACAAACCCAGCCACATCAGACAGAGGAGAACAACCATATCTTCATTGTCTTGCAAAATAACTGTGCAAAGCCAAGGGTCTGAAGTTCTAGACAGAGATGATTCCATGCCTTGGCTGCCAAGAAGGAAGAAGAGCAGACCCAGCCCCCATTTCTGACCCACCTGACCCTTGGCACCACTGCCCAGGGAGGCTTGGCTGACCAAAGATCTCTTGAGGTGCATTAGAACTGAAACCTTTCAGAGAGTTACTGAGGACGCAAAGAAAAGAGGGCCCAATGGACCATGTCAAGGACTAGAAGAGAATCCTTTTCCTAATTGGAGGGCAGCAGAGAGACCTAAAATGGATACATACTGATGTGTGCCAAGGTAGTTTCAGAATAAAGCAAGCCACGGAATTCTGGACCACCTGCAACAGTCTGTTAAGACCTTCTTGGAGCCAAAGATAAAGAGAAGTAGAGTGACCCAATGAAGGGGTTATTAACGCATGAACCAGTGGAAGTAGAAAAAAGAACATCTTGAGGGCACAGAACAGCACAGAAAAGAGCCTACCACTGCGGACACCTGTGGTTGGAGGGAAAGGTGATTGTCAAACTTAACTCCCAGATTGTTTTCCAACTTTGTTGGGGGTGGAGGAGATGATAAAGTTGCTGGCCAACCAGACTTCCACCAATTAGCGATGTGGGAACCAAACATACCATTTTCAGTTGTCAACATACTCTCAAAAGAGAAAATCAGTTGGACATCATCGGCATACGAGACAATCTTAAATCCAAATTATTCAGCTGGGGAATGAGGGGCAGCGAAGTTTTGGCAATGCCAACAGGTCTGATTTTAATATATCAGCACAGGCAAGCACAACTGCGCATTGTTAGACTTGGCATCTTTTGGCGTGTTTCCCCTGAGTTTTTGCTTTCTGACCTCACGGTTTTGACTCTGTTTTTGCTGGTTTAATGATTCTGCGCACTTTTCTCACTGCTGATCAGTGGTAAAGTGCAAGTGCTCCTGTTGTAAAATGTGTTATGGATTGGTGTTTCCATGATTGGCTTATTTGATTTATGTGTCAGTCCCTAGTAAAGTCCACTGAGAGTGCCAGAGCCTATAAATCAAATGCTGTTGGTGGGCTGCAGCACTGGATTGTGCCACCCACGCAAACAGCCCATAAAGTGTAACTCTGGCCGCCATTACAGAGCCCGTGCGCAGCCTGGGGCTGCCATGTCGACTTGGCAAGTGCACACACTTGTCATTCCCCAAACCTTTCCTTTTCTACATGTTAGTCACCCCAAAGGTAGGCCCAAGGTACCCCTATGGGCAGGGTGCATTGTATGTGAAAGGTAGGACATGCCTTGGTGTGTGTGGCATGTCCTGATAGTGAATTACAGCCTACTTCATTTTTCACTAATGCAAGGCTATCTGTTCCCCATAGGCCAGAATGGGCAGTTTGATTATAACATCCTATAAACCTAACTGACCCAGGGAACATGGTAGAAATTCGAGTGTAGTATGCCTGAACTCAGAATGATAAAGTACATCTTTTAGTGAAGTTGGTTTTAACATTCTGTGTTTGAAAATACCACTTTTAGAAAGTAGGTATTTTCTTACCTAACCATCCAGCCTCTGCTAGCTTGTGTATTGTCTGTCTGGTTTGTGAGTGACAGGGGCTGGGGGAGACTCCAGGAGACAGGGTGAGTCGGCACAGGGCTGAATAGACCTATCTGCATGTAGATGGGTGGGAGGAGTAGCAACTGGGTCTGAATAGGGCTATGCCTGCCTTCCACAATGCTGGCTCCACCTCCTGTGGTGCGTCTGAGGACCCTGGCCCACACTGACAAAGGAAGAATGTGCCCCCTGGCAGAATGCACCCAGAACTGGTTTGTACTAGGTACAGGACCCTCTGCCTTCAGAGGACAAAGGGTTTGCTAGTATAATATTGAAACCCAGACCCCAAGATTTCAGAACTCTTTTGGATCAAGAAGACTGCCAAGTAGAAAAGGTGGAGAAGCAGTGAGGAGGAACTACCATTTTGCTGTGTGCTTTGCTGTATTGGCCTGCAGATGCTGCTTCTGTCTTGGGCAGTAAAAGGACTGGACTGAACTTTCTGCAATCTACTTTTGTGAGTTTCTCCAAGTGCTTGAGGTAGAGCTTGCCCCCTATTCAAGAAGTCTCAAGAACAGCAAAGACTTCAAGCTCGACGCCGTCTATGACGCTGCTGCCGACTCCGTCTCCTGAAGGCACCACAGAGGGCACTGCCGCAACGCTGCACCGCGACCCTGGTCTCACCGACGATGCCTGCTGACGCCACCACTGAGCAGCTGCTCTCACCGTGACCTGTGGGCACCGCACTCCACACCGCCTCACTTCACGACGACGCCTTGGTATCCCCGACGACGCCGCTCCACGCCGGAATCGACGCCGGAATCGATGCCGCTGCTTGCACCGTGGTTGAAGGGCACCGCTCGTAATGTTACACGACACACCACCCTCATCCCGCACCGCAACCTTGGCCTACCGACGCCGGTGCCATCGACTCCAGTTCGTCAGCCCACAACAGCGCTCCAGCAACGATGACGCTGCTGCTTGCACCATGACCTGCTAAGAAGAAGAGCGCTGGAGAAGCTGTGAGGAGGAACTACTACTTTGCTGTGTGCTTTGCTGTGTTGGCCTGCAGTGGCTGCTTCTGTCTTGGGCAGTGAAAGGACTGGACTGAACTTTCTTCAATCTACGTTTGTGAGTTTCTCCAAGGGCTTGAGGTAGAGCTTGCCCCCTGTTCAAGAAGTCTCAGGAACAGCAGAGACTTCAAGCTCGACGCCGTCTACGGCGCCGCTGCCGACTTCGTGTCCTGAAGGCACCACAGAGGGCACCGTCACACCGTGAACCTGGTTCTCCGCCGACGCCTGCTGATGCCGCCACCGAGCCGTTGCTCGCACCGCTACCTGTGGGCACCGCACTGCCTCGCTTCACGACATTGCCTTGGTATCCTCGACGACGCCTCACCACGCCAGAATCGATGTCGCTGCTTGCACTGTGGTTCGAGGGCACCGCTCGTAAAGTTGCATGACGCACCGCCCTCATCCCGCACCACAGCCTTGGTGCCAGCGACTCCATTTCGTCAGCCGACAACAGCGCTCCAGAAATGCAACGTGTCCTGCCAGCACCGTGACAAGCACCGCCTTCATCTCACACCGTGACCCTGGTCTCACCGACGATGCCATCTGATGCCGCCACCGAGCAGCTGCTCGCACCATGGCCTGAGGGCACCGCACGCCGCACCGCTGCACTTTGCACTGCAGCACCCGACACCTGCCGACTCCAGCGCTCCTGACTTCAGCAAAGAGGAGTTCGATCTGCAATGCGTGTGACTTCGAGGGCCCCGATGACTCTGGAACCGACCTCCGGAACAGACGCCTGCGGACGCCGTGTGTTCGGAAGCTCAACGAGAGGTCATCTGCATTTCTGAAAGGTACTGTTTGCAGGTCTTCTCGATGCCGTAGCTGGCCCGCGACGCCGCGGTCAATCAAAACTGTTTGGATTTGTTTGCTCACGACGCTGTGTTAGCCCCGGATGGAGCTATCAACATCAAGGAACTGTTTTACATGGTTATTTTGATAACTGAAGATTTTTAAGTACTGTATTGTGGATTTTTATCATTTTGGTCTTGTCTTAAGTATATAAGAATATTATATATTTTTCTAAACTGGTGTGGTGTCCGTTTGAAGTGCTTACACTGTATCACTGTTGGTTATGTGCAAATGCTTTACACACCACCTCTAAGATAAGCCTGACTGCTCGTGCCAAGCTACCTAAGGGGTGAGCAGGGGTTATTTTAGGAGTGTAACTCCTTACCCTGACTAGGAAGAAGGGTACCTATTTGGAAAAAGGTGCAAGCCCGTGCCAACTAGAGACCTCCATTTCTAACACGTATTAAAGACCAACCTATTGGTTGTTGCCAATGCTTGTTTTGGTATTGCCATCAACATTTTCTTGATCTTTCTATGGGTATAACTATAGCATCTTTAGAGAACAAAGGGACCAATGTGAAAAGGGGATATATGATCATTAGTGCTGCAGGTGTAGTGCCACCAGGCCCCAGGAGTGTGAGCAGCCTATTGCCCTAGTTACAGTTATCTTCTACTACCATGCCGAGGTTAGCAGGACATTCTCCTTGTTTTCATTATGCCCATGGCATTATTATGAAAAATGAAAGAGGAATGTCGACTTGAAACATTACAGGGGATAATAACAACAATATGGTGCAGCCCTGCATTTCCCCCTGCACTGGCCCTAAACCTAGCAGCCTAGCGCCAACACAGGCTCCGTTGCACCATAGTGCAAGGGTATCCGCGTTGAGGGGAAGATTGTTTATGTGCATTAAAGTCTCCCTTCCTGCACATAAACAATCTTTGCAGGAAGGTGCACACAAACAATCTTTAAATGGCGTTTCGTAACTTTTATGTGTGCTGCTTAATGCAGCACACATAGAAGTTGCAAAACGTCATTTTGGGGGGGATTATTTATGTGCAGGAAGGGTCACTTTCCTGCACATAAATAATCAATGGCAATTTGCTGTTTCAATGTGTGCTGCAAAACACAGCACACATGGAAATAGTAAAAGCAAGGATAAATAAAGCATTTCTCCTTGATTCGCATGTTAAGGGCCAGGTTTTCCCTGGTCTTAATTTTGACGCTGCCTCCTATTTACACCACCCTTGTAAATAGGGGTAGCGTCAAAATCAATGGGTTTCGTGGTGGAACGCCCATGTCAGCACCAATTGCCCAGCCCTTTAACGCTAAGTACAGCGTGAAAGGGTGCCTTATTTATAAGGCAGCATTAAGCCACTTTAAGGGGCATATGTACAAGCCCCTATCGCCACCACAAAGCACTTTTACCAATGTTGTGGTGGCGATAGGGGCAGCGCCTTATGTACAAGGCAGCGTTAAGCTACTTAACATGGCTTAACGCTACCTTGTACATAAGGCCCCCTTTAACGTCATGCTTAATGGGCGTTCCACCGCAACACCCATACATTTTGACGCTCCCCCTATGTACAAGGGAGGCATACATAGGAGGCAGACCCAAAATGAAGACCAGGTCATTCCTGGTCTTAATTTGGCGAAACAAGGAGAAATGCAATATTGCTCCTCGTTTTTGCTTTTTCCATTGTGTGGCACACATGGAAAAAGCAAAATGCCATGGTTTGTTTATGTACAGGAAGGTGTCCCTTCCGGTACATAAACAATCTTTTAAAAAAGATGCCATTTTGTCACTTTCATGTGTGCTGTAGGAAGCCATCTCAGTGAGAAACGTAAGGCTGCACCACATAAATATGGTGCAGCCTTGCGTTTCAAAGTGGCAGAGCGCGGCGTTAAGCCAAGGAGTCTATCACCGCAATCCGCCACTTCCTTGTACATATCCTCCTAAGTGGCATAACGCTGCCTTGTAAATAAGGCAAAGCCCCTATCACCACCACGTTGGCCCTGAAAGTGACGTTGTAGTGGGGATAGGGGCTTGTAAATATGCCCCTACATGTCCCTAATCACAAATTCTCTGCGTAGACAAAGCAACCACTGCGCCAAATGTCAACATGATTGAGTTCATTCATACTCAACACCTAAGGGATACTTCTGCTAAGCAAAACACCAGGTTAAAACTACTAAATGGAAATCCAGTAGAGACTATGGGCCTCATGTAGGTAAATAAATTTTACCGGTTCTTAAATACCGAGCCGTACCGAATCGGTAAATTAGAATCGGTAAGTTATATGTAGGTAAAAATTCGGTAACAGTTACCGATTCGGTAACATTCGGTAAATACGAATCGGAATTCACCGAATCGGTAAATACCGAGGTGATAATTACCGAATCGGAAAATACCGAGGTGGTATCTACCGATTCGGAAAAGACCGAGGTGGTATCCACCGAATCGGAAAATACCGAATCGGTATGTACGGATTCGGTAAATAACAGCACATGACTTGACGAAACAGCTAATCCTGTGCAACGACAGCCCACCCAACCAGGAACTGCCCACACCCAGGCAGGTGTACACAATTAGCCGACGTGGCCACACCCAGGCAGGTGTACATAATTAGCCGACCCTGGAGAGGCTTGGAGTGCAGAGGAGAGGCAGGGAGCAGTTGCATGTGCGAGCGGGAAACGAACAGCATGTCCAGCCAGAGAACACAGAAAGACGGAGGGGAAAGGAGGAGGAAGCTCAAATTCAGCCCCAAGGAACTCCAGGTGCTGGTGGAGGAGGTGGTGAAGCAGCACCAGAAGCTGTTTGGGAGGCAATCCCTGCAAGTGCCTGAGGCCGAAAAGCGCAACATATGGCTGGCCATTCAGGCGCAGGTCAATGCTGTGGGAGTGACCCACAGGGACATTGAGGTCCTCAAAAAGCGCTGGTATGACCTGAGGATTGTGACCAAGAGGAAGATGGGCGACATCCAGAAGGAGGCCAGCCAGACCGGAGGTGGAACCAACAGGGCACCTGCCCTCACCGAACTGGAGGAGCTGGTGGCGGCCACAATCGAGCAAGAGAGCGTCGTGGGTCTTGGGGACGCCGACAGCTCTGCCAGAGCCGCAACACACCAAGGTAAGACGAAAGCACAGCAATGTAGCCCCCCCTACCCCTATCCCACATCCCCCATTGTGAAACGAGAATCACACTGCAGTCCACACGTGTCAGTGCAGACAGGCAATGCATTCCGGGAGATGTAGTCAGGGCAACACTAACCAGGACGTAAATGTCACAGGGCAACAGGGCATGTCACGCACTCGAGGCACAAGGAGACAGAGGACAGATTGGAATGTGAAATGATTTATTGTGACGCTTGCAATGCAGCCCTTCGGGGACACTGAGCCAATGTTGTTTTTCTGTCCACAGATGTGACATCATGCAGTACAGGGCATGCTGCAGGGGAGACGGCACACCTGCCACAAAAATCACCTCTAGCCAGCACGTGTTCAGACCAGGGAGCAGGCCCACTGGCAGCCGCACCACCAACACAGCCAGCCTCGCCGCACACAGAGCCAGCATCACCTCACCGAGAGCCAGCATCACCACAACCACAGCCAGCATCGCCACTCATGTTCGAATCACCGGCCACATCTCCGCTTGCAGGTGTGAGAATGAGGAGGCGTCCAGCAGCCAGGCTACGAGCCTTCGACACCTCGTCAGACGACAGCATGGGCCCAGAAGACCGCACCGGGCACCAGGAAGGGAGCCATCCCACTGTGCCCCACACCTCACAGGCAGCACAGACGGGAGCAAGAGGGCGCCGCAGGTCGCGTGTCCAGAGTCCACCAGCACCCACTGACGGCCATGGTGTCTTCTTGGGGCTCGAGGGCCAAATGTTGAAGCAACAGCGCCTGCAATCAAAGGCAGTTATGTCAGTCCAGAGGCACATGCGGGTGATGAAGACAAGCTTAGTCAACATGGACACAAACATTGGCGGCATGGCTGCGGGCATTCGGGACATGTCCCAGTCAATCCAGCAGTTGTGCAGCAAATTAGATGCTGACATTGAAGCACGGCGCCGGGAACGCCAGAGAAGGGACACTACCAGCAGGGCACTCAACCGTCTGGCAACTGCGACTTCCCTACTTTGCCGGCGCTCTGTGATGATGCAGGAGGGCCTAACACAGTGCTGCAGCGACCTGTCTCGGGGGATGGTGCAGGTGACAAGTGCACTAGGGGTGCTATTGACTAGTCAGGCGTCGACAACTGCTGCAGGGGATGCTGCGGAGCGCATCGACACCAGCAGCAGCATCACACCCCCCGTCCCAGAAGCACGCAGGAGCAGCAGGCGGCTTGGGGTTGGCTCTAGTGAGGATGCACAGGCCGTGCAATCCACCACTGCAGCGCGTATGCGCAAACATTGATGTGGCCCTGCTTAGCCACTTCCCATTGGGTGACGTAACCCTGGACATACTCCTTGTATAGATGGTATATTGCCAGATTGGCCTGTTCATGTGTTCATGGCGTGGTGCCACATTAAACTACGTCATGACTTCTCACAACTCGCTGTGTCCCCTCACTTACTCAGAAATAGTTGCATGTGATCTCTGCCCGTCTCTCTCTCCCATCGATTGCAGTTGGCACTCTAGCTGCGCTGCCCTCTGGCTGGCCTGACTCATCCTCATTGTCCTCAAAATATGTTAGTTCCACATCTGTACCTTTTTTCGTGGCAAGGTTGTGCAGCATTGCACAAGTGGCAATAATCTTGCAGCAGGTGATGGGTTTGTACTGGCGTGCGCCTCCGCTCTTGTGGAGGCAGCGGAACCTGCTCTTCAGTAGTCCAAACGTGCGCTCCACCACATTGCGTGTTGTTTTGTGGGCCACGTTGTATCGTCTCTCACTCTGGGTTGCTGGGTGTAGGTAGGGAGTGAGGATGAATGAACGGCATGCATATGCACTGTCGCCTGGATGAGTAAGAGGGAACCATCAGTTACATGCCTCTATACACTCTGATTTGCAGGTTTCAAGGGGCGTCACTGTTACTTACCCAGCAGGTATCCCTCTCCGAATTCGCCGGCACTCAGTCGTGTGTAGATCCCACTATTCTGGAAGATGTAAGAGTCGTGGGTGCTCCCAGGAAACTTTGCAACAATATCTGTGATGATGTTCCCTGCATCACAGATCACCTGCACATTGATGGAGTGGGTGGACTTCCTGTTCCTGTAGATGTGCTCTGTATCAGCTGGTGGACAGATTGGGATGTGTGTACCATCAATACAGCCGATGACATGGGGGAACTGTGCCATGTGATAAAAGTCTATTTTTGTTTTCTGCAGTGCAGCCTGTGTGTTTGGGAAGCTTATGTAGTGGTGCATTCTCTGCATCATGGCATCCAGGAACTTCCTGAAGAAACGGGACAGGCAACTCTGGGATACACCACCCACCGCAGCTATCACCACCTGATAACTGCCGGATGCCAGTAGATGTAGGCTGCAGAGCACCTGCACATGTGGTGGTATGGCGTGCGCCTTTCTTGTTGGCTGGTCCAGGAGTGGGTGCAGGTCCCTTATCAGGTCCATGATGGTTTCGGGGTGTAGCCTGTACCTCTCATGTATCTCTGCATCAGTCAGCTGTAATAGTGTGATGCGCTGTCTGTAGATTTGTTCCTCCCGTCGCCACACCCTCAGTCCTGCTGCCTGTAGACGTAGGCGCCTTGCAATGACGTACATGGCGGCCATGTTGTCCACGCTGTTGCATTTTGGGATTGCTTATGTGCATTGTTGATGGTTACCACCTGCTTTCAATCCGTGTTAATTACCGACTCTTATTTACCGATTTTCCTGGATTTCTTAATTACCGCCTGCTCCTACATGTCATTTTTAATTTTTACCACTTCATATTTACCACTTCATATTTACCGATTCGTTAATTATGTATTCGGTAAACATGAATCGGTATTTTGGAATTCGGTAACTATGAATCGGTATTTACCGCCTCATATTTACCGAAAAGTGGTTTTTGGACTCCTACATCTCACTTGTCTGAATACCGGTCGGTAACGGCATATTTACCGAAAATCGGCCGTTACCGACCTGTATTTCGCTACCTACATGAGGCCCTTAATGTCGTGTTTGTCCCGGATCTGCTCTGGGACAACCACCCACATATGAACCATGCTCCATTTTTTATCACACGACCCCAGAGGTCTTTATTACTCTATTTCTTTAACGTATTAAGCATTTGGCCTTTTGGATGTGAACTCCAGTTTATATTTTACAGTGGATGCTCACTCAGAGAAACTGCAATTTCTCTGACTGCATGCTCTGCAGTCTTTCCATTGCAAAGTTAATGTTTCAAATAATGGAATTTACATGTGGTTACTTTCAGTTACAGACCTGAAAGGTACTAATTATTCCCTGTCACGCGTTTGCCAAAGTACAAATATCAGGTTCACTCAACATTTAAATACACCCTAGCAATATGCCGTGAAGTGCATTCCTAATGGTGACGTTTTTTTCGGGCTATACATCTCCTCTGACAGTGAGGAATTTGTTTTTAATAACGCCCTTTTTAGCCGATAAAAGACATTAGTTAAATCTTGCATGTTTGAAATATGTATTATGCATTTCTCTTCTTGGTTTGATCCAGAGAGGACTTGCTAATATAGACTGCTTGCTATAGCGCATTATGCATATTATTGTTTATCCTCGAGAAATTAAAACGTTTGCCCCGAAGCCAAGCAGTATTGCACCTACATTTGCACTAATCGTTGGGCGGAAAAATATAAATAGATTTTTGCGCTATTTAGACAGTGAAACCGCCGTTTTACAATTGATAACAAGAAATGTAGGGGCATATTATCAAGCCAGGCGATAAAATTATCGCCGCTTTAGCGGCAGAAAACTTTCGCTAAAACAGCGATAATGGGCTTGATAATATGCTCTATGGAATTCCAATTGAAGCCCATGTTAGATGTCCTTCACATTTAACATGGGCTTCAATTGGAATGCCATAGAGCATATTATCAAGCCCATTATCGCCGTTTTAGCGGAAGTTTTCTGCCGCTAAAGCGGCGATAATTTTATCGCCTGGCTTGATAATATGCCCCGTAAGTTTTGCACTGGTAAGGTTAGTCCATAGAATTTTCTTTGATCATTTTTGGTGGGCATGCACCTATTGTGGAAAGCGAGAATGTGATATTGATCGAGGATAAGAACATTACGAAAACATCAAAGACAAAAATCAGTGGGGCAGATTTACAAGCCCCTTGCGCCTCTTTTACGCCCCCGTTGCGTCACTTTTGTGACGCAGCGGCGGCGCAAAGGCAGCGCCATGCTGCGGGGTATTTACAATGTGATGCATCTGGGAGATGCGTCACGTTGTAAAGCCCTGCGCCACATGTGGGCGTTCCGGCGCAGGGGGGGGGCGTTCCGGCGCAGGAACGCCTCCTAAAAGTGGCTGAGTGAAATCTACAAGATTTCACTCAGTCACTTTTAAGGCCATGCTGCGTCAAAACCCTGCGCCTGCTTGAAGCAGGCATAAGGATTGACGCAGCATGTTAGGGGTAGGGCACCCCCGAGCCTTTCTGGAGCTGCGTCGCTCTTGCGATGCAACTCCAGCAATGTGCCGCCTTTCCGACAGGGGATGTGACACGCATCTGCTCATCCGTGCGCCACGGTGCGCCACATTGTAAATGCGGCGCATCAGTGGTGGCGCACGGGTGGGCAGATGCATCGCAACTATTCTGGCGCATCCCTGCTGATTAGCAGAGATGCGACAGAAATAGTAAATCTGCCCCAGTCTTTCGTTTGAGAGATGGAAGCCTGATTCACAAAAGTAGGATATAGCTAAGGTATTTTTCAAATAAGAACAAAGACAATTGTTATGGCTTCATTTGTGTCGGTGATTGATTAGGATAGGAAACAAAGGAAGGAATATGTTTTTGAAAATATTATAGTTGCCAAGATAAAGTGAATAAAAGCACTTCAGAGTCAAGATAACTCTGGCCAGATTTACAAAAAGAGTTGTATAGTTTCAATGAGGCTTGGAGCAAAGCGGAATGTTTTACTTAAATCCAAAGTGTTTTTTTGACATGCAGAAAAATCAACAAGCAATTTTCCAACTATTAGCAGGTGTACTGAGCAATTACATGCCATTTCGAAATAGGTGAATGCAAAATAATGAAGGTAAGAGGAATCGTTTGCAAATTGTGGGTGATGCAAACACACCAGCCATTGACACTTCCATTGGCAAGTAATAACCATTTGCAAAATGGCAGCTGCTATTGGTGAAGTTTGGAGTATCGGGGTGACATGAGGCCATCAGGACAATAGTGAGTACTCTCTGTCTCTGCATTTACAGTTGTGAACACTGGGTTACATGTCCGCAAGTCACATGAAGGGTAACGGTGAGGCTGGTGGGATGCAGGGGTGCACATTTTTAGCAGGAATTCTGTAATTCCTTATTCCATGTCTGACATAGGGAAACGTCGAAAGGTCAGCTGCAGAACAAAGAAGGCCTCCAATGTGGCTTAATTATTGCCCACTCCGTGGCTAAGCATGAAATACATGAACTATTGGTTTAAGAGTCATTTGATAGTCTGTGCATAATGGCCTGGTTACTTACCAGTAATCTTCATTTCTCCAAGTCCAGGTCTTTCTCTGTTAAAGTCCTTACCTGTGACATTCTTCCTTCATCCTGCAGAGCCTGTTCCCTAGCTGAAGTTCCAAAAAATCCTCCTTACATGGCTGCCATTACTATGTGCGAAGAAAAAAGGGTGCATAACGACATTACATCTTGTATATATGCAAGAAAATTAAAATATTCTCATATTACCTAATCAATTCCAGCCCCCCCCCCCCCCCAATGGGCAGGAGGGTGGGAAAACCAGGACTGTATCGTGGAAGACGTGGACTTGGAGTAACCAGGCCATTACTTCCTCAGCCACATTTCCCACTTCAGTCCTTACCTGCGAGAGAATAACCAAGTGAAATGGGACTGAGTATAGAAAAACACCAAACACAACAAGTAAATGCAAAAGATCTTTTATTTAAGTGTGAGACAAAATAAATTATGATTCTGATACAGCAGAAAGCACACAATCTCCAAAAACCATAGAAAGACCTTCTCCCAACTGGACTCTGCAATGGGAGAGGAAAGTATGAGATATTTGCCAAGTGGCTTCACAGTAAATGTCCCTCAAGAAAGCCCCCCCAAAAGAAGCCCAAAAGGCAGACATTCCCTTTGTAGATCTTCCTTCAAGGATTAAAGGAAGAGGAATTTTGGACTATTCATAGCACATGGTAATGGTGGAATTAATCCATCTAGAAAGTGTTGATGTAGATGAGTGGAATCCCTTACTAAGCAAACCAAACGTGACAAAGAATCTATCTTACGAAAAGGAGGTGCTCCAACCCTCTCTAAGTATATAAAGAGGACTCTATGCAAATCCAAAGAATGAAGTGTCTCCTCTTCATTGGAGTCTGGCTCTGGAAAAAACACAGGAAGAACAATATCCTGGGAACAGTGAAGAGAGGATGAGACCTTTGATGAAAAGGTGGAACTGGGATGTAACACAACTTTGTCAGGAAAGAAAATGAACATGGGGGAACTGAAAATAATGCACCAATTTTTCCTACCCTACACCCTGAACAAACTGCCACCAAAAACACCACTTTTTGTGTCAACATCTTAAGATCCACTGAATCTAATGGTTCAAATGGAGGCAAAAATAGAATTCGTAAAACCAAAAGTAAATCCCACGGAGGAACCAAAGAATGCACCAAAGGGTGCTTGAGGAAGAAACTCGAGACGAGATGCAAAAGGGGCCATTGACACCAGAACATCACCCCTAAAAGCCTGGATCACTGCCCACTGTGTACCAATAGTGAAGACTTCCAGCCCCAGCCTGAAACCACCCTGCAGGAAGTCCAGCACTCGCACTGGATCACAAACAGAAACCTGTAAACCCTTCCTTAGGCACCATTTCTCAAACATCTACTAAAGTCTACTATAAGATTTAGGTGTGGATGGCCTACAGGACTGTTAAATATCCTTGGCCACATCCTCCGAGCAACCTTTTGCTAACAAGGTCCCCGTTCAACAGCCAAACCCCCCAGTTTCAATTGACTGAGTGATTACAGAGACAACTGAGGTTGGGTCAGCGTGGAAGGAAGAGGTGGAAAAATCCAAGGAGAAACCATAGTCATTAACATCAAGACTGGAAACAATGGCTGCTAAATCCAATTCAGAGCTACCAAAAGAACCTGAACTAGTCTTCTGTAAGACATGAGAAATCAAGGGAATTGGAGGAAAACAATACAGAGGACCCCTCAGCCACTTCACCGAGAATGCATCTGTTACTCATGCCTCCTGGGCTGGAACAAGGGAGCAAAACAGGGGCAGTAGAGTATTCTCCCTAGTCACAAACAGATCTAATAAACAGCAAAGGAATCCTTGGGTCTAGAATGCCCAGACAAACAGGGAAGAGACACTAGAGATTATCTCAAGGAGCTTGTGGGGGAATCCCTTTTAGGACGAAATCCCTCACCCACCATAGGTGGCATACATCATCATCTGGGATTCTCCTCTTGGTGGGAAAACCTAGCCCTGCCAAGGGCTACGACTCCCTCTCTAAGAGGAAGGAGCTCAGGGATGTTTTATCCCTACACTGTTAAGATATACTAAATCCTGCAGACAAGAAGATAGATAACTGGTTGGGCGCAGAGCAACAAAAATACAAACTGTGTGGTTAGTCATGTTAAAACTAGCTACAGAGAGCGACAAAACTAACTTTATTGACTTTTTCTTGGTGCCAGGGTTAAAAACAGTGCACCTGCAGTATGAATTTATAACTGCACGTGTCAGACAAAAACAGGTCTACATGCTTCAGCCTTGAAAACCCAAGAAGGTGTCACAGCTTTCATCAGGACCTTCAAATACTACTGCGAAGTAGCACGTGATAAGTGATAAAAATAATAAGAAAGTTAAATACAACACCAGTAATCCTACTGATTGTGTGGCTGATTTACTGGTCCTACCCGTAGTGTACGGATAAGAAGCCTCACCTCAACCTGGCGACACCTCAGTGAAGGGGCACGGCTCTGTCCATCGGTACCTCATGCGGTACTCAAGCTAGAACCGGCTTCTTATCCGTATACTACGGGTATGACCAGTAAATCAGGGGGAGGGCCTTTCTCTAGCACTAAAAGCTTCTTCCACCACCTGTTCAATTAACAGATGGATATTAGCCACTGCAGTAGGGGCAGATAAAGGGCCTGGAATCTCCTTAATTGCTTCCTCCATGGTTTAGCACATGAGGAAAACTTATGTTACAATGCTCAGGAAACCAACTAAATACTTCTATATTTCAGCTGGTTTCTAAGCAGCCCATAATCTCACAGGAGTTCCACCGGGGATGCCATATTGAATTGGGCTTAAGAGGCTCAAATTGCCCAAAATACGCTAACTGTGCATGGCGCAATACGCTTGCCTATAGCTAAATGCGAAAATAAACTGTTATCTTTACCTAAAAGGGCTTAACTTCCAGATCACACTCAGCATGACTCAGAAAACCTCACCATAGTATATATAGCAGCGCGATATGCACCGAGAAGAAAGGCCCGCTAGAGCGGGTTTAAACATCGGGGCAATCAGTTAACACTGTCATGTCTGCTAAAGTGAATCGGACATAGGAAATATTAAGCAATACATAATAAGCTCTGCTAAAGCAAAACACTTCACAGAAAAAACAAATAATAAAAGAAAAAGTAAAAAACAATCTTACCTGAACAGCTGGGGTGCTTCAGGATACAGAAAAAAAGAAACAGGATGTTATGTCTAGGCCTGGGCGGTGAACTCTGCTCCGCTCGTGAAGTTTGCAGAGTTTTCCAAACTCTGGGCTCCACTAAGTCAAGTTGCCGAGAGCGAGCAAGGAAAATCCACCTCCCGGTGAGATTTCTCAACACAGGCGGTCAGATTTCTCCGGGCGGTCACAGATGGTCGCAATCCTTCGCGATCAGAAGCCTTCTGTTCGTGTTGAGAAAGCTGTAGCTCGGGTAGAAAATCTACTTGAGCTGCAAGAAAAGAAGCAGTGCCCTCTTGCACTGCACATGTTGCAGTACGTGTTGATTTTACAGTGTGGGGATACCACCCGGCACTGAAAATCAACAGCATGACCAAACGCACTCCACCGCTTGCGAAACTCCGCGCTGCGCGGTGGAGTTTTTGGGTCATTTCGAGGTGTTCCGCATATAAGAACTCTGTGATCTCCACTCAGGCCTAGTTATGTCATTAATCCACCCCTTTTCTACTGCCACATAGTAGTGGCAGCCATGTTGGAGGATGTTTTTGAATGTCAGCTAAGGAGTAGGTTCTGTCAGATGGAGCAAGAATCTCGCAGGTAAGGACTGTAGTGGGGAAGACAGATGAGGAGGTAATGGAAGCAAGGCTCAGTGATGATAGTGGTCTGCATATTACAAGTATGTGCCCCACAGGCTGTACTTGTTTCATCAACCCCGCCCTTTTGGTGAGGATGGTGCAGTTGCAGTAATTCCTAATGCCAAGTATTTGATTAGAGAACTCGCACTTCCAGATTTATTCAATTACAAGATACAGGGATTTGTTATTTCATCCTCTGCCTCATTCTTATTAAGTGGGGCCATTCGTTATCACTCTCTAGGCCGAGCCAAGCCTTTTATTGATCTGTTTTTAGATCTACTCTACCATTATTGCTGATGCATGGCAACGTATAGTAGTTGTGGACTTCAATATCAGGGCACATCCCTCTTTAATCCCTTTAAGAAAAATGGCACATGAAAGTCAAGAGCCCAACTCATTCTAAAGACCACCTACTGAACCTAAATTTGGGGTCATTAGAATCATCACACTGTAATGAAATCATGCCATTGGTGTGATCGGACCTTTTCTTTGTTCTTTTTTGCTTTAAGCGTCTGGAGTTATGTTTAAAGATAGATCACTGGATAACACTCAAAAGAATAGCCCATGGTCCAAATTATCCATCCTGGACGTTGCCCTCAGACTGAGCACAACTAATATTTTCCAGCTTGCTTCCAACAGCAGACGATCAGAAGAAATATACTACGTGGGCTGAGTCAGCATTAGATGGAGTATTAGCTGTAAAGAAATCCAACACCAATTGTGCTACACCCACTGCTCCATGGTATACCCCCAACCTTAGGGAAGCTAAACCAGGCTGCAAAAAGTTAGAAAGACTCAGGCAATGTGATTACTCCATTTCTGCTCGCTCGACAACAGAAAAAGCCTTGAAAGAATACAAAAAGCGAATTGTTTCCTCCAAGGTTGAAGATTATACAAATAAAAGGTCTGGGTGCAGATAGCTCCTCCAGGGAGATTTTTCAAATAATAAGGTTCCTTGACTCTCCAATGTGTGCTGCGGCATCAATTGAGAACACACAGGAACTGACAGAAAGCAAATTCAATTTCTTGAGGATAAAATCTCTGACATTTGCAACACTTTATTTTAATTCATTGAGATATTCCTCTGTGTCAGCATTCTTTGTCAGCCCATTCTGCTCTGCCCATTGGGGTTCCCTCTACAGGGATCCTGGTCACTGAGGGAGCAACCAAGGATAGTGTACTGGACAACACTCCTGGTTTGGATCATTTTGATCCAATTTCACTAGAGCTGTATGACTCTATTGCAACTTTTATATTGTCTGTCTCCTCTTCAGGCCCCTTACGTCCCACCGCCTTGACTTCAGATCTGCAATAGTTCCCTAATGAGTGCTAGTGTTCCTCCAGAGTTGAAAAAATCCTTGCTTGTCCACTTATAAAAAACAAAACAAATACTCACTTGTTTACTTTGCTTAATTTGCAACCATATCTTTTCTTCCTTTTGAGATCAATGTTTTGGAGAACCATGCCAATTAACCCCTCTCAGTATTGGTAGAACAAAATCAGATCTTGGATTTTTTTCAGTCTGGATTCCGACCACGGGACAGTACAGGGACTGCTCCACTGCCTGTAGTTGCTGGTTTACGATTGCTGGCAGATAGGGCAAAGCTGGCAGCACTTGCGCTGCTGTGCCTGTCTGCAGCATTTGATACAGCATCTCATGTGATTCTACTATTAAAACTGCAAGAGACTGGCATCAGTGGGAAGGCACTCCAGTGATATAAGTTCTATTTGGAGCATAGGTCCCAGGCCATTTGTCGACCTCCTTTTGTGTGAGAGTTTAAGTCACTAAATCATGGCATACATCAGGGGACAGACCGACACTTTTGTTATCTATATTCGGCCTTTGGCACAACTGATGAAATCATTCTGTCTAAACTGCATGAATTATGCAGAAGACACCCACACCAATATTGCCATGGACGAGTTAGATACAGTCTTAGTAACTTTCATCAATGTATGTCTGCTGCATCATTTTGACTACAAGTCAATTCATTAAAGTAAAATTATGACAAAACAGAAGTGCTCTGGTTACGTCACTCACACACATCCAGCATTATCCTGTATGATCTCTGGCCTCCATATTGGTCCCTCAACCCTAATAAAAAACCAAGGCCTCTGTGTTGAGTTGGAGCTCTCCTTAGAAAAGCAGGTCAATCAACTTGTCTTCACCTTCTCCTTTCTCCTGAGGATCTAAGGAAGATCATGCCCATGCTTCCTCAGTCTATCCATCATGTGGTGACCCAGGCAACCATTTTGAGCCACCTGAATTATTGCCACTACTTCTTGTCAGGTCTTGGCTACTGGCCTAATGAGGACACTTGAAAAGGTAAAAAATGCAGCAGCCACATTGGCCGTTTGTCGACCACACTTTTCTTCTGCTTCAGCTATCAACTCTCTTGTCTAGCTTCCGGTGGAGAAAAGAATAGTTTTCAATTCCCTTTGTCATGTCTTCAAATCTGTGCACCATTTTGGTACCCTTTATCTAACGAAGAAATGTATCAGATATGTTTCGGTGCTCTCTCTTTGCTCTAAGAAGGTGTTTCTACATACAATTTCGAGAGTCAGGTGGTCCTGCTCCGGGGCAAATCATTTTCGGCAATAGCAGTCAAACTTTGGAACAAACTTCAATTACTCTCCTCAAGATACATCTAATGATCCACTTAAGGAAAGCCTTGAAGATCTGGCTTTTTCAGGAGCTTATTTTCCTTTTTTGCTCCCATGCTTGTACTCACCAGTTCTGGCAGCGCCAGGAAACCTGAATAGGTATTTGCATGCTTTATAAATGGTATGACATAATTTAACATAGCAATACATAACATTAGCTCTAACCCACATTGCAGTGTTGCCTAGTACATATATTTTACACTGGGAGCAATTCTTAGTATAGTGACTGCTGAAGTGCAGGGCTGTCCATGGAAGGGGCAGTTATCACAATGGAAGAAATGTGAAACTTTCAGTAGTTAGATTCAAAGAAATTAGAAGGCGAATGCTGGTGTCTCACCTGATGCTCATCATCTCTCGTAAGTGGAAGTTGTGTATCAAGGATGACTCATACTTAATGAGTGGTTACATATTAGCAATATGATGCAGTAAGCAATACCACTTTTATTAGACTCAAAGCCATTTT
Source organism: Triturus cristatus (assembly GCF_964204655.1). Classification (NCBI taxonomy): domain Eukaryota; kingdom Metazoa; phylum Chordata; class Amphibia; order Caudata; family Salamandridae; genus Triturus; species Triturus cristatus. Next base: position 130,848,374 of record NC_140582.1, read on the forward strand.
AAATATACTGTACATACCCTTACCTCCTGAACAGTTGCTCTTCTCATTCCTTGTTCATTGTGGTAGGTCCGGCCTCCTCGGTGTTGTATCTATATATTCAAGTTTCTCGATTTGTCGTCTTGAGCCGCTCCACAGCCACACCCAAGGTAGAGGACTTGATGGGTTCCTGCTCTTACAGCACATGCTTTTTCTTTCATGCCTGCAGTCACACAAGAACCTCAGGCTTCAGCAAGTGTGCAGCCTCTTTAGTAGAATTCTAATAGAAGTCATCAGTTGCGTATAGGTGTCTCAAACATGTGCTGTGGCTTCTCCAATTTTGTACTTTTACAGGAAGCAGACCAGTACATGGTTTGTCAGAGCTGGGCACTGTGTGGTCTGCAGAACAGTGAGGCTGTAAGTTGGTCCTCCACCCTTGGGCATCTTCTCTTCTTACTTAGGCTTGCAGTAGTAGCAATGTAGGGGGCTCATTTGCTGACATGTTTGAATGACCAGGGAGGTTGAGTCAATTAGGCCCTCAGCTGTGACTGCTGTCCAGGAAGTTGCAGTGGATCCTGCTGCATGTTGGCGGTGGGCTGGAAGTGTCCATCCCACTCCCCTACCTTTGGTGAGCATCTCATGGTTTATGCTATTCATGCTTTCGTGTAAATGGACTACAAATTGTGGTTCCTTTCGGACTTAGATTTAGGCCACTAGGAGCACTAATCTTTATTTTTGGATGATGGGCAATCACAAAGACGTGAGGCACTATACCCCTCGCTACCACCCAAAGATTGAGAGGAACCTGATGAATGCTTTCTCCCTGAGATTTTAACCATTCTCCTCATTCTCTCATTCTAATTACAACTGCAGATTGGTGAGGTCCTTAACACATTACGTATAAACTGAGTAGGGATCTCAAGAAATGACTTTTCTGTCTACTTCTTTAGCTCCTCCCATTTCTTGGTTTCCTCAGCCTCTTTGCGGCCTTCCCCTAAGTAGGATGACAGGAATGAAGGGACCCTGTGTGAGGCTTTTGTCTGATAGGCAAGTGTGTCAATGAGGATCAGCAAGAGACTACAAACTACCTGTCAGTGAATCCTGGGGAAGAGGGTCAAGACTGATTTGCATATGGCTGGGTTTAAACTGGAATGGCATGGGGAACAACAAAATGATGGATTTAGGCCCTGATCTTTGTACTGGGATGAATGGTTGACATTGTTCAACAATCTGTTCACCAATTGTTCTTTTTGTACATTAAGAATGTTGGCATTGTCTTCCCTTAACCATTTGGTCCCAGCAGCCTGCATCCTGGCTCACATGTTCTCCCTCCAAAAAAGGTCTTAAATCATTGCTTTTTCACAGTTTTTTGGGGGGGAGGAGTTTTATATAGAGCAAACTGGACCCAAAGGTATTGGGTCTCGGAGAGCTTTACATGAGCACCAGTTGCTTACACAAGGACGCATTCAGTTTTTGTTGGGCACAGGGAGATTAAGTGATTTGCACAGAATCACAGGATGTTTAGTGTCATTGCAGAGAATCGAACCCGGTTCCCCAGATTTGAGATTGACCACCATAGCCATTAGGCTACATCCTCTCCCCAACAGTTAGAGAAGGTGCTTCAACAATATTACTACATTTTCCATTGGATCATGTTTTATCTCCAGAGCTATAGCACCTACACACCCCAGGGTAATAGTGCGCTTTTCAAATTTAATTTTCATTTCATTTAATTTTCTTGTGACTAGGTGTAGTTGGTAGTTTGCCTTTGTGTATTCCTCCCAGACAGTGACATCAGGTGTTGGCGGGATGGGCCACCTTGCCTGGGTGGGAGGGGTGGATCTCTGCACAGCCCCACTTACAGTTCAAAGGTGGTGCCTCAGTGCACTCACAACGGACTTCACACTAGCATTTTGCCACTCCTAGACATCCCGGGACAAGGACAGGGAGGAAGGACATTCCAGAACCATGTGCTGGGGTAAAACTCTGTATGTTTCTTTTAGTTCAAAGATGGCATCAGGTATATAAATAGGAACCTCAGATCCACTTTTAAATACATACTTGGATCTGTTGATACTACAGTAGAAGGATTGCCCCTCTGTCAGAGAACTGCCCTCCTGCTGGAGGAGTGACCTGCTCTCTGAGAAGGAAGTCTGGACCTTCTAGCTGAATCTCAGTCAGAGTGACTACAAGGGTTAGGCGGCTGACTTCCTATTCGAAGCTCGAGGATCACAACAAGCTCCAAAGGCCTTTCTCCAACAACCCAGCTGACCTGCTGCACTGGACCTTCCTGGACCTGCAAATGGGTTGCCTGAGGTCTGCTAGCCTCTGTGAAGTGAGCTTCTGACCCAGATGAGGCACTTCCACAGGTCCTGGACCCTTGGCTGGCAGTTGAGCTCCTCCTGTGCAGAAAAAAAGAAATCCTGAAGTTTTGAGGAGCTCTGCGCAACCAGGAACAGGCCTGTTCCTAACAAGATCCCAGTGCCTCCGACCATGCGAAGCTCCGGTGAACCCAAGTCTTCGTGCTTTAGTGACTGCCAGTGATGACCTGCAATGCAATACCTGCACTCCTTGCTACCTCATCGATAGGCTTTGGTGTACGCCAATGCAAAGCTCCAGCAGCCACTGTCAGTGACGACCATTTGCCCGGCTCTCCCTGCTCCTCGTGGCCTCCTCCGCCTCAAACTGAACTCTTTGCGCCATGCATTAAGTAGATAGGTTTGCCAGCAGGACTAACCTGGTCCCTGTATCTGGCCTGCCCTCCATCATAGTCGACCTGAACTTGTGACTTTCCCATAGTCTAGCACAACCAGATAACAGTGAGTGGCGCTTTGCGCTTTTGGGCGCCATTCTTACCTAAATCTTTGAAATTGCATTTCTCCGGTTCTATTGATTGTATTTTTGTTGTTCTGGGCTCAACAAGAGTTTGCAGAGGGATCAGACCTATGAGTTATGTGATAATTATCACATACTTTTTTCCTGATAAATTCCAGGAGATAAAAACTGCTGAAATTAATCAGAGGAAAGGCACAGAAAAGGGCAGAACATTCAAAATTTGGTGTGATAAAATACTGCATGTTATTTCTCATTTCCCAAGTTGAAAATGTATAATTTGGAAGTACTTACCGCACCCAGTAAAATATCTCACTCTACACCACATAACTTGCATCTTAACATATCTTAGTACTTTATGTGAAGAGTTTTTGAAAAATATAGATTTAGCACTACTTTAGCATATTTGCCAGTTTCTGAGTCCATTGCTTTATCATGTGGGTTCTCCATTCCCCTGGCAACCTATGCCTTTGTTTTATTCTCCCACAGTGCTGTACCAGCGAATCAAATATGCTCTTCAAAATGTTCTCCGAAAATCTGCACCCACTGGGACAATATTTTAATGTTATATTTTGGTCCAGTATTTCTCAAAAGAAATGTCTGTATCTGATATTCTGTGAAATAACCCTTACTGCAACTGGCCATGTAGTAGTTTTGGGAGGTTCTGGACTATACAGCATCTCTGTTTATATATACATTCTCTTTCTGAATCTTCACCAAGGAGCAGGAAGGGGACAGCTGCTAGTTGTTAATGAAGGTGTAGCTGCTCTGTGTCACTCCACCCTCCCACCCCCAATCAAATTGTCATTAGCTGAGCAATAGGGTCAGAGTCACACAAAACACAAAGAGAAATGCCAGAAAGACCAAAAGCAGGTGTGGTTCGAGAGGCTCCTGTCTTTGCTGGCGTCTGGAGCGAGAAACTGCTAGTTACAGCTTCTTGCAGGCCAGCATCAAACAATGGCATCGATTTTAAACTCGAATGAAAGGATGGAGATGCTGTTCTGCCAACAGCGAACTGCTGTTTTCGTTTACTCTATCAATTTAAATACATTGATTTTCCCCTAGGCCCATTCATTTTCTGTTTTGGTGTCATTTTTTTTACTTCCCCTTTTCAATTTCTTATTATATAATATATTGTTGCAAAGCTGTCGAATTTTAATTTTTGTTTCCTAGATGAGATGACTTTGATTGTTCCAGCGATTTTATTTTCTCTATATAAATGTATACATGGGTTCAATATGTTCAACATTTACCATTAAATACATTTGTATTCACATACAATAACCGCACTCATTATTGTATAACCTTACTAAAAACTCAATCAAGTTCATTCAATTACTGAGGCTCCTATCTGCCTGGGGGTGCAGGAAGTGGGCCTAAGCCTGTCTCCTGTCCTATCAGTCCCTCTTTAAAGACCAGTTTGGCTACCCAGCCACCTTCCTGCATTTTTCTCTGTGGTTTGCAGATCTTCTCCCACCAGATGTCCTTTGTTTGTATGCAGGCCACGTCACACCTCATTAGAGCAGTTTGGCTCAGCCTGCCAAAGGATGGCCGATCATGAGAGGCTGCTGAAAGACTGGCTTTTAGCACAGTAGAAAAGCAAGTTCTCTAACTTTTTTTCTGTGATAGTTATAATAAATCTAACCATGGCAGCTTGTTAGATTTATTCTAACTATCATGTTCATACCTTGAAGTATGTTTTAGCACACTTCTATCAGTAGTCGTACTTTATTAAAGTATTCCCCTGTTAGCATATGGAGCCATTATTCTACAATGGGGAGAAATTAAATTGACAGTTTTTCCTTCACCAGGCCATATAAAACATATTTTATAATGTCCCTGCTTATAGTTACAAGGTACCCTATCCCTGGGGCCCCTAGGAAATACCTCTTGTGTACCTTTTATGTAACAATAAGGTAGTTTGAGACTTTGAAAGTACCTCTAATTCCGAAGTCGAGTTTGCATATAATTTACATTTAAAAGCAAGCTGTAATGCTGGGATGCCTTTAAAAGGCAGGCAGGCAACACACCAGTGCACGCTTAAGTGTATTAAATCTGCTGGACCTCTACTCCTGCATGTCCTTCCATATACTAAGGGGCAGATTTATAAGCCCTGTGCGTCACATTTGCGCCGCCGTTGCGTCACTTTTGTGACGCCGCGGCGGCGCAAAGTCAGCGCCATGCTGCGGCAGATTTACAACGTGACGCATCTAGGGAGATGCGTCACGTTGTAAAGCTTGCGCCACATGTGGGCGTACCTTCACAGGGGGGGGGCGTTCCGGCGCAGGAACGCCTCCGAAAAGTGGCTGAGTGAAATCTACAAGATTTCACTCAGTCACTTTTCCGGCCATGCTGCGTCAAATCCCTGCCACTGCTTGAAGCAGGCGTAAGGATTGACGCAGCATTGTACCGATAGGGCACCACCGTGCCTTGCTGGAGCTGCGTCGCGCTTGCGACGCAACTCCAGCAATGCGCCGCCCTTCCGCCATCAGATGCGCCACGCATCTGTTTATCCTTGTGCCACGATGCGCTGCATTGTAAATGCGGCGCATCTATTGTGGCGCAAGGGTAAACTTGCGTGACGCATCTTCCCTGGCGCATCCATGCTGATTTGCAGGGATGCGCCAGGGAACATAAATCTGCCCCTAAGTGCTTACAGGTAGGGTGTCATGCCAATTGTATATACACCTAATTACCTTTTACACAGAACACTGGCCCTGGGCCTGGTTATCAGAGCCTTGGGCACAATCAGAGCCAGTAATCATCAGTGTAAATCAAAATATTGTGGTGATCAGGGCAAAAAGGACAACTTTCTCACAGACAGGAATGTATGTTTGTGAAAATGTTTAAAATGTGGGCCATGTTTTTCGTAAAAAGGAAGACATTCACTGTCTGGACCCGCGTATTCTAAAACTATATGCAGGATTTTGTGAATATATTCCTTCATGGGTAATTGCACCTGAAGAATCTCCTTTTTTTAAGTGGAAGGGTTAAATCTTGTACCAGACATGCACAACACTGCCGTCTGAACACTATCTGGTCTCCTGTCACCCACCCCCATCACTCTTAAAAAAACAAAACCTTTGCCTCTCTGGAAACATACAAAAAAGACATATCTGGTGTCCTGCCACTCCTCTAAACCACTCTCATCATATACCCACACCACAGCCCTATCCAAATCACACTCTACACTTTCACATTGAGAGTGGAAAGCCGGAATGCATTGACAGCGGCTCTTTGAGAGCCGCTTGTCAGCAGGGATTCAGATCTCTTCTCAGCACGGATCTGCAAAGACCTTCACAGACTGGGGAGAAGGCAGTTCAGTGCAGGCACAACACCCTCATATTCTCCCATCTTCATCGGGTTTGTCAATTCCTGGAAAATGAAGAAGGAGGGTGAGACCTTCAACTGCCTTTCTACTGTTGCACTTGTGTCTCTAGGGATCCAGGTGAGGTGGAGGAATGAAGGGGAAACAAACCGGTCCCCTGGGAGATGCCACAACAGTGTTTTGCCACTATGGTTAACTACTGGTGTGACATCAGTCCATTGAATAACTGGATTCTGATCCAGTTTCTCACACTAAAGGCTTCCCATGCAAACCGTATGCAACAAAAAAGTATCCATTCAGTAGACTTGATGGAAATATTACATAACCTCTAGAGATAAACATTCTTCAGACTCCAATAACAACTCCCCACCGCTTCATATGGCTGGAGAGACCATATGTAAAGCATCATAAACATATGTTTTTCATCCAGAACTTCAAAGTTAGTACAATAAGATTCAATGCCGCAAATCTTCAACAAAGACAGTCAATGGTAAAATATGTATTTTGCTCAAGTTATTGAAGGCCTGCAGCCTTAGCCACTGAATGACACTTAGTGATTTGTTCAAAATGACATACTTGCTATTGTTTCATAAAAAAGTGTTGTGAGAAATTGGGCTGTTGGTTGACTGGGGTGTGAGCTCTGGTCAAGAAAATGCCACAATTGTTTGCAGAGTGAACCATAAAAAATCGACTAAATTAACCTGTGCTTAACCCTGGGTACAGTGGCATAAAAGCAGTCAGGCTCAACTTAGAGGCAATGTGTAAATTATGAATGCAGTATGCAAACAGTAATATAGTGGAAACATAATACAGCAAAAATCCCATACCAATTTGAAAAAATAGCGTAAAATGTAACAAATTATCCAATTAGTAGAACTGGAGTTACAGATTTTAAATTTTTTTAGAGTAAATAGTGCCAAATTGCACAAAGCATCAACTATTTGGTCGCTCAGGCACCCTGTCAAAGTCCTAAGTTCAGGTTAACTGCGGTGGACAACAGATCAGCTACAGGCACCAGATATGTCCAACTGAAGTTTATCTTTTGAAATCAGAGCCAAGAGTCCCGTTTGCAGTGCAGGGGACTGCGATGAGCCTGTAGAGCTTTGCAAGAGGCTGCCAGAGTATCAGGAAGAGTAGACCAGAATCACAGATGGGTCTTTCTGGAGATTTACATTGGCAGTCCCCACAAGCAGTTGATGCTGTAGTGCAAAGAAGTGACCGCTGGGGCTTTATGTTGAATGGCGGCAGGGGTGACGAGGTCTTGCCATGAATTAACCTGTTCAAAGTTGCGTAGAGCCTATCAACTTTAATACAGCTCTGAAGTAAAGACAGACGCCAACGTAAGTAACAACTTCTTTATTCTTCTGTCAGTACAGCTACATCTCCAGCTCGCCGCTAGTGCCTGTCACAGTCAGGCTGTCACCAACATTCTAAGGGAGGCTTCTTCCCAACATTCTAGGGCAGAACCAAAGGTGCAGGGGGGAGGAGGGGGACCGGAGCAAACCAACAGGGGTAAGTTACAACACATCTCCCTCCCCTGAGAGGACCCCAACAGGGGACCCGCGGGAAACCTATACATGCAGGGATGGGTAACATTATTATTTTATTTTTTTACTTAACATATCATGTAGTCTTTGTGCCATGTGGGAACCTTTCTGGGTCTTTGCCCACCACTCTTCTGCTCCTCTACTAGTCTGCCACCCTGCCCCATTTTCTTGTTTGCTCCACTAGTTTCCCTTTGATTCGTGGCCACTCTATCCATACTCCACATTTTCCCATTCTCTAGTATGACCACATTGCTCTTAACCTCCCTGATCTTCTCTGGGGGAAAGAATTTTCCGCCTTTGCTGCTGTAGCTAAACGGTCTCCTAATCCAGACTCTTTGTCCCGGGACCAAAGACTTGTGTCTGGCCCCCCATTTCTTGTCGTACCATTCCTTGTATTTTTGTTGCTTGTCTGAAACCTTCTCTTTTAACTCTACCGGGTTGACCACCCTTGTTTTCCCTTGAGGCATCCAATTTGGAGACAACTTTGAGCCTGCCTTTCTCCCCCTCAAAAGCTCAAACGGTGAATACCCAGTGGCTAGGTTAGGAGAGGTATGGTATGACCACAACATGTCCCTTACGGCCGATTCTACGGGCTTACGTGATGTTACTGCCAATTGAATGCATCCCTTTAACAGTCTATTTGCTCTCTCCACCTTTCCATTGGCTTTTGGACAATACAAAGGCGTACGTATGTGTGTTATGGACATGTCTGCTAAAAATTCCTTCATTTCTTCTGATGCAAACTGTACCCCATTATCTGTGATGATACTAGTCGGGATGCCCTCTGTTGAAAATACTTCTGTCAAAAACTCTATAAGTGTCCTAGTATTGATTTTGTCAACAAATTTATGTGTGATCCAGTTTGAATAGTAATCAATCAGGACCAACATATACGTTTCCTGTGGACCTAAACCATGGAGGGGGCCAGCAATATCCAATCCCAGCTTTTGCCATGGATCCTCCGGTACCTCTACTGGTCTCAGCGGAATCCGCCTGGTAACCTTGCTTTTGTCACTCATGCTGCACGGCTCACATTCACTCACTTTCTCGTCCATCAATTTGTCCATGCATGGAAACCAAAAATCAGCTCTTAATCTCGCTTTGCACAGACTCTTGCCCAGATGTCCCTCATGTGAGAGATCCATAATACGGTTCTTGAGACCCCCCGGGGGAACTAACTTTCCTGACTTTAGAAGAAAATCCCCTTCCACCGACAACTCATTTCTTACATTCCAAAAGGGTTGTATTTCTTCAGGAAGAGCCTGACACCTGGTTGGCCACCCCTTATTTACATAGTTTTTTACGGCCTTAATGATGCCATCTTGTTCCATATGGAGGTCCCATTGCTCTTTAGCCACAGCTTTTACAGAAATCTCCAGAACTGCCTCCTTTTCCCCTTGACTCCCTACATCTGTATCCATGGGAGTTCGTGACAGAAAATCTGCCACCTTATTCTGCTGTCCAGGTACATACACCATCTTGTAGTTGTAACCTTGTAGCCCCAACACCCATTTTGCAATGCGGGGAGTCATGTTCTCCATATCTTTTTTTGTGAAAATGGCCAGTAGGGGTTTGTGATCCGTGCATACCTCAAATGGTGCGCCCCACACAAAAAACTTGAAATGTTGTATTGCCCAGTACACTGCCAGTGCTTCTTTCTCTACCGTTGAATAATTTGCTTCAGCACTTGTCAATGTTCTGGAGGCAAATGCTACCACTCGCACTTTATTATCCACTCTCTGAGCCAAAGTTGCCCCAACCCCTTTGCCACTAGCATCCGTGGTTATCAAGGTTTCCCTTGTAATCTCGAAATTTCCTATGAAAGGGGCTGTAATTATGGCTTCCTTTATCAACTTGAATGCCTCTTCCTGTTCTTTCCCCCAGGTGAATGTTGAATCTTTTTTTATCAGTTCCCTTAAGGGTTGAGATAGCATTGAGAAGTTCTTTATATACTTTGCCATGAATTCTGCCAAGCCCAAGAATGACAGAACATCTTCTCTACTTGCGGGAGGGCACGCTCTCCTTACTGCTTCCACCAAGTCAATTTTTGGTTTAATGCCTTCTTCCGAAATGACGTGCCCCAAATAATCCACTGAAGTCACCCCCAATTTGCACTTACTCTCCTTTGTTGTGAAACCCGCCTCCTTCAATTTGTTGAGTGCCATTTCAACATTTTCTCCATGTTCCTGCTCGTTAGATCCGTACACTAGTATGTCATCTTGGAAACACATAGTTTTCTTACAGTCTTTTAGGATATGTTGCATTATCCTTTGGAATGCAGCAGCGGCCGACGCCAAACCAAATGGCATCCTTACAAACTTAAAATTTCCAAATGGGGTGGTGAAGGCCGTTAACAGCTGCGACTCGGGGTGAAGATCCACCTGGTGGTAGGCCGACGACAAGTCCAGCACGCTGAAAAATTTTGCCCCATGGATTGTGCTCAACATTTCATTTATCCTTGGTAAGGGATGTCTATCCACCAGGATGTTAGCATTCAAGTCTCTCAAGTCCACACATAATCTGATGCTGCCCCCTTTATCCTTGGTCGTGATAACAATGGGTGCCAACCATTCCGAACTTTCTATTTCCTCTATCACCCCCTGCTCTACCAATTTTCTTAGTTCCTCCTTTAAAGGTTCCCTCATGAGCAGTGGAATGGATCTGGTCTTGTGCACAACTGGTTTGGCTCCCTCCTTCAGGACAATTTTATGCATGTAATTCTTCAATTTACCCAGTTTATCAGAAAATACTTCTGGAAATTCTTTAATGAAATCATTGCTCACTCCCTGTGGTTCTACTAACATAACCTGTTCTTCATTGTTCGGGTCCAATTTAATTCCTAAGTCCTTCTGGTGCTTCCACCCTAGAAGATTTGACCCTTTCTTGGTGATGTATACCTTCCCAACAGTGTGCCTGTCCTTAAAGGTAATTCTCATTCTCACCATCCCCACTAATGGTATGGGTTCCTTGTTGTACCCTAAGGGATTGATGTCTGCACTCTCTATCTCCATGTTTCTCTCTGTAAATTTCTCTTTAAATCCCTTCTCCTCAATGAGTGTAAATGGTGAACAGGAATCTGCATACATTTGAAACTTTTCACCTTCCAAAATAACCTCACAAGAAGGATAATGTACTTTCCCTTCCATGCCCCCCTGAGCAATCTGGAAGATATACTTTTTTCCATTCCCCAAATCATCTTCTGCACTCCCAATTTCATGTACTCTGGGTATAAATGCTTTGCACACCTTCGCCAAATGTCCTTTTTTTTCGCATTTCCTGCATACCATGCTCCTAGCTGGGCACCTCCAATTATTTGCCAAGTGATTGGGACTGCCACATCTGAAACACAACCAGTTCTCCATCTGTTTCTTGGGGGCCTCTTTTATTTTTTCACTAACCTTGCATACTGCCTCCTCTGTTATACCCGCTTTAGCTTCCCCTTTGTCACCTCTCTCACCAGAAGACAATCTTATCTCCTTCATGCATATCGCTGTGTGTTCTAATCCCTTTGCTATGTTTACCGCTTCCTCTAAGTCAGGGTTCCTAGTTAATAACTCTTCCTGCACCTTAGTATCATTGGTACACCGCACTAACTGATCCCTGATAAGGGAGTCCGTTAAGGCTCCAAACTCACAAGTTGCCGATAAACCCCTCAGAACTGCTACGTACGATGAAACTTTCTCCTCCCTTTTCTGACTCCTTTTGAAAAATTTATGCCTTTCTAGTACTACATTTGTCCTGTGTCTGAAGTGCTCTTCCAACTTCCTCAATGTGTATTCATACACATCTCCACCAACCTCTTCATCATCAGTCTCATCCTCCACTAACCTCCCTGTGATATCTTCAAAAACCTTCCTTCCTTGAACTCCAAGATTGTGCAGTAAAATGTGCTGTTTTCTCACATTCGAAAAATTACCACCCCCAATAGCAATTAGATATGATTTAAAAATACCTTCCCATCTATGCCATGGTATATCTGGTTCTCCTACTTCATTCAAGAACGCGGGTGGTTGACTCATGCCAGCTCCAGCCATACCTTAGTGTGAGGGGAAACTTATCTGAAGCTAAAACCGAGTACAGGGAGTGCCCTAAATTCACTTCACTAACTTGCGTGCTATGACTCTCCCTATTCGCTCCAAGCTAAGATATGCACCACGTAAAAACCCTTCAATAGAGTGTTAGCATACCATCCCTTTCATCCGCCATCCCTCTGAAAAGAAAAAGGTTAACGACCAAAACAACAATGCCCAAGCCTAGATTATGTCCCTTAGAGCTGAAACTACTTATTAAAGCAGAGTAGATCTTGATATTCTCCTCCTACGCCGCTTCGCTGTCACAGCACTTACAGTCAAAGTCATATTATGCTTACTTGCATTGTTGAATCTGCTTTGAAAGGTTAGCTTGGCTTATTGAATGAGCCTCCGTGGACTCTGTACCTACGATCCAAAAATAACAGAGTTGACCAAGTAAATGTAGTTAATTTCCTCCCTCGCCGATTCCCTTCCTCCTGCTCTTGAAATACCAGTCTTGTTAACTTCTTCGCTTCGAGGAAACTGCTGCATTGAATCACCGCTACATTTACTTAAACAGCCTGGCCCGGAACGCCTCTAATCACGCAGACGAATCTCCTCACGAATTCCTCTCAGCGCGTCGCCAGGACAGCTTCGCTTTACCTCACACGATCAGCTGTTGGAACTCCAGCCCATCGACAGCGTATTCCACCTGACTCCTCACAGGATCCATCAGCCACCTGAACCGGAGTGGTTACCTCAGCGTCGCTCCGCGTCTTCAACGAATTCCTCTCAGCGCGTCGCCAGGACAGCTTCGCTTTACCTCACACGATCAGCTGTTGGAACTCCAGCCCATCGACAGCGTATTCCACCTGACTCCTCACAGGATCCATCAGCCACCTGAACCGGAGTGGTTACCTCAGCGTCGCTCCGCGTCTTCAACACTGTGTTCCTATGCTCCGCTTCGAATATCTGCGCCGGTGAGGGACTTACCAACACTCGGTCAACCAGCCATGCACAATTTGATTTATGCGCTCCGTGACTGGATACCGTCGTCGACTCTGAGTGTCTCTGGGGCTGCTAACCGCATCAGTGCAGCGTCCTCACCTTAATCCTCACAGCTCCTTAATAATTTGAAAGCAAGTAATATCTTTAAGTGGCAGCAGACGCGCCCTGCTTATACTCGTATGTGCTGAAACCACGCCACTTTCACGATGGCCTTTCACTGGCACAGCTGCGATGGGACTTTCAACCATCCGGCAAGACGAAATATTAAGGGGAAGATGCAGCGCTGTCCCTTCACAGCATCCCGTCCTCGTCGCCAATTAATGAAGTAAAGACAGACGCCAACGTAAGTAACAACTTCTTTATTCTTCTGTCAGTACAGCTACATCTCCAGCTCGCCGCTAGTGCCTGTCACAGTCAGGCTGTCACCAACATTCTAAGGGAGGCTTCTTCCCAACATTCTAGGGCAGAACCAAAGGTGCAGGGGGGAGGAGGGGGACCGGAGCAAACCAACAGGGGTAAGTTACAACAAGCTCACTGAGGCCAGACCAAGGGTCCAGGTCCTGAGGGCACCACTTGGTGGGACAAACTCACTTCAGCTGGGTCAAGTTGCTGGTGCAGAACATTGGGGAGCCTTTTATGTCCTTGAGAATCAGAGCAGAAGGCCAGCAGACTAGCCTTTTGAGGTATTGTGAGAAGTTGGCCTGGCATATGCTGGTCACTAGTTATAGTGGCCACCTTGCACCAGTCCAATTCGACTCTTATGGTAGATAGGTTTAAGACAACCTTTTAAAGAAAGCTAAAAGCTATCCTAGTGGTAGCTGTGGAGAGCAGCCTTCAGGCTAAGTCTCTGGGGGATGTAAAGCAGCTTGTTTTACCTTATAAGCTCATGAGTTACCAAATGAAAGGACACCACACAGGTATATTTATCAAATATATATGTATTTATTTCTAGACACACTCTACTAATCTCTTTATGAGATTAGAAGCCAGGAACACATTAAAATATCAACGTTTCACAATAAGTTAAGCACAAATATGGTTGGGGCCCTAGGGGCGTACCAGACCATATACTGAAAAAGAGGTTTAGGAAAGTCGACTTGCAGAATGACAAGGCCTAGGGCCTGTAGAATCGCTGGGGCTTCACTAATGCAGTAAAAGCAGGTAAGTAACAGACCCACGGGAGACACATGCAGTGTGAGAACACAGCCACTGGTTCCCTATCGATTACAATGGAGCAAGTCGCGGTTTGATTTTTAAAGTTTTAGGGTACTTCGAGGAAGTCTACAAGCAAGCCACTTACAAGGTAAGTAATTTGAGGGCCAACACACACTAGGGCACCGGAGTGCACGAGTTACCTCACCCACCGAAGCCGGGTGCATAGGTGTCTTTTGGTGTCGGGTCACGTCACTATTTTCTATGGAGACCAAAGAAGATTTGCTGCTTGCGAAGACTGAAGAAGTGTCTGGTGGAATCCAAGGCTGGATTCAAGATGTAGAAGACCTGAAAATTAAAGGGACAGTGTTCACAGTCACTTACCAGTACCAGTGATCCGGGGCCAGGAAGATGGATGCCCACGGATGTTGGGTGATTTCAGGTGATCAAGGGTGTTTTGACTCTTTGCTCACGAGGTTCAGGAGAGATCGACGATGACCAGCAGCTGGATTCAGAGTGACCCACAATGTCTGCAGTTAACTGCAGTGTTGGCAACCGGATTGGAGCCAACAAACCTTGGCAACAGTAAGTCTTGTGGAAAGTGAATTTAGTCAATGGTGCAGACCAGCAAGGTCTGAGGGACTCGCACAGCAAGGGTAAGTGAGGGTAGGCCTGGAGCAATCAGGAGAGATGTTTGGTTTGTTCAGAAAGTGTTCGGGGGACCCACAAGCCAACAGGAAAGGGATCACAAACACACCTTTTGAGGAAATGCTTCACAGGAGCTCACGGTCACTCGGGATGGGGTAGGCCTCTAATTTTCACTGCACAACTTGCTGGAGGCTTGGGCCACAAATGGTCTAAAGCTCAAGTTCCTAGAACATCGTGAAGGGGTTGCACTTGACAGTAGTGCACGGTTCCCAGGTATTGCAGGTCCTCGTCACCTGTGAGGTCCACTCACCTCAGCTTTGCTGGAGACTCACAATGGCCGTCGAGAATTCAGGAAATCCACTTTTAGGGCTGCAGGGACTTCGGACTCCAGCGGGAGCGGGAAAGTTTGCGACTGTTGATTCAAATTTTGGTGCCTGCCAAGCAGGGGAGTCACTCCTTGACTCCAAGGGGGATTCTTCCATCTTCCAAATGTAGTGGAACGTCAAAGGACCAGGCTTCTTCTTGTAAAGCGTCATCCAGGGTTATCTACCTTCCAATGGCAAGGTTTCCTGTCTTATACTGAAGATAGGAGAGGGACTAGCTCTATGACCACTCCTCTGGGAGGGTCAGGGTAGGGGGTGGTTACACCCACTTCCCTTTGTCCAGTTTCGTGCCAGAGCAGGGACAGGTAGCCCCTGAACCAGTTTGAGCTGGCATATGCACAGAAGAGCCTACTGCTCCCCCAGTGCACCCAGCCCCAATACACTAAATCCTGTCTGGAAGGTAGTGACACCTTCCTGTGACAGGATGCCTATTGTTGGGCCTCCTCCACTGCGAGTTTCAGTCAGCAGCAGGAGGGCAGCCCAGTGTCTGTGCTGGTGGCATCCATTTTGTGATGCCAGGGCTCTTTCAGATTTCTACCATGTTACCACAGTAGGCACATGTCGTCCCCTCTAGAAGGGTGGGATCATGATCCCACATCATGGACTGATGTGGGGGTATGATTCCAAGTTGTTTGACACCAAACACGACAAGTTTTGATTCCGTCATTCCAAAGTTAGCATTTATAATGCACTTAAGAGTATATGGTTTAACCGCATCCACAAACAGCCACAGAGAATAGACTCTGCCAGCTGCAGAGGGGCCCTGCTCATGCAGAGGCACCCCTCACATTGTAAACCAAGCACCCTGCCCTCACGATTGATAGGGCCTGCCTTAGGGGTGACTGATAGGTTTATATGTGTGTGTGTATGGTGAGGTATAGGAACCTATACCTCAGTGAGGAGTGCTAACACTACCTCACCCAGGCTGCAGTAGCAGGCCTGTGGTGTCAGATTTAGTCTGCTTCCCAGGGGTGGCATAATGCATTCTTCAGCCCCTGGTAGGCCTGTGAAGTACCTATGCCCTTGGTACCTAGGGTACCATATACTAGGGGCTCATAAGGTACCACAGTATCCAATCACTAGTGCATCTAGTATGCACTCAAAGTTGTTTAGAGAGAACAGAGAGATTGGGGCCCTGATTGGCAGGGACCCAGCCAGACTATAGCCAGAAACCTGTGTATACCTCAGAAAAAATGTGGGGGCAATATAAGTGCAGATCCTACTCTCCTACACAACCCCCCCCCCCAAACGCAGGGACACTAAACTAACCTTGACCAGTTGAGTCTTCCTGTTCTACGTGGAAATACCTTGAGAGTCCATCTGCATTGGCATGTTGGGTCCCAGGTCTATGTTCCACTGTATAGTCCATATCCTGTAGGGAAATGGACCAACTGAGTAGTTTAGGATTTTCACCTTTCATCTGTTTGAGCAATAGGAGGGGCTTGTGGTCAGTCTGAACTATGAAGTAAGTGCCAAACAAGTATGGCCTCAGCTTCTTCATGGCCCACACCACAGCAAAGGCTTCCCTCTCTATAGCTGACCAACGTTTCTCTAGGGGTCAGCCTTCTGCTTATGAAAGCTACTGGCTGGTCTTGACCATCATTAAGTTGAGACAGTACAGCTCCCACACCCAGCTCAGAAGCATCTGTTTGAACAATGAACTTCTTTAGGTATCTGGACTCTGTAAGATGGGAGCAGTGCACATGGCCTGCTTCAGGTCATCAAATGCCTTTTGACAGCTAGCTGTCCACTGAACCTTTTTTGGCATTTTCTTAGAGGTAAGATCGTTTAAGGGGGTCACTATAGATCAACATCCCTTAACAAACCTCCTATAGTACCCAGTCAGGACTAAAAAGGCTCTAACCTCTGTCTGGGTTGTTAGAGCTACCCATTCAATTATGGTCTGGATTTTGCTCTGCAATGATTGAACCTGACCTCCACCTACAAGGTGGCCCAGGTACACAAACTGACTCTGCGCTATCTGGCACTTATTGGCCTTGATAGTGAGGCCTGCTTTTTGCAGGGCCTCCAAAACATTTCTGAGGTGGACCAGGTGATCCTGCCAGGTGGAACTAAAGACAGCAATATCATCTAGATAAGCTGAGCAATAAGCTTCCATACCAGTCAGAACTTTATTCACCAACCTCTGAAAAGTGGCAGGCACATTTCTCAAAACAAAGGGCATCACCACAAAGTGATAGTGCCCACCAGGGGTTGAAAATGCTGTTTTGGCCTTGGCATCATTAGCTAACTTGATTTGCCAGCAGCCAGCTGTTAGATCAAATGTACTAAGATACTTGGCTGTGGCCAAAGTATTAATGAGCTCGTCTGCATTGGGGATTGGATAGGTATCAGTCCTGGTGACTGCATTGAGGCCTCTGTAGTCAACACAAAACCTCATTTGTTTCTTACCACCCTGGGTATGAGGTTTAGGCACAAGGACTACTGGACTAGCCCAAGGGCTATCTGAAGGCTCAATAACACCTAGTTCCAACATTTTCTGGACTTCAGTCCTGATACAGTCCCTGACGTGGTCAGGTTGCCTGTAGATTTTACTCTTGACAGGCAGACTGTCTCCATTGTCCACCTCATGGGTGCACCAGGAAGTCTGACTTGGGGTCAGGCTAAACGTATGCCTGAACTGTTGCAGAACTTGCCTGCATTCAGTTTGCTGGTGTTCAGTGAGGCTGCTTGCCAAAGCAACACCCTCAACTGACCCATCATCAGGGTTCTGTGAGAGCAGGTCAGGGAGAGGGTCACTCTCCTCCTCCTGTTCCTCATCAGTTGCCATGAGCAAGCCCATGTCAGCCCTGTCCACATATGGCTTTAATCTGTTAACATGGAGCACCCTAAGGGGGCTCCTGGGAGTTCCAAGATCCACCAAGTAGGTGACTTCTCCCTTTTTCTCAACAATTGTAAGGGGGCCACTCCATTTGTCCTGGAGAGCTGCTGGGGCCACATGCTCCAACACCCACACATTCTGGCCTGGCTGATAAACAGTCAAGACAGCCTTTTGGTCATGCCAAGCTTTTTGTAATTCTTGGCTAGCCTCAAGGTTTTTGGTTGCCCTCTTCATGTACTCTGCCATCCGGGAGCGGAGACCAAGTACATAGTCCATCACATCCTGTTTGGGAAGTTTGAGAGGTAACTCCCAGCCCTCCTTCACCAAACATAATGGGCCTCTGACAGGGTGCCCAAACAGAAGTTCAAAAGGGCTGTAGCCAACCCCCTTCTGTGGAACCTCCCTGTATGCAAACAGAAGGCAGGGAAGTAAAAGGTCCCATTTTCACCTAAGCTTTTCTGGGAGGCCTGTAATCATTCCCTTTAGGGTTTTGTTGAACCTTTCAACTAACCCATTGCATTCTGGGTGATAGGGAGTAGTGAACCTGTAGTTTACACCACATTGCTTTTAGATACCCTGGCATAAAGTTTGTATCTCTGTCGGATATAACCTCCTTAGGGAAACCCACTCTGGAGAAGACTCCAATGAGGGCTCTTGCCACCACAGGGGCTGTGGTGGTCCTGAGGGGAATTGCTTCTGGGTACCTGGTGGCATGATCCACTACCACCAGGATAAACCTGTGCCCAGATTCTGTTGGAGGGTCAAGGGGACCAACAATGTCAATCCCTACCCTTGCAAAGGAAACCCCCACCACAGGTAGTGGCATCAGGGGGGCCTTTGTTGTGCTACCTGACTTGCCACTGGCTTGGCAAGTGACACAGGAGTGACAAAACTCCTTGGTGTCCTCTGAAATGTGTGGCCAATGAAAATGTGGAACAAACCTGTCCCAGGTCTTGTTTTGGCCCAAGTGTCCTGCCAATGGGATATCATGTGCTAGGGTCAAGAGGAACCCCCTAAACCTCTGAGGTATTGGGAGCGCTAGGTGGCGCCTGACCGGCATGGCCGCCTTTCGGTAGGGCTCCCGGCGCTGGACCCCACGAGTCCTCATGGCTCCGTCCTGGACTGCCCTGGCCGGCCCGATCTGGGCGCTGCGGCGTGCGGAGCTGCCCTGCTGTCCCGGGTCCGGTCCTGAAGTGCCGTTGTCCTCGTGGGACCTGCCTGGAAGCCGCGGAACCGGACCGGCGGTAGACGGCGGCGGCTGCGGAGCTGCGACGCGGGCAGGCTACAAACTGAGCCCGCGGCGCCCACGAGGGGTGTAGGGCCAACCCTGCCGGTGAAGGAGAGACGATGGACGCGAGGCTGCCGCGGGCCCTGACGGGGACGGAGAAGCGAGGCTCCGGTCTGGTGGCGGACTGTGGGGGCCCGAGAGCTGTGAGGCTGACCCCCAGAAACAAGATGGTGCGGTGGAGCAGGCGGTGAGTGCGGCTGCGGAGGACAACATCGCCGGGGCTGCTGTGGGGGCTGGGTGCGGTGGGGAGACCCCCCCCATCGGGCCGAGTATCGACGGCCGGGGGCCCGGGCCCCCCTCCTCCCCGTCTGCAGGGCTGGCGCTGGACCCGTCGTACCGAGGCTACCTGGGGGGATCCGGGTGCTGTGAGGTCCTCTTCTGGGTTCGGGCCGCATACCGGCGGTCGGGGGGGGTGTGTGACCTCCTCCCCCTCCCATTGCTCCGAGGTGGGCCTTGCTGGGGGTGCAGTACTCGGGACCCCGGAGGGAGAGGTCCGAATTGTAGCGACGCCCCCTTTGGAGTTGGAGGGTGACTGCGCTGGCGAGCAGCTCCCTCAGAGGAGTCAGTTGCATGCGGACGCACACTCATCGAGGCCCTGGCGGCCGGTCACCTGCGAGAGAGCCGGGGGACGTTGTATAGATCTGGGGCTCCGAACTGCGGTGTGGGACCTCGCCTTGCCCGTGGAGGGCCGCGGGTGCTGCTGTGGCTTGGGGATGTGATCGGCTGTCCTGCTGGGAGGCTCACCGGGGACTGAACTGTGGGTCTGGAGGTGCCTGGCCTTTTCTCGACATGGTGTACCCTGACCGTGCCTCCTTCTGCCTCCAATTCGCCTCGTCGACATCCGTAGACGTCCTACAGGTGCATCCCCTGCCCGTGGTCCGGCCTCGCTGGCCTCTGCGCCCGGGACGTCCTCACCATGGGTTAAGATAAGACAGCCAGGCAGACACCCGTGGCCACCCAAACCAGGATGGACCAATTCACGACCTCCGAGAGGGGGTCAGGCCCTACAGGCGCGCCGGCCCCGGCCCCAGCTACGGACCTTGCCGCCATCCTGCAGGCCATAAATTCGTCTCGCGCCTCCCTGGATGGCATGGTTGGAGAGGTCAAGGTGGATGTTGCTCTTTTCCGACAGGACTTGCGGAACGCTACCGCCCGCATCTCGGAAGCCGAATCCCGAATATCCACCGCAGAGGATGACATCCGCCACCTGCAGGACCATGTCCGAGAACTGACCACCCACTCCAAAGAACTACACCGCCGGGCCGAAGATGCAGAAAACCGCGCCAGGCGTGGCAACCTGCGCCTGGTGGGATTCCCGGAGGGGGTCGAATCGGGCCGTGCGGATGACTTTATAGAGCGCTGGTTCAGATCCTGGATGCCAGTGGACAGCCTGTCTGCCTCGTTCTTGGTGGAGAGGGCCCACCGATCCCTGGCCCCCAGGCCCCCCGGTGCGCCCCCCCGGCCCTTCATTCTCAAGATCCTAAATTTCCGGGACAAGGATGCCATTCTCCGTGAGGCCCGGCGCACAGACACCCTCAAATACCAAAATCACACGATCATGGTCTTCCCGGACTACACTCGAGAAGTCCAGGAACTGCGCCGATCCTACACTGAGGTGAAACAGAAGATGCGCTCCCTGGGCCTTCAATACCAGCTCCAGTTCCCGGCCCGCCTTCGGGTCATCTTCCAGCATAAGACACTGTTTTTCGATACGCCACGAGCGGCCTGGTCCTGGTTAACGGAAGAACACTCCCTGCACCGCTCTGGACATGGATCACCTGTGGGCAGACGGGGGGGGGGGAGGCAGGGGATGCCCCGGTCATCGAGGACCCGCCGGCGGCACCGCACGCTACCCCGGGAGCGCACGGCGGGGGAGGCGATCATCACACGCTCCAGGGGGCGGCCGCGCCGGGGGTCGAGGGCTTCCTCTGCCTCCTCGGCTGCACCCGCCAGTCCCGCGGCTGGCGGGCGGCGGGCCGTGTCACCCCGGCTGGCAGATCCTGCGTCCCGGCCTGCCGCGCCTGTGGACACCTCGGACCTTTCTCGCAGCCCCAACATTTGACATTCTTCTGCTGTCTGTGTTTCGTCGGGAGGGAGGGGGGTTGCTGGTGCTCGGGCCTGGGCTGGGGCGCTCCGCTGTCTATGTGGCTCTCGGCCAGGGCAGGTGAATCAGGCTTGGTTTCTGTTGTATCAGGGGTCCACTAATGCTCTGGCCCAAGCGTTTTAGCTTGGTGGTTGTTCCATTTTGTTCGGGCGACAGATGCTTCTGTTTTCGAAGTATAGGGTGGGGGTGGGGGATGGGGATTGGTTTGGGGCTGTTTCTTCCTCCTAGGAAGGGTTTTGTTGGTGGGGTGTGATTCCCTCTTTGTTGTTGTTCCAAGGCATCATGTAACCTGTGACCTGCTCTCCTGCTCGATGTCCCGCTGTCCCTCCTCTCTGGGGGCCTGCGCAGCCGCGCCTCCATTGACCCCCTTTTCTGTCCTCGACCATGGCTGACCCACCTGTTCCTAAGGCCGCCATGCGCGTATTGTCCTGGAATGTTAATGGTCTGTTAGACCGCTTTAAACGCATGGCGGTCCTTAAATATGCACAACGTGCGGAGATTGATGTGCTTCTCCTCCAGGAGACCCATCTCCTTGGCAATAAATGTCCCTTTCTCACCCGCTACGGCTATGACAGGTTATGGCACTCAGGTTTTGCGAGGGGTTCCCGGGGGGTGGCTGTCTTGCTCCGCAGGTCCTTTCCCTTCGTCCTGGCCCAGGTGCACTTGGACCCCCAGGACATGGTGGTGGCGGTATGTGGTACTCTTGAGGGACGACCCCTCACCTTACTGTCTCTTTATGCGGCTCCGTCCCTCCTGCCGTCGGCCCTCTCTTACGCCGCGGGCCTCCTCCCGACGCTTCCGGCGGGCGCGCTTGTTCTAGGCGGAGATTTCAATGCGGTCTACACGCCCCATCTGGACTCGACGGGACCGATCTCTCTGGCCCGAGCCGCTCGTGCGAAGCAGCTCTCGAATTGGGCTGAATCTCAAGGCCTATGCGATGTCTGGAGGATTTGGCACCCACGGGCTCGCCAATACACCCACACATCGGCGGCACACCACTCCCATGCCCGGATCGATCTCCTCTTCGTTCCGTCTACCGTATGCGCTGGGGTGCAGGATGCACGCATTCTCCCGAGAGGCCTCTCGGACCACTCGCCGGTGCTCCTTGCTCTTGGTCTGCCTCCCCTCTCTGCCCGTCCGATGTGGCGTCTGAACGCTTGGTTTCTCCACGACAAAGCTTTTCGGAAAGTGGTCAGTGGTGAGATAGCCGATTATTATTCTCACAATGCGGGCTCCGTCTCCTCCGTTGCCGTCCTTTGGGAGGCCAGCAAGGCGACTATTCGGGGGGCTGCGAAGGGACATGTGCAACAGCAGAGGCGTACTCAGACCCAGCAGCTCGCGGCTTGCGAGGCTCAAGCTTTGGAGCTGGAGCCAGGGGACGTTGGGAGACGCCACATGGCTGCGCCGCCTGGCCTTCCTGCGGGACGAGATCCGCCTACACTCTATGGCGCTCCTCGGTGGCCCGGGTATACGGATGGGGAGACAAAAACGGTACACTCCTTCAACGGCTGGCCACTTACCCCCGAGCGGGCAGGATCATTCCCGCCATCAAGGACTCTGCAGGCGGGACCCAGACGGTCTCGGTGGCCATGGCCCAAACTTTTGCTGACTATTACTCCCAGTTATACCGAACCCGGGCGTCTGAGATCTCCCTTGTGGAGTTGCTGGGAGCGACTGGGGCGGTGCTTGGGCAGCTGGGACAGGAGGTCTCTGAGACCCTCGACTTGCCTATTACGCTGCAGGAGATTGAGGAGGCGATTAGCCGCCTGGCGCCTGGGAAGACCCCGGGACCGGATGGGTTCCCTCAGGAATACTATGCTCACTATCGTGAGACCCTGGCCCCGAGGCTTCGGGACCTGTTTGCTGAGGTGGTGGAGAAGGGCTCGTTCCGGCCTGAAACGGACACAGCTACCATAGTTGTCCTTCCCAAGATGCAGCCCCCGTCACAGTCCTGCTCAGACTACCGGCCGATATCCCTTCCTAATACCGAGCTCAAGATCTATGCCACGGTTCTAGCGCAGCGCATACGCCCATCTCTTGCCTCCCTGGTCCACCCGGACCAATGTGGATTTATGCCGGAGCGGGGGACCAGACACTGCCTGCGGCGCCTGCACCTCGCCCTGGCACACCGAGGGCGCCTTTCCCCCTATCTGGCCCTTCTGCTGGTCGACTTTGAAAAAGCCTTCGACTCAGTGGGGTGGGCATACTTGGGTGATATCCTGGAGCGCATGGGCTTCGGTCCCCGGTTCCGCGCTATGGTTGGTGTCCTGTATGCGAGCCCACGTGCCCGCGTACTGGTCAATGGGGCTCTATACCGACCGTTTCTCATAGGTCGAGGGACGCGACAGGGCTGTCCGCTCTCGCCCCTCCTATTCGCTCTGGCCATGGAGCCACTAGCTGTACTGATCCTGTCGGACCCCACTCTCCGCGGGTGGGACTGGCCAGGTATGATCCCTGACAAAATTGCCCTCTACGCGGACGGCGTCCTCCTCTATCTTTCTGATCCAGCGACCTCGGGGCCCCGGGTCCGCCAGATTCTCCACCGATTTGGCCAAGCGTCGGGTCTTCATCTGAACCCCAAAAAATCCGTCCAGGTCCTGCTGCACCCGTCGAGGGAGTGTTTCGACTGGCAATCTGACATTCCCCTCCGGAGGCTCTCCTTTAAATACCTGGGGATCTGGGTCACCCTCCTTCCGGAACTCTGTTGGGCCCTCAACGTGGCTCCTGTAGTCAACAAGACCAGATCGGACATGCTTAGGTGGCAGTCGCTCCCGTTGAACCCGTTGGGGAGGGTCGCCCTCTATAAGATGATGATCCTCCCCAAGTTCCTCTACATGTTACAGAATACCCCGTGCCCCTTTCCGCGCCCGTGGTTCCGGGAACTGGATAAGACGGCAACTAAATTTCTCTGGGGCGGTGGCAGGCCCCGGTTGGCCTTAGATCGCTGCCGGGTCCCCTCGTAGGACGGAGGCCTGAGCATGACTAATCTGTATCTGTATTATTTGGCCACCCAACTGCTGGTGATTCATGACTGGTTCTCGAACGGGTGGGATGATCCGGCCTATAGACTCGAGGTGCACTGTATCGGGTTCACCGCTATCCAGGACATGCTCTATGGGGCGACGGTTCCCCTGTCGCTCCCCGATGTCGTGCGAGCCCCCTTCCTGGCGTGGCGCGCCGCCTTGCGACATACCCGCTGTTCGGGAACGAAAACCCAGCTCACACCACTTTGGCGCGGGACCTGGCTGCGGGAGGTGGCAGGCCTTGAAGGCTTTCGGCAGTGGGATCTTCTAGGGATCTCCAACCTGGGTGATATATGGTGGGGGAGCCACATGTGTTCCGTCCAGGAGCTTCGGACCCGCTTCTCCTTACAGTCTTCGCAATTTTATAAGTATCATCAGTTGCGTCATGCGGTCCAAGCCCATGTCCCTCTGGAATCCAGATTGCCGGCCCATAGCCCGCCCGAGGCTCAGGTGATGTTGGGATGTCTGGGGAAGGGGGGAATATCCCGCATATATAAATCCCTGATCAATAATACCCCGGTAGACTGGAGCGGACTAAAACAGCGATGGGAGACTTGGGTGGGGCCACTGGACGATGCGGACTGGAGGGATGCCCTTATGGCACCCAGATTGCTTACCACTTCCGCTAGGCTGCGGCTCATCCAGCTTTATTACCTCCACGCCGCTTATCTGACCCCGGACCGCTTATATCGTGCAGGCCTCCGCACGGACGCCTCATGTGCTCGCTGTGGGGTAGACCCGGCGGACTTCTTCCACATGGTATGGTCTTGTTCCCGCCTGGAGAGTTATTGGACCGCGATTGAAACCGAGCTAACTGAAGTCCTGGGATGGGAGGTCCCCCATGACCCTAGAATGGCCCTTCTGGGCATAACGGATGGGCTGGACGGGTCCCGTAACGACAAATACTTTCTAACTACTGCCTTCATGGTAGCCAAAAGAGATATTGCGGCCATGTGGTCGCAGCCGGACCCGCCCAGAGGGGCTACCTGGAGGAGAGGGGTGGACTGGTGTGCCGCTCAGGAGAGGTCGGTGTACGCTGCCCGGGGCTGCCCCAAAAAATTCCGCAAAGTATGGGGGAAATGGCTTGGGGGCCTGTTTTGAGGGGTGAGATGCGGGGGGCGGGGGGCTGGGGAGGAGGGGTGGGTTTTGCAATTGCTTGTCAATGCTTCCATGATTGGTTTTATTGATGCCAAGTTCAATGAACTGTTGTATGCCATACTTGATTTTGCCTTCTATAAAGAAATAAAAATGTGCTTATCAAAAAAACCTCTGAGGTATTACCAACCTCCTGGTGGCTCCAGGTGTAGGATCTCTAGCCTCAGAATATAGGAGTCCCTCATCCCAATAAACTTTATGGGACCCACTCGCACTCCCAGCAGCCTCAGCAGAAGATTACTGTCTGAGGGGTTCAAGAGAGGGGCAGCACTGTTGCTCCTTACTCAGATCTTCCCAGGAAGGTCCCCCTGCCTCCAAGAACTCAACCTGACAAGGCTCAAGTTTCTCTGCGGCAGTTCCTTCTTCAGGTTCGGCTTCTCCTCCCAAAGGAGGGGAATCTGAGATCTGAGACAGAGGGGAAGGCACTGCCTTAACCCTACTGCTCCTCCTCTTGGGTAGCATCTGGTCCATAGTTTCAGGATCCAGAGCTAGTTCAGCTTTATGCATTTTGGCCTGTGACCTGGTCACAGCAAATACCTCTGCAGGTATGCCCAACATCTCAGCATGAGTCCATAATTCCACTTCAGACCAGGCTGAAGTCTCCAGATAATTGCCCAACAAACATTCGACAGGGAGGTCTGCACTTACTATTACCTTTTTGAGGCCAGTAACCGCTCCCCAGGAGAAGTTCACAACTGCCAGACTATGGTTGGTCCTGACATTGCTTGAATTGGTAACCTGGTACATTTCATCCAGGATGATCTGTGCAGGGTCCACCAGGTCCTCTGTCACCATGGTGACACTAGCACCTGTGTCCCTGAATGCCAAAGCCTGTTTGCCATTTATAATAGGCTGCTGTTTATATTTGCCCAGATTACTGGGGCTCACTAGGAAGGGCATGTCAATGTCTCCCTCACAAATCAGCATTGCCTGTGTGGTTTCTCTGACTAGGCCAGAGTCCACATCAGAACCCAAGGTCAACCCTACTACACCCTAATTCTGATTACCACCTCCACCAATGACTGCACTAGGGGGAACAGTTGCCTTAGGGGCAGGAGTGGTGGTGGTTTGGTCTTTGGGCTTGGTACAATCAGAAGTCCAGTGCCCTTTCTGTTTACAGAATTTGCACCAGGGCTTCTTTTGGCCTTTTCCCTTTGTAGTCTTTGAATCGCCACCAGATGCAGATTTTTGGGGCCCTTGTGAATACTTCTGGTCTTTTGCCTTATCCCCACCTTCATCTGAGCCTTTAGGATCCTGCTTCTTAGTGTCACCCCCTTGGTTCTGGGATTTCTGCCTCACCCTGGTTCTGACCCATTTGACTGCCTTCTTTCCCAATTCTTGGGGAGAGGTAAGATCAGAGTCCACCAGATACTGATACAATAACTGGTTTTGGCAATTATTAAGGATCTGTTCTCTCATCATAAGATTATACAATCCCTTAAAATCAGTAACTCTACTGCCAACCTTCTAGAGCCTTGGTTGCACAATCTACAAAGTCTGTCCAGTCCTGATTCTGAGCTTTTTGGGTGTTTCTGAACTTCAGCCTGTACTGTTCAGTGGTTAAGCCAAACCCATCTATTAATGCACTTTTCAAGACATCATAATCATCAGCATCCTCTTCTCTAACAGTGAGGAGCTTGTCTCTACCTTTATCTGAAAAGGAGAGCCACAAGATTGCTGCCCACTGTTTCTGGGGGACCTGTTGAACTTTACAGACCCTCTCCATAGCAGTTATCCATTTGTGGATATCATCCCCACTCTGGTAGGGAGGAACAACCTTGGACAGGTTCCTATGGTCTGGAATGAAATCTCTGCCTCTCGGGACACTGTTGCTGCCACCAGAGGGGTCTAACCCCCTCCTTTTTAGAAGCTCTCTGGAGCTCAAAGGCTTCTCTATCCAAGGCCAATTTCTTGGTTCTGAGGGCAAGCCTAGCTTCCTCATACTGGAACATCTTGTACCTTCTTTCAGAGGAGGTCTCTCTATGAAAGTATGAGTTCCTCTGATGGACAGAATCTCTGGCAGAGGGATTTGAGTAGTCAGATTCCCTTGAAGGGGACCTCACTCTCTCTTCTACTCTGTCAGCTCTCTTAGGGAGAATTCTTCTGTCCTTTGCAGACCCTTGTGGGTCTGCCCTTCAATCACAGACTCCAGGTCATCTTGATTTTCAACATCAGACCCAGAGACTATGGCTGACCCACCCCCTGATCCAGATCCACTAGCTCCTATAGCTAGTCTAAGATCATCTGCTACCAGTAGATTTATCAGGTGTTGTGTGAAGGGACTCTGTCCTAACCCCAGCTGTCTTGTAACACACATGGCCTTCAAGTCAAAGAAGGTCATGTCCTTGTACTGAGGTTGGGTGGACCCACTGGCTCCATCCCTTGAGGACATTCTAGTGTTATGCAGTGTTGCACTACCTACACTAGGTTGCGGTCTACTGATCCTAGCTTGAGCTGCAGCAAGGGTGTGCTATCCCTACACAAACAACTCTAAGTTCAGTAGAACTTATTGATACTACCCTTGACTTGTATGTGTACCTTGAGTACCTTTAGTGATTTTCAGTTAGTAATTCAAATAGAGATTTTCTGGTAAAACAATGGCAAGCTGGAATCCCACACGCTGCCCACCAATGTGAGAAGTTGGCCTGGAATATGCTGGTCACTAGTTATAGTGGGCACCTTGCACCAGTCCAATTCGACTCTTATGGTAGGTTTAAGACAACTTTTTAAAGAAAGCTATCCTAGTGGTAGCTGTGGAGAGCAGCCTTCAGGCTAAATCTCTGAGGAATGTAAAGCAGCTTGTTTTACCTTATAATCTCTTGAATTACCAAATGAAAGGACACCACACAGGTATATATATCAAATATATATGTATTTATTTCTAGACACACTCAACTAATCTCTTTATGAGATTAGAAGCCAGGAACTCATTTAAATATCAATGTTTCACAATAAGTTAAGCACAAATATGGTTGGGGCTCTAGGGGCGTACCAGACCATATACTAAAAAAGAAGTTTAGGAAAGTCGACTTGCAGAATGAGGCCTAGGGCCTGTAGAATCGCTGGGGCTTTACTAATGCAGTAAAAGCAGGTAAGTAACAGACCCACGGGAGATGCATGCAGTGTGAGAACGCAGCCGCGGGTTCCCAATTGATTACAATGGAGCAAGTCGCGGTCAGATTTTAAAAGTTTGAGGGTACTTCGAGGAAGTCTACAAGCAAACCACTTACAAGGTAAGTAATTCGAGGGCCAACACACACTAGGGCACCGGAGTGCACGAGTTACCTCACCCAGTAAAGCCGGGTGCGTAGGTGTCTTTTGGTGTCGGGTCGCTTCGCTGTTTTCTATGGAGACCAAAGAAGATTTGCTGCTTGAGAAGACTGAAGAAGTGTCCGGTGGAATCCAAGGCTGGATTCAAGATGTAGAAGACCTGAAAATTGAAGGGACAGTGTTCACGGTCACTTGCCAGTGACCCGGGGCCAGGAAGATGGATGCCCACGGATGTCGGGTGATTTCAGGTGATCAAGGGTGTTTTGACTCTTCGCTCACGAGGTCCAGGAGAGATCGATGATGACCAGCAGCTGAATTCGGAGTGTCCCACGACATCTGCAGTTGACCGGATTGGAGCCAACAGACCTTAGCAACAGCAAGTCTTGTGAAAAGTGAATTTAGTCAATGGTGCAGACCAGCAAGGTCTGAAGGACTCACCCAGCAAGGGTAAGTGAGGGCAGGCCTGGAGCAACCAGGGGAGCCCTTTGCTTTGTTCAGAAAGTCTTCGGGGGACCCACAAGCAAACGGGCAAGGGATTGCGAAGACGCCTCTTGAGGAAATGCTTCACAGGAGCCCAAGGTCACTCGGGACCGGGTAGGCCTCTGATTTTCACTGCACAACCTGCTGGAGGCTTGGGCCACAAATCGTCCAAACCACAAGTTTGTAGAGCATCGGGAAGGGGTGGCCCTCGACAATAGTGCACGGTTCCCAGGTATTGCAGTTCCTCGTCACTCGTGGGGTCCACTCGCTACAGCTTTGCTGGGAACTCACAATGGCAGTCGAGAAGTCAGGAAATCCAATTCCGGGGCTGCAGGGACTTTGGACTCCAGCGGGAGTGGGAAAGTTTGTGACCGTTGATTCAAGTTTTGGTGCATGCCAAGCAGGGGAGTCACTCCTTGACTCCAAGGGAGATTCTTCCATCTTCCAAAGGTAGTGGAACGTCAAAGGACCAGGATTCTTCTTGTAAAGCATCATCCAGGGTTATCTACCTTGCAATGGCAAGGATTCCTATCTTATACTGAAGATAGGGGAGGGACTAGCTCTATGACCACTCCTCTGGGAGGGTCTGGGTAGGGGGTTTTTACACCCACTTCCCTTTGTCCAGTTTCACACCAGAGCAGGGACAGGTAGCCCCTGAACTGGTTTGAGCTGGCATATGCACAGAGCAGCCTACTGCTCCCCCAGTGCAGGATTTCAAAGCACTCTAGGAGTGCACCCACCCACCCCCAATACACTAAATCCTGTCTGGAAGGTAGTGACACCTCCCTGTGACAGGATGCCTATTGTTGGGCCTCCTCCACTGTGAGTTTCAGTCAGCAGCAGGAGGGCAGCCCAGTGTCTGTGCTGGTGGCATCCATTTTGTGATGCCAGGGATCTTTCAGATTTCTACCGTGTTACCACAGTAGGCACATGTAGTCCCCTCTAGAAGGGTGTGATCATGCTCCCACATCATGGACTGATGTGGGGGTATGATTCCAAGTTGTTTGACACCACACAACAACATGTTTTGATGCAGTCGTTCCAAAGTTAGCATTTATAATGCACTTAAAAGTATATGGTTTAACCGCATCCTCAAACAGCCAAGGAGAATAGACTCTGCCAGCTGCAGAGGGGCCCTGCTCAGGCAGAGGCCCCCCCTCACATTGTAAACCAAGCACCCTGCCCTCAGGATTGATAGATAGGGCCTGCCTTAGGGGTGACTGATAGGTTTATATGTGTGTGTATGGTGAGGTATAGGAACCTATACCTCAGTGAGGAGTGCTAACACTACCTCACCCAGGCTGCAGTAGCAGACCTGTGGTGTCAGATTTAGTCTGCTTCCCAGGGGTGGCATAGTGCATGCTTCAGCCCCTGGTAGGACTGTGAAGGACCTATGCCCTTGGTACCTAGGTTACCATATACTAGGGGCTCATAAGGTACCACAGTATCCAATCACTAGTGCATCTAGTATGCACTCAAAGTTGTTTAGAGAGAACAGAGAGACTGGGGCCCTGATTAGCAGGGACCCAGCCAGACTATAGCCAGAAACCAGTGTATACATCAGAAAAAAAGTGGGGGCAACATAAGTGCAGATCCTACTCTCCTACAGTTATCATGGTAGCCCTGGATTCAAAATGAAGTTGCCGGTCCAATACGTCTTTCCCTGGCGGAGTATCCAAAGGCCCAGAAGTCTATTGAAGAGTTTGTGTCTGATGTTCCCTTTTTTATACTCTAGGGGTCTCCTTCTGGCAGGGGGAGAAGATTCTAGAGAATGGCTTTGAAGTCCATTAAATTTCCTGACTTCCTGTACTGGCTAGAAGCTCACTGCAGTGACAATGCGGAGGTGATAGGTCATTTGTGTGAGGGCAAAACACTCCCTAATCAGCTGCAAGTGGGGCTGTGCTCAGCTTCACCCCCTCATCCTGCCATCAGATGGCACATTAAGGCACACTTACTCCATCTTTTGTTAGACTGTCTGGCAGGAGTTCACAAAATCTTTTAGTTACACCCAGACATGTGACCCAAGACAGCCTATTGGCACAAAAGTCAGCTTTCTAAAAGTGCCATTTTCAAAACTTTAATCAAAAACCTGACGTTACCATTACATAGGGTTTCTCATTACAATTACCAAGACACCAAGCATAACAGAGCTACAGCTACCTGCTCCCAATTATAAATTACAGCTTATTAAATGTAATAAGACATCCCCAAACAGCAGTTTATGAGGTTTTCACCATCAGGCAATGAAAAACTTACCAGGACATGCATCACTTAAAAGTACATGTCCAACCTTTAAATTACACAGCACCCTACCCAGTGGGATACCTATGGCCTACCTTAGTGGTGGCTATGCAATAACAAGTTAGTTTAAGGCATGGCAAGAGTGGGTAAATGCCAAGTTGACATGGCAGTTTAAAGTTCATTTAGGCTGCAGTGGCAGGCCTGGGCATATTTTAAACTACTACTTAAGAGTGTGCATATTCACTGGTAGCATTTAATTTTTCAGGCTCTGCTTATATGGGATACCACTCTACAAGGGACCTACAAGTAAATACAATTTACCAAAATGGGAATAAAGCCAATTTAACCATGTCTAGGTGAGAGAGCACAAGCACTTTAGCACTAGTTAACAGTGGTAAAGTGCATAGTCCTAAGGCAAACAAAAATAAGTTCAGCAAAATGGTGGAGGGAAAAAGGCAAAAAGATCATGGGTATCCCTACAGAGAGGGCCAGGTCCAATAAGTGAATTCTGCAAAGATAATCAATCTATCCACCAAATCTGCAATATGCATGAGTCAGCTCTTGGAATTATTGACGATTTATACCATATAATAGTTGGACAGAAACAAAGAACGTTCAATGTTAATTGCCTGAATTCAAACCAAACTAAGACCCATGCCTTATTCCAGAATATATTTTCTGATAAATCCAAGGCCAAGCTTCAAGAGAGCAAACATAAAGGTACTTTGTAGTCAGGAATATAATTTACTTTGGTTTACATGGCATTATGACCTGCAGTAAAATTGAGCCCTTAGATTTTTTATATGAAGGCTCAATTTTGCTGCAGACAAAGCTGCCTTGGCCATAGTTTTTTTCAGTTTCAACCTGCTGCTTTCATAATGGATAATGATCCGGGTGCATGTCTAACTAACAGTGTTCTCAAAATGTTTTTAAAGGAATTAATTCTAAAGGGATTCTTTAATATTCCAATTCTTTTTAAGTTTGTTAGACTCATAAAACATGATCTTTGAATTAGTGAGTGTTGGAAATCAGTTCATTAGTAGTGGAAGTAGTGACTTACAACTAGTATTAAGGCTACAAACACAATAAAAGATTCAGTTAGTGTCTCAATAAATTAATCCCCTGCGCAATCCTTGGTAGCTGACAATGTGCAGGCAGACTTAACTTAGGAGACTGGTGTGTAAAGTATAAAAACACCAATATATTTATTAGGTAAGACACAACACACAATACAAATCCAATTCCAATTTATACAAATAGCCTTTATTTTTTATTAACAAATAGACACAAAAATTACAAAAATCCAATGACGGTAACCAGAAATATGCATTTTTAAATAAATAAAAGTAAAACTAGTCCTTAGAAGTAAATAGCGCTGAAGGGGTTAAACAAAGATTGTGCTGGACTGGGCCAAAGTTAAGAGTTCTTTACACATACTTCCAGAAGTGTTTCTTGATGCAGGAAATTGATCCACACAACCAGCCAAGGGTTCAAATGCTCTGGTTGGCATATTGGGGTCTGGGACTAAAACTCCTACAATGCTCCTGGTCAGTTTATGGAGATTTTTACAAAAGTTGCTCCATACTAATCCAAGCATTTAGGACTTCTCCCAGAAGGACTCCTTTAGGGTTCAAAGTGACCACAACACCAATCCAGGGGTCTTGAATCTCTGAGATGGTCCTTGGGATGTTGGGACCATAATGCACCTGGCCAAATCCTTAAATGTCTACTAGATACACTCCAGAATGGGGACTTCTTGGTGGAGATTATGCAGATTAGCTCTGTTACCTGTAGCTCACAGGGAGTCCACTCTTTAATGCTTCTTGAAGCAAGGCAAAGTCCTTAAGGCTGTATTCCCTGAATGTGCAGCAGGTTCAGTCCTTCGGAGTGCAGACCTTTGGGGTGCAGATCAGGTTTCCGACAGGGGAGTCCTCCTTCTCCTTGTAGTTTCAGGCAGCAAATCTGAGGAGCTATACATCTCACTCATATGTATTCACAGTTTCTGTGCATCAAGCAGTGTGGTACCCCTGACCAATGGGATGCAGGGTGCCACCAAGGTATATGACCACTTTCTCCAAAGTGTGGCATATTCTTGTCCCAGAAAGCCCTATTCTCTTGATTCTTGAACAAAGAATAAAAAGTTTTTTTTTTAATTCTTCATTTCCATTATTAGAGTATTATTCTTTGAATTGAAAAACCTCAAAAACACAGTCATTTTTGCACAATTTTCTCAACAGAATTGGAGGGGATTGTCCTGTAATACACCTTTATAAGTCTGTGTTGAAACTATTGCGGTGCCTCTGTTTCACTCTGCACTTTCTGTGTGGCAAATAAACTCCTGTATTATCACATTGTATGTGTACATTTGAAGTAAGCTGCCTACAAAAAATTAACACTTGCACAAAAAAGGATGTGAGATCTAAACTCAAAACGTTACCATAAAGGTGTGTTGAAATTAATTCTGCAAAGTTTTACATTAAAACAGTTCCCCTTGTCTACTGTAAGTCCTGTACTGTATCTAATTTCAATAGTCACAATATCTTATAAGGTGTACTGCATATGTGCTCATACTGATCAGTAATCAAGGTGAAACAAACACCTGAATTAACACAAGTGGCCATTACTATGATCAATGCCTATACCTAATTCAAATGGGATGTATGACGTTACAACGCACACTTTTACAACGCATGCACTTACAACGCATTTTTTACAACGCATAATCCATTACAACGCATGACATTACAACGCATGACACTACAACGCATTTTTAAAAAATACCTTTACAACGCATTGCCATTACAACGCATACTACCTTTACAACGCATACCATTACAACGCATTATATTAAATTACATTTAAGGTAAGTATTAGATAGTATAGGGGTAAAAATTACTATTCTAACTCCAGGGGGTGCAACAGTAGGGTAAGTGTTGGATAGTATAGGGGTAAAAATTACTATTCTAACTCCAGGGGGTGCATCAGTAGGGTAAGTGTTGGATAGTATAGGGGTAAAAATTACTATTCTAACTCCAGGGGGTGCAACAGTAGGGTAAGTGTTGGATAGTGTAGGGGTAAAAATTACTATTCTAACTCCAGGGGGTGCAACAGTAGGGTAAGTGTTGGATAGTATAGGGGTAAAAATTACTATTCTAACTCCAGGGGGTGCATCAGTAGGGTAAGTGTTGGATAGTATAGGGGTAAAAATTACTATTCTAACTCCAGGGGGTGCATCAGTAGGGTAAGTGTTGGATAGTATAGGGGTAAAAATTACTATTCTAACTCCAGGGGGTGCATCAGTAGGGTAAGTGTTGGATAGTATAGGGGTAAAAATTACTATTCTAACTCCAGGGGGTGCATCAGTAGGGTAAGTGTTGGATAGTATAGGGGTAAAAATTACTATTCTAACTCCAGGGGGTGCATCAGTAGGGTAAGTGTTGGATAGTATAGGGGTAAAAATTACTATTCTAACTCCAGGGGGTGCATCAGTAGGGTAAGTGTTGGATAGTATAGGGGTAAAAATTACTATTCTATCTCCAGGGGGTGCATCAGTAGGGTAAGTGTTGGATAGTATAGGGGTAAAAATTACTATTCTAACTCCAGGGGGTGCATCAGTAGGATAAGTGTTGGATAGTATAGGGGTAAAAATTACTATTCTAACTCCAGGGGGTGCATCAGTAGGGTAAGTGTTGGATAGTATAGGGGTAAAAATTACTATTCTAACTCCAGGGGGTGCATCAGTAGGGTAAGTGTTGGATAGTATAGGGGTAAAAATTACTATTCTAACTCCAGGGGGTGCATCAGTAGGGTAAGTGTTGGATAGTATAGGGGTAAAAATTACTATTCTAACTCCAGGGGGTGCATCAGTAGGGTAAGTGTTGGATAGTATAGGGGTAAAAATTACTATTCTAACTCCAGGGGGTGCAACAGTAGGGTAAGTGTTGGATAGTGTAGTGTAATATTATGCGTTGTAATGGTATGCGTTGTAATGGTAGTATGCGTTGTAATGGAATGCGTTGTAAAGGTAGTTTTTAAAAATGCGTTGTAATGGTATGCGTTGTAATGTCATGCGTTGTAATGGATTATGCGTTGTAAAAAATGCGTTGTAAAGGTAGTGCGTTGTAAAAGTTGCGTTGTAAAGGTTGTTCCCCATTCAAATGGCCATCACATACTATGTTAACTAGTGTATGCACTTAACAAAGTACTACAACAAAAAGATGTTGTAGTACCTGCCATTAGGGTAAAAGAAAAATAAGTACTTCACATTTTAGTCAGAAATATTGTTTGGAATGAAACAATTGCATTGGTCTAAGTTATGTTTTCACACATATTAGCCTACGGCTATGTCCGCCATGGAGCTAAACACCCACTATGTGGTCAACTTCACTGCATACGTCTGAGTACAAGTGTCCTGACGGCGAGCTCAGGAGGTCACCATTTTAGAAGGTCAAATAGTGTGTTTGTGACTGGTAAGTGCATCACCACCACTGAAAATGATGGCTACTTTGTTTCCATATTCAAATTCCGAAGGATATTAATTTTTTTAAACAATAGCATTTATATGTAGTGCTTAGCTGTGGTCAAATGCGATATTTGTGTGGGGTTGAGTACACCGCCATTGACGTTAATAAGGTTGAAATTGGTTTTTTTCATACATTAAATGTAAATAATACATTAGAAATGTATTATTTACACATTCTTTTCTATTCAAAATATTGACAGCTACAAAATGACATTTGTGAATTAAAAATGAACAATAAAAATGTTTGCTTAAAATATATTGTGAAACTATATCTAATTTTTCCACAACATCATATTTGTGTTAATAATAAAATATTATTTATGTGGCAAATGTTTCAAAATGCATACATTTCTTCCATATGAACCCTGGGAAAGTGAGGAGATGCCTGAAGTGTTCAGTCCATTTCCAGACCTTGCAACCACGGAAGAATGGGATGTCATAAAGAAATTAATATTGAATGGGCAAACTGTAGTAGATTTATGTCACCAGGTGGAGCCAAATCTTCTGCCTCACAACAGAAATCCCACAGCTATTACATCAGTTGTAAAACTCATGGCAGTACTTAATTGGGTGGTCAAAGGATCATTCCAGTACACTATGGTAGCATCTGGTTAGATGTCATGACTAACTTTCAGTGGTGTGCCTCAAGAAGTCCTTTCTTCAATGATGAGACACATCAACAG
The DNA here is from genome assembly GCF_964204655.1 of Triturus cristatus. Taxonomy (NCBI): domain Eukaryota; kingdom Metazoa; phylum Chordata; class Amphibia; order Caudata; family Salamandridae; genus Triturus; species Triturus cristatus. The sequence goes on from NC_140582.1 coordinate 130,884,866, forward strand.
CTTCAATCAGGTCTACCATAATGAGGGTTTTGCAAATGTAGAGTTAGAATTCTATGGTTTGGGTTGCATACCACATGTGGTTGGAGCAATTGATGGCACACATATTGCCTTAGTTCTACCACATGCCAGGGAACAAGTCTACCAGATTTAGAAGCACTTCCATTCCATCAATGTGCAAGTTGTCTGCTTACCTGATTTGTACATCAAAAATGTCTGTGCCCGTTTACCAAGGTCAACTCATGATTCTTTTGTACGACGGAACTGCAACATCCCACTGCAATTGTCACAACTTGGCTTGTTGGTTAGTACAATCTTTCAATATATTGTTTCCTTAATTTATAGTTTCATAATCATTGCCTCTATTACTTGTCATGTAGGAGACTCAGCTTATCCTAACCAACCATGGTTTCTTTCACCACTGAGGAATCCAACAACGCCAGGGGGAGTCTGCTTCAATGAGGTCCATGGAAGAACACAGAGGCCAGTGGGGCGCACATTTGTGCTCCTAAAGGCCTGATTTCACTTTCTGGACAAGACTGGTGAAGACCTCCTCTACTCTCCCGATAAGGTGTGCCAAATCACCATGGCCAGCTGCATGTTGTACAACATAGCCCTGTGATGGATCATCCCATTAATCTCAGAGGCTGGAGACTGTAGAGAGCCCCCGGGTGAGACTGTTGAATGAAAAATGAAGATGATAGTGGTGAAGAAAAAGTACTGGACTTATGTCCAGTTGTAATTGACAACTTATTCACATGAATGTGAGTTTATGATTACAGATTTTTAACATAATAGTTAAACAAACTTTTCATCTCATAATGATGACAGTCTGCTCTGGAAATTATTTAGTATGGGGAAGTTAAGAACATTCCTGGTCAAAGATGTTTGTTGATCAAAGTTCATACATTTTAACTGAGTCTTCATGTACAATGTTTATCTGTGATTGTTTCTTTCAGAGCTGTTTTAGGTTCCTTCCCCATTTCATGTTCACTTCGGCATTTCAATGTTGTGACATTTACAATTCTATGCTGCTGATGCAAAGTAAAAAGGGAACATGGTTTGAGCTGTTGAAAGAGACACAGACAAGTTAGATGTGCATATCTGGTACTGAGACAACTTGCACAGTGATTGACAGGACATTTTTAAGATTGTGTTGGACCTGGTTTGGGTTGAGTGTTGGCACCATGTGCCACTTAAAATGCTCTAACTAAATGTGGGAGACCACCCAAAGCATGGTAAAATACCTTCACATTGGCAAAAACTCCTCATTTTGTGGCAACCGTATGAATCTGTTGAGGTGTCTCATAATTGTAGACAGGGCTTCGTGTAGCACACCACTGGAATGTGTTTGTGACGATCCATCAGATACTGCTACAGTGTAATGTAATGATCCTCTGGCCACATAATGGAGTACCGTCAAGATTATGACTATTGGTGTTATTGATGTGGGTTTACTATTGCTAGCCAGAAGATCAGGCTCTAGCTGATTACATGAATCGAGTATAGTTTGCCTAAGGAATCTTTTTTTTAATGATAACCCTTTCTTCCATGGTTTCAAGGTCTGTAAATGCTCTTAAACATTGACACTGTCATCTTCTTCCTCTCCTTGTGTTCATATGTTGTATGGTTTTTGAAACAGTATAGCGCATAAAACATCTTTGTTACAATTTAATAAAATACTAGTTTAGGATTTGTGAGTTTTGTTATTTTTCATACATCTTTTTCAAGAATTGAAAACCATTACAGACTCGGAATGTTCTGATGAAAAAACAATAAAGAGGGTGCTTACATTTTGAACTGTATGATGAAAGGATAAACAATGGAATGAATCCAGGACAAAACTACAACACTAGTCTTTGCCTTTGGTATTTTTGCTTTTATTTCACTAAACCAAATAAAATAAAACAGGGTGAATAAAAAGAGGCAAACAAAATAGGAAAATAGTCCGTCGTGGTGAATGAAACCATAACTGTTGAGCCAAAATTATTTCTAGTCCATTGTCCAAAATACAACTGGCCTCCGAAAGGCAAATGTGTCCAGAAAATAGTCCACAGAGTTGATAGAGCGCCACATTACTCTGAAAATTGTAGGGGTGAATCATAATCACTGTTAGTCAGCACACATCTATGTTAATGGAACCTATTAATGTGTGACTTAGAAATGTATCATTCAAATCTGCTTATAATAGTGTGATTAGAAATGTAACCATGCCTTTCATGAAGAGCAATGTCGTAGTACACTGCAAATGTATTTTAGTCAACGCACAATGATTGGTTTTCATGTAATGCTATGCATTAGGTTTAAACGTGCACCATATTAAAGTCTGCATATGTGGTTTGCTTATTCATGTATAAAGTGTAATGAAGTTAATGCTTATAGTGTGATTTTAGAGGTGTGGGTTTAAACTGTGTAAAGGCGTGATCGCATATGCGTTTAAAGAGAAAGGCCTGTCCATTTCTTACGTTAGCTAAATATTGTAGGCCGAAAATGATTTCCCTTGGTAAGGCTTTGGGGTTTCAGGACATTAGAAAATCTCAGAGAAGTGGAAAGTTTCTCATTCTCATGTTTCTGTTGCAGGTGCAAGGACACAGCTCGTTAGAGAGACTAACTCTTTGTTTTAGGTGTTAGGATGGTACGAGAAGCCGATATGGGAGTATACTGGAATGTAGGGATGATACTTTCGCGGGAGAAGGTGCCTGGGACCCAAGGTCAAGCTAACCGTCGTTGGATGAGAGACAAGTTTCAGTGGAAAACTACTGGAAGAAGACCTGGCTGAAGAGGTGTGCCGGAGGGCGTGTTATATGTTTTTGGGATTTTGAATTAGGGACAGTGCCCCATGGGTTGAGCAGTTGAGGCTTAGATGGGAAACTGTAAGGAGCATCTTAGAGCGATCTCTGACTAAGTGAGTGCACTTCTAAGGAAGTCTTCACTTCTGACACCTCTTACTCTCTTGCCTGGGAGGGAAAATGCTAAGTAGGGATGTCACCTTAGAGATAGAGTAGGGATAGACTAACTGATTTTTCTTTTAGGCTAATGAATTCTAATATAGAGACTGGAGTAATTATCGCTTTTCTGATGTTATTGGAATTGATTATTCCTCTTATTCTGAGTTGAATGAGACTTCTGTGTAGGATATCCTTTGTATTAGTGCCCATTTATTTTCTTCACCTCGTACTGAGGTGCTTGTATGTGCAGTTATTCTTGATTGTAATAAATTCCTAAAATTTAAGATTTGGAGTCAGTGGTTCTTTTAGGGATTACATTTAATTTATTGATTATGTGTTAAAATTTGATTTCCTCCCCCCTACACTTTCTAGCAGATAAAAAGATCCTGGCGACCTGAGAGGATTCTTGGTGATGGTAAGGTAGATAAGAATCCGGCTTCATCAGAGTGAATGGCAGTCACACACTGGAGGAAATTAGGGTCTGCGTCTTTTGCAGTTGGTGGTCTTGCCTTCCTCTCCTGGTGGTCGGAATGAATATGTGCTCCTGTAGGGTGCTGGTGGATCCAAAGTTGCAGGGTCTGAGGTGGGTGCAGGTGTTGCTTTTTGTAGCAGGGCTTCCCTTTCTGTGAGTGAGGCAGATGTAGTTGGACCAGATACGTTGGACCACAGGAAGGGGATGATGGTGCTGGAAAATCTCTGCACATATAGGTGTAAACATAGTACAGCACACCAAACAAGGAGCCTGACATTCCAGATGATCATTGTGCTGCCGTTGCAACGGTGTCATTTGCCGGAGCCTTGTATGGACCTGGATCATCATGTTTTGGGACTAATGGAGGGATCCTAAGAATTGGTTGATGGTGGCCTGGGTGACACTAATCCCAGTGGCCTCACTATGCTAACCCACAGTATCCCTCCCACAACCACTACCCCCACTACCTTGTGGCCTTGGCTCATGGTGCCCCATCTCACTGGATCCTGGCAGAACTAGAGTTGGTGGTGGTGTTGTCTCAACAACAACCAGCACTGGGGGCACAAGATGGGTGTGATGCTGCTTCGTACACTGGAAGTGGATGAATCTGTAAGCTGATGTATAAGCTGGGGTAGGAGGTGTAGGTGTGGGCCGAGTGAGACTCACTGGAGCGTCTGCGCAGGCAGAGCAGATGGACCAGGCCGCTCCTCTTCATCCAGACTTTCAGTCGCGTAGTGATCCATGGAGACTTGATCCTGGGTTGGAGCAAAGGTTTCCTCAGTGCCAGGTGGTGAGCCACTTGCTCTGGCAGTTGGGCCTATTGTGAAGCAAACAAAATTAAAACATTGAAAAAAAATTAAACATACAAAGAGTTGTCAGCTGAAATATGTAGCAAATGTAGCAACCCAAAAGGGAAAATAAATTGAATATCATGAATAGACCTTTAAGTGGAATTGTAATTGATTTCATACTAAACTACTGCAAAGAAACTGGTAAGAAGATGTCCTGAAATGAAAAAAATAACTTAGTAAGTATACATGAAATGTACCAATCATTCAACAAAACACGGTAGAGAGGAGAAATGTGAAATTGACCATTCCAAGGCATAGCTGGCTCAAAACCAGACATTTACACAACTTAGAGAGATGTTAAGCAGTAGGCATCATATAAACACTGCAGAGTGAATTTATCCAGCATGCAAATTTACATGCACTAAATGTTTAAGGTCAACAAACATTGATTTATGAAACTACTGACATTCATTCAGTTGCATGACAAGAAAAGGGCAACATACATAATTCAAAACAAAATTTTTTCGAAAGAGAGCATTAAAAAAGAGTTTGATCAATAAAGATACTTTACAATATGTGAAAATATTATAGAAAAGAAAGAATGAGCAAACATTAATGGCAATAATATTTTCACAAAACCTAAACAAGGGATCATAGTAGTTGTATTTTTTTTAATGAAACATTCACTACACTTCAAAAAATGTAACATCAACATACCTTGAGTAAATCTGCAGAAGAAAAGAGAAAATATATTTACTACGTGAAACACTTTGAGGCCAACGACTTTCCAGTCTAGCCCTGATCTCTGTGAGGAGATTGCTACTTTCTTTTTAACAAAAGTGTCAAACATATTTTGAGCCTTCAGTGACTCAAACAAGGGTGGTCCGTCTGAGGCGACTGATCCTGAACACTTAAAACTCTCCTCGCAGGCCATGGAGGAATTTAAATCACTGACTGTGCAAAACACGTTGGAACTACTCACAGGAGTCAAATCAGGCTCACCTTTGGATCCGTGCCCACTAAAAATTACTAAACTGGCCCCTGTCCCTATTGCACTATTTCTGACATCTATTTTTAAAAGTATGTTTAAACGTGGACAGTTTCCAAAACAATGGAAGATGGCTTCCACATTACCTCTTCTAAAAAATCCCTGCCTTGACCCTAACGATCCCAATAATTTTCTGCCGATTTTACGGCTCCCTCTTCCTGCGAAGATGGTCAAAAAGGCGATGAATAGACAACTCAGTACTTTCTTGAAGGAAGCCCAAGTGTTGGATTCCTCCCAGCACGGTTTTAGAGAGGGACACAGCACAGAATCTGCCCTCATTAAGGCTACAAATGAGATCAGAATAGCAGTGGATCAGGGAGGTAGGGCATCCCTGATCCGACTGGATCTTTCAGCCGCATTTGACACGGTCCATCATGGGATTCTGATGGTCCGTCTCAGAGAATGTGGTGTAAAGGACAAAGCCTGGGATCTGCTCAATTCATTTCTCTCTGACAGAGGCCAGATTTTTGCCCTGGGGAAGTTTCAATCGAAACCTTTCTCATTGCCATGCGGCGTCCCGCAGGGGTCCTCCCTGAGCCCAACACTCTTTAATGTATACGTTTCATCCCTGGCACCTGTTATTAGTGCTTATGGGTTTGGGGTCACCTCCTATGCAGACAACACGCAAATTGTGGTATCATCATTACCTGGCCAAGAAACTGGAATAGACATCCGCTTCCAGTCCTGCATGGAAGAAGTCGGAAGATGGATGGCAGGTAAATGCTTAAAGCTGAACTCCGACAAAACCGAGGTGATGCTGTTTGGGAATGACCCTAATTTCTGGACCCCATAATGGTGGCTGGCCTCACATGGGTCACTCCCCACCCCCTCAAAAAAGGTGAAAAATTTGGGAATTCTGTTAGATGAGAAACTTTCCATGGGAGCCCAGGTCAATGCAGTAGTCTCAAAAACAGGGTACGTTTAAAGAACAGTGAAGAAGGTCGTGAGTCTTCTTCCGTTGGACTGCCGGAAAACAGTAGTCACGGCCCTGGTTTTATCGAGGCTGGACTACTGCAACAGTTTATACTTGAACATCCAACAAAAAATGTTGTACAAACTTCAGCTGCTCCAGAATGCCGCTGCCAGACTCCTCACGGGTACTCCTAAATTCTCCCCAATCTCCAATGAGATTAAAAAACTGCACTGGCTCCTGGTGAGGAACCGAGTAGAGTTTAAATTGCTATGTATTGTTTTTAAAGCACTGCAAGGATGGGGACCTGACCATTTCAGACGGCAATTCCAATGGTATAAACCAATGCGAATGCTACGATCTTCAGAAGCGAAACTGGTCGTTGTCCCTTCAACTAAAAAAGCCCACTGGGGTGGCAGAAGCTTCACCCTGTGCGCCGCAAAGGCCTGGAATGGGCTTCCATTTCATTTGAGAAATGTCACTAATCTGTCAATTTTTAGAAAGGGTTTAAAGACGTGGCTTTTTGACAAATAACTTTCCATGTCCCGGGCCCAGCATCAAGAGAAGTAACTAGCGCCAGGACACCTTCGGGTAATCGCGCGCTTTAGAAATCACTTAAACATAACATAACATAACATAACATAACAATGTGCTGCTGTGGAATCGCAAAGGATCATGGTTTGATATGGAGTGTGTTTTATTGTGTGGTATGCAGATGCAAGCGATCAGCAAAACACATCAGTTGTGTGATGCTAGCCTAAGTACACAGGAATAGCCCAATGTTAACTGTGTTCTGCGACGGAATCCCTCTGTCAGAACCCCACCTCAAGAACACCGCCAGTACAACTGAGAAATCTAAATAGGCTCTATCAACCCCAAATCATAATCCACTTTCTTACAATCTGTATAAAAAAGGACGGGAAGATCATTTAGTTGAAAATATGTTGACTTGTAATAAATTAAAATTTATATGTGGCAGTATTCTATTAAGAAGGAGGGGAAGGAGACAACTTTGCATTACACTTCTTGTAGTTTTTGTCCTACAGGTAGAACATGTGTCTGTCCACTGTGCTATCATGGTGTGTCTCAAAGTAAAGAAATGTGTTATGCTTAAAAAGTTCTAAATCCAATTTTCTCATGTTTGAAGTATAAATATTCTGTCTATAGTTTCTAATGTTGTCTTTACATCCATGTAAGCACAATATAAGTGGAGGTTGATGACAGGGTGCAAGACACACCTCTATTCACGCAACATCCACTGTGCTGCATTATATATGTGCATGCATTTGACCATTCATGGCTAGCTCTAAGTGCAGGTCCAACATCAGCCACTAATGCCACTGATGCAAATGCATATGACCTTTGACAGTGAACATTCCTAGGGTCAAAAGTGCCACTGATCAAAGTCTTTGCCACTTGTAATGTCACTGGGATTTTTTGTGTTTTTCACTTCCTTCAAGGTTTGCAAAGAAAAAGTCAACAAAAGAACAAAGCAATGGCGGACTATGACAGCCGCACCTCACTGCTATGTTCCTTGTGTAGAAATGCCTTGCAATGATCAATAGGAGTGTGCACAACAAATCCTGCTGTCGTTAGGTGTAACTGCAACGCAGATCAAGAATACAGATTATATTGGAATGGTACACCACTGAGCTTCTTTCCCAAAGTCCATAATATGTGGACAAGAGTTCCTTATATTGTTCTCCTTTATTTAAATAGTGTCACTGCACAAACTCCAGCCAACGCGTTTAGTTCAATTGACATTGAACTTCATCAGGGCTTTTAAATCATGAGTTTATTCTGGCAAGAATGCTGCAGATCTGAGAATGTGCCAAATGCCATGGATGTTACGAAGGAACACCCATCGTAACGCCCATGGCATGTCTCCCCATAGCAGTGTGAGGCAACGTAGTAACTTGTGCTGCGTTGCCTCACACCATATCTACCACATCTACAGGGTGGCTTTACGTGGACATCTGGAAATTTCACTGCAATGTGCCCTGCTGGAGCGTCATTAAAAGTGATGTTCCGTGGCTAATGGGCCTTGGAAATGAAGCCCTGGATCTGTGAATTCCATGATACAAACCTAGGTGTTTGTTTTAATTTTTGGGGCATTATCTGCGGCTCTTTTGGATCACCTAAAACTCATACGGTCACACGATGTTCCCCACGTCTCCCTTTACCTCTTTATACCTCTGTCACTTTTCTTTGCATGCAGACTTTTGTGCCTTGCATCATTTATCAACTTTACAAAACAAAATGATGGATGGAGTGTTGACATTTTTCAAACACTCACCCCAATCACAGATCTAGGTTTAATCCATCGTTATTTTGCTCTCAATGTCATCTCAGTTTAGACCCAACCAGATGCAAATCAGTCTTGACACTGCTCTCTTGCTGGCAGCCTGCTCCTGGCTGATGAGGGGTGATACCTCGAAACCAGTACCAGGATGCTTGTTTTCGCTCCAGGGTTGACATGGCTGGGCAGTTCAGCTGGACTGTTCCCATGGGGAGCACGGTCAAGACTGATTTGAATATGGCTGGGTCTAAACTGGAATGGCATGGGGAGCAAAAAACAATCAATTTAGGCCTAGATCTCTGTCCTGGGGTGAATGTTTGACATTGTTCAGCTGTCCGTCAATCAATTGTTCTTTTTGCAAAGCATAATTTAATAGCTGGTACAATTAAAATTTTCCTTGCCAGAGTTGCACAAAACGTCCCATGGTCACATTAGGAATTTACACTATTTCAGTGGAAAATCTTATGTTCCATTCTATATTTTAACATGGTTGACTGAGAGACCTTTATTTAGTTAAGGGAGGACATATGGTTTTTCATGACGCACAAATTTAATGTTTTATATCTATGAAAATGTATTTTGTACTTTTATGGATTGTAGCCGAAGTAAAGTATTTTTAATTAAATTGTAACTGAACCTATGTTTTTTTTACCTTTATCATTACGTCTCAGCCACAACGGCACTGTAGCAATGTAATGATGAAGAATGAAATAGCCTCAAATGTTTGTAATGAGGATAGAAAAGCCAGATCGGATTCTATGTCCTTTTCAATGCTATTGCAAAATCCTCATTACACACCCGTGGGCGTACTTTATCCCATATGTATTATCCTTCTCCATTTCCCAGCAGTAGCCAATAAGAATTGATGACTTGTGATGTACAACCAACAGACACAGGAGCAGACACACAGAGACTGCTGATGGGTGTATTTAAAATGATTCAGTGCCTGAAATTGTAATGGATAAATCACACACAATTAGACAGAAACCTGTGGCCATAGATGAATTAACTTTGTTCATGTTAGTGATACATTTGCCACTGTGATGTGAGTCCAAAGTGTTTAGTTTGACTGAGAAACTAAAGCATTGTAGCTGGAGGGCCTGTCTATTATGAATGCCAACAAGGAGTAATGTGAGAAAGCAAGCATGCACTCAAATCACAGCATTCATAAGCCGTTTCCCTAATCAAAGTTTAGCTAATAATAGCAGTAATGATTTAACAGCAGGCCACGACACAGTAAACGCATAATAATAATAATAAAAAGTGTATCGATGTTTGGAAGGAATTAAGTAGACCGAGTCAATGAAGGGTAACTTTTCATTCATATTAATCGCCAGCTGGGCAGTCATTGATCCAATCATTTGCTTGCCTAACTGTTTCATTTCTTCTGGGCAATCAATCCCCACCTTCCTGTGCTGCTGACTGCAGATGCTCAGCATAGCAGACGGATGGGTCTTTCGTGCAGTAGAAATATTGCTGGGGAAAAGAGAAGCATTACTGCGCAGAACAACACCACTCTAAGGCCCAGATTTAAAAAGTTCAGTATCAGAAGGAGAGAGCACGAGAGAGCCATATCTAGTGAGATATAGCGCTGGCATGCTATCAGGCTGTCTAGTGCCACGCATACAGTTGCGGCTTGCACAGGTAAGTGTGGTGGGGCAGTGAAGCAGGGCAAGGGTAGGGGCAGGGTGGGGGTAGTGGAATTTGACGTACAACGGGATGGTCAAATGTAAATAAATGAACAAATAAAACCACTTACCGTGTGCTCGCCTCATCACCGACTCGGCGATTCAGAGTGCGCATGGTAAGTGGTTATATTTATTTACTTCTATCTGTCGTATGTCGAATTCCATTACCCACCACGCCCCCGCCCCACCTCTCTGCCTCAGCGCGTTTACCTGTGCGAGCCGCGACTGCGCGCACACTCTTCCGTACCATAGTGGAAAGGTGGGTGCTTCATGTCTAGCACACGTTTTATACTGGAAGGGCAGCCTTCCCGTGCAGAATACAATGCCTAGACAAACTTTGGGGCATATCAACAACAACCGGCGATAATTATCGCTAAGCGCACTTAGTGCTAGGATAATTATCGGCGGCGAGCGTTGATTTTTATCGCTGAGATAGCGTGCTATTAGCAACGCTTATCTCAATAGCAATAAAAATCCTCACGCTAAGTGGCTAACGTGAGATTATCGCTGGAAACCCAGCGATAATCTCACGTTAGCTTGTTGATAGGGACAGACAAACTTAGCCATGCTATCCTCCTTCCATAGGATATCAAGTCAGAAAAATGCCAGACGTAAAAAAGCAGCGTTAACCGCGGTTAGCGCTGCTTTTTTTGTCTCTAACTGGGTTAGCGATATTCTTGATAATAGGAGAAATGTCGCTTAGCGACATTTCTCCTATTATTTTACTCTGGAACGCCCCCTTTGCATCTCATTAGAGATGCAAGGGGAAGCGTAGAGTAAAAGGGTGCTAACATGCAAATTTGCATGTTAGCACCCTGTTGTTGGTAGGGTGCTAGTTTTATCTGCTTTTTTGGCTTTTAAAGCCAAAAAAGCAGAGATAAAGCTCTTGTTGATATGCCCCCTAGAAACTTTTCACCCTTTGGATGTGTAATCTACAGTGGGGCATAAATGCTGTCAGAAAGGTTAGGAGAAATGAAAAAATATTCATTTTTCACACGTGCCTGAAACATTTTTTTTTTGCTGCAAAAACTGTCTACTAGCGTTAATAGATAGGGCTCTGCTTAAAAAACCATGGTTGGTTGAATGGGAACTCTCATATACCACACATGGAAAGTAACGCAAATGAGGCATAAATAACTGCTTTGTGCTACTTTCCGCAACTTTCCAGCACACCTCATGCAGGAAAGTAATTTTCAAATAAACATGTGACATGGTTTGTGCCACTATTGTGGTGCAAACCTGATGCAAAAGGTTACCTAATCTGCTACTGGGTCCTACCATCAGAGCAATCCACAAAACAGTCTGGAAGGCTGCCTGAGTATTCCTAAGTGATAATTTTCGTATTACAAGGGTTCCTTCACTTGTAAAAACATTTCCTGTAGGAGTTGTTGTGTATCATAATGCTATTCAGAAATTATGTCTCCTGTAACTATTGCGACCTAAATATTGTTCACAAAGAAATTACTCCATACAGTATGTGTGTGAGAGAAAGAGAGAGAGAGAGAGAGATGATATTTTGAATATGACATTTTAATACGACACCATAGGGGATTCACGGAATGATTTTAAAGTGTTTTCTGTAAATGAAACTTATGAGTCACGCAGGAGTTCAAACATGGCCGCACTATAAAAAGCACATAGAGCGCTGTCTTAGATCAAGGCAGCTTAAACTAAAACAACTTCAAAGATGAACACATATTAAAGCACAGTTGGAAGCGCCATCGCTTAAAGATAGAACATCCCCCAGAAGTGCTTCATGCTCCTTTGGACAGGTCTCGAGTATGCAAAACGCCAAAACCTGATGGGAATACCAAAGACATACACAATAATTCCCTGCAGTGAGCAGAATTGAAAGGTACGGCCCAAGACCAGAAGAACAATCAATCTGCAAAGTAAAGCACATATCAAAAGGGAGTGCGTTAATCTCAGCGACGGTCCAACTAATCCAGTGGCATATTATCAAGCACGGCGTTAAAATTATCGCCACTTTAGCAGCAGAAAACTGCCGCTAAAGCGGCGATAATGGGCTTGATAATATGCCGCAGAGAATTCCAATAGAAGCCCATGTTGACACCAGAACATGGGCTTCTATGGGAATTCTCAAGGGCATATTATCAAGCCCATGATCGCCGCTTTAGCAGCAGTTTTCTGCCGCTAAAGCCGCGATAATTTCAACGCCGTTTCTTGATAATATGCCCCACAATCTGTCTGGAGCAGATTGTGCACATGCCAGCGGGCAGAATTTAGAATAATCCTGCACCCTGCCACAGACACAGAGGAGGAAATGTGCTTTCTGATTCAGTCCTATCCTGGAATGCCGCACCAGATAGTCACGTCACCACCTTGTTGCGCATCCTGAGCTCCCTCATTCAGACTCTTCTCTATCGAATCCATTACATCGACAGCGACTGTTCCCATCTGCCTAGCCTAACTCATCCTGATCACAGGAGTTTGGGAATAAAATGGAGCATTGGTGGTCCAGCAATTCTAGACTTCCTCACGTGTATGGCGTTTGATGACTTGTGAGTACAAATGGGAATGGTAACACATGTAGCCTTCTTTTGGCAGACACACTCAGGAATAGCTGGTCTGGTGTATAATTGTTGTTTTAGCATCCTAAACTTCAGCTACCATGGCATCCGGCTTGCTAAATTGGATTAAATATCAAGTAAGAACTATGGTGTATGCCGGTGTTAGTAGTATCACATATATTGCACCCAGAATGAAGGGTAGATACGTACCAGGGTGATGACATCTTTATCTCGTTTGAATAATAGCATTGTGTCACCGGTGAGCACTATTGGGTACTTGAACTCTTTAAATCTTTCATTCTTGCACTGATGGAGGCTCATACATTCTGTTTTTCTCTTTTTAATGATCACAAACATGTTTTGTGACTCTAAACTCGCTTGCTGTTATTTTCAAGATACCGAATCATGGCAGTACTGTCAGTTGTTTTTAAACGAGTGCTGTTCAAATATAATGGTAACATTGTTTGTTATGCCAGTATTCACAGTACCCCTGAAGAAGGGTGACTAATGATCTAGAAGCTTTGTTGCATTAAACGCATAGCAATGTTTTTATGTACAATGTGATGTAACATTAATTATACAGACATGAGTGCAAAGATAATGTCAAAGCAAAGTTATGTAAACACTTGAAATTAGGTTTACAATAAATGTAAAACAGAAAGATAAAAAGGTAGTTTATTGTTTTGAATTTATGAAAACTTTAAGGATGTAATGTAGGAACCAACAGGGTCCATCAATAGTGCACACCATGTTGAGTACACAGATTGGTGTACTCTTATGATACATAGTTTAACAACGGACACTGGCAGGCTCCGTCACGAGGCAGCACACATAATTTGATTAATAAAGTTGTGAACAAATTAATAGAGAGAAATTTCGATTGATGGCTAAATATCATTCGGTTTTCACAGCGCAGGGTGCCATGTATTTGAAAGGCAGGTCATGTACGTTTAAGTTTTACATGTCATGGTAGTGAAAAACTCCCAATTTTGTTTTTCACTAATGCAAGGCCTATCTCTCCCATAGGAAAACATTGGGATTATCTTATTACATCTTTTCTGTGTAATTCCCAATCGTAAAGAGTTAGACTTTTCAAGTTTGGTGTCACTGGACTCGCAATTTAAAATCACAATGTAAGCGGAGTTGGATTTTAAAATACGGGTTTGGCAAATGCCACTTTTAGGAGGTTGGCATTTACTGACAGGTGGGCTTTGTGTGTTCCCTCTAGGCAGCCGCACACAAAGGGAGTTTTACATGTATCTTGATGGGCCATCCTGGGAGATGGGAGGATAGGATTTGGGCACTGCCTCACACTTACACCTGAATAGGCTGTGGTATGTCAACACACAAAGGGTTGCATACACCCCTGTAGTAAGTCCGAAGCCAGGGCAGGAAGGAAGGACCTCTGGGTACTTCAAAACTTTATATGAAGTCTCGCCCACTTCATATGCCCAACTGGGTATAAGTACTGGACCCCTGGCACCATGATTTCAGGGAACTCTGTCAGGAAGAAGAGCTCCTGTACTACTGTAGGGACTCTCACTCTGTTGGACCGCTGCTTTGCTGTATTTCTGCCATGCTGCGCTCTTGCCAGGCTGAGCTGTCCTGCTGAATACTTTTCTCCTGCCAGAGTGAGAAGGACTACTCCTGCATCACTTGATCCCAGAATGACTCCAAGGGCTTGCTGGTTTGCCTTCTGTTCTAAGTCTCAGGGATATCAAAGACTTCAACTACCTGCATCTGCATTTGGACTCTACAAGCAGTGAGTTTGCCCTGCCAAGTGCTGCCAACCCAATCCTGGGCCCTTGGATGTGAAACGGTGCATCTTCACCTTTATGTGGGTCAGAACTGTAGCATTTTCACCTTTGCGTATCCTCATCAAAGTGGGGAATGTTACACTGAAGACCAGTGAATCACCTTCAGAATCACCATATTGCATCCTGCAGGAGCAGTAGCTGTTCATCGCCTTCGGAACTGGTGCCGTGCACTTGGAACTGACACATTCCTTCCATTGAGTTGAGAATCTTGGCGCATCTTGCCCACTACGAGCCTCGAAACATACGCATCACTTCAGCTGCACTCAGCATCTTCTTTGATGTCGACGGATGCCCATATGAAGGTACTTTTGTTCAGCGGGTCCAAATGAGTCCTTGTATCAGGGCCTCACTCCTTCGTGGTCAGCCTGAAACTTTGAGTTTGCACCTGTCCAGTGTGGCCAGATAACCCATTTAAGCACTTATTGCTTCTAAGCACTATTTTACATTCATTCTTTAAAAATGTATATCTCTTCTTCTACTCTATTTTTCTAACATTGTGGGGAGTCTTTTGTGGTGTTTTCACTGTGTTACTGTTTGAAGTGTTACACAAATATTCTACACATTTCTTCTTTAGTTAAACCTGACTGTTCTTTGCCAAGCTACCAGAGGCTGAGCACAGGTTAATTTAGGGTGTGTTTTGACTTATCCTGACTAGTAATAGGGACCCTCCTTGAATGGAGTGCATAACCTCCGCCAAACAGAAACCCAATTTCTAACAGTTCATCTTTGAATGACTGAATGCAACTTATAAAGCACATATCTACACCTATCAGGAGTGTCCCAGAACTGAGAGGTTGGAAATCTCTAGGGAGATATCAAACCTGAGGGAAAACATCCTATCTGAATAGCAAGTCTTAAGACTTTTTCTTTTAAAATGAGGATTCTGATGGAAATTGCCTCAACTGCAGAGGAAGAAAGTTCCAGAGCCTAGACACAAGAAAGCTGGCAAGATCTTCTGCCAGACCATGCTTTCTTTACTCTCAGAACTGGCACTAGCAGCATCTTTGAGGACCTGAGACATCTCATAGGAGAATATGGAGTAAGTAGAGAATTCAGAAACGCTGCACCAGTCTTCCTGACAATCTTAAAGCAGAGACAATGGCTTTGAAGGAAAGGCATTTCACCACCAGGAGCCAATGCAATTTATGAAGTGCTCAATCCATAGATGCATGCTTAGGGAGGTTAAGCAGTAGGTCAGCCGCTGAGTTTTGAGCATGTTGGAGTCTCTTAATTCTAGCCTGATAGACTCCTAAATGTATGATGTTGCAATAGTCCAGTCAAGAGACCGCTGAAACCTGGCTCACTATCTTCTGGGCAAAGACAGGCAAGAGATAAATAAAGCTTTTAAGGGATTTAAGAATAGCAAAGCACTTGCCAGCTAAGGCTGTGATATGACTCTCAAGCATGAGTTTATCATCAACCAGAAACCCAAGTTTTGTACCTTAGGTTTAGGGTGTGGAAAGGAACCTAGAGACTCGTGCCAATAAGCTGGAGACCATATTGAGGGCTGCTTGCTGTATAGATTAGGACCTCCATCTTACATGCGTGTAACTTCAGGCAGTTGAGGTCCATCCACTAGGACACCTCTGACACGCAAACCTTTCTCAAAAAATATAACCTTCACTTACTTTTAACCTGGCTGTCATGCTTGTGAGCCCAACAATTAAAAAGGAAATGCAAAAAGTATCTGAATTTGGAATATTTAACAATAACCCTTGCAACATCCCAATCACACACATTTATAAGCATCACCACATACATATACAAAAGTAAAAACACAACTACTTTTATGTTTGAAAAATACTTTTTAAATGTAGGATATGTTAAAAGAAATCTAAAAATAAATCTTCAAGCGCCTGCATGTTAAAAAAGCCAACTGTCCTGGGGTAGGGACGAAAATAACAATGTAAGACACTATAATACTTCTAAAATTAACATTTCTCAATTATTAGTTTTAAAAATATATACTTCTCAAAGTGAATGTTACTAAAACATTTTAAAATAAGGAAAGTGTGAAGGAGAGGAAGGGTTTAAGATGTAGCGGTTAAGGATATCAGCTATGGGGTTAAGGATGGGTTTAGGAATATAGGGATACATGTACTGGATTAGGGGCTTTGAATATAAGGTATGGGAGTGCAGTGTACAGTGTATGAGAACATTGGCTTATTGAGTAAGGGTTAGAGAGTTGGGGTTACGGGCATAGGGGTAATAGTTAGGGACTTGAGATATAGATTTAAGGGGCTAATGCCTGGGGTAAAGATATAGTAGCTAAGGGATTGTGGTTGAACATAGGATTAAAGGGATAATGTTCGGTGTGAAACATAAAGGTGTCTAGGGTATGGGGTTAAGGGTTAGGACCTAGGTATTAGGGTATTGGTGTTATGCATTCGGGTGATGGCCTACAAGGTCAAGACTTACTGTTATACTGTTAAGGGTATAGGGTATAAATATTAATAGTATATATATGCCAACGTGCACTCAACGTTTTTTATGAATATTAGTTCCTTCTGTGCTCTAAACACCAAGACGATCGTCCAAAGCGTCACATCGATGAATATAAGCGAAAGTGCATGAAGAGAAGGCCTCTCCTGCTGGTGTGAGCACTGTTAACACAGCAAACAAGTTGCTAACACTCAGTTAAGCCAATATTTGAGTTCAGTTATGAACGCTCATAAGCGAATATTCAATATTTCAAAACTTTTTATTGCATTTATTCCATGCAAGTATGATTCATTTGGAATCAAGTAGTGTGGAACAATCGTAAATCATCTGAAAATGACATTAATTCATCAAAACCCAATGCATTTCGGGTCAAATGCAAGATGTCGAGCAGCAGGCCTCCTCCCTCGCAGATGAATTAAAACTAAAAAGTCTATCCTGCAGAGTCGTCACGTTGTTCACGTTACGGAAACGTCCCTGGCTGAGAAGCCATGCACAATTACTACACTTGTATGGATGAATGACCCCTGACGAAGGGTCCGGATTTGACCCGAAATGCATTGGGTTTTGATGAATTAATGTCATTTTCAGATGGTTTACGATTGTTCCACACTACTTGATTGCAAATGAATCATACTTGCATGGAATTAATGCAATAACAAGTTTTGAAATATTGAATATTCGCTTATGAGCGTTCATAACTGAACTCAAATATGCACCGCGAGACAACTGAAAACAAGATGGCCGCACCCGCGAGCAACCACATGGGTAAGTTGGCGAGCCGCAACCATGCAGAAAATCTCACGAACATGCGGGAAAAAAACTTTCGCATCTTCGCGATATTTCCGCGTGTTTGCGATAATTTTTAACATTTTCGCGATAATTTGCGAAAGTGGATTTCGCAAATTCCGCCCACCCCTAATTGTCATCTTGCTTAATAGTGCAGACTTGACATGTTGAAATGCACCATCTTCCCGGGGGCCAAATGTCCACTGGATGTCAGCCTTTGCCAGTGCCCTGAGTGGTTTTGTGATGGCTCCCAGGTTGGGAATTAACCAACCACAATAGACGGCCATTCCTAGAAAGCTGCAGACTTAGGCAGTGTTGCATGGCACGTAGGCCTGTTGAATCTCGTGACTTCCATGGGTCGACCTGGATGCCTTCTTTTGTAAAGTTCTAACCAAAGAATACAATGCTCATCTCAAAGAAGGAACACTTTTCCTGGTGAAGAGAGAGGCCCTGGTCACACTGTCACTTCAAAATGGCCCTAAGTCATTGATTGTTTTCCTCGGTGGTAGGGCAGTATATCAGTATGTCTTAGCTGACTTTCATTACCCCTTGGAGGCCAGAGAGCACCTTCCTAATAGCATTTTGGAACACCTCAGCTGTGGAT
Source organism: Triturus cristatus (assembly GCF_964204655.1). Classification (NCBI taxonomy): domain Eukaryota; kingdom Metazoa; phylum Chordata; class Amphibia; order Caudata; family Salamandridae; genus Triturus; species Triturus cristatus. The sequence continues at coordinate 130,903,199 of NC_140582.1, forward strand.
GATATCCCAAAGCTCAGGTGCTTGTATCTCCTAAGACCTAAGTGTGTGAGACTGTCATGATATACCTTCTTAATTCATCTAGCTGTACTTGTATTTGGTGGTACCCAGTGTTGAGGTCAAATTTTAAAAAGCACTGGTGTTAGACCTGGCATCTTTGGGCAAGTTGCCCCAATCTTTTTGTTTTCTGACCTCCTAGTTTGTACTCTGTTGTTGCTAGTTTAGTGTCTCTGAGTACTTTCTCACTGCTGTTCAGTATGAAAGTGCAAGTGCCCCTATTGTAAATTGTATTATGGATTGGTGTTTCCATAATTGGCATATTTGATTTACTGGTAAGTCCTTAGTAAAGTGCACTGAGAGTGCCAGTGCCTGTAAATGAAATGCTGCTAGTGGGCCTGCAGCACAGATTGTGCCACCCACATGAGGAGCCTTTCAAAGGGTTCTAAGATCAGCGACAGTCTTTACAGCAATGTCGACTTGGAAAGTGCACCCACCTTCCCTTTTTGTACATGTGAGTCACCCCTAAGGTAGGCTCAAGGTACCCCTTTGGGCAGGGTACAGTCTATTAGAAAGGTAGGACATGTACTGGTGTGTGTGACATGTCCTGAGAGTGAACTACAGTGTAATTCATTGTTCACTGTTGAAAGGCCATTTGTCCCATAGGACAGAATGGGGAATATTCTGTAGCATTTTATGAGTGTATCTTCTCATTGCGACAAGAAGGAGAAATAAAGTTTACTATGCCTGAACTCATAATGTAGAAATGCATATTTTAGTAAAGATGGTTTTTCTGTTCTGTGTTTGAAAATACCACTTTTAGAAAGCAGGGGGCAGATCTACATGGAAGTGCCACAGCATGGCACCGCAAGTCCTTTGGCTGTGCCACGCTGCAGCACTTCCAAAGCACAGGGATGCAACATATTTACAAGTATATGTTGCATCTCTGTGCTTCCTCCTGCTTACAAACTGCAGCCATGCGCTGGCGCAGGCACCCTTGCACCATGGTGCAAGGATGCCTGCGTCGTGGGGAGATTGTTTTTGTGCAGCAAGGGGCACCTTCCTGCACAAAAACAATCACTGCAGGCATTTTCCTCTTTCAATGTGTACTGTGGAATGCAGCACGCATTGAAAGAGGAAAAAAACTTGGAGAAATTAAAATATTTCTCCTCGTTGCGCCTTGCTACGCCACCTCTAGGTTGACGTAGCATTCAGACGCATCTCCAGATTTACGATTTCTCGTAAATCTGGAAATGTGTCTTGTTCCATGGGTGTTGCGTGGGAACACCCACAGCAACACCCATGGAATGCCCCTTCAACTCAAAGTGCTGCGTGTGAAGGGATCGTATTTACAAGGAGAGGAAAAGTCACGCAGGGTGGCTTTTCCTCTCTTTGTAAATATGGAGGAGCCCCCTGTGCCACTAGTACGTCACGAAAAGTGACATACTGGTGGTGCAGGGGGCTTGTAAATCTGCCCCCTTGTGTTTTCTTGCTAAGCCATCCTGTGTGCCTCTGCTGGGTTGTGGATTGACTCTCTGGCTTTGGAGTGACAGGGGATGGGGATGTGCATTCTCTTCAGACAGCCACTGTGGGGTTCGAGGTGTGTCCTGCCTTTCCTGGATGAGTCAGGGCTGGGCTGAATAGACCTGGGATGCATTTAGATTAGTGAGAGTAGATTTCCTTGGACCTCAATGGGCTTGGTCTGCCATAGACAATGCTGTCTCCACCTCCTGCTGGGAGACCTGAGGGGATCAAACTGGTTTGGACTAAGCACAAACACTTTCTGCCCAAGGGAACAAAGAGAAATGCTGTATAAATATGTGGGCCCACACCCCAGAACTTTAGAACTCACCTGGATCAAGGAACCTGCTAAGAAGAAGAGCTGGAAGAACTGCCAGGAGGAGTACTGGCCCTTTGCTGTGTTATTGCGTTGCTGGGTTGGCCTGCATTTGCTGCTTTGGCAGTGAAAGGACTGGACTAAACTTTCTTCACTTGTTGCTGAGTATCTCCAAGGGCTTGTGATAGAGCTTGCCTCCTGCTCATGAAGTCTCAAGGACATCAAAGAGTTCACTTTTCTCTGGGTACCGGCTCTTGGGCTGCATGTCTCAGTAGCCCCTGAAGGAAATCGCAACCCGATGTCACCCACAAACTCCGCCTGTTGTTCAATAACCTAAAGGCACCACAGAGGGCACCACCTCACTTCGCACTGCAATCCTGATCTCACTGATGACGACCACCACTGCCGCTACCAAGCCATTGCTTGCGACGTGACCTGTGAATACCGCACTCCTAACCACCTCGATTCACTCTGCCACTCTTGTCTCACTGACAATGCTGTTGCCAGCTTATATCACTGCGGCAGCCTGCACCACCGTGTGGGGGCACCACACGTAAGCTACACACAGTCCCGCCCCATCCCACACCCCAGCCACAGCCAACTGACACCAGCCCCATCGCCTGCCGATCTGCGATGGCTGCCAAAGTTTGCACCGTGACCGTCAGCACCTCAGAGGACACCGCCACACTGTGTACTCCAACCCTGGTATCACCAACAACAAAGAACGTCACCTCCATTGAGCCGCTGCTTGCTCCGCGACCTGTGGGCACCGCACTTCGCACCGCTCCACTTCACACTGCAGCCTTGATGACAGCCGTCGCCCGAGCACACCAGCACGGTTGGCCGGAACAAAAAGGTACTGCTTACAAGTCTTCTGACACCGACACAGTCCGCACGACACAGTCAACCGACCCTGGAGGCTTTGGTTGTTTTCCGCACCGCAGTAGCACCGGACAGAGCGACCGCCTTCATGGAACTTTATTTCAAGTATATTTTTGAGTAATGATATTTCTGAGAACTGTATGGTGTTTTTTATTGGTTTTTGGTCTTGTTTGCACAGATACATATTGATTATTTTTCCAAAGCTGGTGTGGTGTCCTTTTGTAGTGTTTTGACTGTATTAATGTTGGTTATGTGAAAATGCTTTACACATTGCCTCTGAGATAAGCCTGACTGCTCATGCCAAGTTACCAAGGGGGTGAGCAGGTGTTAATTCAGTAGGGTATCCCCCTTATCCTGACTAGAAGGAAGGGACGCTACTTGGACAAAGGTGCAAACCATTGCCAACTAGAGACCCTCATTTCTAACAACCAGGCCCAGTTGATATCTGTGATTATGTCGTCCATCGTGTGTGTGCCTATCAATGTACAGGTGTATCTTGCCTGGCTGCTTGGGTTTTTTAGCGATAGTCATGGGGGACACCTACATTATGGGCCAGGAGATCTTCTTAATGACAACCAACTTCTCCAACTTGTCCAGTTCTTGCTCGACCCATGGGCATAGACGAAAAGGAAAACGCCAGTTTCGTAGAGCCATTTTCTATATGGAGTATTATTGGAGGCACTCGAGCCCCCAGAAAAGGTTGGGGAATTAGCTTATCAGTTCATTGATCTGGAAGGCTTGACCATTCCTAGCGAAGGATGCAAGACCCTGGTAGTCTGTCATATGAAACCCGATGAGGGTTTCGGCTTTCCTTTCAATGGTGTTGAACTTTGTTGGAGTCTCCTTCCTGTTGGACCATACATATGGATTCATTATCCCTTTTAATGGCGGGGGTGTCTGCCTTCCATATGTGTAAATCTTGATTTTTGATGGCAAGGTCGTTGACCTCGGGCAGAGGCATCTTATTGATGGAAGCTCATCACATTGACAGAATCTCCCATGTCTATGAGTGCCTTGATGGTTGCGCATGTCACATCAACATTGTAAGTGGTTATGACAGAATTAGGGTTCTTACGGCACTCCTTTATGTATATTGTAGATCTATAAACAGTAAAGATCAAGTATATGAAAATAATAAAATCCAATAGATTTTCTTTCTTCTTTTTGCAATGAACAAGACACAATAACATGGATCCAAAACATTAATCCAAGACAATCAAATCTTATGCAAATCTGTGTTTCTTTATTCTTGTCGATAAAGATATTCCTTTGCTTTGATAAAATATTCCCAGAAAGTGGGTTCAGGTCTCCTGTGTTTTTAGAGGTGTTCAGTGAGCCATATGAATGAATGAATGAATGAAGAAAGTATTTGATAAAGCGCACTGTGGCCAAGCGGCTTCCTGGCGCTGGTAGCTAAGACCCACAGTCACAAGGGCAGCCCGAGGGAATTAGCAAGAATACGCCTGAGAGAACAGAAAAGTTTTCAGTGCTTTGCGAAAATGAGAGTAGATAGGAATGGATCGCATAGAGAGGGGAAGGCTATTCCAGAAACGGGGGGCCAGAACAGAAAAACGTGTGCCTCCAGTTCTGGATTTACGGAAGCGAGGGACATTAAGAAGGGCCAAAGTAGAAGAGCGAAGAGTGCGAGCAGGAGTGTGAGAGGAAATAAGAGAGCAGATAAAAGCAGGAGCAGAACGGGCAAGAGCCAGAAAAACAAGACAACCCATTTTGAAAAGAGACCGCTGAAAAACAGGAAGCCAATGAAGAGACTTGAGCACAGGGGTAATATGATGAGTTTTAGAGAGGTGGAAAATGAGACGGGCGGCCTGGTTCTGAATAGTTTGCAAGCGGCGTGTTTCATAAGCTGGAATGCCCACGTACAAGCTGTTCCCGTAATCGAGGCGAGAGGTGATCAAGGCCATGATAATGATTTTAAGTGCATCTGAAGAAAAGAAACGGGAAATCTTTCGGATAAGCCGAAGAGATGAAAAACAAGAGGAAACAACAGAACTGATTTGAGCGTGCATGGAAAGATCATGACTGACCTGGATACCCAAAGTTCTGACTGAGGAAACAGGAGTGGGAAGGGAACCAAAGGTGGGGGGCCAAAAGGCAGAAGACCAAGAACTGGATGAGCCGCCCGTCAAGACCAACTCGGTCTTGTCCGGGTTGAGTTTAAGATGGTTAGAGCTCATCCATTCAGAAATAAAGACCAAAGTAGAGTGAAATTTCGAAAGAGACAAAGATGAAGAAGAAAGATCAAAGACAAGCTGGAGGTCGTCTGCGTAATTATACACGGAGACCCCCAGATCGAGAAGAGCAGAAATAAGAGGGTAGATGTAAAAGTTGAAGAGCAGAGGGGAAAGAGAGGAACCTTGGGGAACCCCACAAGAGACCAAACGGGTGGGGGCAGAAAAGCCGGACAAATGAACTGCCTGAGAACGACCTGAAAGAAAGGAGGCAAGCCAAGAGAGTGCAGGACCCCGAATGCCCGCTGCGCTGACACGGTCGAGAAGAATGGAATGATCAACCGTTTCAAATGCAGCGGACAGATCAAGGAGAACCAAGGCTTGAGGAAGAGAGGAATCAGCCTTTGATTTCAACTCATCGAGGACCGCAAGGACCACTGACTCTGTAGAGTGGCCTCGGCGGAAACCTGCTTGATGGGAGGCCAAGAGATGGTTCTCCTCAATATAAGCAGATAGGCAAGAAGTGACATAACTTTCTAAAATCTTGCCGAGATAGGGAAGAAGGGAAATGGGCCTAAAGTTAGAGGGGAGTGAAGGATCTAAACCAGGCTTTTTAAGAATAGGCAAAACAATAGCAGATTTAAAAAGTGAAGGGACTGAGCCAAGGGCAAGAGAAGCATTAAGGAAAGAAAGAGGGGAAGAAGGACAGTTAGTAAATAATGTTCTCAAGATACGGGCAGGGGCACAGTCGGCCGGAGAGCAAGGTAAGAAATGTGTCTAAAGAAATAGGGGGGAAAGAATCGGAAAAAGAAGAGGGTACCGACAGAGAAGGAATGGAAGGAAGAAGGGGAGGCAAGGGAATATTAGATTTGATCTTGGCGATCTTCTCAATGAAAAAGTAATTGAGAGAAGAGCAGAGGTCCTGAGAGGGGATGAGACTGGAATTGGCACGGTCCGAGAAAGCCAGGTCATTAAGATCTCCTTGGATTTGTTAGCAGAAAGGGCCACTTTCTCAGAAAAATAATTGGTTTTGGCCAGGAGGACGGCTCGCTTATATTCGTATAGGAGATGTTTATATTGAACCCGGAGAGCGGGGCAATAATTACGTCTCCACTGACGCTCAGAACGTCTCAGATCTAATTTCAAAGCTTTGAGATCAGTATTAAACCATTTATGAGCGTCATAGGGACGAACGGCCTTAGTTTTCCTAAGCGGAGCAACCTGGTCACAGGAGGAAGACAGCCAGGTGCTGAGCGCTTCAGCTTGAGAATCCAGGGAGAGCTTAGAGAGATGAGGGGTAGAAGAAGCAAGTGAAAAAGAAAGGGAATTTAAGTCAACCCGATTCCAATTGCGTGCAACAAGATTTTTGGGTAGAGAGGGTCTGTCAGGAATACCAAGAGTGATATAAAAAGAAATAAGGGAGTGGTCAGACCACGTGCAGGGAGAGATGCTAGGAGGGAAAAGCGTGCAACTTAGTGCCCAAATTTGGTCAAGTATATGACCCTGGGCGTGGGTAGGAATAGTGACATGAGCATGAAAGTTGAGACACTGAAGAGTAGCCGAGAAATCTTTGGAAGACAAATCTTCCTTAGGGTCACCCGGCCAAAAATTGAAGTCACCCAGCAGGAGAACCGAAGAATTATTAACCACAAGTGTGGCAAAAAGTTCCTGTAGGGTGGCTACGAACAGGCGCATATGTTGAGGGGGGCGATACATAAGGACAACCGTGAGGGGAACAGGGAGATTGAGTGAACGGGCTACCAAAAAATCCACATTAGATATAGGAGAATGGGGAAGAAGCTGAAACTGTAAGCTGGAGCTAACAATCATGGCCACACCCCCACCCATCTTGCCGTCAGGGCGATCCGACCGAAGGGCATAGTAGGAAGTGGGGAGGATGGCCAGGACATCAGGGAGAGAATCAGACGAAAACCAAGTTTCGGTGAGAAACAAAAAATCAAGGGACTCAGTGTGCAAGAGGTTAAATAATTCCAGTTGATGTTTAACAGCCGACCGGGTGTTAAGAAGACAGGCAGAAACGATATTAGAAGAGGGGGAAAGATGAGTAGTAGGAGAGCACCCCAACAGAGAAGAAGGGGCAGTGAGCAGAGCAGGGAGATCAGACGAGAGAGAGGAATCAGAAACAGAAATGCCAAGCATGTCAAGATGTTGCTGTAATGAGGGTGTAAGTGGTAGAGCAGCTTTGTAGGAGTACAGTTGAGCAGAGGTGTAAACCTGCAGGGAAGCAGAGTCCATGGCCCCAGGTCCCGGCCCAACGCGGACGGGCGCACACAGGCTTAACTTAGGCGCAACTTCGGCGCGCCTTCGTCGCGCTCGACCGCTGCGCTGCCGAGGAAATAGTGGCATGATATAGACTGCGCTAGCAACAAATTTTGGGCGTGGCAGGGGGTGGAGGGACCAAGAGACTGCACCGCCAACCCCAGAGCGTCCAAGACGGCGACCTCGCCCGTCTCCGCTCCAGTGACCAGCCGGCAATGGAGGAGAGCGATGAGCGGAAGGCGCTCAGGAGCGCGTGCAGGTAATGAGGCTGAAAACCTAGAAATGCGCGGAGTCCAGAGCGCTGACACATGAACTGACAGGGTTCCAATTAAAAATGTAGCAGGCAGGTAAACGTTGCTCCCGGTAGTCGCGTCGGGAGTTCTGTGACGTCAGTCAAAGCTGGCCATAGGAGTAGCCAGGCACCAGATATACTTGCCAGGGGGGGAGGGACCAAGAGACTGCACCGCCAACCCCAGAGCGTCCAAGATGGCGACCTCGCCCGTCCCCGCTCCAGTGACCAGCCGGCAATGGAGGAGAGCGATGAGCGGAAGGCGCTCGGGAGCGCGTGCAGGTAATGAGGCTAAAAACCTAGAAATGTGCGGAGTCCAGAGCGCTGGCACAGGAACTGACAGGGTTCCAATTAAAAATGCAGCAGGCAGGTAAACGTTGCTCCCAGTAGTCGCCTCGGGAGTTCTGTGACGTCAGTCAAAGCTGGCCATAGGAGTAGCCAGGCACCAGATATACTTGCCAGGGGGGGAGGGACCAAGAGACTGCACCGCCAACCCCAGAGCGTCCAAGATGGCGACCTCGCCCGTCCCCGCTCCAGTGACCAGCCGGCAATAGAGGAGAGCGATGAGCGGAAGGCGCTCGGGAGCGCGTGCAGGTAATGAGGCTAAAAACCTAGAAATGCGCGGAGTCCAGAGCGCTGACACAGGAACTGACAGGGTTCCAATTAAAAATGCAGCAGGCAGGTAAACGTTGCTCCCGGTAGTCGCGTCGGGAGTTCTGTGATATGAGGAAGACATCTTCGGAGGGTATTTTATTCTGAGGTCCTCATGGCCACGCACCACATATGGCTGGACTCTAAAGTTCAGGGACAGTCAGTGAGAGCTGTTGAATGGTTTTCGCTGATGGTGCTCATCCTCATGCCCCATGTATACTTAGTTCTCCATGGCATACTTTGGCAAAAATATTGGGTTTGCTGCAGGTGGAGCATATCTCTCCCTGGGCCAGGCATTTCTCTAGGTAGTGTTCCCCTCTCTTTCACAGTTCCTGCACTGTGCAGTGGGCGCAGGTGTGGCCAACTTGGGGCGGGTCCTTTTTGTTCGAGTGGCATCACATCCACATTTTCTGTCTTGATGACGGGCAACTTGCTGTTGTTTTGTCCATGGGTCACAGATATATTGATCTTAGCGGCCCGCACCACTGATAGTTCATGGCACTGTACCAGGATGAGGGTATCGTCAAGACTGATGTTGGGTTTCCTCAAGATTAGAACCCAGATGGTCTTGGACCAGCATCCTTGGATGATCTATGCTCAGTTCTCCTTCAGATGGTCGTCAGTTGTATGGGTGCTAGCCAATTTGCGGAGGTGGGCATGAAAGGTTTCAATCGACTCCCCTTTGTGTTGGCACACTTGGTGTAGGTTGAAATGCTCCAAGTCTGGGTTCAGTTTGGGATCTAAATGGGTGTTGATGAGCCTCACAGCAGGATTGCAGTCGTCGACTGCACCAATATTAGGGAGGTATTAAAAAAGTTTACATATCTCCTGCCATGCATAATGAAGTAGAAGGGAGCGCTTGACTGCACCATCAGTTTCGTGGGTGGCTCTAAATTAATTGTTCAGGTGACCCACCCATGTCTTCCATCTGAGGGCAGCGTTGACAGGATCAGTTAGCTCATTGAAGGGTTGAAGCACTACCACGAGTTGTGATGCGGATGGGCTGCAGGGATGGGTGGAAAGGGCCCACACAGCATTGGCGTCATCTGCCATGGTGCAGGAATCACTTGACCTGTGCAGTCATGATGGAAGCCGTACCTAAGGAGCTGGCCTTGGAGTATCTGATCCTCACCAGGGGACACTGTGTAGTCTGCTGCTGCAGTTCATGAGGCCAGCATAGGGGTGACGGCCTGCCAATGAGCTGAGGCTGTGCTGGCGGTTTCCCCCTCTTCCACGCACGGTGTGCTGAAGCGACAAAGATTAGCCTTATGCATATGGACATGTGCACTGGAGAGCTGGGGCATGGCAACCAGCCGCGGTCTGTGTGACCAACAATGGCGTGGCAGCGCTGTTTACATGTTCAAACTGCTGGAGAGGCTCAACTGGAGAGAGGCCACAGGCACCGACAGAGTCGCATAGTTCGGGGCTTGTGCGCAAGCGGGGCCACGAGAATGGGCCTTCAGGCAGTGGCAATGGGAAGCAGGCAGGAGTGAGGCGGCTGCAGGCTCAGTGTGTTTCCTCATCCCCGGTGTTGTGCAGCCTTTTTAGTGGTCCTACACACTGACAGGCGCCATTTCAGAGCCACACAGAGCGTCTTCAGCCCTTTTATTTATAACCTCTGCTGCGCCCAACCCGGAGGGTTTGGTGCGCTAAATCCAGGGTCATGGGTCAGGGGCATAGTGGCCGGGTACCTCACCACTACAGGATTCACTAACTGCAGTCTGTGTTACATTTTATAGTACATCAACATGTACCACAAAATGCAATTCACAAATGACGTGCACAGTCTACCACTCCAAACTCCCTATACTTATGTGTGTGGAGTCTCTGCCCTGATTAAACAGTCTCCATTTACATTTCACACGTCCTGCAACATACCTAACTTCGCTCTATGAAGTAATGTATCTTTGTTGAGAATAATCGGAATGCGAGTATTGCAGTGAATTTAAAGTTAATTGTATATGTCATTTCTTGTTAATTCTTACTAAGACACAGCTGTAACGACTAATGACAATGATGGTGTACCATGTATTGCAAAACACAGAGAACACAGCATGAATGCTATAACAGTTCATGCTTTGCTTGTGTTATAGCGCTTATTATGAAATTATTCCGTTTCAAACTGCTGAGGAGTAATTTATTGTCATACTGTCCATTTAGAATGTGACACAAATCATTTTCTAGTATTTATGCATTTTCCTCTGGCTCATATTACCATGAATTCCATTATATAAGTATAAATCACTGGTTATGTTCTGTGCCATGCATACATTACAGAATGACGAGACAAATACATCGCTGCTGTGTAATCGCCTCTGAATTTGTTTCTCCAGAGGAAAGGACTAAAGGGACCAGATTAAATAACAATTTGTGCCATGTTTCTGCCACAAACTGTTGATTTGGGATTGCTGGACATATTTATCAATATGGTAGTAAATAACTTTATTTCGGCAGCCAGTGCCATAAAAGTTGTATACACCAGGTAACATACAGCATTGATAAAAAGTTCCTTATAAAAGACATTAGACGAACAGCACAACACTGGCTGGGTAAAAGATCCCCCATGCTTCTTTAAAAAAAGGGAAAAAAGAAAAGCAGTAAATCTGAAATTTGGTCAGTTCAAGAAATCTCAATGACGATTAAATAAAACCATGACTGCAATACATAAAATGCTGTGTTTGGCTAACAATTCTGGTGTAGAAGAAGCAAGAGATTGGTGGTCTCAGCCCCTTGAAAGCGCTGCATTCGGCTATGTGCATGGGCGTATCAGCAACAGCCCGCTTGCGATCATTTTGGGCGTGTGCGGAATGTGGGCTTAGTTGTCATTCCACCTGGGTCATTAGGGCCTTCCTCCTAGTGATCCACAACTTTCCCAGGAATTTAACCTTGCTGCGCTGCATGACAGAAAAGGCAGGAGTGTGCAGTATGTAACATAATACGATGCATTCCAGCCTTTTCCTAGTGTTGGCGTGCAATGTGCTACCTAGTTCCAACGCAGGCACTCTTGCACCATGGTGAAAGGGTGCCTGTTTTGTAAGTATGATTGTTTCTGTGCAGGAAGGCACAAAAACAATTCCCTGATGCATTTTCCTCTTTCTATGTGTGGAGCACCCACACACCACCCATGAAACTCCTCCCTGGGGCAGAGTAACACAAAATATAGCAATTTGCACTGCGTTGCATTACTCCAGATTTGTCAAGTCACTCAGGGCCATGCAAGGTTGCCTTGTGTGGCTTGATAAATCACACTTAAGATTTGCGTTGTGCTTGCATCTCCGTTGCATAGTTAAAAAATGCAACGCAACCCTTTGATAAATATGGCCCTTACTTTCCAGAGCAAAACTTGTATTTGCGCTGGAAAGTAGCCCTACAGAAACACAAAGTAGTGCTAGCACTACTTTGTTTTGCTTTTGCGGAATGGAGGTGTCCTATGGGTGGTGCATGTTCATTTCCATGCAACCACCCATGGATTTTGGTGCACAGGCCTACCTACTAAAAATGGTAGACAGTGCTGTCCACAAAAAAGTGCAAACTCTTCTTACAACTTTCCAACATTGCATGTGTGCTGTGCTGTACAGCACACGTCGAATGTGTCCAATATGGAAAGGTTTTAAACTATGTCTAAACTAGCCATTATGCACATACCTTTGCACTGTGCTGCATGGGTGTGTGCATGGCACAAGGCAGACTAAAAGAGTACAAGCCGAGAGGAGGGAGAAACAGCACTGTATCGTAGTAGATATGGCAATGTTTTACTTTCTCCCTTTCATGCCACGCAATGCAGTAACTTTGATTGCTGTGATGCATTGCGTGAAATGTTGGTAAATATACCCGAAGGTGATAACCATCCCATTGAAGATATACCAAAGCCAAGATGCACATTTTATCATGCCATACTTGGCATGTCAGTGATTCTACAACAGATATTCTGTGAAAAGTGAACAATCCTTTCTCATTAATGTTCGATTTTTGCATATTTTTCAAACTCCATCTGACCATTTGGGCAATTGCTCACACTTTAATTGCAGAGGTGGTCATGTTTCCTGTAGTATTCATTGGCTCACCTTTCGAAACTAGGCTACCACAGACAGCAGTTGACATTGTCACATTGCCCTTGGGACGCTGTCGTTTTCTCTAAGTTAGCATGAGCTCACTGTGGATTGCCCACTGCTTTGTGCATGTTACTTTAAGACTTTCTTTTGCAAGTGTCTCTAATGCCGTTTTCACATGAGAACACATCGCTGTGTTCACAGTCTGCAGGTTCATGGGATTTTGTCTGAGCAGTGCGAGCAAGGTCAAGCAACAATGCCCCTTGGTATTTTGTTCTGGCCAGGCCTCAGCACTTAGACAAAACATACTGATGCAGCTGTTGTTTGAGACAACGTACTTTGGTCCTATTGGAATACACAAATAGATAGCACGCACTTGGAGAGGGACCTTTTCAGGGAGAAGAGCGAGACAGCACCTATAGTGTAGATTTACTCTCTCTTGAGCCTAAGGTATGGGGAGTGCAGACAATGCACAGAGATCTTCTAATATATAATAATACTATTTCTATGCAAGGGGAGGGAGGTTAGGCTATACTGTCTTTTCACAATGACATCTCCTTTCACGATTTATGGACTAACTGCTATGCTGACCGTACTTGTATTATGCATTTTTCTGTTTGTTGTGGCGCGTATACTGCATCTTAGAGCACCTTAGTTAAAATAAATATTTTAAACTTGTTTGTGTCTCTGTCAGATCTTTTTGTGGACAAGTACAAGAGTGTGAGCGAAAGTGTGTGTCTTGCTACTGCAATTCCTGAGAGATCTGGAAGTGTTGTGTTTTGGGGTGTCTATTCACTCTGTGAGTGAGTAGGAGAGCAAGTGAGACACTATAGCTAGTTGGTTCTGGGCTCATGGGTACTAAAGTAGTAGGATGACTCGGTCCCTATGCACTAAGGTCCCATGATCCTAGGCAGAGTTCTGTTTTTGGGCAGAATCCCTGCAACAACATGATATCTGATATCACACAATCAATCACAACATATAGCCCGATTGGTATCTTGCCGTAGGTAAGTCTATCAGGGCAATAGAATACAATACTTCAATGCCCTGATGGAGTCCCCACCCAACAAAATTAGAGAGGATCGTCATTTATGCAGCATTGGCAGGAACCACTGTCACAGCAGTTACTGTTAATTCATTTTTAAGTTTGAAGCATGGATCTGTCAACATTTCAGAGCCATTGAACAAACATTTATACTTTTTTTTGTCAAAATGAAAATTCTGAGGACTTATTTTCTTTTTGCAGGGGGAGGATGTAGCCGTACGGCTGGAGCGGTCGACCTCGGACCTGGGGAACCGGGTTCGAGTCTCGGCAACGGTGCTCAACACATCCTGTGATTCTGGGCAAATCACTTAATCTCCCAGTGCCTAACAAAAATGAATGTGTTCATCTGTAACGAAACTGGTGCTCATGTAAAGCACTCTGATATCCAATGTCTCGGGTATAGTTTGCGCTATATAAAACTCTAAAAAATGTATTTTAAAAGGAACATTCCCCTCCTGGTGATAGGATTTATCTCCCATGGACAGGGCAGCATTAGACAGTTTTCACTGCCCCTTGCTGTCAGGGTTCCCCTGTAAAATACGGGCCGTGAAATTACCTGTATGTCCACCCATTTAAATTAGGTGGGCAGACACAGAGATCAACCTCCAACGGCCCTTACACCATCAGGCCGTTGGAGGAATGTAACCATGGTGGAGACAGATTAGTATCTGCCGTGGATACACCAAAGGTCCATCCGCATTTAAATCAGACAGGTGGAACATTATATTGGTGGTGAGGATACTTTTTGCCATTGCAACATAGTATTCTTGCTACAAACATATAAATCAGCTCCATAGTGAGAACACAGCTGTCATTAGTGGAACAGTGCAGGTGCACTGATATCCAGAGTTGGGAGGTTCTCCCTAGATTCAAATTCTGATTGCCAAATTTTCAGTTAGAAGGACTCGTTAACCCTGCTTTTTTATAGACTCATAAGTCATTTACACCACCTCAATATAGCAAAATAATAATGGACTTAAAGCTGTCAGCCCAGTTTACTACAAAAACAAGTTAATATTTAACAAAATTGTTAGACCCAGTATAGGGAGCCAGATAGAAACATGGATGACTGGTCCACAAACCCAAGGATTGTGGTTGATTGTCTCTGATGTCCTTCCTACTATGGTTTTGCAAATTGGGCAAACTGTAATACCTTTTGCACTTGACTCTCAGAGGTAGAGATGGCAACCAGTCACAGGCTTTTCAGGAAGGTAAAATGGGGGAGCTTTAACTCGAAAACCCCAAACCATACAACAACACAATAAAATAATGTCCACTCCACTGCTTATCTTTGCAAAATGAAATGTGTTTTTGTACATACTGGAATGCAATACTATACACTATTCAAGCATGATGCAACTTCGGTGCTAATCAGCAAGTGCTGTGCGTCTCCCCACTTTGCCCTACCTCCTCCTAATCCAGGTTCCTCCCCTTTGCTCTAGGTATAAGGTAATAGCATGATTAAAACTTAAATGCAGTCTTTATCACGCTCACATAAGCATGCAAAGGTCGCACAGTCACAGAGGGCATTTTTACCACCCAGCATTGGAATAGTCCCATTGAATTGGCTCTCAGACATACTCCGACTCTCTCCCTGGCGAGGTTGCATACCAACCAAAAGTTCTCCTATGTTCCCTCCTTTATCTGCTGAGCCTGCACTCAATCGTGTGACTGGCAGTAGCAGAGGTGGCCATCCACGCTTGATGCGGACCTCAACAGACCAACAGCGAGTGTTCCTAAAGTTGGTATCTCATAGAAGGGTTTATGCTGGAGCTGGTAGGTCCATGCTGTAGCCCTGATGTTTCTAGATATCACCATTCAGTTGCAGCCTCTTCTGCCTGGTAATGACATCAGCAGATAGAGCCGTGTGAGGGCCAGGTACAACGGGCAGTTACAGATCCACACGCATTGGTTAGTTACTCCAAGTAGTTGAAGCTTATCTCAGGCTGGTCACAACCATGTGCAGTCTACAGCCCCACATAGACCGATCCCACGCAGGGCAGTTGCAGCCACACATATACCATTACGCCGAGCAGGCCTGACCATCCTCAGCAGGCAGGTGTGGCCATGCATAGCTGAATTGGGCATACAATCACAGCCCAACCAGGTCTTGGAAACTGCAATCGCTGCTTCACAGTTCCAACCAGAAACCAGCATGAAGAGACTACAGGACCATCGACACTGCTGTCTTCTCTTTGCAGTACACTCACAAACTCCAAGGACAGACACTCAGACTTTGCTTCTCCTGGACAGGCACTCCTCCTGCAGGGTTGTAAGACACATTACCTCTCTCAATAGGCAGGCTACTAGGCACTTCAGGACAGGTACTCAGCTTTTCCAGCAAGAGTTCCAGACTATATAATTCCCCCACTCCTCTTGAAGACTGGCTGCAAAGCAGACACAAATACTGATTTCACAGCAGTCCTCTGAGTAATCTGTGGATCACTCCATCTTTTGGCAATAGAGGACTTGAAATGAACTGGAGCAACAAGTGGGTTTGCACTTTTATACCCCAAAATCAGGTAGGGGATGAGTATCTGCTGTCTGCAACTGTAGAACTGGTTGTCCATTCCAGGCTGCTTTTCAAACACAGCATTTGTGTACAGTGATGCTTCTCATAGCAGGGTAGTCTCTAACCTGGAGCACCCACAACAAAGGCACCAAGAGGTGTAAGGTTTCTATCCCTGCCAGCCAAACTAAAGAAGTTATCAGGGAAAGACAAGAAGTCGGATCTCAACCAAATGTTTCCTCACCGTACACAACAGTGTCTACAGTTCCACCCACAGTTTCCTCTAAGGTATATGCATGCACTGCTGGCCATCTTCATTCTATGTGTCCTGGACACATATATTTGCAGTGCTTAGACTCTTCAGCCAGGAAATTAAAGATAATTACTTTGCTGTCAACATTCTGTTGTTGCTTTTCCAAGTTGACAGACATTTTGCAAGCAGGCTAGCTTTCCTCTTCTGCAAACTGTAAAACATATTCAAATGCTGAAAAGTAAAAGCAGTGTGGATAGTTCCAAAAAGCTCACAAGTTAAAATCTCTATATAATATTTAAAGCATATCAATTTTGCACTACTGTTACCGTCCCGATGGGTTTTGAAGTAACTAGTCTGAATTCAATTTTAAATGTTGCTTTCATTTTCTTGACAGAAAATTCTCAAATAACCCGTTGAGGTGAATTGTACTTTTTTTTTCAAAGATGGTCGATATTCATAAGCCCACATTTTTTCTTTACAAATTTCTAAATAAAAGTTCTAAAGAAGCTGCTGCGGGGATGTATTGGGCCTGCTCTTTAAAAAGAGTGGTAGCTCTGCTGAGAAGTGTTAGCACTGTCTCTAAAAAGTATACAATGCCTCTTCAAAAGTTCTGATTCCAAAATTACTTTATTTTAACTAGCCTTACATTGTGCATTTCTTGAGTGAGCGAGAGAGATAATATATGTCTGTATGACCTCGCAAGACTTGCTTCATATGCTGAGGAGATGGGGATCATTACTTCATTAGAAATTGTATAATTGTATGCACTTTGCTGATGAAAGGGGACATACTAGAATGCATTGGTAGGCTGGACCTAACCTGTGCCACTAAAAATGACTTAAAGATCTGGTTCACCATTTGCTATCTTCTTTTCCTCTGAATGTAGATAAAGCCAGTGCTCTCTCCCCGAGCTCAAGAAACTAGTCCACTTAGGTGGAATGTCAGTGGTTTTCAAGGAGTTTGGAACACACTATGGGGCAGATTTATGAGCCCCTTGCGCCACTTTTGCGTCACTTTTCCCTTGAAAACCACTGACATTCCACCTAAGTGGACTAGTTTCTTTTAGGTTATATATCCTCTGTATTTGTAATTCCCAAGAATAAGTCAAATTACATGAGCATGGAACAACGGAGAATTGTAAAAAACGGGAAACATGATGAAACCTGTACAATAATTAACGTAATTACGCAGGCACTACAAAAATTATTCTTGGGTATGTCTGATACCAAAGGTGTTCCTCTAAAGTGTGTAGTTCATTATATTTTATTAGGATATTTATATATGTACAAATACCTGTTGATAATTGATTATATATTGACATAAGAACCATGAGTCCGTTTTTTACTGTATAATGCTGTGTGTTTTAAATGTTGCTTTTATGGATTTTTTTATACTTCCGAATAAAGGGGCAGATTTATGTTGCCTGGCGCATCCCTGCAAATCAGCAAGGATGCGCCAGGAATGATGCGTCACGCAAGTTTACCCTTGCGCCACACATGATGCGCCGCATTTATAATGCGGCGCATCATGGCGCAGGAATAAACAGATGCGTGATGCATCCAATGGCGTAAGGTTGGCGCAAGTCTTCAGTTGCGTCGCAAGCGCGACGCAACTCCAGCACTGTTCCAACCAACCCTATCCCTAACATGGTGCGTCAAGCCTTACGCCTGCTTCAAGCAGGCGCAGGGTTTTGGCGCATCAGCGTTGGGAAAGTGACTCAGTCAAATCTTATAGATTTGACTGAGTCACTTTTCAGGGGCGTTCCTGCGACGGAACGCCCCCCCCTATGTCGACACGCCCACGTGAAACCTGACGCAGGTTTTACGTGGCGCAGGGCTTTACATCGTGACGCATCTCCATAGATGCGTCACGATGTAAATATGGTGCAACGTGGCGCAGGGTTTACACCGCCGCTGCGTCACAAAAGTGACGCAACGGCGGCGTAAAAGTGGCGCATCTCCGACATAGATCTGCCCCAAAGTACCTAATGAATGTTAACACGGGTGTGTCACAATACTACTGACGTGTTCCCAATCGCACACAGAGCAGCATGGAGGATGAGGTGAAAACGTCAAATGTAAACACAACACAGCAGGCGTGTGGGGCAGCTGGCAAGGAAGGTAGACACGAGTCATCGGAAGGCAAGTGGAAAACTGCCACCTGATTAAAGCAGTAAATATTCAAAACAAAGGAGTCTGTTGTAGACTGGCGGCATAAAGTTAAACACCATACCTGAAAGTGTCCATAGAAATGATGAGAGCAGGCTGACGGATGATCAGACGGTGTTCCTTCAAAATATAGCATGCATGGGTCCCACCATGTAGCCAATATCGTCGCCAAATTTTCTGTAGTAAATACGCTGTAGACTGAAACTTCAAGTAGAGGTGGTTTATTCAAAGGCTACGTGGTTGTAGAGCCCACACAGTGCAGGCTCCACCAAGCACAGCTCAACCTCCAACTGTCCCACTCATAGTGTGTTCCAAACTCCTTGGTAACCAGTGACATTCCACCTGAACATGTATTTCCACATCAGAACACTCAAACAAAAGAATCTTGACAGGACTAATGAAAGATGCAATAACAAATGAAAGAAGCAATACTACACCCAGGGAGTTTACATTGTAGCCATATAAGAAGTTAAAGATGTTTCCAGTTAAATGTTGGACTCTTATTTCAAAAATATTGTCATCAGCAGTGTAAAATCTCAATTTAAAAATGTATTTAAATACAGTGACGGCCCGTGTAGGGCGTTTTACCGGGGCGGTGAC
This sequence comes from Triturus cristatus, assembly GCF_964204655.1. NCBI lineage: Eukaryota > Metazoa > Chordata > Amphibia > Caudata > Salamandridae > Triturus > Triturus cristatus. The sequence goes on from NC_140582.1 coordinate 130,921,945, forward strand.
GTGGCGCAGAGGAGGGGCAGGGTGGGGGGTTGCAAAATGCGGCTGAAGAACCAGAACCTTTTTGGCCTGGCGGCGCAGGGTGCGCCCATAGTCTCCGGAGTTCACCTGCTTCGCTACACAGAGACACGGGACACTCTGTCGGCGTTAGAAGATCAGATTTGTTTAGCTGCAGCTAGTACTGTTATCCTAGAAGTACACAACGTAGGTTCTCAGGAGACTGCCACTTCACTCTGTGGCGCACAGCGTTAAATACCATACAAGGTTCAGACATATTGACCCAAAGCCCTCCCAGAACATACAAGAAAGAGCCAATATGGAAAGTTAGAAAACAGGATGGAACCAATGGGAAGAGTTGGAAAACAAAAGTGTCAGATGACTCAAAGAGACCTCTCCTCCACCTATGTTTGTCACCCCTCCCTCAAGTTAATTTATTAATGTATTGGTAACTAACTTGCAGGTGGCGAGATACGTTTGTGTGTGTTGGAGGACAGTTGTGAAACGAGAGAATGCTAGCAGGAGACAGTGAAGGCCAGACGATAAGATAATGTCAGGAAAGAATAGTGTGAGCCAACAGATAGTTGAGACGGGGATTAGAAAAGCCAGACAGGGATTAGTGTACTCGGCTAGTTTGCAAATAGAGGCAGAAGGTGTATTTCGACACCAGGCTACAGAAAAAGCAGAATAGACTTTGTTCGCTGTGCTGCCTGAGTGATGGCAACACAAAATGGCGGCGGGCCACAAAATGGCGGGTCGATCCGATTGCGATCAGAAATCGAAGTTCCTCACGGCAAACGGCCGATTTCAGGTAAGTTACGAAAAAAATTAATAAAACGAATTTCGGTGCGCGCGCTGCATCGCACGAAATTCGTTTTATTAATTTTTTTCATAAGTTACCTGAAATCGGCCGTTTGCCACATTTTGCAACCCCCCACCCTGCCCCTCCTCTGCGCCACGTCACCGCCCCAGTAAAACGACCTACACAGGCCGTCACTGTTAAATACCATTCAATGTTCTACACCATTACTGAGCCCATATGCTTTCCAAATGTAACACTTATTTTCCTCAAAGCACCTATGTAATACTTCAGAACATCCATTGAAAGTTCTCTTTAAAAGCTATTAGCTAATATTTGCCTGTGAGAGTAAGCCTCTATGAGGTTAAATTTTCAGGCACAGCGCAGAAGGTCATTCTTCGTGAGGAACTGAGCAGCTTCCCACACCATGGTCTTTGTCTCAGTCCTGTGTAGTGACTTACCTGGTTGTATGACATCACAGGACACCTAACAGTAATCATACTAGTGTTTCTGCCTCTCAGAGCCTCCACCCTTTATATTTACACATAAACTGCACTTTGTAGTATGCTTTCTAGTCCTAATAGACTGTAAGAAATTGGGTAATTAGTTGAGAGGGGAGCAAGCCCAACGCAAATAATAAGCATAATCCTTGTCAGAATAAACTGTAAAAGTCACTAAATTAACCTGTGCCTATCCCTTTGGTAGCTTGGCACAAAAGCAGTCAGGATTAACTTAGAGGCAAGGTGTAAAATATTTATGCAGCACGCAAACAGTGATCAAATGAAAACACATCTCCTGAAAAAATGTAAAACAATTTCGCAATACAGTCTACATTACAATTAATAAAATTACACCCTAATGAACATAATCCAATTAGTAGATTCGAAGAAATTAATTATTTAACGTTTTAGGTGAAAATAGTGCCAAGAACCATGAATTACAAGTCGCTGGTATCTGGTCACGCTAGACCACAGGAAAGTCATAGGTTCAGCCCAACTGGAATAGAGTGTGGATCAGATACATGGATCTGGTTATTCCTGCTAAAGTCTTACCTTCTAAAGTCTGGTGCCAGGCGTTCCCTTCAAAATGGAGGGGACCGTGAGGAGGAGACTTTCAGCATGAGCAGTAGGTCTAGCACTGTGGACTGTGGTTTGTTATATCTTGAAGTCACAGTCATTGCTGGAGATTTGCATTGGTTGATCATTGCGGACAATCGCTGTTGGAGCGAAGTGCAGATCCCCATTGCCTGTCTTTGTTGAAGGCAACAATAGGCACAAGGAATAGATCCCACCGAAGCTTTTCCTTGGCTGTAAATGTGGGTGATTGCTTCTCGGCACAAAGACATCATTTTGTGGTCGCAAAAAAGCCAAAAACTTCACCTTTTCTTTATGGGGAGCTCCGACTGGGCATCAGGACTCACTCCAGTTGGTTTATAGAAGGACAAAACATGATCGTGTAAATGGGAATAGATAAGAGAGCATGAGCAACATCTTGGAAGAGTAAATAATGTATAGGAAAACAGTTATCAATCCTAAATAAGTCTGATGTTAAAAGTTAGCCCTGTGTATAGATAGAAAACAAAGATATATTAAAGTAAGAAGATGCAAAAGGCCCAAAATACACCTATGGAAGGTAAGATCATGTGAGAACTCGAGAGTAGGAAAAGAGACCAAGAATTTAATCTGAATCAGACACAAAACAACTAATCATTCGTAGCATAATTAGCAATGCCACAAACACCAGATATGAGTGAATAAATAATATATAATAGCACAATTTACTCAGATTAATAACAACTGATGCTGTAAACAAACGATTTGCAATATATAGAAATCAGCAACTGAAATCTTTGTCAGAATACCATGGACACTTTTCGATAAAATGGCAACTATAAATATAAAATGAATGGCTTTATTAACTGCAATACCAAATTTGTTGCTTACGCAATCATCTGCAAATGTACATTGATTTATGTGGCAAGTACCATCAGGAGTGTTAAAGAGCATATACTGGCACATATAAGGGTACACGGAATAACAGTATGACTTATCCATTGGCGGGTCATTACAACACAGTACATCAAAATTGGGAAAATATAGAGTTACGGTTTCATGCACTGAAAAAGAAACAGCGCAATGACACCAAAGTACTTTTGCTATGCAAGCCGGAGGCCAAATATATCACTGAATTACAAGCAGTGAAATTTGGATCTCAATCAAGACCTGGAATTGCATTATTTCCTAATGATTAATTCATATCATACTTCTGAGCCAAACATTCATAGCTGTTACTTGGTCAATGTCCATTATAATACTCTACATTTACAAAAACAAATATTGTGTTTTTTTTTCATTTGTTGTTGGTATCCCTAGCTGATCAATTGATCTACTGGCATGTCTTTCTCTAGAGGTTTGTACTCATAATGGTAACACATTTGTCAGTACTACGTTTATGATTTATATAGGTACTTTCCCCCTTTCAGACCATTTGTCGCTGGTATTGGCTCTCCGGAAAATATCAGAGTACATAGATCATTTTTTGCAAACATATATCATACATCTAACTTCATATATACAAGACACAGGAGATGTGATTAACAAGACATCAGATTTCTTCCTGATTGAAGCTTGTGCCTTTGGATGTCAATTCTTTGTGTTCGTGTTTACCCAAAGATAAGAAACTGACCACAGTACAACATGTATTTCTATATGCAAAGCTAGTTTTTCAAGCATAATGAAACAATTATTGAAAAGATTAATTTGGTACTCAATAGCAATGTATTTCTACATGATCAAAGGTGGTATCGCCAAACACAGGACGTAGCGACAGGGGTCAAATGTTCTCACTCAGATGCTAATCTAAATATGGGCCATTATGAGAAGTACCACCTATAGTAGTAATCCATGCAATATATTGTGAACCACATCTTCTATTGACAAAGGTATGTTGATGATAGTTTTAAGATTTGGATTGGTGCCAAAAGTATATTAATTGGTTTATTTAAACATCTCAACAGCAATGATTATAACTTGAAATGTTCTCATCAATACAGTGCTCCTCAATTGAATTTTTTGAAGTCAAAATGATCATCTTGTCCCAGCAGTTTTCAGACTACAGCATGTAGTACATTCTTTCATCCCTGTAGTACACATACCAGTTCTGAAAACAATTTCATCTCTTATGAAGAGATGTCAAGGCTGCGATGCATTTGCAGTTATGATTCCATATTTCGTAGTGGACTTGCTTTTTTGCAACAGTACTTTCTAGCTATGATTTGGCAACACTCAATAAAACTCAACACAGGATTTCAAATGTACCAAGAGAGAACTTACTAAGGAAACATATATTTTGTAAGGTTTCCCAGACAAACCCAGACTTATCATTCCATTCAATGTTCTGTGTAGTAGCATTTATAGGATCCTTTTGAAACATTGGTATATTCTGACCATAGATGATGAGAGCTGATGTTATGTTTCGAGTAAACCCTTAGCTACATATAAAAGTGGCTCTACTTTAACCCCTTTAGTGCCACGCCCTTTCCCCGCCCTGTGCCGGGCGTTACATTAGCGGGCGGGGTTCATGACGAGATAGTCTCGTCATGGGCACAGCGCAACCGCGCTCCATGACGAGACCATCTCGTCATGGGCACTGAAGCGGTTAAGGGATAATTTGTGTCACAGATTATTTCTACCTTTAGTTACTACCTTACCAAAATCTTGGTTTAAATCCAAACCATATGGCTTCTACAAATGTGGCAACTTTAATGCTTGTCAGTATGCCATGGACAGGACTCTCACTTTTCGATACAATGGAAACAATAAACATAAAATTCTTGACTTCATTAACTACAATGCCACATTTGTAACTTACACAATCTTCTGCATATGTACATTGATTTATGTGGGTAGAACCATGAGAAGTCTTAAGGAACGTTTTCTGGAGCATATAAGGGAAATACCCTAATAATGCTGCCACTTATCCATTGGAAGTTCATTAAAACAAAATACATCAAAGTTGGAAAAATATACGGTTACTTTAGAATTGAGACGTTCTTGTGAAGTCGGATGCATACATGCACTGACAGACGATTATCACTGTAAACCTCTGAGTGGATACAACTCTATTGCCCAGAATATTGCTCTGAATCAGCTGGCCTTAACATATTGGCTTAAGAAAAAACGCATTATAACATATATTGTAAGGATAAATGATTATCACGGTAAACCTCTGAGTGGACCCAACTCTACTGCCCAGAATATTGCTCTAAATCAGCTGGCCTTAACGCATTGGCTTTAGAAAGAACGCATTATAACATATATTGAAAGCCCTGAAGAAGTCCGTTTGTTGTCGAAACGCGTTGGCGGTTGCAAAAAACGATTTAAAAGATTAAGAAAAATGAATAAAGGATAAAACCAAAAAGCACACGATGACATCGATCTTTCTTTGGAAAAACAGTTGTGTCAAATATTACTGTCTGTGTATTATATATTACTAATTCTCTATAAGTGTGCAGGGCTGTTTGTTTTTGTATGGTTTCATGCACTGTAGGTTACTAAAAAGAAACCACGTGTATTGTCGAGTTACAAGAAGTAGATTTGGGTCTCAATCAAGATTGAGAGTTGCATTATTTCCTAATGACAAATTTATATCATTATATTGTGTCAAACATTCAGAGCCAAAACTGTCCATATTAATATTGTACGTATACCAAAACAACTGTTGTGGTTTTGTTTTCATTTGTTTTTGGTATTTTGAGCTGATCCGTTGTTCTACTGTCATGTCTTTCTGTACTCGGGTTGGACTCATAATTGTAACACTTTTGTGAGTCCTGCATTTGTAGTTTATATAGATTGCCAATAGTTTGTTTACAGCTGCATTAGTTCTGATAATTGTGTAATATTATATATTCACATATATTTGCTATTAGTGGCATTGCTAATTATGCTATGAATATTTGGGTGTTTTGTGTCTTACTTATATCGACAACTTGGTGTCTTTTCCTGTTGTCTAGTTTGTGTATGATCTTTCCTTCCATATGAAAATTTTGGGATTATTGCTTCTTCTTACTTTAATGTAATTTTCTTTCCTATCCTTCCACATGGTTGACTTTTGATATCATACTCATTTAAGATTAATATCTGTTTTTCTATAAACTATTTATACTTCAAAGATGGTGCTTATACTCTCTCATCTTGTTCACTGTAGTGCCATTTCCATGTTTATATTTTTTTGCTTATAAGCCAAAATGCATGCAGTTTTTCCTTTGGTCCTGACATATTGTTTTAGAGTTTGTGTGTGAAAATGTATGCAGCACTTTCATGTTATGTATTATGCTTTTCCATTATTGCAGTCTTACTGCTTTACTCTGCATTTGATATTGTAAGTGCAGTCACACGATTTTAGAAGAAATATATTACTACATTTTCATCTCCTATATTTCTCTGAGAACATTAGATTTATTTAGTCACTTGATTTCACATAGGTTTGGATTTTTTACTCCAAGTCCACAAGTTCATATTTGAGAATTTTTCATCACAATTATTATTGCATTACTACTGAGATCTGCAAACCTGTTTTGAGGTTTCACTGCATTCAAGGAGTCACCTTTGCATAAGGGAGTACTATATCTTCTCAACTTTAAGTTGCATTGCACTCATTGGGGATAAGCCTTTTCCCTATTATTGCAATGTTTTTTGATTACTATTGTTTTAGAATTATTTACCATTATGTTATAATCTTCTCCTGAAGGGAGAAAACACAGGGTACCATCTGGAATTATTTTTAATTTTCTTAATACACTCTAGAAGAGGCTTGGCATTTGTTTTAAAGATTTAATTTTTTTCTACATAGCATATATATCACACTGGTGTTGGTACTTTTTGCATCCTACTATTTGGATAATTCTCTTGAGCCTTTTTCCTTTCTGATTATCTTTTTTCAGGTGGTTCATCTTCATATCTTGCTTTTATTATAACACTATCCTCTGTTTAAGTCTTATTCACGTTTATCCTAAATCCAATATCCCTTCATGGGTATTAAAACTGCATTATGTTTATATGATAATCAAGTGGCCACTATCATGTGTACCTTTTTACTTTACATTAGTACATCTTGCAGCCTTGAAAAGAAAATTTCCAACGAAAAGTGCTGGCTGTTACAAAAAGGGCGCAAGAACTTCTTGATTCTACATAAATACAGACTAAATCATTTTCAACACTTCAGCAACAAGTTTTCAACTAATACCTGTTGGAGCATTTTATTGCTGGTTCGGTCTTTACTAATCTATATATTGCATATACAATCTCACCTTGTTTATGGACACTAATCTGGAATTAAACAAATACATTCCTGTTTGGTGTGTTCAAAGTCCTGATACATTATTTTTGGACTTAATTCGGTGGTGTGCTCTGGATCTTCTTTAAACTTGGTTGAGTGTGGCTTCTCCACACACTCTGTATGCACTTAGTTGATAGCAAGAGTGCAATCTGTGTAGCACCCAATTTTGTTTGAATTTCAGTACACATTTTTCTATTCCATTTTACTTAGTCTTGTATTTGTTTTAGGAGGTGTGGTCAGTTTAACCACTGCTACAATTTGGGAAAGTTGAGGAAGGTGCAGTTGGTTTGGGGAGACAAACGTCAACTTTCTAAAAGTCGCTATGTTAAAATCCTAACCTAAAATCCGATTTGACCACTACAGAGGATTATAATTTACAATTCATTTGATTGCAAACATCATTTCTCTATCTGCTCCCAATCAAAAGTCAGCACTTATTAAAGGTAATATGGTAACCTGCTGTTAGTCTATGGAAGAGATAGGCCTCACAACAGTGAAAAATGAATTTAGAATTGTTTTACTGTCAGAATATGCAAAACTGAAACACTCTTTCCCTATTAGCTTTTAGGGTGACTTATAAGTATTAAAAGTATTAAAAAGCAAGATTAAGACCTGGAAAAAGGTTTACTTTGCGGGTCGAAATGGCAGTTTTAAATTACACTACAGGCTGCAGTGGCAGGCCTGAGACATGTTTTACAAGGCCACTTTAGTGTGTGGCACAATGAAAGCTGCAGACCACTATTATCATATCATTTGCAGGCCCTGTGAGAATGCAGTACCATATACTAGAGGCTTACAAGTCAATTAAATTTACCAATAAGGTGTAGGCCAATGTGACTATGTTTTAAGGGGAGTGGAAAATAACTTTATCTCCTGTTAGCAGGGGAAAAATACACAGAGTCCAGATAGTCAACCGGAATGGGTTCAGCAAAGGAAGACAACATTCTGGGGTGACTCTGCTGAGAGAGCCAGGTCCAACAAAAACGTACTACAAAACATACTATAAAGTGTAAAGTTTGACTATACTTCTATGTATGGCGACCTGCAACCCGATGTTTGAATCCCATGTAAGTATAGATTTTAGTTATAAATGCAGGAGGGACATAGGGAAATGAGTGGGAAACTAGTCACACTTACTACTAAAGGGGAAGGGATTAGGAAGGAGCAATAGGTGTTTAGGGAGCATCACGCAGGGGTTTACGGAGGGACGTCACCCATTGACACAAGAGTAAGTCAATTGCATGTTGCTGGGGGTAGAGACATGTACCTTATACTTTTGTAGTAAGTTTATACTGGGAGGTTTTGAATATCAAATGTAGTAAACTTACCACAACGTGTAGACTTACTTAAAAGTATAAGTTATCTTTGGGAATCTGAACTGATGACTCTTGGTTGGAAAACTTAGAGTGAGTAAATTTGAATTTTGTGCCCAGAGAAGGTCCGTCAATGGCTGGGTACTTTCCCCACCTTCACCCTGTGAAGATTCCTACCTTTGGACATTTTTGGAGCTCAGATTCTTTCCATGGGGCAAGGCTGCAGGCTGTAGCCAAAGACAGCTCCATGATACATACTCTGCGAGGTACCTCTAATTTGGATTTGCTGCTGTGGAAAAGCTCTGAGCGGAAAGAATCTGAATCTTTGGCCCAGTGGCAATGCAACTTTGTCAGATCAGCTTGGCAAGATGATCCAGTCCTTTGGAGGTCTTTGAAGCTAAAAGGTTTCTAAGTACTAGGTTTCAGGAAAAGTTAGGAAGAGTATGCTTTGACACAAGCCAAGGGTCCAGGACCTTGGTGACAGAACTTGGGGTCAAACTTCACTTCAGCAGGCGCCAGAAGCCAGTTCCATGGCAGGTCCATTTGGAACTGGTGAGCTCAAAAATTTCATAAAGGCCTCCTGTAGCTTGTTTTATCCCTGTAGCTTGAACAAGATGTCAGCCATATGACCCTTGGACTCCAGTTCCTTGTCCTAGGTTCAAGAGGGAGAGCAGATCGTGTCTTCTATGCTTTTCCCAGGTCACAGGCGGCATGTCCAGTCCTCTTTTGCTCTTCTACAGGGCCTGAAAATATTACAAGGATGGTTCTGTGGGTGCCACATTTGTGCCTAGCACTAGCCTGGTGGGGTAAGAGCACCTCACTACCGTCAATACTTACATCCAAGTCTTCAGAGCAAGTTTACACCTCACCAAGTGAGCTTTTCAGCTGCTTTGTGGAAGTTGGGCACATGCACATGGGGATTCAGAGGCTTTAGGCAGTTAAAGGATAACTTTCTAAAAGAACACTTTCCAAAAAATGCATCACAAATTCGTCTTCACCAGTAGATTGTGTTTGTAATAAATATTTCTAAAAGTCCAAAAATGAAATTTTCCAGTTGAGATGGAGACATAATTAATACGCCTAATAATGTAACCTAGTGCTTTTCTGTGGAACAGCTCACGCATCCACAGTGAAAGTAGCTTTTAAGGTCTTTTCACAGTAAGGGCATTTTTAACATTACCTTTTACATGACCTACTTTTAAATACCATGCACCCTGCCTTATGGGAAGTAAGGCCTACTTATGGCGCGTTACTATTATTTTAAAGAGAAATTAAGGCCCATTAAAAGGGGTTATTTTGACAGTTTGAATTGACAATTGAGAACTGCATCATCCAGGTTACAATGTGTACAGCAGTGCATTAGTGACATTTAACATACAGGACCTGGGTACACCTTGCACCATCTACTAGGGACATAAAAGTACGTTAAATATGCCAGTTAGGTGTATGACATTTTCCTCATATTAAAAGGAGGAGCACAGGTGCTTCACCTATGTTGAGCCGGGGTAAGGTACACTGGTTCTTTAACCAGCAAAAACATTGAAAGCAAAAATCTAGGGGTAAACCACGCAAACAATGGTCCTTTCCAATACTTAGCATATTGCATTCATTTAAACTGTATGACTGGTTGGGAACCCATTCTCTATCCCTCTTTACTGCTATAATTACTGAGAGCCATTCACCTGAAAGCATATACTTGTGTTACATGCTTTATTACACACAGATTTACAAAGTACACTCAGATTCTATTGCACCACAAAGGGAAAAAATAGAGGCAACAATGGTTGCACCCCTGTCTCCTACCATCCACCAAGTTGCAGAGTTCAGGAAGACTAATCGGCAGCTCCTCACCAGCAAAAGGCCTATAAAAATGTCTGAAGAAGCACTGTCATGCCCCTGTTCACTTCAGTGCCTAAGACTACCACCTCGAACTACAGGAATATGAGCCCAAAACACATCCCCTGTCTCTCAAAAGAACCTTCACCTCTATATTGTGCAAAAGTCAGGCCAGGAGTAACCAAAATGGATCCTACAGGCCTTCATTACTCTGGTTCATTCACCCACACCATGCATGTACCACGCATGCTATACATATAGACATCAATAACATGCACTTTGGATGTTTGCACTGGGAACTTTCAAAGTGCAGAGAAGGAGAACTTTCCACAGATAGGCGAGTAGGCCTCCATTCTAATGACATAGATTACATGGTCTGGTCACAACTAAGGATTCACAAATCACAGTGTGCTGCCACCATCGTTCTAAGTGCTGATGCCATGACAGGGATAGTAGGGTACGCTCTGTCAATGAGGGAATGCTTGTTATGTCCTTCTAGTTCAAAGGATAAGTCCACAACATGCCTCACAGCAAGAGTCTGGCCTTAGGCTCTGTATGCACACTTGATAAATGTGACACTAGAGGCAAGATCAAAAATCGGGATAGTAGATAAACTCAGTGCAAGGGAACATGAATATATGCCATTGAGGGTGACACTCTCATCCTAACAATAAAATTAAGGCATCAACTGCTATATGGAAAACCCCTTGGTTGAAACTAATTGTGATGATGGGAAGTTGTTTAAAAAAACAGAAGAAATTGTTATTTTATCCTAAACATCCACAGAGGGGCAACAGTGGGTAGAAATGGCTGTCTGAAACGAAATCAAACTATCATTAATTATTTTAATGAGTCCAGAGGGGCTGGGTCCTATCAGTGTGGCTTGATGTGATACATTCTACTCTTTTATCAGCACCTTGGGGAAAAGCGATACATCTTTTTTCAACTATTAGTAGGAGGTCAGAAGCACTCTATCATATTCAGCCCTCATGACAACAATATGTTTGGGCACGCCACCCATAATAGCTCTGCATTGTCCTTACAAGACTCTCTCAAGATAGACGTATTTCACAGGTGCTAAAGAATGGATTGTCAGGAGGCAGAGTATATGGTGCTTCCTGCTCTTTGCTATAAACAACAAGATTGGGGAGTGAAGAAGTAGCACCCTACACGGACATTGGAGGTGGATACATCCTCCACATAGAATTAGTAACAAAACAAAAGGAATCCACCTCAAGGGGGGGTTTAATCAGATATGTTAACTACTGAGTTATGGGAAGTGCGTATCCAAAAATGGTTGGACGCACACTGTGTTTGCTTAAATACCCCTCACACACCAAAATGGCCCTTGGTGTCATGCTTCATCATAGGGGGTCTTCCCGCCCCACTGCGGGACGGGGCGTGCTATGTGCTGCGACTACACGGGAGCACTGATAATGTAATGCTATGTGTGATGCAAGAGTAGTGAGAGGGAGGGTCTGGGGTGAATGTAAGGAAGTGAGTTTAAAAAGGACCTGGCCTCTTAGACATATAAACTTTAATAGGTCAAGGGAGGCTGGTGCTACTAAAAAGGTGGTGCGGAGATGTCCTGCGTAATGTGCGGATACTCCTAATGAGTCAACATGTTTCGAAGCATCAAGGCTTCTTCGTCAGGACAAACAAATATCCCTCCTATATTTACTATGTTACTCAAAATAGTGATCAATAATGATGTGATATTTGAGAAGAAAATGCAATTAATCAAGTATTTTATACAATACCCAATGGTATGCCTTGATCAATGTCTTAAAAAAAGGGAAAAACAGTCATATGATAGCTGTGCATCCTCAATATGCAAACACGTAGTCCCTGCAACAATAAGCAGTTCGCCACAACGTGACTTATAGTGTTATTTAGCCGTAATCTTTTAACACAAAAGAGGTGCTGTAACCTGTAGGGAAAAAAGAAAGAGACAATACAAAACCAACACACAAAAAACGGAAAACACACACTCTATCTTGAAGTCTTATGTAGTGAGCAAATTGGAAAGAAAGGAATGCAAATGGCGAAAAGTATAGGTTAATACATACTTATGTATATGAGAAACAATGTCCCATGCACCTCAAGAACGGGTGGAAAGGACGTTGTCACTCGGTGCTAATGAGAGAAAAAAAAGAAAAGGTCCTTTACCATCCAGGCTGGTGAAAGTGGAAAAATGTCAGGTCCCAGCGACGGCTTTGCATATTGAGGATGCACAGCTATCATATGACTGTTTTTCCCTTTTTTTCAGATATTGATTAAGGCATACCATTGGGTATTGTATAAACATGCTTGATCAATTGCATTTTCTTCTCAAATATCACATCATTATTGATCACTATTTTGAGTAACATGGTAAATATAGGAGGGATCTTTGTTTGTCCTGACGAAGAGGCCTTGATGCTTCGAAACATGTTGACTCATTAGGAGTATCCGCACATCACGCAGGACAATTCCGCACAACCTTTTCAGTAGGTTAGGAAGGAAGTAGGAAGGTCCCGTACCAACGCCGGGTCCTGACGCCGCGACCGGATCAGACCGAGTACGCTGCCGAACTATGACCCGGACCCATCAACTTGTCCCGCACTGTCCGTCGCGGACCCCACAAACTTAAGGTAATTTGTTCTGTTTGCACCGCAGCGTGCGCGTCACGGACCCCGGAGTCCGCACCGATTGTTTGACTCGTACTTTCTTTGTTTTTAATGCGGACAAGTCGCACACCCAGGTACGAACCGTACAAAGCCTGAAAAGAAGAAGAATTTAGTAAAAGAAGCCTATTTTTGCATTTTAAGCCTTTTTACAAGAACATTGAACTTTAAAATAATACTGTGGTCATTTTAATCGTTATTCTGGTCTTGTGCTAAGCCTTATATAAAGAGAACTATTTTTGATATAACCTTGACTGGTGTCCATTTGTGGTGTGTTATTGCATTACTGTATGTGTTCACAAATGCTTAACCTATGACACCCTGAGAATAGTCTTGACTGCTTGCGCCACACTACCTAAAGGGTGAGCAGGGGTTATTTGAAAGGGTGATCCCCTTATCCTGACTTAGAATTGAGAGTCCCTGCTTGTCGCAAGTGCATACCTGCGCCAACTAGAGAACCCCATTTCTAACAATGCGCATGCATGTAGAGATGAATACTGAACCTTTACTAAAGGGGCCACAACCCAATATCTACACTACAGAGGAACAACTACATACAACAATTCGTGCAAAAACAGAAACAGGATATATAACCTAGATAATGAACCTGATGATAAATGTGAATGCAAGTGCTTAAAGGATGTGGACTCAAAATGTTTTTGGCATAACTTTTGATCTTGCATCCAGAAACAGGCTGCTTTTTTAGCAGGTTTCTGGGCAGAAGATCAGAAGATGGTGTCTGTGAGTACGGGATGCTGTAGAGATGGGTATTAGAAGGGTGTACATCACTCAGTCTTTGGTGAGCTGGCAACTAGTTTTCACAATAGTCGTTTTGAATTGAGGGGACCCCAGTGTAGGAGAGGCACTGTTTGCTCTTGCTGCTAGATTTCCTCCTATCTTTATGTGATGAAAGGAGCAGTTTCCTGAAAAAAGATTAATTGTGAGTCTTCCTTTGAGCATCACTGGACTGCGAGATCTGGGCCCAGATATACTAAGACCTTGCATTGTCACGCAGGGCGATGCAATTCAACACAAAGGCTTAAGTCTGATTTTCCAAGCGATGAAGGAGCCTTCCTGTGTTGTTTTTTGGAACGTGTGGTGCCATTTCGGCATTGTGTTAGCCTGTGTGACGCTGGAATTAATGTATGCAAGGTAGGCATTCCCACACAAAATACAATGCAATAGTAACGCAGTAGGATTTACTAACATATTACTGAATGAAGCATCATCAAGCAGTGTAATGCAATGATGAAATGAAGAATGCTACTTATGGCCAACGCAGGTACACACAATGACTCAAGACCATCAGTATGAAAAAGACTCCAACCCAAAACTCTCTGGCAAGCTCATCTATGCCATGCAGGTAGTTATTTTGCAATTGGGGGTCTATGCGAGAAACAACAGTGACAGCGAAGGAGGAGGAGGCGTATATTCAGACAAAGGAACACCCTCATTGATCTCAGGTAGGTAGAGGTGATCCAGCTAACCAGACTCAAGAAGAACAGTACCCTGGGACTGTTGGAGAAGATTTCATAAAAGTCTGCAACCAGCAACAGAAATGTCCAATGCCCTCTCACCACATGTGAAACTGATGGCAGTACTAAACATGTTGGGCTCTGGCTCTTTCCAGGCGACCTGTGCAATGTTAACTGGCATATCACAGAGTACCTTTTCTGTATTTCTGGCGTCTGTGCTGGATGCTATCATCAAACTCATTCGACAGTTTCTGCAGTTTCCTAAAACCAGCCAACAACAACTAGCCACTAATCAAGGACTTTACAAATTTGCAGGATCTCATCATGTTCTTCATGTAATTGATTTAACCATGTGCAATTAGTGCCACCTGCAGCTACGGCACATGCCTCCTGAAATCAGAAACACAACTATTCAATTAATGTTCAGGCAATTGTGATCAATAAATGAGTTGTCACCAATGTCTTAGCAAATTAGCCTGAAAGTGCACATGACACCTATATATTTATACACAGACAGAGCACCATAAATAAGAGTTTGCAGAATGGAAGATATGAGAAATGGCTACTGATTGGTAAGCTAATTGCACTTCGAATTATTCCTATGTGGTTCAGAAATACATTTGACAATATCCAAATATACAGATAGCCAATTGGGTACCATTGGGTTCATATTTACAAATCTGTCATGCAACATTACCCAGCAACAAAAGTTTTGTGCTGTATTACATCAAAGGGAGAGAGGACACATCCACCATATGTGCAAAGATATGGAGCATTTTTAGTTTCTCCATGAGCTGGGGCACTGTGTGCAGTCTACCAATAACACAGGCACCCTTCCACCATAGTAAAAGTTGTCTATGTTATAGGCTGGAAACATTTTGTCGCCAGGAACGTATACATTCCTGCAAAAAAATAATCCTTAAGTCCATTGTCCTCTTTCCATGTGTGCTGCAGACTGTAGTACATTATCCACCAATGAAAAGCCTACAAGCTTGAAATGTTATGTAAGGCAGCTGAAGGGGATAGCTTGCATTAAAGCAATGTACAAACCCACTCAAGTCCATGAAAAAGTGGCCTTGCATGTTGTTCTAAATATCCTGCTGTCACTATAGGAGACACAAAGACAATGCAAAGGCTTCATTTGCAAATACTATGCCCTCAAAGTTGTGATATTGTAATTACGGCTGGGCGGACATTGCTTAGCGCCACTACGCATAATTTTGAAAAAAATTGTGGAAAACGAGCTCACAACCTGAGGGACCGTGTGCCCAGGACTGGGGTCCCTCGTGCTTGGGCAGGCTCCCCGATCTCACCGGCCTGGCTGCGTTGAGAAGCTAGGACCGGCCCCGGGCCTCCTGAGTTTCAGTCAGGGCCTGGGAGCCCAAGTCCTGCGGCCTGCCAAGTGTCCATCTGCCCGGGACGAGGGACCCTGGTGCAGAGCCCCGGAGCCCTGCAAGGGCAGGCGGGAGCCCTACCGTTATGGCTCGGGGCGGGCAGCTGGGAGTCCTTTCGGTCCCGGCCATCTGGTCGCACCTTTCCCTTGACCATCTGGTCGCACGCAATGCTTTCCAATGGGGTGACCAGATGGCCGGGCTGCCCTGGAAGTCCCGATGGGGGCTCATTCACCTCCCCGATCGCAGGCAGGGCTCCAGGAGGTCAGGTGCGTCCGAGCCTAGGGTCCCCTCCGTCACTCGGTGCGCACGGTTTACCAGAAAGGGGGGTAGCCTTCCTCCGGATTACTAGGGGCAGGGTATGCCGGGACGCCTCTCCTGGGGATGGCGGTTCTCAGGCGAGGACCAGATGGGCTAAGCCCGGATGACACTTCCCCGGGGCATCCGGTGCTCCCTCCTCCAGCCCGCGGCAAGGCAAAGTGCCCGGGACGGGCTCCATGGGTCTCCCGGGAATCTGGGCCCCTGGAGCTCCTGCGGGCCTCCCATGCCTGAGGCCCAGCGTGGGGTCACTAAGCCCCCCCGAGCCCTGCAGCCCTGGAGCCCTGCAGCCCCGGAGCCCTGGAGCCCTGCAGCCCCAGAGCCCTGCAGCCCCAGAACCCTGCAGCCCCGGAGCCCTGCAGACTCGGAGCCCTAAAGCCCCGCAACCCTGGAGCCCCGGAGACCTGGAGCCCTGCAGTCCCTGCAGTCCCGGAGCCCTGCAGCCCTGGAGCCCTGCAGCCCCCGAGCCTTGCAGCTCCTGAGCCCTGCAGCCCTGCAGCCCCCCAAGCCCTGCAGGCCCCGTGCCCTGCAGCCCCCGAGCCCTGCAAGGGCAGGCGGGAGCCCTGCCGAAAAGGCTCGGGCGGGCAGATTAGTGTCATTTCGGTCCCGGCCATCTGGTCGCACCTTTCCCTCGGCCATCTGGTCACACGCAATGCTTTCCAATGGGGTGACCAGATGGCAGGGCCGGCCTGGAAGTCCCGATGAGGGCTAATTTGCCTCCGAGATCCCAGCCAGGGCTCCAGGAGGTCAGGCACGTTCGCGCCTAGGGTCCCCTGAGCCTCGTGGTGCACATGGGTTACAAGAAAGGGGGGTAGCCTTCCTCCGGATTACTAGGGGCAGGGTATGCCAGGACACCCCTCCGAGGGATGGCGGTTCTCAGGCGAGGACCAGATGGGCTAAGCCCGGACAACACCTCCCCGGCGTCCGGGGCTCCCTCCTCCAGCCCGCAGGGAGGCAAAGTGCCCGGGACAGGATCCATGGGTCCCCCGGGCGTCCGGGCCCCGGGAGATCCTGCAGGCCTCCCATACCTGAGGCCCAGCATGGGGTCTCCGAGCCTCCCCGAGCCCTGCAGCCCCAGAGCCCTGCAACCCCGGAACCCTTCAGCCCTGGAGCCCTACAGTCCCTGAGCCCTGCAGCCCCAGAGCCCTGTAGCCCCGGAGCCCTGCAGACCTGGTGCCCTGCAGCCCCGGATCCCTGGAGCCCCGGAGACCTGGAGCCCTGCAGTCTCGGAGCCCTGCAGCCCCGGATCCCTGCAGCCTCCGAGCCCTGCAGCTCCCGAGCCCTGCAGCCCCCGAGCCCTGCAGCTCCCGAGCCCTGCAGCCCCCCGAGCCCTGCAGGCCTCGTGCCTTGCAGCCCCCGAGCCCTGCGTGGGCAGGCGGGAACCCTAGCGTGAAGGCTCGGGGTTGGACAGTTGGGAGTCCTTTCAGTCCCGGCCATCTGGTCGCACCTCTCCCCTTGGCAATCTGGTCGCATGCAATGCTTTCCAATGGGGCGACCAGATGGCTGAGCCGGCCTGGAAGTCCCGATGAGGGCTCATTTGCCTCCCGGATCCCAGCCAGGGCTCCAGGAGGTCGGGTGCATCCGGGCCTAGGGTCCCCTCCGTCATTCGGTGCGCACGGTTTACCAGAAAGGGGGGTAGCCTTCCTCCGGATTACTAGGGGAAGGGTATGCCGGTTACCCCTCCTGGGGATGGCGGTTCTCAGGCGGGGACCAGATGGGCTAAGCCCGGATGACACGTCTGGTGCTCCCTCCTCCAGCCCGCAGCATGGCAAAGTGCCTGGGACGGAATCCATGGGTCCCCTGGGCGTCCGGGCCCCGGGAGCTCCTGCGGATCTCCCATGCTTGAGGCCCAGCGTGGGGTCACCTAGCCCCCCCCCCGAGCCCTGCAGCCCCGGAGCCCTGGAGCTGCCCCGGATGAGACCCAGCAGGCCTCCCCTGCTGGGCTTGGTCCAGGGGCCCCTGGGAGGGCGGCCTCCCCACCCCAGGCTCCGTCCTCGGTCCTGCCGCATGTCAGGGTGCCCGAACGAGTTCCCGTGGGCTCCGTCCTGGGTCCAGCAGCGTGGAGCCGGCTGGGTCCAGGGGCTCCGCCGGGCCCAGGGTTGGGGGCTCCGGCCCTGGGCCCCGTCCTCCAGCCTGCGGCACTGCCAAAGACCGGGGACAGGGTTTCGTTGTGGCCGGGGAGCCTCCCCTTGCTTGGCTGGGTTCAGGAGCTCCACCTGGGCCCCTGAGGGCCCCGGGGAGGGCGGCCTCCCCACCCCCGGTTCCGTCCTGGGTCCTGCCATGTGGTAGGGTGCCCTGGATGGGGTGTGGCGGGCCCGGGGAGGCTTCCCCTGCACCTTGGATGGGTCCAGGGGCCCCGCCGGGCCCCGGGTCAGGGGCTCCAGCCCTGGGCCCCATCCTCCAGCACTGCCAAAGGCCCGGGACAGGGTTCCGTTGTGGCCGGGGAGCCTCCCCTTGCTTGGCTGGGTTCAGGAGCTCGGGCCGGGCCCCTGAGGGCCCCAGGGAGGGCAGCCTCCCCACCCCGGGGTCCTTCCTGGGTCCTACCACATGGCAGGGTGCCCGGGACGGGGTTCGGCGGGACTGGGGAGGCTTCTCCTGCGCCTCCAGGCATGGGAGCCCCGGCTGGGTCCTGGGGCCCCGCTGGGCCCCGGGTCGGGGGCTCCGGCCCTGGGCCCCGTCCTCCGGCCTGCGCCACTGCCAAAGGCCTGGGACGGGGTTCCGTTGTGTCCAGGGAGCCTCCCCTTGTTTGGCTGGGTTCAGGAGCTCCGGCCGGGCCCCTGAGGGCCCCGGGGAGTGTGACCTCTCCACCCTGGGCTCCGTTCTGGGTCCTGCCACATGGCAGGGGGCCCTGGACGGGGTCAGGCGGGCCCGGGGAGGCTTCCCCTGCGCCTCCAGGCCTGGGAGCCCTGGCTGGGTCCAGGGGCCCCGCCGGGCTCCGGGTCGGGGGCTCCGGCCCTGGGCCCCATCCCCTGGCCTGCGGCACTGCCAAAGGCCCGGGACGGGGTTCCGTTGTGGCTGGGGAGCCTCCCCTTGCTTGGCTGGGTTCAGGAGCTCCTGATGGGCCCCTGAGGGCCCCAGGGAGGACGGCCTCCCCACCCCTGGCTCCGTCCTGGGTCCTGCTGCATGGCAGGGTGCCCGGAACGGGGTCCGGCGGGCCCGGGGAGGCTTCCCATGTGCCCCCGGGCCTGGGAGCCCCGGGTGAGTTCAGAGGCCCTGCCGGACCCCGGGTTGGGATCTCCGGCTCTGGGCCCCGACCTCTGGCCTGCCGCTCCACCAAGGGCCCGGGACAGGTGCCTGTCGGTCCCGTGCAGGCCTCCCCTGCTTGTCAAGGTGTCCGCGGGCCGTGGGTCGGAGGGCCCATCGGGTCCCCCATGCAGCCTCCATGGCTGGGGCCCAGCTGGGGCCCTGGCCCTCCGGTCCCCCATGCCCCGGCGCCCTCTCAGTCTTTCGTTGGGGCACAGAGCGACCAGATGGCTTCTCTTTCGAGCCCGGCCATCTGGTCGTGCCTTTCCCCTTGGCCATCTGGTCGCGCCTGTCCCCTCTGCCATCTGGTCATGCCTATCCCTTCGGACACCTGGTCGCGCCTATCCCCTCGGCCATCTGGTCGCGCGCAATGCTTTCCAATGGGGTGACCAGATGGCCGGGCTTGCCTGGAAGTCACAATGAGGGTCCAATTGCCTCCCCGATCCCAGCGAGGGCTCCAGGAGGTCGTGTACATTCGTGCCTTGGGTCCCCTCTGTTACCTCGTGTGCACGGATTACAAGAAATGGGGGTAATTTTCCTCTGGATTACTAGGGAGAGAGTCAGTCAGATCTCTGTGAGGTCTGGCGATTCTGAAACAGGGGATGGCAGATGCCGGGCCCGCCCGCCCGCTGGGGC